>NW_024429199.1:30460295-31685920 GCF_017639785.1 Mesocricetus auratus | reverse complement strand
CTTCTACTGGGATCATAGCTGCATTCACTGCCCACCGCTGAGCTACACTGTTGTGTGGAACAAGATTGTAAATATTCACGGGTGACGAAAGTATCTAAAGGCAAAGATAGGGTTAAAGCAAAGGTCTTTCAGGCTCAGAGGTACCCCTCTGTAATTACCAGTACATGTTCCTCATACTCCAGAGGCTGAGGGAAGAGCATCTTGAGTCTGACGTCAACCTGGGCTACATAGCAAGACCCCGTTCAAAGGAGGTAGAGGGGAGGAAATCTGTTCACGGACTATCAAATTAAGAAGGAAAATAGCATAAAACACCATAGCTTTCACTAATAAGACACTTAGAAATGTGTGTGTTTTTTTTAATTTGATACTTAAGTGAAATGGAAATGTTTGTTAATATTTATAGGGAAAAAAAGCACTGAAAACCTTAACAATGGGCATGTGTTTGCCATATGGATTTTATTTCACAATAAATGCTCTACTGAGCGTCTCTCCTTGGTCCGGTTTCCTTGTATTTATTGCTACAGGTTAATTTCATTTTTATTATCTCCTGGTAAAAACTGACTTAAGGCACTATGATAAACCACCCTGAAAAGGAATTGAACAGCTCTCTGTGGTTGGGCATCACCAGTCTTCTTCCTGTACATAAGCCACGCATTCCAGTTGTATTCCTTCCCGATCACGAGGCTCTGTCAAGCACACAGGAAGCTTGCCTTTTAATTGTTTTATAATTGGTATCTTCTGAAACCTTCATCTCCTACTCCTTCTGGTTCCTGGTCCTTCACTCATTTTCTTTTTGCTTGTTTATTTCCTCTACGTGCATTTGTGAAAGCCCCAGGGAAGGAAGTGGGTTAGATAATCACTCATTCACAGGCATAATTATTCACAGGACACTGAAGAGGAATGTGGGGAGCACTAAGGTACTCCAGAGATCGGTTCCTAGAGCCTGGGATAAGGAAGTGAATGCCGCAAGGCACTGCCTTCCTAAGTGCCATGGGAGAGACTGGGGAAGTCAGTGAACAGCTGGAGAGGGAACTCAATCATTGACATGCTGGAGTAGCAGAATCAGGAGGCCCCCGGAGCTCACCGGCAAGCCTATCTCCCTAACTGGAGAGTGAGAGACCCTATCTCAAAAAAGAAAGTAAAAAGGTGGACGGTGTCTGTTCAACGAGCTAGAGGTTGTCTTCTGTTGTCCACGAGTATATGCATGTGTGCTCACATGAACACACTCATACATACACATGTACATATGGTGTCAGGGTGGTTAGTGAACAGGGAATCTTTAATAGAGCTCTGAGGGAACCCAACTGCAGAGGTGCATTTAGTTCCTGTGACTGCTGGTACCAATTGTAACCACCGATGGCAATGGATGACTTCAAAGTTCTGGAGGTTGGAGCCAAACAGGCCTCAGTTAGAGGGATCTGAAGTGTTTTCAATCCTGTGTTTCTTGTGAAAGCTCTACAGTGGAGTCTTTGTTTGTTTGTTTGTTTGTTTTGCCAGTCCTATGTCTATAGGGAAGCTGTACCCCTTGATTCATGGTCCTCCTCCATCTTTAAAATCATCACCGGCCCATCACTTACTCATCTCATAGTGGACTCTGTGATTACACAGGGCCAACTGGACAATCCAGAGCTGATTTATTATGTAAATTTCACCCACAATTTGTGCTTTTTTTTTTCTTGACAAGGTCTTACTATGAAGCCCAAGCTGGCCTGAAACTCATGATTCCCCTTCCAAGAGCTGTTATCACAGATGTGTAACACCTTCAATTTTTATTCTCTCTTTGTCATACGATATATTCAAAGGTTTGGGCGTTAAGACAACAAGGTCTTTGGGGAGTCATTCATCTGTCTCCTACAGTGGTACAATGGGCCTATGATACTAGTATCTTGCTTAGTATATACAGAGAGTATTTAGTGAATGAATGAGAGCTATGTATTTGCTTCTAAGTAAATAGTAAGAACATGAGCTGTTTTCCTTCCTGGAGGAGCTGCAGAGGCGAAGTGGTTGTTTTCAACTTTCCAGATTAATTGAATGTTCCCAGTGCAGAGAGATGTTCAGGGCCCACAACAGCAGGTTCTGGGAGAGCTTTCCCGTCGCTGTCTCCCTTTTCTTGGTTGGTCTTTGAAGCCAGCTGGGACCTAGTAGTGCAGGACTGTGGTGGTGCTCCTCTCCTCTCTTCTCTCCTCTGCTCTCCTCTCCTCTTCTCTCCTCTCCTCTCCTCTCCTCTGCTCTTCTCTCCTCTCCTCTCCTCTGCTCTCCTCTCCTCTGCTCTTTCCCCTCCCCTCCTCTCCTCTGCTCTCCTCTGCTCTCCTCTGCTCTTTCCCCTCCCCTCCTCTCCTCTGCTCTCCTCTCCTCTGCTCTGCTCTCCTCTCCCCTCCCCTCCTCTCCTCTCCTCTCTTCTCTCCTCTCCTCTCCTCTTCTCTCCTCTGCTCTCCTCTCCTCTGCTCTTTCCCCTCCCCTCCTCTCCTCTGCTCTCCTCTCCTCTGCTCTGCTCTCCTCTGCTCTCCTCTCCTCTGCTCTTTCCCCTCCCCTCCCCTCCTCTCCTCTCCTCTCCTCTCCTCTGCTCTCCTCTCCTCTGCTCTCCTCTCCTCTCATCTGCTCTGCTCTCCTCCCCTCCCATCCCTTTTTCTCCCTCTCCCCTCTTCCCTCCACAGCCACTTAGCTTCTGCTGCTTCCTGAGAGCTTTCCCACCCGATTTCTGTTCACCTCAGCAATCTGCCTGAATTATAAATGGATATTTTTTCCCTGAGATCATTCTCCAGAAAAGAAGACTAAGTTGAACATAGCTGGGGAAACCAAAATAGTTCAGAGAGGCCTCTGAGAGGTGAACAATGGGCTCCAGTAGTTTCTGTGGGGCTCCTTTGGTGAACACGTTGGTGGTGAGTTTAAATCTGAATTTCTGCAGTGGAGGCTTGATTTTATGATGGTACTCTTTTGCTGGATGCAGCTGAAGCATCCTATTCCTCTCACTAAATTACAGCCTTCTGTTCCTAAAAAGGTCTCATAAGGATTAAGCCTTGACAGTCTAACAAAACCTAGTGGCACTGACCCTTCCTGCCCCCGATTATATAATATTGTTGGCAGCATATGTGTCACCCTGCTTCACTTATCTGCAGCCATCCATTTCACTGTGGATTCTTGGCTGTCTTTTCCATGCAACTGTAAGCTCTCAGCAGGAAGAAGGAAGCAGCCCATCTCTTGTGTTGCTGGTACTTCACACAGTGGCTCCGAGTGCTACAGCCAGAAGTTGCCGTCTTTGATGATTTCATAATGAGTGCTGCTTAAAAATACTATAGAAAAAATTTTGACTTCCTTTGTTGCTTTTACCTGTGCAGTGGGCTATGGAATGCGTCCATCAGGAAGAGGTTGCCATTCGTTTCTCAGAGGAAGCTGGTGATGACAAGGTACAGGGGAACATCCATGAACAGCAGCAGCAGCCACGGAAGATAATGTGCTGGAGCGCACATCTTAATCTTAGCATCCTTCCTCAAGATACCATTCTCTTTTCCTTTTGTACCCAGCTTGATCAATTTAGACAAACAAACACTTACGCTTTGCCATGGAATAAAGAATATACATAGTATCTTTTTTTTTTTTTTTTTTTTTTTTTTATGAGTGAATATTTTTTTTTATTATATTAATATTTTTTTTATTTTCCATTTTAAATTTAGATAAGAAACAAGGTTGCTTCACAAGTCAGTACGAGGTCCCTCTCCCTTTCCCTCCCCTCCTCCTGTGCCCTCCCCCCATCCCCCCCCGTTATCCCCTCATTCCCCCAGGGAGGGTGAGGCCCTCCATGGGGGTGTCCATAGTCTGTCATTTCATATAGGGCAGGGCCTAGACCCTTCCCCAAGAGTTCAGGGTGAGAGTGCACCTCACATTGTTCTATGGGAGTCCAGAGACCGTGTGTATACTTGGGATGGGTACTGATCTGCTGTCCAAGGCTCAATAGATTACCTAGGCCTCCTCACTGACACCCAGATTCAGGGGGTCTTGATCAGTCCCATGCTGGATTCCCAGGCTGATGCCTGGGATTCAAGAGTTAACCTTTGTCTGGTCAGCTGTTTCTGGGGGTTCAACCAGCCCAGTCTTAATCCCTTTGATCATCAGTCCTCCCTCTCTGATACTGGCTTTCTTGAGTTCAGCTCAGTACTTAACCAGCCAGTAAATGAAGTTTCTGTTTCCCAGACTCTCTGGCAATAGGATTGTAGGCTGGCACTCCCCAGATCTATGTCTAAAATCCATATATGAGAGAGTACATGCCATGTTTCTCTTTTTGTGACTGGGTTACCTCACTCAGGATGGTTTCTTCTAGTGTCATCCATTTGCCTGCGAATCTCATGATTCCATTATTTTTTTCTGCTGAATAGTACTCCATTGTGTAGATGTACCACATTTTCTCTATCCATTCTTCGGGTGAGGGACATCTAGGTTGCTTCCAAGTTCTGGCTATTACAAATAAAGCTGCTATGAACATAGTGGAACAGACATCTTTGTTATATGAATGGGCATCTTTTGGATATATGCCTAAGAGTGCAGTTGCTGGGTCTTGTGGTAGGTTTATTCCCATTTTTCTGAGGAATCTCCATACTGCTTTCCAAAGTGGCTGAACCAGTTGGCACTCCCACCAGCAATGGAGGAGTGTCCCCCTTTCACCACATCCTCTCCAGCATAAATTGTCATTGGTGTTTTTGATTTTAGCCATTCTGACAGGAGTGAGATGGTATCTCAGAGTTGCTTTGATTTGCATTTCCCGGATGGCTAAGGATGTTGAGCACTTTCTCAAGTGCCTCTCAGCCATTTTAGACTCCTCTATTGAAAACTCTCTATTTAGTTCTGCAGCCCACTTCTTAATTGGGTCCTTTGCTGTTTTGGAGACTTGCTTCTTGAGTTCTTTGTAAATTTTGGAGATCAACCCTCTGTCAGATGTGGGATTAGTGAATATTTTTTCCCATTCTGTGGGCTGCCTTTTTGTCTTGCTGACTGTGTCCTTTGCCTTACAGAAGCTTCTCAGTTTCAGTAGGTCCCATTTATTAATTGTTGATCTCACTGTCTGTGCTACTGGTGTTATGTTCAGGAAGCTGTCTCCTGTACCAATTCTTTCAAGGGTACCACCCACTTTCTCTTCTAAGAGGTTCAGTGTGGCTGGATTTATGTTGAGGTCTTTGATCCATTTGGACTTAAGTTTTGTGCATGGCGATAAACATGGATCGATCCGCATTTTTCTACATGCCAGTCTCCAATTATGCCAGCACCATTTGTTGAAGATGCTTTCTTTATTCCATTGTATATTTTTAGCTTCTTTGTCGAAGATCAGATGTTCGTACGTGTGTGGGTTAATACCCGGATTTTCAATTCGATTCCATTGGTCTGCCTGTCTATTTTTGTGCCAATACCAAGCTGTTTTCAGGACTATAGCTCTATAATAGAGCTTGAGGTCAGGGATAGTGATGCCTCCGGACGTTGCCTTGTTGAACAGGGTTGTTTTGGCTATCCTGGGTCTTTTGTTTTTCCATACAAAATTGATTATTGTTCTTTCAAGGTCTGTGAAGAATTGTGCTGGGATTTTAATGGGGATAGCATTGAATCTGTAGATTGCTTTTGGCAGGATTGCCATTTTTACTACATTGATCCTACCTATCCAAGAGCATGGGAGATCTTTCCATTTTCTGAGGGCTTCTTTAATTTCTTTCTTTAAAGATTCAAAGTTCTTACGATACAGGTCTTTCACTTGTTTGGTTAGCGTTACCCCAAGGTATTTTATGTTGTTTGTGGCAATTGTAAAGGGTGATGTTTCTCTGATTTCTCTTTCAGCCCTTTTATCATCTGTATATAGTAGGGCTACTGACTTTCTTGAGTTGATCTTGTAACCTGCCACTTTGCTGAAGGTGTTAATCAGCTGTAAGAGTTCCCTGGTAGAGTTCTTTGGGTCACTGATATAAACTATCATATCGTCTGCAAACAGTGAAAGTTTGACTTCTTCCTTCCCAATTTGTATCCCCTTGATCCCCCTTTGTTGTCGTATGGCTATAGCTAGAACTTCAAGTACCATGTTGAAAAGGTATGGAGAGAGTGGACAGCCTTGTTTTGTTCCTGATTTTAGAGGAATTGCGTTGAGTTTCTGTCCATTTAGTTTGATGTTGGCTGTTGGTTTACTGTATATGGCTTTTATTATGTTTAAGTATGTCCCTGTTATCCCAGATCTCTCCAAGACCTTTATCATGAAGGGATGTTGGATTTTGTCAAAGGCTTTTTCAGCATCTAGTGAGATGATCATGTGATTTTTGTTTTTCAGCTTGTTTATATGGTGGATTACGTTGATGGATTTTCGTATGTTGAACCATCCCTGCATCCCTGGGATGAAACCTACTTGATCGTGGTGAATGATTGTTTTGATGTGTTCTTGGATCCGATTTGCCAGTATTTTATTGAGTATTTTTGCATCAATGTTCATGAGGGATATTGGTCTGAAGTTCTCTTTCTTGGTTGTATCTTTGTGTGGCTTGGGGATCAAGGTTATTGAAGCCTCATAGAAAGAGTTTGGCAAAGACCCTTCTGCTTCTATTGTGTGGAACACTTTGAGAAGAATTGGTATAAGCTGTTCTTTGAATTTGTGGTAGAATTCTGCACTGAGGCCATCTGGACCTGGACTTTTTTTGGTTGGGAGACTTTTGATGACAGCTTCTATTTCCATAGGGGTTATAGGTCTATTTAAATTGCTTATCTGTTCTTGATTTAGTTTTGGCAAATGATAGCTGTCCAGGAAGTCATCCATTTCCTTTAAATTTTCGAATTTTGTGGAGTACAGGTTTTCAAAGTATGACCTAATGATTCTCTGGATTTCCTCAGAGTCTGTTGTTATGTCCCCCTTTTCATTTCTGATTTTGTTAATTTGCGTGTTCACTCTCTGCTGTTTGGTAAGTTTGGACAAAGGTTTGTCTATCTTGTTGATTTTCTCAAAGAACCAACTCTTCGTTGCATTGATTCTTTGTATTGTTTTCCTGGTTTCTACTTTGTTGATTTCAGCCCTCAATTTGATTATTTCCTGGCGTCTACTCCTCCTGGGGGAGTTTGCTTCTTTGTGTTCTAGAGCTTTTAGCTGTGATGTTAATTCTCTGGTATAACTGTTTTCCTGTTTCTTCATGTGAGCACTTAGTGCTATGAACTTCCCCGTAGCACTGCTTTCAAAGTGTCCCATAGGTTTGGGTATGTTGTGTCTTCATTCTCATTGAGTTCGAGGAAGTCTTTAATTTCTTTTTTTATTTCCTCTTTGACCCAGGGATGGTGCAGTTGAGCATTATTCAATTTCCATGAGTTTGTAGGTTTTCTGCACTTTGTGTTGTTGTTGAATTCTAATTTTAAGGCATGGTGGTCTGATAAGATGCATGGAGTTATTCCAATTTTTTTGTAGCTGCTGAGGTTTGATATGTTGCCAAGTATGTGGTCGATTTTTGAGAAGGTTCCATGTGGTGGTGAGAAGAAGGTATATTCTTTTTTATGTGGATGAAATGTTCTATAGATATCTGTTAATCCCAGTTGGGTCATTACTTCTATTAGACCCTTTGCTTCTTTGTTGAGTTCCTGTCTGGTATTCTTGTCTAGTGGTGAGAGTGGTGTGTTGAAATCTCCCACTATAACTGTGTGGGGCTTTAGATGAGATTTAAGTTCTAATAATGTTTCTTTAACGAATGTGGATGCCTTTGTATTGGGGGCATAGATGTTCAGGATAGACACTTCGTCTTGGTGGGTTTCCCCTGTGATGAGTATGTAATGACCTCCTTCATCTCTTTTGATTGATTTTATTTTAAAGTCTAGTTTGTTAGATATTAGGATTGCTACCCCTGCTTGTTTCTTGGGTCCATTTGATTGAAAAATTTTTTCCCAACCTTTAACTCTCAAGTAATGTCTGTCTTTGAGGGTGAGGTGTGTTTCTTGTATGCAGCAGAAGGAAGGGTTCTGTCTTCGAATCCATTCTGCTAGTCTGTGTCTTTTTATGGGTGAGTTAAGGCCATTAATATTGAGGGATATTAATGACCATTGATTGCTCATCCTTCTTCGATTTGCGATGGTTGTTGTTGGTGGAATTATGGGTGGAATTTCGCCCCTTTGTTCTTTTGGCTGTTGGTAGAGAGGGATTCTCTAATGCTTATGTTTTTCTGGTTGTAGTTAGCTTCCTTGGGTTGGAGTTTTCATAGTACATAGTATCTTAAAGCAGTAAGCCCATCTATTTATTTTGAGAGAATAAGCCTTCCAAGCTAAATGAACATGTGCATCAATGTTTGGTCTATGTTCAGCCAAATAAGCTATGAAAAACTGGAAATGTTTTCTGACTCCCCTTTGATTTGTCCTTAAGTTCACTCCCAGAATTAAATGCCAGTAGATGCTCAGTTATTTTGCATTCTATGGCCAAGAACAAGAGTAGAGTAGCCTAGGGTTGTTGGTTTTTTTTTTCTTCTGCTATGAGAATCTAAAGAACTGATGTTATTTTATTTTTTTTTAGATATGAGGGTCTAGCTAATTACAACAAATGTATAATTACAATAGAAGGGGCATGTGTGTGTGTGTGTGTGTGTGTGTGTGTGTGTGTGTGTTTGCATGTGGGCATGTGTGGGCATATGTATTGTAATGGTTTCAAGAGATCTAAACTGAAACCCTTATTCATGTAGCTATAACATTTACTTGGATGGTTGGTTGCTTTCTGTAAACAGGCTTTCCTACAAAGCTGTAGCTTGCTGCTATGGAAGCAATGCCATTAACAGAAATAACAGTGGTGCCACAAATCTTCAGGGATTTTTTTTAATGGAAAGGAAAATTCTAAAACTAAAAATATACTTTTTATTTGCAACTATGGGAATACAAACACTAGAAAAACACAAGAGGACTGTATAATTAAGACATGGAAGGTATTCTATGGTGGTTTTAAAGAAAGGAGAGTCATACAATGGAATCTCTAGAGCAAAGAAGAAAAAAAGAAAAAGATTTCACAAAATAGAGAGCAGGGGGGTGATATCCCCTACAAGTTTCTTCAGAGAACACCCAATGTGGAATTTCTACAGATCTCAGTACAGCAGTGATGCACACTCACCATTATACCTTTAGGGTTTACACTATGGGTAACACCATGAACCCTGAACCCACAAAGAGAAACAACCCCCATCACAGATACCTAGTCACAGTCCCTGACTCTAATTGTTAATTAACCACCTTGATTGACAAGGACTTTACAGAATCCACTAAAATGTATCAAGGTCTAAAAGAGCTAAAATACAAGAGAAACACGCTCTTCTTTTTAGAAAGCAAAGTTTTTATTTCATTTTTTTATGTGGGGAGGGGGCACAGCACAAGTATGGAGATCAGAGGAATGGTTTCAGTCGTCACTCTCTCATTCACCATGTTGGCCCTTGGGAGGACACTCAGGTCACCAGACTTGGTGGCAGGCATCTGTGACCTCTAATCAGTTCAGTGACTCAACACCCTATTGCTGTTGATATTATTTAATAATTTCATACATATTGGGTTTTGATCAATTTGACCCCTTATTCCCTCCTCTCCAGCTCTTTCCCTACCCTTTCACTACTTTCCCCTTCCAATTTCATATGATCTTTTTTAACCCTACCCAATCCACTTAGTGTTTACCAGATGTGTACGGGTGTGGGACCATCTACACAGCTTATCAGGGACCACATCACTGAAGAAAACTGACTGTCCCCTAGCAGCCAGTTGGCAACAGTGCCTCAACTTAATGTTGGGACTTCACAAGCATCTCTTTCCCCCTTTTATGTTGAAGTTGTGGCTGGTTTGTCTTTGTGCAGATCTTGGCAGGCAGACAAAAATGATGTGAGTTCATTATAGCATCCTCCTCTTCATCTCCATTTTACACACCAACCCTACTTGGACTTCTGAAGGCATACTATCAATATCAGCAGTCTAGTTCGTTTAAATAATGCTTCTATTAACATTATAAGCAGAGCCCACAAAATGATGTTGTGCATGCTTAAACTTAATGATCTTATTTTGCTAGATGTAAATTATTTATACAAATGTTCATTCATAGCTCTCACTACTGAACTTTTTTCTGTTAATTACGGGGTTCTTTTTTCTTTTTTCCTTTTTGGATCTTTTGCTTTCTTTGGAATTTAAAAGCTTTCTGATGATTAAAAGGAGAAATCCTATTTTCTATACCCAAGTCTCTGTGAGGCTATGGTAGAGTTGTAGTGAAAAACTGAAGCCTTCCTTATATTTTTCTTATCAAATAGATGTTTGAAAATCCTAAAATTCCAAGAAAATGGAGAACTAGTTCTATGCTTTTCTGTGAGTAGTCTGGCAGCTACCTTTTCATTTAAAAAGTTGAGAGTGCCGGGCGGTGGTGGCGCACGCCTTTAATCCCAGCACTCGAGAGGCAGAGGCAGGCGGATCTCTGTGAGTTCAAGGCCGGGCTGGACCAATAACCTCCAAAACAATACAGAGAAACCCTGTCTCGTTAAAAAAAAAGTTGAGAGTGTTCTAGCCAGGATGTTTTTATTCACTTAAATTTTCAACAGTGAATGGATTTAAAATACTATTGAAGATTTCTGTAATAGGGAAAATATAGTTAATGATTAAAAAATACCCCAAGAAAGAAAAAAGGTAGTAATGACTTAAATTAGATGTAGAAAGATTCCTGGCCAACATTACATCAGTGTAGCATGGTAGAGAGTTGCTTGCCAGCCACGTACAATGGACAGTGAAGAATTCAATTTTAACTTTAGCAGCTACTGCCATGTCACACACATGGCTATGTTGGCCTTTGCTAACATCTTGGATCTGATCGTACCACTGGGCAAGCAATTGAAGCAAGTACACACTTCAAAAGGAAAAGAAAAGTGGGATAAATACTGCCATGGTGTCTTGTTCCTCTAAAGACAGATAAAATAAATAATAAATGCAGACAGTGTCAAATGATTTGGAAGAGTAAACCTACATAGCAATTTCGCTGTATTTCTATTGACAGGTCCATCAAAACTAATCGCTCAAGCATTGTGCTACCCATAAATCCTCAGGTTGGTGCTTATCCTCATCATCACCACCATAATTGTTTTACCCCACAATCTGTATTTTATTAAAAACTTTAGTTTGAAGAATTCTTTGCTGTTAGCTGGAAGACCTCATGAAGACCCTGGAGTGTTGTAACAGCACATTAATACAATATTACATTAATCAATGACACCACAGACACACAGTCTTTTAAAAGAAAACAACTGTAAAATTCCACATCTGTGTTGTATGCGCAAGTGTGATCCTCATTTGGCAAGATGTCACATTCCAAATTCAGCTGTTCTGAAACTAGTCCAATGTGTGTACTTTGTATCAACAGCAGAAAACATGGATTGAGCAAAGGTAATGTATTTATGTATCCATCATCTATCACTGGAACACATAATATGAAAATAATTAGCTGCAGAGCCAAAGACAGACATTCCTGTAAAATTAATTAGCATGCTTCTAAAGATCTTTATCAAAAGATTGCAAACAGACAAAGCTGCAAGAGTCCCCTCAACTGAGCAGCAATATGACAATCTACCATCAGGGTAGCTATGAATACTTGCCAAACTGTCACCTTTGAGTGGCTGACTTGTATCCAGGAGAGGGTTGCTAGAGGTTATCTGGATAATTTGTAGAAAGTAGTTTTCACATTTTGCCACTCAAGCCCTTGGCCCGTGGATAGTCAGCTCTGGGAAGTATGCCACACATGAGATTATTTTCCAGGGATGTCAAGATACCAGCATTCACGTGCTCTACCAACCTGACTGAACTACCCAAGAGTGACACATGGTACATGAGATATGCAATGAGCATCAACAACCTAAACCAGGAGGCTGGAAACCATGCCTTTATATGGAAGTCTGTGACACACACTAGTAAAGCAGTGATGTGGGTACTCTCAGAAGGAGCAGATGACCTATTAGTGACCTGTGGACAGCAGGTAAGCAGGGGAGCCTTCATTGCATGACCTCCTTGTCCTGGACTTCCACCCACACTACTTTAACTGATGACATTCCTTGGCACAGGAAACCCCATTAAATTTGTTGGTGGTGTTTTCTCACCAGGACCTTCAGACCCTCTGTTTCCTTCCCAGGGCAATCTCTGGGGACACATCACAGTGAATCCAGATCCTTCTATGCTGCCTGGACTCCTCAACCCATCATAAACACGTTTGCCTTCTGCTATTGTGATATATCTTTCCTGAGGAGAATGTTCCAGAATTCAAGATCCAGGTTCCCTGTACTGTGGGGAGGTGTAGTAACCCAAATGTGTCAATGAGATTTTGTATAGACTGTTGGAGAACGAGTCAGCTATGGTCTGGGTCTTCCTTTCTGATGGAATGTGGAGACACAGGGCCAAATTATAGAATTTATCATTCAAGAGCCCAGTAGGCATGCCACATCAGCCATCCTGGTACTCCATTCATTCATACTCCAGAGGCCCACAACTGGAAGTGACAGACAGGAGGCACTGGAAGTCTCTAAACTGCAGAATTTCCTCCCTGGGACAGGAAGCATCCCCAATCCCATGTTTTTGTTCTCCTCAGCTCTCCTGCTGATGGGGCTGTCAGGCTCTCTCTCCCTCTCAAGGAAAGACCCTTTATTCGTCTTACAAAATATGCCTTATAATTAACAAAAATAAACCCCAAGTCTCTAATCTCTTATGAGTTGTGAGACTCAATTTCAGAAGTAATCAACCAAGAATTTACCCACTTTCTGCAATTAGCCTGACCCTGAAGCTGAAAGCCTCCGGGATGTAAGGTAAAAGGGAATTATCAAGAATAAAAACAATGGTTGGAGTTTCAAAAGACAAACAGGGTCTAACTACACTTGATTTGAGGGTGCTTACTTTATTCCTGCAAACTGTTACTAAATTAAACTGCTGGCACATCTTACATCAATGACATAACAGCAGCGAGGGGTAAAGACATTTAGAGGAATTCTCTCTGTAACACAGTATGGCAAGAATACAACAGGCTGAATTTGAAGTCTGGTGTTGCATTAGCTTCATATCTGGGACATTTCACCAGCTTCTCAGGCTTCTGGTCCCTCTTCAATTAAATGGTAGCACAATTAATTTAGAGGTTCTTAGGGTTAGATAGCTCACTCAGGCAGTACCCTGGTGCCCAAGAACATCTGGGCAACAATAGTTGTTTGATGTGGCAGAAGATGTAGGAAAGAAAGACATCATTAATTAGTTTTACAATGACTTACTTGCTAGCTCCCAAGGTAGAACCAGAACTTTCTATTTCCTCCAAATCATTGCTTTTCCCAAGAACGTAGCTATATAAGGTGAAGAGAAAAACACAAGCCTGCTTTAACTGCATTCTCCTTCTGTCCGGGTACAATAGGACTAAAATGACATTCCATTCCTCACTAGAGAATTACAGCAGATTATTAATTTCTAGACAAGAGGGACAACAACATTTCTCAGATTTCTAAGGTCCTTCTACTTCTGGTGCCAATTGATACTGTTCCTGTCACCAAATGTAGTTGTCTATTCCCTGTAAGTAGCCCATAATATTCTTTAAAAACACACACAGCCAATCTCAAATTTGAAGTAAAAGGTGATGTAGTGATGCCTGTATCACACTGCTGGGCTGCAATGGAGTTACATCAGAGATCTCATTTCTTAGGACCTATACAACTCAGTCAAATTAGGGAATGTTCTGGGCAAATAACATGGCATAAACCAATAGCATTTGCTCAGGACTTCTGAGTGGAGTGCAGCACGGAGACACAGTCTTTGTGATCTAATGGTTTACTGTGATGCTTGAGTGGGAAAGTTGATGGTGCTGCTGCTTTTTACTGAGGTGAACAACGGGTTTAGGAGGAGCACGGGGTCCATATTTCAACTTTGTCCTTGAGTAATCCAATTGAGCAGTCATGGCGGCTCACACTTACAATCTCAGCACAGAGGTGGGGGTGGGGGGAGGCACAAGAAGCAGAATGAATGTTGTATGAGTCTGTCTTGAGTTACATGGTGAGTTCCAACCTAAGTGAGGATGTTTCAAAATTTTTAAGGAGAATGAGAGTTGAGAGTTGGGGGTGGGGTGGAAGCTCCAAGTGGCTCATGAGGTAGGACCAAAGCTTAAATAAAATGTAAACACAAGAGATCCTCCAGGAGGCTGTAGGAAGAGAAGAGAATCCAGCCTTGGTCCTGATGCAGTTTGCTTGTGAGCATTCTGTAGAGGAGAGACATACCAGGAAATTAGAACAGTCTCTAGAAGAAAACCAGAGACTGGAAAGAGAGACTCAAGGAAAACTGGCCAATTAAGGTTTTCAAAATTGCTGAGTCGAGGTACAGTAAGAAGCACTGGTAGAATTCTGCGCTAAAACCATCAGGCCCTGGACTGTTTTTGGTTGGAAGATTTTTGATGACTGCTTCTATTTAATTAGGGGCCTATATAAATTGTTTACTGTTCTTGATTTAATTTTGGTAGGTGATATCTATCCAGAAAATCGTCCATTTCCTTTAAATTTTCCAATTTTGTTGAGTACAGGTTTTCAAAGTATGAACTGATGACTTTCTGGATTTCCCCAGTGTCTGTTGTTATGTCTCCCTCATCATTTCTGATTGTGTTAATTTGTATGTTATCTTTCTGCCTTTTGGTTATCATATCTATCACAATGCACAATACTTAAGTCCAAATGATCTAACATCTCAACATAAATCCAGCCACACTGAACCTCTTGGAGAGAAAGTGGGAAGTACGCTGGAATAAATTAGTACAGGAGACAACTTCCTGAACATAACCACCAGTAGCACAGACTCTGAGATCGACAACTAATAAATGGGACCTCCTGAAACTGAGAAGCTTCTGTAAGGTAAAGGACACAGTCAACAAGACAAAACAGCAGCCCACAGAATGGGAAAAGATATTCACCACCAACCCACATTTGACAGAGGGCTGATCTCCAAAATTTATAAAGAACTCAAGAAACTAGTCTCCAAAACACCAAACAACCCAATTTAAAAATGGGGGTACAGAACTAAATAGAGAATTCTCAATAGAGGGGTCTAAAATGGCTGATAGATACTTAAGAAAGTACTCAACATCCTTATCCATCAGGGAAATGCAAATCAAAACAACTCTGAGATATCATCTTACTCCTGTCAGAATGGCTAAAATAAAAAACACCAATGACAGTTTATGCTGGAGAGGATATGGATAAAGGGAAACACTCCTCCACTGCTGGTGGGAGTGCCAACTTTTACAGACACTCTAGAAATCAGTACAGAGGTTCCTAAGGAAAATGGGAATTAGTCTATCACAAGATCCAGCAATTAGTCTATCACAAGATCCAGCAATTATACTCTTAGACATATACCCAAAAGATGTACATTCATACAATAAGGATGTCTGTTCCACTATGTTCATAGCAGCATTATTTGTAATAGCCAGAACTGGAAGCAACCTAGATGGCCCTCAACAGAAGAGAAAATATGGTACATTTACACAATGGAATACTTCTCAGTAAAAAAATAAATAAAATCTTGAAATTTACAAGGAAATGGATGGAACTAGAAGAAACCATCCTGAGTGATATAACCCAGTCACAAAAAGACAAACATGGTATGTATTCACTTATATATGGATTTTAGACATGGAGCAGGGGATTGTCAGCCTACAATCCCAACACCAGAGAGTCTTGGAAACAGGGAGGATCCTAAGAGAGATATGCATGATACCCTGGAGAAGGGGAATGGGATAGGATCTCCTGAGCAGATTGGGAGCATGAGGTGAAGGGAGAGGGAGCAGGGAGAAAGAGAGGGGGAGAAGAGGAGGGGACAAGAGGACATGGGGGAGCAGGAAAGTTGATTGCAGGGAAGAATAGAGGAGAACAGGATGAGAGATGCCATAATAGAGGGAGTCATTATAAGTTTTAGGAGAGATGTGGCACTTAGGGAGATTCCAGAAATCTACAAAGATGACACACTGGCAATCTAAGTAACAGTGGAGAGGCTACTTTAAATGCCCTTCCTGGATAATGAGATTGATGACTACCTTATATGCCATCCTAGAACCTTCATCCAGTGAAGGCAGACACCCACAGCTAAATACTGAACTGAACTCCTGGAACCCAGTTGCAGAGAGGGAGGAGTGATGAGCAAAGGGGTCAAGACTGGACTGGTAAAACCCACAGAGACATCTGACCTGAACAAGGAGGAGTTCATGGACCCCAGGCTGATAGCTGAGAGGCCAGCAAGGGACTGATCCAGGCCCCCCTGAACATGGGTGTCAGTGAGGAGACCTCAGCAATCTATGGGGCCTCATGTAGTAGATCAGTATTTATCCCTGGCCTAAGAATGGACTTTAGGAGCACAATCCACATGGAGGGATGCTCTCTCAGCCTGAAAACATGGGGGAGGGTCTATGCCCTATCCTGGATGATATGACAGACTTTGGAGATCATCCATGGAGAGTCTCCCCCTCCCTGGGGAGGGGAGAGAAAATGGAGTGGGGGGTTGGGGGCTTGGTGGGGAGAGGAGGAGGAGGGGAGGGAGTGGGAGCTGGGATTGACATGTAAAGCAAGTTGTTTCTAATTTAAAGTTTAAAAAAAGGGAAAAAGAAGAAGTGCTGAGTTGCACAGCAGAAGCAGCACTTAACTTGACAGTCACTGAGAGCTCTGCCAATCAGCGCTGGTAGAGTAAATACAGAAGTTTGCTGGTTGGCAGACTACCCAAAGCACATAAGCTCTAAGTTCAGAGAGAGACCCAGTCTCAAAGGAATAATGGGAAAAAAGCAACAGAGGAGGGCATCTCCTTCCTCTGGCCTCCACGAGCACAGGTGTGCCCACCTGCAAACACACATACACAAAAGATGTTCTGAGAACTCAGTGTGGAGGAGGGGAAATACAGTGATTCTTCTATCAAAGACTCCTATCATCCTTGGTGTCAGCTGTCATCACCGCTTGGCTTCCACAGCAATGCAGTCATCAGGACTCCCATTGGCTAACAACACTGGCTTGGAAACCACTCTTTCCCCCAACCACTTTAGCACTAACCTCCTCATGGGCCTCCAGCTTCAGCTATCAGCTTCAGTCATCAACCACCCACATGACTCTGTGTATCCCAACGCCGTGGTTGACATGGGCATTTCATCTCAACCTCTCACCAGAACCTCACTCAACGCTTCTCATCCCTGAACAAACATCACTCCTGCAAAACCTCTTCTTTATTTACTGCCTTCTTTTTACAAGGACATCCGGGTACTCACTAAAAATCCCTGACTCTGTTTGCTGCCACAAGGGGCCAGCTCATGGTCTCTGGCTCAGAGCCTCTCTCTTGGTGGTCCTTGCCCAGACCTTTCTCCACCTGCATCTGTCACAAGCCTACTCCTCCCTCTTCCCAGTTTATAAGCATCCTTTCCAAGAAACTTCCTTTGGATCTTTTCAGTTTGATGTGATCCTCCTCACACTGGCCGTCTGGTTGACTTCTCTTCAGTGAGGGAATGTCTGATCTTCCAGATTAGATTTTATTCACCAAAAAGGGGCCTCACTTCACACTTATGCTTGCATTCCCCTTATTACTACATAAAGCAGTCGTGAAATTTTTATTTAATTAACTCAAAAACAAACTGTTAACAAGTGCAGTATATAAAAATAAAATTTATAAAAGGCAGCCACCCTCTTGTGTCTTTCCCAATAAGTCTCTTGTGTGGGGGAAAAAAAGTAAAATTTATGAGTGCATGTATTCACACAGAAGAAATGATAGCCTGGAAACTTTAGAAGGAACTTAACGAGAGCACAGCCCTGAGAGCATACCAACACTGATTGTTTCCATTTCTTGGAACTAGAATTTATTTAGCTTTTATTATGGAACATTTCAGATGTACATAAAGTAAGAAAGAATAGCTTACTGCCCAGCACACAGCTTAAATCAACGGCATGGTCCCAATCTATGTCCCAATCTTTTGTCTCCCTGGATTCTTTCATTCCTTTTTCTACTTCAGGTTGTCTGGATCTTTCGTATTAGCACCTTCATCAGGGAGTGGGAAAGAAGGGTGTGTCACAGGCTGTTACTGTTCCACATCACATCATCTCCTATCTCCCTCTTATAGAAAAGTAAAAGTACTGGCACGCAAAAAGCGTTATTTCCTAGTCTCCTCCACTGTTACGTATCTGTGGGACCAAGAAACTATGCTAAGCAAAGATGATGTGCAATTTTGACTTCATGATTTGACCAGAAAGAAGGGTGCTTTCTTCTTCCTTGTGGTCCCTACAGAAGGCTGGTATGCAGATAAAGAGCAAACTCGGAGGATCCAACAGCAGCCAGATGAAAGGGCCAGGCTCTTGAATCTTATGAGGGAACACTGGCTACCAGCAACTGTACCATCAGGTTTAAACAGCTGCCATTCTGAGTCTGTTACAACTGCTGTTCTGATATCTGAACTAAGAGAGAAAGTCGCACTCAGCAATGTTGGACTATTAAGTTCCCACAGTTGAACAAGAGTTTCTGTTCCCACCATCATAGATAATCAAACTTGGCTTATATGTCCAGTTCCTACAGGCTGTTATTCTGTCCTGGGCCACAGAGGTCAGCTGACTTTCAGGGAGTCTATACTAAAAAGTAGTGTAATTAGAAGGTTGGCTATGTTTGTGTTCTGGTACAATTTGTTTGAAGTTCCTTACAGATTCGTGGCAATATAATATTATATATAAAATATATTGAATATATAAGACATTTAAAAAATCGATACAATGATAGGCCTCCCTAAGATATTAATTATGGAAATAAATAAGGCTGTTTGTATTATGAAAGAGAACACAGTACTTGGTGATATATACATTGAAGTATCTATAAATTTCCCTCCCTTGGGTCCCCAAGATCACTTAAGTTAAAATGCCAGATATTTTCCAATATCTGCTACTTTTACAAAGTAGCAGATTTGTCACTGAGCGCTGATTAGGGGACCTTGGAACTTACAAAGCTAATTTCCTTTTTAAAAAACAGTGAAATCACTATGGTAGATACTTGTGGGCAAAAACCTTGGGACTTCTTTACTGTTACAACAGCCCATTTAAAACTGATGCTTATCAGGGTACATTCATTTGAGTCACAGTAACTGATATAATAGGCAACTCTGTTAATTCAGAAATGAGGTTGGGGAAGTCTAAATGGGAAACTCTTATTGGTTAGACCAGTAAGGAATATACAGTAATCCATGGGGGCTGGTGCTAGGATCTGGTAAATACTAAAATCGAGTCTCTTATAGTCTTTTATATGAAATGATATAGTAGGACCTATGCATGTATGCTCCTGTAAACAATTCTTGTGGTGATACATTATTTATGATTTAATAAAGTCTGCCTGAGGGCTCAGGATGCAAAGCCAGCCACAAAACTACAGAGGTCAGGAAGTGGTGGCACACACCTTTAATTCCAGGTCTCGAGAGACAGAGGCAGACTGATCTCTGCTAATTCAAGGCCACACTGAGCTACACAAAGTTGATTCAGTCTAAAAGAGAAATAGCTCACACAATGGTCTTCTTAGCACCTGGGATCACACGCCTTTAATCCAGCTCTAGGGTGGAGTGAGGAATATAAGGAGGGAAGAAACAGGAACTGGGAGCATTTTGCCTCTGAGGATTCGTGGAGACAGGATCAGCCATTTTGGTCTGAAGTAGAGGTAAGAGGTAGAGGCTTGGCTACTTTGCTTCTCTGATCTTCAGCTTGAAGCTTGAACGCCAATATCAGTCTCTGGGTTTTTATTAATCGTGTTACAAATCCCCTCTAGTCTACCTATATACAAATACATGATCAGGGCAGATGAATTTTTTCAAATGAATAATGTTCAGTGAATAATGTGTTGAATTAGGGACGAACAACACATGGATCCCAAGCACTTAAAGTAACCTCCAATCCCACCCCAATGTCCTATGAGTCACATGGTCACATGGTTACATCTAACAGATGAAAAATGTTCCTAAATGCCAGGAAAAAGAAAGGAGGACATGGAGATCCATTAGCAACCTCTGCCACCATCAGCAGTTAGCATGAAAAATAATTCAGTGAACTGTGTTATTCACCTTCAACTGCAGTAGGAGGAAAATATACTTTAAAAACTTGCTCAAAAATGCCTCTAACAGAACGTTTTTAAAAACACCTCTTATGGGGTTGAACAAGAGCTCCAGCAGTTAAGAGTATTTATTGTTCTTACAGAGGATCTGGGTTTGGCTCCTAGTGTCCACTGTGACTTATAGTCATCCTTAAATCCAGTTCCAGGTGACCCAAGCTCCTTTCCTAACCTCCAAGGGTAGCAGACATGCATGTGCCAGACATACATACAAGCCAAACACATGCATAAAAATAAGTAACTATTTTATTCCCTCTAGTGATACAAGAAATAAATTCAGTAAATATAACTTGCTAAAGAATTGGTCAGGAAAAACAAACAACAAAAAAACAGTACTGAACTCCTAGAAATAATTTCTCTAAGTAGCATGTTATTAGTTTAAAAATGGTTTTCATATACAAAAAATTAAATGTTTTGGTTACAAAAAGATTCAATTCTTAGATTATTTTCTTATAGTTAAAAAAGGAAATGTCTTGTTTGGAGAACATTTGAACTTTTAAAAGTTATTAATTTCAAGTTCTCTTTTCCTAAACGGTGATGTTTGAGATCCTGGGCCTGCAACGCACTGGTGGCCCTGAAACCACACACATTCATCACAACTGTTGTCAGAGTCTCCGAGCCACACTGGAGAAACCTGCTAAGAGTCTGATGTCTACTATGCTGCACAATGATGATGTTTCCAGAAATGAAGGGAATTCACATTAATAAAGCAATGAAGCCATGCAGGTAGCCATAACAACGGCTACAAACTCAAAAACATTCTATGTTCCTAAAAGTTTTCCTTCTTTTATTTCTTTTTTCTTTTTTTTTGCCTTTTAATTGTCAATAGGATCTGAGAAATTGGGGAAAAGAAACAGTGCTTAGCCCACTGTTACATGCCTGCCAGTAACTTCCAATTGCCTCGTGATTCCTACATGCCTACATGTACCTTGAAGAATAACAAAAACCTGGGCCCTTGCCCAGTGTCTGCACAGAACTTGTGGCCAGAGAACTAAATCCCCAAACTGAGTCCTGTTTCCTTTATTTACCACCTTTTGAATCTCCATAAAAACAAGTGGTTTATCTCCAGCAGTTCATCATTAGAAATTTCTCAAGGTTCCTCAAGATCTAAATCACAGACTGGAAAACTTCAAAGGACATGGATTATTCAAAGCTTCTGTTCACAATTTCTGACTTAAGTGAATCCTTAAGTGGTCAGTTTTGCACACACACACACACACACACACACACACACACACGCACACGTGTGCATACACACCGAGGAGATCTTTTGCTCATTGCTTTCTGTCTGCTGTCTACACAGGCTCTGTTTTCCTGGCTCCTTCATTTGTAGTCACTGGACTCTGCTTAGCAGCTATGTAAGCAGCCGTGTCTTTCTATCCCCGAAGGACTAGTGGCTCGCTTTTTCTGGAAATGCTCCCCTTCTTAGTTTTCTAGGGACCTTCTCCCAGAGACAGTCCTCAGTGCCTGCAAAGACCCCTCCCTAGTCTCCTCTGCCATCCACCCCTAGTGTAGGCACTGGCCAAGTCTCCATGCTTAGCCTTCTCTCTGTTCTCCAACCCTGGCTGCCCTCTTCAGTTCTTCCCCTTCAAGCCTGGAGGACCAAGTCTTGGAAAGATGGTCTGAACCATCTTTCACTTGCTCAAAACCTTCTCACAACCCTGTCAGCTGCTAGGATGAAACTGCATGTCTCTGGCCAGGACACAGGGACCCTGGCTGCCCTGGGTGACTACAGGGCTTCCCCACTTTGCAGGTCAGTTTCAGGAGGACCATGTTTCCAACACCACACATGCAGTTTGTCAGATGGGATCACCTTCCCTTTCATGTTCTATCTGTCTATCACACACACATATCCAAGTCTCTTGCTCATGCAAGACTTTCACTAGCCTCTTGTTTCTTGAAAGAAAACCCTAAGCCTCTTTTTGGTGACAGGGCTCTCCCAGATCAGAGCCTCTGCTTAATTTTCTGACCACATTTCCAGTTACATCTCCCACCTTTCCCTTCACATTCAGTTCCTTCATCTCAGCATAAATGGAAATTGCTCTTATCATTCAACATTCCCCATTGCAGCTGTTAAGACTTATCACCCCAGGCTTCAGTCCTCCCTCCTTGGAAAGTTCATTTTTCATTCTCCCTAAAAGGAACCAACCACATCAGCACTCAGAACAGTCCCAGGCATAGGGAAGGCTATCTGATCCCCATAAATAGGCTGGCCCTTACTATGATTCCTCCCCCTCCTCTGAGTTGATACCTGCTTCCTAATGATCCTGGAACAGTACTTCTCACAGGAAAGCCTCTCCCTTCTCAGCATGACTAGGCAGAACAAACTTGTTCTTGTGTCACTCTGTGGCATGTTGGGCGTGTCAGGAAAACATCGGGAGCAGCTCACAAGAATCATATGGGGCTACCCCATGTAGAGGCAGAGCAGGTCCTCACTCACCAACTGCATGTGTTATTCTAAGCCCTTGCAAATCGGTGTGAACTCTAATGTTCTTGCAATAACTTTTCGAGGAGATAGGCAAATCCCAATCCTAATCACGCGATGGCACTCTGTTCAGCTCAATGACCATAAATTTCACAGGGAGAATGGAGCTTCCTGCTTTGTCTGATATCATGAATGGCAAGTACCATCTACCTGCTGGACTCTTGCAGACGGCATCTGTCCCATCAAGATCTACAGTGGGAGGAAATGAATCATGGGTTTTGAGGACTCACTGAAGTGGCCACTTTCGGCGGCCATGCACAGCTGCTCCCTTGATTGACACGCTCAAACAACCACACGAGGTATCTGAAGGGTCTCCAGCTCCCCAGATCACATCTGTTTCCACTCCCCTGCCAGGGTTCAAGCTGAAAGATTCTAGGGATTCCAACAACTGATTTTATTGCTTTGATGCTTCGTGTCTACCAGGTTTCAACTACACAGTCTAATGTTCAGCATTGCCGATGCCCAAAATGTTTCACCTTTAGACAGAATGGAAAAAGCTAGCCTTGAAAATTAATTACCACCTATATAACAAAAGTTTTGTGGAGAAACGATTTCGAGTTACAAGTACTAGCACGTGCACGCACTCATACATACACTCAGACACACACACACAAATTCTGAGACTCAACTCATTTTTTCAAGATTGCCTAATACATATGACTAAAATAAAGGCTTCACCTCTGTATTGCCAGTAAGCTTAAAAAACAAATGGGATCCAAAGCGAAATGTTTTCTTTCCTTCTCCTTCCTTCCTTCCTTCCTTCCTTCCTTCCTTCCTTCCTTCCTTCCTTCCTTCCTCTAATCCCTTCCCTTTCCCTTATTCTCACCTTTCTATCACTCCTCTTCCCACCCAGGCTTTCCCAAGCACACTTTCCTTGAAAATCTCCTCTAGTCTAAGCTGTATTGGCAGGAGAACCTCCAAAACAGTGTTACAACCATGACTCACTTCATTGTAATTCTGCATATAGGATTTATGGAAAAGCAGCGGGATCCAAGAAAATAAAATAAAACTTTAAAAATCTCTTGACAAGTAAAAGAAAAAACCTTTCTAAGGGAAATAGAGTTATATAAAAGATTTATATTTTGTTTCATGTAACTCTGAGGAAACCCATATTCCCTGTTAACTGCAGTCTCTTAATTAGTTACAGACCATTGAACTCCATAAATATTTTTAAGGATTAATAGCAAGTGACACATATAGTATACTTTTAATCTTTAATAAGTGGTAATATCAATTCATTTTTTCCTAAAATCTAGACAGAATGCCAGTATATTAGTCCCCTAGAAACCAAGGCAAAGAAGCCACATTGCTAACCAGCCCACTAGAGTTGAGTGTAGCTGGGTGTTCCCACTTACACATTTGTCACTCTGCCACTACATTTCTATCCAGTTTAACTCCAGAGGTCACCAAGACAACTTACCTCTTTGTTTTTATGCCACGAATCTCTTTCCTTGAACTTCAAGGATGCTACAGAGACAATCCAAAGGTCCTGAAACCTGCTTCAAAACCATGGTTTAAAAACACAGGGATTATGCAAGTCTTTTCAGAATCTGTGAGCTCTTATGTAGATGGTGCCTAGGTCACCAGGGCTGACCACCAGGAATCCAACACTAATGACTCAGAAAAAGAAAAGACCTGGCTTCTAAAGGAAATGAGATTTCAGCAAGTACCATTTTTTTAAACCACCTGTATTGGTGTAAATGCAAATGAAGAAAACGGAAAATGTCTGATGGATACAGTAGTACCCTATATGTGGTTTATTCTCCAACACCCCTAGTAGATGCATGAATCCTCAGCAAGTTTGCAATAACAAGCCATAAAAGCAGAGAGGACAAAGAATCACCACTATGTTAGAACAGCATTCATGAGTCTTCACCTGGGGCTTTTGAAAGGAGGTGCCTGTTCAGTTTGGACCTGAGCAAAGAGGTGAAAAGAAGCCTTTCAATAAGGCCTACTAGGATGCAGGAAATGGCACCATGGTGAGCTTCCAGACAAGCATGAGACGCTATCTCAAAAACCAAGGTGAGCGGCTTGAGGAATGACAAGCATTTCCTCTATGTGCACACACTCACATATGTAGCTCCCACAAAACAAACACACACACACACACATAAATATGCATAACAAACATATTTTACAGTTTATTCTTGTGCATATAAATCATCTCACAAGTCTAACAAGCATAGAATACTGAAATTCCGAATATTGTTTTCAATATGAAGTACTATTTGATTCCTTTGAATAACAATAAGTGGCCTTGTTCCCTAATACCTAAAATTTTTACTAAAGAGATAATGTGCAAACCCATACAGTCACTTTGGGAATCAGTCTGGTGGTTCCTCAGGAAAATGGGAATCAGTCTACCACAAGATCCAGCAATTCTAGTCTTAGGCATATACCCAAAAGATACACATTCATACAATAAGGACATCTGTTCAACCATGTTCATATCAGCATTATTTGTAATAGCCAGAACCTAGATGCCTCTCAATTGGAGATTGGATAAAGAAAATGTGGTACATTTACACAATGGAGTACTACTCAGCAGAATAAAAACAATGAAATCTTGAAATTCTCAGGCAAATGGATAGAACTAGAAGAAACCATCCTGAGTGAGGTAACCCAGTCGCAAAAAGACAAACATGGTATATACTCACTCATATATGGAGTTTAGACATAGAACAAAGGATTGCCAGCCTACAGTTCACACTGCCAGAGAAGCTAGGAAACAAGGAGGACCCTAAGAGAGACATACATGGTTCCTCCCCCCACCCCAGAAGGAAAAAGGGACCAGATCTCCTAAGCTAATTGGGAGCGTGGGGTGGGGGGAGTTAGGAGAAAGAGAAGGGGAGAAGAGGAAGGGAGAGAAGGGAGAGGAGGGAGCAGGAAGACTGAGTCAGGGGAAGAATAGAGGAGAGCAAGAAAAGACGTACCATAAAAGAGGGATCCATTACAGGTTTAAAGAGAAATCTGGCACTAGAGAAATGTCCAGAGGTCTACAAGGATGACCCCAACTAACAATCTAAGCAACAGTCAAGAAACTACCTTAAATGCCCTTCCCTTATAATGAGATTGATGGCTTCCTGGAGCCTTCATCCAGTAGCTGATGGAAACAGAAGCAGACACTCACAGGGAAACACTGAGCCGAACTCCTGGAATCAAGTTTGCAGAGAGGGGGGAGTGATGAGCAAAGGGGTCAAGACCAGGCTGGAGAAACCCACAGAAACAGCTGAGCTAAACAAGGGGGAGTTCATGGACCCCAGACTGATAGCTGGGAAGCCAGCATAGGACCAACCCAGAGCCCTTGAACGTGGGTGTTAGGTAGGAGGCCTGGGCAATCTATGGGTCCTCTGGTAGTGGATCAGTATTTATCCCTAGTATACAGATGGACTTTGGGAGCCCACTCTACATAGAGAGATACTCTCTCAGCCTAGACACACAGGGGAGGGCCTAGGCCCTGCTCCAAATGATGTGACACACTTTGAAGATCCCCCATGGAAGGCCTCACCCTCTCAGAGAGCAGAAAGGGATGGGATAGGGGCTTGGTGGCATGTAGGGGAGGAGGAGAGGGAGAGGGAACTGGCATTGACATGTCAAACAAGCTTGTTTCTAATTCAAATAAAAAAAGAAAAGAAAAGAAAATATGAACAGAACAAGAAAGGAAGTGAGATTGCAGATGTCACCCAGCACCCAAGCACAGAAATTGCAGCATTAAATTTCACTGCCTGAACTTTTACTTTTTATTGTGCCTCTTGGCTTTTCTGATCTATGGTGTGTGATATCAAATGCCAGAGGTTCAGGTGTTCTCTGCCTCCATTTTCTTGTCCCTTCCTGAAGAAGTATAAGCACTGTGTTCTCTCAAATATATTAGGTTGAATGTCAAACCTGTAAGTTGACATTGCATAAGGTATAGTCTTTGGTGGTGATTAGGTCATGAGGGCAGTCCACTGGTGAAGGGATTAGTAGCCTTATAAAAGGGCTGAGGGAACCTTTTCCAGCTTTAGTCATTTGAAGGCACCGTGAAAAAATGGTCTGGAACCCAGAAAGGAGCCCTCAGCGGGTCCTAACCATGATGGCATCCTGACCTGAATTTCCAGCATCCAAACTGTGGGAAACAGCCTAGCATATTATCCTTAGCAGAACTTTATGAAAAACCACCCAGTTTGACCTCAAGATAATGGCTATGGTTTTTGTGAATGTGTTGTTTGCTTGCTTGCCTGTCGGGCTGCTGCCTGGCTTTTGTTTCTTTGAGACATGGTTTCATGCGGCCTATGCAGGCACTCAACTCTATAAAGCAAAGGATGACCTTAAGGTCCTTATCATCTCGTCGCCTCCTTCTAAGTGCTGGGTTCAGGTCAGAAGCGTCACCAGTTTAAATGGGTTATGGTATAAAGTGAACAGTTGTGTAAACAATCACAATGCATAATTTTGATTTTTAGCTCATCTGCATGACTTGTTGGAGAGCTCTAAAATAACGATTATGGAAGACTTGAGCATATATGGGAAAATGCCATCATTTTAGTGATTCCAATTTGAACTTACAGAAATACCAAATTAGTTATGAAAAAGAAAATTCCAGATGAAGTAACAAAGAATGTTCAAGAAAGATGTTGCTTATAGTATACCTGCTTTGTTATACAGAGGCCCACTTAGCAGGACAGTCATTTGGAAAGTTGTCCTAATTGTAAAAGTACAAGTGACTTTAGTCTTCTCAGAGTTCTAGAGAAGTGCATGTTATTTTGCATAAAACTGAGAGCTGTCCAATTAGCTCCCTAGGGTTCCTCTGCCCTGGCACTATGCCTAGCCAGAACTTAGACAACCTTGACCTCACCACAGGCCAAGCAAGAGCCCAGAAAATTGGAGTGGAGACAGACGAGGAATCTGCAAAGTGGTATGAATCAGGACTTCTGAACAAGGTTAAAGCATGGCTTCATTTTATTCAGATTCTAGGAGTCAGCCTACTTGACAGGATGAGAAGTGCAACTGGGTAAAACTATGAGCCATACAGACAGCACTTAGTAATGTGGAAAACAGAATAGAAACTATGGTCACCATCAACTAACGTGTTTCAATAGCAACAGTTTACTGCACAGCTAAACACACTGAGAGAAGAAATGTTCCCTTCCTGGAGCCTACATCCCATGGATCAAAATCCCACCTACGAGCAGCTTACAACTGAAAGGATAGCTATCTCTTCCTACTTGGCCTGCCCACTAATTGCATCTTCATCTTTTTTTTTTTTTTGAGCTTCACACTCATTTTAAGTTCTCATCTCGCCATTTAAGATGGATATATATATATATATATATATATATATATATATATACACACACACACACATACAAGCATATCTTCTCTATTTCCTCAGCAAATGGTTGGGAGAAGTGGGGGAGACTTACCTAAGGGAAACAACAATTTTCTTCATTACCTAATTTTTCCAGCATTGTACAATGTGCATCTTCAGAAGCCAAGAGTGAGCATCATTGCAAAGAGATGTTAAGATCTGGTAATCCAATACCCAACTCAGAGCACTAGTTTTGACAGCACTGCACATATTCTCCAACTCATTAGAAAACCGGTACTTCTTGAAGGCCCATATTTCATGGACTTGGCAAAACTCTTGTTCAAGGTCATTTTCAACTGCTCTTCTTGGGCAGAGCTGTGTGCATGGAACAGCACCAGCATGGCACCAGGTCAACACTTTAGTCATCATTTGAGCAAGCTTTCTGTGGCAAGGCAGTCTGCTTCAAAGTCAGATGGGCGCTCAGATAGTTTGGCAAGAAAAGTCATAGATTTGAAATGTTATCCGGAAGAAGGTCGCTATGTCTTGAATTGCCTGCTCTTCTTGCAGAAGGTTGCTTTTTGTATTTTAGACAAACAGTACAGGTCTACCCCAGTAGGAGAAACGTTTTTTAAATGTGGGAAGTGAATCTGTGCATATGTCTTCAATTGAATATGGTGCCGAGTGCCAAGAGTCCACCAAGTTGATCGTACTGTGGGTCTGTGTAAAAGCCTACCATGGTGGAATCTAGTTGCTATAGCTGCAAATCAAACAAATAAATGAAACACCGTGGAATGTAGCAAAATAGCTGTGGTCTGAGTAGTCCACATTTGCCATATGTGTGAAGATTAGCAGTCAAATTTGAATCTAAGCAGCACTCTTTCCAATAGGTGCAACTGAGGAGAAATGCTTAAATATGGACAAGGAAGATGTGAATTCCTAGTCCAAGGACAAATGCCGTATATCATATATAAACTTTTTAGAAATTTTTGTAATCTTTTCATGTAAGAAGTATGTATAAATACAATGTTTCTGCAATTACAAAATTTCTATCAGCATTTTCCTTGGAATTTCAGAGTTTGACATTAACTCACTATTGGTTATATGATAAATAAGAATCATTTGCTATAGGGAGGATTGATATTTTATTTTATGGGACTATATTTACAGGACCTACTATGTATCAGGTCCTGTGATTTGCATGTTCATAGTATACCTCATGATTTCCACAATAAACTGCAAGTTCTTCATAATAGAACTCAGTTGTGACACACAAGACTTTGATAGTGAACTCTGTTTTGATCACCCTCATAAATCATTTATATCAAGCTATTTTTCAAGAATAATAAAGCCAGGGAAAACTCTAGAGGTCACTTGGTTCATTCCCCTTTTCAGATGGCTCAAAAGTGGCTAGCTTTGGGAAGTATAACCTGGAGAAATATGTAGGCATCTTTGGGCTATAAAAGTCACATTGTTATGCATATGTAGTGATGGCTACAGAGTCCTAGCACATACAGAAAGTAGCTCCATGAACACTAGTACCTGGATGTGTAAGACAATCAGGTTATTATAAGACCAAATAGCTTAATGTAGGTAAGGATAAGAAGGATTACAATTAAGGGAAAACAATTCCACCAATCAGAGCTAATTTTCATTCTTCTTTTACAGCAAATCTTAATTAGTGCTCTTTGTGCAAACTCATCCCTGGCTATGGATCCAAAGACAGAAAGAACAATAGGGAATTGTTGTCTTTGCTTGGATGAAAAGAAAAATCTATTTTCCTTTTGTTTATCAAAAGAATACTGGATATTTATCAATGTCGTAATATTAGACACTAAATACTTAACAATGTTCTAGTGAAACATGGTTGATGAAATAGAACAATAATTTATGCTTAGACACATCTCCTTAACTAAGTGTTACAAGGCTCTTGAAGACTTCCCAAGAAGCAAAGGTACCAAGCAGGGTGCTGTGTGGGTCCATTCCCAATATAAAGACCTTCTGAATTTGCAAGCTTGGACAGGTTGTCATACTTCCACATAATTCTGATGTAAAGAGAAAAGACTGGTACTGGAGATGGTCATCTGTCAATGAGTCCAACAATGAAGTCTCAAGACTTCAGAACGGATTACAGAGAGGCTAGATTATGGAACATGAAAATGAAATGGCAATCATAAAGTACCAGTTTAGGTCCTTATGAAGAAAATAGTACATGTGTAGTCTAAGTAATATTACCACAGTGGAAAAGTGAGGATACCTACATCCATCCACCCATTTATCCATCCATCCATCCATCCATCCATCCATCCATCCATCCATCCATCCATCCATCCAACATAGAATATTTCGAGTGCTACTATATCCCAGGTACTAAGTCAGATATATCAATACATAGAGAAAGTTGAGAATTGTGTAACGGAGGTACCTGAGGGGCAAAGAGGTTTTAAATCATGGAAAGTCAAGGGATAGGTGATGCTTAGGATAGGAAAAAACTTAGGGTGAGTTGGATTTTAACAAAAGAATCAGGAAGTGGCATAGACTTGGTCCTGGGGACAGTTTAGAGGAGACTTGTGGCTAGGGTCCCCTGTTACTGACAGTATTGTAGGGGAGAATACTGAAGGCCAAATATAACCTGAGTTTGACAACATAGAATCCACCAGAAATATAATTAAGGGTTCTACAGTTGAGACCAAAAACATCAGGAATGATGTTAAATCTTATCCTACCCACATCAGATTAAAAGGGCATAAAAGTTTTGATGCAGAGTATAATTAACCTCAAAAAAGTAAGTGGAAGTTTGGGCAATACTAATAAGCAAGGGCAATGGTTCCATTGCATGCTGTGTGTTGTGCAAAGTACATATGATACAGAAAAATGGGTACAGGCAAGATGAGACACCATAAAAAGGGACTAAGCATGACAAAGAGGGACCTCCATAGCATCTCCTCACTGAGTGTGTGGCACTCAGTGAATTTGTGGGGATAAGGGACTGCTGTCTCTTTTGGCCTAAAAGCCAATGTGTGGAGTAAACAATAAATGGAAAGCAAACACTGCATGGATAAAGCCATGTGGCGCAGTACAGAGCCTACTCGACTTAGGAGACCAAGACTCCCTTCACTCACAGTTGATCCCTGAGCAAGGAAATTACTAGAAGCCACTAGAACACCCATTTTCTGTGAAGGGTAGCCTAGGACTGGCTAAAGATAAGAGAAGGGACCAAGAAAGGAAGAAAGACGCAGCAGGAGGAGAGAAAGCTGGCTGCCACAGCTCAGCTGAGAAACTGAAACCTCAAACTGAAATGGGTACAGTGGGTATAAGAAGAGACCTGGGTAAGTCTGGAAGATCTGACCAATAGGATTCAGCTGGAAAGATGTGTCACAAGGGAACTCATGGATACATCCGGCTATGCTGCAAAGGCAACACATGGTGAGTGACAAGATTTAGAGGAGGAGAGTGAATGTAATGGATTGGTTTTAATATTTACTTCATATGTCAAAACCAGAATATGATGGCCCACACTGAAACCAGAAGACACAGACTTGGAATGGCACCTGTGTGTACTTCCAAGTGGAAATCATCACGGCTAGGGAGACCTGCTCAGAGAATCTATGAGAGCAACCCAGAGGACTGGTATTCAGATCCTACAGAGTGGGTAAAGACAGTTGGCTCACCAGAATTGGAGACAAGCTTTTGTTCAACCTTGTGATGGCCTTTTCCATAGCAAATAAACTCCCATGGTCATGGCTCCCTATTGGCTCTCCATCCTTGGATATGCCCAATCAGAGGCCACTACCAGGAATCAATCAAAGATTGCTCTGAAGCTTTTATACCACATGGAGTATGCACTGGAGGACCTTGGAATCACAAGTGTCAGATTATGGGATCCTCTGGCTGGGACACCAATGTGGATTTTTTTCCTCTTTACTTTCTTTGGCAAACACACTGATGTTAGCTGAGGTTGGCACCTCAATTAAATGGGAACTGGGAAGGATATGGGTTTTGGAATTCTGCCAAGGAATTGGGCTGTGACTCATGAATGATCTGTCTGTGGCATGAAGGAGAAAGCCAGTACATAGGACACCACCTTCCTGCCCGCCACCACCCCTCCACAAAATATGAAGATCCAGCAACGAATGAATGGAAAACAGATGAATTAAATTTATTTGAAATATCTCTGGATTTAAGGATTAAGTGGAAAGGCCCTTAAGTGAACCACACTGATGGCCCCAAGAGCTCTGAACAGAGCTTAGAGGGCTGTTTTGAACTAATACGACTGCTGGGCCTCTTCATATTTTAAATGATGAGGGATAGTGACGTTAAAAATGAAAAATTAAATCCCAACATTAAAATTTAATGCTGCAAAACTTAACATAAAAGAATTGGACTTGGGAATGCATATAGTTATGAAAGAAAATTCACAGTGGGGGAAACAATTTCTGTAAAGCACAGAACACTTGCAGCCCCCTCAGAAAGTGTCTGTTTGTCGTGCAGATCCCTTTCTTTTAGTATTCAGGGCCTTATTTGTTTGGAGGATTCCTTAAAAGTTTTTGAGCTCTGTTTATGTTTCTAATTTTTATTTCTCAAGATTTTCAGATGTCTTCTAGTTACTTTAGAATGAATGCAAAAAAAAATGAGAAAGGCCAGTTCTTATCTCTGGTGTGTTTACAATAGTCTTATTTCTACCAGCAACTCCCTCCCTTCATGCAGTGTCTCCTATGAGAGGGGCACAGACGCTATGGACCATGAGTTGCACAATCTTTGAATCCCAAGGCTGAAAACATTCCATAAATCATGTTATCTACCAAAATAATATCAGATCTTGAGTTCTTTAAAAACCAACCATAATGCAAGTAGCACTTAACGCCTTCTCTTCTGGGAAAACCAGATGTAGAAATCCTTTCATGACTACCAAATGTCAAATATTATTGAACAGGATAAATACTTGCCTAAATTATGCCTCTTGTGGGGATCAGTTGAATATAACAAGTCATGACAAATCAAGTACGAGAAGGGGTAGGGTTTATTTTTATTTTCTTGTGAATTACATGGTGAGTGAACATTCCTGCTGTGATTATTAGAATATAAAGACTCTGCCTGCTTCTGGATCTGTTCTAATAATGATGATGGTGATGATAATGCCCTAACCTTCCACACACTTTTGCCTTCTCCCAGCATTTTCAAACATTAAACCAGGCTTTCCACAGCAGAAGCACGTCTCATTATCGGTTCTTCGCTGAAAGTTTGCAATCTTCCTAGATCTGAAATATTTATGTATTGCTTTTCATGATGCCACTGGCAATGCCTGAAAAGTCTAATTGGATGAAAAGAAAGGTTCTGGGCTCAATTTTCACTACCCACAGACAGATCAGAAAAACGTGAACTTCTCTGTGTCAGAGTGAAAATGGCCCTGTGGAGACTCTCTGTCCTTGCAGCATTGCTCTCTACTTATTGCCTCGAGTTCAAACACAACATCTGCATCTTTTGATACTGTTCCTCCTCTGTGTTTTTCTCATCCTATAACCCTAGGATGCCCAAAAGTCTACTGTGTATAAGGAAGGTTTTCAACATGTTTTCAGGGTTGTACTATCAATTGGTCTCTACTGGTTGCAGGCCTTGAAAAAGTCTCAACTACATCTGGCTGTGACCAAACTCAGTAGTTGGGTACTGTTGGTGGTTTGAATAAGAATGGTCCCCATACCGTCCCAGATTCCCTGAATGTGGATGTCAGTTTGGAGGTCTGGTTAATATATGGGGTCTCTAGTAGTGGATCAGTATATATCCCTAGTATATGAATGGACTTTGGGAGCCCACTCCACATGGAGGGGTATTCTCTTAGCCTAGACACACGGGGAAGGGCCTAGGCCCTGCTCCAAATGATATGACAGACTTTGAAGAACCCACCTGGAAGGCCTCACCCTCCCTGGAGAGCAGAAAGGAGGTGGGATATGGGGTTGGTGGAGGGCAGGGGAGGAGGGGAGGGAGAGAGAACTTGGATTGACACGTCAAACAAGCTTGTTTCTAATAATAATAATAAAAAAGAATTGTCTCCATAGGCTCATATATTTGAATGCTTAGCCATCCCAGAATGGCATTTTTGAAAGGATTAAAAGGATAAGGAGGTATGCCTTTGTTGGAGGAAGTATGTCCCTGTAGGTTGGCTTTGAGGTTTCAACAGCCCATGCCAAGACCAGAGTCTGTCTCTCTCTACCTACAAACCATGATACAGATTTCAGGTACTGCTTCAGTACCTACCTGCATGCTGCCATGCTTTCCACCATGATGAAAATGGGCTAAACCTCTGAAACCACGAGCAAGACCCCAATCAACTGCTTTCTTTCATAAGAGTTGTCTTGGCATGGTGTCTCTTCACAGCAATAGAACGGTGACTAAGAGAGGAACAAATCTGTTTGCTTGCATGTCCTTATTCATTTTGTGTGATCATCAGTGGTAGAAAGATATGTTAGTGTGTCACTCTTCTGAGCACCCGTGGCAAACACATCAAATATCCTCCCACGTAAATGTTTGCCAAATGTCTTATCAGTGTAATCTGTGCGTGGAGTTGTTGGGAATACAAATCAGGGTTCAAGACAGAAGAAATCTGTATTGCATTTTAAACATGGGCTGAAATAAGACATGCTATCTTATGGTTTATATTTTATTATAATACATTAAATTTAGGGGCTACTTTGAAGAGCATGGGGCAAATTCTTAGCTATACAATGGGGTTGAATTAGTGTTGTCACTCATATATTGACCCATTTCCCATACTGTGATTCACCAGGGAGAGATAGAACACTCCCATTTAGTAAGAAATGAGTCTAACTTTTGACATCACTAGCATTAATTGAAATAAATGACTTGTGAATTTCAGATCCTGTGAGTCTAGAGTCAGTCACCTCACTGATTTTACGTCCAGCAGTTTCATGTCAATGGGGCTAGGATTTACTTACAAACTTTATCCTAGTTCTGTGATCCCTGTGCTCCCGATTCCTATAAAATATTTAGGAAATCTTCAGTGAATATGCACAAGAACAAGGTATGTTCTTTCTTGGGGGTGTTTTTAACTATAAATATTTAAGTAAGTAATGGTAATCTATTATAACCTTCCTGAATTAGTATTTTACAGGTGTTTTGACATTCCTCACAAATAGGTATTGGATATGTCAATTCTGGTTCCTGCCACCAACCTCCTCTTCTTCCCCTGGTTTAACCTTGATGTTGACGTTTTAATATTACAATAAAACCCACCCACTATTGCTTGTCTACTCTACCCTTATGATTAATACAACCATTGGATGTGAGAGGCAGCTTTCTCACTCCCTGGGAGATGTCTCCTCCCATCTGGACCCTGCTTATTTGGTTTGGCAGGAGAGAACCCCTTAAATTTACTATGCCTCTCCCACTGAGGCTTCCACAACCATGTTGGGAAGATCACTGAAAGCCAGTACTGTTACAGAATTACTGAAAGTTACTAGTTGAGCAAATAAACTAAGACACATCATATCCTTCTGTGTTTTCAGCTGCATTTTCATAAAAAAACAAAAACAGAGAAATCTGTGATTGGCTGATTAGTGACTTAAATGAGAAATGTCCCCCATAAGGTAGAGTGTTTGCACACGTGGTCCTCACTTGTTGGTGCTGCTGGGGGAGGCTGTGGAACCTTTGGGAGATGGAGCATTTCTGGATGGAGGGTGTCACTGGGGAAAAGCTTTGAGAGTCTATAGTCTTGCCTCACTTTTTGTTCATGTCCTTGCTTGTGCATGAACTCTCAGCTTCCTGCTCAGGCCCGTGGCTTGCTGCTGTTCCTCCTACCATGGTGGATCCTCATCCCTCTGGAACTGTAAGCCCAAATAAACTTTTTCTTCCTGACGTTATCTTGGTCATTTTACTACAGCAATAGAAAGGCAACTAACAAATAAGTCTTGTAAAAATAAGAGCTACCATATTTTAATCTACAAATATAATGATAAAATATTTAAAACTTTAACATTTGAATCTAACTGAAAATATTTAATTTTTAAAATTTCATACCTCTTTAAACACATTTTTATAAAAATCAATTTTTGTGATTCCTGAAAATAATTATGAAGCTAAAGAATCAACATAATATTTTATTTAATTAATGTTTGCAGTAAAATATATATGAAATTAGAGAAAGGTGATGAAAATTGCAGGATATTCCTCAGCTACCATGTGCAACTGCCATGTGCAAATTCTTTGGTCATTAATTCTGGGATCATGAATTAGAACATGCAAAGAAATGGTCATTTATCTCTTCTGGGAAATGAAATTCAATGTCAAAGAATCTACTGATCTACAAATCTCAGAGGATTTGACAGATTAGTTAATTTACTTCCTTTTTTCTAAATATTTGTGTCATTCAATTCCTCCTTGTGTTTCTAAGTAGCAGCACCTTTTCCAAAAGAAAAACCATTAGCTTTTCCAAGTAAGTTCAGAGGAAAAATTGAGTCAAGTTCAATTTCTAATGGCTACACATAAGGTTAATAAGTCCTTTGTCTGAAACATTAAAATTTCAGAGCAAGGATCTGCAAATGAAATAATTAATTCTCCAGTCTGAAGGTAACACTGTGCAGTACAAGGATGTAAATAAAAGCCAAACAGGACAAGTGTGAGGTTGACAGTAATGATGTCATTATATTTCTACCTAAAACCTCCTAACATTAGCAGCAGTACACTGTATTCTCTTCCTGGGGAGTAGGCACCTGTTTCAGAGAGCTCCCTTTCCTAATTCATTCAGTTTGGATTTCTAATAAAAACAGTCATCAGTCCCTATCACTTTTTCTCATATCTAGAGATACTGTGACAAAGTTTGTTTCATTTTTAGATTAAAAACATGCTTAACGTTGACCCAAGCCTTCTACTAACAGAGGAAATGACAATGTGTTTGGTCTAGTATCTATAATGTCAAGGGCATTTCTATTTATATTCTTGCTTTGAGAAGTAACAAATGGCATAAAATATTGTTCCTAAAATGCTTAGTTAATTGTCAGCTGGTTTTTCTTCAACAGTTGAACTACGCCACACAGTTTGAAACAAAACTTCAAGATACTTTCAAATTATTTCTTCTGCATTTTCACCTAAACTTGTAAACACTATAAAATTAACATTTTAAAGAATTAGTTAATGTTTCAGATATTCATAGAAAACACAAACCATTAGTAAGTGTATACATTTGAAACCAAATAGGCATGAGCTCACATCTCATGCTATCACCATAGCTAAGTGATTTGGGGGAGAGTATATAATTTTTGAACCTTGGTACCTTCATTTATAAATGAGGTAATTAATTACTTGTTCATAGAGGCACTGTGAAAAATTAAAGATGTAATCACTATAGAATGCCTTACACACAATGGTCTGAAGAAACAATAGCAATACCTAATTCATCCCTCAATATATCAAGCACATATTGACGCTAGTATATGCAAGCCATCTGGGTAAAAGGGCTTAGGATTCAAAAGCTGTTGTTTTGTACAGGACCTTAACATTTTTTATGAGGATAAACACATTTATATTACAAATAGGGTAGCGTGTGCAAACATGAAAAGCAGAACAGCTAAGTTTGCTTGGGGAGTTTGGACATGTTTCATAAGGCAATAAGTAATTGACCTAACTGGATGAACAAGAGTGTGGTGATTTGAGTAAGAATGGCCCTCATAGGTTCATATATTTGAGTCCTTAGTCACCAGGATATGCAACTGTTTAAAAGGATTAGAAGGATTAGAAGATGTGGCTTTTTAGATCATATGTGGCCTTGTTGAAGGAAGTGTGTCACTGGAGGCGGGCTGTGAGGTTTCAAAAGTCCATTCACAGCCCAGTCTCTGCCCCCTCCATCCTGCTGCCTACTGATCAGGATATAAAAGTCTTAGCTACTTCTCCAGCACCATATCTGCCAGTTTGCCTCAATTCTTCATGCCATGATAATGGACAAAGCCTCTGAAACTCTAAACAAGCACCCAACTAAATGCTTTCTCTTATAAGAATTGCCTTGGCAAATGGGTGGAACTCAAAAAAATCATCCAGAGCAAGGTAACCCACACCCAAAATGGATAAATATGACATGTATTTACTCATATGTGGATATTAGCTGATAAGTACATGATAACCAATCTATAGTCCATACACCCAGAGAAGTTAGATATAAAGGAAGAGACTGGGGAGATACATGGATCTCCCTGGGAGTAAGAAATAGAATAGATTTTATGAGTGGTTTGGAGGATGGCAACAGGAGGATGAGATTGGGAGAGGGGGATTAGATAGGGTTGAGGGAGGGAAATGTAGATAGAATTTAGGGGTGGTACAGAAACCTAATGCAGTGTAATCTTACTGAAATATATGAAAGCAATCATAATGATTTATCCAAATAATGGGAGAGACAGAATCCCAACTGGGCACACTGTGTTATCAAATGAAGCTTCCAGTACACGGACTAGGTTATACTCAATGAAATTGTTAACCAAATGGATCCCATGGAAATTCCCAAATAACCGAGGCTGTTGCCAAAACTATGGCTGCTCTCCACAAACTAAAAGGCCCCATTGCAGAAGACAGCACCCACACTAATCATTGAACATGGAGAGGTTGAGCTGGTGGTGCTGACATAGAACCTTGGCCTCTACGTTACAGTGGCTTTGGTATGGGAAGGTACTCTGCAGGCTACCAAAAGGGAAATGTAAACACCAACCCAGTCACAAACCCTTTGATCTACAATGCTGTCCTGCCTGCAGGACATGCTAGGACAATGGGGTCACAAAGCTTGTGGGAGTAACAAAACAACATCTGATTTGACTTAAGACACTCTATGAGATGGAGCCCATACCCAACACTGTTTGGATGACCAAGAACCAGAAACTAGATAGCCCAGAGACCTGCCATAAGATCAAATACTACTATTCTTTACTAAACAAAGTAGTGGTAAAATGACTCCTGATAATATTCTGCTATACTCAGAGATCAGGGCCTTGTTCAGCCATCATCGCAGAAGCTTTCTCCTATAGCAGATGAGAACAAATACAGTCAGACATGCAGAGTGAGAGACCTTAGAAGCTTGTTCTTTTCTAATGAGAGACACCAGGGGAATGGATCTGTATGGGAGGGGAGTGGGAAGGAACTTGGAGGAGTAGAGGGAGGAGAAACTGTAATCAAGTTGTATTATAAATCTATTTTCAATAAAAGGGGGCAGGAGAGCTGCCTTGGTCATGGTGTCTCTTAACATCAACAGAAACCCTAAGTAAGACAAAGATTCTGCAGAGAACACGAGGGGCACTTGGGGCAAGAAATGATGACGACTAACAAGACCCAGTTTTTATGTAGGAAATTAGATCAACATGTTAATATTTCAACAGTTCTAACTGATCTAAAAGAAAATTCCAACTGTCTGATGCACCACTTTGGATGGGTGGCCTTTAAGAAACACTAGATAAAGTGCCTCTGTACAGTAACATTGTTTGTACACTGTGCTTTGTTTAAAATGCCCCAAATTGAGGACAGAAGAGAATAACAGAAAGAACTGTTATTTTGGATCTAAGACTCATGATTTCTAGCTCTTGCTTCCCCTATAATTTCTGTGATGGGTTGCCCTTTTCAACGGGAACATCCTGGGATTATCCTAAAAATTGCCTTTCATTAATAACAAAACTGAGCTCAATTTTAGAAGCTGAGAAGAGGACACACAACTTCTCTATAGAAAATATAACCCTCAAATATTGCAAAGTGGTGAACAAACCATCCAAATTGTTTGAGTTGAAACAAATGAGAGCTTCATGACCAGTTAAAGTGTTAGAGATAATTAGGCAAGAAAGAGAAGGAAAACAACTCAGGCAAAACTCCCTGCAAGAGTGGACCTTCATAAGGTGAGTAAGTCCATTTCTAGTGACATCTTCAATGGGGATGGAGAGATGGCTCAGTTATGCGTGCTTATAACCTACAGAGGCTCCAGGTTCAGTTCCTATTGCCTACATCAGGTAGTTTGCAACCTCCATTTCAGATATCCAATACTCTCTTCTGGCCTTCATGGGCACCTGCACACATAAGGCTCACATAAATTCAATGTAAGCATCCATACAAGATGATATATATGTACATATATATATATGTATATAAAAGAGACAGATTCCTCAAATGTCTGCCACAGATCTTGGAGGAATAAAACAGTGTTTCTGTATGTCTGGGAAAACAGCCAAAGTGCAGCAGTTACTTCCAAAACAGTCCCTGTGAAGCAAGATGGAGGTGGAACCTAGGACCAATGGCTATAGAGGTGGAATGAATCCTTGAAGCATGATGACAAACTTCAAATTGCTCATTCATCCAGGAATGAGCTACTTTTATGATTTGACACCACTGGCACCTCCTAAAAAAGGATTCATCTACCGCATAGTTTACACAACGACTCAATGCCATAGAAAGAAATATTATTTACTATCAGTACTCTTTTGTCATTGTAATCTTCCAAGATTTCACTGACACATAGGCCCCTGTGATGGGAAGTCTGAATTAAAGAATAGTTCTTTAGCAGATTTTGTTTTATCAGAGGAAGCTATTTTAATCAACTCACCATTCCGTGGTTCAGCCAACCTGGGATAAAGTTGTCAAGCAATTTGGGGTATATCATCTCTCTGTCATAGGCATAGATGGTCCAGAATACCACGACAACAAACTGGAAGGGAAAGGAAATCTTTTGTTTCAATTTCATCTTTTACAACACACAACTGATTAGTTATTTGTTATAAAAAAACAAGAAAATTTGGAATTTATGCTAAGACAGCAGCAAAGCAATGAATGACTAGAAAAAAATCATTCCTGCTTCACTCTGTAGTAGTAACCAAAGGGGTGTCAAGCCCCTCTTTGGTCTCCAACGATGTTCTTTCAGACAGAAAAGCCTGCTTGAAAGGGAGAGAGAAAAGACCTGTTGTTAAGAAGAACACCATCTCAGGGGTAATCGTGCCAGTCTGATCCCTCTCAATAGGGTTTATAATTTCACGTAGGGATATTTGTGGAGAGGTTCAATTACCCACGAGAAAGAGCATGCATTGCACACAATGCTATGTCCATCTTCTTTGATCCTGCCCTGTGGTTTAAATGCTGTTCATCTCTTTATGTTTGCTTCTCACCAATGCCAGCACTAAACCCACTGCCAACCACACTCCCCAGGTCCCGTTTAAGGGAAATGTATTAGTTCAGAGAGCCTAAGTCAAGTCATAGCGACACTGAGAAATAGAGAGTGTAAAGGGGAAAGGAAGATTCCAAATTCTGCAGGAGTAACTTAACTTTCAAGTTTATCTGAATTATAGAAGTTTCTTGGGGCCCAATAGCAGCACAGTAATCCAGAGAGAGTATTTATTTGAATGATTATTTATTGGTTTAATCATTTATTGATATTTGATTTTGTTACTTAATTGATTATTCGTCAAACTAACAGTGAGGGATAAAGTTCAGACTAAAATAAAGAAATGAATGTCCCATGGTCAAGACTAATAATCAAAAGGTGCCAAAATTCTTTCCCAACTATGTCTTCTTTGAAATCTGTGTGGTTTTCACCCTTGAAATCTAAGGTGTTGCCAATATTTATTATTTTATGAAATGTAAAGATTAATCATTACTGCAAGTGACTGTAAGCCTCTATACATTGTTTTAGAGTCAGATTGGACATCATCATGCCCCCCCCATTTAATTAACCTTGCTTTTGGATGAAATTTTTTTACTATCTACATACAAATGTACAAGAGTAAAGCAAAAGAAAACTTAATTATTAGCTCAAGGAAAATTATGTTAACTTTTCAAATACAATGAATAATTTTTAAGTAATCCATGATTTTGAACTATTCACCATCTTAGACTTCAAATGGACTGGCCATTCATAACAACTACACTCACAAAGTAAATATTTGGTAGTTACTTTAAACTTTTTAAAATATTATTTATTTTCTATTTTATGTGCACTGATAATTTGTCTATATGCATGTCTGTGTGACAGTGTCAGATCTTCTGGAACTAAAGTTACAGGCAGTGGTGAGCTGCCATGTGCATGCTAGGTACTGAACTCCTCTGGAAGAGAGCAACCAGCGCTCTTGACTGCTGAGTTACCTCTCCAGCCACTGTTTTAAACTTTGATTATATTACTGCAATCTCCAGTCATTATTTTAAACTTACATTACCTGCCAACATTATCTCCTTAAAGTAGGCAAGAATATAGATTGTTTCATTTTTTTCCTTGCTATGAATGGAGGAACCAAGATTTTCATTTTTGCTTTAATAGCATTTATTTGTGCATAAGATTTCACACACCATACAAGAAATGGACTCTCAAAATAACCATTAACTCTGATCTCACCAATTTTGCTAATAATGTAAGAGAATCTACAAAACAATTACTTTACCTAGTTACTATGAATAAAGAATGCTAAGGAAAGCTTATAACTACCATGCTTTTAGGAATACATATGAATTTATGTACATGCATATACAGAGTCCTGTAACAACATAAAAAAGTAGGCCATTTCCCCCCTAATGATCTTCAGATTTGTAGTCTAGACAGTTTGGAAAGGTAAGGTCCAGACTGCAAGAACAAGGTGATCCTGGCAGCAGGGAAGAGCGTTGGAAAAGGAAACCCATTTACAGCAGGGTTGGCAAGGGGATGGGAGAAGACTAGGAAGTCTTTTTAATGGGTGGGTCGGGGATCTAGGGAGGGTACTGGATGGCTAGAAGTCAGAAGACATGGCAGACAGAGTAAATGAAACAAAGTCCCGAAGACCACACTCAGAATGAGCAGTTGCTAACGATGCCCTCCCTCTGGACAGTGAGAGGAGGCACTCTTGCTGGCAACTGGAAAGTGGGCTGAGCCCAGGACGGCAATAATCTGAGGCACTTGTAGAGGATAATGTGTGAGTAAAGTCACTGAGAATACGTAAAAGGAAGGCTCTGATGGTCGCGATGGCTCCCCCGGGAATTGATAACATGTTTTTCTAGTAGAAGCAACCAGGATATTTCCAAGGGCTATGAGGTCTGTGAGAAAGAATTCAGAGAGAGGATGCTGGGGGTTTGAAATTGCTGCAAGTTAGATGGCTCAGAAGATCTGAGATGAAGAAGCTGTAAGAACGACGATATCCTTTCATGACCAACCAGCCTTTCTAAACCGCTGCTTCGGGAAGGACAGTTGCCAAAAGGTTACATGAGATGCCTCGTATAAAACCATTTTTAAAGCTCGACTCTCAATGAAAGACAAAATTTCCTATTTGCACTTTGTTCTTTCTGTATATATTTGACAAATGAGTGAGAAAAATCAAAATATGGCTGATTCAATGACTTGGTGCCAAGGATACACTACCAGGTCCACAACCACACCATTACTAAATGCAGGCATATGCTTTTACAGCCAGGATACTCAGTGAATCAACAGTATCCATGTCACTTGAAGTCTGTCAGATATGATGAGCCCTGGGTCTCACCCTGCAGTAATCTGATCCTACATTTTAATAAAATCTTGAGAATGTTCCTACTTCGAGAGGTATCTTCTACCATTGTGTTTCCTGATTTCCCATTGGAGTGATGATATCACAGGTGTTAGTATTCAGGCATCGGTACTGGCCTGTCCTTGGGGTTCTAACAGGATATGCCCTCAGCTGCAGCCACTAAGAGCACCACCTTTGCATATTCACTGCATTCCTTTTTAAAAGGGCCCCCACTCTTTCTTTCTCTGTTTGTCCCTCTGCTTCTCCTTTTCACTCTCTGCCCTCCCTGCCTTTCCATCCCTTCCTTCTCCTCCCTTCCTCTCTCTCTCCTATCTCTCTCTCTGCCCCTCTCTTCTCTTCTGCCACTCCTGTCCCCAGAGGCCCATCTCCCCTCTCCTAACTCCTTTTTTCCGTTCACTTGGCCCCGATAAAAAATAACCCTTCACCCAAACTCTGTCGAACAGTATCTTTCTCTCATGGTCTGCTTTTTAAAATTACAACACCTTTCAGAACATCCACCATTTCCCTTCTACACTACACTTTGATCTGGGGATTCCCTGTCCTAATACACAAATATGTCCCAGGGCTTTTTCCTCTGGTCTGACTGAAAGGTAATTCATAATAGACTATTTGATTTAAATTGTGGTTTCTTGGTTACTTTTCTTATTGCTCTGATAAAATACCACAAAAAGCAACTTCAGAAAGTATTTGTTTTGGCCCTAGGGGAGGTTACAGTCCATCACCATAGTCACAATAGCAGCAGGATCTTGAAGCAGCTGCTCATGTTGCCTCCACAGTCAAGAACTCCTCCACCCCAAGGTTCAGGGAATATCACGGAAGTGGGGGCAGAGAGTATATAAGAGGCTAGGGAGGAATGATGAGAAATGCTGTTCTCTGGGTATGACATGGCTGCTGTACGTCACAATCACAGCAGCTGTGGGTTTCTGCACAAGACTTGTACAATATCAAGTCAGTTAAAATTCTCGAAAGGGTCAGAGGAAGGGTTATGGAAGCCCTACCTCTGGCTGAGTAACTATTGGTAGTTGATGTGTGTTTGGGGAGAGATACCCACCTTTTCTCAGAGGATCTGGAAACTAGTATATTGTCTATGTCCAGAGATTGGCCCCACACCCATGAGAACACCAGCCACCCAGCACTAACTGGACAAAGGAGGAGGGTATGAAATTGTGAGAGATATGTGTCATATGGGCCTAGGGAAAGCTAGAGGGGATGTATGGGGGTTAGACATGATCAAGATACATTGAACCTACGTATAAAATGTTCAGATAACTTAAACACAAAAGCAAAGATCATGAAAGTTCGCATTCAGTTTACTTTCTCCTTTTTATATACTTTAGAAGCCCAAGCTAGGGAATGGTGCCACCCACCATGGGTCAGTTTTCTCACCACAATTAGCCTAATCAAGATAAAAGCCCGCAGGCAGCCAAGAAGTCCACCTGCCAGATGATTATATATTCCATCAAGTTGACACTGAGATTTAGCATCATATGTGGTAAAGCCATGCCTATTTCTGTGGGGTAAGGATTTGGTGTAGGTGTAAACACATAGGCAAGCAGCAACTTCAGATTAGTGTGGAGTCATTGGTGGAAATCCCTTCAACTTTGCTGAATATCACAATCTAATCATGAGCCTCAAATTACTTTATATTACAAACCCTTTCCCAGCTCAATGGGAAAAATTATACAGGTCAAACCAAGGGGCCGAATCCTGGGACCATATTAAATGTCTTTCTACCACATGTTGTTTCAGAATGGTTTTGATGTCCTTCTGCCCTTTGGACTTCCAGTTAAATCTTAGAATCTCAGGTTGTTAAATTTTTACAAATATCTTGTCAGAATTCTCAGTGTTTTGTTAGAGAACTGACTCCTGGCTACATTGAGATTTCCTATCAGTAGCACAGGTTGTCCATGTACTAAGTTTGTCTTTTATTTCTCTCAGAAGTATATTTAGTTAACAATTTGAATAGTTATTCATAGTATCTTCGGAATCTACTAGGTATTTCATGTTTTGGAAGCAATTGTGCACTATTAAATTTTTGTGTATTCTTTGTTGCTACTTTATAAAAACAGAAGTTTTAAATGGTGGCATTATTTCCTGTGCCTTTACTAAACTTGATTACTAGTTTTTAGCAACTATTTTAAAATTTAGTGTGTGTGTGTGTCTAAAATAACAAAACTCTTTTACAAACTACAGGTTTGTTGTTCTGTTACTTAAGTCCTTAGCTCAACTTGAGTAGAAGTAATCTAAAACAGAGTCTTTATCTTTTTCTCTGTTGTAGAGAAAATGTTCAATTTCTCAACAGTGAAGTTTGACATAGCTGCAGTTTTTCTTAGATGTCTTTTTAAAAGTCAAGGAAGATCTCATAGAATTTCACTTGGGAGATACACATTAGCTGTAAGTGATAATATTTTTCAGACGGTTTTGTTGCATCTCCTGAGACGACAAACCTAAGATCTTCTTCCTTATTCAGTCATTCAATGACATATTAATAGATTTTGAATATCAAGCTAACAACCCATAGCTGGTTATCGTAAGTTATATGCATATGTTCCTGGACTCCACTTACTGATATTTTGCTAAAAGTCTGGGTTTTAGGTTTTATTTTACCTCTATTCATGAAGTATACTAATCCATGATTTTATTTTCTCAAGGTATCATCATCTGGTTTTGGTAGGAGGAAAATGAATGGGTTCAAAAGAATGAGTTGGAATTATTTCTTCCTGTTTTTTCTAAAGGACTTTGTGCAACAATTCTTTATCCAAGTAGTAAACATCTTCAGTAAAGCCATCAGGAGAGGCAATTATGAATGCATTTGTTTTATAGAAACAGAACTATTCTGTTTTTTTCTTGCACTGATTTTAATCACCTTTACCTTTTACAGAATTTCTACACTCTCTCATTTTGGGTGGATAGCGGTGGGGATATGCTGGGGATCCATCCATGACCTTGCGAGTGTTGAGAAAACACACTACTCCTGAACTATATTTTCATCTCAGACTTTACAAAGATGTTTATATATTTTACCATGGAAACTGGCAAATTGTATAAGTCAAGTATTTCCCCCGGTGAGCTGACGGTCAAACATTTGCTAGCACAGCACCACTGAAAGCTACTCTCTGTTTGTAGGGAGTGATCATTCAAGGAAGGCAGCATGGTGTGGTTCTTGATCGTGAAGGTTGTGATCCCTGTCCTACATCGAGGGAATTTACACAGATTACTCCCACTGACTTTCAAAAATGTGAATCACCTTGCTAGATGTAACACTAGAAGACCAGGAGGCACAGCTAACTGAGTAATCCGTCTTCCAAATAATTCTTTACATACAAACACAGCACAGATGGTAGGAACTTGGCTTCCTGCACTGATAGTCTGTTGGTGGTGTATGGTCATCAAAACCCAAAATAACTTTGAACTCTACTACCAGGACATGGATATGAAGTGAATAGTTTCCCATGACAATCTAAATGATACAGGGACATTCTGCTATTGCAATCAAGTGCCTTCTCTGGCCAGACCCAAGAGCCAGCTACCCCATATAGCACATGTGCTGCTTCTCGGTTGTCAGGACCAGAATACTGAAAATGAACAGTGGAAGAGGAAGATGCATGAGCACTTTGCAGACATTCAGAGTTCAAAACCAAGCACTTGGGTGACAGCTGGCACTAACACTTGCAATTACTAGAAATCAACACCCAAAGAGAACTAGACATGATGCAAGGTCTACATGTCTTTGAAAGAATTTCTCACACCAAATTAGAAACCAAAAACTTGAGCTCTAGTCCACTTCTACAGTTTAAATCATACATTGACTCTCACACACTGATACGTGGAGACTTCAGTAGCCACCTGTCACCATGAGAAAAATGAAACAGAGAAATGTGTAGATGATTGACATTATAAACCAAATCAACCTAAGAGATGCTTATAGAACATTTCACCTAAACACAAACAAATACACCTTCTAATGAACATCTCATAGAACATTCTCCAAGACTGACCACATGCTCAGACACAAAGCAAGTTTCAATAGATACTGGTGTGGGTGGAACACGCCTTTAATCCCAGCACTCAGGAGGCAGAGGCAGGCAGATCTCTGTGAGTTAGAGGCCAGCCTGTTCTGCAAAGTGAGTTCCAGGACAGCCTCCAAAACAATACAGAGAAACCCTGTCTCTAAAAACCTAAAAAAAAAGAAATTTGAAATAATACTCTGCACCCTATCTGACCACCTCAGATTGAAGCTGGATATCAACAACAGAAAGAACAGAGAGCTTAAAAACTCATAAAAACTGAACAAATTACTACTGAAACTGGTCATTAAAGACTTTCCAGAAATTAGGGAAATTAATACACAACATACCCAAACGTACAGGACACAATGAAGTTGGCTCAAACAAGCAAGTTCATATCACTAAAAACTTCATTTTAAAAAAATGTGCTTAAGTAAGGTTAGCTTACAGTTGTGTAGCCTCCACAATATGTGGGTTAGAAACTTGACAATCATAATCTTTTGGTATCACAACTATGCTGAAGTAAACACTTTAAGCAATAGCTACCATTATGTTTCTGATTTTATAGAAGAAGAAATAAACTCAGAGAAATTAAATTACTTTCCCAGTATCAGAATGAAAAAGTGACCAACCCAGAATCTGAAACCAGACAGTAAGGACCCCAGCAGCAGTGTTTGAAGCTCTGTAAATACTTTCTTGTATATACAACATACTAGAACTTTCAGATGAATTAATAATTGGATGCATGAATTAAAAGCCAGAAACTTTCAGAACTAGTTCTGAGTCCTCTAGAAAATCCTGCAGTTGTGAAAAACACAAAGAATTTCAAATGGGTGAATACAGCTAATGATTCTTGGAAACACACACACACACACACGTGTGTATACATGAACAGAAAGACAGAGACAGAGTATTCATACACATATTTTAAAAATCACCAAGTTGGTCCTCTAGATCAAAGATGATATATGAGGCCATGAAGGAGCAGAGCTGAATGTGAGATAAAAAGTGAAAATACATTATCTCTGTTCTTCAGTCTTCATAAGCATATTAGTGGAATTTGAAACATCTCAATGAAGAATATTTGACCATGTACAACCTACTTCTAGAAAATCCCTATCTATAGGATGAAGAAACAACCACTGACTTAGACTATCTGCTGAGCCTAATTTCTGCTTACCCAAATATAAGTTACTCCCTAGAATGTCAGACTGACTGTATGGTTCCTGATATGGTTTGAGTCTGGATTATCCCCTCCAAAATGCATACTAGGCTTATTCTCCAATGATTGCCTTATGTCTTATACAGTTGAGATCACCTCCGTCATGTGGTCATTGTAACATTATGGATACAACAACTAACCTTTTCAGAAATTCACAGTCAGATCCATTTTAAACTGAATTTCACATCAAAATGAATAAAATGAATCCTTTTCACTTTGACAAGTGATAGTAAACAATATAATTAATCTGGTCTCCATAAGCTCACATGCAGACATGTTTTATGTTTGAGAACTACTGTCAATCAATTAGCGGTGATGTAAGCAGCTTATTTTCAAAAGTAATCTGAAAACCCTTGCCCACTGTAAAAGCATTAACTAATCCAACCCCTGCTATTTCTGCATTCCTCTTTCATTTTTAGTGAAGGGGGACCAGAGTCTAGTTATATATACAATTACCATAACATGATTATCCAAAGGGGGGCCTTAAGTATAGAGAAGAGCTGTCTAGCTAAATAAAACATGAACTTAAGGTTGTCATCTGAGAATAAAATTAAGAAAAATCTAATTTATATAATCTAATAGAACTAAATGGATTAATTGAATTGTCCCTTTTTTTAGAAGCATCCACCATTAGATGACTACATGTCAATGAGACCTTATCCTCAGTTATTTGAAAATAGCATTAGTATGCCATAATATTATTCTAATACCAGAAGGTGAACAGTGACTAAATGAAGCACAGCCTTCTCAAGAAAAATGGGGATACAGGAGATATATGACCACATCAGTGAGTAGTCTTAGGTAATCAAAAGCAACCAGACACTTACAGCTTTGCAGAAACATCAGTGCCATCTGGTCATTATCAAGAGAGCATCTTAGTTAGGGTTTCCATTGCTATGAAGAGAAACCAAAGCCATGGCAACTCTTATAAAGAAAATATCTAAGTGGGGTTGCTTGCTTACAGTTTCAGAGGTTAGGCCCATTATCATCACAGTGGGGAGTATGACTTCATGCAAGCAGATACTGAGCAAAGCTTAAGCAAAAGAGACCTCAAAGCCCACCTCCATAGTGACACACTTCCATCAACAAAGCCACACCTACTCAAACAAAGCCACACCTCCAAATAGTGCTGCTGCCTTTTGAGGCCAATTTTTTTTTCGAACCACCACATTCTACTCTCTGGCCCTCAAAGGTTTGTAGCCATATATATCATAACGCATCCAGGATGAATGGCAGCAGTTTTCCTTCCATTATCACAACCTGAAGAAACAAGTTGTTGTCTAATGTCCCTTGTTTATGTGTGATTATGAGAATTAGTGAAATAGAATGATAATGGTTAACACAGTAACTTGTGTGTAACGCTCAACGTAGGTTGGTTGAGTATGTCAGGCTGTCTACTGGAAAGTTTCTGCCCACTCTGAGGGTATATAAAAGGATAAGAAAGTTCTTATGTTCATCTTGCATCATGAAGGCACATATTCAAACAGTCAAGATTACTTACAGGAGTTCTTTGTTGAACAACACAATGACCCAGTAGGCTGGAATATTATTATCTGATTATCTAAACACCTCAAATCCTAGTTGAAAACAGTTGCATCCAGACATTACAAATTTACAAAGGAAAAGTGGATTTGATGACAAGTGTTCTGGATAAAGTATATCAAAATTGCTTTATGGAATTCATAGTGAAATACTTTTGAAGATATATAATTCATTTTTTAGAATATATGCCCATGAAGAATGTACTAGATCATTTTTACCAAAAATACTTTTTAAAGTTGTGCATCTACAATCTGTGGCTTCTTGGAACCCTGTGGATTTTGTTTAAACATTATACCAAATACAATTAGCTACATTTTTTTAAAAAGATGTCTCTTGGTTAAGAATGATTCATAGAGTTAGTGAAATCTCATGATAATGGTTAACACAGTAACACCTTAATTTTTAAAAAACATGTAGCTAATCCCCATTTAAGAAAAAAACGTATTTTTCCTTTTTTATTTAAATTAGAAACAAGTTTTTTTTACACGTCAATTCCAGTTCCTCTCCCACCCCTCCTCCCCTGCCCCCTACCAACCCCCTATCCCACCCTCTTTCTGCTCCCCAGGAAGGGTGAAAGGCCTTCCATGGGGGATCTTGAAAGTCTGTCCTATCATTTGAAGTAGGGCCTAGACACTCTCCCTGTGTCTAGGCTGAGAGAGTATCCCTCTACATGGAGTGGGCTCCCAAAGTCCATTCCAATACTAGGGATAAATACTGATCCACTACCAGAGGACCCATAGACTAATCAGACATCCAAACTGACATCCATGTTCAGGGGTTCTGAAACAGTCCTATGCTGGTTTCCCAGCTATCAGTCTGGGGTCCATGAGTTCCCCCTTGTTCAGGTCAGCTGTTTCTGTGAGTTTCTCCAGCCTGGTCTTAACCCCTTTGCTCATCACTCCTCCATCTCTGCAATTGGATTCCAGGATTTCAGCTCAGTGTTTAGCTTTGAATATCTGCTTCTGCTTCTATCAGCTACTGGATGAAGGCTCCAGGATGGCATATAAGGTAGTCATCAATCTCATTATAAGGGAATGGCATTTAAGGTACCTTCTCCCCTATTGTTTAGATTCTTACGTGGGGTCATCCTTGTAGGTCTCTGGACATTTCCCTCTATTATGGTATCTCTTCTTGCTCTCCTCTATTCTTCCCCTGACTCAGTCTTCCTGCTCCCTCATGCCCTCCTCTTCCCTCATTTCCCCTTCTCTTTCTCCTAACTCCCTCTCACCTCCCCTCATGCTCCCAATTTGCTCAGGAGATCTTGTCACTTTACACTTCTTCAGGGGACCATGTATGTCTCTCTTAGGGTCCTCCTTGTGTCCTAGCTTCACAGGAGGTGTGGATTGTAGGCTGGTAATCTTTGCTCTATGTCTAAAACCCATATATGAGTGAGTACATACCATGTTTGTCTTTTTGTGACTGGGATACCTCACTCAGGATGGTTTCTTCTAGTTCCTCCATTTGCCTGAGAATTTCAAGATTGCATTGTTTTTTTTTCCACTGAGGAGTACTCCATTGTATAAATGTGCCACATTTTCTTTATTCATTCTTTAGCTGAGGGCCATCTAGGTTGCTTCCAAGTTCTGGCTATTACCAATAATGCTGCTATGAACATGGTTGAACAGATATCCTTGTTATATGAATGTGCATCCTTTGGGTATATGCCTAAGAGTGGAATTGCTGGATCTTGTGGTAGACTGATTCCCATTTTCCTAAGGAACCGCCATACTGATTTCCAAAGTGACTGTACAAGTTGGCACTCCTACCAGCAGTGGAGGAGTGTTCCCTTTTCTCCTCATCCTCTCCAGCATAAACTGTCAGTGGTGTTTTTTATTTTAGCCATTCTGACAGGAGTAAGATAGTGTCTCAGAGTTGTTTTTATTTGTATTTCTCTGATGGCTAAGGATGTTGAGTTTCTTAACTGTCTTTGAGCCATTTTAGATTCTTCTACTGAGAATTCTCTATTTAGTTCTATACCCCACTTTGTAATTGCATTATTTGATGTTTTGGTGACTAGTTTTTTTTTGAGTTCTTTGTATATGTTGGAAATCAGTCCTCTGTCAGATGTGGGGTTGGTGAATATCTTTCCCATTCTGTGGGCTGCCCGAAAAAACTTATTTTAACATATTTTAAGAAACACATTTTGTAAGCCTATGGTACTTGAGTCTATATACAATTGTTGAAATGAGAAGACAAAGTTCGAAATATTTTCTTTCTTAGCAAAAGAGGTACTTTGCAAATTGGCTTATAAATCTGCAAAAACCATGGTCTCACTAACAGGAAACAATCTATCAAGGGTAATCAACAGTCGTGCAGAACAGTCTTTTGCTAACGATTTAAAAAAAAAAACAAAAAGTGACAAAACAGTAACTTTTGTCTGGATTCTGAAGACTCTCTTTCCTTATTCTGATACATCATCCAGATTAAAAATATTGCTTAGGTCAGGCTTTATATGAGACACTGATAATATCAGTAAGACAAACACTGAGAAGTGAGGCTACATCTGGTGGGTGAAAATGCTTTACTTTTTAAGAGCAAGCACTCCCCTTGGTAAAGGTTTAGGCTCAACATCTGCTTGATTCAGTAACATAATTTACCAGCTAAGTACCCTCAAGCAGGCCAACTGTACAAAGGCAACTCATCTCATTTGGGAAATGACATGAGAATATTGGTAGCTCATCCTTAACTTCATTGGGAAATAAACAGCTCAGAGTAAAGCCCTCATTAGCAGGGTACCTGGCCCACAAGGAGCACACAGGAGTTAAAAGATAGGACTTGGCTCTTAGGTCATTTGTAGGTCATACCATCAAGGGAAGGAGGTGGTAAGAATCCTCAGGAACCCTAGGGGAATTGCTTGTTTACAGGCTAGAATAAAACAAGGCAACAGTAAAGGCCACTGGGTATGTGATGTGTTCTTCAAAATTCCAAGGTAACAGGGGTGGGGGAAATGCTGCAATTAGCATTTCTAGATGTTCAGACATAAATGATAACTGTGTCAATATATCTGGAGTCTGTTTTCCTTTGTTAATTCAATGATGATTTAAATTTTCTACTGTAACAGTGGTCCCCTGGGGACTTGCTCACCCATTTTATTCCCTGGACAGGGGAATACTGACACTTCTCTGTCTGGCTTGTCATGAGCACTTGTGTGAAAGCATTCACTACTCTTGTTTTGTAGTAGATCTGGAAGGCAAACAATAGGGAGAGAGCATGCTCCCAAGGTTCACATGCCAGTGTGGGCAACACTTCCCAGTCATGCCTTTATGCTTGGGCATACCACTGAAAGAATTCTTATTTTATAGTCCTTTATCACCCCCACTGTGTGAGCAATGAACAGACAAGCAGAGAAACAAAATGAAGCTGAAGGGCTCTTTCTAGTACTCTCTGTGATGAAGGTCTTCTCTTAGTCCCAACATGGTACCAAAGCTCACCAGGGCATCCCACATTCCTAGGACATACGTTGGATGCCTATGTTTAAATCAAATATGGACCCAACCTACAAAAAATAGACAATCTCTAGAGAGGAACTTCTAGGAAGGTGGTTCTTCAAAAATGTTTAGGAAGCAGTATTACTGGTTTAGTTTAGGAAGCTGGTTTAGTAGCACTAAGTATAAACTGTGGCCACATTGTCTCCTTACCCTCTCCCACCTCCATGTGTCTTGCCCAGAAGATATAAAAAAAGATGAATGAAAGTCTTAACCATGATTGGCTATCTGTATGTGTGCGTGGGTAGGTGGGTGAAGCAAATCATGTGGTAATCCCATGGACACAATGAAACTAACAAATGTGTTAGTGGTGGGTCTAAAAGGTTCTTCCTTCATGGAGTAAAATGTTTTTATACCCAGCTGATATAACACAGCACACTCTGATCTAGCCACAGCATGTAAACAGCAACCTCAAAACATCCACAGGAATAGTAGTAATTCCACAACACCTCCATAGTAAACATTTTTTTCTATATGAAGAAAAGAATTGAGGTGGAAAGATACAGAGAAAAAGAAAGAATTATAAATAGGACAGGATAAATAAGGAGATAAATAGAAAAGGAACAAAAAAGTGAAGTGTTCCATTTGTCTATTTAAGCACCACTCTCTGTGCCTCTTCCCTGGCACCCACAAAAAAGCTGTATAGTCATATTTCTGAAGACCGGAATCACATACTTTATAATATACACATACTATTTAATGCTACTGAAGATAAAGTCTAATTGTTTGCACTCTCAAATTTCAAATACATACATCACCTAACAATTAAAATAAGGAAAGGCGATATCTTTATTTTTCTTAGACAATCTGGAACTTTTTTGCCTCTAGGAACCTCTGTGAAATAACATACAGGAAAATGATAATTTTCTACACGTTCCAGAGAGAGGAGGTGGTAACTTTACCATTAAATCTCAGTGTCTGAAGCCCTGAGTTGGTAGTCTACACCTAGGGCCACCGCTGACCAGTTCTATAGGGAGTTTCAGAAATTAAACATAAATCATTGCCCTAGAAATCTACTTTTCTCCCGTAACAACTTCATTAAATCTAAAATTTAAATAGTTTGTGACAAAACTTAAAGTGCATTGAGGTAAAGTACTCAAGATGACACTGAGGATTAATAGGAGGCATAGACTGCAACAGAAAGCATCCACACTTGGCCTCTCAGCTTTCCTGAATCTGTATTCTATCAGCATGAGCAAAGATTAAGTGACCTAGAATCCTATTCATTTCCACTTTAAATTTTACAAAGACTCTTAAAAGCCCCACACTTGTTTTGGCAGCAGGAGTTCATCCCTTAAGGACAAACCACTGTCAACTGAGGCCCTCACTATAGTGTTACTACCTTTTGCTCCCATCTGCTTTCTTGGACCCCACCACAGTTCATTTTAGGAATAAGTGGTTTTAACCAATGAGACCTCCAAACAAATTTGTTCCTGGAATGCCAGGAATGATAAGCTTGCCTGATGGCAAAAGTCCTTGGAGAAGTGCCTGGAGAGCTGTATTCCCCTCTATGCCTTGAGAGCACATGCAAGAGATGCAATCCCTGTTGCTTTATCGAGTATATTCTTTATGTTTTGGAACCTTAGGCAGCAAGTGTACAATCAACATAGGTGGCACTGAGAGACAAAGGAGAAATACTGGGACTGGAGAGATGGCTCAGTGGTTAAGAACACTTGTTACTTTTTCAGAGGACTAGAGTTCAATTCCCAGCACCCAATCCTTGAAACAGAGCTCAAAAGCCAATCTTTCTAGCAAGTCTCCAGAACCTTCCATCCCTAATACTTTCCCCTTCTTTCACACCACTTATCTATACCTTAGATACACGTGTATATATTGTCCATTTTAATTAAAATGCTAATGTGGTCTCCTTAAAGTGAAACCTGACATACTCAAATTTCTTACGGTGATGAGATTTTGTGCTTACATCTGTATGGCAATAGATTGTAATGGATAATATTTCGTACTTGATTTTGAATGTTCTTCCCCTATAAACCTTCTGTCACTGGGCAATTAAACCTAATTGCTCATTCCTGTGCAGGAGCAAGCATGCGATTAACTCAACAGAAAGTGGAGAGGGTTTCGGTTAATTATATTTTTACTTATTGTGGAGGCGGCATGTATATGCATGGGCATACAAGGACCATGGATTGAAAGTAGAAGTCCAAAGACAGCTTACTGGAATCAGTTTTCTCCTTCCACTATGGGCCCCAGGGATCCAAATCAAGGCACCAAGCTGGGGAGCAAGCACCTTTACCCACTGCTGCAAAGTAAGTTTTATAACAAAATGGTCCTTGATTGATGTTGTACTTTTAATCTCAGAGGTAAAAAGAAAGAAAAAGAGCATTTAAATGAACAAGATGACAGCTAAGGCTTAAGGAAACTAGGAAAGGGTTTGATTTTAGGTCTTTATAGGAAAATGTGATACAGTCTTAGCAGATAGGTGTATCTTAAAGTTTAATCCAGAATTTATAGAATAAATTAAGTGAGGAACTTCAAAAAATATTTCCCTCTAAGTTTCAAATTTCTTTGAGTTTGCATTGAGGTGTTAAAGTTGGTTTTCGTTGTGTTTCCTAAGAAAGAGATAACACGCAGTCTTCATCACGAGTAAGAGCCCACAGCTGACTGTACATGTAAAATCTTCAAGTGTTTAGGAGACATATTATAACACCAGAAATGGTTACTTGGCAAACAGCTTTGAAACTATATTTGGTAAGAAGGACAAATTCCAGACAAACTCATTTACGCACATGCGGGCTTGCTGTGACACTCCAGACAACCATCCCAGGACAGAGCAGGTCCAAACCTTCAGGGCCAACACAAACCCACGCAGAGAGTGACATTCATGTCTTCACTTTGGGATGGTTAGGGCAGCATCTGGACTGGAGCAAGCCAAAACAACACCAGGACAAGATGCACTGGTGACGTGAACGATTTTATTATGGGAACTATTCAAATGCAGCAGCTGCAGATGAATAGGGTTGCATGGGTCTGAATGAACAGAAAACATGCAATTGTTCCTTTTACATGGATGGCAGTCAGAGACACATTTAGAGTTTCGGAGAGGGGCATTTTCAAACTCTTCATCCTCTTTTATTTCCTTTTTTAGCTAAAAGGGCATGCCTACTTTCTCAACTATAACGGGATTCACAATCACCAGAGTCAACAAACTCACAGGAGACAAAGGACATTCTTCCCTGAGCTGATCCTAAGAAGTTTCAGAGCTTCCAGACCACGTAATGTCACAGAATTGTTTGCAACGCTTCTCTGAAAGGGTGATGGGGTTGAGAAATAAACTGCACATGGAAAGAACAGCCTCTAGAGGGTTATCCCTGCAACACGAGTTGCCAGGCTTGGGGAGTGGCGGTGGTTTCCGGCCATTAGCATCACTAATCAAGGACAGCTTTGCTTTTTATGGGAATCCACACAGCCATTGACGATACATGTTATGTTCGCTCAAGCCATCCTGCCCAGCTTCTCCAAGTCCCAATGAGACAAGAGTTCACTTTAATTGTCTTTGATTGGGACATTTCATTATTTTAATCTTGGGATTAAAAGGTGCCATGAAGGGGGCCTTTTGCGAGGTGTAAAGAACTCCAAGGCCTTTTCATTATTTCATGCTCAAATAAAGCAACTACTGTCAGCTCACAACTAACCCTGTTCCTGGAGGAAGTACCAATGTGAAACCTACAGACCCGAGATAGCCTACTTCAGTTGAAGCAGTAGAGAGAGTTGGGGAGAGGGGATAGAGACAGACACAGAGAACATGAATCAAAAAAAGCTCTGGCCAAAAAACTTTTTCCAGAACAGTTTGAGCAGACATGATACAATTCACTGCCCTGTGTTTATGTTCTTTGCCTAAGACATGAAGCAAGAAGATATTGCTTTCCCGATAACAAAGTGACAAATATAAAGTGTGACACAGAGGAAATTAGTATAAAGCAGCATGGACAACTCTGGAAACAGGGTAACAGCCAAGGACACCTCTGGGGACCGTAGGAGGGGTTCAAAGCCAGCCTGTGAACCTTCCACCTGAGGAGGCTGGGGTCAGGCCAGTGCTCCCCTGCCTTGGAGATAGTATTAGCATGTTTTTCTCAGTGAGGTTCTGTGTTAACAAAATAGTAAAAGCTCTTGCTTGAATACTCTCCTCAATCACTTGACCTGCTAAGCATTCTTGTATTTCAGATTGCTTCAGGTGTTATAACTGTGTATCCATCACTCACTAGGCACTAAGGCTATGCCCATCCTTCAACTGTCTTTGGTTGTTCAGGTGAGAGGACACCCTGCAGGCCAGGAGCCTAAGGGAGAGTAACAGTCTCTCCCAGTGATGTGTCAGAGCATTGCTGCAAGAATTAAGGAAAGTCTTAAGTGATGGGAACATAACTACAGTGGGGTTCTAAACCATTTTGAAGTCCACAAGCAAAATGGAGAAAGTTACAGAGGAGTCCGAAGTCTTGGCAATACACAGAGACACTGAGAAAAAAAATGGAGAAGTAAGCTTAGGAAAAGAAAGGTGACGTTAAATGACAAAGTTAAGTGTTTGGCTGAAGCTTGATTTTGAGTTGAAATGCTTATTTAGCACTAAATTCCTATCTTCTGTAAATATGCCATGCAATAAAATTAGTGGAATCTTAGAATAATCTGTCTCTCAGGTGTTTTTTTTTTTAACTCAAATGATGTTTTTCTTCTTGCATTAGAGTGAGGAGTGTGGTGGGACCTGGGTGAACAGATACAAAGTCAATGACAGTGCATGGAAAGAGTGGACATCATTTCAGTTTTAGCAAATACCAACAAAGACTTTTAACAATGTGGGGAGAGATAAGAAATCATCAGGAAGTGGAGAGAGCACAAAGCATACAGAGGCTTTCTTAAAATTCAGGGGAGGCATGGAAGTGGGAAGGGAACCTGGAAGAAGGCTGGGAACGCTGGAACTAGTAACAACTGCTGTCAATACCAATATAAGAGAGCTACACGAACCACTAACTGCACACCCCCGATCCATCACTGACTCTTCTCCCATTTGTTGTGTGAATCTGCGGAGCTCTGATCACTTCCTGTTCACCAGGAAGCACAGCGGGTACCAAGGTACAGGGAGAATACAAGGCCAACTGTCAGGAGCTTACAACCTGGAAAGGGACAGGCTCGTGCTGGGAAAGTGCAATGTGTAACGCTGGTTAAATGCAGATGGTGTTGCTCCCCTCCCTCCAAACAAGAGAAAATTTCACACGCAGACACTCAGATTTCGAGGCCTGACTCTTTTGTGCAGAAAGTGCATGCCTTCACATCTTATGCCACACGGATTTCTTTTTACATGACTCATAGAAAGTAGATGAATTTGCCTTCTGAGACAAGATTTCACTATGTAGCCCAGAATAGCCTGAATCAATAATCATCCTCCTGCCTCAGCCTCCAGAGTACTGTGATTACAAGTCTGTGCTAGCACAATGACTAAGTATTTGAATTGTATAAAGAAATCAAGGAGTGTGTGTGTGTGTGTGTGTGTGTGTGTGTGTGTGTGTGTATGTGTGTGTATCATGTGAAACATTCAAACAAGAGGATTTGAGGGGTCTGGACAGCCTCCATCTGAAAACCTTCGCACTTAGAACTTTAGAAGAAAGAATGAGGGAATGAGGTTATGATTCAATTCTAAGGATCTTAAGATCCGTGTGTTATACTCAAAAGCAGAGGGCTACTTCATCCATAAAAATACAATTCAGCACACAGAAATTGGCAACCCGGTGCTAAGAGCATGGATCTCTCTGCCAACACTGACAAATATGAAAAAGGCAGGATTTAAAGAACTTTCTGACTCCTCTTGTGCTGAACTTGGACTTAGTATATGTGCTAGCCATGACCTTGAAGCTTCTGTTTGTTCCTGCCAGAATCAGACAACAAATGGAAGGTCTCAAACTGTGTTACATAAGGTACTTCTAACTTGCTCTCACAATCTCAGATACACAAAAATTCCTCCTTCTTCTGGCTACACACAAATTACAAGTCAATGGTGTCTCGTGGGACCTGTAAAGAAACATGGTTTGTGTGTAGACAATGGAAAATTAACAGACTTGTGAAGGAAGCTGAGCTATGGAGGGGACCTAACTAAAAACAGAAAATCAATGGGGCCAGACAGACCCAAACATCGAGCCACATAATTTAACTAATACCAGCTAATGGAGCAGTTGGGTAAGAGAAGTGCTACATAATGGTGATTTCCTCTTAAGTTCAAAGTGCTTAAACAGTTGACCCACTGGACAGCCATTATTTTAAGTTTAGGCTACTCAAGAAAATGTGAACCTGTGTGTGTGTGTGTGTGTGTGTGTGTGTGTGTATGTGTGTGTGTGTGTTTGTGCGTGCGCGCACACGCATGCGTGTGTGTGTGTGTGCGCGTATGAGGGGGGTAAGGGAGAGAGAGGGAGATGTGTGTGCATGTATATGTACTAATGTATGTGAAGGCTAGAGGACAATCTCACATATTATGCTGCAGAAGCCATAGTCTCTGTTTTCTGAGACAGGGGTCTCCCTTATCTGGAATTCACAGATAGGATATTCTGGCTGGCCAATTAGGCTGTCTAACTGTGCAAACTTTGGTTTCAGGATCTTTTGTTTGTTTGATTGATTTGTTTTGTTTTGTATTTTAACACTGGTTCTGGGGAATTGAATGCAAGCCTCATGTTTGTTTGGCAACTATTTCACCAACTGATAGATCTCAGGCTTCATAGGTTGAAGGCTTATTTCCCCAGAAGCTCAGAGCATGACAGTAGGTAAGGTTAAATGCAGACACTGGAGAGAGTTCTGATTGACATAATGGATCTTCCAATAAGAAGAGGGAATCAAAACCCAGACTGGCACAGAGGAAAGAAAATGTAACAATATGAAGGCAACCTTCTTGAAGCCAAAGAGACAGGCATCAAAAGAAACCAACTCCAGGATTCCTTGCCCTCAGACATCCAGTCTCCAGCACCACGAGAGAATACATTTTCTGGAGGGCTAGCAGCATTAGAAAACAAACCCAGAAACCTTGGGCCAATGTGTATGTAGCTCAGTGGTGGAGAGCCCACGAGGTCCTGGGTTCTGTCCCCAGTACCAACTAAGGACAGAACTCTTCTATGAAGAGTTCTCATTTTTTTTTAAAGCAGATTTCCTCTATGTTGTGTGTAGCCTTGGCTGTCCTAGAACTCACTCTGTAGACCAGGCTGGCCTTGAACTTACATAGCTCTGCCTGTCTCTGCCTCTTGAGTGCTGGGATTAAAGGCATTTGCCACCACCTCCCTGCAGCCCTCATGTTTTTTACAAAACAGTTCTGAAGTGGGACCCACATTTCCTCTGTGCTAAGTACATCCTGCATCATACTCACAACCCCAACAGGAAAGGCGAGCACGGCGAGCGTCCAGTCCCGCAGAGAGATAAGCTTCTTAAGCTGCCGTTCTTGCTCCTGGTTCCCGCTGTCTCTGGTCAGGAGAGTAGAGAGATCAGTCAGCACGCAGATGCCAAAGAAGACAGCCTGGATGACCTGCAAGGAGACAACCACCCGAGCAAGTCAGCAAGAGCGGCAGAGACCCACACTCTGGAACGCAAAGGCAGCCAGCTGTGTGTCTACAAAAGGACACGTGAAGAGAATATGCCCATAGCTTCATTACAGAGCTCACCCCAATAATGAAGACCAGAGGCTTTTGTTGTTTGTTTGTTTGTCCAATTGTTTTCAATTAACAAGATAGGTGACAGAATTCATCTTTCACACACTCCTTCCATCCTCTCTCCCCAAGGCTCAGGGAGCATCACAGAGGATGGAGTGGGAAGACGGTCAGAGGCCGAGATGGTTGAGCACTGCTGCATGGTGTAGAACTGATAAACAGTGCCTTCTGGGCATTGTGGACATGTTATGCTCATAAGCTCAGGGCTATAGTCCCCTGCAAGACACTTCACAAGATGAAGTCAGTCAAAATTCCAGTATAAGTGGGGAGGGAGGGGGATGGCTCACAAAGCCCCACCCACAGCTGAGGCCCTTGAAGGCTGCCGGGGCAGGGACAGTCCGTTTCCTTCAGGGGTGCGACCCTTAGTGTTTCATCCATGCTCTAGTGGACGGCCTCACATCCAGGCACATAAAGGCAGCAGTGACGGAATGGATGCGGCGGTTTAAAAGAGAAGAGCCCCACGGGCACGTATGTTCGAATGCTTGGTCCAAAGCTGGTGGAAATTTTTGTGAAATATTAGGAAGTGTGATCTTCTTGGAGACCAGTGACACTGGGGATGGGCTTTAAGGTTTCAAAAGCCCACACCATCATTTTTTTCCAGTGATTGATGGTTCTCAATCTCTCTTTCACCCTGGACGAACCTACTGAAACTGTAAGCAAGGCCCCACTTGAATGTCTTCTTTTATAAATTGCCTTCTTCATGGTATTTTTCTATAGAAATACAAAAGTAAGTAAGACAGTGAGTTATAAGAAGTTGGAAGAGGGATGAGGAGAAGCTGGAGGGGGCACTTGGATAGATATAGTCAAAATACATGAATAAAATTCTCAGGAATAATTTTTTAAATTATGCTACCTTAAAAGACCTGCTATTAATCTGTCAAAACAGGAAATTTTAATAAACGATTCCAAATAAGAAAAAAATGCCAACAACAAAATGAACCATAATACTTCCATTTTTATTCTCAGGACAATGAAGATGTACACACACACACACACACACACACACACACACACACACACACACACCGATGTAGACTCAACAGAAAGAATATTAATTATCAAACCTGCATATCCATTATTTTAAAGTATGCATCTGTATTCTGTTTCTACTCACTAGCGAGGCCAAGTAAATGCCTAAGAAGAGAATGCAAAAGGGTGGATACAATCTAAATGACAAGCTAAATGTGGAGAGACCATCTCCATGTGTTAATCCCTTAGGTTTAGGCATTTCATTTTCTGCCACAGGAATGACATAAATCTGGTCATAAAGAAATCAATTGAGCACAAAAATCCACACTTGTAGAGAGTAACTTTCCACTGTGAAGACCGATGGCTCTTAGGTTTTTAGTACTTATGAAATCAAATCTTCCCAAAGTAATGGAGAGATGCTGCGACCATTGTCTCCATTCAGTTGCCAGTACTACAAATCAATTACAAATGGAATTACTGACAACAGTCATACTTTCCTTGGACCAAGGCATGATGAGAACCCTGAAATAGTGCAAACCAATCATTTGTCAACTTCCTGAAGTAGGGCCAAAGTTGTGGATGCTGAGTGCAGGCAGCATACCAGGGCATAGCTAAAAGAAATTATAGAAAGGGCAGAAAATCTATTCCCTTGGGTCAGATCTTACTTACTTAACAACAAAGAACAGACAGATTCAGAAATTCCCTGACTTCTTCAAGCAGAAATAATTTACTGATGGCTTGGTTTTAAAGTATACAGTTCCCCTTATTTTATAGGATACAATGAATGCTTTAAAATAAAAGGGCATTTCCACATTGGCAGTGGGAGTTTTGTGCATGGTTCCTCATTTGGGCACTAAATAACATCTGGTTCCAGCTGTGATCTCACCCTGCAGCACACAGTGTTAGTAGTATAGGATTTGGGGACCTCCCCAAAGCCCTGCTATTACTAGTCAACCAAAGCCATGGTCATCCTCCAGTTTTCCTCATAATTTAAAGTGGTTTTAGCTTCCATGGCTTCGACTCTATTGTCATTTTATAAATAGCCAGAGCAGGAGACGCTGAGATTGCCACAAGTGAGAAGAACACGGAAGTGGGGAACTAACGGCACCAGGTTCTGACAATCAGAGGCAAATGACTCAGAACAATTCCATACTGAGGAGATTTCTCAAACCTATCATAAGATTTAAGATGTTTGAACCTCTCTGGAAGTGCTCATGGGCTGAGACATCAGCGACCAGGCCAGGCAATGATATTCTCTGTGACTCTGAGTCAGCATCCAGTGTCCTGTGTGACCAATATCTAGGAAAATTCAAAGCCCAGCCACAATGAGATAGCATTTCTGGTCCAAATAGTGACACAAGTAAGTCTGACTCAACCAGAAAGTTTCTAGTGGGAACACAGCTTGGCCAAACATGAAGAACAACGGACAGCACAGGGGCGTAGGTAGAGATTATTCCTATGCACTCTCGCCCTGGTGACTGGAGGAGAAAAGCAGTGATTCTTAATCTGTGGGTTTCCACCCTTTGGGGGGCCAATGACCTTCTCACAGGGGTTGCCTATGACAATCAGAAAACACAGATATTTATATTATCATTCATAACAGTAGCAGAATTATAGTTACGAAGCAGCAATGAAAACAGTTTTATGGTTGGGGGTCACCAGAGGGTGAGGAACTGTATTAACGGATCACAGCATTAGGAAGGTGGAGAGCCACTGCCCTACAGAAACCTTGACACCTGTGAGTAGCCACACCTGGTGAAAGTCAATTTCTGCAATTACTGTTTATCCAGAGTTGAAGCACTCTTCATGATTTTTGATATCAGACTGAATAACTTGTGCCAGATCTATACAATGGAATTCACATCTCATAACAAAAACTTTTCAACCTTGACAGCAAAAATTAAACTAAAAACAGAAACAAAAAATAGCATATTTTGACACTATTAAAATAAGTTGTGAGAAAAATGCAAGTATAAGGGTACATTCACACGCAATAAAACGGGAAGAAACACATGGGGATTAGTAACGCTGAACTCTGGCTGGAGAGATGGCTTAGTGTTACGATTTGCTGCTCTTCCAGAGGACCTGAGTTCAGTCCCCAACATTCACTGAGCAACTCCCAACTGCTTGTTATGCCAGTTCCAGAGAATCCAACATCCCCTGTCTCTGTGGGCACACACATGTGGTGCACACTCACCTAAATGCACACAAATATGTGTAAATAAAAATAAAATTGATGTCTCTGGAATAGAAGAGACTGTGAGGGGAACACAAGAGCTCCGATTTCCTAAAATTGATCATTGAGTCTATTGACACTATATTATTTTTACTGTATTTCAGTTCATATTTTTAGTATCCTGTGATAGTCTTTCAATCCTTTCTTTCTAAGTCATCCTTCTCTAGTTTTAGGGCCGGGGAGTCATGGCAGGTTTGGGTGAGCTCAGGATGTTTAGCATTGCACCATATGTAAATACCTACATGATTGTTTTTCTACAGGCACAAAAGTGCAAATTTGGCTTGGTGCCAATGAAGCATAAATATCCAGAACATTCGCTTTATATGATGTAAGAAATAAGAAAATTAATCTGTAGACAGGTGCAAGGAAAAAGGTCTAGTTTAAACTTTCACAATAGTTTCCAAATACACAGGATTTCATTATTATTCTTTACCATAAAATGCCAGGATATAGTCAATATATCCTTTGTGCCTTGATGGGCTAATATAAAATATGTGGGCTTTTCCTGTAAGCATATCAGTCAATTTTTTTCAGATACAAATGTGAAGACTTTTGCAACTACCAGTTAAAACAGATTAAGCATACCTTACTCAAAAATCCATATGCTCCAAAATAAGAAAAATCTGAGTGCCAACATGGCACCACAGGCAGTAAATGCCACAGCTAACTTCATGTGATGGGCTAATATCAAAATGCAAACCTAGAGCATCCACATGGGGAAGAGACCCTTTAAAGCCCTTCATCTGTGATGCATAACTGTGTTTTCTGAATCAATCAAGAGTATTGTATGAAATTACCTTCCAGCATCTGACTCCACCCCTGCACTTGAAAAAGATGGTCTCACCCCTTGCCACCAGCATGGGAGAGCTAGTCCCTATGACATAGGTCTAGAACAGCTGACTCTATCCCTCACCTGAGGGGACAGTGCCAGTGGCCCAGACTGACCAACTCAGCTACCACCCAGTCCCACATTTTAGGCCTTGGGTTGGTCCACCCTAACATCTACCTCCTCTGTGACCTGCTGGAGTGCATAAAGACGGGTCCTGCAAAACAGTAGCTACAAGATTTCCATGACTGGAGACAAAGTAGGATATCCGAGAGGAGTTTCGGTGAGTGCCCAGTGATGATGGTGTGCCAGAGACCTTGAATCAGCCAATGGTTCATTGCAAAGAACATTTCGTGGATGGGACTGATTGGACCAAAGGGAATACTGGGTGACACACTGAAGCTCTTGATGCCACTCAAATAAATTAAGAGATGGGGGAGTAAGGTTTTCTGTTTGTTTTGTTTTGTTTTTAATTAATTGGGGGCATGCTGCAGGGCTGAGGAGCGGATATAGAGGGACTGGGGGTGAGTAGGATTGGGGTGCATGATGTGAAATCCCTAAAGAATTACGTAAAAAACCCAACAATTTCTAAAAAAAATTACCTTCTAGCTAAATGGACAAGGCACATTAACAAATGGATTTTGTGTTAGACATTGGTCCCATCCTCAGGTCAGGGGACACTTCACAGATTGTGTACATACAAACACTACAAAACTAGAAAAATATAACACTCACAGTTCCAAGCATTTTTGATAAGGCATATTCAATTGATTATGTTAAATATGAGGCCAGGTAAAGGGTTTTTATGTGAACAGATATCTTGTTGACTTGGGGAAAGCATGCTTTTATGAAGCTACAAAAGAGAAATGAAAAATGTAAAAGAAAGGGGGAAAGAGAAACATTCTGGGAGAGGAGAAAACCAAACAGATGTGCAATAAATAGTATGTGGCAGCTGGTGTCACAACAGACATGCAATGTGCAATAAATAGTATGCAGTAGCTGCTATCACAACTTGACGGAGATAGAAAACCTAGGAGACATGTCTCTGAGCATGCCTATGAGGGAGTTTCTAGATTAGGTTCATTGAGTTTGGAGATTCACCCTAAATGTAGGTGCCACCATCCCATGGGCTGGGGGTCTGGACTGAACAAAATGGAGACAGCAGGCTGGCACCATTGTTGCTCTCTCTCTCTCTCTCTCTCTCTCTCTCTCTCTCTCTCTCTCTCTCTCTCTCTCTCTCTCTCTGTCTATCTTTAGCTGCAGGAGTCACCCCTTCTTTTCTTCAGCTGCTTCTATCAGATACTTTGTCACAACGATGACAAGAGTAATTAACACATATTCTAAACAACAATTTGTGACTAGTGTGTCCTCACCTTAAGCAGTGTATCACCTAACACATCTATGCCCTCATAAGTGCTTGGTGGCTTCCCTGAGCCTCTCTGTCGTCTTCTCAGTTGCCTCAACTTTACTAGAAATACTAGGAGCACCTCCCCAAGCGAGAACTCACAGTTGAGGGGAGTGAGGCACTTCAAAACTGTTTCCTGATGTCTAAGGTTAAAAGGGGGGAGGGAAAGGAGGAGGAGGACAAGGAGGAGGAACTTGGAACATGTGGGAGCTGTTACTGTTTCTTTAACACACGCTGGGAATGTACATCAATGGTGACACACTTGCCTGGCTTATACAAAGTCATGGGATCAGTACCCAGTACTGCCAAAGAAAAGGAAAAGTCTGTCTTTAGCTCTCATCATCAAACAACAATTGGTAAAAACTTCTTAAAACTTCTGCCATTCCTTGACAATGGATTGACTTCTGGTTACTTGCCTAAAGAAATAGTTTGCCAATACTGAGACACTACTTTAGATTTCTGTCACATTTACTAGAGTTTGATTCCCACAGACAGATATGAGATCCCATTGGGGACATCTTACCTGTGTTCTTCTAATGGCTCGAGGTACCTCTCTGTCCACCGAAAAGCCACTACACTGTTTACAATGTAATGTTATGTGGAGATGCTCAAACAAGTCTTAAGCAGGGTTACCTTGAAGTATCATTTGGCTGCAACCATTCTGCAGAGCTGGCATTTCCAACCATCGGCTCAGCATGACGTGGATGTACACCATCTGGTTGTGAGTTCTTAGCAGGCTGGTTGCTCTTATTATTTTTCACCCCATAGAAATTTAGTGGCCCAACACACCTTATCACTCCAAGAAATACAGAGATTGATGAGAAAAACAAAACCATTTCAAGGTATTTTGGAGTCATTCAGTGTTTGCTCTTCTAGAATGTTCTCTACAGTTCCATTCCTCCCTTATCACTTCTCCACCTCCTCTTCTTATCCAGAAATCACAGCTTGGTTATTCATCTAATTTTGAATGATGGTTAATTTTCTTGATTATAACAATATACCCAAATTCCTTTCATACTTTCATTCATGATGAATTTTAAATAAATATCTAGTAGGATTGTCATTATCTCCAAAATGCATTAAATACTTCTAATATTCTGTGCAATGGGAGAAATTCCCTGGACTCGTAGCATTTATTAATGAACAGATATTACCTTTTTGTCCAGACTACATTTTATTTGACTCCAATATACCATCTTCCGTATCTTAAACAAAATGCAATTGCTTCAAATCACAGTCCTTATATTAAGTTTTCATATTACCTACCTCCTAAATTGAACATTTCTACTGAACTGAACTCAAGCAAGACACAAAAAACTGCACCAAAGTAGAAGCAGCAGCACATGAAGTAAGAAATGCAATCATTATTTACAGAATTCTAAAACAGCAGAATGCAGCCACCTTGACTATAAGGTTTTCTGGGCTGCCATCTATAGTGCCACACGGTACTGATGCTGCACTGAAAGACTGGTGAAGGATGTCATGTTGGTCTTGAAGATCCTGCTATTTTCCAGTGAGCTTTAGCCATGCCAGACACAAACAACATGGAAAGGGGAACTCAGAGGGGGAAGCAACAGGAACCGGAGGGGCACTGGTTGTGGAATGAAGAACTGGCGAGAGAACAGATGGGAAGGAGGTAGCCAGACTTATCGTGTCGTAAAGAAGGGCCCGGAGGAGTCTCTGTGTGAGGACAAGAGCATTAATTAAGGAGGAAATGATGAGGAAGTAATGAAAATCCTACCTGTGCTCTTCTAATTAGAGAGTATATGGCATAACCAGCCATTGGATGAATCCATATATAATCCAAAGAACAGAAGAGTAGGCAGGTAGGCTACATGTATATTTCTATGCTCTAAGTCTCTCTCTCTCTCTCTCTCTCTCTCTCTCTCTCTCTCTCTTTCAGACACACACACACACACACACAATATGAAGCATTATGTATTTTAAAGACAAAGAGATTTCTCCTTCATTAAAAAAAGCAAATAAAACATTTGGAAAAGTGGTGTAGACTCAAGCCCTTCCTATATATTACCTCTAGCCATATAAGGGCCTGTGGTAAGGAACAGTTATTTTGTTTTCAGTTCATAAAACTGGCAATGAACTTCTTACTGGAAATCAGCCTATCTGGTATCTGTGTGGTGGTGAGGGGAGGTTTACTGCAGGAGTTAAGCAACATGTGGGAAGGACACAAGAACCATCACCCAGTGCGGTTGCAATGCATTCTCTCTGGGGAAAGCCCTCATTCCACATCTATCTGATTCTTTAGCAATACACGAGGTCTTCTCCTGTCACAGCATCAAGAGTGAAGGCCAAGGGTAAACCAGCATCATGAGATGAATGACTCAGTGTACAGTCAGACAAGAGAATTTGACAGGGCTTTCCTCTGCATTTGTGTTCGGAATCTTCCTCCCCAGAGACAACTGAACATTTTGTAGCCACAGGAGTGGGTCATCATTGACTTGGGAGTCCGTGACCAATGGCATGTTAAAAATGCTACTCTGCAAAGAAACCAATGCCTTTAAAAATCCATGTGCCCTTTACCACCCCTGACCCAGTCCCTTGCACTGAGACAATGCCCATCAGTTAGGCCAGCTGGTGAATTATCCTCTCTGACCCTCGGAGGTTAGCTTGACCAAGCCAACACGGACCCATCACACTAATGACTGGACCTCTGGTTTTCTAAAGCTGTCATTTTAGTGATGCTCTTGAAGCCCATTCATTTTCAAGAAGCCTTCAGCACAGCATTTCTGAGATGGGCTAACTGCACCATCAAGCTCGTGGTTTGTGGGCTATGATTTAGTATCTCTGCCCACAGACACAGACATTTACCTCATACCATTCCATCTCATTACTGTAAATCGATGAAACAAGCCTAAGGCACCACTAGCAGGCCATCCATTTAGATATAAGGAAAGAATGATAAGCTTTTTAGTCCGAAATAATGTAGCATAATAAGCAGCTTGGGAAGGGATGGCTTGGCGGGGAAGTTTGTGACCATGTTTAAGTACCAAGGGAACAGTCATCTGTAGAAGGTAACTGGATATGCTTCACACAGGCATGGGTACAGCATGCCACATTCCACCAAAACTCAGTAAGAGGCAGCAGGAAACTTCCACAGGCTCCCTTCTCTGCAGCAAACTATAAGAGAAAGCCTCAACCTGCCAGTGTTCTGACTACATTTGCACAGCCAGTGGGAGAGTCCTGCTCTGATACTGGGAACTACTCCAAAGACTCGGACGGAAGCTTATAGATTTCATAAGAACTATTAATGTTAGCGTGGATTCCTTTTGAGCAATGAATTAAAACTACTATTGATTACTTAAACAAGTATTTATTGATTGACCACTAGGTACAAACACTAAATAAACTATGAATGCAGAAATACAGGCTGTTAAATGATTACACATTTTTCTGTTCACGAGAATATGCCCAGACAGGCCTAACCTCCAACTTAACAGTAGCTGTATTTGCTAAATATATGATATTTAGGTTTAAGCACAATAATAGTGGGGAATTATTATGAGGAGAAAGGGATGATACATTGGGGAAGGATGTTTTTAAAAGTGAATAAAAAATTTTTAATACCATAAAATGCACTTCCTCCAAGTTTTTTATTCACCATGACAATTTATCTCACAGGTGGCTTCATTGCTGAATGATGTCAATAGAGGTCTAAAAGTCTAAAACCTAAATCACAGAAGCTTTTGACCTGAGTCAGGATCAGATGTGATCGTAACTGATATATGATACAAAATCAGATAACTACCCTAGAACACATGCAGGATCTGTATTGTATACAGTAAAAAAAAAAAGGGGGCCTGTGAAATTGCATTAAGGAAGTCAACTAAATAACAACCCCTAAACTGGGCATGGTGGCACACTCTCCAGCACTGGGGAGACAAAGGTAAGCAGATCTCTGAGTTCAAAGCCAGCCTGGTCTACAGAGTAAGTGCCAGGACAGTCAGGGCTCCACAAAGAAATGCTGTCTGGAAAAACCAAAGTAGAAAAAAATTCTTATACATTCATACATACATACGTACATGCATAAAAGAACCCCTAACCTTAGAACTTTCTCTATTAAATATTTTAAATCTATTGGCATGGGTCATTCCAACATTAAGTCTATATAATGATTTTGTTTATAGAGGTACAGAAAAGTGAATTGTCCAGAGAGAACCAAATGGCTAGACTAGTCCTATAAATTAGTCTCTAAATACTGACCTATATTGTGGGAAACAGGACCTATTCTAGGCAAACATTTCAGGGTAAGTTTTATGAGGTTTCACCCTTTCTAAGACAATGTCTGTTATCATTAGCTCAAATTGGTGACTGTCCCACTACACTGAATTTCAGATGGAATACTTTGGAGTTTGCCAGTGCATACACTAAAAGCACACCATTCTTTCAAATTTACTTTTTTGTTGACTTATTTATAACCACACAATATTTGCCTTTAGGGTGAGTAGTTATGTAGTTCCAGGGTCCTTTTAGTCCAGGAAAGTATGAGGCTAGGGTTACAAAAATTCCACTACCATTTGAGATAAGTGACAGTTTGGATCTTAGATAAATTAAAAGCCCCTAAGACACTTTAAAACTCCATAGTGACAGAAAAAGAGAATGCCAGGGGTTCTGCTTTGTATGTGGAATACAAAAGGATGTTTATTTCTGTGCTATCCCTTTGGAAACCAGGCACTTTCAGTCAAGTTTCGAATGCACAGCCCATGAACAGTCTTTTGCATATCTCATGAACACAGAATAGATAACATGGGACACGAGAATTACAGGCATGCCTCTGCCCTTTACCATGACCTGCCTTTTTTTAAAGAAAAAATAAGCCTTTTATTTATATAGAAAACTAATAATTACAACCACTTAACAATTTCCTAGATAAAAATGTAAACACATCTACTAACTTCGTAACAAAGTTATATTTTTAGATTATTTTGAGGAATATGAATTGAATATTATTCCAGGAATACGGATCCAACAAGCTTTGGAAAGAGCAAAGAAATCACATTCCGTCCATAAGTCAGTTGTCATCTTCTCCTCCCTGTACCGGGATGCAGTCTCTGGCTACCTTGAAATTTTTGCCACTGGATTCAAGTGTAATTAAATCATTGGGGTTGCTATTTTATATGTGTCTGACTCTTGTAGGTTATATGAGAGTAAGACTTTGTTTTAGTTCAATAGTGTATCTCAGGGGCTTAGTGCAACATCTGGAACACACTTTTAGTTTGCATTACCTCTTACAGAATTAATTGCAGTGGTAAAGACTGCAGAGTAGAGTGGGAAAGAACCTAACTTGGACTGACAATACAGTAGCCAGAAAATGCTGAGGGCCCTACAAAGAAGGAGACAACAGAGAAAAGTCTATATTGAGCTGCATATTGGGCTTTCTTCCCCAGTAATGTTCAGTGCCCTCATTTTAGGGCCATTGGGTGGGGACTGCTGGATCTGATGTTGGCAAGACAAGCCCAATAAGCCATTGGGGTATAAAGGTATCAAATGAATAATTAGAGCTAGATCATGTAGCTTAGAGGGTCATAGAAAAACAAGAACAGACAAGAAGCAAAAGGTAAGTGGAGTGGTGGGTGTGAAAATCTGATGGGAGCTTGTGGTCTCAGAACAAAAACAAAACCATTGTCACCGAAAATACCCAGGTGTAGCCACAGCAAATAGGTCCCAAGGTAGAAAACAAAAGTACTATTCAGAGAAACAGGAATAAGAAAGACTGTGGAATAAATCTCACATACTAATTGTGGTCTTATATGTGCTGGGCCAAAATAGGTAGGTAAGTAAATAAAGAATAAAGGACATTGGAATCAAAATACAAAATAACACTTTACGTTCAGGCTAAAACCCAGTGACAGAGCACTCGCCTAGTAAAAACAAGGGCTTAGGTTCAATCCTCAGTGCTACAGAAGGAAATATAAAGAAAATCATGGATTGTAAAATTCTAGAAACTTAGTATAAAACTGTCAGATTTACAAAAGAATGACTACTGATTGCTCTCAATCAACAGAAATATAAATTAGAATTTTTCTGGTCAGACACCTTTTTGATTAATGTATTATCTTCTTTTGTTTTTGCCATGCTTTGTTCTCGTAAACATACAATGTGTATGCTTAAATACTAAAAGAAAAACTTCAGTAGCCAAACCTGCACATGAATAATAATGAAAAATGCTGAATATACCCTGAGAAGAATCACAGAGGTCATATTGCTATTGCTGTGGATGAAGGAAAGAAATGAATCTAAAATCCTCTGGAGAAGTTCCAGTGGGCAGTAATGCAATAGACAGTTATTCCTCTAAAAGCAGCATTTATCTGGAAATTTCTAAGAGGAAATAATTCAAGACTCACACATAAAGAAATATACCACAATTTATAATTTTAAACTCAATAGGAAATAACAGTAAGAGTTCTAAGATCTCAGAAAGCAAAACATGGAATTCATGTTTACTAGTGAGTTGCATCTACTTGTACTGCTAGCAATAATTTCTTCGGTAGAAAAACAGTGTTTGTTAAAGAGGCGAGATCACAAAATGCACTAAATTTTACAGTAGAACTGACACCAAGATTTATAGTACATGTCAGAGAATGCTGAGGGAAAGAGTGGGTTTAGTGTACTATATAGACTCTACCTCAGCTTGGCATGATTTTTGGATTTTTTTCCCCTCACATTATTTACCTTTCAAACCCAGCTACATTATCTCATTGATAAAACATGGCTAAAATTACCAGGTGCCAAGGGTTTACACCACTTATTCTCTACACTGGAGTTTATGAATGGATGTCACCAGAGGCCTTGTTTGTTGGTTGGTTTTTGTTTTCTATCGGTCTGTCCTAGGAGACTCAGAGCATCCTTAGGATAGTTCTGTGCTCTTCATCTTTATGATTTTATGTCCAGTCTACCTGACTAGATACACCTGCTGCCTTTAAGAAAGTCATTTTCCCTCTCCAAACTTCCACCTTGTCTTCCAGGAAACAGCCACACAACAGTTACCGTATGAACTTCCCATGAAGGCATGAGCTCTCACTCAGAAACACCTGGAACCCAGGCTCCCAATTAATGCTGATATGACTCTGCATCTGCCTGTGAATCACTTCAACACTTACCACATGATAAGTCATAATGGAGCATAGAGTCTACTATCTACACCCTCAAAACAACAGTACCCAAACCAACAAATACAATGAACATCTCTCAATATGTGTAGACTCCTGATCATTTCTGCTTCAAAAACTGAAACAAGGGCAAAAAATGTTATAGCCTTTTCCCTCATATGCATATGGCCAATTCAGCATGAATTTTAGGGACTCTGCCAAATACTCTAGTTCATTCATGGCCTGACATGCAAAAAGACCAAAATTCCTTGGTCTATGTGAAGCGGGTCTCTCTAATTCTAATCTATAGATGGTTCTGTCCACAATCTGTAGAATACATGGAATATCCTAGAACAGCTCTCAGCCACCAGGCTGCTCATCTGGGCTAGAGATAGAGGGAAACAGTCTAAGGGTCCCACATCACAAGACTGTGTGTAGACTACATCATATTTGAGAGACAACCAGACTAAAAACATACAAAGCAAACTATAATTTGCAATTAAACTTTCAGATGAAGAGTATTCTAATACTAAACACAGGATTTTGTCAGAGAGTCTGTCAGCATACAGAACAAAACGTTTGCTCTTTCAAATTTCAACTAAGTACCCTGAAAATGTTCTTCAGAGCTACTCTCTTCCACTAACCACATGGTATTATTTATCTACACTTGGAGCTACTGTTTGTGAAAACGTAATTCCCATTCAGAGCCAATGAACGTTCTCTGGAGATGAGCTGGCAAAAGTGACTAAACAGTTGCCAAGGCTATTCCTGGAGACGATCTTCATTCTAAGGGTTATTCACCACTCGCCATTCCTCGGGGATGCCCACAGTCGCTTCAGTAGAACTCACTTAACCCGGAAGGCGCTCCTCCCGCCACGTCTTTAAAACACCTGTCATAGAGAACTCGTTAAACTGCACAGTAATTACCTGCTGACCCTTCTGCTTCATTTTCCGCACGGTGAGAGCCCCGTAGATTGAAACAAAGTCATTCATCTTAGCATCCACAGAGCTTGACAAGATCCCTACTTATAAAACCACCCTGCAGGAGGTGGATACAGACGTGATAGCCACATTCCTTGCTGTCAATGAGGTCACAGTGAGATCAATGTATACAACACACTACAATATAATCCATAGTAAGGGTGATGGATGAGAAAATGCTTCCCCTACAGTATGTCCTTTGTAAGATGAGACTTGAAGAATGATGGAAGTGGAATGAGCGATAGAGACCTGCCTACTATGTGCAAAAGCAAATCAAGAAGAAAGACAGGCAGAATAAAACAAGAACTGCAATCAGAAAGAGGCCATGTCAATAGATGAGTATGGAGGCACCCGTAGCGGTTATCATGACTAGGTTTTTAAAGCCATATCAAAGGTCTTCTGGCCAAAGGAAGAACTGATTTCCTGCTGAGCCTAAACAGAGAAGCAGGACATTGTAAAACCCCTGGAGAGCTGATATTGGGCTGGAGGGTGACAATATTGAAGGCAGTTGAGAAGTAGTTGGGGCAAGCCAGCTAAGAGGTTATGTGGGAAGGGGAGAAGGTGATAGATACAGGGAAGAGGATCCAGGCTGCAGAGATGCTAAGGATACTGAAATTCTCAAGTGTTATGTTGTCTGTGGACACGGGAAACAAAAGGACAACGGAGAACCAAAGACCACTCACTTCCAGGCTGAGGGCTGCAATGGTGACTCCTGACTATCAACCTGATTGGATTAGAAGTGCCTGGATTATGGAAGCACACCTGTGGATAGATCTTCCAGGGTTAAATAAGGCTTGTGGGGGGGCCTGCCCTAAATGTGAGCAACACCATCCCATAGGCAGGAGCCCAGATGATAAAAAGGGAGAAGGCAGAAAAGCATGTGCCCGGAGTCTCCATCCCCGGTCCGTGTTCCTGACTCTCATGAAATGAAAATCAGTTGCACCACTCTCTTCCATCATGAGGAACTGAAACCTCTAACACCATGAACAAGCTAAACAATCTCTGCCTTTTAGCTATTGTTCTCTGGTATTTGTCACAGAGGCAGACAACTGACTAACACGTGGGTCCGGCGGAGATGTGCCAGTTGCCAAAGTGAAGAGCACACTGGAGTTTCCTCATGGTAATATGTTAAATTTTGAGTCTTGGGGCTCTAAAGTAAAGTAATCCAACAGGAAGTTGAACACAGGCACTTGGACAGTTAGACAGACACCAAAATCTACAGAATGTTGAACGTCAAGAAAGTCATGTGGCTGGGTGGTGGTGGCACATGCCTTCGATCCCAGCACTCAAGAGGCAGAGGCAGGTGGATCTGTTCGAGACCAGCCTGGTCTACAGAACAAGTTCCAGGGCAGGCTCCACAACTACAGAGAAACCCTGTCTCAAAAAAAAAAAAAGAAGAAGAAAGAAAGCCATGTGAAACAGAAAAGGTTTCACCATAAAGGACACTTAAAAAAAGAAAAAAAACCCAAGGAAGAACCTGGTAGGAAGGGGTGCAGAAGAACCAGGAGAGGAGATATGCCAAGGAAAGTGGGCAGGGAAATCTTCACAGGACATCTCAACAACTTCAAATGAAAACAGAAAAATAATGAGCATTTGTTCACTGGGTCTGGCAAGCAGGGGCCTTATGAGCCTTGGTCATGTGAGCAGGTTTAATGCGCCTTCAAGCTAAGAGCCATTGTGGGAAGGGTATTGGAAGGCAGCTATGCTCACCACTATACCACCAACACCCACTGGGAAGGGTATTGGAGAAGAGAATCTAAAGTCAGTGAGGAATGAGGAAAGACTCTTCATTCCCAAAGCATGATGGGAAATCAAAGAAAAAATAAAAGGCAGTAACCTGGAGCAACTCTAGAATACTTTATCCCTTAAATAATATGTTTTTAAGTCATTAGCATGATTCATTACATATTAGAGAGATTTTCTTTATTTAATGGAAAGTACACTTGACTATAATTCAAAATCAGACCGTATTCTTCACTCAGTCATCTTGACAATGTTCAACCATTAACTTTAAAACGTTTAAGCTCTACTGGCTGGTTAGAGTAAATCAAAAATTTAGGAAGGGCTGTAAAGGATACAATCCATTTGTTTTAGAGTGGTCATTTTCTTTAGCATCAATGACAGTGTATCAGAAATTTACAGAATACACTGGTTTCTTCATTCAGTCATCCATACCATAACTCAAGACATTCAGTATGCTCAATACACTCTACCATTCTTCCCACACACATCTGCTGCTTTTAAGGATATCCAAGATTCCATCTGGACAGGACATTCTGCATCACACCTACCTCAAACCAACAACAGAAAAAAAAACCCACACCTCCTCCTCGAGGTGAAGGACACTTCCTCTCTTCAGCTTCAAAATAGTTTCTCTGTTAACATACTGCTAAGTGTGTGAGTCTAAAGCAAGGTTTTCATTGCTTGGGGGGAAAGGCACCAAAGGAGGAGAGAGGCTGCTGGAAGAAACAAGAACTCCACAAAGACAAACACAGATATGGAGGACTAGGCTATGTTGCTACAAAGAACAACAGTGAAAAATGTCTATTATCCCTAAGTTATTGGATAAGGGCTTTTTATTGCTATGCCAATTAATAGCTTAAACTATTTAAAATTTGGCAAGCTTATTCTAAAATTCAATGGAGACGAAAAAGGCCAGGAATAAAGAAAATGATCTCTAGGAACCAAGTTGGAGGACTAACACTGTGGGACGGCCAATGCTGAACTTACAGACATAGTCAAGAAGAGTGTGGTGTCGGTGCAAGAACAGGCAAGTAGACCAGGAAAGCAAGTTTCAGACACCGACCTCCAGCACATCTGCCACAGGACACCGACCTCCAGCACACCTGCCACAGGATGGTCATGGGAGAACACAATAACCCTCAACTCCTTCGTCCCACCATACACAAAGGTACCGATGGATGGATAGAAATAAATCTAAGATGACAAAACTTCTGGAAGATAGCATAGAAGAATTCAATAAGATTACTACTACATGAAAGGAAAAGAAATCTCCACAGCAATGACTTAGATTGTTAACCTGGGTCTCATCAAAGTATTTAACTGAGCTACAGATAGCATAAATAGGGCAGCTAGGGAGATGGCTCAGCTGGCAAAGTGCCATGCTTTGCAAACATGGGGACCTGAGTTCCAGCCCCAGAACTGCTTGCTATAAAAAGCCTGGTGTGGTAGCTGACACTGGCATCCCAGATGGAAGGCAGAGATGGGAGGATCAGGGCCACCTCCAGCTGACCTAATCTCATCAGCAAGTCCTAGGTCAAAGAGAGACATTGCCTCTAAAAACAAAGTGGTGGCACCCGAGGAATGACATCTGAGATTAACCTCAGCCTACACATCCATGGGCACACATGTACACACACACATGTACCCACACACACACACAATAACACAATAGCACACATCTGGGGGCAAGTCACAGATGTGGAGAAATAAATTACCCTATGTATCTGAAAGAGGTTCATATTATTTACTTAGAAGTAGCTTTCTACAAACCAGAAACTTAAAGTCAGATCACTCATTCTATTTTAGGTAAAAGGTTCAATATGCATTTCACAGAAGCAGCCACGAAGCAAATAAAAACATTTAACATCAGAAAAATTCAAGTTCAAACTATAATAAAATATTACTGAAGACTCATCATAATAACTGGAATGTCTTCTTAAGTAAATTTAAAAACAATGCCACAAAGTGTTACTGAAAATACAGAGTAACTGAAGCTCCTAAACACTGCCATGAGGAACAGACATTTCTAAAAACTGCCTGGGAAATGATTTGGCAGTATCTTCTCAGCTAAACACACAGGTCTCTATCACTCACCAATGCTACTCCTACACAGATGTACCCACACATACACACACACACACATATACACACACACACACACACCACATGCATAAGCTCATAGAAGCATTACTCAGAATATTCAGAATTGAAAGTAACTCAAAAATATGTCAGAAATAAAATGGAAAGCAATACTAAAACACACCAAAAGGACCTCAAATATCAGTGGTAAGAGCAAATGCCCCCACAAGCATCCACCCATAAACTCCAGACATGTGTTAAGCAAACAGTCTAGGGAAAACATAATACAAACTATAGGATTCCACTATACGCAGTGCTAATTCAGTGATGCAGTCTTTGACAGACTAAAGACCCCCAGAGGACATAGAACAGCTTTGTGTTTGGCATGTTGATGAGGTGGTAATGACATCACTTGTTGAGCTGTTCCTGTAAGATTTGAGTACTTCTCAGTATGTCTGTGAGGCTTTGACATAACTATATGAATAATGGAGCAAAATAATACAAAGCTCATCAGAGCACCGAGTGGAAGCAAGCTGTTCTGATGGGACAAGGACTTTTCACCAGGTCACCACTAAGAATTCTCTCTGGGGCCTGAAGCTAGCTTAAGCTCATGGAAGAGTTCAGGTAAGGATCCTTCAGTGGATCCAGGGTCGGAAGAAATCAGGCAACAGTTGTTCTGCAGCATGTTAGAAAATGTCTATATTTACCCCATCTACAGTCAATGCTATAAATTGCCTCTAAGCACTAAAACAGCATGCTTACAAATGCACCCATGTCCTTCAGTAGGACAAATGCAGAATGCATATGTATATTCACTGCACAGCTCCTGTTGTGAGTTGATTAGGCTCAGTAACAGTTGATAAGTGGGTTGCTTTAATCGTTTGTAATGTTCCACACTCTTTGAACTAAACTTCAGGGCTAGTTATCAAGTGTTGAGGTCTGAAATTTCCCTTTAATTACATGGCGAGAGGGGGGTGTATGAACTATATGCCTGGTCCAGTATAACTTCCCTTTAAAATAAAGACAATGTTAGATATGAACATTATTGGGGCCCTTTTCAAAGTAGAAAGTTTTGAATGCCTTTAAAATTAATTTTTATTTAAATTAAAAACAATCTTAATTTACACAGCAATCCCAGTTTCCTCTCCCTCCCATTCTCCCCCACCAACCCCACATCCAACCACCAACTCCACATCCCACCTCCCATCCACTCCCCAGGGAGGGTGAGGCCTCCCATGGAGGATCATCAAAGTCTGTCACATCATTTGGGGTAGGACCTAGGCCCTCCCCTGTGTATCCAGGCTGAGAGTATCCTTCCACAGGAAATGGGACCCCAAAGCCCATTTGCGTACTAGGGATAAATACTGTTCCACTGCCAGAAGCCCCATAGACAGCCCAAGTCCCCCAACTGACACTCACGTTCAGGGGGCCTGGTTTGGTCTTATGCTGGTTTCCCAGCTGTCAGTCTGGAGTCTATGAGCTCTCACTTGCTCAGGTCAGCTGTTTCTGTGGGTTTCCCCTGCACGGTCTTGACCCCTTTGCTCATCACTCTTCCCTCTCTACAAATGGATTCCAAGAGTTCACTTCAGTGCTTAGCTGTGAATTTCTGCTGCTTCCATCAGCTACTGAATGAAGGCTTTAGGATGGCATTTAAGGTAGCCATCAATCTCATTATAGGGGAAGGGCATTTAAGGTAGACTCTCCACTATTGCCTAGATTCTTAGCTGGGGTCATCCTTGTGGATTCCTGAAGATTTCCCTAGTGCCAGTTTCTCCTTAAGTCCATAGGGACTCTCTCTATTAACGTATCTCTTTCCTTGCTCTCCTTCTCTGTTCTTCCCCCAACTTGACCTTCCTGATTCCTCATGTTCTCCTCCACCCTCCCCTTGTCCCGTCCTCTTCCTCCTACCTCCCTTCCCCCCCCATGCTCCCAATTTACTCAGGAGCTCTTGTCCCTTTCCCCTTCTCAGGGGGTCCATGTATGTCTTTCTTAGGGTCCAGCAGCAAATGGGAGCAGATGTGGAGCCCCACAGCCAGACATTCAGAGAGAAAGCCTAAATTGGAGGTCTCCTTTGGGTCCTTCCCCCTAGAGCTCAGGGAATCTGTGGAAGATGGGGCAAAACATTTTATAGGAGTCAGAAGAGATGGAGGATATCAGGACAAGATGATCCACTAAATCAATGAAGCAGAGCTCATATGGGCTCATAGAGACTAAAGCTGCTAGCACAAGGCCTGTAGGGTCCTCTGAATATGTTATGGCTGTTAGCCTGGCATTTTTGTGGGACTTGTAACTGTGGGAGCAGGTGTGTCTCTCTTTTGCCTGTTCTTGGGGCCCTTTTCCTCCTCTTGGGTTGCCCTGTACAAGATTGGTATGAGAGTTTGCCTTGTCTATTGCATTTTGTTTTGTCATGTTTGGTTGGTGTCTCTTGGAGGCCTGCTCTTTGCTGTTGGGAGATGGAGGGGGAGTAGATCTCAAGGGAGAGGGAAGTCTTATTTTCCTGTTTTCTTTAAAACATTAGTTGCCAGCACTGTCTATCTAAATCACACTAATACAAAATATAGATAGAATTATTGCTATTATTATTTTTTATATTTTATTTTTTAATTTAAATTTAAATTAGAAACAAGGTTGCTTCACAAGTCAGTTCCAGGTCCCTTTCCCTTTCCCTCCCCTCCTTCTGCGCCCTCTCACCACCCCCCCCAATATCCCCTCATTTCCCCAGGGAGGGGGAGGCCCTCCATGGGGGTGTCCATAGTCTGTCATTTCATCCAGAGCAGGGCCTAGACCCTCCCCCAAGAGTCCAGGGTGAGAGTGCATCTCTTGTTGTTGAATGGGAGTCCAAAGTCCATTTGCATACCCGGGATAAATACTGATCTACTGCCCAAGGCTCAATAGATTCCCTAGGCCTCCTCACTGACACCCACATTCAGGGGGTCTTGATCAGTCCCATGCTGGATTCCCAGGCATCAGCCTGGGATTCAAGAGCTAACCCTTGTCAGGTCAGCTGTTTCTGGGGGTTAAACCAGCCCTGTCTTAACTACTTTGCTCATCAGTCCTCCCTCTCTGTCATTGGCTTTCTTGAGTTCAGCTCAGTGCTTAGCCGTGGGAGTCTGCTTCTGCTTCAATCAGCCACTGAATGAAGTTTCTGTTTCCCAGACTCTCTGGCCATGGGATTGTAGGCTGGCACTCCCCAGGTCTATGTCTAAAATCCAGAGACATAAATATGAGAGAGTCCATGCCATGTTTCTCTTTTTGTGACTGGGTTACCTCACTCACGATGGTTTCTTCTAGTGCCATCCATTTGCCTGCAATTGTTATTATTTTTAAATGAAAAAAAAATCTCCTACCTTCTCCTGGCCAACGAAAAAAACTGTTTATAGATTTTTCAAAGAGGACAGAAAAGTCTTCTTGTAAACTGGAGGCCCAGACACCCAAGTGGCAATGGGAAGGGACAAGAGACAGGGACAGGGACGAGAAGGAGGTAACACACAAGCATCAGAGGCAGCGGGTTACACTCATGCGTGAGAAGGTTTCAGCCACACCAGGGAAACTACAGAAAAGGTAAGTGCCTGCAAATCAGCGGGACACCACTGGCAAACAAACACCCTGCACTTACTGGGATTCAGCTGTGCCTGGATTTTCTTAAACAGCTGGGCACAGGTCTGCCACTGACACTCGTGTTTAGGTTTGGCATGAGGCCTTCCAAACAACAAAGCAGGTGACATTCCACAAATACATGCTTCTAATAAATCATTCTGTCAGTTAGACGGTAACATTTACATCTCTTCCTTCCAACTCCTAATTGGCTAATCAGCTGCAAGTCCAAATTACATAGTGCGGAAGGCAATAAAAAGCATACGCGTGTAAGCAGCATCACAATGGGCCATTGTGCTGTCAAGTTTACCCTGTTGAAACATGCTATTTCTGTTTGGGTAAAGAAAGATTTCATAATGAGACCATTTTTATGAAGGCCCTAATCAAGCAAAACCAAAGAACACAATATTTAGTTTAGGGTACATATTATTTTAAAGAGGATTAAATCTTAGGGTGGTAGAGACTTCAGGCAGGAGGCAAAAAGATTGGCCAGGAAAAAAAGATGTATGTGTGTGTGTGAAAACAGCGATGGTGGTCAACCTAGTTCCTTAATAATTTATGCCCATGTCAAACACCGTTTTATCAGTTATTCTATGATTAAAAGTTTTTCAAGCCCCCTCTTGCTTACAATGTGCAGGCGATGAGAGAGGGAACCCAGGAGTTCAGGGTAAGGAAAGCCTGCCAGTTTAGCTTTTGCAAAGCAGGAAGCATGCTGATCTTTGCACCTTTTCTAGCTGCAATGCTTATGGGGGCTTTGCAGGAATTGAAGTAAGTGAAAAGAACTCCTAAGATTTACCGCTCAACATTCAGTCAAAACCAGATGTGCCCATATTGAAATGGAGTAAAGGAAAATATGTGGCTGTTGCTCCTAAATGATAACATTAAAAAAACTGATTTTTTAAAATTAAAAATTCACCAAAATATCTCCAAGATAACAGGACAAATTTCAAAATCATGTGCTTTGGCTTATGTAGGAAGATTTTTCTCTGATCTTGGGTCATTTCCCAAAAATGATCAGATCATTTTCATTATCTAGTAGCTATCCAACTGAATTAAAATGTTTAAGAGCTACATATTATTGCTGGGGTGTTTATAATTTTAGTGCAGTCTTAAAGATAAGATAGCCACTAGGAGAAATAAAGATGCTAATGAAAGTTCAATTAGTCCTGAAGTGCGGGGTTGTGCAACTAAGTCTTGGATGCTGGTGGTATTCATGTAGATGGAGAACAATAAGGTAGGGGTGGTTGGGGAGTGAAGTCAAGAGCTGTTTTAGCATAAATTGTAAAAGAAGACAACTGTACCGGGGAGTTGAGGCTTAGAAGAGACAGAGGCATCAAGTTTCACACTGGAGGACCACCATCACCTGGAGGACCATCATCACCTGGAGAACTTTTTAATCCAGGATACAAAACAAGTCAAGTTTTGCTGAAAACACATCCAGAGAAATTGGGTGGCATTTGGCAATTCAAGATAAAAACAAAATTTTATTTTGTTATGTTTAAGATGACAGATGGCACAGTGTGTTTGTATGCTGATGGAAACGGGACTGTCAAAACGGAAAACTGTACAACAGGGAAGGGAGAAGAGACAGTCTCCCTGTGTCATGCAATATTCAGAAGGCAAGAGGTTTTAAAGTCCAGTGTATTCACAAAAGAGTTGACCACTGTAAAAGGAAGGGTAGATGGACAGTTTCAAGTAAAGATGACAGGATAGATTTGTGAGTGACAGCCATGAAAGTTCCTTCTGGTTGATTTTATTCTCTCACTGGTCATTGTGTTCACTGACTTAAAATTGCTATCTAGGTGAAAAGAAATGACTGTGGAGTGCATATCCTCAATCAGAACATCTATATAACACAATCCCTACACCTAAGGCTCAAGAAAATATCATCAAAGAGGAAAGAGGAAGATTGTAAGAGCCAGAGAACCATAATGTTTGCTGTGATAGTTTCTTCTGGATAGGACAGGGATGTTGCCACCATGAGCTTTTAACAATGTGGCTGCCTAAAAGAAAACTTCAAAGATCACACGAGTCCACATGCCAACATGCAGGAAAAATTCACAAAGCTTCATGCCTAGATGAAGAACTACAATCAGAGAAAGATTGCTGAGGAAAGGAGAACCAGGTTTCTTTGGTTGGTTGGTTGGTTGGTTGGTTGGTTGGTTGGTTGGTTGGTTGACTGGCTGACTGGCTGACTGGTTGCTTAGTTTAATCCAAGGACAAGAACCGAATTCCAAGTGGTCAACTCTAAACATATGCAAATAAATGAAACACTAATTGTAATAAATAGGTGATAAATTACACACAAATATTTACATACATAATAAACACACACACACACACACACACACACACACACACACACAAAGAAGTCCTGAACTCAAAAAGAAACTGAGGAGAAATTCGAGAAAGTGTAAGAATAGTGCAAATACATTGTATTCGTATATGAAAGCCTTAAACAAATAAATAAGTAGATCGATAGATAACTAAATAAATAAAGCTAGTTCTCTGGGGAACTAAACACACTGGTGAAGAGTAAAGACAGATACCCAAGAGACTAGACTGAGAAAAGTGAAAAGCATTCTGTGAGGAGAGAACGCTGCCTACAAGCGTGTAGTGTGCCATCTGAGACATAACTGCCCAGCCACACTGAGAAAAACCTTCTGTGACTTCCTTTAATATGGTTCTGCTACTTGGAGAGGCATGACTACATGAGAAGTTGAGCTTGATCAAGATTACAGATCTTCCAAGTAGAAAAGACTGACAACTGAAAACAATTAGTGCTTAAAGATATGCTATACAGCCCAAGACACACGTAGTGTCACTAATATTAATGGGCTCATCAAAGTATATAGTTGTCCCAATAAATTGGTGACATGACTAATGAGAGAGGTCATGTTTAGCATTATCATTTTATAGTCAGCTATAAAGAAGTGTCTTGTGAAACACACATGCTCTTTCAGAGCACACAGTGAGCTATCCGTTAGTCATAGGCCTCTGAAAATCTCTGTGGTAGGAGATCTGAATTCAGTACATCTTCCTGTAGTTACTGATAGATGTCACTGAGCAGCTTTCCTGCCTTTGGCTTCCCCACCCCAGGCTTAAACAGTGGGGAACACCCACAGGAGACTGGACAGAGAATAGAACAGAAGGCTGGGGTTGCATTAGTAGCTCTTCTGTCGCTGCTGTGATGCAATACCATGTCCGAAGCATCTTAAGAAAGACAGGGATTCTTGTGACTTCCAGTGCCAGAGGGACGAAGTCCATAATGACAGGAAGGGTGTGACACCAGGAGCAGGAAGCACAGCAATATTTCATCGCACACAGAGAGCAGAGAGAAAGATCGGGAAGTGGGGGGCGAGGCTATAAACCTTCAAAGTTCACTCCCAGTCTCAGTGATGCGCTTCCTCCAGCAAGGCTCTGCCACCTAAAGGCTCCATGATCTCCAGGGCCACCAACTGGGGCCCAAATATTCAGAGCCTGTGGGAGGCAACTCTTACTCAAAGCACCACAGGGCCTTTGCTTTCCCCACTCAGTTCCTGAAGGGACCCTGTGTCATGGATGACACACGGGCTGCTGCAGATGTCTAACAGTAGTAGACTGACCCCATTTTCCAGTTTGCAAGTTCTTCTGTGTTATGCGCTGTATACACAGGTAAATATTTCCTTAACTATACTTGTCCAAATTACTTACTTGTAGTATTGGAAAACTCCTGCACAGACATAGAAGTGATCTGTTTAAACAAGGAATATGCCACAGCATTTAAAAAGGGATTACCTACAGTGGGGGGGGAGGTGTTGAATGTGCATGTGAAGGCTAGAGGTCAAATTTGCAGGTCATTCCTCATTAACCATCTACCTAGTTTTTGAGACAAGTTCTCTCATTGCCCTGGGGCTCACCGATTAATTTAGACTGGCTAGTCAGGGAGTCAAGAGGTATTGGCCTATATTTTCCTCTCCAGTATTGAGCTAACAGTCATTTGCCATCATGTCTTTCTATTTTAAGTGAGTTCCGGGGGATCAAAGTCAGGTCCTCATGCTTGTAAATCAAGTATTTTACTGACGGAGCTCTGTCTCCACTCCTTGTACACTTTTTAACAAGAGCAAGGATGTGTAAGAATATGACAGAAAAGGGATGTGTCACGGAACAGCAAAGAAAGTTCCATCAGACTCCTAGTGGTGAAGAGCCAAGTTTTCAAGGTGGACCTCATAAATCACTCGTGGCCATGCTAAGTACAATTGTAAGGGAAGATGAACAGAGCGTACAAGCAGATACATGGTGACCATACACAGAAAGCCATGCTAATCTCTTCAGCCATGTTGCTTCTATACTAGTTAGGATCAGGACATGAAGATTTATATTTGGCTCAAATATTTATGAGCCCAAACCAAACGTAGCTAATTGCACTGCATTTTATAAACTCGGAGTTAAAGACAGCAAGTCACTTACATTTATGAGATATGTGGTGAAAGGCTTGCAGAGCCTGGACAGGAAACGGCGAGGTTGAAGAGCCTTGAGTGATTGTTGGCATTTGTATTGTAGACATTCCACTCTAGAGGGCTAACTGGAAGTGTAGGCAAACCTTTGCTCTGCTTTTGGAAGGACTGCAAAGTGATCTAAAGTTAAGACCTGCTCTAAATGACTTGGTATTGCTATTCTGTGTTGAAGAATTTATCCCCAGAAAATAATCACAGATGTTCATAAGATTTATCTATTCATACATTGGCTAGGACAATCAATAGACACACCCACATGAAGGAATATGCCCATATTTCAATGTGTGATGGCATGGGAAAATGTTTACAAAATATTTTACTTAAGAACCAGGTATTAAAACCATATGCAGGCTACTTCTGGGGCCAGTCCAAATACCGCAAGCTGCTATCACCTGTCATTCCAAATAATCACTAAAAACCGAACAGAACAGGAAAGTCAGTTATCAGGGAAGTTTGGAAAATGCACAACAGCAGGGAGATCAGATGCTAATGTGGATATGGATAAGGGGTACAGGATGAGCTCCAAGGTCTTGTAAGTCTCTCTGTTCCCCGGGTATGAGCTGAGAGCAGCCGGCTGCAGGAATGACACAGCACGCATGGGCAGCAGCAACTCCTCAGGAAACCCTTCTTAGCTAGAGGACTAGCAAGACTTTTGAGTTCTAGAAATGGAGAGTCTACCTCTCTGTCCCTGTCCCCACTTTAGTATAAGTATATACTCCCTTTGGCCCCTTGCCACTCCCTATAAAAAACTGTTCCTCTATACTAATACAGTGGGGGGAAAAAAGAATTGGTCCCAAGAAAATAAGCACACTAAGTAGGTTATGAAAACGGGCGTATTTTATCTCTTTTCTTGCCTTTTCACTGTAAAGGCACACCCCAGTTGTATGGACTGCATGACAGCATGGGCAGCTAACAGTCAAGAAGACACCATCCTTTGAGACAGGGCACAGATCACATGACAGACATGACTGGAAGGAAAACCTGAAGAATGCTAATCCACAAGTGCGTAAGAACTGACGTCAGTCCCAGGCACAAACAGAAAAGACCCAAAGAAACACAGTGGAGGCTTCAAAACAGGAAACACCACCTATGTCAGTGTTCAAATCCCAGCTAACCTGAGTTGTGCAAGATCCTGTCAGATTCCATAAGCAGAGAGCACACTGAAATTGCTATGGACACCAAAAACCTCCATGAGACAGGGTATGAAATCGGAACACAAACAGGATGATATCTACCAAAACAAACCAATGAACAAACGTTTCCATATGACTTTGAACTGGCCCAGAATCTCACACAAATAATTGTTTAAAAGGTCGGGGCATTAAACCAAAACCAAAAAACCTGATGTGCACAAAGACACAGAAAAATAAGACACACACACACACACACACACACACACACACACATACATTAGATCAACAGATGCTAAATCAAAGTTGGTTCAGACACTGGAATAACAAGGCGAGGAGTTCAAAGCGATTCTTTGGAACTTTCTTTAAGGTAAATGCGAATGCTGTTGAAATAGATGATAAGTAGAAATGTATTTCCAGGCAATAGCAACTGTAAAAAGGAACCAGATGGTCATTGAATATCTAGAACACACCTTATCCATTCTGGATGAGTTGCATGTCAATCTGACACAAGCTGTAGTTGTCTGGAAAGGGGAGCTGCAGGGAGAAAATGCCCCTCTCCAGCCTGCCTGTGGGAAAATCCATAGGGCATTTTCTTGATTAATGATGGATGTGTTGTCTTAGGGTTTCTATGGCTGCAATGAAACACTATAGCCAAAAAGCAAGTTGGGGAGGAAAGGGTTTACTTGGCTTATACTTCCAGGTCATAGTCCATCACTGGGGAGAGTCAGAACAAGAACTCAAACAGTCCTGGAACCTGGAGGCAGGAACTGATGCAGAGACCATGGAGAGATGCTGCTTACTGGCCTGCTTACCCAGGCTTGCTCAACCTGCTTTCTTATTGAACCCAGGACCACCAACCTAGTGATGGCACCAGCCACCATGGACTGGGCCCTCCCCCATTGATCACTAATTGAGAAAATACCTTCCAGCTGGATCTCATGGAGGCATTTCCTCAGCTGAGGCTCCTTCCTCTCTGATGACTCTAGCTTGTGTCAAGTTGACATGCAATCCAGCCATACATGTGGGTGAGCCCAGCTAGCTTACTGTGGGCAGAACCACCCCCTGGATCTTGGATGGCATAAGAAACCAGGCTGAGCAAACCCAGAGGAGTAAGCCAGTAAACAGTGCTCCTCCAGATCCTCTGCTTCAATTCATGCCTCCAGGCTCCTACCTTAAGTTCCTTCCCGGGCTTCTCTCAGTGTCAGAGTATGACCCGAGAGTCCTTAAGGTAAAATAAACCCTTTCCTACCCAAGTTGGTTTTGGTCAAGGTATTTTACCACACAGCAAGTGAAACCTTACATAAGAGAATATTCAACTTTTTTCCCTCTTTTCTTTTTTTTTACTTTTAAATTTAAATTAAAAACAAGGTTGCTTCACATGTCAATCCCAGGTCCCTCTCCCTTCCCCTCCCCTCCTCCCAACCCTCCCACCAACCCCCCCCAATACCCTCTCACTTCCCCAGGGAGGGTGAGGCTCTCCATGGGGTGTCCATAGTCTGTCATTTCATCCAGGGCAGGGCATAGACCCTCCCCCAAGAGTCCAGGGTGAGAGTGCATCTCTCATTGCAGGATGAAAAAACTAAAGGGATGTGCTCAGTAGAAGAAAATGGGTGATAGTAACTTTGAACCTAGATCAATAGAAATTATGCAATCAAAAGAAAAAAGAAAAAAAGTGGCAACTCATAAAACTGTGACCCAATAATCAAAAGGCCAGAATCCCAGAGAAAGAGATGAATGAAGAGATACAGGGAAAAAAAAATAACTCCCAGCACAGGGAGGCAAAAGCAGGCAGATCTCTTGTCAGTTCAAGGCCAGCTTGATCTACATAGTTGAGTTCCCAGATAGTCAGGGCTATGTAGTGAGACCCTATCTCAGGGAAAAGAAGGAGAAGAAAGAAGATTTCACAAATGGAATAAAAAGAGTAAAATTAACAAACAAACAAACAAAAATCTACAACTACAACTGCCATTGTTTGCTCTTGAGCATTTATGAGAAAGAAAGGAAACCTCATGATCACAAAAAGAAACCTGATCCCTAATATCCACAGTACCTTTCTTTATAATACTCCAGTGTAGAAACGATCCTGATGTCATTTAATGTGTGAATGGCTAAACAAATATCATCCATTAGAATGAAATATTAACAATGTGTATGAGCTTCCAGAGAATTATTCTGAACTAAATAAGGCAATTCCAAACAGTCAGAAATGTACGCTTCTAGTTAAATAACATTCTTAAAAATGATTTTTGGGCAGGGCATTGGTGGCACACACTTTTAATCCCAGTACTCAGGAGGCAAAGGCATACAGATCTCTGTGAGTTCGAAGCCAGCCTGGTCTACAGAGTGAGTTCTAGGACAGGCTCAAAAAAAAGATCTTTTGAAATTATGGCAATGGAGAGCAAATTTAAGATTGCCAGTGGTCAGGGATGGAGTGGAAGATAAAGGCTACATTGAGGGACACTTGTGAGGATGGACAGTGTACAGACCTTAGGATGGACAGTCTTCATACCACAGGATGGACAGTGTTTATACCTTAAATGCTTCAGTACCAATCTCCTGGGTGCAAAATGTTATCACTGAGGAGAATTGGGTATAGACTACTACAAATGATCCCTCTGTCTTTCTTACAACAGTTGATGAACAGATAAAAGAGAAGAGACCGCCACATACTAAAAAGCACATAGCTTGAACTCACATACCTCAGCAACAAGGTTCATTTAGGAAATCACTGTGGTGCTCTCATGTGATGTTAAATGTGTGTTTATAGTGATCAAGCAATCGCACTCCAGGTACACACCTTCTACAAAGGAACACTGTGTTCACATAAAAACTGGAACCACAAATGTGAACAGCAGTACTTTTCCTTATCACTGCAAACTTGCAAGGTTCAAATACATTTCCATGTGTTGAGAGAGAGACAGAGAGACAGAGAGAGAGAGAGAGAGAGAGAGAGAGAGAGAGAGAGAGAGAGAGAGAGAGAGAGAGAGAGAGAGAGAGAGAGAGAGAGAGAGCCTAAGTTCAGTCCCTGGAACCCACATAAAGATGGAACAAGAGAACACCACATGGTTGTCCACCAACCGATATATATGTGTCATGGCACATGAACACACATACAGAAACACACTCACACATAAAGGTAATAAAAATAGATTAAACAAAATTGGCCAACTGTGGTACACTTAACAACATGGGACACACTGTCGATACAAGGGAGCATTCATGAACTTAAGAACCATTGTGGTAAATGAATAAAAAATAAAATAAAAAACATACAGTGATCCTTCTATTTTGTTTCTAGGAAAAGGCAAGACTATAGGAAAAGAGTATAAATAACATTGCAAAGCAAATCTGAAGCTATGACAATTCAGGGGAGTGCTTGACTCTAAAAGTAAATATACAAAGTTATGTTTTAGATAGTCATGATAATAATTACAAAATTCTATTCATCTATCAAAACAGAATAATTCCATAAAAGATATTTAATGTATGGAAATTTGAAATAAATTCATAGAAAATGTGTGCAGATAATGATCTTGTGTTTGTAATAATATATGTATGACTGACAGGGTAATTATTAAAATACTAACATTGGTGTCTGAATAATATTTGCAATTTTAAAATAACATAAATAGCGTTTTTAATTTGGCACACATGTACACATGTGCATACATGCATACACATATCTATAGTATAACTTTTTGTGTATTTTTGGGGGCACATAAATGTCCAATAAATAACATCTAGAAACACTAAGAGGTAAAGAAATTAGGGAGAATTAGGATGGAAATACATTCCCCCCTATGGTTTCCTGTATTTTGTAAATATTTCCCATTTTTAATATTTTTTAAATTACAAAATAATGATTTGTGGTCACAGATGTACAAATTTTCTTTAATGACTACGCACTAATTTTGAAGTTAACATTCCCCATGATATAAATTGTCACAAGTGTAAATATGTGTCAACAAATGAAGGCAGGCATGTCTCTGACCCCCACCACCCACCAGAATATGTTCTACTCCACAATGGAGCTTGTCAAAGGGTGTGTCACTTTCAGATACAGCCTACTCGATACATTGGGACTCAGCGCACTGTGGGAGAGAAATGAGCCCTGTAACAGTCTCCCACAGGCTGCACAGAGAAAGCCCTGCTATTACAGAACCCCAGGCAGCCAGATTTTTCCAGGCTTGGTTGGAGCACAAGAACATCTGATTCAAAGTGGAAAATTGTACTATTGTTCGCGCCTCCACAGAAACATGTGACATATCAGGGCAACACAGAAAAACAGATGAAAACCCTCAAAAGTAGTTACCAAATTTGCTAAATGTTAGACCAGGAGTGGGGAATGCCAAGGGTGGAGACAGTGTGACCTCAACCTTTGGTCACATAATTTTCCAAAATCTCAATGCCATTCTCAGATAAAGGAGTGAATCGGTGGATAGATCATCTCCCATTTCCCCTCCCCTGACCAAACAATGCTTCTGTTCTATGTCTAATCCAAAAGGAGGCTGAGAGAGAAAGAAACAGAGAGAGAGAGAGAGAGAGAGAGAGAGAGAGAGAGAGAGAGAGAGAGAGGGAGGGAGGGAGGGAGGGAGGGAGGGAGGGAGGGAGGGAGGGAGGGAGGGCGAGAGAGGGAGAGAGAGAGAGAGGGAGGGAGGGAGGGAGCAAGGGAGGGAGGGAGGGAGGGAGAGAGAGAGAGGGGGGGGAGGGAGGGAGGGAGGGCGAGAGAGGGAGAGAGAGAGGAGATTAAATGCAAAGGATTATTCTCTTTTATTTTCTCCTAGATTAGCAAAACAACAACAAAAACCTATTGGATCATTCAAGTGTTCATTCACATTTGAGTGTCCTGTAGAAAAGCAGGCAGTCATACCCTCTGTTTAATGTCCAAAAGAATTAAAAACAAAAACCAACTAACTTTGTTCTGGGGGAATGATGAATTAGTGGCCTCCATATGGTACCTGTGGCTTTGATTGGCAAAACTACACACCATAGATACATAACACCATACAGAATGACGAGGTATTTTATTTCTTATTCATATTAAGCCATGAACTGCAGTCAAGACAGTCCTTCATAAGTATGTATTCTAACAAATGCAGAGTGTAGTTGCTTGGGCATTTTATTTTGTTGACCTTTAACATTTTCGTAAATGTCAAAAGTTCTCATGTCTAAAGCAAACCATGTATACTCCAGGGACATCAGTTTCATCATCTCCTGTTCTTTGAACAGCCCAAGACCTTTTGTATTCGAGTCTTTATTATTCTGTTCCTTCTATGGTTTTCTCCAACTCTTCTTGCGACAGATAATAGAATAGAAAATGATAACAATAATGTGAACCTTTTCTCCACCCATTCACTCAGATAAAACACAAGACCTTGCCTTGATCTTTCATAAAATTATGAAGGATCAGCTTTAAGAATGTTTAATTAGCTGGGTGTGGTGGCACATGCCTTTAATCTCAGCACTGAGAAGACAGAGACAGGGATGTCTTTCAGCTCAAGGTCAACCAGGGGTACACAGTGAGACTTTGTCCCAAAAAGCAAAGCAAGCAAACAAAAGAATGTTGAGTTATAATACTAAAAGAGGGTTTATCTATTATGCTACTAGTTTCTTAAATATGAGGGTATGAATGACAGCGCCCGGAAGAGACATCCCCCTGATAGGCTTTTAATCTTTCATTATTTCAACTCTAGGGACAATATTTTTGTATGTCTTGGCTTCCCTGAAGAATCATCCCTATATGTTTTTCAATTGTAATAACTAGCCCACCATCTATATTTCCATTTTATCTCAAGCTGTAATTTTTGCTTGTTTTAAGTATGTCAGAGCTTAAAGCAACTTAAGCTATGATTAATATATGCAGGCATTTCACAATAAATTACAAAACATTGCAGCCTAGAGCATCATTTATCAAATTAGAATGTGGGCAGGCATCACCTAGCTAAGAAAGTGTTGAGGTTTGAGTGTGGAATGCTTCTCATAGGCTCCCGTGTTTGAGCACTCTGTCCCTACCAAGTGAACATGTCTTGGAAGGTTATAAAAACTCCTGGGGGTGGGGCCTCCTTGGAGGGAAGGAGTGAGTATGGGTGAGCCTTGACGTTATGCCGCTCAGCTCCTTTCTCTGCTTCCCGACATCAGAAGACATGGGACCCTCTACTTCACACCCCTGCCAACATGCCTCCCCCTTCATGAGGAACTGTCCCCTCTCTCACACACTGTAAACCAAACTAAACTGTTAGCCCCTTAAATCCCTTCTTTGGGGGTATATTGTCACAGCCAGGGGAAAAACTGACTAAGACAAAAGAGAGTGGCACCTGGAGCAAGCTGCTCATGTGGCTCGTAGCTGTCACTTTCAGCAGAAAGCATCCTGCCAATGCTGGAATGAAAAGTCAGTATGAGAGCAACGAGCAAAACACTGCTCTGAGAAATGGTAACTCTCAAAGTGGTAAGTAACAAAACCATAGCAAATGAGAATACCAGGCCTCACTTTTTTTTTTTAGGAACCTGAATCCAACATCATTGCTAAGTTTTAATAACAAATATCCAGCTTGTGTTTTCCAGGGAGTTGAGTCGGCCTCCTTCATTAGACATTCTACCGTACACACCTAACTAATGTTTGGGTCAAAACACTTTAAGATTGACTTTGATGTTTTGGAAGGAGGGAGGACATGAAAAGAATGCTCATCAACTATTTGGAAAGAGATCGTTTCCGCTTATTCGGACATTTCCTTAGAACCTCTTGCTCCAAGCACTACCATGAGGGCTTATACAATGCTGTCGCCTTTTGTTTCATTTATGCCAAATTTACTCTAATTCTTTGTTTTAGTTATCTTTGGGAATAATTATTATGCAAGCTGAAGAAGAACCATGCAGCTAGTGAATACGGCATGAATCCAGATCATCTGAAGAAAACTCATCAGTAATAACACTAAGAGAATATTCAAACAGCTTGTCTAATTTTTTCCCAGACATGTTTACAATTAAGAGCAGTCTTTATGGCTCAGGGTGTTGTGTAGCAATAGTTTCTGAAACAGTTCACAGCAAAGCAAAGGCCTACTTTTCTCCATGCTGTGTGGTCTCTATACAATCTCTCGCCGCCCAATGGTACACCTATGCATACTCCATGAGATGAAGGAGGTAAAATCCTATGCCTCCACAAAATCCAAAATGAAGCCATGGCCTAATATGCAAAAGGGATTAGCTAAATGACTGCATCCAGTTGACAGGATGTTTCCTCTAACCCAGAGGCTTTTCAGACAACAATGTTCCTTTTCTAATGCTGCTAGGACAAGTTACCAAGACCTTAGTGGCCTACACTACATAAGCTTATTATTTCGTAGCTCTGGAAGTCAAAGCTCAAAACAGGTTTCCCTGATATAAAACTCAGATGTCAGCAAATCTGTATGGCCTCCAGAAATGCTAGAGGAAAATCCAATCCCTTGCCCCTCCCCGGCCTGAAGGTCCCCTTCGCCATCTTCACAAGTGACGATGGTGCCAATCTGTCCCTTACTTCAAAGGTCGCCTTTACCTCTTCCTCCTCATCTTGAGTCTTCTCCTGTTTTGTCATTCTGTTTTTAAAGAGGCTCATGGGTACACAGAGTCCAGTTAATTATTCTGCATAGTCCAGAAAAGTTAAGCTCAGTTGTTAAGCAGTCTAAATTCCACCTGCAGCCCTAATTGCTCTCTTGCCAGGTAACTTAACTTAGTCATGGATTCTGGGCTTGGAGATGTGGAAATTGTACGATTCCATGATTCTTCCTACCACATCCAGGTGATCTTTTTCCACTTTCTAACCTGAATTCTCCAATAACACTCTAGTTCTCTTACAGTTTCCCCACACTAATAAAAGCAACTCTGGAGCAATAGTAATCTAAGATTACTGGTAGCAACAAGCTGTGTTTCAGGTGTTGACTACAGGCAATGAATCTACTAGAATGACTCTCCTACTCAAAGAAAGATTTGAACGGGGCCAGGATAGCCACCACCACAAAATCATCTGCACCTGGATATATGAGTCCAAGTTTCCTGACTCCTGCTGGACGAAACTGATGCGGCAGGACTAGAATCCAGCTGTGGTTGTCAGGGTAAATACCCTCTCTACATTCTGGCCAATCCAAGTTGGCCAGAAATGGGACCTTCTCATTAAAATTGTGAAAAGCAATGGTCCTCTTCAAAAATTGACTAGAATAATTAAAACTGCCCAAGATGCTAGTAAATAAAGTTTATTCACTGTCATTTAAACACACACACACACACACACACACACGAATGTAAAATTAAATGGTAACTTTCATTAGGATCCTCTTTTCATGCCATCACAGGGGTCTGACAGGTTGGCTGTTTGAACAGCTGTACAATGCCCCAAGGACTCAAACCCTCTAATAGAAGAATAACACTCTGCATACTTTTGGAATACATTTCAGATGGAGTTTCTCTTAGGAACTACTGGATAAGCGTAATTACCTTATTTCAATCAGGAGCTACAGAATGTGACAAGTTTGGGTGACTGGATTGAGCTCTAAATAAACAGAGGGCTAAAGCATAAATGTGACATGAAGTTTTAAACATGTATGGTTAAGTGCTATTAAAAATAAGGGAGTCCAACCATTGAGTACAAAGTAGAAAGAGCATGGCAGCCTATCAAACTGACTCTGCTACTGTTTCAAGTCACATGAAGGTTATAATAGGAGGGAGACTGCTTCTTGTGCGCCTTGTGTTCTAACTTACAATAGCCAGTGCCAATGTGTGAAACAGCAAGCCCATCTTGGGTTAGCCAGCACCCCCAATTCCTACCCCTCTCACCCAGTGTCTCTGTTCCCAGCACAAGACCCACGTAAGGCAAAGGCACAGTAGAACAGTATTCATAAGAGCTATGGCTCCATCTTTGGCAACACTCAAATGGACAAAATCCAGGGAAGGATTGACTTCCAAATGAGAGAAGGCCTTAACTCTAAAGGACTCTATACACATATTTATATCTATACACATATTTTAATGGCATGTGAGCATCACTGATGTGAGCATCAAACACCCTTCAGGCTTCCTGGTGCCTTGTACATGCTCTAAAGTCTTTCTGGACACAGCTATCAGGGCCTGACTCTGACTTTGCAAACATCTGCTGCACTACATACACACCTGCCAAAGCCACTGTCTACTGATTAGCCCATCAGCTCCTCCAGGAAGATCATCCTGGTGATAACCATCTACCAGAAAGTGACAAGGAGCTGAGAGGAAAACCACATCATGTGTTCTCCAAGTGGACAGACATAGGACCAAAGGAACACTGGCAGGGAATTCATATGTTCCAAGGGAAGTATATCCTATGTAATGCAAATAAAAAAAAAACCTTTTGAAAGCCTCTAGCTGTGTTTCTACAAGCATTATATGCCTCTGGAAAGATCTTCAAATAAACTCAAATTTGTCAAAATGGAGAGTCAACAAAATCTGGGACAACCTTGCAGATGTGCCAACTTTATGAATAATCTCAGAGAGTCCTAGTAGTCCAGGAGTTGGTTGTATATTTTTCTCTGTGGTTTTTAATTTGCTTTTGTTTCCACACACTGCCCATGCTTGGAAACCTTTTGACTTGGTCTTGGTGACTTTTCACTCAGAAGTTCCAGGTCCACCTCATGTCATGACTGGGCATTGTGTTCACCCTTTGGTTATCTGCAAGAGTACTTTCAGTAGCCAAGGTAGGAAAACTTTAAACTAATTATTATAGTCTCCTGCACCTCTTTAAAAGTATCATGTGACGGGGGAAGAGATGACTATGCAGACTACAAACTTTGACTGTGGAAGACTGGAAGTTCCAAGTGTGTCAGGTCAAGCCACACCAAGAACCGTTCTCTAGGGTGTTTCTGGTGGAAAGGTTAGAAACACATTGTTGACAATGGGCAGAAAAGCATGTTCGAAGAAGGTTTTATTCTGTGATTTCTCTCCCTCTGATGCTGGGATCCGGGTGCTTCTAAGCCATGCTCCAAGAAACCAGACAACACTCAGTCTCCTGCATGAGTGCTGCAAGTTTACCTTGGCAGGTGGCAAGCACTTGGGTTCCCAATGAATCTGAAGACACTCAGGACCAAGGCTGACAGATGCTTTTGGTGGCGGAATCCTCTTCCCACGACACTTCTGAGAAGCAGACCTGTGCCCATTGGTCTGTGCCCGCATCTCTCTTACCTCTCCTACCTACCAGGTAAAAGGAGAGAGGGGCATCCAGGCCTTCGTGGGAGCCCAGCCAGCACGGCTGTTGGTGGCGCACACACGCTGGTGCTTATGAGTCACACACACACACACACACACACACACACACACACACACACACACACACACACACGGAGGGGGCGGTGCAGGCTGGACACGGTGGGGCGGGGGGTAGCCTATGGCCTTACCAGATCAATGAAGGTCAGGAACTTCCAGCTCCCCCCGTAGGTCTGATGGGAGGGCATTTCGATGGCCTTGTAGTTGCACAGGATGGAGCAATAGGACAGCAGGATGGCCACCCGCAGCACCTGGCAGGGGACAAGCGCCATGTTCGCGCGGCCTGGCCCGGCGGGGCTGTTTGCTGGGCGGGCGGACTGGTTCGCGGTGCCCAGTGGCGCCGTGGGAACCGGGGCGCGGCGCGGCGAGGGGCGGAGCACAGGAGGCGGGGCGCGTCCCGGGGGACGGACGCGGCTGCGAGCTCACCGGCGACCTGCGCGGGCGGGGCGGGAGTGCGGCCGACGCCGGCTGGCGGCCTGGTGTCATCTCTGGCGTCATCTGCGTCATTCTGCAGCTGCGTTCGCGGCCCGGGCTGGGCGCCCCCTAGGCGGTCCTCGAGGTCTGCCGCCCGCCTGCCTAGCGGGAGCGTGGTCCGGGTGAAGGAGGGCCAGCATCCTGGGGCTGCGGGTGCTCTCCCTGAAGATGCCCGCTGCCGCCGCACTCGCCGGGGTCAGTGCGTGTAAAGCCACAAAAACAGTGAAGCCTATTACTTAGGATTCGGTTGGGGGTTTAAAGTTGATCAGCATTAACGTCTGTGTGTGAGACCCCTTATAAATTCCACAAGGCTTTATTAAATAATTAATTAATCAATAAGTAACAGAAGATTAAGCGTGAGCTTCGGACAAGTTCTTTTAAAACTTTTTATTACGCTCGCTCGCTCTCGTGTATTAGTGTTAGTGTGTGTGTGTGTGTGTGTGTGTGTGTGTGTGTGTGTGTGCGCGCGCGCGTGTATACCACAAGACAAGTGTGGAGGTCAGAGGACAATTGGCGTGAGTAATCCTCAACGTGGGTCCCCGCTATCAAACTCAGGGTCATGAGGCTTGACTGCAAGCGCCTTTACCAGCTGAGCCATTTCAACGACTAGGACAAGTATTATAAATAGAAATCTGTGATGATTCCCTTTACTGCTACGAGACTACATTCCATCTTAAAAGCCAAACCACCCGGAGGAAGTAAATCTCACCCACGCATGTGTGATTTAATACAAATCTTTCGGAGTTAAAATTCCTTTTGCACTTCGACATTTCCCCCCTTACGCTACAGTTCCAGCGATCAATGGGAGGAAAGTAAACCTAAAGTTGAGCCTTCCAGTAAATGCTGTCACAGGGAAGTTGCAACATAGGCTGTGGGCAGCATAGGATTTTTTTTTAAATCGTGATCATGTTTCAACCAACCAGATAAAGGGTCCGGTTATGAGAAGACCACATAGGTATTTCCTGTGGATCCATTCAAAACAGGTGTCCCCTTCAAATAGTCCCTGAGTCAGAAGAGTGTGAGGGGAAGGGGAAAACTTCTGAAGTTTTCCAACCCCAACCCACCGGGGAGGAGAGCCCTTAGCTCTTTTCAAATGACCTAATTATGCTGAAAGAAACTGAAGCCACAGGCATAAAAGCATTCTTCATTCACGAATTAGATGCTCATCCTCATTTTAAAGTCGGGTGTATCTGTGTGTGTGGCCTTGCTGAATGTTCATGACTGCAAGAAAAAAAATTTAATTTATTGAAGACCCCCCTCAGTCTTACTAAGACCTTAGTGGAGTTTTATAAAATGAAGTGATGTTTCAAAGTTGGATAACCTCTCCTACTTAGATTCTAGAATGTTAATAACATTTCCTTTCCTTCGTAGTTACAAAGTAAAATGTTATGTTTATAAAGCCATTTAAAATTTTACTGTGGATGTAAATCCTACGACATCAAGTGTTTTGTTGCTTTGTTTTCAGAGGGGTGTTTTGAACCCATTTTAACAGGTTTACTTTTATTATCCTGATTGGCTAACTACAGTGAGAAGATTTTATGTTTTTAAGAATGAAACATTTTGCGTAAGCCTTGACTGAAATCATGTTTTGTAAGAATGTCAGTCTCCAATCCTTAAGACTTCTTGATCACTTAACATGTCCAGGGGCCCAGGGGCTCTCTGTTTGCTCTTTTTTCTTTGTCTTAATTAGACAATTAGGTTTTTCTAATGTGGTGACAAGACACTATGGCCACAGAAACTCTTATAAAGGAACATTTAGTTGTGGCTTGCTTACAGTTTCAGAGGCTCAGTCCATTATCATCATGGCAGGGAGCATGGTGGCCTACAGGCAGACTTGATGCTGGAGGAGGCATTGAGACTCCCACATCTTGCAGTCAACAGGAGGTTGACTGATTCACTGCTCAGTATCCTGAGCCTAGGACTCCTCAAAGCTTGCTTGCGCAGTGATACACTTCCTTCAACAAGGCCATACCCACTCCAACAAAGCCGTACCTCCTAATAGTGACACTCCCCATGAGATTATGGGGGACAATTACATTCAAACTACCAACACAGGGTTTCTCTGTACGACAGCTCTGACTGTCCTGGAACTCACTTTGTAGACCAGACCGGTCTTGAACTCACAGAAATCCACGTGCCTCTGCCTCCCAAATGCTGGAATTAAAGGTGTGTGCCACCACCACCAGATCTCTCTATGCTTTTTAGTCCCTATCTTAACATCCTACTCAAGGCGTATAGGCTTTCTCTGTGAGGTGATAGTAATATAAATATCAACTGTATTTCCAATTTATCAAGCACAGTGCCGTATAGATTTTTAAACCTCACTCAAAATGCTGTTCCTCCTGGGAAATAGATTATTCATTTGCACTTACAAGACTCCACAATGGATTTTGAGAGTTGCAGGCCCACTGCGTGGAAGAAATGCCGAAGTGTCACATTCTTCACTTTTCCATTCTGGTGCACAATTAGTGAGGTGAAAGGAGGAAAACCAGCCTAGTCCACTTGAGTTTCATGAACAGAGCAAACAAAAGAAAACACCCAGAGAAGATGCAGAACTGGGTTTTAGCTTTTAGTTATATCAGCACTTTTAATGTGAGGGCTGAAAATATACTGCTGTAAGTAGTTCTAAAATCTGGCACAAGATCGTCATGTCTCTGTCTCTGTCTCTGTCTCTGTCTGTCTCTCTCTTTCTCTCTCTCTCTCTCTCTCTGTGAGTGTATTGTAGGCAGAGATAGGCCTACTGGTACATTGTCTGGCATATCAGTGATGATAATACCTGCTAGTTTTGGAAATGGCAGGGAACACTGTGTCTCTCATTTGTTCTGTTCCAAGAGCCAACTTCATATAACCAGTGGTCTTGCTTTGAAATCTAGGAGGAAGCTCAAGAAACAAGCCCTTATAAAATCCAGTTATCCTGTATATTTTGGATTCTTAATTGACGTTACGTAAGCATTTCTGACAGTTTTTCTATATTTGAACAAATCAGCTCTCCCCTTCACATTTATCCTTAGCACAAAGGTGAAAACCAAGAGGTTTGGGCATATCAAAAATCTCAGTGTGAACAAACAGCAATCAAAAGTCTTAGATATTGGAGACGGACATCCTCACACAACAATATCTCAGTCAGGGGTTAGGTCACGTTTCACTTTAAAAACTATAAAATCATCTCACCAGGGATGGCAAATCACAAGATAAACAAAAGCAAATCTATTAAAATAGGTTCAAAACACTCCCTTAAAAACAATTCTTTTTTGCATGTTATATTATTCGTCCAAAAGAAAACTGCCAGTAGTTAAATTTGAAACCTTTGATTTACATCTTTTTCCTTCATTGTAAAAGTAGTATCTTTGCAATATTAAAATTATAAAACCATAAAATATAACATTATTCCCACCCAGAATACTTTTCCTTCTCCCTGCCAGTCTTTATAATGCCAAAAGACATACGGATATGGCATAATCCACACAATAATTTGCATCCTAAACATTAAATTAACTTTAAATTCTTGTTGTCTTTTTTTATTTTCAAGACAGGGTTTATCTATGTAGTCCTGGCTGTCGTGGAAGTTGCTCCTTGGACCAAGCTGGCCTGGAACTCACAGAGATCCACCTGTCTCTGCCTCCCAATGGCTTGGATTAAAGGCATGAGCCACCACTGGCCTATTAACTTTAATTAAAATTTTCTCTTATTTAAAATAAGTAAAAACTCATAAAAATTAAAATAAACCACATTTAATGATTTATATAACACTACATCACATGGACATTTCATGTGTGGGTCAGATTCTCCCCCACCCTAGTTTGGAATGTCTAAGTAGTTCCCAATACTTTAATGAATGTACTCTTCACAGGGTCTGTAGTTTTAACTGGGAAAGCCACTTTTTAAAGATGTTTGGAACTTAAAACCAATAAGAAGCCATGTTTCTAAGGCTTAACATATACACTTGTTTCCTTTCATTTCATTTTGTAAGTGTATGCATATATGCACACATGACTATGGGTGCCCAGGGAAACCAGAAAGGAGCACCAGATCCCCTGGAGCTGGAGATGCAGAAGCTGTGAGCACCTAACAGGTGTACTTGTTTGCGCATGTTTATATGAATTGAGGTGCCAAGAAGACTGCTTTTGCCTTGGCGGTCAACTGAAAAAGAGAAAGAGAAAGAACTAGGCCAAATTAAACCGTACTCTTCCTTCAGTTGGAGCTCGAGAGTGTTTTTAAAAGGTCCTAATACGAAATGAAGGGCAAATGCATTTAATTAATGAGGTTTTCTTCCCCTAATAAGCTGTAAGAGCTTCTTTTTTTCCTCCAGCTATAGCCAAATGAGCAATGTATACTGTAAAGAGCATGGCCAGTGGGCTGTGAGGTGTTCCACAATGAGGAACTTGACACAAGATTTGCCTTTCAAATATGCTCAGATTATTCGCACATGCATTCCTTACAATGTGGTGCTGTTGTAAAGATCGTGACAGTCTCGTTTATAGACAGAAATCTCACCAAGCTGGAACCCAAGGCAGGAAATGCTGCTGGCTTCACTGGAAAACCCTACCTCATGAGATCACTTAAAGAGAAAGCTCAGTTCTCTAGCTGTGACAAGCCAAGAGGTTGACACCATTGAGAGCATCAGTCAGTGACATGTGTGACCTCAGGAAAGGTGCCAGGAAAACACGATGATTGCTCAAACCAAAGTCACCCAACTGCCCAGTCTTAAAGTCCCTTTGAGAGCAGTATGTGCCTGGGGCAGGCTCCAAAATTCAATTTTGTGTGTGTGTGTTGCCCCAGTGGGCATTGGCTTTGCACTCTCAGGGCTCACAGTTTAGGGTTGATTCATTAACATAGTGTGGCTACTTTGGGGTATGTTCCTTAGCACATCAACCTATCTTAAGCTTGGTTCATATCAGAACTGGCTTCTGGCTGGCTTCTTTACACATCTTACAAGCATTACATTATTCCTAACCACACAGAATGGCTTTGCTCATGTATCTAACAAGTACTTGTGCTTGCACTGATGTTGCTGGCTAGAGCAGACATGCTGACCTACAAACGGGCTGTTTGCGAGAGAGAACTCTATAAAAGCATGAGATTTCTAAAGAACTCAGAGGGACTGTTGCAATGCTTTAGAAAAAGCAGTATGTGGGCTACTTATGAATCACTGAAAGCTTTCGTGGGGATTGGAAACAACCCACTCACTTCTGGTGCTGACCCTGCCTTGGCCAGTCCCGCCCACTCTGCTGGAAATGCTACCTATATACATATCCAAACCCACATCTTTTAGAGAGACTTGCTATGCAAGTTCATGCCATCTCTCTGTCCCTCCTTGAGACTCAGGAGATAGACTTCCTGCTCTCAGCAACGCATCTGGATGACTTACTGGAGATCTAGATTTGGCATCCACTGGCTGTGTTGTTTCTTCCTTGGAAACAGTCTTTCTGCAGTGTCCTTAAATTCTGCCTGCCATGTAAGAAGCAGCCAGAGAGAGCCAGATGACTCCAGAGTGTGTATCTCTTAAATTGTAGTATCCCTGGGGACATGGTGAGGTGAGAGTCATGTTCCATCAGAACTATGTTTGGGGAAGACACTGCTGGGAGAAGATACATTTTTAGAAGTTTATTAGGTGGTAATGACTGGGAACAGACATCCCATAAAGCATTCTAGAGTAAGAGTGATGCTAACTAACCCCCCCCCCCCCGTGCCCATGAGTATCACAGAAATTGTAGATTTATTTCATTAAGTGGAATGTGTAGAACTATGTACCAGAACTATAGCTCTAAGTAGTATAAAAGAGTAGACCATCCATGCCAGGGAATCCTTTCAGCCTGTTTAGAGTTGAACAAATACTTAAAGGATTTTGCATGTTTTCACCATAAAGAAGTGATGAGTACTTAAGGAGATAGCTTTGTTTAGCCTGATTACACAATATATATGTGTATGAAGACATCACACAATATCACACTGATGTTTTGTCCTTTTCTGGATCACTTAGAAATAAATTTAACTGAGAAGTAAAAACAAAAAACAAACAAAAAACAAAAGATTTATTTCAATGCCTTAAACACAAATTCTTCAGAGACCCAGCATGCATCATAACCAAGAAAAGTTAGACATAAGTAATAAGACAGCTTCCGCTGAGAGTCTCACACTGTTTCATAATGTGGTAGAAAAGTAGGACAGACAAACATGCGTGGAAGAAATGTGGCATTCACTCCTGTAGTAACAAACACTTTTACACGTGAAAGCCACTAATCCTGTGTTATGCCCTAACTACCTGTGTTAGTTGCTTTTCATTTGCTGCGATGAAACATCATGACCAAGGCAACCTACAGAAGGAAGAGTTTCTTTGGCTTCAGGTCCCATGAGGTTTAAGAACCCATGATGGCAGAACAGAATCAGTAGGCAGCAGGCATGGTAACTGGAGCAAAGAGCTAAGGGTTCACATCTTGAACCACAAGTCTGAAAGGGATGAACTGGGAAAGGTCAGAGTCTCTAAACTCTCAAAGCCTGTCCCCATCAACATACTTCCTCCTGCAAGAATACTATCTCCTAAACCTACCCAAACAGGGCCACCAATTGTGGACCAAGTATTCAAACATCTGAGCCTATGGGAGGCATTCTCATTCAAGTGACCGCACGGCCTCTTAAGAGCCCCACTCCCAACAATACCACAAGGGCAATCTGATTTCAACATGAGTTTCAGAAGGATCAAAACATATCCAAAGCAATAGCATTATACCAGACAAAAGAAAACTGCACCCATGTGCTGGGATCAGCCAGCGAGCCACAGTTCAGAATGTCTGGGTCAGCCATTTGACAGAGTACTTTCTCCTTTACCCTCTGACTCACAGTATCAACAGAACCCTGCCATCCTCCCCCAGCCTCAACAGCCCCCCTCATTTGCAAGAGGTAAGACTAACATGAGCATAGTTGACAATTCCCTGATACAAGAAGAAGGGGAACAAAAAAATGGATATTCCAAGATGGAAGCTCTTTTTCCTAGCTGTGACCATATGGGTGAATGCTGGCCAGTGGGTGCAGGCGGCAGTGAAAATGTATGGCAGTACACTGTTCCTTAAGGAAGATTTGCTCAAGCAGATGCTACATGCAATTTTCACCATGGCTTTGCGAGCCTTCATTCACCCATGTGACACTAGTTGACAAAACAAGTCTCTATTCTGGATGGTACAGCCCCAAGCCCAAACCAGGAATACATCAACACATACAGCAAACACTGAAAATTGAATGGTGTCCCTCAAAGAGCTATGTCAAACTTCCAATTGATGAAGCCCCCCAAAGTGACCTTATTTGGTAATAAGATTGTCACAGTTATACTTACTTAAGAAGGTGTTATATTGGAGAAGGGTGGACTCCTAATCCAACCCAACTAGTACCCTCATGGAAAGAAAATTCAGAGCGAACATCATGTGAAGTCAGCAGCAGAGACTAGACTGATGACAAGCCAAGGAGTGCCAAGATCAAAGACTTTTTGTCCAAAGCTAAGAGAGAGGCTTATAATAGGTCCTTCCTTCCCAGCCTTTAGAAGAAACCATCCCCGCTAGCACCCTAAATTTGTATTTATAGCCTTCACAACAGAGAAAATAAGCCCAGTTTCTTCAGGCACGTAGAAATATTCATAGGACTGCTCTACCCAACAAATGCAGAGGAGAAAAAAAGATATTGGAAAACCACTATGTGTTTCTACCACAACATCTGATTAGGACTCAGTGCTGGATATTTCTTCTCTGTGACCCTTTTAAAAATTAGATTTTTATTTCTATTTCTACCACTGCTGTCTTACTGAACAAACTGCAGCCGACTTTCCTACCTACACTTTTGCATCCCTGTGTTGCCCTTATCACTGCCTGAAAACATAGATCAGATCACTTCTCTAGCATGACAATTCCTCACAGCCTTTGGGAAATCTCACTCCCTTAGAATACCAACTAGTTGTCTACCCAGTTTCTGACTTCATTTATTGCACCGCTTTAAGTAGCTGAGTATTCCAATAACATCACAATACTTGCTTTTCCATCCAAGCTCAGTGACTTGCTTTTCCAGTGGCCCTGAGGCATCAATGACTCATACTTAGCACCTTCTCCATCTGGTGAAATCCTACCCATCTCCCAAGGGCCAGCTCTGCCTGGAACTCTACAAAAGTGCCTGCTTTGCATGGCCCCTTTCCAGCTAGAAACCATTTTTACCTTGCAATAAACAAAACTTTGGCATCTTTTCTTATTGTTCAGGGACTATCTTACCTTGATTCTCTCTGCATATCAGCCATCATCTGCACAGGAGGGGCTGACCCAGATGCCCTTCACTTTGGTATCCAGGCCTTAAGTGAGGTAGCTCCCAGTGAGTATTGTTTGTCTGAGAATATATCCTTCCTCAATTCTAAACAAAAAATTTGCTGTATAAAGCATCATAAGTTGATGAGTATTTTTGTCAAAATCTGAAACAATTCACTTTGAGTCATCTTGCTTTCATGATGACTTTAGAATAATTTTTGATTCAGCTTAGCTCCAGCCTTCATGAATAACTTTGAGAGCACCATGACCCAGGCAACTTAGAGAAGGGAGGCTTTCCTGGGGTTCCTGGCTGCAGAAGGCTACTCGTCCATTATTGTCGTGATGGGATCACATAGCAGCAGCAAGCTTAGAGCTCACATCCTGAACTCTAAGCCAGCACAAGGCAGAGAGAGTGAAGTGGGAATGGCTCGTGGCTTTGAAACTTCAAAGCCTGCCCCCAGTGACGTATTTCCTCCAGCATGCCACACCTCTTTAACCTGCCCAAGCAGAACCACCAACTGTGGACCAAGTACTGAGACATCCGAATCTATGGTGAACATTCACATTCAAGTCACCGTAGGTAGTAAACATTTTAGCTTTGTGTGGCCTCATTTCATCATGTTTGGAACCTTTGTATTCTTAGATCTTCATAAATCTTCATGCATATGGTTTGTTGTGCACTAATTTTGCTGTGCTGGGGGAAACTAGGATGTTTTCTTTCTTCCTAGCTATGTTTTAGTGATCACTACCTAAGCTTTTTCTCATTCTTTCTTTGTCTGTGTTTCTAGCTTTCAATAATCACTATTGTACTTCCTTCTTCTTCTTCCAAGGTCATCTTTTGTAGTGTCTACACATTGGTGTGAACATGCAGCAAATTTGACTTAGTTCATTTAAAATATGGTCTCCTACGTCCAAAACCCATTCTGTTGTAACTGACAGAATTTCAGTTTTTTAGTTTTTCGAGACAGGATTTTTCTGTGGCTTTGGAGGCTGTCCTGGAACTAGCTCTTGTAGACCAGGCTGGTCTCGAACTCACAGAGATCCACCTGCCTCTGTTTCCCGAGTGCTGGGATTAAAAGTGTGCGCCACCAACGCCCGGCGAATTTCATTCTTTCTGGGGTCAAATAATACTCCATTTTACATGTAGTCATTCAAAGGGCAGTGCATTGGTTAAATTATATAAATGTCAAGAAGTTTTTGAAGGAGCTGTAGTCCTTTGGAGTTTCAAGGTAGCTTAGAAAAATCTGCTGAGTGTCTTGCTAAGGCTCTTGGTCTTCCTGGTGTTTCCCAATTCCCAAAGAAACTGGCAAGGAACCATCTAGGAACCGGTATCAATTCTAAAATAATGTAGGTGGTTGGGAGAGTATGCTTGGACCTGAGGTAAAAAATGAACATAGCCATGTAGAACTGTCAGAAGAGAAAACTATGACTATTCCATGAGAGCACTTACCTGACTCGACTTTAAAATGGCCTTCTTCCATTTCCACCACTTATAGAGCCACTTGTGGCCAGAAGTAATGGACATAGAAAGAAAATTTTAAGTTATTATATTATGAATAGGAGAGAAGACATTCCATTATATAGGTCAGTGGGAGCCTGAAACTGCTGGAAACAAAGCTAATATAAGCATCAGAAAACATTGTGTCCCTCATGCAGCATAGACTCATAGGGCCAAGCAAGACAATACCTAGAGCTAACTTTCTTCTTATTTAATCTTTGTGTCTTTCACATCATGCATCTCGATCCCATTTATTTCAGCCCTCTGCCCTTGCAATCCCACCCCCACCCAAGATAAAATAAAATTTAAGAGAATAAAAGAAAAGGAAAAGAAAAATCTCATCTTGGAAGTTGTAATGTGACACAGTGAGTCACACAGTACAGCCAACTCGTACAGCCTCTTTGGATATCAGTATGGAGATTCCTCAGGAAAATGGGAATTAATCTACCACTAGACCCAGCAATTCCACTCTTAGGCATATATCCAAATGAGGCAAGTTCATACAACAAGGGCATCTGCTCCACTATGTTCATAGCAGCATTATTTGTAATAGCCAGAACCTGGAAGCAACCTAGATGCCCCTCAACTGAAGAGTGGATAGAGAAAATGTGGTACATTTACACAATGGAGTATTACTCAGCAGAAAAAAAAAATGGAATCTTGAAATTCGCAGGGAAATGGATAGCACTGGAAGAAACCACCCTGAGTGAGGTAACCCAGTCGCAAAAAGACAAACATGGTATGTACTCACTCATATATGGATTTTAGACATGGATCAGGATAGTGCCAGTCTGCACTTCCACTGATAGAGAGTCTGGGAAACAGGAAAGAACCTAAAAGATATGCATATATGCATAGTACCCAAGAGAAGAGGATTGAGACAAGATCCTCTGAATGGATGGGGAACACGGCGAGGGGTGGGGAGGAGTGGGACCTGGGAAGAAGAGAGGGGGTGAAGAGGAAGAGAGTTGGTCATGGGGGAACAGGAAGTTGAGGGGGTGGGGGTAGAATAGGGGGAAGAGGGAATCATAGGATCGAATACAGATCAGGCACCAGAGTGACCTCGAGTGATCTAAAGGGGAAAACACCAATTGGCAAGCTAAGCAATAGTGGAGAGACCACCTCGAATGCCCATTCCTGATAATGAACTTGATGTCTATAACCATCTGGGAGCCTTCATCCTGTGACTGATGGAAGCAGAGGCAAACACACAATTAAAGATATATGGGCCCTTCTGCCCATATATCTTTACTTGCAAATGTTCATTGCAAAGAGTCATTGGTCTGGCTCAAGGCATCTGGTTTCTGTTACACTGTTGATGCTGGGCCATTATTGGGATTCCCCTTGGTTTTTCTGCTGTTGCCCTGTGTCATGGAGATCCCGCAGCTTTGTGTCTTCAGGACTGCCCCCTTCATGTGCTCCTGTAAGTCATGGATGGGGTGGATGTTGGGGTGGGCCAACTCATAACCCTGGTTCTGAGTCTGGGTATTTGCAGAACTGCTCAACCTGCCTTCTCTCTGTCTTCCCCACCAGGGTGAGCTCTTCAGTTTGTCCTGGCTGGTTAATGTCTTGAAACAATGAGCAAGGGGAAAGGCCATTTCTCCCCCTTTCACATCCTCAGGGTCAGCTCTCCCACACCTACACCTTCCGGGCCAACTCTATTGTGTTGCCCAGGCGAAGCATAGGGGCCACTCTCCCAAGTGCTGGAGTTGTGGAGGGGCAGGAACAGCTCTACTGATATTATGACCTCAGGGCCAGTTCTCCCGTCTGCCACAAGTGGCAAGGGGCAGGTGGGAGGGACCCATCTCTTCCCCACCCACACTACTATATGGCAGATGAGGGGTAGGGCCAGATTTCCAACACTCAATTATACAGACTACAAAAAATGTCTTTGTTATTGTTTTAGAATTTCATACCTACATACATGTTGTTATAAAGTCTTACCCTCATTCCATCTCCTCTAATACATCCTGCATTCCTGCTACCTCCAATTTCATATTCTCTTTTTCTTTTAAATCCAATGAGTCTACTTAGTGCCTCCAATATGTCCTTGGATATAGGGACATCTTCTGAATCATGTCCAGCCTTTCATTGACTACATCCTATAAGAAAACTGACTATCGATTTCCAAGCAACCTGCAATTGCCAATATGTTCTTCTCAACTAGGAGTTGGACTTCATGACCACCTCTTCCCTGTATTCTGGAATTTTGTATGGCCCAAGCTTGCACAGGTCAGGTGCATGCTGTTACAGCCACTGCGAGTTTATGTGTACAACTGCCCTGTTGGGTCTGGAAAACACTGCTTTGTTATAATCTGTTATCTCTGGTTCACACAATCTTTTCACTCCCTCTTCCATGGAGATCTACGAGGCTTATGAAGAGTAGGTGTGACATAGATTTCAGGGCTGAGCACTTCACAGTCTCTCTTTCTCTTCTCTCTGACTAGTTGTGGGGTTTTATGTTGATTTTCAAGTAATGCAAATAGAAGCTTCACTAATGAGAAATGACAATGCACTAATCTATGGGTATAATAATAAGTGTTTAGGAGAGTTGATATAACACTATGTCCATCTCAAAGACTAATAGAAGTAGGTTCTCCACCAGGGCCCAAGATCTATTTAGCCAGGGTTCTTTTTTGGCTTCCTTAATGGTGCCTTAAACCCAGCTAGAAAGTGTTATAGAATATTATTTTAAGGTGTGTTTCATTTGTTTATGCTCTGGAACATATTTGTTTAAGGAAGTAATGTCCTACTTTTGTTTAGGCTGCATTTGTTTAACTCTGTGATGATGAGATTCTTTGTCTGTCTAAAATGTCTGATGGTCTAATGAAGATCTGAAATGGCCAATAGAGAGGTAGGAGAAAAGATAAAGGGGCTGGCAGGCAAAGAGAATAAATAGGAGGAGAAAAAAAGAAGAGAAATGAGGGAGCAAAGAGAAGAGGATGCCAGGGGCCAGCCACCCAGTCAGCTACAGAGTAAGAGTGAAAGTAAGATATACAGAAGAAAAGGAAAACTCCAGAAGCAAAAGATAAACAGGATATTTTTAAGTTAAGAAAAACTGGCAAGAAAAAAACCTGAGCTAAGGCATTTATAAGTATTAATAAACCTATGAGTTATTTGGGATGGGGGTGGTGAGCTCAAAAAGAGTAAAAAGAGTAAGATAAAAACCCACAACAAGAAAGTGGTTCATTATCCCATAACATGCATGCTACTATTGGACTAATGGACATATCTTGCCAGTTGTAGCTCACCACTTGGTTATAATGACAACAGTTTTCCTCCCCCAATAGCATGTAGAGCATCTTCCAGCACCATGAACTCCAGTTAGTATGAATGAAACTTTCAGATTAACACTAGCTTAATTTTGCCATGTTCTCAAGTATGTGATATCTTCAGCAATAATGTCTTACCATTGAGTATTTTATATGAAGAGCCATACAAAATAGCCTGTAATGTTTTCAAAGGTCCATGGGATTCTATTGACCAACAGCTCCAAAATATTTTTAACTGATGAATCTATTGCTTAGAATATGGCTGATATGAAGTGACTAAGCAGAAATGGAAGATGGAACTCTTGTGAGATGAGGGAGTGTGTGTTGTATCTGGTGAATCTGTTTAATAGAAAGTGAAAAGACAGATGATAGTACTTGACATATTACAGTATGATTTCAAATGCTCAGAGCTACATTGAAGATGCTATACAAGTTCCCTAATTACATTAGAAGTCATTGTAACTGTCCACCTTTTATTCTCAAAGCCTGCTTACATTTTTCAAGCTCAGTACAGTCAATTGTCCTGGAAACTGAAAATGCATAAAATACCAGTCCCATAAATATATGCTTCCAATAACAGTGGACAAATATGTTTAGGATCAATAATAAACTATAAACAGAAGACATGTTAAGGACAACAGAGAGAAATTCTCCCTCCAGAAAGGGTGTAGTATGATGTGGTAGACCAGTTCACTGACAACAAGGAGAACAACCTAGGTAGATTATCTGTCTGTGAAGAAAACAGAGAGATCCAGAGATAAGCAATGCATAGATTCAATTTCAGAGACATGAGAACTTCCTCTTGGTGGACTGATGTTGTCAAGCACCTTCCTCTCTTTGAGAAAAGGGATGCTTGTGACAAGGCCAAACCTAAGAATAATAGGTATAGAAGAAGGTGAAGAAAACCACCTCAAAGGGGCAGAAAACATATTCAACAAAATCATAGAAGAAAACTTTCCCAACCTGAAGAAAGACATGCCAATGAAAGTCCGAGAAGGTTACATGATAATAAATAGAGTAGACCACAAAAGCATCCCCTTGCCACATAATAATCAAAACATGAAATTTACAGAATAAAGAAAAATATTAAGAGAAGCAAAGAAAACGGCCAAGTAACACATAAAGGCAAACCTATCAGAATTACACCTGAATTCTCCATGGAAACTCTGAAAGCCAGAAGGTTCTGGACAGATAATCTACCAACACTAAGACACCAGCCCAGACTACTATACCCAGCAAAGCTTTCAATCACTATAGATGGAAAAACAAGATATTTCACGACAAAAACAGATTTAAACAATATATATCCACTAATCCAGCCCTACAGAAAGTTCTGGAAGGAAAACTCCAAACCCAAGGAAGTTAACTACACTCACAAAAACATAGGCAATAGAAAATCCCACTTTACCAAAAGCCAAAAGAAAAAAACAGGGTAAATCCACACAGAATACCAACAACAACAACTCATCCAAAACAAACAAAAATTAATACTCAATGGTCCTTAATTTCCCTCAATATTAATGGCCTTCACTCACATTTAAAAAGACACATGCTAACAGAATGGATATGAAGACAGAATTCATCCTTCTGCTGCACATAAGAAACACACCTCAACTATAAAAAACAGACAGTACCTCAGAGGTAAGGATTGGGAAAAGATTTTCCAATCAAATTGACCCAAGAAGCAAGCAAGTTCAGCAATCATAATATCTAAAAAAAAATAGAATTCAAATTAAAACCAATCAAAAGAGATGAGGAAGGTCATTTCATATTCATCACAGGAAAAATCCATCAAGATGAAGTCTCAATTCTGATCATCTATGCCCCAAATACAAAGGCATCCATGTTCATAAAAGAAAAATTGCTAAGACTCAAATCACACATAAAACCTCACACACTTATAGTGAGAGACTTCAACACCCCACTCTCATCACTAGACAGGATCGCCAGACAGAAATTTAACAAAGAAACAAAGGAACTAACAGAAGTTATAACCCAATTAAGTTTAACAGACATCTATAACACATCCCATCCAAACTCAGAAGAATATATCTTCTTCCCAGCTACACATGGTACCGTCTCTAAAATTGAAAACATACTCAGAACATAGCTAACCTCAACAGATACAATTGAAATAACCCCTGTATCTTATCAGACCATCATGCTTTAAAGTTAGAATTCAACAACAACACAAATTGCAGAAACCCTATAAACTCATGAAAATTGAACGATGAACAATTGCACTATTCCTGGGTCATGGAAGAAATAAAAAAACAATTTAAATAGTTCCTAGAATTCATTGAGAATGAAGACACAATATATTCAAACATATTGTGGGACACTTTGAAAGCACTGCAAAGAGGAAAGTTCATAGCGCTAACTGCCCACATGAAGAAACTGGAGAATAGTCACACTAGAGAATTAACTGTACAACTGAAAGCTCTAGAACAGAAGGAAGCAAACTCACCGCGAAAGAGTAGATGCCAGTAAATAATCAAATTGAGGGCTGAAATAAGTAATAAAGTAGAAACAAAGAAAACAATACAAACAAATCAATGTAACACAGAGGTATTCCTTTGAGAAAATCAACAAGTAGACAAGCGTTTATCCAAACTAATCAAAAGGCATAGAGAGAAAACACAAAAGTTAACAAAATCAGAAATGAAAAGGAGGACATAATAATGGACACTGAAGAAATCTAAAAAAAATTTCAGGTCGTACTTTGAAAACCTGTACTCCACAAAATTCGAACATTTAAAGGAAATGTACAATTTTCTGGATAGATATTACTTACCAAAATTAAATCAAGAACAGATAAGCAATTATTTAAATAGACCTATAAACCCTAATGAAATATAAACAGTCATCAAAATTCTCCCAACCAAAAAAAGTCCAGGGCTAGATGGTTTCAGTGCAAAACTCTACAAGAGATTCAAACAACAGCTAATACCAATATTCCTCAAAGTGTTACACACAATAGAAGCAGAAGGCTCATTGTGAAACTCTTTTTACAAGGCTATAATTACCTTGGTACCCAAGCCACACAAAGACACAGCTAAGAAACAGAACTGCAGACCAATATCCCTCATGAACATTAATGCAAAAATACTCAATAAAATGCTGGCAAATCAAATCTACGAATACATCAGGAAAATCATCCACCATGATCAAGTAGGCTGCATCCCAGGGATGCAGGGATAGTTCAACATACAAAAATCCATCAATGTAATCCACCATATAAAAAAACTGAAAAAGAAAAACCACATGATCATCTCAATTGATACTGAAAAAGACTTTAATAAAATCTAGCACCCCTTAATGACAAAGGTCTTGGAGAGATCAGGGATAATAGGAACATACCTAAACCTAGTAAAAGCAATAAACAGCAAACCAACAACCAACAACAAACTAAATGGAGATAAACTCAACGTGATTCCTCTAAAATAAGGAACAAGATGAGGCTGTTCACTCTCTCCATATCTCTTCAATACTGTACTTGAAGTTCTAGCTAGAGTAACAAGACAACAAAAGGAGATCAAGGGGATACAAATTGGAAAGAAAGAAATCAAATTTTCACTATTTGCAAATGACATCATAGTTTACATAAATGACCAGAAAAACTCTATCAGGGAACTCCTACAGCTGATAAATACCTTCATCAAAGTCTCAGAATACAAGATTAACTCAAAAAAATCAGTAGCCCTACTATATATAGACAATAAATGAGCTGAGAAAGAAATCAGAGAAACATGGCCCTTTACAATAGCCACAAAAAAACATAAAATATCCTGGGGTAATGCTAACCAACCAAGTGAAACACCCATATAACAAGAACTTTGAGTCTTTAAAGAAAATACCATAAAATGGAAAGATTGCCCATGCTCTTAGATAGGCAGGATCAACATAGTAAAAATGGCAATCTTACCAAAAGCAATCTACAGATTCAATGCAATCCCTATCAAAATCCCAGAACAATTCTTCACAGACCTTGAAGGACAATCTTCAACTTCATATGGAAAAACAAAAGACCCACGATAGCCAAAACAACCCTGTACTATAAAGGAACTTCAGGAGGCATCACCATACTTGACTTCAAGCTCTATTACAGAGCCATAGTCCTGAGAACAGCTTGGTATCGGCACAGAAATAGACAGGTAGACAATGGAATCGAATTGAAAACCCTGATTTTAACCCACACACCTATGAACACTTGATTTTTGACAAAGAAGCTAAAATTATACAATGGAAAAAAGAAAGCATCTTCAACAAATGGTGCTCACATAACTGGATATTGACATGTAGAAGACTGCAGAGAGATCCATATCTATCACCATGCAGAAAACTTAAGTCCAAATGGATCAAAAGACCACAACATAAATCCAGTCACATTGAACCGCTTAGAAGAGAAAGTGGGAGGTACCTTTGAATGAATTGGTATGGAAACAGCTTCCTTAATGTAACACCAGTACCACAGACACTGAGATGGACAATAATAAATGGGACCTCCTGAAACTGAGAAGCTTCTGTAAGGCAAAGGAAACAGTCAACAAGGCAAAACAGCAACCTACAGAATGGGGAAAGCTCTTCATCAACCCCACACCTTACAGAGGGCTATTTCTGAAATATATATATTAAAAAAAACTCAAGAAGTTAGTCACCAAAACACCAAATAATCCAATTACAAAGTGGGGTACAGAACTAAATCAAGAATTCTCAAGAGAGCAATCTAAAATGGCTAAAGGACACCTGAGAAAGTGATCAACATCCTTAGTCAACAGGAAAATGCAAATCAAAACAACTCTGTGATTCCAATAACTAAAATAAAAAACACCAACAACAGATTATGCTAGAGAGGATGGGGAAAAAGGGGAACGCTCCTCCACTGCTGGTGAGAGTGTCAACTTGTACAGTCACTTTGGCAATCAGTGTGGCAGTTCCTCAGGAAAATGAGAATCAGTCTACCACAAAATCCAGAAATTCTATTCTTAGGCATATACCAAAAAGATGCATGTTCATACAACAAGGACATCTGTTCAACCACATTCATAGCAGCATTATTTGTAATAACCAGAACCTGAAAACAACCTAGATGCCCTCAGCTGAAGAATGGATAAAGAAAATGTGATACATTTACACATTGGAGTACTACTCAGCGGAAAAAAAAACAATGGAATCTTGAAATTTGCAAGCAAGTGAATGGAACTAGAAGAAACCATTCTGAATGAGGTAACCCAGTCATAAAAAGACAAACAAGGTATGTACTCACTCATATATGGATTTTAGACATAGAGCAAATGATTACCAGCCTACCATTCACACTGCCAGAGAAACTAAAAAACAAGGAAGACCCTAAGAGAGACATATATGGTCCCCTGGAGAAGGGGAAAGGGACTAGATCTCCTGGCATCATCAGGGTGGGGAGAGGGACTTAGGAGAAAGAGACCGAAGAAGAGGATGGGAGTGGAGGACATGAGGGAGCAGGAAGACTGAGTTGGGGGAAGAATAGAGGAGAGCAAGAAAAGAGATACCATAAAAGAGGGATCCATTAAAGGTTTAAAGAGAAATTTGGCACTAGGGAAATATCCAGAGATCTATAAGGATGACCCCCAACTGAGAATCTAAGCAGTAGTAGAGAAGCTACCTTAAACGCCCTTCCACAATAATGAGATTGCTGACTACCTTATATACCATCCTAGAGCCTTCATCCAGGAACTGATAGAAGCAGAAGCAGACACCCACAGCTAAAAACTGAGCTGAACTCCTGAATCCAGTTGCAGTGAGAGAGGAGTGATGAGCAAAGGGGTCAAAAGCAGGCTGGAGAAACCCACAGAAAAAGCTGACCTGAACAAGGGGGCTCATGGACCCCAGACTGATAGCTGGGAAACCAGCACAGGCCTGACCCAGACCCTCTGAACATAGGTGTCAGTTAGGAAGCCTTGGCAATTTATGGGGCCTCTGACAATGGATCAGTATTTATTCCTACTGTACGAATGGACTATGGGAACCCATTCCACATAGATGGATACTCTCAGGCCTAGATCCTGCTCCAAAGCATATGACAGACTTTGAAGATCCCCCATGGAAGGCCTCACAAGCCCTGGAGAGCAAAATGGGGATGGGATGGGGGTTAGTGGGGTCAGGGGAGGAGGAGAAGGAGAGGTGACTGGGATTGGCATGTAAAACAAGATTGTTTGTAGTTTAAATAAAATTTTTAAAAAATTAAGATGAGCATGAAGGACACTCGGTGGGGAAATGCTGAAGAAACTCTCAACAAGGAGACAAAGCGGTAACATAACATGGAATTTTTTATTCTGTTTTTAAAATTTATTCTTCTCTCACATGTTATATCCTAACCACGGTTTCCCCTCCCCATTCTCCTTCCAGTCCTCCCCCACTACCTCCCCTCTCCCCCAGATCCATGCCTCATCTGCTTCCCTTCAGAAAATGGTAGGCCTTCCAGGGATACCAACCAAATATGGCATATCATGTTGCAAATAGAATAGGCACGTCCCCTCATATCGAGGCTGGACAAGACAACCCAGTAGGAAGGAAAAGTTCCCAAAAGCAGGCAAAAGAGTCAGATTGGCCCCAGCTCCCTCTGTTAGTAGTCTCACAAAAACCCCAAGCTGCACAACCATAATATATGTGCAGAGGACATAGGTCAGGTTCACACAGGCTCTCTGATTGTTGGTTCAGTCTTTGTGAGTCCCGATGAGCCCAGGTTAATCGATTCTGTGGGTTTTCTTGCTGTGTCCTTGACACCTCTAGGTCCTACAATCCTTCATAATATGGAACTTAGGATATATGTAGAACCGAAAATATAATAGCCATGGCATATGACAGCAGTTCTCAACCTGTAGGTTGTGACCCCTTTGGGGGTCAAATGACCCTTTCACAGGGGTCACCTAAGACCATCAGAAAACACAAATATTTACATTACAATTCATGACAGTAGCAAAATTCCAGTGATGAAGTGGCAACAAAAGTAACTTTATGTCACCACAACATATAACTGTGGTCAAGTGTCACAGATTTGGGAAGACTGAGAATCACTGCTTTAAGAGTAAGGAAAGGGATAAAGGGCTAAGACTCCAGTTACTTGGAAGTAGCAAAAGTAGAACTTGACACATATGCTGTATGTAGAGGCATACACACAGGCCCAGCACTTTGGAGGTGGCTGGAGGAGAAAGAATTAAGGGCGGCCTGGACTGCACATAACAAAATGGAAGTGAGGCAGAGGCATAAGAAGGCGTGGCAGAGAGGAAGGGGGTAGGAGATTGTATATGTCAAGCACTTGACATGCAGCTTGTTATTTACAGGACACTCACTAATAGGGTTGTAAAAGCAATGGCATTGGCATCAATAGGTTCTCACTGAGAACAAGAATACATGTTCATCTGTGGGATAATGAAAGTAAAGATGTTAGGCCCTGATGGCTAATCTGGGGTGAATCTCCTATTTTTTTTTTTGATTTTTTTTTCAAGACAGGATTTCTCTGTGGCTTTGGAGGCTGTCCTGGAACTCCCTTGGTAGTCCAGGCTGGTCTCGAACTCACAGAGACCCGCCTGCCTCTGCCTCCCGAGTACTGGGATTAAAGGTGTGGGCCACCAACGCCCAGCGAATCTCCTATTTTAAAACAGGCTGATTACTAATCTTAGTTCTTTGCCGTATAACTTACTGCGTGTTCGGGTTCAAAGGATCAGGAGACAGATCTCTAAGCGGTTATGATTTGGCCCACCAAAGCATCTCTCCAGAATTTGTCAGCTAAGCAAAGTAAAGGTGGGAAAGACTTTAATAACCCATGAAGATACTTTGGGAATCTACAAAGAGCTCTCCAGTACACAAGGAATTTACAAAAAGTTACTAGTCACCAGATGATAAATAAAATCTCACCTAAGAGAAGAGGGGAAAGAAAGGACCTAGATTAGTTTTATGTCTAAGAATAGAATCTTCTTCATAGAGACTCTTATCCTTGCATCTCCCCTGATGTTTCTGAAATTTTCCACAGCAAGGACTCATGGGAAGTAGAGAGGGTTTTGTTGAAGATTGAAATGCCTGTGTGTGGCAACAGAGAGTCATCAATCCCAAGAACAAACCCAAGAGCCATAGCAAAGTAGGGATTCTGACCAACAGATTCAGAAACCCATGCCTAAAAATCATCATCAAATTATTTCCTGTCTTCTCTAAGCTTGCATTGCTCCACGAGCCATCATGGGTCCAGCCGTCACACAAAAGGCCATGTGAGAAGACACCAGAGGCTGATTGGTAAAACCAGCTTTAGAATGGTGTTGGCCCTAAGAAAGGCTTGGATTCGAGGCCCAGTGTAACTTCCTGAGACTGGATAGAGTTTAGCAACCTGTCTCTAACCTGTAACCTCCACGTGGGGGTGACTCAGCCAGATCTGATGCAAGATTGCTACCTGCCTAGCTACCTGCCTGCTTGGTGGAATACTATTGGCCCTTAACTCCTCACTTCACCTTACCCTATTCTAAGATTCCCATCCCCTACCTCAGTCCTATATAAGTTCCTGTGTGTTGCAATAAATCGAGATCCTGCTTCAACAGACTCCCGACTCAGTGTGTGCTTTTTCCCCCCGGTAACTAATGGGGGGAGGGTCTGAGTTGTGGACACTCACCATCCCACTCAGCCCCTGGGAAGAGGCCCGCTGGACCGGCCCTTCCCCTGCTTTGCCTGCAGGAAGGACCCTGCAGAATGGGGCTGATGGTGTAGGCAGAAGGAAATGATGGTGGAAGTGTCTAAAATCACAAGAAAGAAACTTTAGTATGGCAGGACATCAACTTGGACAGAAAGGAAAGAATATTAGAATAAACTTGGGTGGTTCTCTTGGAACATCCAGAACTCATAAGAGAAGCAAAAGTGTCCTCAACAGAAGGTTGCTGGGAAGAGACCAACCACACTAGCTAAGTAAGAAAGTATGTGTGTCTATGAGCATGACCATAGATCTTTATAGCATCACCTTCAAGGCTACAAATTTCATTTCCTTTAGTGTTTTATAGCCCTTTGGAGAGACAATTTTTAAAATGCTGCTGTTTATGCTCTTAAAATTTTAGAGCATATATATATATATATATATATAGTTAGAAAATGAAATCTGATAGGGCAAAATCCATATGGTAGTAAAATTTGTTTTTTAAATAAATTATTAACTGGCTGTTCTTTTATCTAAGTAGAAGAGTCATTTTGCTTAGCATTTCCTTTTAAAGAAGTTATAAAGTGAAGCTATAAAAGGAGTCACAACATCCTTCTGGGACAATGGATGATAAAGTCCAGGCAAACAGCTATTGGCACAAACTAGCCTTTCTCCTTATAGGAAGGGAAATTTCAGAGTAACTCTGCAAACACAGTAGTTTTTATAGAGTGAGGGCAACACTGTGCAAAAAATGTGCATTTGCCTGGGAACAGGCCACTGGATCTGTTTGATGTGCTATTTATTAAGACATGCAATTGCATAGCTTGGCCTGGGCACCCTCTCAATACCTGGGCCCTCAACTTCCTTATCAGAAGCTGGACTTGAACTAGATGATCTCTAAAGGAGAAGAGCTCTAAGGTGTTTGTAGCTGCTGAATAGAAATTTCAGATTTCAGCACAAAGAAATAAGGTAAATACATGCACATATCCATGTCACAAGGAATTGATAAATGACATCAGGATATAAAGGAAGAGCTCAAAAAGAAAGATATAAGCATAGGACTAAACTGTTAAAATGAAAATAATGAAGAACCAGGAAAGGCAGCGCTTGTCTTCAAGCCCAGCGCATGGGAGTCTAAGGCAGAGAATTATCACTCATTTGAGGTCAATTAAGATCATACAGTGAGTTAATGGCTAGCCTGGGTCACCTAGTGAGACTCACACCTCAAAAAAAGCTACATGGTCAATATACAATGAGGACACATAAGAAATTGCCTTAGAATAAACAAAAAAACATTGTTGTAAAAACAACCAAAAAAAGAGAGAAGGTGGGAATGGTGAGGAGAAGGAGCAACAGGATGGGGAGGGAAATGAACAGGAGAAAAGAAAGACAGAAGCGAGGGGATACATTCTTTTCAGTGATCATAAGATTTTAAAATTGTCATTTTCTAACTCTGCCTTCCTCACACTGTCTTAGTTGCTCGGATGAAACACTGTGACTGAAAGAAACCTGAGGAGGTTTAGTTGGCTTACTTCCACATTGTAGTCTGTCCTTGACAGAAGTCAGGACAGGAGCTCAAACAGGGCAGGAACCTAGAGACAGGAGCTGATACAGAAGCCATGTGTGTGTGTGGGGGGGCGCCGGGGGGGCGGGGGCGGGGGGCAGGGGGGGGGAGCTTCTTACTGACTTGCTCAGAGGTATCCCACCCACTGTGTCCTGAGTCCTTCCCCATCAATCACTAATTAAGAAAATGCCTTACTGTGGGGTCTTATGGAGCATTTTCTCAGTTGAGATTCCCTCCTTTCAGATAACTTTAGCTCGAACTATCCAGCATATGTATTATGCATTAAAGGCTTTTTTCAGCTAATGTTATTAGACTGAAAGTAAAAAGTACATTGTTTTTTAAACAAGAGTATGACGGGCTAGATATTTGTGTCTCCCAGACTTTTGTGTTAACTCATAAAGCCCAGTGCTATGTTAGGAAGTAGAACTTTTTTTTTCCTTTTTTTAAAATTTAAGTTAGAAACAAGCTTGTTTCACATGTCAATCACAGCTCCCTCTCCCTCCCCTCCTCCCCAGCCTTTCCCACCAGATCCCCCCAGTCTCCCACCCAATCTCCACTCCGATCCCCAGGGAGGGTGAGGTCCTCCGTGGTGGATCTCCAGAGTCTGAGGAAGTAGAACTTTTAAGAGGTGACTGAGTCATAACGGTGGTGTCCTCATGTGTGGGACAGACCCTTCACTTCTTCCACTTGGGAAAGCTCAATGGAAAGGTGCCCTTTGAATCAGATGGGACAATGGCACGTCATCTTAGCCTTCTCAGCTCTTTAAGTGTAAACAGTAATTTCCTGTTGTTTATAAACCACTCGGTTTATGATCTTTCTGTTATAGCAATCTCAACAGACTACAAAGAGCAGAAAGGTAAATAGGGCATCTTTGGTCAGTGATAGAGCACTTTTCTAGCATGCACAAAGCCCCAGGTTCAAAAATTCCTCTTGTCTCACAACAGCAGGCAACTTTTATCCATAATATGTTCAAAATATATACATAGATGCCACATCACTAGGAAAATGTTTTGAATGTTATAGAATCACTTTTACATAAAATAAATTGGATAGATAGTATAAAAAGAGATCGCTTTAAGATTTAAAAATTAAACAGTGCTTGATGAAATCAGGAAAGTAATTCAGACAGTAGAGGGCTTGCCACTTAAGCTAGTTTGCTGTCTATTGCTAAAACACTGACCAAAACAAACTTGGGGAGGAAAGGATTTTTTTTTTGCATTACAGATTATAGTTCACCAGTAAGAGAAGCCTATTGTGGGATATTTTGATGGCACTCTGATACTTTTGAGACTGCCCAATAAAGTTATACATTGAATCAGTGGGCGGAGCCGGTGCTTTGCTGACCCAAATTGGCCATAGAGAAGGCAGCAAATTGGAGATAGAAGACACCCAAGAAGGAAAGGGCAGGGACCAGAGTTTGATCTCTCTTGGCTGGGCTGTGGGGTGGCAGACAATAATTAAAATATCAGTAGATTCATATGCAGCTGCTAAGCCAACAGAAAAGCATCAAAAGCCAAGGCAGGAACCTGGAGGCAGATGCTGAGCAAAGGGAAGGAGCCATGGAGGAATGCCGCTCACCGGCTTGTTCCCCAGGACTTACTCATCTCCTCACAGCCCAGGACCACTTTGTCAGGAGTGGCACTACTTACAATGGGCAGAGCCCTCCTACATGCCTCATGTACATGCCCACAGGCTTATCTGATGAAAGCCTCCCTCTATTACCGTCCCTTCTTCCAAAGTAACTCTAGTTTGTGTCAAGCTGACCAAAACTGACCAACATACTGCCTAAACGTGAAAATCTGAGTTTGAACCCCAGAAGCCACATTTAAAAATCCAAACATGCTTCTGCATGCTTGTAATCCCAGGACAGGGGAGTCTGAGACAGGTATATCCTGGGCTCAATGACCAGTGTAGATCCAAATGGTGGTGATTGGCACTTAATAAACAGCACCAGAACTTGTCGTATGGCCTACACACACACACACACACACACACACACACACACACACACACACACACGTGCGCACGCACCGTGCTATAATCTGGCCAGTGCCACCTGTTGTTAACATCTTGTCCTCCTATAGTACATTTCTAACAACTAATGAGCTGATACTGATGCCTTGTAATCCAAGTTTTATTTGAATATCCTTAGTCATTACCCAAAGCCTTCTTTCTGTCTCAGAATCCAGTTGGCATTTAATTCAGTCCACACTCTCTGCTCATTTGAGCCCTGAAATTCCTGGTTTCACAGCTGGTCCTCATGATACCATATTCAAGAACTATTGCTCTCCTGAGTCAGGCTATATTTAAGCAGCGGACTCCTGCAGGCAGAAGCCTTGGTATCTGGCACCAGTCTTTGTCAAGCTGACCTCATATTACAGGCTCCTGCTGAGCTAACCAAGCTGTCTCCAAGCATGAGCCTTCCTTGGTGCCTTATTCCAGCATCTTCTCTGAGACTCAGACCCTTTGATTTTCATTTGTTCAGTTCTCCCACTGACCTTCCATTCCCATGTTTATATGGTAGCCACACACTTCAGGGCAGGGTCTTCCAAGATGATCTTTCTCCACTCCCAGGCTTACTAGATAGCTCTGGTTCTAGAATTTGGGCTTCTGCTTTTGTCTGATTGAGGAGTTTTGTTAGATAATCTAGCTGGCTCCCTTCAGAAAACGTGTTTCTTCCAGGAAAATCTCCCATAAACATCAGACTCTGCCCTTAAAATCCATTCCCCCAGCTAAGATGATGTTTCTCTATGGACTCCTGGGTCTTCTGCTGGGGCACACCCACCTAAAGGTGCTGGCATAACATCATTCGTGAAGAGTCACTCTGAAATACTTGGTAAGGACCCCTGTAGGAGGAAGTCTGATGCCGCCATTAAACATGTGACTTATTAGAGGCGCATACAGATGAGGTAATAAAAGGGCGGTTTACCACACCGCTAACCACACCCACTTTAGGCAGGACTAAAGACGTATACGTACGTAGGCGGAACTACGTCACTAGCCAGGCCCACTTTTGGGCATGGCTAGGGGCGTTACGGGGGAAGGCATAAAAGACAGCACACAGGAAGTCTCGGTCTCTTTTCCTGGAGATCGGCTTCCGGTCCGGCAGCTAACTGAAAACTGCTCCTCTGGGTTTGGTATCTTGTGAGTAATTTTCTACATAAAATACTTAGCGTTACTGTCAGTAATTGTGTGTCTGTATTGTTACAGCGTCCGTTAAAGCCTACAGACCCCTAGATGACTTCCTCCTCTATAGAAATAGTAGGACCAGGACCCGCACAATGCTCTCACCCTCATGCAGGGCTGGCCTTTCTGCCTCACTAAGCCTAATCAGGATAGTCCTTCATAGGCCTCCCCAAAGGCTTACGTCCTGGGTGATTTCAGATCTATCGGGCTGACAATCAGTGTGAGCCATCACACAAGGTCACACAAGATCTCACTAATGTGTGGAGGCAAAGCACTGGAGCTCATAGGAGCAGAAAGCATAATGCTGGTTTCCAGGTTCCATGTGTCAGGGAGAGAGGAAAAGAATAGATGCCGGCCAAAGAATATAAAACTTCAATTAGGGAGAATAAGTTCAAAGAATATATTACCTAGAATTAATAACAGTGCATTATATTCACGGAGTAGATATGTTAAGTGTTCTCATTGTGAAAATAGTATGTGAAATAATGCACTCTATCCAGTCTTTCTATAACATGAAAATATCTTTCAAAGTATCATGTTGTGGTGATATATTGTCCATCTTTAGTAAAGATTTAGAATGCAAAGTTAGCCTCACTGGTTAACCATAGACACCAGGCAGTGGTGGGATACACCTTTAATCCCAGGACTCAGGAGAAGCAGATGGATCTCTGTGGATCCAAGGCCACTCAGGGCTATATGAGAGTGAATCAGTCTAAAACAGTAACAGAACTCATGCCTTTAATCACAGTACTAGAGATGTATATAAGCAGTTTCCAGTCACAGGGAAGACAGGATCTCCATTTCAGCCTTGATAGAGGTAAGAGCTGTTGGCTGATTGCTTTGCTTTTCTGATCTTTAGTTTGAACCCCAATATTTGTCTATGGGTTATTAATACTCATGCTACATTGTACGAACATGATAAATATATACAATGTTTATCTATTTTATGATAATTTTAAAAGAAGAAACTTTAAAAATTAAAGCTAGTTTTGCTTTAAAAACACTTACTTTTAAAATATTTTTATCCTATTCCTAGTCTTTTCATCTGTAAGCTTCCCACAGTTCAAAGGATAACCTTGTTGTATAGAAGGATAATGAAAGGCATTCTTAGGAATTCAAGAAAAGCTCAAAATTCAATTGAAAAAAATCACTATTCACCCATGCACACTAGTGTCTACACAAGGACCAGTGAGCCAAAGAAAGCACATGCCAGACAAATAGAAAGGTTACAGCATGAAACAAACATGTAGAGTAACACACTGGGAAAACTGACTCTTCAGGAGCAGCTATGCAGCCTTTAGAAAACAGGGTTCACCATGAGTTTCCATGCCTTTTACACCAAGCTGGCCCCACATTTCTTAAAATACAATAATGGTGAGCCAGTGAGATGACTAAGTGGGTAAAGGCACTTGCTGTACACACTGCTCAACTAAATTCCTTCCCCAAACCCAAGCAAAGGCAGACAGACAGAACTGACTCCACAAAGTTGTCTTCTGACCTTCACACATGTGCCATGATGTGTACATGTGTGCATACACACACTCTCACAATAATAATAATAATAATAATAATAATAATGATAATATAAACAAAAATTAGTGCCTTATAAAGAGGAAGTTCATAACAGTTCAATTACTACATGCTAACTGCTAAGTCAGTGAACTCAGTGATAGACCTTACTATTTAGTGCTTCTATGAAAATTTTATGATTGCATTTAGCGTATCTTAATCATACCTGCCCTTTACTCCCCACTGTCAGCTTCTCCGGTGATCCTCCTAAGCATCTCCCTCCCAACTTCAGGTCCTCCTTTGATAGTTATTTATTTATTTATTTACTTTAATTCAATGAAGCCTGCTAGTAGCTACACTCCTAAAGACAAGTGGCCCTCCCTCATAAGCCATCAGCTACCTTAACACCTCAGCTATTGGCGGGGCGGGGGGGGGGGGGACGGGTGGCTTGAGAGACATTTCTCAGATCAGGTTCAGTCTGTACCCAGGGTGCAGAAGCAGATGTGCTTTGGCTTGGACCGTGGTGCTGACAAAATTCTCTTTCTGTTGTGTGAACTTTTCCTGTGGAGACCTCATGCTGGGTTTGTTTCCACAAGACAGAATAGGAAATAGATGCCAGTCAAGGACAGAGTTTTGGTGAAGACAGACAGGAGGTCAAGAAGACCATTGAGAGAGAGCGTTGCCACCACTAACTAATGTGTATCGTTTGATCATATTTTCCTAAGAGAGTACAGGGTGACAGGTATGAGTCACGGGGTTGTAGATGACTCTGGGAGAAATAAGACAGCTTCTGTTCTTAAGATGAGGTTTACTCAGGATAATATCTAATATTTATTCATTCTTCTTTCCCTTTAATCATTGACTTCATAACTATATCCTCAGAGCAATCCAGTATTGAACTTAATATGACTGCAAAGGAAAGGAAACCATTGAGAAATGTGATTAAGGTAACTGTGCTCCAATCTTCAGAACGGAACCAGAAGCCTCTAAGGCAGCGAATCTCGACCCCAAATTTTTCAGTACCATCTGTCTTTCAAGTAGAAGGAAGTCCTCCTAAGAGGCTCCTCCCACAAAGGATTTGGTTGATCATGTGACAGGAAGACTTTGTCCCTTAAAGGGCAACACATTAAAAATAAAACAAACTAACAACCCACTGTACATTTACTGCTTGTTAGTTTTGTCCTATTCTTGTTAGGTTTTATTTTATTTTATTACTCTTGGATACATGTTTGATATCTAATGACAGAGAAAGAAGAGTGTGGGTGACAAGGGTGAGGAGGTGAGGAGGATCTTAGGAAGTTGGGTGAGGAGAAATCGTGATTAGAATTAGAATATACTGTAGAAAAAATCCATTTTTCAATAAAAGCATTTATTTTATTTGTGTGTGTGTGTGTGTGTGTGTGTGTGTGTGTGTGTGTGTGTGCGCGCGCGCGCACGTGCATGCACGTGCACAGAGGAAAAAATGGGTGCTGGTTCCTCTGGAAGAATATAACAGTACCTACTCTTAGTCACAGAACCATCTCTCCAGCCCCTTAAGAGGCATTCATTTTAATGTGTTAAGGCAAAGTCAGAATATCCTCACATGCTAACAGCTGGATCAAAGCACTATCCATCATCACACATGGAGGAAGAAAGCAGAGTCTGGTAGACAAAGAAAGACAGTTCTTGGGGCAACTGGGATGAGCCTATAGTACACAAGAAATGATTCATGAACTAAGATGTGAGGATGACCTCCCAAGCTCTAACAGTGGAATGACTCTATACCTCACTCATTTGAAGAACAAGAAGCCCTTTAACCTGTTCCAGTGAGTGCAAGCTGTATCTCTTGGCTTTTGAAAATATACCTCTCATAATACTTTCCATTTTCAAGACAATGAACATGCAATTAAAATAAACTACACTTGCTCTATGGAGTTCTCCCCAATCTACCTTTTTCTCTCAGATCACCTAAACTATACTCTTCATTAATTTCTGTAAGGTTCCATTTAATATTTTATATGGATCATTGATAGTTGGATTGCTGGTAGTGGATAGTTGAAACTGGATGGCAAAAATGTGTTTGGGGATCAGTAACTATATATCCAGTTTTTATTGATTTATCTGACAGGTATTCAGCAATCTCCCATGGTGTGCTAGATACAGAACAGAAGGCAAAGGAAAATTGAAACAGTTACACACTCCTCCCTCCCCTGACTTTTCCACTTTAGCAACAGGAAAAAAGGAGATGAATAGTGAGCAGAAAGAAAAAAATTCAGAAACGTGTGAGTACCATGAATAAAATTAAGAAGACAGGACAATAGCAACTGAGACGGCAAGGGACAGCCACTCTGGCAGCATTTGAATTGAATAATGAAGACTGATGTGAGTGCTTCCTAGTGGAGTATGCAGTAAGTGCAAATATCAGATAAAACAAGATGACTGAAGACTAAAGGAAAAGACTACTGTGGTTAGAGTATAGCAAGGGGCCTAGCAGAGCTGACTCACCAAGGCAGGAACTAGATTGCGGAAGGCTTTGCCTACCCTGGGAGGGTATGTGTGCTTCAGTCTAAGGAAAATACCACCATGATCCAAGGGGATACACTTAAGTCTATTGACACTTTACAACCTAGTCTAAACATCTGGTTGGAATGGAAAATGGAATGGAGGAGACAAACCATAATACTAATTAACATATCCAAGCAGAATCCATCTTAACTGATAATGACAGCCCTACTTCTCCTCCCTTCCAAGAGAGTGTGTAGCTTCAGCAGAATTTTATCTAAAGCCCTATATTGTGACAAAAGGGTCAGAATCCCCAAAATGCTTGTTTGTAGCTCTGGTTTTGTTATTGGTAATAGAATTGCTTGTCCAGGCTAGTACTAACTCTGCAAGTAAATGGTAGATGCATATTTCTGAACTGAACACAGACACAGGAAAGAGAATAGCTGCCTCTTCTGCTAAGAGCTAGGCACATGCTTCAAAGTTGAGATAAAGTGTCTCAGGTTTCTATACTGAACTGGTGACAAGACACAAATTGGTCCTTGGAATCCTCTCTTTGTAGCTTGAATAAGAAGAACCCAGAGACAGATATTGGAATTCAAACTGAAGATCAGAGAAGCAAAACAGCCATGCAGTAGCTCTTACCTCTACCAAGGCTGGAATGGAGATCCTGTCTTCCCTTTGACTGGAAACTAAATCTCCCTGAGACCCTTTGTCTCTTCCTTATATACCTCTCTAGTGTTGAGATTAAAAGCATGAGCTCTGTTATTCTTTTAGACTGATTCACTCTCATGTAGCCCTAGATGGTCTTGGTTGGACTCACAAAGATCTATCTGCCTCTGTCTCCTGAGTCCTGGAATAAAAGATATGTACCACCACTACCCAGCTTCTATAGCTAACTATGTGGCTGGTTTTGCATTCTGAACTTCAGTGGCTTTATTAGGTCATAAACAATATACCATCATATCTCCTCTCCTAAACCTTCTTTTCATTAATCCTGCAATGAATGTTAAAAGTTACTCTAGAGATCTGAGCAGCTGGCTCAATGGGTAACATGCTTATTAAATGTATATGAGGACTTGAGATAGAATATCCATAACACATGGAAAAAGTATGACAGTGTATTTCAGTAACAACAACTCTGTGGGGCAAGATAGACAGACCCTGGGAGCTCCAGGTTCAGGGAGTACCCAATTTTCAAAAAGTAAGGTAGAATGTCAGAGACAAAGATATCTGATGTCAATCTTTGGCCTTCACATGGGCAAGCATACATGTGTGTATACAAGTACCACCCTCATGTCCACACATGCATGTATGTTTTCCTGAAAAACTTCAGTAACGTATGAGGCACGCCACAGATTTTAATTCTGACTACAAAGAAATCCAAGAGGCAAAGCTTTACAGAACAATCCTTTTGGTCACACACACACACACACACACACACACACACACACACACACACACACAAAGCTGCTTCAAGTTACCCAGATTCCAATATACCAGTTTCTCTTCAGTTTGTAATCACCATTAGGACTCTATTGACAACAGAGCTTTTGCCAGTTATGCTACCGAGTGCTATGTTTAAAAAAACAATTACAGATGGCAAACTATTTGGCAAATATCTTCTATAAAAATAAAGCAACAGTTCTCTAAATTGATTTGCTGGTCCATCCGAGAACTAAAGCGGATGAATCTGGAGTTCTTTTTCTCTTTTCTGTGCTTTGGTCAGTTGTACACAGAGAGTTGGCAGAGGAAACTTCAGTACTTTCCATTTTGAGAAGATTGCCAAGTAGAGTCCATTTGTTTCCAGAAGAACCTTGACAATATTCCTTTAATTTTAAGCGAAGAAAGTTTTGTTGCAAAAAAAAAAGTCTCCCTTAATGGGGGTCTTTCATTTGGATAGTATTCTTAATGCTTGTTCCTCCATTGGAGTGTAAATCACTATCACAGATCAGCATCCGCGGAGTAACTCCTTTCTCCAAAAGATCTGGCTCAGCAGGAATGATGGAAATATGATACTTGTCTGGAATGCCCATTTGAATCATCACCCTCTATACTTCCATGGGTTTTCTCCTAGAAGCTATTGCTCCTTTCCAAAAGTGTCACTCGGGGGATTCATAAAAAGGATGCAGACAAAAGAGAGTACTAAGAGAGATATAGGAGGCATGACATATGTGGACTATGTAGGAGTCAGGAGGGTAGGGTACATTTGAGAGCATATTTAATCATCCTTGTTTTGAATGTTGCATGAGTGGATACATGTACACACACACACACACACTTATGGACACTCAAATGCTTTCATTTTTTGGTCATAGAGAAAGCTGCTAGGAGTAAAGTATTCCTGGAACTTTCTACATGAATAATAGAGTCATCCCGAGGATAATGCAAGTTTCATGTCACAAACCCACTATGCTAACTTTAACTGATATAATCAGGCATCTTGAATTTTAGCACTAAACAGATTTTAAATGACTTATGCACGCCAATCTACACATTGAATTTAATGATTTGTACAATCTCGGGTAACCCATAGCCCTCTGAGCACTACACATCATATTCTATGTGCTGTGATAGTCACCATTAGATGCTTCCTGCCACTAATCCTATGTTGTGTCAAGGGTCCATTTCACATTGAGGTTTCCAGTAGGAACATAAAATCTTAAATGAATACCAAAAGCATTATTTTTCAAAAAGCCAAACTGAAGTTAGGGGAAGAAAAATAAGTCAGCATTTAATGGATGGAACAGAGAGTGGAAACATCTGACAGAACAGTAGGAAACTTCGCTCTGTTCTGAGTGCCTCACCACTACTCACACCATCTGTCATGCATTTCTCGTGAAATAAACAATTTCAGAAATGTTTTGGCCGGGGGAGATGCATTTTGTTTTTTCACCCATCTATTTATCCTATATGGACTAAAGACGATGGCCTAGAGGGAAATCATTTTGCAGGAGATACCAGTTTTATTTGGAGGCACTAGTTAAGGACATGAGCTACAGATAGAACAGGAAACAGGACGGTGTGGCGGGGGTGGGGGTGCTCGAAGAGAAAGGTATTGCTGCCAAGAGCAAACACTGAATTTCCTGCAGTTTTTATTTCCCAAAATCAGAGTGGCTGGGAGAGGGCTGGCTGGGAGAAGGATCTGGGGGAAGGGGGAGGAATGGTGAGCCCTCTCCGGGGTTGGGGGGTGGGGGAAAGTTGGGGGGGCGTGGGTCTCCATACAAATTTTTGAATTATTTCCACAATCTGGTAATACTTTTATGCCAGAAGAAAGATGACACTCTCTTCATTATTTGCAGCTCTCTGACTGTGTCTCAGTTGACTGTACAAGTCTCTCCCCTCCATTCCATATGTGAAAGTCAGCTTTTCCTAGTGTCCTCCCCTTAATATTCAGAGGGTAGTTCTCGTAACACTACAATAACACCTTTGAATTTGACCGTTGGTGGCTTGGTGTAATAATTTGAATACCACATTTGTGAATGTTTTCTCTATTTAATGAGTCACAGTCAATTTTTCTCCTATGTGTCTTCTACCCTGGAAAATAGAGGTTTTTTTTCTTCTAGTAAGAACACTGGGACAGTAGATCCTCAATATGCCCTCAGCTTCAGTATTGCTCTGCACTCATGGGAAAGTCACTTTATCCCCTGTCTCTTCAATTGTATTTTTTGTTCCTCAGGGCAATGGTAAAGGTCGAATGTGATAATATATTTATGGTGTCTGGTTCATATTGAGAAATGAACAATTAATCCCTCTTGCACGTCTTTCCTCCTTGTTCCCATTGCTTTGTAACTCTTTCCCGTCATGCTCCCTTCCCTGGAATTCTTCCTTTTCCTTCTCTTCATTGTTCTTTGCATAGACAGATCCGAGGGCTGACGTAAGAAGGGTGTGTGGGCTAAGAAGGAGCATCCATTTTATAGCACACTAAAGAAAAGAGAATTTTAAGGCTCTATAGCTCATGTTATATGAATCAATAAAAAGTAGCATATTATATCAAACACGTTTAATGTTTAGTTACTCTATATATTTCTCTCTCCCTTTACCTACCCTCCCACCCATCTCCACACTTACATTTTTCCTTCATTAGTCTCCTTTACCAATTCTACCTTAACAAGGTGTGCCTACCGGTGCAATAATGGCATGACTATTATATTGGTGGCAACCAATCACTTCCTGATTGAATTTAAGGCTCCACAGGAGACAATTCATATCTGGTACTGTAAGCTTTGTCAGCATCCTGTGGCTGGAGATTCATCACTGGAGAACCTACTATTACTGTTTTATTAAATGGACCAGGTATCAAATTGTCTTTGAAACACTTGTTTTTATATCATGAGTTATGCATCTCTCAGCCCTCATCACAGAGGATTCATTTTGCAGTGGATGAAGGTTCCTACAGAGACTCACAAGGTTCAAAGTGAAGAGAATAAGTGATTGTGGGGTGTGCAGTCCTAAATGCAACATCATTTCACACAAGAGCCCTTCTTCCACAAAGGTTCAGGCAACAGCATGGAAGGCAAAGTGGGGGGATCATAATAATAATCAGTTTGAAAAGGAGGGCTGCTAACTGATGTCATCTCTTCGTGACATGACTGATGTAAGCCGGTGCTCACTTCAGCTGTGGTTGCTTGAATCACAGAAAGAAGAACTGTTCATGGGGATCCAGGCCTCCCTAAGAGACTATTGATAGTTAAGAGTGACTGGGGGAGGGGGTTCCCCTTCAGTGGTGCAGCCATTGATAAGTTTCCCATGCATCAGAAAACAGCATTTCCTGAAATTCTACTTAAACTCAAGGAGTCACACAGATAAAAATGAGACATGTAAACAAACAGGGATCCTGCTGAGAAGAGGGGTAGTGAGAGGAAGAGAGAAAAGACAGGGTGATAGGTGTTGAGGACTAAGATTCATTATATGCATGCATGAAGCTTTTAAAATTGCAAAGGGTTCAACCAGCATGAGTCTTCTGGCCTCTACTTGTGGTTTTTGAAATTGAGTTTATCCTTCATTGAGGTCCAGTTGTATTTCTTGTTTTCTTCCTACATCCCTCCTTATAATTTCTCCATCCCTTTGGTTTCTCTTGTAGTTTTTCCTCATTCTTGACTGTCCTCTAATTGAGATTAATTTGAGATTAAGAATGATTTCTTTTCATAAAAACCCAGTGGTATCATGCTGAATCTTGGCTGTTGAGTGTCCCCAAAGGTCTATGTGTTAAAGGCTTGTCCCCAGATGGTAGAACTTTAGAAGGTGGAGCCTATTGGGAAGTTCAAGGGCCATGGGAGACATGCCTTCGAAGGAACTGTGGATCCTGTTTTCTTTCTGTTGGCTTTTCTCTTGGAGCGTGTGATGTGAGCAGTTTCACTCCAGTACATGTTCCTGCCATGATGTGCTGTCTCTAAAGAACAATGGGGATGACTGGGTTGTGAACTGAAACTTCTAATTGTGTTCCAGAATAAGACCTTTCCCTTTGTAAATTAATTGAAACAGGTATTTTGTTGTAGTAACAGGAAGCTGACTAACTTATCCTGTTCGCCCAAATTTGCTCCTTTCATACTGACGCTAAGGCTAATTACCCATTATTACACTTACCTGATTGTTAGTGGGATAAAATTTCCCTTCATATTCCTCACTTTCATAGGTGGCCTCGTTTCAAATCATGGTATCTTTTTCTAAATACTTTTAAAACCACTTCTTCACTCTTTTGTTTGTTTCTTACAGGTAATTGAAAATCCCTAAACTCTTTGCCCATGTAATTTTTAATAGGGTCTTCCTCTTGGAAGTCCCTATTGTCCCTTCTAATCTTTCCCCTCTCTCAGTTTCCAGCTAATAACAGCTATAATAAAACTTTACGTGCCATTTTAAATATTTCTACGTTGTTCAGAAACTTGCTTTTCAGTTGTTTGTTTCTGCTTCTTCAAGCTAGCAGTGAAATCAGACTTCAAGGCTTCCCAGCCACTAGAGTACTTTCTGTTTATTCTTTGTGTAGTCTTCTGTAATGATGCATGCTTCTACCTAAATAGAAAAGAATCCCGTGTGGTAATGAGGCCTTTACTTTAGACTCTTTCTGGCCAACAGTAAGAGGTAGGGAAGTATATGTAACATTGCTAGAAGTCATAAAAGAGAGAGTGGAGAGTACAGATTTATTTGTGGCTAGGAATAGTGATTTACTTCAAGACACCAGTGTGCCTGTCTGCAAATGAGCTCACTCATGTTTCTCAAAATCAGAGATTTGCTTAAGGCTATTTAAAAGCATTAAGATTGTAAGCTTTTACTTCATACAAACAAGATAAACCAGGTCCTGGCCAAGTGACAGTAACCTAGCTCTCTAGCTCTGTTTTATAACAGCAGCAAAGCCAACTACTCTAAGCCATGCTTTTCCCATTTACTTTCCCAAGCTCTCTAATGCACTCTATGCTGTCTTTTGTGCATGTTTATGACCAGTGAGGTAACTTTTAGATGGTAAAATTTAGAAGCAAGTATTTTCATTGGTGTGTCATGATGCCCAAATTTCTGGCTCATGTCCATCTAGCTTTTAGTATTAATCATTCAGGGGCTATTTTTCCTTTTTGTCTTTTTTTTCAGTGTGTCTTGAGCCTGGGTCTTGCTTTGTAACCCTGGATTACCTGGAACTCACTGATTATAGCAATCCTCCTACCTCTATCTTACAAGGGCTGAGATTATTGGCATGTACCATCTTGCCCAGCATGCCCTCTTATGAGCTATATTTTTCCACAGTCTCTCTACTACCCTTTCTTTTCAGTAGTCACAGAACATTATATATGTGCTTTTCCTCATCATGATTGTTTGAAGTTCAATAAACTAAGCCTAGGAGGCAGTGTTGGGAAAAGCCAAAGATATAAATTGAAAATAGGACAAAAGTTCCTTAAATATACAGCATTAGGTGTTTTAGAAACTTTGGACAAAATGCTGGGCCAATGCAGGACCCCTGTCTGTGCCACTAATAGTATACAGAGCAGAAGGGATTCAGAAGCAAGGGCTGGTCATCTCATTCAAGTGCATAAAAGCTAATCTTCCCAGGAAGGGAAAGTGAGGTCTTGCTGACAGGGAGAGCAACATAGCTTCCACAGCCAAACATGATGGGGTAAAGGTAATGGGAGATGTCCTTCTGTATGCTGTGAATATTTGTTTCTCATACTGGTTGTCAAATAGAGCTGTTTCAGCCAATGAACAGGCAGGATGTAGCCAGACAGGAAGTATAGGCTAGGCTACCAGATTAGGAGAATTCTGGTTAAAGGAACTCAGTGAGTAAATCTTGAGAGAGACACCATGTAGCTGCCAAGAAGCAAAAGACCATGGCATTACTGGTAAACCAAGACCACATGGAGATTCCCAGATTACTAGAAATGAGTTAATAATTAAGAGAGAGTTGGCCAATAAGAAACCTAAGCCATTGGCCAAACAGTTTATAATTAATATAAGCCTCTGTGTTTATTTGGCACTGAATGGCTACGGCACCGGGCAGGATGGAAACTTCTGTCCACAGAAAGGCATACATGTGGTGGTCTGTGGCTACTGAAAGGGAAGTACACTCAAGAGACTGTGGAGAAATAGAATGCATAGGAGGATATGCTAGGCATGATGATGCATGCATATAAACTCAGCCCTTGGATGGCAGAAGGCAGAGGGTTGCAACAGTCAGTGAGTTCAGGCGAGCAAGGGCTACAAAGCAAGACAGAGGCTCAAAACACATGCTCTCTTCAAGCCTTCTTCTTGAAAGATGATTTCTTACTGTTTTGGTTTCTAATCATTTGCTAACCATGCCATTGGTACAAGATTCTTTAATGCTCTGACTATGCTAGTGAAGCTTGTCTCTTACCTTGCATTTGTCATTTTTCCAATGTTTCAAGAGTATTCATCACTTACAATCTTTTCACTTTCTCATCTACTTCTTTCATTCTTTCTGAACATGCTCTCAGAATTGCCTGAAGTGGAATGATACATTGGATTCACCTTGACCAGTTAAAATCCAGGAGTCAGGAAGGAGGAAATGCCAGTGAGTCACATTGACAATCGATGAGGTGAAAATATTAAAGTATTCAAATGAGTCTCCATCCAGGCATTTTTTTCTTTCTTTCTTCCTTCCTTCCTTTCTTCTTTTTATTCTTTTCTCATATAATACATTCTGACCATAGTTTCCCCTTCCTCCACTTCCCCCCACCTCCTTTCTCCCACAAATCCATGCCCCCTCCACGACCCCACAGAAAAGAGCAGGCCTCCCAGGGACATCAACCAAACATGATGGCATAAAAGCTAAGTAAGATCTGGCAATACACCTAAAGGATGACCATCCTATCACAAGGACACTTTCACGACTATGGTCACAACAGCTTTATTCATAACAGGCAGGCATTTCTTACTCAATGTGAACAGGCCACATGCAGCCAAAAATAGCTACAAGTCATCCTAACACAAAATAATAAACTTACTTAAAGCATTATGAGACTCTTTTTGCATTTCTTGGTACCTCAGTTGCATGGTTCTCAGATGTAAATTTTGTAGACGCCATTATTATTATGTCAATATTGAAAAGTTGGCCCTCCCGTAGGGTGAAACCCATTGTGCACACTATGGCATCTACGGTCATTCAGTCATTCAAGGGCTCTTTTTATTCCTTTTTCCAGCACTTCATTGATTTTAGCATGTACAAACACTTAAAGCAGCAGTTCTCAACCTGTGGGTCACGAGCCCTTTGGGGGTCAAATGGCCCTTTCACAGGGTTCACATATCAGATATCCTACATACCAGGTATTTATGCCACTCTTCCTAACAATAACAAAATTACAGTTATGAAGTAGCAATGGAATAATTTTATGATTTGGGATCACCACAGTTTGAAGAACTGTATGAAAGGGACACAGCATTTGGGAAGGCTGAGAACCACTGCTTTAAAAGATCTTGATGGGATCTGTCTTCTATTTGCCTCTGTGAGCTTCACACTACTCATCTTCTCACATTAAGTTATTCTACATATTTGAAGAGTCTGTGCTCTCTTTAAACCTTTCTAGTGGTTGCTTTTGTCTCTGCAGTATGTGATATGCCAACCTGTTCATCACTCTTATTCCCCCAAATAATGTCAATCCATACTGTGGCTCTTAGCTTAGACCTCATTTTATCCGGGAACTCTACCTCTCCCAACCATGCAGGGTGGGAATCAGAGCCTTTACAAAATTCTTTTACCCTCCTCATGTTTCTCTAGCATGTTTCTGTATGGCTATTGCCCATTTATCAGAACAATTCCCTCACAGATTAGCTCTAGGAGGGCGGGTCAGTACCTGCCCTGTGAGCTTACTATAAATTCTAGCATATCCTAGGACAGTGTAGTGGTTTGAATACAAATGTAGCCCTACCGATCCCATATTTGAACACTTGATGCCCGGTTGGTGATGCTGTTTGGGGAGGTTTTAGAAGTACAGCATTGCTGGAGGAAGTATGTCACTGAGGGTGGGCTTTGAGATCTTAAGGCCCACCCACTACTGTCAGTTTGCTCTCTCTGTTTCATACTTGCAATTTAAGCTGGAAGGCCTTGGGTTCTTGTTCCTGCTGTCATGCCTGGTGCTTGCTGCCTTGCCTCTGCTCCATGATGATGGACTCTTATCACTCTAAAACCATAAGCATAAATATGTTCTTTCTTCCATAAGTCTCCTTGGTATTTATATCACGGCAACAGAAAAGAAACTAACATAGTCAGAAAGACTTAATTTCATACAAAGGAATATCTGTATTTATCTACACTTATCAATTATACATGAATATGTCCTATATAATTGTATACACTGTGCATGCATGTGTGTGCATGGGTGTGTGTGCATGCGTGCACACATGGACATGTATATAACAGATGTGGTGACATGGTAGGTACCCATGCCCTTCAACCTCAATGTATGCTTTGGATTAGGTTTCTGGAATACACTTGATGTACATCCAGTTTCAGGATTTTCATCCTTGATAAATTTTCACTTACCTGTATAGAATATCTTCTTGTTTCTTTCTAACTTCCTCCTTTAGAATTACTTTTCCTAGTCTCCTCAGTTATTGTTCCTCCCTGTAACAAAACAAGGCATTATTCTTGGGCACACACAGGTTATTCATTTTACACATCCTCTCAAGCAAGTCTTGCTTTGATTTGAAATAAACTGAACCGGAATGAAGATTTTCATATGACCCACTCTATCCTTTGTTGTTTGTACAGTTGGTGTTTTACTTCTACAAGTTCCCCATATCCTGAAACCCATCAGGAGGTCTAGACAGTCACTTCTTCATAATCAGGAAAGTGAGGGCTCTGTGATGGTGCCATCAGCTTCTCTCATGTGGGTAATTTTGTGAATCTGTGAAGGAAGATTTTCCAACACCATTTGATATACACAAAAATAAAAGTGCCAAAAGTACTGAATAATATATATTTTTTTATTTCTCATATCTTTATTTTATAAATTTTATTTAAATTAGAAACAATCTTATTTTACATATCAATCCCAGTTCCCTCTCCCTCCCATCTTCCGATGCCTCCACGGACAACACCCATCCCATCTCCCATCCCCTCCCCAGGGAGGGTGAGACCTTCCATGAGGGATCATCAAAATCTGTTAAGTCATTTGAGGCAGGGCCTAGGCCCTCCCCTGTGTATCTAGGATAAGAGATTATCTCTCCATGGGCTCCTAAGGATACATCCCGGTTCCACTGCCAGAGGTCTCATAGACTGCCCAGGGCTCTTAGCTGACACCCACGTTCAGGGACCCTGGTTTGGTCCTATATTGGTTTCCCAGCTGTCAGATTGTGGTCCATGAGTTCCCACTTGCCCAGGTCAGCTGTGTCTGTGGGTTTCCCCAGCGTGGTGTTGACCTCTTACTTAGGAATGATGATAGGTGCTTCCATCTTCTCTCTTCTTGCCCATTGGCACAGAGACTTGATGAAGTCCTTCCTGTCTTATTCCTTGTCTCTCAGAGCCTAGATGATACATTTAGAAAACCATCTAACAAACATTCAGTCTTCACTGCAAGCACATAGGTCTTCTGGCCCAGCCAATATAACAACGAGGTGCTTGTCCAAAGGACTCCCACACTTTCTCCCCACACAACATTCAACTCACTACACTATCAACCTGCTTCTAATAATGTCCCCCACTTAGTGTACTTACATCTCTAGATTCCTCCCTGCCACTCCTCTGGGCTTATGATACATTCTTTTCCTTCCAGTTTGATAAATTGGAAAGGATAGCCAGATTATTTGATTTCTCCTACTGGATAAAAGCCCCTTTCTCATAGGAGTTATCCTGGACACTGTTGCCTCCCTAGTTCTGTTTCTAGAGGGATGAATATTGGCTGCTATACTAAATGTCTGTGATCCCTAAAGCTAGAGAGAGCCGGGTACTTGCTCTTTTACCAGTAACATTATCGTGTAAGCAGAAGCACATGATTGTTGAAGCCACTTGACAACGCATGAGACATGTCCCCCTCCAGAACTGTTGCTGCAAGTGAAAATATGATTTCTTGGGCTCTTTAACAACCTGCCATGCCCCCTATTTAATCATAAATAATTTATAATACTTCTTTTATAATCATGAAAGAAAAACATTGGCTAGTGTAATCAACCTGCTCATCTTTTTTTAAAATCAACATAATGCATATACAAACTTTAAAAGAAATAAGAGGAAAATGATTTCTAGCATGTTATAAGAGTTTCATAATGCAGATGCATAGGAATTAGTATTCCAGAGGACATGACAGTAGAGAGAGGGATTCACATCTATCAGCTAAGTCAACTTCTAACAATTACAAAGGCAGATGGAAGACCTTTTAATTTGGAGACATCTGGGGTTGAAAATAGCATCAGCGGTACTGTGATCAGAATGATATTTTTACTAAGAGATGGCTCAGCTCTTCCAGAGGACCTGCGTTCAATTCCCAGCAACCACAAGGTGGCTCACAATCATCTATAATGAGATCTTATGCCCTCTTCTGGCCTGCATGCACACATGCAGGCAGAACACTGCATACATAACAACTAAATAAATCTTTGGGGAAAAATGTGATCAAGTTCAAACTAAATAAAAAACAGTCTTGAATGGGAAGATTGTGAAGTATTGTGTTACTGCATAAAATGGAAGCCTTTTCTAGGCTCAAGTAATATGAACGAAGTTTTAACTGACACAAGCAACCTCTGGAACACTGAAAAGTTAGATGGGATGCAAAACAATTTGTTGTTCCTTTGTTGCCTGGACCTTTCTCGTGAGCTTTGGCATGTCTGCGTTCCTGGAGCCAGGAGAGGGATACAACCAAAGCCAGTAGTTTCCTTATCATGATAGCAACCACCCCCAGGAAATCTTCCGTTAATTTCCAAAATGTCACAAAGGGGTGACAAAGCACCCATTGAGGGCCACTGTCAATTGTCAAGCAGGGAATGTGGACAGAGTGGGAGACAGACGGTGGATGTGGTGGGGGTCTAGTTTGATGTTTATTGGTACCCATGATGTGGCAGAGTTGCTGAAGGAACATTACATGTTTTTGAATGTCATCTCAGAAATTAGCCCTGACTTAGGTAGCCTGCAGAAGCTAAACAATCTACTGAAGGTCATAGAGCCAGGAAGTAAGTAATGAGAAGAGTGGAGCTTGATTCCATAGCAAGAGCATTCTTGGCTCTGCGGCTGAACAGAAAATGAAGAAATGGTCAGTACCACACACGCAGCCAAGAGGCCCCTTCATGGAAATTTCAAGGGGGTTCCCAGCTGAGCTATGCCAGATGCATGAAAGCCCAGTTTGGGCAGAGAATGTCAATCAAGCTATTCACAGACTCCAGCTGAGGGAGGTCCTGTCCACCACTGTGCAGCAGAGTCGGAATCTTGGCCCGAGACCCAGGCTGGAACAATGCCACTCTCTATGGGATTTTTCATTCTCTCTCTCTTTCTCTCTTTTTTCTTTTAAAAAGAAAACAACTTCATTGTTTTCCCTTTTATAATAGAAATAATAGATGTTCACTGCAAAATGTTCCTACAGTGAAAAAATGCCAAAAACAAGAAAAGAAAATTCTTTAATCCCCATCGCTCAAAATTAATTACTGCTTACATCCTTTTGCTTTTGTTTTTCCCTTGTGTGTATAAAAACATTAATTTTAAAAGACACCATATCACAAGTATTGTTTTTAGCTTGTTGCATTTGTCTTGCAATGAACATTTTATGACTTTTTATCATCACCAATCTTCAACAAACTGGTGGTTCCTTCCTTCTTTCCAGTGTTTCCAGCATACAGACTTGTGTCTGTTTTCATATTAGGTCCTTAAGGAAACTGTCAAGGAACAAACAGAACTCAGAAATAACTATTTCGCATATTTTGCCATCACAAGCAATGCTACAATAAGGCACTATCAAGTATGCATCTTTGTGCAGGGACAAAAATACTTTTATAATTAAATTGCCCAAATATCCCTGAAAGACTGAATCAAATGATGTTTTACCAGAAGTGATTGAAACAGCCATTTTTTTTACCTCTGAGCAAACTTGTTAGCAACAGTTTATTTCCTGTTTGCTCTGGAGAGAATAACATGCGTTGGCCATTTTAAAATATAGTAAAGTATGTGAAATAATCACCTTTTGAACTCACAGCTCTCAAACATATCTGTTCAAAGATTTGAGTGTGGGTCTATAGCTTAATGGATGGTACTCTACCACTCATGTCCACTGGAGGCCTGAGTGCAACTATCCAGGAAAAAAAATCAGGTTAGATTAAAGATGCCAAGGGAAAGAATTATTGATCGTACGGGGCCCATGTCAAGGGTATATGGGAGAAGAGATGACACAGAAGACAGGGTGATATAAACAGATACAGGACTGGAGTAATTCAGCTACAAACCTGGGAATGCCAAGGACTGCCAGCGAATGCCAAAAATTGCCAAGGTATGCCAAGGGCTTCCATGGAATGTCAAGAATCGCCAGTGGTCACAGAGCACCACTACAAACACAGTTGTATGTATTTTTTTGTTGGTGGTAGGTATATGTGACATTATATAATATGTGGCCTCTGGTACCTGACGTTTTATTTCAGCTCAATATTCTCAGTATCCAGTCCAACCATAATTGTTAGAAATATTCCCATTCTCTGTAAGTAGCTGAATAATGTCCTATTATTCTAGTATAACCCATGATTATCTATTTATCAGTTAGTGGGGATTTTTACTACTTCCACCCTTGGCTACATGAATAGTACCATTCCGAACATACACGTACAGTTTTATGTGTTCAGATGCTCTCATAAACCTAATAGTGAAATTGCAAGTTCACATGACTATTCTGTGTAGCTTCTGGAAGAAATGTCAAAGTATTTCCATGGTGGCTGCATCATTTTATATTTCCAGCAGTTTTTCTCTTTTCCATTTGTTCTATTATTGTTGGTGCCCTGGAGGGTATTGAAGTGCTCACATTGTCGTTTTGATTTGCATTTCCTTAGTGACTAATGACTTTGACCACAAAAATCACTTTCAGTCCTTCAGAGAATTCCACTGTGTTCCTGCGCCATGATTTTTCCAGTATTTATTTAAGTAGTTCCCTGTGAAAAGATATATAGTTCCCAAAATCTTTTTGCCATCATAAGTAATTTTCAAGGTTTCTATTTTCTTTTGTCAACAAAGAAGGTTTCTGAGTCTAGACTCAGGATTAAGATCCCTAGGGAGACAACCCACACACTCTCGAGTCATACACTGTCACACAGTCTTCCTGAATAAGTGAATCTGCTTTCTGGTTGTGTTTATTTCTCACTAACTCACTAACTAAGCAACTACTCTAGATTGCAAGACCATATTTTGGTATTTACCAACAATCCATTTATTTGTATTGAGATAAGGTTTTGCAAGTCAGCCCATGCTGGTCTTCAAGCTTAAGCTCTTCTGGACTCCACAGGCCAAACAACTCTTACTCTTAAGATGTATTTAAATGAGATGCATGGCTGCATCTTGCTCCTGTTGTGGGGGAGATTAAATTATATCTATACACTACAGTTTGAAGATGTGCTCAGAAATTCATGCATTGGAATTATAATCCCCAAATTCATATGTAGTAGTTTGGAGATAAGGGGGTGAAGGTGGTTTTAGGGGAGGGGAGACTCATTTTAGCCCACTGGTTCACTCATTCCCATGGTGATGGAATATAGTGATGACCTTTACCATGTGAAGATAGAACAGATCCTCCTAGATGCTTCTGCCATGCTCTTAGGCCTCCCAGTCTTCAGAAATGTTCGCCAAATAGCTTGTGCTCTATAAATTGCTTTGCCTTGCTTGTTTTGCTACAAACCCCCAAGATGTTCTAAATGGGAATGCAAACAAAGCATCTGCTCCACTGTAAATCCCCAAAGTCTTGCAAAGTCCCCAGGGTTCTTAAAATGGAGTCACTGTCAGGGAGCACCCTCCCTGCCCTTTTCACGGGGTGACTACAGTGACACTTGTTTTCCATGTCCTTTGGATTCTTAGGATTATGCTCTTTCTTGGTCACACTCAAGGATGTCTTAAGAGTTGAGAGCCTAGGGAAGGGTTCTCTGTAGGGAGTTGCTCCCAAGTAGCTGTCACCCTTGGGAGTTCCTGCTCCCTCCCCACCCTGTGAATCAGAGTTCTCTTGCTTCCCTCTTTAAGTCAATCACATTGTCTCTTCATGCCTCCTCTTACACTCTCCCCACCCCTCTTTGAAGCCATGTATAGATTTTAGTTATGTAGAAATGACAGGAAAAGCCAGGTGGACTTTCTCTCTCAAAACCTAGATAAATCTATGAGGTAAGACAATAGAAAGGCTACACTTGGGGTAGAATATATTTGCATGGAGAACTAACACAAGTTAGCTTCTCTACTTGTTCTGCTTCTGCCTGATGGATATTAGACAGTCTTTCCTGCTTGTTAATTTGACATTTTTTTTCTTTGCTCACTTTCTGTCAAGGTGCTTACTGCTGTGTGCCTTGATTGTAGATGAAGTAATCTTTGCAAGTCAGGTAAAGACTGCATGCATTTCTGTCTATCCTACTAAAGGATATAAATTGACTTTTCACCTTTATTATTATTAAATCTAGTTTGCAAATTATCTTTTCACTTTTTAGATGACTGACTTTTTCTTTCCTTATGTGTAGGTGCTCATTATATTACCACAAAGACATTCAGCCTTCAAACATATCACAAAGATTTTCTCTTATCTTGAGTTTTCTATGGTCTTCAAGTCTCCATATTTATAGTATCAACAATACTCTTTATACTCACTCAACAATTTCCTTTTTAGTGTTTGAACTTAATTAAGTGTCATAATTACCTTTTTCTACACCAAGAAATATTCTTCCAAACTGTTTCATTTCTAACATACTGTATTATTTACAGTCTTCAAGTATTAGAGGTATCTGGTGTGTGTGTGTGTGTGTGTGTGTGTAAAGTACAATCAATCATGTGCTGGCTTAAGTTGATGCTTTTACCCTATTATATTTTCTTGTTAATATTGCTGGAATATGTTCTTAACTCTATATAATAATTTCCATTATTTCTAGATATTTCACTAAAGTTTAATTATTAACAAGATGCCATTAATTTCTTTTGGTTTGATATATATAAGAACAATAACATTATAAAAATAATAGCTTGAACCTTCCTATAAACTTCTATTAAATGTTGTGGTTTCCCAGCTGCAACACTGGAGAGAGCAAGCCCTGTGCCTTGCCTGGGCAGTACAATAGAGCCAACCCTGTTGGTGGAGGTGTGGGGGGAGTCAGCCCTAAGGTTGTGAGCTTGGGAGAGCTGTCATCACCACTCATCTGTCTTGTTGGCATGGCAGAGGAAAGATGCCCTCCTCTCACCATAATGGGAGGGGGTCTTTTGGCCCAAGGCTTAAGGATCTCCATAACACTGGGCAGCAACAAGATATCCAGCAAGAGTCCCACTGAGGGCCCAGAGTCGATGATATAGCAGAGATCAGGGGTTTCTAACTAGACCAATGATTCTTTGTGATAAATGGCTGCATGTAAAAATGTATGGAAAAAGGTGTTTTTTTTTTTTTGCGTGATTCACTGTGTCACGCTGCAACTTCCACGATGAGATTTTCTCCTTCTTCCTTTCTGTTTCTTTTTCTCTCTTAAATGTTATTTTGTTTTATTGATGGAGGGTGGGAGGGATGGGGAGACATGATATGTAAGGCACAAAGAACAAACAAAAAGAAAGTTAAAAAAATTTAAAAAGTCAGAAGAGGGTGATCGATTCTTTAGAACTGGAGTTACAGACAGCCATGAGCCAACAGGAGGGTATTTCAGGTCCTCTGAAGGAGCAGCCAGTACTCCTAACCAATGAGCCCCTATTTAATCTTCAATATATCTTTTTAACGGAAACTATGCACAGAATACTTGTGCTGCATAATGAGGAATTGCTATCTCAAGGAAATACTTGCATGAATTTTTGAAATACAAGCTAAACAGGTCCAAATTTTATGGGGCACTATTTTTGTTTGAAAGAACTACCAATAGCTGGGTGGGCAGTGGGGTCTCAAACCTTTAATCCAAGCACTGGGGAGACAGAGGCAGGTGGATATCTATGTTTAAGGCCAGCCTGGTCTCCAGATCGAATTTCAGGACAGCCAGTATGGTTACACAGAGAAAACCCATCTTGAAAAGAAAACAAAGAACAACTGATTAATTATGATTATATGAATATTTGGAATAGACATGCACTCTTAAATGTCTTAAAACAAGCCTATCATTTCAAGGGAAAAATACTAATTGTATTTATTGCTAAAATGAGAATTGAGTTATAGAAAACATTGACATCTCACTATTTTAAAAAATTATTGTTTCCTTTATATGAACTGCACAAATTTCTCATTAAACTTATACCAAGTGTATTTTAATTCTTGTTCTTATGTGAGCTAAAATATACATACAAAGCTGGCTTATTTGTCACATGGTTTAGTGGGAACTCTTGCCAATGATAAAGACAAACTCCTCTTGAGCCCACATTCCTTTAAAAAAATGTTTTTTAAAGGAGTATGTTTAAAGGGAGTTAAAACAGCTTTGTTGATAACTGGCCCATTGCTTTCCTGATGTCTGATTTTTTTTTCTACTGTGAACCAAAACAGGATCAAACTATTGTTTATGCCACAGACAATGTCTCTACTCAGTTCACCAATTTCTAGCTAGTCTCAGCCTTGGCTTTTCTTGAATATGCTAACTCAGCACCAACTGTGGGTGATGTAACTGCCCTCACTAGTCAGATACTGAGCAAGTAGAGGGGAAATATTACAAGGAAGGGGTTTCCCAAACCAGATGTAGAACCAAGTCTAAGTCTGAAGCCTGTAGTACAGAAGAGTCTGTATGTAGACCATGGGGAAATAATAGAAATATGGGATCCAAGCTCTAAATGCCCAGTGCAGCCAGCTCTGTGGACTGTTGGACTCTGAATGATTTGCATCTGATTTGCATATGAGCGCAAGTCTGTCACTTGTAGATAAATTGGTTGTACAAAGTCTCCCTAGACTTTCTAGTCTACCATGCCAAGAGTCATTTTGTCTCACAACTTCATGATACAAACACTAAACCAAGAGTCTAAAACATGTGAGACAAGAGTACATTAAATGTACCCAAGGGTCTACGTGTTCAAGTCTGGATAACCAGCCTGTGGCTCTGCTAGGAGGTGAGCCCTTGTGAGAGGAAAGTGGAGATTAGGTCACTGGAGATGAGCCCTTAAAGGGCAACATTAACTCCAGTTCTCTCTTCTCTTTCTCCATCTCTTTATCTTCTTTCTCCCTCCCTCCCTCCACCCCCCCTCTCTTTCTCTCTCTCATGCCATCTCATTATATTCTGCCCCAACACAGGCCCAAAGCAGCAAGGCCGAGTTACCATAGATGCAAATCTCTGAAGCCATGAGTCATAGATACATTTCACTATCTTAGGTGCTTTGTCACAGTGATGGAAAGCTGACCCATGCAAAGAACGAACTGCCAATCAGCCTGTGAGCTATACTGGTAGTCTTGAAAGGCAGAAGTGAGTTATACATGCCTAAGAGAGGAAAACATCTTCAAGGTTAGCCTCGTATAATTTAGGAGTATCCTGCTCGCTTACAGTTTTTGAAAACACGTTGAATATATATTTACTCCTCTCATATCTTTCTCCCCAGACTGAGGGAAATATGTGATTCTACATTCTTACAATACTGGGTTCCTGAGGTTTAAGGGGTACAAATGCAAATGAAGAGCAGGGCTAACTCGTTTCTACCAATAAATTGTTTAGACATTTGTTCAAATGAACAAAAATGAAACACTGCAATGATTTGTTAATCTTTCCCTGGAGTCACTCCAGCTTCACCTATTTGGTTAAAATAATAAAAGTGACACACAGTGCTTGTTCTTCCATAAACACTCTGAGTAGTCCAGGGCACAGCACTCAGTCAAAAGCCGAGAACCTGACTTGTAGATCCTCCCAGTATCTCCATCCATTGCTTGACATTAGGGTTAATAGACTCCAGTAACATCTGTAACCTTTCTATGTACTGAGACTAGAACAAGCATCCCATGTAGATTGTATTTGCTCATGAATGAATGAGCAGTGCCACTTCCTGGTGTGTGTATATATGCACATGTATGTGTGTACCCACAAGAATGAAGAAAGACTATTTCCTCCTGAGATTAGATCTATCTGCAGGATTCTGTAAGCACTTCCCAGGCCCTGTGGACATATCGAGTTTTTGGTTGAGTCTACCTACAATGGTAGACAGAAGTGACTGCTAATCTCTTAGCCATGACATTTCTGTGGAAATGATGATAAAGTCTAGGTAGGAGCTAGCTCTAACCAAAGGGTTAAAAGGTAAACTTAAAGGAGCAAAGACAGTCACATGGCCCATAAGTAGCTCTTCCTAGTGGCACAGGTCCTCAAATAAATCCCATGGGACTTCCCTAATTATAAATGAATATTATTAACTTACTTAAAATACAAAATATAAAAACATAAGGAAAATGGTAAAGAGAATTAGGATGATGATAGCTAAGAATTGAGGCAAAATGTTGAAGGGCAATGACATCTTGCAGTTGTATCATGTCATTTCATGATTTGATTCTCCCAAGGTTGGCTGGTGGAGTAATTATATTTGTGCTTATTTAGCTGGGATCTTCAGGGGCTGAGGTCCCACCCAAAGATGCTGGGCTGAGGTGAAAATGAAGGTGAGCAAGGATCCAATGATCTTAAAGCACAACACTAAATCATGACAGGGACTGGAGAGATGGTTTCTAAGTTACGAGCACTGATTTCTCTTGCAGAGGACATGGGTTCAATTCCTGGAATCCCCGTGACAGCTCACAACCATCTGTACCTCCCATTCTAAGGGATTCAACACCTGCTTCTGAGCTCCATGGGCACCAGGCACACAATAAAGCACACAGAGGGATAAATAAGATGAATACATCTTTTAAAAATATTTTGAAGAAATAATGGTAGCAGAGCAATGAAGTTTTAGGTGACTTGCCGTGGAAATCACTTCTAATGTTTCCAGTTAATGGAGAGGGATTTTTCTCACTCTCAATATTTCCATTTGAATAAACGATGGCACTTTGACTTCAGTCTTCCATGAAGTTTTTCTTTGTTTGCTTCTGTGACCATGGTTGTGGTAGTTCTTGGATTCTGAATACATTTCTATAATTCTCATGAAAGGGGGATAGCTAAGAACTGGTGAATTCTAAGCCTTGAATTTTTTGTTTTTATTTATGTTTTGTGTATATGTGTGAGTGAATATCACACATGTGCAGGTGTCTTTGGAGGCTGTAGGAAATCCCTCAGAACTGGAGTTATAGGAAGTAGTGAGCCAATTTTGTGGGTGCTGGAAACTGAGGTCAGGTTCTCTGAAAGAACAACCAGGCTTCTTAACCACGGAGTCATCACTCCAGCCACATAGGAGAGGCACCACTGCTTTTAAATTTTGACTAAACAACAAACAAATAAAAGCTATAGTAATATTTAACTCTGAAATCTTCACTCATCTCTATGGGAGAGGCATCACACTTTCTTTTGTTTTCCTTTATTTTTTCTTTTGGTTTTGGCTTTTCAAGACAGGGTTTCTCTGTGTAGCTTTGGAGGCTGTCCTGGAATTCTTTCTGTAGAGAAGCCTGGCCTCAAACTCACAGAGATCTACCTGCCTCTGCCTCCCCAGTGCTGGGACTAAAGGTGTGCACCACTACCACCTGGCCTGGTCACTGCAGCGAAAGAAACCGAGGCTCAGAGAGGTAGATGGTTCCTCTGCTGTGCTTCAGAGTTGCCTTCTTCACTGAGTCAGGGTCACAACTTTCTTACATCCTGTATGGGACTCTGCTTCGCCATATAATCACATAAGCTGTGGTTCAGAAATATGAGGTGGGGAAGGCTGGCAATTGACAGACAATTTTATCAAGATGAACATCAGATAGACTGTTATGGTATTTTGTTAACACTATCAACTATTACTTTTTTGTCACTTTTTTTTAGGGGGGGGCAGGGTCTCATGTAGCTCAGGCTGGCCTAGAACTTACTAGGTACTCAAGGATAACCTTGAACTTCTGATTGTCTTGCCTCTGCTTCCAGAGTTCTGGGATTACAGGTGTGTCCCACCAGGCCCTGTTTTTGTTGTGGTGGTTGTTGTTTGTTGCTGTTTTGGTTTGCATGTTAGGCAAACCCTCTCCCAAGTGAGCTACGCTCCTAGCTCCATGGATGTCTTAAAAGGAATGCACTAAAGCTTTGGAGTCCTGAAGATTAGATGGACACATGTTTTTGTAGTACATACAGCTGGGTCTAAAGTAAGGTTCATCTTCATGTTGCTTTGAGTATAATTTATCCCTATGTCCACAGATATGTGTGGTCCTTAGCCTGCATCAGGAGCTTCTCCTTGCAATAGAGACCATTACAAAAAACCACAAGTCATTAAAAGGCAGACTTGTGGAGTCTGAACCCAGTAACATCTGTAACAAAAGACCTGGACCTATGTCTCAGGGAACATGACAGAAGATGGGGAGGAAAGATTCTAAGAGCCAGATGAAATGAGTTTGTTGTGAGACTGTGTCTCCTAGTAATGCCAGAAGCTACACCCATGAAGTCTCACCAACATGACTGCCTAAACATAAGCTGAACAAGGACAATAACAATAGACATGCTAACGTGGATGCAAAGCGGGGTGGGGGGAGTCCAGGAGGCCCCACCCCTACACGAAGAACTACAGGCAACTAAGGAATTCTGGGAGTGAGAGCAATGGTCTAAGGAGGGGGATACCAGCTGGTTATCCAGTACCAGTTGGTCAATCCTTAAAACACATACGCATACAAGAAACAAACTGAGGCGGTTGTGCCTGTGTGTTTGGAGGTGTGTATGTGTGTGTATGTGTGTAACAACAATGGGTGAGGCATGAATTTGAAAGAGAGCAAAGAAGTTGGAGGGAAGAAACGGACGGGAGAAATGATGTAATTGTGTTATAAGCTCAAAGAATAAAATTAACAATTTAAAAGAGAGAAAATCCTGACCACTTCCTTGAGACTTTCTATGTTTTGTTTTCATTTGTCAGTCTTCCCCAGACCATGTTTATATAGTTTTGAGACAGTGTCTCATTAACTTGTTCAGGTTAGATTTGAATTCACAGTGTGTAGCCAAGGGAAGCCTTGGACTTCAACTCCTCCTACCTCCACCTCCCAAGTAGCTGGTATTACAGGCTTGAGTCACTAAGCTCGTTTTAGCTCTCTGTTTTGTTCTGACAGTTACTGTAAAATCAAATGAAGCAAGAGGATTGGTAAAAACAAAAGAAGTTAGTGTCAGGCATGAAAAGTGGCAAAGACCTCGATTCTTTCTCCTATGCTTCTTGGGATATGCTGAATTTCTGCAAAAAGTCAGGAGGTTTAGAAACCACACAGAGAAACATTCCTTGGAAAGGGGAACTCTTCAATGGTCTAAGATTACAGGTCCTTGAAACAGAATGCTATGCAGTTGAGTTTTCCATTCACAGTTCCAGGAAAAAAATGGGCTTTTTTTCCCATTAAGAATACTGTTATTTAGTTATTTTGAATATACAGTACATACATGTATTTTTTCCAAAACCACTAGATTTCCTAAGTAGCACACAGTTGAGTATCATGAGCCTTCCCCATTGATGTTTTAAAAAACTGCAATTCAAATACAGATAAGAAGCCAGGGCCTTCATTCTTTGCTTCATAAAGCACTTAAACCTACTATCTGTTTCTTGAGAACGCCTTAGCCACTCATATTTATAATAATAAAATCTATAAAACTGCCAATAAATTCTAGGAGAGCTGAATGTTCTAGATATAGTGCATTGATTTTCTACCCTGAAAAAAACCTTTTTGTAAGTCTTATTTACAAAGAAGATGCTTTAAACCTTAAGAATCCTAATGAAATGAACGATAACTATGGGACTGTGTATTGTAACATTTTCTTCCTTTTTCCCCTTATTTCTCAACTGAGAGGGAAGTAAGCTGTGCCAGGCAGTTTTGTCAACTTGACACAAGCTAGAGTCAGCTGGGAAGAAAGACCCTTAATTGAAGAATTGCTTCCATTAGATTGTCCTGTGGGCATATCTGTAGAGCTCTTCTTCTAAATTATTATTATTAACGGCTGGTGTGGGAGGGTTGAGCTCATGTTGAGCAGTGTCACCCCTGGGCAGACAATCCTGTGTGGTAAGAGAAAGCAGACAGAGCAGGGCATGCGGAGCAATCCAGTCAGCAGCTTTCCTGCCTTGGCTTCCCTCCGTGATGTCCTATGGTGTGGAAGTGTAAACAAATAGATCCTTTCCTCCTGGTGGTGTTTTTGCCAGCTTCTGATTACAACAGAGAAGCAAAGCAGGAAAGCTACATCTGTATAGCGAGCTCCTTAAGTACTCTAAGCCCAGTTTCACTTGGTCTGTTTTTCTTTAAAAATAAGGAAAATAGTAAAGCCCAATTAAAAAAATCATAGAAATTATGCAAATGAAGGACACTGAGCCCAAGATGGCAAAAAATGAAGGCACAAGAAGGATCACCCTTAGAAGTTTAGGAACCTTGGACCAGAGGAACTGGTCCATCCTCTAAACAGTGTCACTAAGATTCAGTAACTCTGTGTGGGGCTCTGCTTTCCGTGGTTGGACCCCAATCTCTGCTAGATTCTCCTAAGGGCAAAGAAGGCCTATAGTTAATTCCTGGCTTACATCTAAGTAAGTCAAAAAGTGCCAAAGAGAAAGGTCTGTTCCCTAGCCATGATCATAATTGTAAGATAACTGATTGGAAATAACCCTAGTGAACATGATTCGGATTTTGTGTTTATCTTGGAATCCCAGTAGATGTGAGATTTTATTGGCCAGGTCTAGGCTATAAGCCAACTTTATAAGTTGGAGGTACCTAGAAGGCGATCAAAGGAATGGAAGGACTGAGAAAATGAAAGTATATGAAGAGGAAAACTAAAGATAAAATAGAAGCAAGTAAAATAAACGTGTGGCCAGTGTTCCAGGTGAAGTCAGCATGAGTCATCCTTCCTAATGGGGCTTTAAAAGGCATGCACCTGATCAATAGCTGTATATCAAGTATCAGAGGCCACAATAATCTGCTTTAAGAAGCTACCGGGCTCAGCAGAGCAGTTATGATAGGGACTATCGCTTGCTTATGTTTCCAGTGGTTCTATAATCTTCTGTGTTCTGCTTCCATCTGTTACTTTGTAGAAGACATAAAGGTGACTTACATAGGAATAGGAGAATAACCATCATTCCCTGTGTCCTTTGAGACTTTGAAGACACTGTTAACATCCCAGGCTACTGCTTTTTTCAGTGGGAAAGAAGGTAGAGTGAAATCTTGGCTTTTTTTTACTATGACATCACTAATGCTGTGAGTCAGGGAACCAATAAGAGGGTTCTGCCAACAGCTAAGTACTTGGCAGCTGGGAAGCACACATAGGTGGATTCTGTTGGTTCTGTAAGGTGGATTTGGACTAGGACTCTGATATGGTCTGTCCTCAGCTCTCCATCTAAACGAGAAGGTCTACCAGAGTTTTAGACTTCCTTGTACATGGAGGAGTTTTGATACACTATTCAAATTCTAGAGTTTCACTCTGAGGTTCTGTCTTCTAGAGTGATCCTTTTCCTACAGAAAAGCTAGGAATCAGTGTGCACAGAGCAAAGAGGGAATATGGAGAAAAGCAAGATTGATGTGCAAATTAAAAAAAAAGATACTGTGTCTGTTGATGAATAATAAACATGGGCTTAGCTTTCCTGAGACCTTCTGGACATCTGTCTAGGTCACACCTTATCCTAATGCTACAGAGGAACCAGAAAGCTGGCAAGTTGCTTTTGATCTCTGATGCCAAGGCAGTTAAGAGTTGCTGTGGCATTGAACTCCAGGGCACTCTGACGCACATGGAATGAACTTGTGTCTGCAATTGTTCTTGAGGCAGAGAGAACCTCAGCTGAAGAGGCCCAGCTGTGGAGGCAGAAAGTAACAGATTCTAAACAGAAATGTACAAGATCTAGAACGCCCACAAGGTCTTTGAAAGGAGTAAAGTTAACAGAGCAGTCCTTCTGTATTTCATGATCAGTTGGGCCCATCAGTACAAGAGTGATCCTCAAAAGAAAAATCACTGAAAGAGTTTAGAAAAGGTGAAAATAAACAAAGTCATGCTAGCAAATTCAGCATCGCGGACAGAAGATGTTCTTCTCAATTTTCAATACATGTTGCTGGAACAATGTTCACATGTTATCAAAGAAAGTAAACTTAGATCTATTCTATATTTTCCACCTTCTAAAACAACTAAATATATTGTAGAGTTGAATGCAGAAACTGAGATGTATGTGTTCCATACATATAAAGAAAATGTAATAGATTAGAGATTTATCTAAAAGCATAATCCACAGAAGAAAACAATGCTATATTAGAATTAATAAAACCTGATGTACTGGAAGAAAATTTTGTAAGTCATGTATCTAATGTAGTTCTCAGTCATGTATGGTGGCACACTCCTCTAATCCCAGCACTCAGGAAGTAGAGGCAGGCCACCTTTAGCTACATAAGGAGTTTGAGGCCATCATGGACTACATGAGATACTATCCCCCAAACAAAAATTCCTCCCCCTAAACAACCAACAAAAACCCTGCTATGTATAATATTAAGGAATGTTCAAAAGTCAACAATAAGAAAAACATTGTTTTTAACTTGGACACAGACCTCAGCAGACCCTTTACTAGAGAAGTAGATGACAACAAAAGAAGCTATGAGATGATGTCTAACATCACTAGTCCTTAGAAAAATGCAAGTTAAAACCATCATATGACTGCTGAATGGCTATGGATATATATACCTATATATACATATATATCCATTCAATCACAAATATTCATAGCAGTTTCATTTGCAATAATAAAAAACTTCAAATAACTTAGATATGCCACTCCATAGGCAAATAGATTTTAAAAACTGGAACATAATCAGACATAAGAGAAGGTGAAGACTACTGATTTTTTTTCAGTTAGGGTGATGTTTCTCTGATAGCCCTATAAACATAAATGGCCTGAGAAGGAAATCAGAGAAGCATCACCCTCTATAGTAGCCACAAGCAGCATAAAATATCTTGGAATAACACTAACCAAACAAGTGAAACACCTGTATAGAAAGAACTTTGAGTCTTTAAAGAAAGAAAGTAAAGAACATACTAGAAAATGCTCTTGGATAGGCAGCATCAACATAATAAAAATAGGAATCTTGCCAAAAGCAATCTACAAACTCAATGCCATCCCCATCAAAATACTGGCAAAATTTTTCACAGGCCTTGAAAGAATAATACTCAACTTTATATGGAAAAACAAAGGACCCAGGATAGCCAAAGCAACCCTGTACAATAAAGGAACTTCAGGAGTCATCACCTTCCCTGACTTAAAGCTCTGTTATAGAGCTATAGTCCTGAAAACAGCTTAGTATTGGCACAAAAACAGACAGGTAGACCAATGGAATTGAATGGAAAACCTTGATATTAAACCACACACCTATGAACACCTGATGTTTGACAAAGAAGCTAAAATTACACAATTGAAAAAAGAAAGCATCTTCAACAAATGGTGCTGGCATAACTGGGTGCTGACATGTAAAAGACTGCAGATAGATCCATATTTATCACCATGCACAAAACTTAAGTCCAAATGGATCAAAGACCTCAACATAAATCCAGCCACATTGAACCTCTTAGAAGATACAGTGGGAAGTACCCTTGAACGAATTGGTACAACACCAGTAGCACATACACTGAGATTGACAATAATAAATGGGACCTCCTGAAACAGAGAAGCTTCTGCAAGGCAAAGGACACAGTCAACAAGACAAAATGGCAGCCCACAGAACGGGAAAAGATATTCACCAACCCCACATCTGACAGAGGGCTGATTTCTAAAATATAAAAAGAACTCAAGAAGCTAATCACCGAAACACCAAATAATCCAGTTACAAAGAAGGGTGCAGAGCTAAATAAAGAACTCTCAATAGAGGAGTCTAAAGTAGCTGAGAGATACTTAAGAAAGAGTTCAACATCCTTAGCCATCTGGGAAATGCAGATCAAAACAACTCTGAGATACCATCTCACTCCTGTCAGAATGGCTAAAATTAAAACCACCAATGACAGTTTATGCTGGGGAAGATGTGGAGAAAAGGGACCACTCCTCCACTGCTGGTGGGAGTGCAAACTCTTACAGCCACTTTGGAAATCAGTATGGTAGTTCCTTAGGAAAATGGGAATCAGTTACCACAAGACCCAGCAATTCCACTCTTGGGATATATCCAAAGGATGCACATTCATACAACAAGGACATCTGTTAAACTATGTTCATAGCAGCATTATTTGTAATAGCCAGAACCTGGAAGCAACCTAAATGCCCCTCAGCTGAAGAATGGACAAAAAAAAATTTTGGTACATTTACACAATGGAGTACTACTCAGTGGGAAAAAAATGGAATCTTGAAATTCGCAGGCAAATGGATGGAACTAGAAGAAACCATCCTGAGTGAGGTAACCCAGCCACAAAAAGGCAAACGCAGCATGGGAAACCAGCGTAGGACAGACACAGACCTCCTGAATGTGTTTGTCAGTTAGTAGGCCTGGGCAATCTATGGGGCCTCTGGCAATGGATCAGGCCCACTCCACAAAAAGGGATACTCTCTCAGCCTAGACACACAGAGGAGGGACTAGGTCCTGCTCCAAATGATGTGACAGACTTTGAAGATCTTCCATGGAAGACCCCACCGTTGGGATAGGGGGTTAGTGGTGGTGCAGGGGAGGAAGGGAGGGAGAGGGAACTGGGATTGGCATGTAAAACAAGCTTGTTTCTAATTTACACTTTTTTTAAAAGGGGAAAAAAAGAAGATGAAGAAACAAGTAACTTTTCTACATGTAACTGTTTTACAGCTTGCTAATATTCCACCTTTCCTAATGCATACAGCAATTAGTCTGACAATAAAGTGGTTTTCATTTTGTAATGCTTATACAATCTGCACCAGGAGTCAGCATATTTTTAATATAAAAAGCCATATAGTACTTTAGATTTTGTAAGTCAGAGGATCTTAGTCACAAACTAGTCAACTGTGAACTTAAAATACAAAAGAAGCCATATAAGTAGACACATGAATGAATAGGTATAACAGCTCACAAAACTTTACTTGTGAAGACAGATAGTAAGTGGGTTTGAAGGATCGACTTTTTTCCAAACTTGCCCACTTACTATATTATATCTGTGTCCTATCAGATATATGCCTCATCTGTTGATCATAGGTATTTCAGACACAGTCTTTTCTGTAGTGACATTATGCTTGGGTATTTAACAATACCTGGGGACTTTTCCAGTATCTGGGAGCAGGATCTCCCAGGATGTTTAGACTCATGCAAGGTGGGATGGACTGATTACAACTATAAATGCCTGGTCATCTCAGCTTCTCCTGCTCCACAGAAAGCTGGAATTATTTTCACTCCCACTGTATCCTGGCTGATGCTATAACCAACAGAGTATGAAGGAACTGAGCTTTTACCCATTTGGAACCTAAACCTTAAGAAAACCTTAGAAACCTCCTGAGTTCATGCTGTTGAGTACTGCAAGCCAGAGATTACAGATTACACTGTACAGAGAGGTGAAGGTCTAGAGTATCCAAGACTAGACACATAGAGTAAAGGCCTTGCTGTGCCCAGCATTCAAAGTGAAACCCTCTCAGCCAGTCCCTGGATAATCTGCAGACTCAGCTATCATTATGTGAGACAGGGTTGACCAGATGACCCTACTCAACCAAGTGTAAATGCTTTTCTATTATGACATTCAAACACCTGAAACAAGGAAGCAAGCCCACTGAGTGGGCCTGTCCGTAAAGGAGCTGGTGGCTGAGTGGACAGACCTTTTCAAGTAAAGTCCAGTCAGATGTGCAGAGATCACCACAAAGTAAGGCTACACTGATTTTCATTATTGAAAGCCTGAAAGTGGTGCTACAAGTCAAAACAAAATTAGTTTATTGCTATAGAACTTTCCAATGGCTTTGATATGAATGCCTGGAAATCAGCATTGTGAGAACTCCCAACAGGAGGAAGATAAGAGTTGTCTGTGACTTTTTGTTAAAGTGATCTTATTCACCTTCTGAGGATTCATAGTGGAGATGACATAATGTCTAAAGTGTGTCCTCACCAACAAGAAAAGCCTTGAAAGTGTTGTACAGTGTGCTTTGTAAGCTAACTCATGACATTGTTACCTAGAATCCATGAAAGGGTCTCCCTCATGCTGTTTAGCGCTCTAACACTGGGTGGGGAGTACGAAATATTGGTGGTGTTTTTTTTGGTTTTTTTTTTGGTTTTTGGTTTTTGGTTTTTTTACTCTTTGGGGGTTTGCCACCTAGCTCCCAATTAAACACAAGAGACTTATTCTTACTTATGAATGCCCGGCCTTAGCTTGTTTCTAGACAGCTTTTTCAACTTAATTATCCCATTTCTCTTTAACTATACTTTGCCTCTGGACTCTTTGCCCTTCTTTATTCTATATATCTTTCTTTCCTTCTTACTTCTTAGCTGGCTGTGTGGCTGTGTGGCTGTGTGTTTGTGTGACTGTGTGACTGTGTGTTTGTGTGGCTGGGTGGCTGGCCCCTGGTGACCTTTCCTTCTCCTTTTCTCGCTCTTTCATCCTTACTTCCTAGATTTCTCCTCCTGTTTATTCTCTCCAAATGCCAGCCCCACCTATCCTTTCTCCTGCAGCTCTGGGTCATTCAGCTCTTTATTAGAGCAATCAGGTGTTTTAGATAGGCAAGGTGACACAGCTGTACAGAGTTAAACAAATGAAACACATCTTTACATCACTAAACAAATATTCCAATGCATAAACAAATGTAACATATCTTAAAGTAACATTCCACAACATAGAAAGAATCCAATCTTTTAACATCCTTCCCTCTCCTCTATGTAGAAAAACTTCCTTTAAGATGCTTAATTTCCTTTAAGTCCTAAACCCACTAAGTTCCTTGAAATGAACCTACAATGTCACTGAAATTGAGATTGAAAGGAAAAACAACCTATGACTTCATGAACGGATACCTCAACAAAACTTTTAAACTAAACCTGTGTCACTTGTATCCTTTCATATCTGCCACATACTGTCATCTCCCTGATCACTCGCCTCCTTCAGTGTGAAAGTAGGATTCACTGTTCTTCTTTCCTGAGCTACTAAAGACAAAGTTAAAGGAGCAGGGAATCATCTATCTCATCAACATCTTCCCTGTTATACTTGGATCCTCAGCACCAAACATTTGAATTAACTGTTTGCACAGCTGTGACTCCTCCTAGATCTTTACAGTCACCTTGTGGTCTACTGAAGTTCCGCCCCTTTCAACCTCTTCTTTTTTACTTTTAAAAAACGGCATCTTTTCCCCAAATGTTCTCACTCGATCCCAAACTTGCAACTGTTACCAATAGACTATGGAACCCACCCCATTTCCTGCCCATAAGCCCAGAACCTGAACTCCAGATACGTATTGCTCTACACTATTTTTCACCTGAAAAATGTGAAGTATGAAAGTAACTTCCCCTATGCTTTAACGATGATATCAATCCTGCTCAAGTATTCATTCTTTGATTTAACTTTGATATCTGTTAAGTGCCTACTCGAAGTCAAGAGCTTTGCTAGGTGTTAGCTTCTGTGAGAAGCACTCAACTGTGAGAAGCCTGTATCAGAGTCCAGGGAGGGTGGGCTGGTAGAACACTTGTTGCTCTTGCAGAAGACTCAGTGCCCACATAGCATCTTGGAACCATCTATGATTCCTCTCCCAGGGAATACAATACCCTTTCTGACCTCAGCAGGCACCAGATATGCTCACATACATACATGGAAGGAAAACACTTGTATACATAAAATAATCAAGTTATTTTTATAGAGAGCCCAGTGAGGTAGATGAACACATAATCAAACAATATCAGGGGAAAGCACAGTTTTACATAGCAACACAGAAACAAAACACTTAATTTACGCTGATGGGAACCAGAGGAAAGTGGTATGAGCAGGTCTTCCAAAGAGGAAAATGACTAAGTCAAGCCATCAAGACTGGATTGGGCAGATGAAGGAAGTGAGAACAGCATCCAGCTAGGAGAAGGGCTTTGTAGGAAAGGGAATGGGCAGAGTCATACATTTAGGGACAAGTAGGGCATTCTTCATTCTTCATGATGAGTCAGGAGGGAGGGAGAGAGAGAGAGAGGGAGAGCGGGAGAGAGAGAGAGAGAGAGAGAGAGAGAGAGAGAGAGAGAGAGAGAGAGAGAGAGAGAGAGAGAGAGAGAGAGAGAGAGAGAGAGAGAGAGAGAGAGAGAGAGAAGAGGCTGGGATTAAATCCAGTGCATTGTCCCTCTATACCAACTAAGGGCTCTATCATCTCTGAGCTACAGTCCCAGCCCCTAAAATGATTTTTATGGAACTCTATCTAATTCATTGGCCACTCTCAGTATGACATAACAATTGATGCTTTTATTTTGTGTTTTCCTTATATAGGGAGTATTCGGACACAATGACTTTGCTTTCAATAATGTTCAATATGTCTATCCTATAACTGACAGTTACATTTTCAAGTACTTACCCAAGAGAAGTGAATGCTCATCTCCACAGAGCTTGAGACAAAAGTGTTTGAAATAGCCTTGTGTATAATAGCCCCAAATGGAAATAACACAAATGGCCATCAATAAGAGAATGGATTCATAAATTGTAGTATGTTTATACAATGCAATTAGACTTAGTAATAAAACAGAGCAAATAGCTAATGTATACAACAACACAGTTGTTCCTCCAATCATTCTAAACAAACTGGGACACACAAATGATTGTTTACTGCAGAATTCCACTAATGTGAAGTCCAAGAACAGGGAAAATGTTTTATAGTGACAAGAAATCATAAAGTGCCTGCTCAGGATATGGGGCAGATGAAAAACAAAAGAAGGTGTCCGGGCATAGGGAAATGTGCCGCCCCCTACGTTTTAGGTGATGGTTCCATGGCCTTATTTAAAACTCATCAAGTTGAAGAGTATGGTAAGTGCATTTTATTGATTGTAAGTTCTACTTCATTTTTTTAAAAATGCTAACAGGAATATTTTGTTCAGTAACCTAAAGCTAACGACATGGCTTGGTGTGGTTTAATGGATGTGATGGGAGACTTTAGAACTGTACATTGGTTGGGCAGTTGTGACACGGGACTTTAATCACAGCACTCGGGAGGCTGAGGCACATATATCTCTGTGAGTTCAAGACCAACCTGGTCTACAAGGATGGAGAAACCCTGTCTCAAAAAACCAAAACAAACAAACAAACAAAAAGAAAGAAGGAAAAAAGTAAAGTAAACAAAATATTAAAAAGCTATTCAAAAAGTTAATCAGCCATAAATACTTCGTGTTAACTTGTATAGATATTTTCTGAAAGTAGTAAGTGAGCTATAACAGAGAATTTTCAGAACAAATAATAATCGTGAAAACAGCAGCTATGTACTGAATGCTCTTCACTGTGATTATTCACTCAAGTATATCACAAGGACTCACTGGAAATATTTTTTATTCCTTGCAAATTTGCTACACAGTACTGACACTGATAGATAAAAATGAAGCTAACAACATATTCACGATGTCAACAACAAGCTGGTGGATTAATATCATCAATTGAAAGAGTACTTTAACTTACTCACACATGTAAAACTATACTGTGAGTGTATGCCCAAGAGTGGTATAGCTGAACCCTGTGGTAGATCTATTTCTAGCAGTTTGAGGAACCTCCACACACTTATTTCCATAGTGGCTGCACCAACTGGCCCTCCCGCCAGCAGTGAATATATGTTCCTCTTTCCCCACATCCAGCAGCATTTGCTGTCATTTGTATTTGTGGTTTTAGCCTTTCGGATTGGGGTAAGATGACATCTCAAAGCGGTATTAATTTGCATTTCCATAGTAGCTAAGGGGTGAAGCATTTTAAAAAGTGTTTCTCAATCATTTGCATTTCATTTAAGGACTCTCTGTTTAGTCCCATACCTCTTTTTTTTTAATTGGGTTTTCCTGTTTTCGTGGTGTTCAGTTTTCTGAGTTCTTTGTACACTCTAGTTACTAACTGCCATATGTATAGTTCATAAATAATTTTTATCATTTTGTATGCTGCCTCTTCACTCATATGATGACGTCATTTGCTGTAAAGAAACTTTTTAGTTCCACCAGATCGCATTTATCGATTGTTGATATTCATGCTCAACTTTTCAGGATATCCAAAGGACTCTGTGTCCTAGTACACATTTATTGCTGTTTTGTTCACTATACCTAGGAAATAGAAACAGCTTATATACCTACCGACTGATGAACGGAGAATGGAAATGTGGTGCATTTACACAACAGAGTATCATTTAACGGCTAAGACATATAAAATTATGAAATTTGAAAGCAAATGGCTGGAGCTGGAAGCATAATTCTGAGTGAGCTAAACTTTATCCACAAAACACAAATGTATGCTTCCTTTCGTTGGTGGATGCTAACTTTGTATGCTCAGATATGCATGTTTCATTTGGAGTACTCATATTCAGGAGCTTAGTAAGGTGCTATGAGTGCGCTTCCATGAGAGGAGAGCTAGGACATAGTGCATAATGGTATAAAGGTTTAAAGGGGAACATTGGAACAGAAACAGTTAATTGGGAAGAGAAGGAGGAGGCAAAGGCGGGGAAGGGAATATTGGGCGGGATAACTAACACTAAAGATGTTTAAAATTTCGTAGGGAACCTGCTACTATAGAAGCTTCTTGAAATACATTCGTGTACACAAATAAAATATTTATGGGGTTGCCCTATAATGAGGTAGTGATGCCCCAACTGTACACCACACGCTAGTAAATAAAAATCTCAGAGCCAGAAATGGGTCGTAATCTCTTTTGGAGTTGTTGGCCAGTGAGGTTCCATAGACTAGCCCCCAAGCATTATAGCTGATTGCCGGCACCCTTGATTACCCTCCAGAACCTGATGGTAAGACCCTGTTTTTTAATATGCTTGAGTTACAGTACACAGAGAAACTGTGTACTGGCTAACTTTCATAATACTGTAAGGAGCTGAAGAGAAAAACAATCACAAATTGTCTTACCCATGTGAACCACGTGAGCAACAGCAGTGACTGACCTGGCAAGGCATGCCTATAAATGCAATATCTGCAGGAATGTTTTGGGAGTAGCCAACCACTTCTGCTTTGATCTCATTGTCACTCCCTAAAATTGCAACCCATAATTGTACCAATGCTGGGACCAAGAACCTTTGGCTAAACAAGTCATAGGCCTTAGGGGAGAATTTGCTGCTATTATGCTGCTAAATAGACATAGTATTAGATCAATTTATAATAGCATAATGACTTATCATTATACCCATAGATTAGTGTATCTGACAACCCTCATCAGAGAAGCTTCTGTTTGTTTGTTTTTTTCCAGATGGTATTTAACACAGAGATCCATAGCTGGTCGAGGTACAGAGAGTAAGAGACTATGGAATGTTCAACCCTAAATAGGACACCCACATGACACCTTCTCTCCAAGGCTCAGGATCATTGTGAACGAGTGAGTAGAAAGATTATAAGAGCTGGAAGCATTAGATACCACAATGAAACAGGGTTTGTCAGACATTAAGGGGCAGGTGTGCATATTAAGTCACAGCAATTGAGTCAGCATACACAAGATGAAGCCAGACAAAATTTTCAGCATGGAGAAAAGAGGACAGAAAGCCCCACTCTTAGCTAAAGATCTATTGCTAATTGATTACTGCCAGGAGAGGGACGCTCCGTTTTCCTTAAGGCTACAACCTCTGCCCAGTTGAGCATGTTCAGTGAGGAACACACATCCAAGTGTATGTGAGCAACTTATTTGTGCTTGCTGGGTTTTAAAGGAAAAAGCAAGTGAACACAAAGTTGAGAGAGTAGAAAAGGAGGAACAGATATAGAAAGAGCAGGAGATGGGGTATGAATATTGTACAATACATTGTACCTAATTAAATTCTCAAAGGACTAATAAAATACAAAAACAATGTAAGAAAGAAAGAAAGAAGGGAAGAAAGAAAGAGGGAAAAAGGATTTTTTCAGTGACTGAAATCTTAGTAGTTTGGCTAATCATATATGAAAGAAATATAATAGTGGTTTTCCCTCATTTATCAAAAATCCTGAAAATGCAATGCTATAATTGTGGATAAATTGGAATCCAAAAAGGAAATCCATCTTTAAAAAAAAAGAAAAGAAATCCTACTAGAAGAACAACTGTGACTAAATTACTCCTTTCTTTGTATATTTTGCATATGAAAATATATAAAGATATTCCTGACATATGGTCAACAATATACAATTAAAATGAAGAGCAAATTATAAATGCAGATCAAACAATTAATAAAATATGTCTTCCCCTCAATTTTGTGATTTTTCTGGTATTAGAATTTTAAAACATAGTTGTGATAGTCACTGTCACTGACTTTGGTTGTTTTTTTCTCTCCTTCTTCTGCCATTTTAAACAGCATCTTCAAATTATACTAGTGTAAAGCCCCAGGAGGCCTGGATCCATGCCTTCATTTTTAAAACTGTCTTCCTGAAGGACAAAGGCTGTGACCTTTTTCCTATGTGTTGATGAAAAGTAGGAAGCTTTCACAAAAGAAAACAGTCTGACACATAGATTCTGGGGATGATGTGAGTCTTTGAAATACATCTAAATCTGGGAATCAATTCTCCCCAAGGGAACAAATATGTGTTTACCTCTAAGGATGCTGTAATGCAGAGTCAATTCTTAATAAGAGCTATCCAATACGAACTTCCTGTAGTTCCCACCCCACTGGGTCCAAAACTATTCAGTTAAAATTAAAAATTGAACACAGTGATGTTGGGTGGGGGCCCAGAAGGTAGAATGTTCTCCTAAGACACATGGAACCTTGGGTTTGGTTCCGCAGTGCCACATAAAACCAGATGTCCCCATGAGATGGGGAACACGGCGAGGGTGGGGGGAGTCGGAACTGGGAAGAAGAGGGGGAGGGGAAGAGAGAGTAGGACATGGGGGAACTGGAAGGTTGAGTGGGGGGGGGGTAGAATAGGTTAGAAGACAGATCAGGCACCAGTGAGACCTCTAGTGATCTAAAGGGATGACACCAATTGGCAAGCTAAGCAATAGTGGAGAGACCACCTCGAATGCCCCTTCCTGATAATGAACTTAATGTCTATAACCATCCAGGAACCTTCATCCAGGGACTGATGGAAGCAGAGGCAAACACCCACAGTTAAACACTGAACTGAACCCAAGGAACCCAGTGACAGAGAGAGAGGAGCGATGAGCAAATTGACAAAGAATGGGGTGGCAAAACCAGCAGAGACAGCTGATCTGAACAGGGGAGAGCTCTTGGACCCCAGACCGACAGCTGGGAGGCCAGCATGAGACTGATCCAGACCCCTGAATGTGAGTGTCAGTGAGGAGGCCTGGGCAACCTATGGGGCCCTGAGCAGTGGATCAGTGTTTATCCCTGGAATACAAACAGACATCGTGTGTCCATAGCACAAAGAGGGTTGCTCTCTCAGCCTGGACTCTTAGGGGAGTGCCTGGACCCTACCCTGAGTGAAATGACAGACTCTAGATATCCCCTATGTGGAAGGAATTGGCAATAGGGTCAGAGGCTGGGAGGGGCATGGGGGGTACGGGAGGAGGGGAGGGAGAGGGAACTGGTATTGACATGTAAAACAAGCTATTTAAAATTAAAATAAAAAAAAGTTTAAAAAAAAACCAGATGTTGTAGTACACAACTTTAATTCTAGTTCTCTGGATGTGGAGACATGAAGATCAGAAGTTCAAGTTCCTTCAAAGCTGAGATATATGAGATAATGTTTCAAAAGAAAGAAAAAACCCCACAAGTTTCTCTGTACTGCCTTATTTTCAGCTTCCTTGTAAAAACATCAACTTGGTTCCTTCCTGATTTCTTAATATTTGGGGAGAAATGCTACAAATGGGTGAGTAAGATTTCATTACTGTCCACATATTCTGAATAATTCGGTTACCTACCTTAGCTTTGGAAAGAGCAATGGAAATGATTTTTGTAATATAATGAAAATGATGTCTTCGCTTTTCCAGGTGCTTTGAAGTTGTGTTGTCTATAGTCTACAGAGAGACTTACCAGTGGACAGGGTTCCTCAAGGCAATGCCTAATCAGATCTTCCCACCAGCATCCAGTCCAAACAGATGTGAGCCTATTTTTAAAGACTTCTGGGAAAGGGAGATCCCCTATCTCCCTTAGCAACGTGTTCCAGTGTTTAACAACATTTGCTGTTGGGGATGAGGGTTCTTGAGGCTGGCTTGAGTGTTTTTATATGTTTCTACATATTAGTGTTTTTTATTTATCTTTCTCCCTTTTGGTGTTAATTGTATCTTCTTGCTTCTCTGCCTTTTTTCAGTTAATTTCATTCTTAGACTTTTTTTCTTGGCAATAAAATAGAGTTTAAGGTGATCAAAGTTTGTAAACAAAACATGCAGAGTATAATTTTATATTAGACACATCTTTTTCAAAGGAATAAATTTTAACCAAGATTTTATACAAACAGTGCACAAACAGTTGATATTCTGTCCTTGTAGTTGTGAAGATGTGAACATGTATGACAAAGATATATATATATATAATATTTGTTGAAACATTACATTGAGATATTTAAGCTTGTAAATGTATTTATAATTTTATCTGTTTTTTAAGTTTCTTTTTAAAGCTCTACAAAGTGTCCATATTTTTAATACATTTATATTTATTTTGTGTGTATGGGTTCCTTGCCCATGGGTATCAGAAGAGGCTGTTAGATCCTCTGATACTTGAGTTGTAGATGGTTGTAAGCCACCATTTTCATAGTGGCACTTGAACTTGGGTCCCCCGGAAGAACAACAAATGTCCTGGATTGCTGAGCCATCTCTCCATGCCCCACCCTTATTTGTCTTAAGTTGATAAACTCTGAGCTAGACTTGAAGATGCACCGGAGGTCTGAAGAGTACAGACTATACCCATCATTTCTGCCCCGTTCCTTTCAAGCGTTGGCCTCGGAATCCATCTTCACACCTATGAAACCAATCACACTTAAACACACAGTGGTCATATCTCAAGGATTTGTTAGTTCCAGGAAGATAAAGTTATTTGTAATACTTCTTTCTTGTGTTTGTGTACGTGAGGGTGTGTGTGTGTGTGTGTGTGTGTGTGTGTGTGTGTGTGTGTGTGCCTGTGGACCAGAGGTCAAGTCAGGTGACTCCTCAATAACTGATCCATCTAATTTCTTCTTTTAATTTTTTTCTAATTATCATTTCATGTGTATGAATGTTTTGCCTGCACCACTGTGTGCCTGGTACCTGTGGAGGCCAGAAGAGGGCATCACATCCCCTGGATCTGGAGTTAAGAGAGGCTGTGGTGGCCCAAGTCTTTAATTCTAGGACTAAGGAGGCAGAGGCAGGCAGTTTGAAGCCAGCCTGGCCTACAGAATGAGTTCCAGAGAAACCCTGTGTCAAAAAAAAAATCAAAAGAAAAAAAAAAAACCCCACAGAGACAGTTGTGAGCTATCATGTAGGTGTGGTGTTGGGAATTGAACCTGGATCCTCAGTGTTCTTCATTCACCACTGAATCATCTCTCCAGCACCCTCCACCTTACAGTTTTGTGACAAATTCTCTCATAGGAACTGGAACTCACCAATTTGCCTAGACTTGCTGGTCAACAAACCCTGGGAATCCTCTTATCTTGCCCTGCCCTCACACTAGGGTTGGAAGTATTTGCTGGTGCCAGCCCAGCTTTTTGTGTGAGTTCTGGGTTTCCAAACCTGGGTCTTTGTACTTGTGTGACAAGCACTTCACCCACTGAGTCATCTCTCCAGAGTGTTTGGAATACACTTATCATCAGGCACTGACTTCATGCAATTCCACCAACAGTGATTCATACACTGGACCTGTTCTCTCGCAGGATCTGTTAAAATGGAAGGAGATTTTAAAATTACAAACCTTTATCAAAGCAGTCTAAGAAACTGGCCCAAAGCTTGTACGTTAAGGACCAGGTGACTGGTAGATGGCTAGACATGGAAACGTGTAGAGAGAGGATGACTACAAATCACAGATGGTCCTGGGCTGAATTGGTTCATGTCAGCTGTTGACATACATTTATTTGTACTTCCTTGTTCACTCATGAGTCTTTGGTATCAACCAAAGGAGGGGAATTATGAAAAAGTGAAGCTTTGTCTCTGACTCCTTTGCTGCCTTTTGCGTCCCCATTCCTCATACTGAGTTGCCTTGCCCAGCCTTAATATGAGGCAAGAGGCTTAGTCTTACTGCAACTTGATATGCCATGTTTTTGAAAACCATGGGAGGCCTGCCCTTTTCTGAATAGAAAAGGAGGCGAGGAGGGTAGAGAAACTGCAGTCGGGGATGTAAAATCAATTAACTAATTAATTCATTTTAAAAAAGAAGTGCATCTTGAAGGAGTATGAGGGATAGCTTTCAAATACCCGTAGATCTCTTATTGGCTGAATGATCGTGCTCTGGCTTCCCATTGACAAATATTTATTCTTAATTATCCCTTGAATGCCTACAGCAACGAGGTAACCATTGACATATGTTTCTATGCTGTATCCGTACTTACTATATCTACACTGTTAAAATCTACTGAACCTCTGACACTCATACAGTCACTTCCTCGTCTGTCTCTTGAATTTAATTCTAACCATTTTTCTGAGTAGCACCTTTAAAACCATGCTGACTGCCTTGATTCTGGCTATTGTGTGGCAGTGCCATAAGCTGAGTGGTATGAAAGCAAAAAACATCTGATTATCATAGATCTGGAGGCTGGACACCAAGTATCAAGATGCCAGGATCGATGGGCTCCCGTGAGATTCCTCTCTTAGTTGCAGAGGGTTGACTTCTTGTGTCCTGAAGTGGCAGAAAGACAGCAAGCTAGATCTCATGCTTCTGCTGTTAAAGGCATATTCCCATGCCCAAGGAGTCCACCCTCCTCCCTAATTACCTCCCCAAGACTCCACTGCCTAGTAATAACATCATCCATTCAGGGCTTGAGTTTCAACGTATGAAACCTTGGAAGACAAATTCAAGTCCATCTGGTTTGTACCAAGAAAACTGTTCACATTTTTAATCTGCATTACTTTTGCTGGGCTTTGTTTTTTCCTCCTTGTCCATTTACTTACTGATTCTCTTCTCTCACATAGTACAAGTGTGTGTGTGTGTGTGTGTGTGTGTGTGTGTGTGTGTGTGTGTAGGAGGCACTCGTTTTGCCTAGCATAATATAACACCCAATAAAGAACTGCAGGAATCACGTTATTTCCCTGCATGTTAAAATCTCGGGCCTGTACGCCACTCTCAACTTCATTCTCAAATCATTGTACCTGAAGATAAAAGGTGATAAAATCATTACCATCTTGGAAAGAGTGCCAAACAACCACAGAGATTCACACTTTCTTAAAACGTGCAAGGATTATGTCCTTAAGAATGGAAGTGCAAGATCAAAAGCCACTTTGACAGTGGCAATTTGTTTGTAGCACAAACTAAGGCAATGAGCCCAACTTGACCTAGGTTCTGAAGAGCTGGAATTGTGTCTTCATAGGTTCATTTGGTTCTTAGCCTTCTTCCTTACCAGTCAGGACAGTAAGGAGAGAGCTTTTTTGGCACAGGAGCCCTGACTGCTTGAAATGAGACAGAGATCACCCAGGCACTTCAGAAGCAAGACACCAGATGGTAATAACACATTTCTACTCTTAGATGTTCAGATCAGAGGTTAAAGGTGAAGGTCTTATCTCATTTGTCAAATGATGTAAGTCATTATTAAATCAAGACAAACCAGTTAACATCTGAAGTATAATTTGTGTTGCTATTTATAATGCACTCACCAGTTCATTGGGTTTGCCTGGCTTATTTAATTGTGTGTGGCATTTTGCATTTGTTAAAAGCTTGGGGAGAACAAGGAAATGACCTGGACAAATCACAGTTCAGAATAATGCGAAAATTCCCTTCATGTGCCAATTGAATGTTGGCAACTTTGAGTTACTTGATTAAATCATGCATTATTTAAGATAATGACGAGCTTTTCACCACAGGAAACACCCCAGGTAAGCCTGTAAACTTTGACAACGCTTGTAAACTTTAGGGTACATATCTGATTTTTAGAATAGAAGTGAGCACATGTGTGGGCTCACACACACACACACACACACACACACACACACACACGCACGCACGCACGGACATACACAAAGAGGGTTGATGTAAATGAGTCAACTGACTTCTTATTACATTGATATCAATATCAAAAGGAAAATAAAAATTCATGTAGACAAACACATCCATAAAGAAAAAATCTTAATATATTTCTTGCTAAGAAAAGTGACAGCGTTGGTCTGTAAGAACCTCTAAAGGATAAAGTCTTGGTAACTCAGAAACTGACTGAAAGGAATAGTCAGTTTCTTCACACTGATTATCCAGTGAGTCTGTCATTAGGAAAAGGAATTGTCATCTTCTTTACCATTGTGCCAATACTTACTAAGTTCTTCCTATATGCTTGGCACCATACTTAAAAAATTGCTTGTATTTTGTGTTTGTGTGTCTTTTTGTGTCTGTGTGCATATGTGTAGGGTATATGTGTGCATGTACATATATGCAAGGAGGCAGGCACTTGTGGAGGCCAGAGGTTGACATCAGGACTCTTTCCTCAGTGGCATCGGCAACTTATTTTTTGAGTCAGGGTCTTGTGAGGAACCTATAGCTCAGTTTCCAGCTGGACTGAATGGCCACTAGGCCCTGGGAACCTGCCTGTCTCTTTCTCCCAGCACTGGGGTTACAGATGTGTACCATGTCTGGCTTTTTAAGTGGTTTGAGGGGTGGGGATAAGTTGATCTCAAATCCTCATGCTTTCACAAGCATGTTTCCCGCTGAGCCATCATTTCCCCAGTCCTTCTGCATGTCTTAATGCACCTTATCTTTAGAACGATCTTGTGAGATTGTGACCTTATTATGCTCATTACAAGGATGAGGAAACAGAAGTCACACAGATAGTAAGAATTAAACAATTGGGTCTTATGATAGAACAGCAAATACTTTTTCAATATAAATTGTATTTAAATTATAAACAATCTTATTTTACATATCAATCCCAGTTCCCTCTCTCTACCATCCTCCCATGCCCCCGACTGACCCCTCCTTCCCATTCCCTTTCTGCTCCCCAGGGAGGGTGAGGCCTTCCACAGGGGATCATCAAAGTCTGTCTCATCATTTAGGGCAGGGCCTAGGCTCTCCCCTGTGTGCCTAGACTGAGAGAGTGTCCCTCTATGTAGAATGGGTTCCCAAAATCCATTCCTATTCTAGGGATAAATACTGATCCACTACCAGAGGCCCCACAGATTGCCCAGGCCTCCTAACTAACACCTACGTTCAGGGGTTCTGCATTGGTCCTATGTTGGCTCTCCAGCTGTCAGTCTGGGTTCCATGAGTTCCTGCTTGCTCAGGCCAGCTGTTTCTGTGGGTTTCCGAGCATGGTCTTGACCACTTTGTTCATTACTCTTCCCTCTCTACAACTGGATTCCAGGAGTTCGGCTCAGTGTTTAGCTGTGGATCTCTGCTTCTGCTTCCATCAGCTACTGGATGAAGGCTCTAGGATGGCATATAAAGTAGTAATCAATCTCATTATCAGGGAAGGACATTTAAGGTAGCCTCTCAGACTATTGCTTAGATTGTTAGTTGGGGTCATCCTTGTAGATCTCTGGACATTTCCCTAGTATCAAATTTCTCTTTAAACCTATAATGTCTCCCTCTATTATGGTATCTCTTTTCTTGCTCTCCTCTATTCTTCCCCTGACTCAATCTTCTTGCTCTCTCATGTCCTCCTCTCCCCTCCTCCTCTCCCCTCCTCTTCTCCCCTTCTCTTTCTCCTTATTCCCTTCCACCTCCCCCCATGCTCCCAATTTGTTCAGGATCTCTTGTCCCTTCCCTCTTCACGGTGGGGGGGGAGCTGCGCTGGGAGGGTGGGAGGGGGCTATGTATGTCTTGCTTACTGTCCTGTTTCCTAGCTTCTCTGGAGGTATGGATTGTAGTCTGCTAATCCTTTGCTCTATGTCTAATTTCCATAAAGAGTGAGTACATACCATGCTTGTCTTTCTGTGACTGGGTTACCTCACTTAGGATGGTTTCTTCTAGTTCCATCCATTTGCCTGTGAATTTCAAGATTCCATTGTTTTTTTTTTCCACTGAGCAGTGCTCCATTGTGTAAATGTACCACATTTTCTTTATCCATTCTTTAGTTGAGGGGCATCTAGGTTACTTCCAGGTTCTGGCTATTACAAATAATGCCAGGAAATACTCTTAACCTGAGTGATCTCCCTCCAGCCCCTAGAAGTTACTGTTCTAACCATGTACTATCTTATTGAGGGGTTTTTTTTCAGAAAAGCATTATGATTTATTTGATAAAACAGTTTTTATCAAATTTATTTGAGTTTTAAAGGTGTTGGTTGACCTTCTAGCTGATAACTGTTAAATTTATTTACATGCATTCATGTGAGCAGAAATGTACATACCCATAGTATTTGCTAAAACGATGTAAACTGATATAGGTATCTGAGGTCTATAGTTACACACTCATGGAGCTGTTAGTTCTCTAATTAAATCAAATAGTGCAATAATATATCACATTTTTTGTGCTATCGCATAAAAAGAAAGAAAGAGAAATTAGGTTTTTAAGAGGGAAGATTCTAAGAGCAAAGCAAATTTGGGAGTTGTTTTTTTTTTAACACAACCAGAAAGAAAGATACCCTTTAGAGATATCCAGAAAGCTATGATATTTACTCATCTATTCTGATAACACAATGGATTTTCCAAGACAAGCTGGGGGTGGTAACCAAGGGCTTCGTTTATCTGAAATTAGAAGTGCCCACAATGGGTTGGCAGGGCTGTGGGCAGCATTGTGTGTTTCCTAGCTCTCTCTAATTAGCCCTAGAAAAATGCAAAGAATAGCACCCACATTCTGGAGGGCTTGTTACCTGAAGAACCATTTTCCTTTTGTTAAATTCAGTGTGTGTAATTATGTTTTCAGAAAACCTCTGTTTTGGAACCCTTCCCTCACTGACCTGCCACCCGTTGGAAGCCATACCCAGCAGGCTCTGTTTACCAAAGTACCAAAGGCTGGTTCTAAGAAAAGCTTATTTTAAAGTAATTAATAGTGCATGTGTGGGCACACATGTATGTGCGTGCATGTGCATGAGTGTGTGAGTACATGTGTGCGTGTATGCACGTGTGTGTGTGTGTGTGTGTGTGTGTGTGTGTGTGTGTGTGTGTCCAATACCTTTCCAGGTCTTTGGAAATGACCTATCCAACAATTGCGTTTCTCTCTATCTCCTGATCTACTCTCTTGGTCACCTACTCAGGACCTTTCCTTCCTCTCCCTGCCACCTGAGCCCAGCCACACTGGCCTCTCAGTTCCTCCAGGTGCTGAGCTGTTTCTACTTGAGCCTTTGCATTTTCAGTTTCCGTTCACTGAGGGCCTCTCTCACTGCTCTTCACCAGTCGGGTCTCAGCTCGAATGTCAACTCTGCAACTCCCGCTGCTCTCATCCAGTCTTGTTCCACCTACTAATCTACTGCCTATGGATGACTTCCTTTATTCTTACCATTTCTCATCATTGGAAACTGATTTATTTTCTCTCATTTCTCCTTGGACCTTAGCACCTTTGTCTGCCTTGCTCTTCCATTTATCTCTAACTACTAAACAATACCTAGCATGTGGGCCCCTGTAAATAGGTATACATGTATCTTCACTCAAAAGTCTATCTATGGAGGTAGGAGTTAGAATACAGATTACTTTGGGGGTGTATTGACAGGGAAAGGGTATAGAAGGCAGTCTATGTTAAAAACATTCGTCGTTGTCATCAGGGTAACCGGCACATGAAAACACATGTATACAAACTTGAATATAGTTGTGCATTTATGGGTTATCAAAGTTTGACATATTACAAACTGTTTTGCCAGTTTGTCAAGAGATGATCTCCCCATGTGATATTTGGGTAGCTTTCAAGCTAGATGTCCAGATCCAACATCTCTAGCTGCTTTTTGGAGAATTGTTTTTGGTAAATGACCATTGCCTTAAAGGACAGATGCAACATCGAAAACAAAACAAGCTGGTCCCCCAAGGGTGCATACCACTTTGAACATCTGTATCCTCGGATAAGGTCTCATTTAGCAGAGGGAGCCTCACATTTCATGGGCATTACCACAGTAATACACAGGCATGGAAAAAAGATAAGAAATGAAGGTGGAATGTACCTTAAGAAATGAAGATTAAAAGTATTATAACCAAGTATTATCAGGGTTTGGTGGCATATACCTTTAATCCCAGCACTAGGGAGTCAGAGGCCAGGGGATCTGTGAGTTCAGAGTTCTAGGCCAGCCTGTTCTCCATAGTGAGTTCCCAGATAGCCAGAGGTACATAGTGAGATGATATATCAAACAAAACAAGAAAAAATACAAACTAATCATTTAACAAAGGTATCATCAACACATCAGTTTCATTGAGGAAAAATGATTATAAAGACGTTAAAATTAGAGGACATTAGCAGGGTATGGACCATTTTAATTTTTGGAATGTAAAGTTTTGACATATTTATCTACATATGCAAGAACGCCAAGCAGAAAGGACACACTAAGTTGTTTCTTATTTTAAAATATGCTTTCAAAACATATAAAATAAATGATTCTATTAATGAGTGACTTTATGGAAATAATCAAGAACAGCTTCATCTATGTAAGTTAATTTTTCAAATGCAATGAAATGTTAACTCAAGCATAAAATGTTTTAAAAATTACTTAAAACATATTTAATCTTGTGAAATGTTTCTAAACAGAACAGGGCTTTCCTCCCTTTCTTATGCAAAACTTATTGCCCTGGTACACTGGTTTCTCCAAGTTTGAGTATGTGATCCACCTGGATGGGCACACAGACCTGTCTTCGTGGTTGCAGCTTGTATTGTCCTTACCCTGGTAACAACTGACTGTGTCTATCCCTCTTCACTTTCTTCAACTCTCCACAACTTTAACAACCCCCTCTTTGTTGGGCATGCTCCTCTGGGTCAAAATAATACTCACACTAGCATTCCCTCAAGTGATTCACTGCTTGTAATTTGCTATCAGATTTGACATTACATTTCTATCTAAGAACAAGCATCACCACAGAGCTTAGCAACAACTATATTACCATTTGACATGCTCCCCAACACCGCCCCCCCACCCGTCTCCTTACCTCAGGTTCAAAACTACACACAAAAAGCTTCTACTTCATCAGAAATCAGACCAGTAGGTAGCCTAGACGCAGATGAAGTCATTGTTATCACAGATCCCGAAATAGTAAGTAAAAACAAAAGACTTAATTGGTCAAAGAAAATGCATTCCCTCACCAAGGCTAGTCATGAGAAACAACTCTCATATCTTAGCATATTAAATTCTACTATGTCGCCTGAAGCCCAAGTCTCTGTCTTTTGATCCTTACTTACTCCCACCTCCTAAGTACGAATTTCTCTGAAACTGGGTATCCATGTTTTGCCCTGAGAAGAGATTGGAGGATGCTGAAGGTACTAAAGCCTATCTCATGTACATTCTCATTTCTCTCTGACATTTTTCCCCCTGATTCTCTTCTTAGCAGATCAGATTTTATAATCTCCTAATTGGGGGGGATTCCTAATCTCCGTGTTATCTCCATGAAGGAGTGGAGGTCCCAAGAGGGGATCTGTGCTGGGACAAATATCCTGAGCTGACAGAACAGCCACCTTGTCCCTGCCTTTGAAGTCAGGATGCTCATCACTGCCCCATCCACCCACACGACCTGAGCGAAGGCATGCATTTGTGTGGGTATTTCATATGTTCCTCCTGAATTCTAATGTTTATCATAGGCCTATGTTTCCCTTTCTCTAACTTGGCATTTTAGGCATTAGTAATATTTTTAGTTGAATGGATGTCAATTTTATTTATTTGCCCCAGTTTCAGATATTAAGTTCTCTCTCTCTCTCTCTCTCTCTCTCTCTCTCTCTCTCTCTCTCTCTCTCTGTCTCTGTCTCTCTCTGTCTCTGTCTCTGTCTCTCTGTCTCTCTGTCTCTCTCTGTCTCTGTCTCTGTCTCTCTCTGTCTCTCTCTCTCTCTCTCTCTCTCTCTGTGTGTGTGTGTGTGTTTGTGTGTACTTTAAGCATGGTCTTTACATATTAGATTTACCTATGGCTGTGTTAACTCTATAATTCTTATAAGAGTGGGAGGAAGAAGATGAAAGGAAGAAGAAAAGAATACGGAAAGGGATTTCAAATTGTTTTCTTTTTTTGCAATACAGGATGACTGCTGTAACTGACTGTGGCCCCTGTGAGTGGTGGTCTGACTGGCATACAACCCCTTAATGTCAAAATTCTTTAAGATCTAGCACAGCTAGCACACGTTTCTTCCCTTTCATTGAAAGTAGGTTTACTTCCCATATAATATATCCTGATTACGATTTCCAGAACTGCCACCTCCCATTCAGATCCACCCCTTTCTGCCTCTCCTTAGGAAAAATACACTTCTAAGGGATAATAATACAATAAATTCGATATAATGTAATAATAAGACAAAACAAATACTAACACATAAGAAGAGTTGTATAAAACAAACAAACAGGAGGAAAAGAGCCCAAAAGAAGGCTCAAGAATAAGAGACCACTGTGTCCACACTCACAGATCCCATAAAAGCACTAAACTGGAAGCCATAATATATACACAGAGGACCTGGTGGAGACCCATGCAGGCCCTGCGCATGCTGCCTCAGTCTCTGAGCTCATATGAGCTTTGAACAACTTAGTTTAGGGGTCTTGTTTCCTTGGTGTCTTCCATTCCCTTTGGCTTTTACACTATTTTCTTCCTCCTCTTCTATGGTGCTCCCTGAACCCTAGGAGGAGGGATTTGATGAAGATAAGTAGAGCTGAATGTTCCAAGATCTCCCCCTCTCTGAATAATGTCTGGCTGTGGATCTCTATATTTGTTCCCATCATCTGCAGGAGGGATTTCTCTGATGACACCTGAGCAAGGCACTGACCTATGATTTAAGCATAATGCTGTTATAAGCGATTTTATTGCTTGGTTTTATTTTTATTTAACTTCTCTCTGTTCAATGAGTTGTGTAAGTGTTGTCTTCAGCAATGGGGACTTATTGTCAGTTTGTGGAGAGTAACCTATAACCTGGGCAACAAGCCGGGTTGTTTGGAGAGCTCATGAGACCCTTTTGGTCAACAACTCAATGAGATGCAACCCATTCCTCGTACTGCAAGTTTCATTTGGTGATAAGAGATGTCCATTTGAGATTCTGTCTCCCTCGTTATTTGGTAATTTTATTCAGATTGCTTTCATATATGTATATATTTTAGAAAGCTTCTATTGTACTAGGTGTCCATTCTACCCCTTAAATGTCCCTTAATTTTAGATGTCTCTGTCCATATTTTCTCCCTTATCCATGTCTTGTCTCTCCTCCTACCCAGATCTTCCTACGCCAGCTCCAATCCTATCCATTCATAACTATCTATTCTATTTCCTTTGTCTAGTGAGATCTATCTGGTTCCTCTAGTCCTACTCTAACCTCTGTTCTTCTACAGATTATAGCTTGGTTATCATTGGCTTAACCACTAATATCCACATATAAGCAAATACATATTTGTCTTTCTCAATCTTTCTGGTAACCCATTGCATCCCTCAGGATGACTTTTTCTAGTTCCATCCGTTTTTCTATGTTGTGGAATAATCTTTTTGTACACTGTAAAGATGTGTCTTTTCCAAGGCTCCTTCTGATTGGGTTAATAAAGAGATAAATTACCAACAGCTAGGCAGGAAGAGGTTAGACAGGACTTCTGGGCAAAGAGAGAGGAAGAGTAGATGAATCAAGGGAGCAAGAGAGATGACAGCAGACATGGAGGGGAAACAGGATGTGCAAGATGGAAGAGAGGTCAAAAGCCACCAGACAAAACATAGATTAATAAAAATGGATTAATTTCAGTTGCAAGAGTTAGTGGGACAAGGCTAAGCTATAGTCTGAGCTTTCATAATTAACAGTAAGTCTCCATATCATCTTTTTGTGAACTGATAGCCCAAAGAAAATCCTATTTTAACTGCTGAGAAATACTCCATTGTGTAAATGTGCCACATTTTCTATATATATTCTTCTGTTAAGGGGCATCTAGGTTCTTTCTAATTTCTGGCTATTATGAGTGGATCATAAATGAACATGGTTGAGGAGGTGTGTCTGTAGGAGAATGAAGTGACCTTTGGGTTTATGTCCAAGAGTGGGGCATTAGTAATTTTAATAGGAATTTAAAAACTACTTTTATTCTATGAGAAATCCATGCAGTGTATTTTGATTATATTCACCTCCTATTCCTGCCCTCCACTGCTCCTCCCAACCCCTTCCAGATGCAACCCTTCCTCCCTACCCTCCTCTTCCTTGTGCCTTCTTTTATTTATTTATTTACTTAATTTTATTGATACCATTTTTTGTTAACTATGTTGTTGTAAGTTCATGGGTGCAGCCCTAACATGTGCAGACAACATTGTTTCACAGCAGATATCTTGGTTCTCTAGTTCTTGGGATCTTCTGCTCCCTGCTTCTGTAATTTTCTATGAGCCTCAGGTGTGGGTCAAGCTTCGAATGAGTTAATTGGGGACAAGCCATCTACCCTAAGTTATTCTCTGCATGTTGACAGTTGTGGGTTTCTGAAATGATCTCTGTCTGCTCAAGAAAGCTGCTTCTCTGGTGAGGTGTGAGAGTCACCATTTTCTGTGAGTGTATAAGCATGAATATTTAGACTATTTATAACACAGTAAGCAAGTGTCCTGCATGAATTCCCTGTTATCTAGTGTATCTTATGTTCAAATTCAGCTGCTGTTGGCTACCCCCAGGATATAAGTGACATCACTGAACCTTTTGAAGTATCTTGCTATGTTTGTCATTGTTATGATTTGTAGGCATTGCAGCTAGATTGGACTTGCTGGGTTGACATTTTTTCTCCCTGGGGGTCAGTGTCAACTGAAACCAGAGCATCATCATAGTCTCTTTGTATCAGGACATTCGTCAGTCTTCCCATTCTGTAATAACCCACATTGCGGGGTCAACTGTTGGGACCAGCCAACCTGTCCAGTCTGTACCTGAGAGGGGGAGTGTGGGTTGAGGAAAGAAACAGGCTAGGGAATATCTAGATAGAGTCCAGAGGGCACCTGGTGAATACCAGGATCAGCCCTATGCTTATTATTACTCAAAACTCTTATATACCCCAATTAAAAAGGGGGAAGGCAAAAAGACTTCCTTATCAAGATACAAAGAACAAGCAAATGCAATTACCTTCTCAATACTCAAAACATCTGGTAACCACACCCTTCATCAAATATCCCATTGTCAAGGCAAGACATCCATTAGTTACTCCTTAGGCCAAATATCCTGTTGTCAAGGCAAGGCACACAATAGCCACACCTTAGGCCAAACATTCTGTTGTTTAAGCTTGCAAGAGCAATAGTTGGTTTGAACTCTCTGACCTTAAGTCAAGATGAAGTGGAGCCATTTCTATGGGATCTGGCACTGTCCCTGTGCAGCTACCTCCAGCATGCCCTTGAGTCCCTGTCCTACTTATCTTTAACTATTAACTTAGGCAACCTAGAGTCACCTGGGAATGGAGTCTCAGTTGAGGGATTTCCCAGAGAAGATTGGCCTGAGGCTGTGTGTGTGTGTGTGTGTGTGTGTGTGTGTGTGTGTGTGTGTGTAGGGGTTATTTTATTGACACAGTCGGCCAGGTCCACTGGCGGTGGAAACATCCTGTAGCAAACAACACTGGAATATATAAGGAAGATAGCCATGTTAAACCCAGAAACCATGCAAACCACTGAGCAATGTTTTCCATAGTTTCCTCTTCAAGTTCTTCCTTGAGTTCCTTCCCTGAAATCTCCATGATGGACCGTATCCTGGAAGGAAAGTTCGCCCATGAGTTGATTCTGGCCCACCTGTTTCATCACAACAGCTGAAAGGAAACTAGAACACGGCCTCTCCACCCTTTCCACACTGGGGGTGATGCTTTCAACAGACTGTTTTTTTTCTTTGCCATATTTTTATAGAGATGAAGTCTAACTTTTAAAAAGAGACATCAAAATACCTTTTAGCCTGAAAAGGGGGGCCAATTGGTTATAAAGTATTAAATAGAACATCGGAAAATGTGACTAAAAGGAGAGAAGGGGAATTCAGGCGGTTGGCCAGCCCAGTTTCATCATATTCAGTGTATAAAGGGATGGCTCTCAAACTGATGGAAATTGGAGTCATCTGAAGCTCTTATGCACCATGGGGCTTTCCAGACCCTAATCCAGGGGCAGCACAGACTTTTGGCTAAAGGTATCAAGTGGTGTTGTTGCAGGCCTTTGAAACAGATTTAGGGAAAATCTGGAGTATTAAATGGCACACTGTTGTCAATTTGCTTGGCCTTTCTTCTCTCCTCCTTTTTTTTTTTTTTTTTTTTTTTTGAGACAATGTTTCTCTGTGTGTCCCTGGCTGTACTGGAACTTGCTCTGTAGACCAGGCCAGCCTTGAACTCACAGAGATCCGCCTGCCTCTGCCTCTGCCTCCCCTATGTGTTGGGACTCAAGGCAAATGCCACCACCGCCCAGCTTTCTGCCTATCTTCTGAAGCCCTGAGGGTTAGCACCGTATTGTTTAATCCTAAGTAGCGTATGTCACCCTAAATCACACTGTGGTTCTGGATACGTATCCTTCCATTACTACCACCTCCCTCCATTTTGCAAGCAAAGGATATTACTAGTTGGATGAGCACAATGGTCTATGTTAGGATGTTAAGACTTGTATTCTACTAATGATTTAAGAGGCAAGAATATCTTACCTCAAAATCTTGTATTTCAGGATATCTAGGTATTCTCCATACTGCTAATTACGACCTTACTTATTCAATTAAAACAGATAACTAGAAAATGGATGATCCATCTGATAGGCTGTTCTAAGTTTTACTAAGACCTACTGCTATATTCCATTTTCAACAGATCATTATAGCAGGCAATCTTTTTAGTGTTGTTGTTTTTAAATATTTGTTTACTTGTATTTTATATGCATTAGTGTTTTGTCTGCATGTACATCTGTTTGAGAGTGTCGGATCTTGGAGTTATAGTGTTGAATTGCATATGGGTGCTGGGATTTGAACCCAGGTCCTCTGGAAGGACACTCAGTTCCCTTAACTGTTGAGGCATCTCTCTAGCCCCCAGTGTTGTTGTTTTTTAAGAAACATGAATTAGTCAGAGGAAATGGCGTGTGTGTGTGGGGGGGGGAACAGGGGTGGTGGTGGTGGCAGGGATGGGGGGGTGGGGGTGGGGGCACTATGGGGCAATCTAGGGTTTAACTCCAGAGACTCTGTCCTTTTATTTTGAGACAGTTTCCAGTGGTCTAGGCTAGACAGCCTGCAAGTCAGTATGGTATCTTCCTGTCTCTGCCTCTCTAGCAGTGGGATTGCAAGTGTATGCCATTGTGCCGGGCTTTCTTGTGTAGGTTGTGGGGATCGAAACCAGATCATCAATCATGCTTGCAAGGCAAGCTTCTAATTGACAGGTTACTTCACAGCCACAGTTTTCACAATTTTACAGGAGAATTTATTACTGTAGTCTGTGCTGAATTTATAGTCATAGATATTAGACACATACTTATGATCAACTCTTTAACTAAACAAGGCAGAATTAGAGATTTAGTAGACAATTATGTGTGAATCCTCCTTTGTATGATAGCTTTCTCCACGAGGAATTTCTCAGCCTTCCAAGTACAAGCATGACCAACTTGACCACCCACACCCAAGACTAATGACTAATTCACGTGTAAGGGCATCACTGAAGCTGCCTAACCTACATGGGAAGATCTTCTCCCATTGGAACCACTAAGAGAGTCACTGGTAAACTGGGAGTGCTGCTACCATGCTGTCAAATGTTTGTCTAAAGGACAAAGAAAAACAGAGATATAAAAAACTTCTGAGTGGCCGGGTGTTGGTGGCACATGCCTTTAATCCCAGCACCTGGTACGCAGAGGCAGAGGCAGGTGAATCTCTGTGAGTTCGAGACTGAGTCTAGTCTACAAGAGCCAGCACCAGAACAGCCTCCAAAGCCACAGAGAAACTCTGTCTCAAAAAACCAAAACCAGACCAAACCAAAAACCAAAAAACTTCTGAGTGATGAACAAAGATCTAACTAGGGTAAGAGCATGGGCACGGAGGATCTTGCTGAGCTCTCAACTTCTAGCTATAGGAGACAATGAAATCCCTGTGTTGTGCTTTGAAAATGAGAAGCTCCTGCAAGTGTATGTAATGAGGTGACGTTCTATTGAGATGTGATGGACCTGTAAGATAGGGAGACAGTAGGTCACTGGGGGCATAGGTGCACAGGTTTGTGATGTGTTATTGTTGACTGAAATATATATATAATATTGCAAGAGGACAATAGAAAAAAGATGATTTGACTAACTCAAGTATATGAAAAAGTGAGCTCATTTGAAAACTCACCCTTGTAAAGAGAGAGCCTCTGAAGTGCCCTGCTTGATCAGAGCCAGGCTGGGGCCAGCTACAAAAATGTTTCTCATTTCATCATGTTGAGTCCCTCAGGCACTCAGAAGCTGTTGCAGGTATGGCCAAAGGTGATCAAACTCATGGCGCTGCCAGCAGCCCTTGGTACATCCATGTGATGCCACTTTTACAGGAAGAATGAAAGAGGTACGGGGTCATGGAGGCTTCTGCCCTGACTTCAAAGGAAAGCAGAGGAGGCCATACAGTATGTGATAGGCTGCCTCCTCAAGGGTAGTATATGAAGCTGTAATGGTGAGGCCAAATGTGGAAACCCCAGAAAGCTGTAGAGGACAAGAACATGGATTCTCTACCTAGGAAAGGAATAGGCAGTGAGTTGAGTCAGCCTGAGACAGGAGTCATTTGTAGCAAACCAGAAGGTTGGAGAATCGAGGTTACCCAAACATTTAGAACTCACTTCACACGGCATGTTCCACTTCCTGGATATGGTGTTTGTCCTACCGGGTTTCGCTCTTGCTTAGGTTTGACCATTCTTTTCTGTTTTCCCATCCTTACTTTTCAGGATGGGGATGTTTAGTCTATCTTCAAGTGTGTAAATTTCTTTTTTATTTTAGAGAACATTACAGCTAAGAGTTTGCTGTCTCAGAGGAGATGTTGAATTTGGACTTTTGAGCAATATTACACCTCTGGAGATTTTGGGGATTATTTTTTTGATAGACAAAAACATTTTGCATTATGAAATGGCCATAAACCTTGGGACCCAGGGGTGGAATGTTCTCTTCTAAATCTGAAGTGCCCTCTTAGGATTACTTATTAAACATTGGGTCCCTAGATTGCTGCACTATTTGACAGATGTGGTAGAAACCTTGGGAGGCAGGAGTCTAGCCAGAGGAAGCAAATCTTTGGAGTTTACATCATGAACCTACTCCTCTCCCCTTAGTTGCTGTTCTATTGCTGAGATAATACACCATGACTAAAGCATTTTATACTAGAAATAATGTAACTGGGCTTAGAGTTCCAGAGGGTTATAGTCTATGATGGAAGAGTAAAGACACAGGGACAAGGAGCTGGAGCCACACCTCCTAAAGCTTCCCAAACAGTTCCACAATCTGAGGACCAAGTATTCAAGCCTGCGGGAATGTTCTCATTTAAACCACCACACTCCTAACCGCTTCCTGTCAACCATGTGATAAACAGCCACCTCCTGCACATGCTTTTAATGCCATGATGTTCTGTATAGGCACTTGGAGCCAAGCAACCATGAATCATATGGATGAACGCAAACAAAGAATTCCACTTTTATGCTGCTTCGGTTGGTTTCCTTGTTACAGTGACAAAAGAGTAACTAATATATCCTGTGTTCCTTAAAACATTTTGGTGTTGAGGATATAACTACAAGAGCCTCAGTATGGCTGGCTCTCTGACTCTAGACTTCTTCATGTACAATGTCTTTTTGTAATCAGGCTTTGTGCTCTGCTGAAGTAGGTCTTTGTTGTTTTGCTTTTTTTTTCTGCTTGTTTTTGCCAGGGTTTTTCTGTGAAACAGTATGACTATCCTGGAACTCACAGGCTGGCCTTGAACTCACAGAGATCCGCCTGTCTCTGCCTCCGAATACATCACCACTGCCAGACTGTTGAAGTAGGTCTTAACTAGAATGCATTAAATATCAACTGTGCTATCTGTTAGAAACGCCATCTTTGGCTGTGTGATGGTGGCACACACTTTTAATCCCAGCATTTGGGAGCAGAGACAGGTGGATCTCTGAGTTCAAGGCCATCCTGGTCTACAGAGTGTTTCAGGACAGACAGGACTACATGGAGAAACCCTGTCTGGGGGGGGGTAGAAGGAAAAGAAGGGAAAATAAAGGAATACAGAGTCTTGGGTTCACATAGATTCAATTAGAGGGGGACTGAATAGCCTCAAACTTGTCCTAGATTGAGAGGGTTCCCTACAGTAGCTTGGAGTCTGTTCACCGTTTGTCTCAGTCTCTCCATGTCCATTTCCCCTTGAGATCTACACACATTTCAGGGTTGGAAGCTTCATATTCGTCTTTTCCTTCTTCCTGAAAACCTTTGTTCTCCAGTTATCTGCAGGCCTAAATCTTTCCTTTCAGCCTGCTAGTAAGTTTCTTTCTCAGTGTGACCCAAGTACTTGACACAGTGACGGTACTATCTCACTCTACCTATTTCCTTTATATAGGTTATTTTCTCTCTCCATGAATCTCTTTACTTTTTAAAAGTCCTATATAGTTGGATTTTCATACTTATTATATCCAGTACCCCCCCCTCTCTGTCTCTCTCTCTCTCTCTGGCTAGAAAGAATACTCCTTGAATTCATGGTTCCTTTGTTTGCTCACTGAGGTGTCCAAAGTGTCTTCAGTACATAGCAGGCACTGGATAAATATATTTTGAATAAAAGCAATTTTCTCAAAACAGGATGAAAACTGTAAGTGTGCCCAAAGCCATTAGTATTTTAGTTTCTTAATACCTCATAATCCAGATTGCTAAAATCTTCTTTCCTTTGCAACTGAGAAGTGCTTACAGGGATGGTGGTGGAGAGTGATCGGAAGGCAGTTCTGCCTGGTTCCTGGAGCTCCATGAAGGTGCCACATCTGGGGCCAACGAGCTTTATTTAGCCTTACTTCCCATAGGGGTTTTTATCCAGGTGGCATGCAGTTTTCTAACCAATCTCAGCTTTAGCTTTGGAGAAGGAGTTTTTCTGTTGCTACACTGTTCATCCTTTTAAACAACCAGACACCCAGTGATTGTGCGCAGCAAGCATGCACTATACAATATGGGTTATAAGAGACTTGCTTGGAAGGCACAGGCAAGTGAGACCTACTGGGTGAACAGGCAGGAGCTCCAAAGTGCCTTTTTTTTTTTTTAACCAAAGTCCCATGGTCATCTGGCTCTGAAACGATTAGCATTGATTTGCTATCTGTGCACAGTGGGTTGCACCACTCAATTCTTGCACATATTAGACATACAGCAGTAACTGATGTATTGAAAGATAGTGACTGTTGTCCCAGTAGTTATAGGCTATATACTATACTTATAGGTCATATACCTGCCTTAAAAGCAGAACCATGGTTAACTTCTAGGGCCAGGAATTCCTGAGGCTAATTTCCCCTTCTTCCCCAGGAACACCTATTGGCTTGTATTGATAATGATACAATTTTTCATGTCACCTCATACTCAGTCCAGTCTATCTTCTTTGCAGCTTGAGAATTTTCAGACAAAGTAATCATTTAAAAAGAATCAAGATTAGCCGTTGTCAATGGCACAGGCATTTAATCCCAGCACTAAGCTGCAGAGGCAGGCAGATCTTTGAGTTTGAAGCCAGACTGGTCTACAAAGAGAGTTCCAGGAAAGCCAGCACTACATAGAGATACTTTGTTTCCATAAACAAATTGAAACAAAAGTAAACAATCAAACACCCCAATGTGTCAAGGATTGATAAAAGACATTTTCAGGGGTCCTTTGGTGGTAGGCTCAGACTTTCATAAATTTTTATATAGTACCTTCCTTTAAAGTACTTATTACAACTACCCATGTACCTGAATATCGTTAATAGTCACGATACACTACCTAATTTAGCCTTTTAAAAAGTGGTTTAGTTTCCAACTAACATTCACTCCACCGAAGCAAACTGCTGCCTGCTACTGTGTTTGCTCAGGTTCTGAGTGCTTGGGCAGCTGCTGTGTTGTGTTTGTTGAATGGAAATTGGATTCTTAAAGAAACCGGGTAATCTTCTCTATTAAGCAATTAAATAAAACGGGCTTTGGGCACAGTTAGCAGGTGGACTTGAAAGTGAAAAAAAAGTTTTGAAGATCACATTTGAATTCTAAAAGGATAATTTAAAATGTAATGACATACATTTAAAAGAAAATGGTGGTGAGAAGATTTTTTTTCCTATTAAGGCTTCCCAGTTAAGACAAAATGTGCAAGAATATCAAGGAATTTATACAATGAAAGGAGATGTTGCTCATGGAAGCAGGCCCTGATTTTAATTGAGAGCCATAGTTTAAAAAACAACATAGTGAAGCTTAGTCCATATTTCCAGGTTTTCTTCTTCTATTTAAAAATTTTTATTTCATTTACCATTTTATTTTGTAGAGTCGCTCCTCTTCACAGCAATGCTGTCACAATATGGGGACTTTCATAATACTCTGTTTATAGGTCAAAATGAAAACCAAAACCAAAAACGAAAGCAAAGGCGTTATTCTCCAACTCATTAAAGAGGCGGGCCTTCCCTTTTAATATATTCATTTTAATAAGAAGGTTGGCGATCTTTTTCTGTCTTGACAATTGATAACTGTGAAATCTGAGACTGGAGACGCAAAATATCCCACAGTTATTGGTGATGTACCCGTCGTAACAGCAGAACCACAGTTCTAGTCTCCGGCCGGAATTCCAGAGGCTAATTTCCACCCCTCCCACGGAGTCACCTGCTCCTGGGGAACCCCAGCCAGAAAGCCGGGTCGTGCCAGGTCAAATCTTGTGCGTCTCTTGTTTACTCCGCCCCGGGCTGGGCGGTGGCACGGACAAGTGGGTGGGGAGAGGGTGCTATGGCCCGGGGCTCCCCGGGAAGCTTGGTTCAGAAGGCTTGGGCGAAGCAGCTTGGGTGCCCCTGGTGGGTGGCGCACTGCCGGGCTCTGCGACTAGCCCACCCGGAGGAGGCGCTCCCGGCGCCGGCGCCGCCCAGAAGCCTGTGTCTGCGCTCTGGCGCAGCGACCTCCTGGGGACCTCCCCCGAGGGTGCACACGAGTCCACACACGCTGGGTAACGGCCCGAGGGAGCCCCGGTGTCCCCCGGGTGTTGCCGGGTTGGGGAGGAAGCCAGAGTCCCGGCCCCAACTCGCTTGGGATTCCCTCCCCACCCCCCGACGCCCCGCCCATCTCTCCCAGGGCTGGGTGTGATTTCAGCCCCGACCGAGGAAACAGAAGCGCACAGCTGGAGGTGGCAGCTCGCCCCCTTTCCCCCCGCGAGGCGCCCCCAGGAAACCGGCAGCTGCTCCCCGCGCCGCTGCCCCAGCCTATTTAAATACCCCGGCGAGGGCGGTCGGCTTCCTGAGCAGGGTGCACCCGGGGCGCCCTGGGGAGTGACCCCGAGCATAGCATTTGGGGCATTTCGAGCGCATGAAAACTTCGTGCTTCCGCCAGGGCACGGAAAAGGCTAGTAAAACACTTTGAGAGTTCCAGGGGCTGCAGTATGATTTTTTTTTCTCGATTGATAACAAACTCGTGAGTAGAGGCGGGGGTGAAGAGGCGAGGTACCCTGGCAAAATGTGAGGAGCGCACTGATCACCTAATTCCTTTCCCTAGGAAGGCAAGGAACCGGTACGTGGGAAGGGGGGGTGGGGTGGGAAGGGGATGGGCACGGAGGAGGTTTCCACACCCTAGTAGGAAATTCTCAGACTGCTCCAGACGCCCCAGTGTTTCTGCGTGGCAAGCTGATACCCGTCCTCCGGGGAGATCCCGGCTCCAAGCTGAGGGGAGCGAGGCCGCGACCTTCCTTTCCCGCGAGTCCGCAGCGGGGCCAGTCCGGGTCGCCCGGGCACACCGCACATCCCTCGCCCCGCTGACCAGCTCCAGACTGGTTTTTCTGGTTCAGCCTCCCTCCCAGGGACGCGCTGGGGGATCCGATGACGTCGCTGGCTGAGTCTCTCCCTCTTCCTCCCTCCCTCCCCTCGCCTCTCCCCCGCCCGCCCTCGCCGCGCACTCCTCCTAGTAACTTCTGTTCGGGGAGGCGCTGCCAGGAATAACCCGGTGCGTCCACGGCCGGGTGGGGAGGCGACCGCTGCGGCTCTCGCAAGCCGACAAACTGCGGCCCGGGTCCTGCTGCTCAAGCCCTAGCCTGGCGGCCCCGGTCCCCCCGGCCCCGGCTCCATCTCCTTACAGTGTCCGAAAATAAATAAATATATAAATAAAGGCAAGAGGAGCCTGGGCTGGCGGTGGGGATCGCCTCCCTCCCTCCTCCCTCCCTCCGCGCCCGCCCTCCCTCTGTCCTTAAGGAAATGCTACCAGACACCCCCCACCAGACACGCTCAGCCTGGGTGAGGAGCGGCCGCGGCAGCAAGAACAAGGGCATCAGGGGGCTTTCCTCCCCGCCTCCTCTCCCTCCTCTTCTTCCTTCTGCGCAGCGGTGACTTTACAGGTGAGCGGCCGCCGCGGCTGCGAGGATCCCCCCCACAGCCCGCCGCGTCGCGCCCTCCTTCGGCCGCTGTCACCCGGACTGCCGGGAGCTGACAGCCGCCCGAGGGGTTCGCGGCCGGGAGACTGGCGGCCGGCGGGAGGCGGGCTGGAGGTGAGGGGGTGGAGAGCTGGAGAGCGGGGCGCCGCCGTGCGCTGTCTCTCCCTGGTGGAGGAGGGTCTCCGCAAAAAGAAAAAGAAAAAGAAAAAGAAAGAAAGAAAAGAGAGAGAGACAGAGAGACAGAGAGAGAGACATCTTCGGTGACTGTGGCATAAGTCTTTGCCAAGTTGAGTCTTGGACATTGAAGCTTGCGGGGAGCCCGAGCAACTTGAAAGGTCTCCTGGCTGGGTAGCAGCCTCCCTCCACGCCTCGACTCTTGGGTACTGGGTGCAGCCCGGGGGTGCGTGGAGGGCGCACCGGCCGCTGGCAGAGCAGAGCGGCGGGAATCTAGGTCCCTCCTCGGCTCGGTAAGTGGCCTCGGCGCTGTGTTTTTCCTGCCTGCTCCAGAGATAGAGCTTCTTTCACTTTACCCTCAAATCGCCGTCGCCCAACTCCATCGCCCCCTCGGCGGCGGCGCGCGACCCCGGCCGGTTTCGCGGTGGCCCAGGGGTGAGGGTCGAAGGGGGCGGGGATGAAAGGGGGGGAGACCTCGGCGAGGGGGGTCCGGCGCGTTGGGAAATGCGGGGAATACCCTGGCCGAGGATCTATGCAGATGAGGGGAGGCTGCTTTGCGTAATGTCCTGGGGGGGGGAGGGGGCCGCGCGGGAGCGCTGGAGGCAGGAATGTGCCTGGTTACTAATGAGGGACGTGCACCGGCGCGCACCGCCCGGCCACCGCTGCGGCTGTCGCGGCCGGCGGCCCGTTGTCAGGTAGCGGGGGAGGGGGCGCGGCGCGGGGCCGGGGGCGGCGCGGGCGGGCAGGCGGCGCAGGCGGGCGGACGGCAAGGGCCGGGCCGCCGGCCTGCGGCCGAGCGAGCGCAGCGGAGGCACTGGCTGTGGGCATTTCATGGTGACTCCTTTCTCCTCCCGAGCGAGGAAGGAAGGAAGGAGAGAAGGAAGGAAGGAAGGAAGCGAAGAAGGAGGGGACTGTCTCCATGGAAGGTTCAGGCGGAGGCGCCCTCGCCTTTTGGGTGCACCGGCCGCAGAGCGGCTCCAGCCGCCGCCGGCTGGCCCCGGGCGCGTGGAGACGGGTGGGGGCGGATTGCATGCTTATTTGTGCTTCTGCTTGGGGGATCGGGAAGAAACATGTGTGTTTGGGCTGTGCACCGTGAGGAGCTGGGTCTGCGCCTTTATGTCTGTTCCCTGAAGTGGGTGGAACGTTGGCCCGTTCCGGGAATGTTCCATGACGTGGTGCAGCCACAGGAAGGGGGTTAACGAGGGGCTCTCTGCCGCGGCGGCTCTGCTGGCTGCTATCAAAGCAGATGTGCTGCCGCTGCCGCACCTCTCACCTCCCTTCACCCCCAGCCCCCCCCCCTTTCCATTTTGTGCGTCTGGTACTGGTAGGGCTAAGACAGGAAAACAGCTCTGTGCGTGCGTGTGTGCGTGTGTGTGTGCGTGTGTGTTGTGGTGAAAGGTGATGTGCGTGTGTGGTGTCTGCCTTATTCGGTGGGGGGACGACTCCAGATCTGCCCTGCCATCCCAGCTGTTATCTCAGATCGGTGCGCTTTATACGCATGTGCCTCCCGCGTCCTGTCCCTCTTACATAACATACTCAGTGCAGCAGAGGACCGGAGCAAATGCGACCCCAACCCTCAAGGCTCACTCTGTGTGGGGGCTAGAAGGTCGGAAAGGGTCTCTGTCTGGGTGTTGTGCTTTAAGGATGCGGCTCCCAGTGGGGAAGAGACCCAGGGGAAGGAGGGTTTCTTTTAGTAGTTCATCACTCGCCTGCTTGGAAGCATCTAAGTGCAAAGGACTGCAGGAACTAGTCCTCCGAATGCGAAAGCTTTTGACTTGCGTTGCCAAGGGAAAGTGGGAGCTTTCACCTCAGAGATGCAGCGAAGAGCAAGGGTCTGTAATAAAGATGCATGGAGGAGACCCGCAGTAACCTGCTTAGGTTGGGGGGCAGAAGGGGTTAGCTTGGAGGCGACCAGAGGAATCTCTTGACAATAGGTTACACTAGAAACCCCAGGACACCTGTAATGGCTTAGAATTCACACAGGAAGCTGTGTGTGCAACTGACATTGCAAAACCCTTATGCTCTGCACAGTTATTTAGGCCCAAAATGAACACAGAGAGGCTTGCTTCCGGTACTTTCATTATAACAGAAAAATTGAACTGATTTTTTTCCTCCTTCCCTTTCTGCCATTTTAAAAATAACTCAATTTATTTAAAAACTGTATTGGTACTTTCTTCCACTCCCAAAGCTAGACTTCAGTAATTCACAGGAGGACTTTTTTTTTAAAGCCAGCTCAGAGCCCTCATCAAGGGCTATTGATTTTTTTTCTTCAGCACAGTTGTTTCTTTTGCGTGAATAATCAAACCCAGGAATTACTTGTAGTATTAATAAGATTTATACTAATTAAATTTGCAGTGATCCGTTCCCCTAAAAAAAAGGCCATGGAACTCTATTAGACACATTTCCTGTGCTGATACAGTGATACTATTTGTCCTTGAGCAAACCAAGTTGTTTTAAATATATGCATATATTATTATGGATAAATATGTGTTAGGGTTTGCAAATGCCTGATTGCTTATGTGTCTTATAGGCATGCCAAGATAAAATTTTACACATTACCCAAGTGGATTGTATAATGAGCATGTTGGGTTTGAGTTTTAGGTCCAGAAGTTTTATCAAGACAGAAATGCTTTGCCTGTGAGTAAGGTGGAAAACATTTTTTATTGCTAAGAGAAAATTCTGGTGGAGCCCTAAGGAGTCACAGTACCGGATTACAATTGCATTTTTATTTTGAGAGGAGAGGGTGTTGCCAATATCCATGTACTGACAATGTGCTTCAAGTGTCATAATCTCTAGGACCACTAGGCTTGAAATAGGCACAGTATTTCTCATGTGCAGAAAAATATAGTATTACAATGCTGAATCTTTTGAAAATTGTCTGAGATCGTTGGTTGCCTTGAGAATAGATGGTGTATAACACACATTTGCTTATTGGCATCTGTGGTGCGTTCCAGCGATTGTATTTTATCAGATTGGCTTTATTAGCAACTTTTTATATATATGGAGTTGTTTAAGATTAAATCATTGAAAACTGATGGGGGACAGTTGGGGGAATGGTAATATATTAAAGATACTTCATATTTAGACTTCAGCTTATATTTTAACGGGTTACATCCTGTGGAGGGTTGTTGGGCTAAATAGTATTAAAGTAGACATTTCTGTAAGACATCCGATATGAATAATTTATTATGGGTAGCGTATTACATAAGGAAATGGTCCTGTTTGGCTATATTAAAAGAACACCTAGCAGAACCTTTGGATTGATCACCTCCTTTCCTATGTTATGCATTTACAAACATTCTTGTTACTATGAAACAAAACAGAAGACAACATATATGCAGGCGTGCCTTGGAGAATAGTGGTGCATGTGTCGGCTTGAACTTTTGGCACTCTGGCATTATTCAGAACCCAGGCTGAATGTCTTATGCTTATTCCAGTGAAATGATAAATTTATTTTATACTTTGCCAGTTTTTTTTAAAGACGTGAAGGACTTCATTTCAGCCATAACAACAAATAAGTCTGCTCTTTGTGTTTCTTTTTAGTTCTTGACTTAGTATCACATAGAAAAAGATTTGTAGAAAATGTTTGGCATGGTGGAAGTGTAATCCAGTGTTAGATGTGAAACAATTGGAACTTACACTATAATAAGACGAGAGTGGTTCAGATCAACTGGATCCATGGCTGTGGGTCAAACGGGCTGCGGCTTTCCTGCTGGCTAAAATCACAGTTTTCACATTTTGTTTCCTATACACACACACACACACCACAGAGAGAGAGAGAGAGAGAGAGAGAGAGAGAGAGAGAGAGAGAGAGAGAGAGAGAGAGAGAGAGAGAACCTTCTTTTAAGTCAGTCCTTTCCATCAGCCCTGTGGGTGGAGAAGTGACTCTATGCCTCACACATTGCTGCCATAGACTTCTTACTTGTGAAGTTTATGTGAACTCACTTCGAGTTCATGCTTTGGCTAAGCCTCGGTATGTAAGTGCTGTGACTTTTAGAGTGATATCGGAGAATGGGGCAGAGGAAGTCTGCTAGCTTAGCTTCATGAATTTGGGTCTCACACGGAGCTTCAAATCGTCCAGGGTAAGTGGGTTGGCTCTAATCACGCAAAGTCTTCCATAATACCAAGTAAAAACTTAAGTGGGCACTTTGTGAAACCATGGGTGGACGTAGAGTACTGAAAAAAATAGGGAGATTTTGTGATAATATAGTTATATTTGTCGGAAAGAAATGTCTGAAAAGTGGCACTACTTTCTTATTTATTCCTGATATCACAATGAAGCTGTGTGCCCTTTGTGGTAGTTATGGTAAAACTTGGAAGAAAGAGTCTGAAAATCAGTATTTTCAAGAGGTGTCAGACACCATTAGGTCATTTGGAAAAATATTTTAGCCCTTAATTATTGTGGCACAACTCCAAAACTTCACGGAAAGAGGATGTGTTTCTTGCCCTGTGCAATTAGGCTTCTCTGAGATGAGCCAGCATGAAAGTTACATGGGCCTCTGCTGGCTACATAGTTGCATTAGGAGAGAACCAGAACCGGTATTTCACCTATATTGGTCTAGACCAGAGATGCGCTAATCTTACACATTAGCACGGTCCATCATTTGAGGTTATCAACTATGATGAGTGAGTTTATTGTCTAAGTTGATCTCTAAGTTTAGATTTCCTACCAGCCTGAAACAGTGTGCAACCACTTAGACAAGACAAGGAGACGATTAAAGTGACGCTTCTGCCACTGAGGGTGAATCTGGGCAGGAAGCAGGAGGAGTCTGGGCCTCAGGATGATTGACATCCAGGAATAATCAGGCTCACCTATTTTTTTTTATAAGTATTTGCCACTCATACTTATAGCTGTTTTTTCAGAATACCATGACAGATGTCCTGTCATCACAATTGATAGTCTAGTCATTCAGTAAGTATTTTCGACGGGTCGGTCCTTATGCTAGCTACTAAGGGTATAATGATGGATCAAATGAGAAAGGGCGTTTGTGGACAAACACTGGTCACGAGGTGAATTTATCTGCGTAATCCTGCATGTATTTGCTATGGAAAACACATAAAGGAGCTTGTGTCACCCTGGTCTGGAAGCAAAGAGTCAAGTACAGAAAAGTAGCTGGGAAAGTATTGAAAGAAGCATGTAATTTTCTTGAGATTGGGAGATGTACGTGTATGTGTCCAGGGGCTGGAAGAGAGCCAGCGGGGCTGGAGGGCTGGTAACAAGAAAGAAGCATGATAACAAGATAAGCCAGACCCAGGAGGTGAGCCCTGGGAGGCGGGCCTGAGTGATTGCCCAACCAGGCATAAAAGCCTAAAAGAGGCCTGCTCTGAGCAAATCAGGCCCCGTGATGCCCTTCCTAGTTACCATGTTAGAGGATGGTTGTTGGAAAGTGAGTTTCCAAGGACTGTATCGGGATGTGTCACGGTTGTCTTCTTTATCTATTGGTCTGACCCTCTGGGAGGCTTTGGTTTTTTTTTTTTCCTTGTTTGTTTGTGCTTGTTTTCATTTTTCTGAGACAGGGTTTCTCTGTAGCTTTGGAGGCTGTCCTGGAACTTGCTCTGTAGACCAGGCTGGCCTCAAACTCACAGAGATCTGCCTGCCTCTGCCTCTTGGGTGCCACCACTGCCCAGCTCCTCTGGGAGTTTTTAATGGCACTGAAGGAGCTAACTTCAGCTTAGTATTTGTAGTCATAGGGAATTTAAATTACAAAAATATTTATTTGAGGGCCATAGTAAACTGAATCGATCTAATTGATGAGTAACTACCAACTCAGAGAATGGTGTCTTTTTTTCTTTCTTTCTTTTTTTTTTGTTGCCTTTTTAAACAAGGTCGTGGTGTGAAGTAATGGACTAATATTTGAAGCCTTGCATGAGCTGGATCTATTATTTCTCAACAACCAGTGAAGAGTGAAACTTACAATTCCCTAGATAATTTATCTACATGACTGCAAGTATCAGGTTTTGATTTCACAGGATTAGCGACCAGTGTCATGTGCTGGTGAAGGAAAAGAATTGGAAACAAAGGTTTCTGAAGACAGCTAGCTTTCCTTTCCCTTTTTCACTTGGGTTAGTTAGTGAGTGTACTCGCAGTCTTATTCCTTCTATAATATTGAAGATGTAAGTGACAGTCCAAGCTTGGACTCTGTGGGCAGGCTCACTGCCAGGCAACAGGACAATTATCTCCACTTCAACTGCAAGGTTTCTTTTAGAATCTGGAGAAGAATATGGTTTGTTATACGCCTCATTATAAAACAGAATTAAAACCTCCAAGTCAAAGTTGAGTATAGATGGAAGCTGCCTGCTCCCTAAACTGGAAAGAACCGAAGGTCTTCCCAGGAAAAGGGATTTGGAAACAGAAGTTTTGGAAGCTGAATAGAATAAATGAAGTGGTGTGGGGGTGGGGCGGGGGTGGTACCAGGGAGGGGAAGAGTCAGAGGAGCTTGGAAAGATAGCTGGCTGTAGATCCTCTGGGACCTTCACAGTCTGGGGGAAACAGGGCTGCACTTGAGGGTCGAGGCAAAGCAATGATGCTATGAAGTGTGTATTTTAGAAAGGTGATTAAGGTCTTGGTGGTAAGGAATTGGTCAGACTGCGGTAACATTCAGTGTAGAGGCTGACTCCGTTGTGTGACAATGAGACTTCTTTCGTCTCTAGCCTAACGTTACCTTAACATGCAGTAAATAAAGTGCTTAAAATATTTTTTTAAGCACGGCTGTTTCAGGTTTGATCACTGATTTAAGTGAAGTATGGTACTATTATTTTAAGTTACTCTACAAAGTTTCACCTTAGAAGGTATTTATAATGTAGTGACAGCTGATTACCCAACGCTGGTGTGTAAAAGTGTTCATAGTTAAAATCACAGGGCATTTATATTTTGGGGTGGACATGTATAAGGCATGGATGGGTGATTCATTGGAAAGCTTTTAGAACATGGTTTCTCATTGGTAGCCATTATATCTAAGTCATGGCAGCACTGGACAGTGAATGGAGAGTTACAAATGAAAGGCTTCATTTGGCAAAGATTATTTGGCGGTTTCATTTTCTCTGAAAAGAAAGAAGCTTGTGGGCGATCTTATTTGAATTGGGGCAGACTCCCTTATGTCAGAGGGTCCAGCAAAAGCGTGGGGCTTTGGCACCTAGGCGTTGGGTAAATTTGGACACACCCTCCTTTGTAATAACTTAAAGGTCTATGCATGCCCTCCCTCAAACATATAAACATGATAGAAAATCATGTGTGCTCAGTGAGAGAGAAACTATCTATAGTTACAAAATGACACCATGAATTCTGACCTAGATGGGCACAGAAAACAGTTATTTTAAAATCGACCCGTGCTGTCTAATTCCATGTAAGGAAGACTATTGGGAAGGTAATTTAAATTGTGAGTAGCTTTGTACTCCAAATTGGGAGATTCTTTTGAAACTATGCTTTATTTCTTTTGGAAGCCTGACAACTAGTTTAATAGTGTACATATGAAGCGCTAATTTGCCTTGTTAATTGGATGCAATTAAATTGAAGTTACTTTATACTTCTTAATTGTCTGAAAATTACATGTGTTGCCATGACTGTGTAGTGGAGGGGAGAGCCAGGGAAGGGTTAGCAGGAGTGCCATGCTTGATCTTCGCAGTGAACTTTTTGTGATAAACTGCTCATCCAAGTTCTCTGGGCTTCATTTGGAAACAAAAGAGGTTGGAACAGATGGCTTTTAGAGCCTATTTCTTCATGTATTCTATCAGTCTAAAACTCTGCTTTGTTGTTATAGGGGACAGAGTGTCATTTTATTTTGTAATTACGGTATTGCCCGAATGAACAAAACACTTAAAAAAAATAAGTTGGCACAGGGCCAATTTAGCAAGTCATTTAAGAGAAAGGGATTGTGGGCTTAAAGAACCCTGGTCCTATGACAGTCCCCATCACAGGCACCACTTCCTACTTGTGAGCTCACCACCGCCCTGAGATTTGGTGTTATCTCTATGTTTACAGGTAAAGGAACTGAGTCATTAGTGGAGCAGGATTTGAACTCAAGGCTCCATGCCAAATCATGGTGTGTAATTGTTTAGGTTAAGAGTCTTTCAAAAATTAAAAAAAAAGGCCAACCATTTTTACCACTGAATATAGGTTTTCCTCAGCAGCCCATAGGCACTTACCAGGGGGTTAAGTGGGTATTCCATGGGTCAGGAGCCTCGATTTGAAATCAGAACAGGATGAAATGCACCTGGGTGAATTCCAGCTGGGGCGTGGTGTTGGGGGGGGGGGTGAAAACTCACTCAACAGCCCTGAGTTACGAAAGAAAGGAGGGAATACCTGTTGGAGGGTCATTGTGAAACTTCTGTGAGAATGCATGCTCTGATCTCCCTGAGAATTTAGTGAGAGTATAGTACCCGGGCAGCTATGATTATTTTTTAAGGGATTGCACTGGAATAAGAACACAAAAGAATTCAAGTTGTTGTGACAGTAAGATATTCCTAAAGTATTTTCAAATGGTCCGTTAAACTCTTGATTGAAACGGTTTAGAAAACAATGTCATAATGCACAAGGCTTCCACAGTTAACAAATGGAAACGCCACTTAAGATCTTGGATATTTCTCATTCAGTTCAGCCAGGGTGCTGCACCAGGGAACTGAGCTGAATGCTCTGGTGTGGGAAGGCTTCGGTCTAAAAATAGCCTTTGGTGCCTGAATTACCCAACTTGAACTTTTGCCTAAGTCTCAATAGCCGGAGCAAGCGGTGTTCACCCCTGAGGCCTTGGGTGCACTCATGGGGCGATTTTGGGGACTGCTGATTTTAAAATGTTTTCCTTACTAATTCAGGGAAGAACTGTGATCTAGAAAGGTGGTAACTGAGGCATTACCAGTGAACAAAATAGTAAAAAAGAGAAATCCCGATCCTCAGGGAGTTTGCATTCTAGTAGATCGGTTTAGAAATGTTCTGGCAAATTCAGTTATCATGCTATGTTTTTTCAAGGTGTTCAATAATTCCTATGTATATAATGAGTCTTTAGCTCAAATAGGATATAAAGAAACACTGAAAGATCACTTAAATCATTATGAAATATCCCACTGACTTAAACATATGTATTTATACACACATGTATGTAAACATAAAAATAAACATTATAGCACTATTTATTTTTAAATTTTTTTCAGGGTTAGGGGTACAGTGCAACATGCACCCAAACCAAGGTTTCATCCCTAGTACTGCAAAAGGAAAATTAGAAAATAAAAGGGAATTCAAGTAGTTTTCGATAGTGCTATCAGACTTGGCATGGGAATGAAACACCATTTTTTTTTGAAAATGACATATCACATTATATTATAAGTGCATTTGTGAGTTTGGAATTTATATTTTACTATTATTTAAATTAATAAAGTTTCTAGTAGGTTAGGATGACTCCCACTTCCACCAAAGTGTGCTGACCACACTGTGTGATGGTGGGCACATGTGTGTATTTACTGGATCTCTAGAAGCATCCATTGAAGACTAGGAAAGAAATTCTATCTCTCTACAAGGTGGGATATGTGTATAGCCACATAAAAGAAATTTAAATTGATCCAAGACCTGACTAGGCTCAGTCTAAATGGCCAGTCCATCAGTCCATCAGTGTGTTTTGGTTTTATTACATGCTCTCGAGTAACAAAGACCTCTTGAAGCCAATGTCTAAATCTCCCAATGTCTGATTTCACCCAAGTGAACACACAAGCCCGAGCCCCTCTGTGACTGAGAAGGGGACTTTGTCATTGAATTCGAATTTGTCTGTTTAAGGAGTTCGTTTTCCTTGCCAGTCTTCTGTTGAATAGGCTCTCAGGAAGAGAGTTGTGTGACGGTTCTTGCTCACAGGTTGGGCTGTAAGGAAGTGCTGTTTCTTGTGGGGCCAGCTTGAATAAACATGGTGTAAAAGGGGGAGTAAATTTCTTTTTTCTTCTTACCCTTGCTCCATGGAGGCCAAGCAAAATGCAGGAGGCCAGACTTGGAGTGAAACGTTGCCCTGTCTTGCAAAGCTGGTGGTGAAATTCTCCATCCTGGGAATTGGGCAGTGTCCCTTGAGACAGTTCTGATGGCCAGCCCAACACTTTGTAGATAGGTCATGAGGAGTTCAGCTTCTAATTGCCCATGGAGCAATGATCAAACTTGTTTCTTTCTTCTCTTAACTTTTTTTTTTTTTTGGTGTGTGTGTGTGAGACCAATCTCCATTCCTTTAACCAAGGAAGAAAACCACAAGGTCATAAACATTCAGTTTATTTTCTTGTCCTTAGCCATATGTCAGAATTTGTTCTAGAAGTGTAGAAGTTTTGGAATTAAATGAGGATTTCAGATACCAGCTCCGCTCTGCTCTTGTAAAGATGTGCTCATTAAACTTTGCAGCAGAGCTGGAGGAGCCACCAGAGTGGAGGACTCGAAACCCTGACCCCAGCACTTTATTGCTTGCCTCATTATTGATTTTCAGAGTGACTCAGGCCAAATGACTGTGCTTCTATCATATTTTGTTGTTTTTTTATCCCTGAAAGCGAAGCTTTGCTGGTACCACTGCTCTGTCTCCTGGGAACGGAACAGGCAATACAAGGGAATCAGAGGGGCTATTTTTAGAGTGCAAAGCAACACTAACTTTTGAGAACAATTCAGTTGCTGGAGAAAACAACAACAACAAAACCCTACACACAGTGATATGTTTGTGACAAGGGTCAGCAGACTTTTCTTGAGATGACTTATTATTATTGCTTCAGTGTATTACAGAATATGTGTTTCCAGAGAGATAATGATCAGAACCTCCATAGCTTCTGATAACGTCCCCTGATGGGTTTAACTTGATATAGATCATTACCACGCAAGGCTAATAAAATACTGTGCTAGTTATAGATGTATTCAAGCAGTAAATAAATAAAATGAAGAAACTGAGGGAGAGAAAACGCATCCAAAGGCAATTGTTTTCGAATGTGTAATCTGTTTACTTGTTCAAATGACCTTAGTGAGGTGCATGATGAACTTGGTCCCAAATTCAATCAAGTATAGCCTTTAAAATGGGCCATGTGGCTCGGGATATTCTAAATGACCTTTTAAAAAACACAGCACTCAACAGTATTGAATATAACAAATAATTGGACACGAAATGTGGATGGTAGATTTTTCTAATGGACAAACTCCAAATCTGTTAAGTCATTAGTTGAGTTTTGGCTGTGTTTGGGGGAGAATTTGCTAGTGTTAAACCTAATGAAGCCTGACAGTGGTCATTAACAGCTGGAAAAGTTTTATCCCTTAGTGGATAATCCCATGAATTTATATTATGAAGAAACTGCCCTGACCACCTTTTTCTCATCCTCATGAGTGATACAAGAGGGAACAGTTGAAGGCTATCAAAGGACATTTCAAAATTAATAATAATATAATTACTGTGGTTTTCAAGTTGACTAAAATTATATGAGGCCATCTTATAACCATAAAAACAGTGTCTCCCTGCGTATGTTAACACTTGTGATCTCCTTTGAGTCAGTTGGCTTGGGTTTAAGTTCCTTAGGCAGTTTTCACCATCTGCCTCACTACTGCATAGAGGAAATGGCTGATATTCTTTGTATTTGACATGGCATTGTCCCTGGAAAATGAGATAATAAGATGCGAGAGAGGTGAAGAGTAGGGTTTTTTGGAGTGTGCACATGTCTTGTGTTTTAGTGTATGGGTTAGTTCCTGGTGTGCTTTTCCTAGTGTGCTGGAGTTTGTGTATGAGCCAGCTGTCCCTAGCATCTCATGATTTTGTTCCTTCCCTGTGATACGTTGTGTAGTGTGTATGGCTGTGGGAATGTGGTGAGCACATCCAAGCATCTGGAGCGATGTTGACCAGTGACTTAAATGTAAGATCTGATGTAATGAGTTTGATCTGCCAGCTCGTGACAGGGCGCTTTGCTATGTGAAGTCTCTTATAAAATTCTAGGAGTAGATAAAACCACCGGAGCCATCATTTAATCCCAAGCCATGGAAGAAATATTTCAGGACAGTTCACCCTGTACTCAGCCTTTACTTAAACACCATTTTCTTTGGTAGGCCCCTCGTACTTGTGGATAATTCTCTTCATCAGTAGCATTGTTCTCCGAAGCAATGCAGAATAAATTTCACCTCTGACAGAGGTTCCTACAGTTATTTAGATGATAATCCTGTTCACTTTGTTTACTCCCTATTTTCTAGGCTAACCATTCCTAGTTCCTTCAGATCTCATGGGACCTTTCATGTTTACTATTTTGTCAGGGACTGAGTGGGTTTTCATGTTTGAAACTCACTCTAGGCTGTTTTTTTATTTCTTAAAAATAAGACCTCAAATTAAGTTGCTTAATTCTATCTACTCTTTTGTTTCAAAGTTTAGAAGATGGCCCAATTGGTTTAGAAATGCTTTATAGAAAGGGCCCAGTCATGCTATTTGAGATTTTGTAGACAGCTCATCAAAAGCAGAGGTAACTTGTAGAATCGTACAGTGCAAGCTGATTTTAGCAAGTGTAATTATGAGATTCTGGTATATGTAAGATGCATGAAAAAATAAAATGCAGTATAAATACAAGCTGGTAGAAAACAGACTGTTTCACCACCGCCGTCAAAACCTGTACAATCTAGCATGCTTCGGAAAAGGACTGTGGAAAGGAAACTATTTTTAAAAGAGACAGGTGAAGTACCATGAGAGAGGCTGAGAAAATACATTAAAAAGGTGCAAAATAACCCTTGGCGGAGGATGTGGGAGAGGTTTCCTGGAAGAAGGGGATGCTTGAGTGAGGCGTTGACTTTGACAGGCATGAACATGGGCAGTGCAGTGAAGTGTCAGCAGTGTGTTCAGAAAGGCCTCTACTTTGAAGACAGCAAAACAATGCATAAGAGGGGCGTGCTGGCTGAAAAGAGACTGGAAGACAGTTTTCTTAAGAACTTGCATTCGGGTACTCAAAACCACAGGCACCGAGAGATGTACTCTACTGCATTGAAAGTTTAAACCTCATAATTTTACAAAGACAGTTGAAAATGGTGAAACAAATAGGTTAAAGAAATGTGTTTAGAAATTTCCATGCAAGAAATTCAGTTGTGTTTATAAACAACACAGCATATAAAGATGTTGGTTCTTCATGGCCTTACTGTTATTGTATACTGACTGTCCAACAAATGGAGCTGTCTTAAAACAATGACTTAAGACTTAAAGGTAGGGTGAAGTGAATGTGTGGCTGGTGAACCTATTGCTGTCCACTCTGGTGCCACTTAGGTCCCTTTACACTTCCTACCTTTTGGGAATAATAATAATAATAATTGGTTTAAATTATTATCATTTTAAGATAAAGCAAACTAATGTTTTTTGCAATGTCTTTTTTCTACCTATTCAAAATGGGGGTGCAGAATATTATTCCCACGTATGTGCATTAATTGTGCAACCTCTGAATAGTATACCTATTTTTGCATCTTTGTAACAGCCTTGAAAAATATTCTTGTTTGAACTCTGCACTGCCTATAGTGTCTACATGAAAACTAACTTTAATTTACCTGCCCAGATTGCTTATTAATCTATAAAGCGAACAGCTAAGAAAGTCAATATTTAAGCAGGCATGTATGTCACAGAACAAGCAAATCTATATAGAAAGGTGATATATTAGCCTTATAATAGTTAATGATTATATATTACTAGAATAAGAGTTCTCATTTCCTGCATAGGTACTTTGATTTTGGATCTCTTAATGATTATGGAGATTATCTTATTTTAACGTCCTTCACATTTTTAATTTTTGGAGAAATATATTTTGTGTGGGACTAGTGGAAACCCAAGGTAGTGTGTGTATCCTGATTTTCAGGTTCCATTCAGCACATGTGAGAACTCTGATGTTGAAGCACTGCTATAATTTAAATTTTATTAAAGTTTATAAAATAAAGTATAGTTAAATATACTGTTCTGAAATATTAAATGTGAAGGATGTGTGCTGTCACACACTGGAATGATTCCTAACTGCTTTAGCACTTGAAAATACATTCACAACTTCCTAGAGGTATATGGTCTGAGGGGATGGTGATGGCATCTCATCCTGCATCACTGGAGGGAAAGACAAGTGGTCCTTGGATCACTTGTAGTTCTTGGGGCTGTCTAACTTACAGGTGCTTCAGTGTGACTTGCTACCCATATATATATATATATATATATATATATATATATATATATATATGAGAGAGAGTGAAATAAGTTATCCTTTAAGTTTCTATTTATATCCCATTCACTTTTTCTTTTTCACATAATGAAAAAAAAAACACAGTGAACCCAAAGAACTCATAGTTTTATATTATGCTCTGTACTTTCAATTATATGCTTATTCACAAGTTGATCTATTTTATTGCCGCTATACTGGTTTTTATATCTTTAGTCTGTGCTAAATTTATAGCAGTATTAATTTCATTTAGCCTGTAATTAGGATTATAAAACAGGAGAATTTTTAACCATCTCCTTTGTTCATTCCAAGTGTCATCATCAACAATGAAATACAAACCAGAGAGCATGATGTTTGAATAAAATCTTCACTGAGCCTAGACAGTATTTGTGCAGTCACTTGTAGTTTGTGGTGTGTTAATTATATTCCAGTGACATAACTTGAAAGAGTAAGTAAAAATATGCACTCATAAAGAAATGTTTAGTGTAGCCTTAGTGAATAAAACAGTGATGGAGATGAAGAAGCACACTGAAACTAGTTGGTGAGGAATCACTCGGGAGAAAGACAAACCACTGAAGGTCTTCCTGGGATTGGACACATTGGAACCCCCTTTACAGTCAAGAATGCTCGACACTGTTGGGAAATTCATAGAAGTTATTTGAAAGTTGGGCTAGCTCTCTCTCTCTCTCTCTCTCTCTCTCTCTCTCTCTCTCTCTCTCTCTCTCTCTGTGTGTGTGTGTGTGTGTGTGTGCTTGTCTACAGAGATGGTTCAGTGTTTAAGAGCATTTGTTACTCTTGCAGAGGACTTGGGTTCAGTTCCAACCACACACATGGTAGCTCACAACTATCCATGTGTAAAACCAGTTCCAGGTGATCCAATGCCCTTTTCTGACCTGTATGGATGCAGTGCAGACAAAACACTCATACACACAAAATAAAATGAATTGAAAACTATTTTTTAATTGCCATGTCCATGCTAAGGAAATGAGGCATTTGGACCAATTATGTCTTAGGTCCTCTCAGGACTCCCAGGGTGACACTGCCTTCCTCCTCCCTGAAGTAGAGCAGTGGTACCATCTGGAGGAACAAGAACAAGGGCTCCTTTTCAGCAGCCTTGAGAGGAGCAGAGCTCAGGTCTTCACAACTCTGTTGTCCCGGACACAGTGGACATTTCAGTATGCAGAGCTTATTTCTGGATGATATGTGTGAAGTGCATAGTTTTTCCCCCCTCTGAGATGGGGTTTCCCTGTGTAACAGCTCTGGCTACCTTGGAACTCAATTTGTAGGCCAGGCTGGCCTTGAACTCACAGAGTTCCACCTGCGTCTGCCTCCTGAGTGCTGGGATTAAAAGTGTATGCCACCACCACCTGGCATAAATGGAATATTTTCATACTATACAAATTTATACTGATTACTCAATAAACTAATTTTGTTCTTTGGGTGTTAAGCTAAAAAGACAAGGGATTAAAGACACATTTGGCTTTGGGTCATTATAGACTGTAACTATTAAATATGACAGTTGACATTTCTCAGATTACATGCTTATGTCCCTTTAGCATAAAAAACAATCTGCTTTTAAAAATGAAGGTTCTTGGATTGGACATGCAGCTGAGTTAGTAGAGTGTTTTCCTGCTTTGATTCCAACACTGCAGTGGTGCATACCTGTGATCTAAGCACTAAAATGCTGTGGGCAGGAGGATCACAAGGTGAAGATCATCTAGCTAGAAAGCTTGTCACAACCAGAACAAACAACAGACTTCTTTATTAAGGAATAGGCCTGGGTGATGAATGTTGCAGAAGTGTTAAAATGGTGTTCTTTGTCTGGACTCCTCAATTCATACTTTCCTAGCTTTCAGTGAAGTTTGCATTTAGATAATGCTATTATACAATAGAGCTCTAAATAGGTTAAAATACATTTCTTAGGTCAGTTTTAGGTTCACAGCAAATTGAGAAGACTAGAGAATTCTCATATGCCTTACTTGTATGTATCCTGACTCTCCTCTTCAATATTGTACCAATGAGGAAGACATGTTTCCATCCAAGGGCTTATATAGAGAAATTACCATTACTGGAGGTCATAGTTTACACCGTGTCAAGCTGTAAATAGCTCTTGTCATGCATGTCCAGTGAAACACTTCGTAGTTGAAATGTTAGAGACGGTGACCAAGTGCTGTAATACGGGCCCACCATGAGAACTGAGGGCATCATTTGTCTTGTAATTAACAGTATATCTCATTAACAAACTGAAATGAAACTATTTCAGTTTTTGTTTCATAATGATTATACAATACCTTATGGTCTTATTTTTAACCACTATTAACCTTAACCCACTGACTTGTAAAATTACACAGGGTTATCATGGCTATGACTTGAAACTAAATAGGAGGCTAGAAATTGAGGATAAAGGGAACAAAATCAGTGGCTTAAAAACTACAAGCCAGTCGTTTTTCCTTTAAAATATGTTGGTCAAGTATTTTGTTACTATTATCCCGGATAAATTTAAGATTGAGCAGATCTTAGGAGACTTTAAAAAATGAGTTAAGAACATTAAGACTTTAATAGGTGAAAGTTTTTATGTTGTGCAATGGGTAACAGCATTTCTTGTTATCTTTGACTTCATTGGAGGTATACAGTTTGGAAATACGCGTGTTCTTCTGCCGTGTGACAGTTGCTTAAGGAATACATATTGGACATAGAAAGTGGGGCTGGATGGGAGAAGGCAGGCAACTTAAGTGGTTTCTGCTTTTGATGCTTTAAAAATGATTCCCAGTGGAGAGTCGTATCAGGGAAACTGCTTTCAGGACTGAGCCAGGAAAGTGTTCCTGGGGGGCCTGAAGATAAGTGTCTCTTTCTGGGGGAGATGAACCCTGCTGGAGGGTAGGGCGTCAAGTGACCTCGCCTTTGAGCATAGACCCCTCACGCAGGGATGCAGTGGGAGCCTCGGTGCGCGGTTTGCCTGCGCGCCCCCGCCCCCGCCCCCGCCCTGTGCTCTGCCAGCCTCTGAACTTTGGCCCCGGCGAAGGAGCTGACTGCGATGACGTCTCTGCTGCTGTCAGTGCACAACAGGAAATGCTCTCCGCCTCCCCCCTTCCTGTCGGGAGAAAGTGGGGCTCTCTGCTCCTGGCGGCTGGCCTAGACCTAGTTTCGGGGCCCACGCCGAGCACCCCGCTTCCGCAAGGGCTCAGGGTGCAGAGCCTGGCAGGGGCCGACCTGGCGGGCGGAAAGCCGGGGTTGAGCACTGGCCGCGGACCGCCCAGCCTGGGGACCCCGAGCATCCGGAGGGGTCCCTGAAAGGAGGTCCTGAGTGCTGAATAATGCTTATCTCATAGGTCCTAGGCTGATTCTCCTGTTGCAAACCCCTGACAGGAAACCTCCTCTTTAACCCTCCTTTTACTTTGTTGTGGAAACACTGACATGGGCATCTAGGACAGAGCATAAACATGACAATGCCAGGCGACCCTGCAGCACACACTCCTTACCAGTAATCGGTCTCAGTAATCATTTAAGTAATTATTTAGGTAAAGTCAGGTTTGCGTTTGAAAATACGGACCATTTTGCAAACTTAAGAACAATACAGCAATAGTCGTGGATTTATTATCTTGAAGTTGCAGATACTTTTGCTGAGTTTCCACCTTCCTGGTAGACCTAAAACAACTGAAAACAAAGTCAACCTAAGCTTTTAAATACATGTTTACAAAATGTTTGGAAATTGCATTATTATAAACGATATTCAGGGTTATGATCTATAATTTCATAGCATGGATGCCTGTGTCATGCATGTCTACAAGCACGATAAAGAGAAGAGCCATCAGCTAAGCAAGCATTGTGATAATTTCCGTGGTTGACTCATGAATAGGCTTTGTAATGGTAGATTGTTCTTCTGGCCACACAGCCAAAATGCCAAAGTTCACTATGAGGTCTGCCGAGGTTTCTTATATCAAACACTTGACAAGAGTTTTTTTAGATGAAAATGCTGTGCAGTAGTTTCTAGTAAACCTGAAAATCCTGTGGAATACAAACACTGTTTACTCTTTAAGCTACTTGTAAAGCTCACCACTGACCAGTGCTTATGTCCCCATATGATTATTCCATGTATGGGTAACATATGATGTCATTAGCCTCGGGGAACTGTCAGTTGATTTATGCAGTGAGGGACTTTAAGGCTATTTGAGTAGAGTTTTGAATAAGACTCGTTGATCTTAAAATTGTGTCTTTTTGGGGGGGGTAGCTTTTTGCCTTTTGAATTTTGACAGAATATAGAAGGCTGTTTAGTGAAATAAACTTGGAACTTAACAACCAGGGAAGTTGTATTGAGGGGAGCTGACTTCATTGTGTAGACATCATTACTACAAGCTAACACTCTTTATGCAGCACAGAGCCTAAATAATGTTAGGGAAGCTAGCTACCACTGAGCTACACCCATGATACCCAACCCCCACCCGAGACAGGGTTCTCTGTGTAGCTTTGGAGCCTGTCTTAGTACTCACTCAGTTGACTAGGCTGGCCTTAAACTCACAGAGATTCACCTGCCTCTGCCTCTGCCTCCGAAATGCTGGGATTAAAGGCATGAGCCACCACCGCCTGGCATGTTATACTTTTGATAGTTAAACAGATTCAAGAGCAAACAGGTGATGAGATTAAAATGTCTTGTGGAGTTGAAGCGTATGATGCTAGTGAAAGATTAATTTTGGGAGGTGATTTTCTTGTCTTTGTCCTCTGTGTGAAGTTAGGCAGAAGGCACATTGGATGTCATGAAAGCTATTTAAGTACAAGTCAGTTTCATCCTTGAGGTCACGTTATATTTGTATCTACTCTACTCTGTTCTGTATGACTTAACTGCTTCTAAATCCAGCTTGTCCACTTATAACATTAGCATTATGAAAGTATTTATTTAGTAGTAGATTTATAAGGATCAATTACTCCAGATTTGTTTAACAATAATCCCCAGGTTTTTTTTTTTTAATGCAGCGTCTTGCTGGAGGTGCTAAGTAGGATCCACAGACATATTAATTGAATCTCATAATCGCCAGGAGATTAACAGCAGCCAGTTTTATAAAAAAAAAAACATTGTGTGAGGAGTACTTCTGATGGCACCAAATTTGAATTTTTATAATATTAATCCAGACTCAACACTTGATCTATTTTTGTGACTCAAACACATGGACTTTGCTTCCTACATGAATTAGATATACCTTGTTTGGAGGGTATACTTTCTATGCTGTAGAAAGGGATATACCTTGTTTGGAGGGAATACTTTCTATGCTGTAGAAAGGGATATACCTTGTTTGGAGGGAATACTTTCTATGCTGTAGAAAGGGATATACCTTGTTTGGAGGGTATACTTTCTATGCTGTAGAAAGGGATATACCTTGTTTGGAGGGAATACTTTCTATGCTGTAGAAAGGGATATACCTTGTTTGGAGGGAATACTTTCTATGCTGTAGAAAGGGATATACCTTGTTTGGAGGGTATACTTTCTATGCTGTAGAAAGGGATATACCTTGTTTGGAGGGTATACTTTCTATGCTGTAGAAAGGGATATACCTTGTTTGGAGGGTATACTTTCTATGCTGTAGAAAGGGATATACCTTGTTTGGAGGGAATACTTTCTATGCTGTAGAAAGGGATATACCTTGTTTGGAGGGTATACTTTCTATGCTGTAGAAAGGGATATACCTTGTTTGGAGGGAATACTTTCTATGCTGTAGAAAGGGATATACCTTGTTTGGAGGGAATACTTTCTATGCTGTAGAAAGGGATATACCTTGTTTGGAGGGTATACTTTCTATGCTGTAGAAAGGGATATACCTTGTTTGGAGGGTATACTTTCTATGCTGTAGAAAGGGATATACCTTGTTTGGAGGGAATACTTTCTATGCTGTAGAAAGGGATATACCTTGTTTGGAGGGAATACTTTCTATGCTGTAGAAAGGGATATACCTTGTTTGGAGGGTATACTTTCTATGCTGTAGAAAGGGATATACCTTGTTTGGAGGGAATACTTTCTATGCTGTAGAAAGGGATATACCTTGTTTGGAGGGTATACTTTCTATGCTGTAGAAAGGGATATACCTTGTTTGGAGGGAATACTTTCTATGCTGTAGAAAGGGATATACCTTGTTTGGAGGGAATACTTTCTATGCTGTAGAAAGGGATATACCTTGTTTGGAGGGAATACTTTCTATGCTGTAGAAAGGGATATACCTTGTTTGGAGGGAATACTTTCTATGCTGTAGAAAGGGATATACCTTGTTTGGAGGGTATACTTTCTATGCTGTAGAAAGGTCATGTGTCTTTATGACCTAGAGATCTCATGAGAGCAGTAGAAAATGTCTTTTCAACTCTCAGCTGGGAAATTGAATTCCTGGAGGGAAATAAAGAAATATTCCTGCAGTAGAACTCAGAATTACAATTTCAAATATTTTTAAAAGACTTGCATGATAAGTGATGCATTAAAAGACTTTTATTTACATATACCACGGATTTGCTGTCTGGTGTCTACCTTTCTCAGTGAACTGTGCAATCAAAGCCTGAGTTTGCCCCGTCCTTGCCATATTCAATGCCTGGAGCTGCACCTCACCCTGCCGGCTGGCTCCGTGCACAGGTGCTGAATGGAGCAATTGCAGGAAAATGTCCTGATAATCTCTCAGTTTCAGATGTGTTTCACATTCCTGGCTAACTTTCAGAATTCTCTCTGTCACATGCTTTAAATTCAGCAACAACGAGACAATGCTTAAAGCTTTAGAAAATGAATTGTAAGCATAATAGGGGCACAAAAATGTTTATTAAACTGAAGTATTGAAAGACACAGGATGCCTGGCAACCCTGCAGGCCTGGATCTCTATTTACTCTTTTAGACATTAATGAACTGCTTTCCACCTAATGAGAGTCATTTTTTTTATAACATCACATTGCCCTATTGATTTACAAAAGAAGACATTTCAGGGGGGAAATGGCAGGCAGTCCACTTGAATTGGAATAATTCTCTCTAGCACTTAACCCTTAGGCTCTACTTAATGGTGTGAGATTCGAAGTGTGTTTAAGAGTTTAAACTTAATGCATATTTGACTTTTCATCCCTAACATGATTGCTGAAGCTACATTTAAGTTTTTCTGGAAATCAGGATAATGGATTAATGTCTCGGGCTGTACTTCTGGTGCCTGGTAAAGTGCTTAACGGGTCAGGTTTCTCCTGTGTACCATCCGTAGGATCACGGAGCCCAGGATGATCACAGTGGAGCCCAGGATCACAAGGGCCCTGAGTGTGATTCAGTGCTCTGTTGTGTTAGCCTTGAACGTTTAAGTTTTAGGCAAGGATCTGTGTATATTTGTTCTGTCTTGTCTCAGTACATCATGTAGCTGATCTTCATGTTCTGTCAGTGTCTGTGACAGAATGAAGGTCTGGCCTATAAGTCAGATGTGGATGTCAATCCTGAAAACATAGGTTTTGATTATGAGAATCTACTGTTTTTCTAAGGTGCAGTGAAACGGAAACACAGCATTGGAGATCTGTGTTGCAAAGCTTCAGGGCTCGGGTGTATCTGAAGTTGAATATGCACAATCTTTTCCTTTTTCATTTCTCAAGACAGGGCTTCTCTTTGAAGCGCTGGCTGTCCTGGAACTCTCTCAGTAGACCAGACTGACCTCAAACTAACAGGGATCCCCCTCTGTCTGCCTCCCGAGTGTTGGGAAAATTCATGTGTCACCACCCCTTAGCAACAAGCAAAATTTAAAGATGAAATCCTTCCCTGAAGTGCTCATGACAGCCTCTTAGTTGGATTCAGCTGACAGAGTGCAGGAGAGTGTAGCATAGGAGTGAACATAGTCTGTACTAACTTCCTCTTCCTTAAAATTAACTTGTTGTCTTTCCTTCCCTATCCTCAGCTATAATTTCATGATTTTATAATGGTTACCAAGTTGTAAAATATTTCTCCCTACTGGTAGTGTTGATCATTGACATTCAGTCTGTTTACAACTAGTTATTGAATTGTTGCTAGCAGCATGTTATATATTGGCAGCGTTTTAATCAAAACACCCTTGTTTTCTGGACAATAATAAGTATTTATGTCCTCATGCATGGATGGTACTCTTCTTTACAAATACACTTAATGAATTTAAATTCCATAATTCTTACTGAGAGTTAGTTCTGTTGGCAAATCAAATTTAAAGTGGGGAAATAGTACTTGTATAGGGTTGTGTGTTGTGGAACTGCTCTGCCTTGGATTGAATGCTGCCTGGCTACTTTTCCTTGTGTGATTTTGGGGAGGTGATGTCATTGTGATTTTGAGCAGGTGATGTCATTTTTCTTAGCTTCAGTTTCCTCAACTGTAGCACAGGTACATGGGCAAACTCGTAGAAAAGACTCCTGGGCATTAAATGTGTTGAAGTCCTTGGTCTTTAAAAAGCACCCAGTAAAGGTGAGAAAAGGTTAGATCATTTAAAATTCCATTGTTTTAAAAAATAACTAAAAGGATTCATTTTTATGCATGTGTGGATGTGTGTGTGTGTAATGTGTATGCAATATTTTTTAAAGTAGAGTTCCATTATAGGTGAGGCTGACTTCAAACTTCCTATGTAGTGGAGGCTGCTGTTAAAGTCCTGGTCCTATAACTTCCATCTCTGGAGTTCTGGGATTATGTACTCTGGACCGTTGTCTCTATTTTCAAATAGATGAGATCTTGCATCATTACCCAGAGAAGCATCACGGGTGAGTGAATGAACTGACCTTGCATGCAAGAGTAAGAATATCATGAAATGAAAGCAAAAGTAGAGAGAGGCTGAGGGAGATGAAGGAGCCTAGAAGGAGTCCTCTTCCTCTCCCTGAGTGTGTAATCAGACCTTGAAGCTTCCTGGACATCTGGACAGCGTGGTAGGGAGCAAGCTCGGCGGGAGTATGGGGAATTAGCTGAGTCTAAGGACAAGTGGCAGAGCATGATGCGTAGGGATGCTAGCTGAGGCCTGAAGGTGTGAACTCAGAGAGATAAAACATTACCCAAGAATTTTATTCTAGTCACCACCGGAGCCAAGAGTTCTCGTCGGGAGACTGTAAACCTCTGTGCCAAGGATACTATGGAGAGTTTAAGTCCAAGTCAACATTGAAAGGGATTTGGTATTTAGGAGATGATTTGCACTGTTATTTTTTACCTGTCATTTCCTGTTTATTATGCATGATTGTTTATGCCCTGACACCTTTTTTTTTTTTTTTGTTTTTCGAGACAGGGTTTTTCTGTGGCTTTGGAGGTTGTCCTGGAACTAGCTCTTGTAGACCAGACTGATCTCTAACTCACAAAGATCTGCCTGCCTCTGCCTCCCTCCAGAGTGCTGGTATTAAAGGTGTGTGCCACCAACGCCCGGCAATGCCCTGACTCTTGATAGGCACATGGAGACATTTAAATTAGACACCCAAGTGTCTGAAAGAAGATACTTCTAGAATTTCCAAAAGAAGTTTTACCATCCTTTCTTTCAATTCTTTCATTGTAGGTTACAATCGCCAGTTTCTGATTAGCTCATGGCCCTGCATTGTTAAGAGAAGCTTTCCTTGCTAGCCGCTTTGGTTTATCACCCGCCAATCGCCTGGGCTCTGCCGCGTTGTAGTCCCCAAATAACACACAAAACGCTGTATTAATTATGAAGCTGTTGGCCTTGCTTGTTTCTTACTGGCTAGCTCTGACTTAAATAATTACCCCATAATTGTTAATCTAAGTATGTTTCTTACCGGAGAATAGTTCCGGGCTTCCAACCCCATGGCGTTACATGTTGACTCCTTGAGTTTCTCCTTCCCAGAATCCTCCTGGACTCCTAGTCCCACCTATCTAGATTCCTATTGGCTCAACAGTGCTTTATTAACAAATGTACAGGACATCCCCCATCACTGCATAGGTAATTTTCAATTTGAATGGAACCATGTGTGCCTTCCTCATTGTCGCTGCAGAATTCCTTAAGATTTTAATTCATGATGATTGAAAAAAATTGTTAGGCACTTTATGTGTTCATTGGTTTTTCCTTACATTTAGTTATCTTATACGTTAAATTCTTTGTCATATGAGCAAGGCTGTTAGTCTCCTTAGCTTATAGACAAAGAAATTAAGTTTCTTAACCAAGGTTCCCAGCCTGTGGGTTTTAGGAATTTGAGTTTTAAGCTCAGGTAGTCAGGACTTAAGAGTGCGTTTCTACTAAATCAATTGCCTTCTTACAGATCTTCTGTGTCAGTAGGTGAAGGAATACCTGAATTAGGGAGACAAAGATGGGGTAATATTGCCTTCAACCAGGTAGGAAATATAACTTTAAAAGATGGTCTTCCTGTTGATGAAAGTGCCTTTTATTTTTCTAAAAGAAGTTTCTTTTTCTGTTACCACAAACAATGCAACTTGACATATGAGATGCACTGGGAGTTGTTTTCCTGGTATTTGGAGAACTGTCAAACAAGTTATCCCTTTCGGTGCTATAGGGTCTTGATTTCTGGGCCTGGTACTACAGCTGGTTATGTGGATGATACAAGAGTGGATCGACGTTGGTATTGCCAGAAAGAGAAATGGTGATCCACTCAACTTGTGATGCAGGACCAGGCCAATACCAGCCCTGAACACCTTGACCTTTGGAAGCCAGGTCTTGGAAGGTACCAAGGTAATTAAGTGACAAACAGACAGAAAAGACATTATTCTTAATGTTTGTAATTTTCTTTTTGGCTGTAACTCTGACCTTCAGTTATATAAAATGGGACTCATGGAAAAGTTGTGTCTTCACAATAACAATAACTTTATATTGTGGAACCAATTTTGTGTTAAAGAAGTACTTTTTAAAAAAGTGACTTTATGTTCCAGGGCTTAGCAGTATCCTTAGGAAACTTTATGTACACACCCAGAACAGGGCGTTTTTTTTTTAAAGCCTATTGTTACATTATTTGAATAGGTGATTATTCCCGACCTGTCTGCCTCCTTTGAGTACGTGGATTCTTTGCACTTTAGTGTCAGTCACTCCAGTGGAATGGTAGATTCATTTACAGCTTCATGGTATGACTTGGCAGCAGTAAGGCTAAGTGTGCAAGGAACAGAGGAAAACCATGTCAGGTGTGTGTTTCTTTACAACCAACTCAATAGAGTTACAGTCATCAATATTTTCAGTGTTACTTTACTAGTCTCGCGTAGTTAATGTGTATTACATCTTAGTTTCCAGAGCTCAGTGGAATCGAACCTAGAGTTTATTTTGCAATAGGCAAAAATAAGGGAATATTTATAAAACGGGGTCTTGGAATGCTGGGGAGCCGTTCGTAGTGTCTGCTGCACCTGGGCATGAGTTTTGAAAGAGCAATTTGATCTGCAAAAATAGGCCTGTACGGGAGATGACTGGGGACCTAGATTTGCATGAAGATATTTGTGGGTACTTCCTGGTTTAAGTTCGAGCTTGGGAGGTGGCATCTAAATAAGATTCAGGTTTTAATTTTAAAAACAAACTAATGAATCAAGGACCAGGATATCTCTGAACCCAGTGAAGAAGGTGACTCTTTCAGGGGAGATGATTTTGTGTTTTTACATGTATAAATGGCAGTTAATAATAGTCTTTACTTTGGTCTCTTTAAAAAAGAAGGTTGAGGCGCCTTGTAGCTTTTAGAGGTTTGTTTTCTTTTCATCCAGCTTCTGTGTATAAAACATACTTTGGAAACACACTGGAACTAAGAAAGCCAGTGTAAGACACTGAAAGTGTCATTAAACTAGAGTGACAGTTTAATCACTGGGGAAACTTAGAATTGGTCAAGATATTTAAGTCAAAGAACAGTGTGTTGCTGGCTGTGGTGGCACACACCTTTGAGGCAGGGGCAGGTAAGTTTCTGTGAGTTCAAGGCCAGCCTGGCCTACATAGTGAATTCCAGGACAGCCAGAGCTCCACAGTGAGACTCTGTCTCAAAAACAAAAACAAAAACAAGCAAACAACAAAAAAACTTAACTTGACCCTTAAAAGTAATCTGTAGGGCATTATGTACTGTGAAGTAGTGCCCAGATGTGTCAACTCTTAGTACTTAAGCAGTGGCAATGGTTTACTCTGGGACTGTAGGCTCTCCCGGTGGCTTTTATGCCATCCCCCTAAAGGATCAGAGCCCATACATCCATTCTTAAAATTACTTTGGATGTAAGAAAGTGCATCTCTGTCATTTGAGGCTCTTTCCTTCGTTTTCTCTTGCATTTGTGTCAATTCTTATGAATGCGTTAGTTCCCTAAAATCTAGAGAACTAACTCTGTTGTTCAGTGGCAAATAAGATATTGTTAGAGTGCTCTATTTTTACAGCTGTGCTTCAGGGTATCACGTTCTCAAGAGGTCAGCTGGGCATGACCTCATGGGCCTGAGACAGTTCTGAAAGAGCCACGGGCCTGCCGAGTTGCAAAGTGAATACAAAATAACCGAGTGCTGTGATGCCTATTCTGTTAGCGCTGCAGTCCCTTTCTCTTAGCGGCATAGATATTAAGTACTGAATGTAAATATAAGACAATCCTCCAACCCTCCAGGATTTAAGTCCTAGGAGGAGGCAGCTAGAAGACAGCAACATCCTCGGCCATGAACACTCTCTGGTTGCTGTCTCGGGGCTAACTCTGCACTCATTTCATACAAAACTAAATAGAAAGGCAAGGAGCAAGGGGGTGAGGGAAACGGGTACTGAGAAGGGAAGTACCAAGGCTGGTGGAAGTTTCACTTCACCACTGACATTGTTCTTACTAAAATTGTAGGAAACTTCATGGTTTTGTGAGCGTATGAGGCTGCATGAGACGAATTTGTTTGCCACTCAGATGTGAATGTCTGGGAATGTGGCTTAGCTGTGCCGTCATTACTTTGCATTTCCTTGTGTGAAGATTTGAGGTACAAACACTGATACTTGTGTTGCTGGTAACAGATGTTATTTAAAGTTGTTTCTTAACATCCTAGGATACTCATGCATGCAGAATCCTTCATATCCATGGTGCTAGAAAGTTTTATCTGGAGGCCTGTCACATACCCTGGCTCTGCAGTAGTGACTTTGTGGTTACTTTCCCAGTCACTGAACCAATGTCTACACTTAGAGTAACTTTCACTTGGGTTGGAGAAAGTAACTGCTTCATTTTGGTAACGCAATAGTCACCCCCCATTTCATTTTAAGACTATTCTGTTTTTCATGTCAAATAGGTTGATAGTTCTAGAAGTGAAAGAATTGTAAAACCAGCAGAAGCACACCTGGTTATTGCTCGCTTTCACTTATGTATCTGAATTATAAGAGTAGGGAAAGTAATTGACTAATCAGGGTGAAGTTTTGAAACAGGGACATAAATTAATAAACGTTTATGACTGTGTAATTATTAACAATACTGTATTGGAGAAGACATTTAAATCTACTTAGATTACATAACATTTATTGTGTATTCCTTGTGATATGGTAAGGACTCCCTGGAAAATTTAAGTATGCCGTATACATCTTTCTAAGGAGGGAATTTGCATTACAATGTAGACAATTAGAATTCAGAGTCTTCTCTGGATGTTCATTCACTATTCCTCAACTTATTTACAAGTGTTTGTTGAGTGTCTTTTCTGCGGTGGGCACTGATTTAAGAGTTGAGTTTGTAGTAGGACAAGGTAAGTCTGGTTCTGGCTTTAACACATGTTGGGGACACTCATGTCTATCACTGCAAGTTAACCTGAAGCACAGTGAATATGGTGTTGGCACAGAGAATTAAGGACAGTGAGGGAAGGGTAAGGGGCCTGGTGGCTGCAGCAGGTTGAGGGAAATGCTTGCACACAAGCTCTGTGCTGGGTGGAATTACAAAGGAAAGGCATAAAGAAACATGACTGTGGCCAGAGCATCTGGGACCAGGGAGGCAAAGCTGGGGAAGTTGGTGGGACTGGTTCTATCCTGGCCTTCTGTCTGAATCGGGACTTTTATTGCTGTGAAGAAACTCTTACAATGGAAAACATTTAATTGGGGTGGTTTACATTTTCAGAGGTTTAGTCTATTATTATCATGGTATGACTTGGTGTGCAGGCAGACATGGTGTTGGAGAAGTAGCCTAGTGTCCTACATCTTGGTTTGTAGGCAACAGGAAGTGACCTGTCTCACTGGGCGTGACTTCAGCATATATGAGACCTCGAAGCCTGCCTCCACAGTGACACACTTCCTCCAACAAGAGCACAACTACTCCAACAAGGCCTCACTTCTTAATGGTGCCAATCCCTTTAGGGGCCATTTTCTTTCAAGTCACCATACCTTGTAAACCCATGTTCTAATTTTGGTCTTTGCCCTAAAATAATTGGAGAGCCATAGAAGTTGTCTGAATGGGCGTGAAAGGATCGTACTTGCATTTTGAAGTTTTCTTCATATACGGTACTAGGAACGTTTTCATAATGAATGTAGAACTAGTCAAGGACTTTGTAACTCAGTGACTGGAGTACTACATTGGATTAATCTGTTGTGATAACCTAACTGGAGTGTTAGAGAAGGAGGAGGAGGAGAGAGCTAGGTGGGTAGATAAGAGAAGTTAGAGTGATTTCTAGAAGAAGAATCTTTCGGGACTTGGATACAGAGAGAAGTAGCCCTGAACATGCCATAGGTGTGTAGCTATTTCAGTGGAAGGGGTAGAGGCGCCTGCCACTCATTGAGACAGGGCTCACGGAGGTGAAGCAGGTTGAGTGTCTTCACTTTCGGCATTGGTTTTGCTGGGTTTAAGGTGCTTTTGAATGACTGAGTGGTTGAGTAATCCATTGTCAGGTGACAAGCTGTGACTCTGTAGGTACAGAAGAGAGGAGGGGTTGAGACTGAAATGTGGGGACCAGCAGCACAATGGTGGTGGCAGATGGGGATTCGAGAGGCGTAGAGGCTGAGGGGCTGGCCTGACACACTCTGGTTTTAAAGTGGGTTATACGGTGAGGACACAGACACATTAGGTAACACTGTCTAGAAAACAGCAGTGGAGAAGGGTCACCATGGCACTATTTAAATGAGCAGAGATGTGCGTTTGCGCACTAAGACTACTGTGATCTAGTACCACAAAGAAGGGGGTTGTGACAGTGGGTTTCCACTGGCTTCTTCTGGGGTCTGGACATGTGAAGTCAGGCTGTCAGTATGTCTGAGGCCTTCTGAGGGCTGGGAGGACGAAGCTGTTCATGAGCGTCACCCCCCCCCCAAGCTCCTGGTGACAGCTGGCAATCATGGGCATGTTCTGGCTTGTTATCACTCTAATTTCTATCCCTGTCTTCACATAACATTCTCTCTGTGGGTCCCTGTCGTCTTCTAAGGACAGCAGACATGTTGGATTGATGGGCAACTTCACTCCAATATGACATCATTTTCACTAATTACATTTGCAATGACTCTACTTCTAAATAAGGTCACATTCTGGAGGGTCTAGAAACAAGGCGCACGTGTGTGTGTGTGTGTGTGTGTGTGTGTGTGTAGCTTAGTGTATATAAGGAGGACCTAGAATTCAATTGTGAGAGGATTTCTTCTTATGTAGTTTCAAAAGAGACACAGTTCCTATTCTTATACAGTGTTATCCTGCTCAATAAGGTTCAAATCCAGTATAGCAATAGGAAGAAGGTAAAATGGGAGGAGAATGAAATGATTTTTTTATTTCCTTTTTCCTCCTCTCCTCCCCCCTCTCCTTTATTCCTCCTCCTCCTTCACAGAGGATGAAATTCAAATTGGGCCTTGGTGGATATGGATTAGGACTTCAATTTCTGGGCAGCAGAGGTAGATAGGGTTATGGTAGGAGGAGAAAATTCATTTGTCCCTCAGGTACCTTCTGAAACCTTCCTGTGAAGCAGTCCCTGTGCCAGGTGCTGGGGATTCATTATGTTTGGATTAGACATTCAGCTTCCCTACATCTGTCTCTGCACCCTTCACTATAGTTTTTGTGTTTGTTTGTTTGTTTTTTAATCTGAGACTAAGTCTTGCAGAGTTCTCCAGGTTGGTTTCAATACTTGCCCTTCAGTGATCTTCTTTCTGTAGCCTTCAGAGTATGTAGGACTATACGCTACCAGTGTACCCTATGCCAACCATCATTTTTAATGTACAAGTTGTTAGTAAAAATGGGAGGATTATCACATATGATGGTGTCCATGTCCAGTCATTAGTTTAAGAATAATACTAGCTAATGGTAATCGAGCATCTTATTCTAGAATGTTACCTAAATTTACACATTTAGTCTTAAATCAGTTACCTAAATTATAATTTCCCCCCAGTATTTCATAGGGGCTAAATCACCATCAGTGGTGTTATTTCATGTAACTTTAACAGGGAAGCAGAAGGCTTGTGGTTAGTTGGAAGAAGCCATGGATACTAAGATGCACATTGATTTCTGAAATTTGACACAGAGAAAAATGCTTATATCTTAGACTAGGTGGGCAGCTTGTGTTCCATACTGTGCAATCTTAGTGGACAGCTGACAAATTGGAGCTACAAGGAGTCTAGGCAGTTTGTGCAGTGTCCACAGCCATGTACAGGGGGGCCCAGATTCTTATTCGAGGAGCTGCACCGGAGCTCAGGGCTTAAGCATCTGTTGGACATCCCTGTGTGCTATGACTGCAAACACTGAGCATTTCCCAGGAGCCTTTTAAAAATAGATACTGGTACAAGGAGAAGTTTTACACCAGACATTGGGGTTTTTTCTAGGTGATAGTTCTCTGGGTGGGAGCATTGTCAGCCCAAGAGATATAACTTCATGTAAACCACACACACACACACACACACACACACACACACACACACACATACGTGTCATTTTAGTAAAAAAAAAATAATATGATTCTTTATGGTTTTCCAAACATGTTTAGTGTTATTTTCCCCTTCTTTTCCTTCTTTTTCTGTATTGACTTCTCTCTAACTCCTCAATTAACACCCCCCACCCCACTCCATAGACGCTTGTTACTTTAACTGATTTCTGTGGTTACTCTAGGTGTAAGAGCCACAGGACCAGGAAACATACTATGACAGGGAAACTTCACCCATGATGCCTCAATAGTATGAACAAGTACAACACCAACAGACATACTAACATGGGAGGGTGGACTCTCACAGACAGAGAACCAAGGGCAGCCGAGGGGTGTGCAGAGAGTGGGAGAAGTAGTCTTCCTCAGGGAATAGCCCTGTAATTTGTTATCCAATACCAGTTCGTCAGCCCTGACATCATAATACATCCAGATAACACTAGCTGGACTGGGCAGATGGTCTTTGTATTGAACAAATGTATCAATTATGATAAAAATGAATTTGAGAGGGATGGGGCATGGGAGGAGTCAGAGGGAGGAAAAGGAAGGGATGAAATGGTGTGATTATATTTTAACCTCAGAAATTAAAAGCATGGGTATTGAAGGTGAGATAGTGTTTAAGGGCGCTAACCTGACCAGCTTCTTGGGCACAGCACAGGTGTTTGTGCAGGTGGGGATTTGCGCTGGTGAGTGAGGCTGATGAAGGCCTTTGCTAGGTACTTTGAACAACCAGCAGTGTCACAGGGAAGCAGGACCACGAGTAAGCCAAGAGATACAGGTGTAGGTGGGGATGGGTCGAGAGTGGGTGACTTCTTGTGGAAAATGAGGTGTCTTCAGCCCTGTTCTGGGTTTCACTTCCTCTGGAGGCTGCAGTTGGTCCCCCACACCCAAATCTTTATCTTCAATCTCTCAGTCGTCATCAGAGTTGCTGTCTCTGTGTTGCTTTGGTTTCATTTCCTGTGCAGTTCCCTTCCCTCTGGTCTAAGGTGACCCTGTAGGTATTGCTAGCTTCCAGGGCTTGTGGGAAACTGCCTGAGTGTACAGTTAAGCATGGGAAAGTGCTTTGTGCTGGGCTGTATCAAGTAAGGAGTGGATCAGCTTTTACTGTTCCATTCTAGCACTTTCCACCCAGCAGGTCTTTATTTGGGTTTTCCCCTCCACTGAGTTTAAACATCAGACAATTGCTCATATTTCAGGTACTTCGGCTCTATCCGACTGATATTGCAAAGGGAATTTTCTCTTTCCGTGGTCTAGAAGCAGCTCTTAGAGTGAAAGTCTTGTCTTCTGGATGCTCAGGCTTGAGGTTTGAAGATGATGCAACCGTCTGATTAAGAATCAGATTATAAACTGGTCCTAAGCTAAGAAGTTGGGTCCCATAGGGCACCATGAACGCTGGTTCTGCCACCCTACAGGGTAAGGGACAAATGGCATATCATGAGTTAGAGGGCAGTAATTTTCTTATTGACATGTGCTAAGTATATTTTCATTCCCTCTTCTGAAAGAACTTGATTTCTTCTTTTTTTAAACATGTAAACCAAACAGTGTTTCCACCTAAGCAGTTGCCTTGTATAATGATCAGCAAACTTTACCGTGCCACCTAGGTGCCTCCAGTCTGCAGCCTCCAGCTTCTCGTGGCCCAGGATAGGTATGAATACAGCCCAGCACAGAACCGTGGCCTGATTTGTTTTGGCTTGATTTTTGTCAACTTGTCCAACTAGAGACACTTGAGAAGAGGAAACTTCAATTGAGGAATTATCTCTGTTGCATTGGCCTATGGGTTTGTCTGTGGGGTAGTTTCTGAATTGATAATCTTGGAGGCCCAGACCACTGTGGGTGGTGCCCTCTGTAGGCCTGTGGGCTCAGTTTATAAGAAGAGTAGTTGAGTAAGCCAGAGGAAGTGAGAGAGTAAGCAACAGTCCTCCATGGTTTCTGCTTCAGTTCCTGACTCCAAGATCCTGCATGAGTTCTTGCCCTGGTTTCCCTCAATGATAGATAGGGATGGAGAAGTCTAGGTTGAAATAAACCTTTTCCTTCCCAAATTGCATTGGTCACACTGTTTATAACAGAAACAGAAAAGAAAGTAGGGCATTTCTAAAAACGTGTGTGTGTGTGTGTGTGTGTGTGTGTGTGTGTGTGTGTGCTAACTCAGTTGCATTGTTCTTGAGTGAGTGCGGTCTTTGTGGGTGATTACTTCATGTGACAATGTCTAAAGTTTAGGACACCATTCTTTTGTATTTATATTTTATTCTGTAGGTTGCTCCAAGCATGGCCTCTGACTCCTAACTATTGACTCCATGATATGTCCATGATAGACCTCAGTGTTTGGGGAGACTGAAAGATGCCACCACTGACCACCCAGAACTAAATGTAGCAGGGGGAAAGCAATGCATATTCGTATGACATGAACATGGAAATGACAACAAAAAGAGAATTGTCGTGACACAGAGGAATCTCTGAGGAGAAAGACATGCTTTTCTTAGAGCACCTTGGGAAAGTGTAGCAAAAGGGAGCAGAGTACATCTTAGATGTAAACAAAAATGGTTGTAGATATTTGGATCTGTAGTTGTATTTCTAGAATAAAAGATACATAGCATTGCTCTTCAAACAGCTTTATGTGATGATGGCCATATCCTATTTGTGTTCTGCTTTCAATGAGAGACACTGACCCTTCTTAGAACATTTGAAACATGATTATTACTGCAGTTGAGGAATTACATTTTAAAATTTATTCAATACTGCTTTAAGTTTAAAATATAAAACTATGCACCATTAGTGGCTATCATATTGGACTGCATAGCCAGATGAAAAAAATATGCAATGATCTGGACATTTGGGGGAGGGCCTGGGCCTTCCCTGGAACAAAATGACAGACTCTAGAGATCCCCCATGGAGGGCTTACCCTCCCTGGGGAATGGAGTGGGGATTGGGTGAGGGGCTGGTGAGGGAAACAGTTGTGGAGAAGAGGGAGAGGGAGCTAGGACTGACATGGGAAGCAAGCTTGTTTCTAATTTAAATATATAATAAAGAGGTGTTTAAAAAAAGTCAAAAAGCCCCCCAAAATAAAACAAAAAAGAAAAATATGCAAAGGACTAAGCCATTATTATGAATTTGGGTAATTCTCTTGATCATAAATCATAGATATTGTCATTAGATTTTTTTCTTTTCAATATAGTTTAGTACGAATGCTAGCATGGAAGCATCCATCCAAACAAATGCGAAAATGCCATTAGCTATAAAGAGATGATGCGTAGCGAAAATGCCGTCAGCTATAAAGAGATGATGCGCAGTCTGCTAAGGACATCCTCTTCCTTTGTGCAAGCACGCAGTTCATGCACACAAACCTCCATGTATGCAGACAGGTGGACAAGCTGACTCATGAATGAATGGGTGTGGATGCACTCTCCCTTGTATTTCTCCTGCGGCTTTTTAACATGGAGAAATAGGAAGGTTTTGGATGGTTTGCTCTTTGGAAGGAGTATGAATGACTTAATGCTTTCTCTACTGGGGGATAAGTCAGGCTGGGAAAGAGTTCATACTAGAAGGTAATTTTCATCCCTGGTCTACAATGACAGACTGACTTGCTTAAGGGTTTCAAGTGAGACTTAGTTTCTGTGCTACAGACTGGGGGTCACAGTGCTGCCTGCCTGCCTCAACAGGTGATGTATATTTATACAGCTTCCTTTTAGGGTGTTCATCTAAGCTAATATCTTAGCTTTTTTATAACCCTGCAGGATACTTCTTTTTCCCTTTGTGTTGACTGTGGTACCAAGAGACATGGCTATACATATTTTCTCCTTGATCTTCAATGTCCTCTGTCAATCTCCACATCTTTTCAAGACCCACTTGAAAATCTCCCTCTTTAAATTCTACTTCAATCTTGCCTGAGAAACTTCCTTTCCGAGTCCTAACGACACTCTGCCAAGTTTTGACTGTGCTCCCCCTCAATTGTGGGTGCGTCCTCCATGTCCTGGAATACCCTGAAGTGTTGCTTCTAGATGCTTTTAAGTTTTTTTTCTTATGTCTATGCTTTGTGTTGCACTGATTAGAATGGAAGCTCCTGGGGCAGATGCTGGCTTTGATCTTTATTTTCTTGAGCTTTTTAGAATTAATTTTATCCAGTGGCGTGCAGAGTGGCCTTCCGTGAAGGCTGCACTGTGATAATTAAGCGGAGAACACGGGGCTTCCGGGCTTAGACTGGGATCTTTTGTGAGCTCTGGATGGCTGTTTAGAGCCAAGCTTTCCAGCTGTGCTGTACGCAACTGTCTCTAGAGGTGCTTCTAGGATTTAGTTCTGAAGGTTCAAGAACACTGGTGATTTAGTGGGTTTGAGATAGGGTGCAAGAAACCTGCACTTTAGGAAGTGAACCAGTCAGTGTGTATGCAGCTACTCCTAGGGCTGTTCTTTGAGAAGTAGCGATCTATATGTATTGTGATGCCACTTTTGTCCTATAGCTGTCAATGGCTTTTAGTGGTAAGGAATATCGCTGTTAGGGATGTAAGATTTTGGGGGTGTTGTTGCTGTTGTTCTTCTGGAAGGACATTGGAGACAAGGTGGAGGATCTTTTAGGAGAACCATCTGTTTAGCTGGGCGTGGTGCTACATGCCATTGATCTCAGCACTGGGGAAGTGGAGGCATGAGCATCAGAAGTTCAAGGCCAGTTTTAGCTATATAGGGAATTTGAGCCAGCCTGGGCTACATGAAGCTCTCAACAAAACAAAACACAACAACAACAACAACAAGCCCAACTAAATCATCTGTTTAAATCATTGCCATGTCAGCCAGTTTCAGCTGAACACTGAGCCATCACACCAGAAAGGACAGGATAAACATAGATGGTTTCTCAGGCCACGGTGCTCTAAAGCACACCCTGAGTCATCATCACTCAGTTTGTCCTTTCTCCAGGATTGGTTTTCACAGACTTCATGATCAGATAGATCCTCAAGAGACAGTTAGGGAAGTTTCTGGAAAGCAAATGGAAAGAGTCCCACTGGCAGCAGATGGCACATTAGTTGCAAAAGTAACCCCTGGCAGTTATAAAGTAAAAATCAGACAGAAGACATTAAGAAATCAGAAACAAGGCTTTAGAAGGCAGAACAAAAAGGTAGACCAGGTGGAGCAACTGAAGAATGAAGGGGCCAGCAAAAGCATGAAGGCGCCCTTGAGTTGGCCCTAGTAGCTAGCAGTGATCTGTTGCTCCATCGGATGCTGTATTCCCAGAGCTTAATGAAGGTGCGGCTCATAGGAACGGCTCTATAGGAATGTTATAGAAATTGAAATAAACAACCAGATAAGTAAACAAATACATGGGTTTGAGATAGCCATCTATGTCCACACTAAAGACCCAGAGATATGGCTGACTTAAAAAGATAGACAAGTACTTTTTCCATTTTAGTTCATATAGTCTCAAATATTTTAGTATATGAATGCTTAGTACCTTGTTCATTCTTAGTTTCTCACTGCTGTTGCTCTTCTCCACCTGCTTTTGTCATGTTTAAATTGTCTTACAATAGATAGGATGGATATGTATGTAGTTCTAACACTAAGGAATTTTGAGTCATTGTTCAATATTCAGCATACCTCACACAAACAGCTTGTTTTAAAGCCCTCAATAAAGTTCAGGTAAGTTTTTTTGCATACAGATCTGAAGAGGTCTCCTTTACATAGCTAACGTTGGATCATAGTTTATGTGGCTAATTATCCTTTAATAGATCTTAATGATTTCCCTGGAGCATGGTACATCTATTAAAAGTAGATATTTTAGCATACATACTAATTAAGAAAATGCACACTAGTGCTAGCCCATACATAAACTCCACATAGCAAAGAAAACCAGGCTGGCCTTCAATACTTAGGCTCAAGTGATTCGCTGTCTCAACCTCTTGAGGAACTGGGGCTACAGGTGTGTGCCATCACACCTGGCTGCAAAACTGCTTCTAATATTATGTAAAATAGGCTAAACTGCTTTGAGTTACTCCGTACTTTGTTGTAGAATTGTGTTGTCAAGTGGTTCTAGAACTTGAAACTTCAGTCAGAGAGAGGAAGGAAGAGGCAAGAAGTCTTTTACTGTAGGCATACATTAGGTCCTAGTGAAAACTTGAAATAGGCAGAATGTTTTCCTTCCCGTGACATGATACCAATTAGATTTGACTCATTTAGCTGGTCAGGAAGGACCCAGTCATTTAGCTCTAGGTCTCACATTGTTGTATTTTATTTTATTCAAAACTGTATGCTCAAACTTGCCTCATTCTTGAATCATCCCTTTTCCTTTCTGATTAGAAACCACAACCACACCTAAGAACAACTTAAATACCTGGTCTGAGTCTTGCAATGGTCTAGGAATGATGCAGAAAGAACAGTGGCTTTTGTGTTGTTTGTATTCTCAGGGAGTATGCAAGCTAGTATCAGTGATGTATGTACAAAGGAACTCAAGATACTGAAAGTCGGAACAGAAGGCAGAAAACAAGTGCAAGTTCATAGGTAAAGGTCAGGAGCAGTTACAGGAAGAAAGCTGGCAAGATTTTATGAACCCTTTAGGCCTTCAAGTACAGTTAACATCTTTGGAAGGAAAAAAAACGATGGGACTGGAAGATGGCATCCCTGGAAGGGTGACTATTAAAGACAAAATTAGGTTCACCTTACAGGGATGAGTAAGAGCTGGGTATTGTTGAAGTTTTCAGAGCATCATTCACAGGGACTGTCCTATAAATGATGGTTTCTGCAGTGAACAACATCCTGGCCCTGAATGAAAAGAAATATGCAGGACTTTGCTCAAGGAATCATTCATAGCATAGGCTGGACTACTGGATATACTGGTGTATCTTCAGTAAGAATTATTGAACTAAAAGAGCTTTGTCCCTCTAGGATTGGATTTCCTTGGGAAGAGAAAGATGAGGGAGATACTTTTGAATGACAGAGTGACTAGAATTTTCAGCGAGTAAAGATAAACTAGAAGTACTCAGGATTAAATGAATTGAGATGTTACTAGACTTCAGATGTGTTTAAAATGATTCATTATAGCCATCCAAGAAAAGTCTGAGTAATGCATCAAATTGGTGCTCTTGAGGAGGATGCAAGTCAGACATAGCATCGACTTTCACCTGAGTTTGTATTTCTTTGTTTCTGTCTTCCACAGAGGCCTCATTTCTCTGGTTTCTTCTAAATAAATAAGCTATTAAATGAAGATTGCAGCATCCAAATTTTGCTGTGTGTGTCTGTCTCTGTCATCTGCTCTCCACCTGAACCTTGACAAATACACATTTATGGATTGGTTCTGGACTCTCGTTGTCTCCCGTGATCACAGATGTTTACATTTGGTTTGTAGTCCCCTTTATTTCTAGTTCATGAAGGTTTGTTAACTTGTAGTTGGAGCAGGATAAGGGCCAAGTAACAAAGGTGGAACTATGAAGATGAACATGGAATTCCATCCATCATTCATCCATCCATCATCCTTCATCCATCCATCCATCCATCCACCCATCCACCCATCCATCCATCCATCCATCCATCCATCCATCCATCCATCCATCCATCCATCCATCCATCCATAGTTTATAACGTACTGCTGAGGTGAGGTACCTCTTCAGTGTGGTTTTCCTAAAGGGTCCTGATTTCATTACTTTTGTCAACTTCTTTGCAACGGTTTACAATTTCCGCATGACAGCTGATTGTCCCCAGGATTAATAGCAAGGCATCTGATAGTGTTAGCAGTAGCTGGTTTCATTTTTGGTTTTTGTCAGGTGTTTGTAAACTGAGAACCGCCTGTATTCAAACAATATTATTTGGTTGTGTATATGACCCCCCCCCCACGGAAGTAATGGATGTGGCAAAATAAGGAGATAAAATGAACAGCCTTTAACATCACATTTTTCTATAAACTTTAGAATCCTGGGTGTGGATGAATGACTGTAAGAAGATGGCAATGCTGTGGAAAATTCAATCTCATTTCAGGTAGATTGGAGTTTTGCTTGGTATAGAGATCTGGTCATTGATGAATTCTGTTAGGTATTAGTCATGGTTCTACGGAATTTACAGGTTGATACACTTGGGAGGTTTTAATTTGGCTCCTACCAGATTACTATAAGTCAGTTGTTTGTGTCAGGGTTATAATTTATGTCACCATCGGTATTGTCAGATACAGACAAGATCTGCATTGTATCATTTGATTAAAAATTTTCCTTCTATATGCTAGATCTTGCTCACATGTATGCCTTTGAAGGAGTTAACTATGATCCTTAGTTTCAGTCTTGTTAAAAACATTTACTTTTTTTTTATTAATTTCCATATTTTAGCTTTGATGGGTACACAAATTTGATTGAATACAATGTCCAAAGATTTAAAAAACATTTTATTTATGATTATTTTACTTTTCTCAAAAGTTTTTTGTCAAAAACTGTGAATATTTTTAATTATACACAATCCCTATCTTATTCCCAAGTATTTTTCTCATTTTTATCAAAATCATATCACAGTAAAAAATTTCACCTAGTTGTTTCACTTTGCATTAAAAAATGCTGGTGACTTTTCTTTATTACTTATTTTCATCTTCTAATTTGTGTATTTCTAAGTTACTTTTGAAGAAGTTTCTTTGAACTCTAGTTATTCCAGATATCCTTTAATTTTTTTCATTGCACTAGTTTACTGATTCTGTGTGTGTGTTTGCGCAGGAATGTGGATATGCGCGTGCACACACACACACACACACTCACACATGCACACACACTATAATAGAAGTGTAAACGTCAGAGGACAACTTGTGGGAGTTGGCTCTCTCCTTCTACCTGATGGTCTCTAGGATCAAATGCAGGTGACAGTACTTTACCCATTAAGCCATCTTGCTGGCCCCTAAAAATTAAATCTTATTATTTGAACATAGTTCTACTATCGGTATGATGGATGTTATTTTTTCGCTATTCATAGGTTTTTACAGTGTTAGCTTAATATTTGAGTCATTTGTTTGGGGCTAGCTTTTTATCAGTGTTTTCAGTGTTCTGTAAGTAGTCATAAAGGCACTATGGGCCGCCAGTTGTCAATATTTAACTGGATACTTGGTCTTCGGGACGAATCAGAATGCTCATGCTATTCATTATCAGATAATCCTGATTTTACTATCTAGGGATGCTAATCTGTCATATATTTACAGATTAAATGCTGTTATTGACTGACAGTTTGGGTGGTAGATGAAAACTATATTCGAGAATTTCTGCATTAGGCATGGGGGTGTGTGCTCCACTCAGCACTCTAGAGCATGAATTTCTGACCAGTCTGAGCTCTATAGGGAGATCATGACTCAAGAAGACAAACAATAGAACCCTCCATGTCTATCTACAGTGAATCTGACTGGTAAATTAGGAAACATACATTTCGTGTTTATTAAGTGCTTAAAAGCAGTCCATGTTTGGGAATTATTTTTTCCATGTGTTGTTAAGCATTTATGAAAGTACCTCTGAGGTTCATATTCTATTACAGAAATGGGAAGTGCTTCTGGAATTTATAATGAACTTCGGCCTTTTGTTTTTAATTGGTTCAACTGACTTAAAAAACAATCCTGCTAAAATAAACTGTTATGTGATATAGTTTATTGATAGCCGAACACTGTATTTGTCAACTCTGACTTAGGGATGAGAATTCAATATGCTCTCCAGTCTTCCAATAGGAGAGGTAACATTTTGAAAGGGAGTGGCAGATTGCTTTTCTCAAGTCATTTTGAAACATGATCTGTCTTAAGAACATGGCAAGCAAGCAAGCAAAACCATCTACATGGTTGTTGAGAATGTGTAGTTTAGTTGATATTAATAGTCATGGAGGAAGAAGATTTCTGCTTACAGTGCACGTGACATACAGCCTACTGTTAAGCTGGACCCAAAGATGAAAACATTGGTTACCTTTGGTTACTTAACTGATAAAACATAGTGTGAGGGTGTTGGGTAGCATGTGTGAAACACATAGGCTGAGCATAGTTTGGGGATGGAGATCATAAACCACTCCTACAGAATACTGTAGGTATGGTTCATGCTTACTCAGTAGTGAGAGCTCGAGAGTGAAGTTCTGGATTCTTCAGTTCTGTTTCTCTTGGGTAAGAAAGGGCTGTTCATTTCAGACTCTGGTTATGCACTCAGTTGCGTTGGGTTGCCTTATTTTCTTTTGGAAGGAATATGTGAACTAAAATCTGTACCAGTTAGGATTTCTACCCTAGCACCCTGATAGGAAACTATTATTACTATTTTGTGTGTGTGAGTATGTAATAATGTGTGAAGTGAAATATCACATTCGTCGACTGTATTTCTCATGTGCTTTATTTAGCTTTTTAAAGTTTGATGTTCTATTGTTCACAAATTGCTAGTTACTGAGTTTTATGAAAATGACTCTTAAGGGGATGGTTGAATATATTGAAGGTGATTAGTTCAACACGTGAAAAGCAGAAATGGGATGAATGTCCCTATTTAATGTATTGAATTTTCTCTGTCATTTGGGGGTACTCGTCAAATATGAGTTGAAACTGAGATAGAAAAATAGAGTTTGTAAGTCTAAAAACTACTAGAAATCCAAGTCTCACCCTGATAAAGCGTTTCGTCTCTGTCTGTAACTCTCTGTGAGTGAATTTGCCCTTCTTCTCAGTGCCTAGCTCCATGCAGGAATTTTCTTTGCTGCCTTACACATGTAGCAAAATGACTGATGACATTTAGGCCGTCTACCATGGGACAGGTCTTCCAGATTGCAAATTGCTACTGTGCTATTATGCGTTAGTGCTGACGCTTCCTACTTGGTTTTGTTTCAGTAAAATGGGGAGAGAAATGGGAGGTGAGTGCCCTGGACTTTAAGCAGGCATTACAAATTATAGAACTTTTATAAAGAAAACTCAGGCTGAAAAAGTTCCCACCACACTGGCTCTCTACCTTCTAGCAAGTTTTGAAATCAGTTATTAGAGTCACTGAGTGAATTCTGGGAGCCCCTTGACTCATCAGTCCTGGAGGGGAGGTGGGACTGATTTTATGAAGTCTCTTGGTTGACACTGTGCCCCAGAAATTATGTTCCAGGTTTCTTGAATCCACTCTTGGCAAGAAAGCTCTTGAGCCTGCAGTATTGTTATCTTTATTAATGGAGTGGAGCAGAAGCTTAATGTCTACACTTAATGTCCAGGGTGGGTTTGGGGAAAGTATGCTCTCTGGCCTGAAAGAAGTTGGTTTTCTTTTTCCTTAAAAAATTTTAAATTTAGAAACAATCTTACCTTACATATTAATCCCAGTTCTCTCTCCCTGCCATCCTCATATCCCCCACCGACCCTTCCATCTCACCTCCCATCCACTCCCCAGGGAAGGTGAGGCCTTCCATGGGGGATCTTCAAAGTCTGTCACATCATTTGGAGGAGGGCCTAGGCTCTCCTCCCTGTATCTGGGCTGAGAGAGAATGGGGAATGGGCTTCTAAAGTCCATTTGTGCACAAGGGTTAAATGCTGGTTCACTGTCAGAGGTCTCATAAATTGCCCAGGCCTCCTAACTGAAGTTGATTTTCAAAGTATTGCTTGGAGCATCCTTAATGCGTTGGAGTATGATGGTTAAGTTTTCAATTCTTTGGGTGATACATTGCACGGTCTTTTGACTTATTTGTTACAAATGATAAATGTTGGGAAAAGACCCAGTTCTTTACTGCTCTCATGAAAGGAGGATTAGAAGATCATTGTCACTTTGGTCGGTTGGCAGTTGGATGTTCTACCTTTTCTGCCCTCATTGCCAACACCCTGTTTCATCACACATACTTGTTATTTTATTCTCCAATTTTCCTGTATGTGCATTCTGTTTGCATCACTTAGTCAAAAGATGGAAATGCCCCAAACAGCATGGGGATCTAGCTAGGTTGCTCAGAAGGTCTTGAGCCATTGGATTGTTGTCAGGGTGGAGCCATTGAAATAGAGTGAGTCTGTTTAAGTAGATGCCAGATTCATCAATTTTAGGTGCGTTGTCACTAGTAATTATGAAAATAGACACACTGTTGGTGGTGAGAAAAAACCTGGTGGACAGCAGTGGAAGAGTTATTCTTGGGTGTTTTGGAGGCATTAAGATAAAAGAAGAAAAGTTGCCATGAAAACAAAGCCGGCAAATCACCATTGAAAAAGGGTGGCGGTCCAAGGCTGGGGAGTTTGTTCAGTGGTTGGTTGCACAAGCATGAGGTTGTGAGTTCGAATCTTTAGTATTGATATAAAAGCTGAACATGGATGCATGCACCCGAAACCCCAGATCTGGTAGAGTAGGGAAAGATGGATCCCTGGGGCTCCCTGACCTGCCATTATAGCTGAAACAGTGATGTCAAAGTTCATTGAAAGATCTTGTCTTGAAAAAGTTTTAAGTGGAGAAAGAGAGAGGGAGGGAGGGAGGGAAAAAGGGAGGTAGGGAGGGAGAGGAGAAGGGAGGGAGGGAGGAAAGAAGGTAGGAAGGAAGGGAAGGAAGGGAGTGAGGAAGGAAGGAAGAGATCTCATAGGGATTTCTGACTTCCACAGGTGCATATATGGGTGAGCACACATGTCTACATACACATTTATACACTACCTACAAACAGAAAGGACAAAAGAAAGAAAAGAAAAGAAAAAGAGTGAGTTTTATCAATTTGGATGACTGGTTAACATATTGAAAGAATTTGGTTTGCTAAAAATTAATCCAGTATTAATTTGGTACTCATTTATAGTGTGACACATGATAGTATAACTACATACTATGTTATACTCCACTTGATTTGTGTAGGATTGAGCATTTTGAATTTTTAGACTGAAGTTATGAATTTGGATATAGGATACTATATTGTGATAGATGGGTGTCACATTTTAATGTCTGCTCTCTGATGACATCAACTTTGATCACCTGGTTGAGATAGAGGCTGCCAGGTTTTTTCCACCATAAAGCTATTACTTTTTATCTCCCTTCCAAACACTGCTTTAATTGGGTAAAAATTATGCTTTCTGTCTTGAACTATTCATGAAGGGTGAGGGAGGGATATTTATCAGTAGATTTTATTGGTTGATTGACTTCAATCTGGACTCATGGGTATCTATTTTATTCTTTGGGTTCTCATTCAATGCCAGCATCATTTATCTTACAGCCCTTAAGCGCTTCCTTTTCTTTCCCTCTTTCCTTCTGCTTCTTTCTTTCCTTCTCTCTCTCTGTTTTCTTTCTTTCACACAAGGTTTTATCATCATTGTTTGGCTGGACTGAAACTCTGTATGTAGTCCAGACTGGCCTTGAATTTACAGAGAGCCTTCTACCTCTGCTTCCCAAGTACTGGGATTAAAGGTGTGAGACACCATACTCCACAAAGCTTGGCACAGCAGATATTACCTACAAACTGCTTCTCCTTTCTCTACATGTCTATGCTCTCATTATTCAAACATGGAGATTCCATGTTTTCATCCATTTTCACAGTTACATTGTAATGCATGCACTGTGGGTGGAGAAGTTATAATTTGAAACTTCTTGTCAGCAGATTGGTGAATTTACCTGAGAAATTGAGACTCAAGATTATGAGGAGGTGTGACTAGGACCAGAAGCAGATGTCCAGGTAGGAAACCCAAACTCGCTTTCCTTAACTTTGAGCTTGTTTTAGCAGAAGTCGAGATGTTAAGAGGGGGAAGGGGGGTGGTAGAGATACTGTTTGTGAAAGGCAATCACACTGTTTCTTTTTCAGATTCTGTTATTCAGCTCCCAAACAGAAGGATAATAGCTGAGCTTTGAAACAAGGTCCACAAAGAACTTGCAGACATATATGTGTATTTGAAAATGGATTCTATACATGATTTTGATTCTTGAAACCTATTCAAAAAGTAATTATCACAATATAAATAGTATTTAGGTTTATCATGCCAGAGGTTACACTTGTCAGTTATGAGATGTTTGATATGTATCTCGGTATGCTTATTAAATGTGGATTTATTTATATTTTACATTTCTCAAAAACTTCCCTGGATGCTATGAGGTTATAAACACCTTCTACGAGAAGGCACTGGGAAGCTCATGTATCATGTATATGCTCACAAATTGACATATGGATGTTAGAAAAGCGAGAATCAGTTCACCAGCTGCTTTTATGGTGCTGATGCTGCGAAGTTAAGAAACAGGAAGGCAAGAGAAAATCTGAGATGCAAGTGCAGTTAGTCCTCACAGTGATTCTTACCTCTGCCATAGAAGTGTATCAGCCGGATGGTACTTCCATCTCAACTACAGAGGTGTCAGCTGCGTGGCAACCTCTAGTCTATCGGAGGACATGTGTACACAAATGCATTTACAGCACGGTGCTGGGGGCATGTTTTTGGGGAGGGAAGCTGAGCACTTTGAGTCCTGCTCAGGTGTGTGCGCGAGTGTGTGACCACTGGGTCATCCACATTTGCAAGCTGGACTCTCCTCCTTTGCCTCTTCTCTCTTCCCATTAAGGGAACAAGGAGGGGCAGTTCAGGCAGGCTCCTGCAAGAGAACCGCCCTTCTTCCCTCTAGCAATGCCAGCATGGATACTACTTCTCTGGGTGTCTGTGGAGGTGGGGTGTTTGGCTGCTGATCTCCAGTCTCATTCTGGAGAGCACTGTTAAATGGTGGCTTTATATACATAGGGGCTGCTGACCACTGAGTTTGGTTTTCTCCTTTGGGGAAAGGGGCAGGCCAAGTGCCCATGGAGTGAGCATTCCTGTCCATGCTCTCCCATCCTCTTCACACAACTCAGATGTCAGTGCTTCCCTCAGTGGGTCCCACAGCCAGACCCATCCCCAGAAGTCCCAGCTGCCCTTTGCTTCCTGTCTTCATCAGGATAGATGGCACCACACCTTCACTATTTACCTGTCTATATTCCGGTGGAGCAACCTTTGTCCTACTTTCTCCAATCCAGGAGATAAAGGAGATGTATTCTGCTCTTTCCTAGTTGCTATGAGAATAATCTTTAACAAATCCCAGACTACTTTTGTTCCATGGAAAACATGAGTTTGAATATTGATTATCGTCTCTACAGGGTTCAGCGGTTTGGGATTAAAATAAGATTCTATTATATACAGTGTTTTTTATTTTTGTAAGACAATCATGCTATGTGGCTCAAGTTGGACTGGAATTTGAAATTGTTTGAAATCCTCTTGCCCGAGCATCCCAAGTGCTAGGAGTATGTGTCACCACTTCCAGCCTTAAATGGAGCTTTACCTTTTTACTCCTAGAATTTAATCTCTGGCCAGAATCTTAGATGGCTCTAGGGTTAGAAAGAGCTGAGGTGAGGCTGAAATGGAGTGGCAGTGTGCTCTAAGAATACCTGTGCAAGAACCAGATGGTGTTTTCACATCTCACTTGAAGGTGCTTGCTAGTAGATTCACAAAGAGAAAGGCCCAATCTAGTTTTGTTTCTGTTGTGAACATTCTCATTGGACTCACGTGAAAAAGAGACGAGTCCTCAGTGGTAAAGTGCCTTGCATGCAAGTACAAGAACCCGAGTTTGGATCCCAGAACCATGTAAATGTGGAGCGTGCCAAGGAAGGGTAGAAACTGGCTTTCCTGAGCCAGCTGCCTAGAAGACTAGCCTTATGGGAAAGCATGATGGGTGGCTAAGATTCTACCTCCATGTGCACACGGCAACTATCCACAGATTTGCATCCACACGAGTGTCAACATGCATGCATACATTCAAACAGGCATATATATATATATATATATATATATATATGAAAAGAAGAAGGAAAAGCCAGGCATGGTGGCATATACCTATAATCCCAGTATTGGGGAGGGGTCGGTAGAAGAATCCCTGAAGCTTATTGGACATCTGGTCTTGTTGAATTGTGAGCTCTGGGTTCAGTGAGAGACTCTGCCTCAAACACTAAGTGGAGAAGAGTAGAGGAAGACACCTAGCATCAACCCATGACCTCTGTGTATGTATACACTACACACAGGTGCATACATTCATGAACATGTATACACACATAAAACACATATACAAATAACTAAAGATAAATTGTTGCAACAGGCCATTTATACATATATAATTGGTTTCATTTAAATTCATTTGTCCAAGTATTTTTGGTTAACTGTTGTGTGCTGACCAAGACACAGTATGTACCAGCTCCTAATTAATGTACTGTACGTAAGAACCATACACTACAAAAACAACAACTCACAGCACAATACGAAATGGGCTATATGAGGGTCAAAGCATCCACTAAACCTAGCTGTGCCATGCAAGTAATGCCTTAGCTTTCTTGAGGGCTTTGACAGGGGCACAGATGCCTGAGCTACATTTTGCAGGATGCATGGGAATTTGATAGATAGCTGGAGAAGGGCATTCTAGGGGTACAGCATGCTGGCACGCAGAGCACAGAGACAGGGAAACAGCAAGCACTGCCCAGGGCAAGCAGCACATCTGCAGGTGGTTGGATTGCAGTGCGGGTAGAGAAGGAATGGAATCACAGGGAAGAGTCTTGAGGAAGAGTATGGCTGTGACTCTGCCGTAATGGTGGATGCTCAGATTGGAATTTTATATAGACCTTGTAAGGCAACACCATGAGAACATGAATTAGAGGGATTCAGTAGTGTCTGGATTTGGGATTTGGGTGCTATGGCATGCAAGCCATTCCAGTCTTCCTCCAAAGAAAGATAAAACTTCAGGCCTGGACTAACGCTGTGGTGTCAGGAGTAATGCATACAGGATGGACTGTCACTCTCAGCAAACAGCACTGAGTGACTGAGTCAGTGGGAAGAGATGAGAGACGAGGTAGTCCCCAGGATCACAGCTTGGGTGACAGGGAAGTGCGCGGTGAGCCTGTGCAAGATGGGGAAGACAGGCAGCTCTTTGAGGAATGCAGTGACCCACATTGTAGTGTGCTGAATCTGTGGTCTTACAGTCTGTGGAAAGGTGCAGCTCTGCAATCAAATGACCTGATTTTCCACTTTACTTCCCCAACTGCTTACTGGCGTGCACATACGCCTGTTACTTTACCTCCGGTAACCTCCGTTTCCTGTTCTGCAAAGTGGGGGTGACACTGACTTGCAGGCTGCTTGTGAGAAGTGAAAGCGACAGTTTATACCAATTTCTGGACTCAAAGCCCGTTCTTCCTCCAAGAGCAGATTATTGTTACCACAGTGTCTTCAGGTACATCCCAAGCCCCAGAGTCCAGCAGAGAGGCTGAAAATGTAGACTTCACAACTGAGAGAATAAAAGAGAACAGAACTGGCCAGGGGCACGCCTACCATAAACTCATTCACTCAGAAGTATCTGTTGAGAGCAGGTATGTCTAAGACGACAGAGATTTAGCCCTTGGCCACAAGGGTCTTGGTGTCTGCTGCACAGGACAGGATGAAAACCAAGGAGATTCTAAAGAAAGGATCTGGACAAATCAAATCTAGGGATGAGTGTGTGTGTGTGTGTGTGTGTGTGTGTGTGTGTGTGTGTGTGTGAGAGAGAGAGAGAGAGAGAGAGAGTGACAGAGACAGAGACAGAGAGAGAGGGGGGAGACAGAGACAGAGAGAAACAGAGAGACAGACAGACAGACAGATAGATAGATACATAGATAGATAGATAGATAGATAGATAGATAGATAGATAGAGATAGAGAGAGAAAACATGGAGAGAAAGGAATGCAAAAAAGTTTTACAAATTGAGCAGCAGATCTACCAAAATCTAGAATGTTCTCAGCATTTTAAGGGCACTCTTCTAGTCTCTATAGACCCCCAAGGCGACTAAATCCTGACTTTTTACACTGCCTCTCCTAGTTTGGCCTGGTTTTGAAATTTATAGCTATGAGATCAGATGCTCTGCTTTTTATGTGTCTGGCTTATTTCACTCAATACTTGTTCGTGAGATTAATTCTTACTGTGTGGACCAGCAATTCATTCTCATGACAGTGTTGGATTCCATTGCATGGATGTCATCCAGCCATTTTACCATCCATGAATTTAGTTTTTTTTTATATAGGAATGATCCTTTGGTGAACAGCTAATATCTATATCTATAGCTCTGTCTATCTATATCTCGGCAGGGTGTGGCCCAGAGGGTGTAGTTGTTGCATCAAGAACTTGTGTATATCCATTCTTCCATTCTAGTAAGGGGTGTACCAGCTTATTCTCCTTCCAGCAATGCCTGTGGGACCAAATGCTCCACTCTGATGTTGTACGTCTGACCATCTGATGATTATGTGTAGGTGTAATCATTGAGATTTTCTTTTTTTCTGGTGGTTGATGTAGTTGAGTCCTTTTCTCACGTTGTTTTGCTATTGGCTGCTCTGTTTTATAATGAGCCCATTGAAGTATTTGTCACTTTTCTTCCTGTTGGTCTTTCCTCCTTTTGAAACATCAATATTGAAACAGAGAAACGTTATTGAGGACTCGTCAAGAGCTGGAATTACAGTAGAAGAGCAGCCATGCCTTATGCCCTCCTGAAGTTTGGGATTGTTGAATGGCCAGCTATGTGTAGATGGCTGAGAGGCCAGACAGTGGAAGAGGCAGGAGCCAGAAAACACTTTCATATAGATGTGAACGTACTGATTCTTGTGAACAAGGGAGAGGGAAAGCTTGGCGTTGTAAGGAAAAGGTGACAACCAATAGAGCACAATCCTGTGCTTGGAACTTAGGGACAGAAGTTGTTTTAGTATATTTATGGCCAAAACTCTCCAAAAAGCATAGACTTGGATGCTTGGCCCTGCACATGGTGTAGGCTTGTTCAAGACACAACTATGAGAAGCCCGCTGTGGAGCATGATGTTTCAAAAGAAAGCTGTACAGTTGGGTACCAGTAGTCAACTGCTGGCATTTTGGCCAAGGAACAAAGCAAATAACAAGAGAGGAAAGGAGGAAAAGACAAAGGTTGAGAAAATAAGATTGAGGAAGGCAATAAGATAATTAAAAATTTAATACCTTGGAAATTTCCCTTCACGCTTCTTCTTTGTAAAAGGGAAATTTCAGTGGATGCTAGCTGGCCTCAAAATGATTTTACGCCAATAAATGAAAAGTAACATGGAGGCTTAAGATTGTGCAGGAGGGAAATAAAGTAATTCGAATGGCAAGGTAAATTGTCTGAGATGTCAAAATATAATTATTAAAATAAAAATGTAAACTTTAAATTTTATTTTTTTCAACAACTTGTTGCAGGATGAGTGTGCCCCATGTTATGCTGTTGGTAAGATAACTGTAAGTAATTGAACATATTAAATTGTGAATGATGCAGGCCACCTTCAATTTCTACAAGTTCAAGCCTGTTCCTGGAGTGGTTGTGATGATTCAGTGAGGTCTGAGGGCAATGTCTGATATTCAGGCAATGGCGAAGGGTGGTAGAATGGTTATAGACATCTACTCTGAGTGCCGTCATCCTGAGCTCAAACGACATCCCACTGCTCACCAGCTGTTCCCTGGGGAAAGCTAGCTGGAGTCGGTTTTCTCTTCTGCAAAATAAGAGAAGTACCAGTTCCTACTCAGAATCGTTCCCGAGATAAACTAGTAAGAGTAAAATACTTGGAATAGTTCAAACAACACTGTGGATAATCGATAAATGTTATCCTGAAACATAGCCTATATTGTCATATCCTCTGTTAAAGGCACACACAATTTTAAATAGACTATTCAAATATATACATATGTGTGTGTGTTAACACACACACACTGTTAAGTTACAGTTCTCTTGAGCTTTACTTAGTTAAAATCACTGGCCAATTATTCCTTGGTGTGTAAAATGTGCTCTGTGCCATAAAATCACGCTTGAGACATGGCTTCTACACTCTTTGCGTAATACTTGGGTTATTTTCATCACAGGTAAAAGATAGTGGCATTAGCGACAGGTGAGGCTGGGAACACACTTCATCTTGACATATTACTGAGCATAGCGCATGACACCAGAAGGACACTGTTGCATTGTTTGGAGCTACAGGTAATAAAATGGATGAGCACGATGGGTACGCAAGCAGACTATCTGGCATTCAAGGTGTGATTCTAGTACGGATTATTCGAATTGTATGCTCCTGAACTAATATATTGCTGATTTCCTCACTTGAGCGACAGGCTCAGTACCACCCTGCTGAGGCTATTAGGAAGGTTAAATCAACAAATATTTGTGGAGATGCCGTAGGGACCATAAGATGCTGTGCATCTGTGCGGTTTGGCATGATTTGTACCATCTTCTGTTTGCATTGCTGAAGATTGATGGCTGGACAATGAACACTTCTAATAATGTGATTTTAATAGGATTACAGGGAACCTTATTCTCTGTAGAGTAACCTCTGGTCTGATAATGGATGGTTAACTTCCTGTAGAGATTAGTTCAAAAGAAAAAAATATGACTGGAAGGTAGAATAGAGATTGGAAAGGTTAATGGGCTGAGCTAAGGCTACGGTTAGCTGGTGCAGAACAGAACGGGCCCCCGAAGCTCCTTCTGCAGTCTTCAGGCCTTTCCTCCAGTTGAATTCCCCAGTTGAGAGGGGGGAATTGACAGCTCAGACTTTGAAGTCAGACCTGAGTTAAGGTCCCTGTTCTATTCTTTATTAGACACAACTTATCAACACTTCTGAGCTCCAGTTCTCTCCACTCTGAATGAGAATCGGTCACTTGCCTGACCAAGCTCTCTGAGTGTTAGAGCTGACACGGTCAAGTCCCTCAACAAGCAGCTCCTATGATTTCACCTTGTCAGATTTCAAGGCAAACTGAATCACACACCTGCTGAGTAGGAATATGGCGAGCCCCGACATCAGCAACCCTTTCTCTGAGGCGGATTCATTGTGCCAGCATCCAGTTCAAAACATTACAAGTATATTGATCTCGCTGTGTCTCCAAAAGTGGTGGATGTCTTTTAGTAACAGTGATTCCCACTGAAGGTCAGCCTGTAGTGCCAGCTTGGGCAAGGTCGCCAGCAGGGTTTACAATCCTTGGCATTTATGACTTGATCTCATTTCCCTTATTCCTGGATTATTCTTGCTCCTCCCCGATCAGCAGAGAGACATGGGGATGAAGATGAAAGGACTGACTGTCTCACGGGAATCATTTTCTTTTTTTTGGATGAGTATTTGCTGTTGGAATCAGCACTGTTTCTGTTGAGAATAGCAGAAGAGATACCCACACTCATGGACTACCCTACCTTTTTCTTTTTAAATAATATTTTAAATGTATTCTTTGAAAATTTCATTTATGTATGCAATGTATCTTAATCCTACTCCCTCTCTCCAACCCCCCAAGGCTTCTCCCTCCCAACTTAACATACCCTTAACAAGCAAACAAACAAGTCATTAAGCCCAAGTATTGCTGTCCAAATGTGCACAGTGTGGAGTTATTCACTGGGGACATGGGCAATGTATCAGGACAGCCACCTCCTAAAGAGAAGGGCTCCCCTTCCCCAGCAGTTGTCGCCTGCCTGTAGCTCCTGTCCTAGTTAGCTTTTTGTTGTTGTGCAAAAACACTGTCTAAAACTAGCTTGAGGAGGAAAGGGTTTTTTTATCTTACACTCAAGGTCATAGTTCATCTCTGAGGGAAGTCAGGTCAGGGCAGGAACTCAAGGTTGGAACTTGGAGGGAATGAGGCAGAGACTTTGGAGGAACACTGCAGACTGCCTTGTTCAACTTACTCTCTTAAACAACCCAGGCCCACTTGCCTGGGGTAGCACCACCCACAGTGGGCTGGGCCTTCTCCCATCCATCATCAATCAAGAACATATTCACAGACCAATCTCATGGAGGCAATCCCTTAATTTAGGTTTCTTTTTTACCAGGTGACTCTAGGCTGCATCAACGTGACAAAACCAAACCAAACAACCCATTCCCTCCAAACAAACTTAGTACAGCTCCCCGGGTAGGGGTGGGACCTCCGGAAGCCCCTCCTTATTCCATGCTGGAGTTTTTAATTGATTTGATCCTGTTCAGGTCTGTGCAGGGTAGCTACAGCTGCTGTGAGTTCATGTGTATAACAGCCGTGTCATGCAACTTTTGAGCATGTTGTGAACTCTCTCTGAACTTTGCTTTTCGTACAATATAATAATTATACTTCTTATGAAAACTGTAAAGCCAATTCTGGCACCGTTTCCAATTCTGATCTCTGCTCCTTACTCCTATTTAAGTAGTTGGCTTGCACTAAATACAAAGCTTTGGGCATAGCCTGTCATCTGTTTACATTTTAAGTCAATAGGATTCTTGGTTAGCTGGCATTTCCACGTTTTAAACTGTGATGCTTCCCCGCGGGATGCAGGATTGATGCCTCAGAGAGGGATCAGGATATTCACTTTAGACTTACATATTTACCTGCTCTTTGGTTTTTTTTTTTTTGCACTGCTTGAAATGAAGCTTAGCTTATTGCATCTGTCTTGTCATGATTTTGCATCCCTTGTCCAGATATGTATACTTAGAACACAGTCCCTTTAAGAACCGCAAACCATCAGCAAAAATAACCTAGGGCAGCTCAGGTTACTGCCAGGCACTGAAGACCTCAGGAAGATCTCGGGGTCAGGTTGCTCGTGTCCATGTCCAGCCTTCACTGTAGGGGTGCAGGGAGAGCATTCTCTGTCCTAACAGAGGTGCTATGACTCTATGGGTGTTCATGTGTCCCTATCTTTTGCCAGGAGCCCTCAACTGGACTTGTTTTCCTCTGGGTTTGCCTCCTCCTTCGGTGTGGAAGACTTCCTGAGTGTTACTTACATTGCTATAAGTTCATTGCAGTCCAGTTCTAGGACCAGAGGATAAGAACCACTCTTTGCTATCATCTTTGGGTTTTGTATTATTTCATTGAAAACAGAAATGAAAAAGATCAAATCCCATCAAAACAAGCACGCCTTTGCTCAAGGTGAAAATGTGTTAGAATAGAGAGAAAAATGTCACATGTCCCTGGACCCCAGAACCTGTCTGCCCATGCCTGCTCCACATGACCTTTCTTTAGAAGAATGGTTTTGCCGTGGGATCAAAGAGTAAGTAGGATCTAATGCTTGCTAAAGACCAAACAAAGAAACAAACAGAATGAACTCCTTAATTAGGTCCAGTGTTTCAGTTGTGGAACAATAAGGAGATGTCATAAGAGGCATTACAATGCATGACCTGAAACAAAGATCCAGCGAGGTCTCTACCATTGTCTAAGGATGCTGTGTGATAGCAAGTTGCAAAGGATGGAATTTTAACTGGTAGGTGGCATCTGTGAGTCACTCTGTCCTTTTACGTAGAAGGAGGGTGAGGTCCAGAGAGGAGGGGTGACTTCTGTGAAGTTATGCAGCTAGTTGGAAGCAGATGTGCAGGTGCAGCTCAAATACACACATCCTTCCTCTCTGTCATGAAAATATAGTCAAGACTCAAGAGCTCTTCAAGCCCAATTCTCATCTATAAATGAGAGTTGTACTGTGTGGCACACTGGTTTTATAAGGCATCACAAAGATTTGCTAAGTGAGTGTGGCTGAGAACACTTTCAAAGCCACTAATTTAATGTATTAGTATTTATACATATACTCCCAGGTGTATGATGAGCTAGGCATATGGTACAATCTCTAATACTTGGCTAAACTTTTAAGGGGAGCAAATGAATGAAACCCACGTTCTCTTTTAGAAACATGAAACTCTGGGAAGTTTCTGAAGTAGAGAGATTAGAGCAATAAACTTAGGACAGTTAACCCAATGGCTTTGTTGACTGACTCTATTAATGTACTTTCCTGAAAGATGGGAATAATAAAAAGCTCAGGCCATCTTGGAGTTGTCCTGGTGGCGACATGATGTATAAAGAGAGGAGTAATTCATGAGCTGAAAATCATAGAATGAAAGCGAACCGTTACTACTCTTCAGATACTGTCTAGGGCTGGCATTCCTTGTTCATATAGTAGCTCTGGTGTAATTAAGGAGATAGGTCATATACATACAAGCTAACGTAAATGTTGTTTCCCCTTAGCGACTGACAAAGACTGTACACTGCAGGTAGTGACTATAATGGGCCATTTTTTAAAACCAGAATTTACAAATAGAAGTGTAATTATCTTTGTAATTATCTTAAGCTTGAACCTTCCCTGTAGAGATGCACTCAGATTGCTAAGACATATGCACGATGCCCTACCTATTTGCAGGACATTGTTTTCTATAATAACGTGGGGCTGGAGAGTTAAACATTATTTTTATGACTCTCAGTTATGCCATTTGCATTAATCTTTATGTGCCTGGTGTATTTCACTTAATCACTATTATAGAAGAGGCAGGAGCTGTAATTAAAGTAGTAGTACCTGACAGATGGGAGGGTCAAATGTTTCTTTCCTACAGAAAGCAGAGCTGAAAGGGAGTCTCAGATCTGAGGTCTCCTCCCGATTTCTGTGCACTCGCCGCTGTAGTCTATGTCTGTCTCACGCCGGTTCACCTCCTTCGTTCCTGTAGTCATTGACTGCCAAGACGGCACTCCATTGTGCAAGGGAACAGGACTCCGTGAATTTATAGCCATAGACAGCAGGCAGAGCAAGTATGTTAACACGTAGTCACCTAAAGAGACTTCAGTAGCTTTGTAAGACACAGTTTGTAAGGAGATTATTGGAAGGAGATGCATCGGGGCTCTGTTCCATGATCCTCTGAGACTGTGCAGAGTACTTTCTGCCTCTGTGAAGAATAAATTTGCATAGGGAGCAAAGGCTACAGCCGTGCAGTCTTATTTTTTTAACAAAAGGGGCCACATTGAATAGAGGAGTGAAGATACACACGCCAAGGACCACTGGCACTGGAATGCTTGTGCACATAATTGACTTGGTAAGCTGGGGGAAAACAGGGTACACAATGGGATTCCACTTGTGTCAGGGTGTATTCATAGACTGTTTGGATCTAAATTAATTGGGATATAAAGGTCACTTCTATAGTCATACTGGGCCCTGTTTCAAGTCTATTGGAAGGCACAGGTGTATAGACAAGTGCTATTCATGCTGATGTCTGATAAATGTGTATATTTGCATATGAGAAGTAAGAATTCTTCTGTTGCTGGTCATCATGAATCACACCTTTTATATCCCAGCATTCAGTAGACAGAGACAGGTAAATTGTCTGTGAGTTCAAGGCCATCCTGGTCTATGTAGTGAATGTCAGGACAGCCAGAACTAAATAAGGAAACCTTGTCTTGAAGAAAGAAAAGGAGAAAGAAGGAAAAAGGAATTCTTCTGTTTCATGTTTATACTGTAGACACAGTCGTTGCTTTCGTATACTGAATGTATTCTCCATAGGTGCCAACTATTACAGCAGGGGTATACTTTGCATTCCCAGTTTAGCTTCACTCTTCGTTACACATCGAGATCTCAAGATTCCCAGAGGTTATATCATTGCATAACGTCATAGTTAGCTTTCTGTTGATGTGATAGAACACTAACTAAAGGTCACCTGGGTAGAAAAGGATTTATTTCTCTTCAAGCTCCACATCACAGTTCAAACAAAGTCAGGGCAGGAACTTGAGGCAGAAACTGAAGCAGGGCTATGGAAGATTGCTGCTTAATGGTTTGTCCCACCTGCCTTTGTATACACCCTAGGACCACCTCTTATTTAAAATCAATTACTAATTTATAAAAGTGTCCCATAGGCTTGTCTACAGTTCAGTCTTATGGAGGCAGTTGCTCAACTGTGGTTCAGTAACTCTATCTTGTGTCAAGTTAGCCACCAAGCCAACCAGGATACCTAATATAATAATTTGCTTTGGGGCCGTATGAGTATGAAGAGTTATAATGTCATTGTAGAGCACTATCATTCAATCTACAACAGTTGCACAAATGTGTCAGGCACTCTGCTGGGAGCTGGAGAGGAACTAATGAGTACAGTAGCCTCTGATATCAGGAAGTTCACATCAAACAGGCTGTTTAGGCAGAAGAGTTAATAATTACAATACCGTGAGTTAGTACTGCTACAAGACTTCATGTGCCACGACCCAGAGCCAGTGAAAGGTCTTTACAAAATATTTTCCATTGTGTGTGTGTGTGTGTGTGTGTGTGTGTGTGTGTGTGTGTGTGTGTGTGCTGCATCTGGGTGTGGAGGAAGTCAGTGGACAGCTATTAGGAGTCTGTTCTCTCCTTTCACCATGTATGTTAGAGTTTGAACTCAGATCCTCAGGGATGTTGGCAAGCGTCTTTTTCTAATGAGCCATCTCTAGCTGCATTTAGATTTTAGTGGAAATCTTGCCATAGACAGATTCGTGATTCATTAAAACCACTCTTGGTTCAGTATATTTCTGTATAGTGTGGTTTGTGAGAACTTAAGGATAATTGCTGTGTTTATCCAAAGAGAAGCAGTGAAAGCTAAAACTGAGGTCACTGCAGTGGAGTTAGAGAGAAGACAGACAAAAGGGGAAGGAAACTTGATAAAATTGACTAGTGTTGTGATTAAGTGTGGGAGCTGAGGGTTAAGACTGGGATGAAGGTAACTTTCACTGTTCACCTTTGGTACTTGGATGTTTGGCCTTATCACAGGAAGTGAGATACATGGTGAAGTGTGTGTGTGTGTGTGTGTGTGTGTGTGTGTGTGTGTGTGTATGCTTTTCTAAGTACATAAGAGATTGAAAGATCACAGTAACTTAATTGAATTAATCCCATAAAATATCCAGTAAATAATATTGTTTGTCACATTAAAAAAGACTGTTAGTAAATAATGAGACATTTAAAGGATTCAATAAAACAATATTGAAAATAAAATCCCACTCAGATCCTGAAACTGACAGGGGCAACTAGCCATATAGTATAAATTGTTAAGCATGGTATATTGAACTGGAACATATTTTCCCACTTTTGATATAGTTAAAACGTAAAAAAGATTTCCTAGCATGGTGTTCCATTAGTGATATGTAGGATTATGGGAGCCTTTCTTTGCAGTGACAAATATCAAGAGTACTACTTCTAAAGGAGGAGGGATTTGTTCTGCCCTCAGTTAGAGAGATTTTCGTCCATCATACACAGAGAGTGTATGGTGGCAGCATAACATAACTGACATCATGGTGACTAGGAAGTGGGCAGAGGAGAGTGACTACTAGCAGGTCTTCTCATTTGTTCCATCGGGACTCTCAGTTCATCAAATGATGTCATATACTGTCAGGGCAGATCCCTCCCATCAGTTAACTGGAAACACCTCTACAGAGACAACTTTCAGATCTATGTTCTGCTAATATCCTAAGCATCAATCAACCCCACTGAGGCTAACCATTCCAGGATGAACTTCACTGTGGCTTCTGGAGAGTCTAATGTTAAAAAAGGATTTATTCCTCTGTATTGTATTGCATTGCTTCTGACTATGATAGTTTATGTCTCCCTTCTTGCCTCCAATTTGATGCAGATAGTTAAATAAGCTGATCTTAGGTTAGAGGGCTAGTTATGTGGGTTATGTTCCAAAAGATAAAATCAGAATTGCTTTATTAGCAGTACATTGGCATTTAAAAGTTAAACTATTCTTTCTTTTAAGGTTTATTTTTATTATTTATTTATATATTGACTTATTTTTATTTTGAAATAGAGTAATACTCTGCACCCTTGGCTGGCCTGGGGCTCATTATATAGACTGGGCTGGCCTGGAGCGCATTGTGTAGACGAGGCTGACCTGGTCTCGAACTCTCAGAGAACCCTGCCTCTGTCTCCTGAGTACTGGAATTAAGGGTGTTTGCCACCATGTCCAGATAAAGATTTATTTATTTATTTTATGTGTAGTGGTGTCTTGCCTGCATGTATGTCTGTATATCACTTTTATTCCTGGTGCTCTTGGAGGCCAGAAGAGGGTGCCAATTCCTTTGGGACTGGAGTTATGGATAATTGTGAGCCACCAGGTGGGTGCCGTGAATCAAACCTGGGTCCTGGGAAGAGCAGCTCATGCTCTGAACCACTGAGCCATCATTCCAGTCCCAGCTGTGCTTTCTTTAAGCTCTTAATTGTCATACATAACGCAGGAAGTAATGTCTTATGCTGAAATATAAAATCCAATCTTGATAGTGTGGTTTCTAATGTAGGGTAAGCAAGCTCCCTTTTCTAAGAAGAAAAAATGTTTTGCGGGTTTAATAATGGATATGGAATTATAAAAACCAGGGAATGATGATGGAAATACCTTCTGGGACTCCGGCTTGTTCCCTGGATTGACAGTTGCAGTGTCTGTGCAATTGGAAAAAGGGCTGGCAAGGAACCTGGCTTTGGTAGACCTGTCCAAGCATAGACCAGCATGACAGAAGGGTATCATGTGTGTGAAGTATGGTGGGACCTGGCTATTTCTGGGTACTTTAGCTCATTTTGAGCTATTTAAAAGGCAAGAGGTGTATCAAATTAGTGAAATCATTTTGGCTTCTGAGTCATTAATTTATGGAGCTTCTCATTTTGATAAAGAGGACTCTATCTCATCTGATTCATTTTTCTGTTTCTTAAATTTTCTTTATTGTTTTCACTGAAGTTTTGTGAAATGAGACCTACCCTGTATTTACTTTGCTCCTTGGCCTCACCTCTTATATGATGCTATATGGTGTGAGTTGTTTGGTGGATGAATGAATGAATGACGGAGGTGCTGGCTTAGAGATGGTCGACTAGAGGCACTGGTGAACATTTCCATTTAGGTTCTGTAAAGTAGGCCACATGCTGTTGACACGTATGCATAGGAGAGAAATTCGAGCACTCTGTGAAATCTTTGAACTAAAAATAATTTTCACCTGTATTTTTAGCCCTGTTATCATACTTGAGGAAAAGTGGTGGAGAACTTACCAGTAGAGGAAGATGTCATCTTAGCTGTTTCAGAGAAGCCAGACCCTTCTAAATGAAAGCCCAGAGTATGCTGTCAAAGTTACAGCCTAGTTGCTAAGAGCTTTTTGCTAGTTGTGTAGGCAGGAGAGTCAGTAACATTAGGTACCAGAGCTAAACTGCATCACAGACCCATACGCTATGGCTGAGGATTTGCATGATAGCAATGGAAATCTGTCCATTGTGAGGAAAGAATTGTTAATTAAGGCTAACGAGAAGGGCAGAGCAAGCAGGTGAGGTGTTCAAATCCCTAGGCTGAATTTTAGGCTCTGTCAAAGCCAGTTTCCTTCCTCATTCACTGTGGCGACACATTTGCTTAAAGGAAACTTGGACCTTGGACAGGAACAGTTTTAGATATTCAAATGGAAAATATGCCAAAATCCAGCCTTTGCTGATCTGTAAGTTCTGTGAAGGACCTGTTCTGCTGGGTAGCAATCTGTGCATATGTTTGAGTAGGAGGCAAAAAGAACAGATGACTTGAAATCTATTAAAATTGTGACACATGTAAAAAGTGATTTTCCCCCTCATAAAATAATAAACTAACCTAACAACCCAGGCTTTAGTCTCCATTCATGTCTTGTTGATTTTGCTCAGTTAAGATATTTGCATATCTTGCTTCATTTATGATCTTAATTAGCACGCAATATTCCACATGTATCAGGTGTATGCAACACACACTATAATTATTTCTATAAATTATCCAACCACTTCTGAAAAATTATAGCCGCAAAAGACAGTGGGCAAAATGTCACTTTCTTTGGTGCACCTTGTAATTAAGCTTTATGCCTCTTACAAGCCTTTTTTCAACAGACAAAAGATGAGTAACTGCAGTTTGTGTTATTTTCCTAACACTGATTTAGAAAAGCAACCAAGACTATGTATCTCCGGACTACTATAAGCAGGAATTGTCCTTTGAAAGCTGTGTATGAGATAGCTGTTTGATGCTTTCAGATTTATACTAAAGTTTAGCAAACAGCCTATTATGGTGGGAGCCTATCTAAGCCCAGCACTCCAGGTTGGGTTGTGTCTGTTGAACTTAAACTGCAGCACTTCAGGCATTTAACTGTGGCACGTTGACTTCAGGTCTGTTGTAAGAAAGTCTAAATGTAGGCTGTTGAATAATCCCTTTGAGGGCCCTGCGACTATTTTTATGCCTGGATATGCGTCATCAGTGGGTATTTTCTCTGGTGACTCGCTTACATCAGGTCTCCTTCCATACATTCTAGCGGCGAGTGACTTATGATTGATGGGAAGCACGGCTGTTGTTTAGCGTTATCTGTGACCTCAGCGAATGGACAACAGGAATTTCCAGGCTGTTAAATTCCCTGCATGCCTGAAGACAGGGGCTCACGGTGTTGATCCAGGCAGGTAGTGAGGGACATCACTCACCAGTGATGACGGGGGAGGGACAGGAGAAGAAAGGGGAGGGAGGAAGAGGGGAAGGGAGGGAGGGGAATTCCTTTTGTGAGTAGCAGCAGCCCTGGCTCAGCTAGTCCCTCATCCCTCCTCCTTGGCTGCCTGTGGGGAAAGGTGCATTTCCGGGGCCCGAGAAAGTGGCTAGTTAGAACCTTGCTGTGGGCAGCGGGTGGTAACTCACCGATGGGTAGAGCCACATGGGGCCCTTTTAAATTAGTTGAGGGGTTGCTTTTCAAATCGGCCGGCCGGATTGATCCAAGAGTAACTGGATGAGTTTTTTTATCATGAATAAGAGCAGAGGTTTTAGAATTTAAGATGTTCACCAGGCACAGTGGATAGGAATTTTGTGTTGTGTTTCGTCTGGCGATATTTGGTTACCCATCTGGCACTATTTTTTTTTTCTTACCTGCATCTTATTTTTGACAAGCTATGGAGAGCAGAGCTGTGCATTTGTGTCTATATGTGGAATTGAATTATAAATAACACACAGAATTTTTTTTCATTTGCTTCCTTTCCACTTTGTTTTTATTTCACATGTGTGTAAGATTACAGCAGAGAGACTGGCCCCAGCATCTAAGCAACTTATGTGCTGCTTTCGCCCAAGCGGTTCGTCCGTCCGTCTGTCTGTCTGTCTGTCTGTCTGTCTGTCTGTCTTGTCCATCCGTGGCTCACTGCTTCTCTCTCTATCTTATCTTCCGCTCCTTATCATTTCCTCATGCTACTTGTTTGCAAAAGTGATGACTGATTTCCTGTGGAGTGAAGGGAGGCGGGGCTTGAGCAAGTGAGTGGGGGGTCACATGTGAGTCAGGGCTCTGTGTGTGGTGATCTTTCTAGGCATTATTTTGGTGTCTTTAAATGAGAGACAAAATTAAAACACTCCTTTTTATTGTAGTGAAATTATAGCATTTATTCATTTAGGTAGAATTAGTTTTCATTATGAAAAGAAATTCTGATTTTGCTCATCAATTTTATTATTCCCGCCCCCACATAAGGCCATTTTCTCTTAATGTAGCATTACCAGGGTTACTGCAACAACTTTCTTGATGGGTTGCCTCCTAGGAGCCAAATTAGGAGAGAATCCCAGGCTCTAGTACCCTGAGGAAGATGTGTGGGGTGAAGAAAGCCTGCTGGGAATGTTGCCTTCACAACTCTTGCTTCTTTCTGTTCCATGAAGTGGGCATGGGACATTTTGTAACTATTTTTGTGGCATCTTTTCAAGTGAGCTCTCCTAATGGTAAAAATCTATCACCTGTCAAGTCATATTGTTTCAGTTTTCGACATTTAAAATTCAAATGACTTGAAGGAGAAAGAGAAACGGGTGTCTCTGTAAACCTCACCTACAGAGACACTTCTTTCCTTTTGAAAACTTGCTCCTTGGATAAGCAGGATGACTCACAGCAAGCAATTTATCACTTGAAATTTGTGAGAGATTGAAATTCAGAGCTATGAGTTTTGAGTCATTGGAGATGTAATGAATTAAGCTTTCATAATGGGTCTGTTTAGAAGGAGATCGTTACAACATGGGTGAAACCCATTGTTGGTTGACTTCATTGTAGAATCCCACCAAAGGCCACGGGCAACTCCCTTTGCTTATTGAAGAATGACAGTATGTAGAAAGATGCATTTGGAGGGGCTAGCTGAGACCCTTACATTCTTCTCTGCTCTGGGTTGTAGAGGATGTTATGAAAAGGTATGCAATTCTCCTTTTCTTTAAAATCAATGCAGGCTTTTATGTGGGGGAGTACAAGGGCAGAACCAAACATGTAGGAGGATTATGTATTCTTCATTAAAAAATATATCTCACAGAAGATTATAATTTGTGTGGGAGGGAAATAGCTGCTTGTCCCTTGATTGTATTGTGCTCATTCCATGTAAGAGCTATTTGAGTTTAGGCAGGATAGCCTCGTTTTGGTAATCTGATGACTGCCTCTGTTTGGAGAAGAGAATATAATTTTGAGGCTGCACGCTGATGGGTAAGAGTAATTGTTCTCTTGTTGGCAGAGCTTAGCATGGAAGCTGCTTTGGCATTTTTATAACTACATATGCAAATCTATCCTTCCACCCCAGCTGCCCCCGCCTCTCTCCATGTATGGTGATTTCTGTAATTTTCAGTATTGTGAAACTCTACAGGTGTAAGACATAACGATATTCATTTGATGTGCAAACCTAAGTCAGAGCAAGTTCTTGGCTGCAAATGGCTTTTCTGCTAATGCGGACCCTGTACTCAGAGTGGATCTCACTGTATACTTGGTTTCTATGGAGACATGTTTATGGCTTGTAGATGATCACTCCAAGTATAGGGCTAGTGACTGTTGTATCAACTTGGGTCAGAGCAGCTGGTGTCAGTTCCTGGCTAATATGTGCTCTTGATAGAGGTAAAGCTTAGTGGAAGAACACCAGGAGGTTCTGTGGTCAGCCCATGCTTACCCCTTGTCTCCAAAAGCAAGGCATTGACTAAACTTCCTGTTGATTGTACAGACCCATGAGAATACAAGTACCAGTCCACGTCACTGACGAAATAGAACAACCTTTCTCATTGAAGTAAGAACACTCGACTCTTGTGTTGTGTATGGATAAGCAGAAACCCTTCAAAGGCACCCACAGTTAAGGTGATGTGTGAGACAGATCAGAAGGCGAACTTAAGACAGAGCTCACATGCTGGGGGAAAGTGATACTATATTTGGTAAAGGATGCTTCTGCTTTCCTGGGCCATTCATGAGTTGAGTAGAAAGATTCTCCAGTCTTGTGAATTCTCCTTGGTGGTTAAAGATGCTTTGCACTTCACTGCACAGACGAGGACCAGGCGGCATTGTAGACAGATGGATTCTGTCCCAAACTGCCCATTCTATCGACAGTGGTTAAGAGGCAGGTCTGCCTAAAGGATCTTATCTGTGAGGGAGGAGCAGAAAAAGCTCTCACCTCTAATGTCTGATGTCATCAGTGAGTGTGCAGAGTCCTCCTGCGGCCCTGATAATGGTAACATGCTGGTAATTGGTTAAGGTTGTGTATCTTAACCACCCTATAATAAGGATTGTCAGAGGCTCTCAGTGACTGATGTTTAGATAGACCAGGAAGTACTCATATTTCTACAACAAGATTTCATCATTTAAGCCAGCAGGGTTTGGAACTCCTGCCCTGTGATGACTTTGGGGAAATACTTTCACAGGGCAGAAACCATTAGGAGATGAGTAACAGGAGAGCATTGATGGGCAGATGGAGTAGATAGGGGAAAGTGCACTTTTAGTGGAAATATTATTTTGTACTCTTTTCAGTTGGAAAGAAAGGAATTGTGTGTAACTGAAAAACAAAAACCAAAACTCTTGCATCTGACTGTCCTGAGATTTGAAAGTGGGGTTCCAAAGCGGATGCTGACATTCAAGGAATTTCACCAAAGCCATTCTCCTAAGTTCACTGAAGTCTGATGACAGTACACAGTTGCCTTAAAAAAAAAATAAGACAAGTACAAGGAGTCACCTCTTATCCTGTGTGGCAGGGATTCTTGCCACACTTCAGACAAACTGGCTGTGGCTCTCTTACCTCATCTCGTTGTTCACTTACTGTAGAACGCTATGCAAAATTTGCCCTTTCTAAGCCTTTATTTTCCTAAAGTGATTAAAATTCCCTGACATGTAGATTTAGATACTTAAATAATGAATCGCCTACAAATGTCTCATTTCCTATAAAACCATAGCCTGACTCCTATGTGAAGTAGGTAAGGCCATATCCCCAGTTGGTTTCCTGTGTTTTTAGATTAGTATATGTGCATGGAGAAGTATTTATAAGGCCACATAGCATAGCAGTGAAGAAGTTATCTACCTCCTGGGGGAATAAATTTAAGAAAGGCTGGGAATATATAGTGCTAGCTGTGCAAAAGGATCTAAGTGCTTCAAGTACAAGACACAAGATGAAACATCTGCTGTTAAGAAAACTCAACCAAGCAGAGGGAAAAAGGGTGACCACTTTACACTTGGCTGAAATGGGTGCTTAGGACCTAAAGCCAAGTTCAAGAAATGAAGGAGAAGGGGATACTGAAAAGGCAAGGACTTCTCTGTCCACATGGGGATGTGGGCATGGATGGTAATTTGAGCTTTGCCTTGGCACTGGGCTACGGGAAGACTTGAGGTGGAGCCTACCAAGTTATAGGTGTAAAGATTTAGTCAATGCAGGAGAACCATGTGAGGACCTGGGGGTAGTCTCACCAGTGCAGACCAGCTTTTCTCATTTGTAATGAATAGCTGGGGCAAAGCTTTCTCTTTTCTGTGGAAAGCCTGCCTCAAAGGAAGAGAGCGGGACACCTTTGCCACCTTAAAGCTCCCAGGCCCCAGAGAACTTGCACCTTTAAAGGCCAGCCATGCTCCCTGAGAAGAGAGGCTTCTTTGTCATCAATGTAGGACACATTGGTGACTGTCTCTGGTGGCAGAGGCTTGCCTGATCGTCCCACTTGAGGCTCAGCTGTCCCCACTGGGACACTTGGATTCCTCTCTGACCTCTGTTCCTTCTCTGCAGTCTCTTTTTGAGGGTCAGGGTAAAGCCTCACCTCTCAGATCAGGCTGCAAGCTGTGGGATTGTTGTTGTGGGGGGTGATTAGATTTGGATGCCTGTGAATACTTATCAGAAACTCTCCGTTGTCCTCTTGTTTGTTAGTGGGAAATCATCTCAGTTGGAAAAGAGTCAAATGCATATGAAAGCTGAGCTTGGAATCCTGGGAAATGTCCCACCCTCAGGAAGCCAAAGAGAGAAGGCAGTAATAGGATGGGTGGTTTAGAGAGTTCTCAAATCTTATCAGGTTTATTTATTCACTGTACACTGAGGGTGTTCTGTGCTCATCTCTAGATAGAACAGTGATCCAGACATAGTCCCTGCTCTCAGAGTTCATCTGAAGGCAGGGATCAAGGCCCTTGCTATGATTACAACATAACCCAGGTAGACAGAAAGGATGTGAGATCACCCTAGTTTGGTTAGAGCATGGGAGTGTCACTTAGAGAAACAAGATTGTGAAAGTCTGAGGAGGATGCTCTGAGATGTTTAACCATGACAGTCATTGCAGAGATAGCCAAATTCAGTTGGTCCAGGACGTTGGCCAAGAGACGAGGTAAGAGCACTTCAGCAGCTGTGACAAAGTGAAAACATGGGGAGTCTGGGTTAGCAGGTTGACTTTTGAGTATGACACCGAGGAGAAGAGGGTCCAAGTTGATGATGGGGTTAACCCTGGGCTGTTACTGGAGGGCTCCAGAGGTCAGGTGATGAGGATTGGGGTGACAGCAGCTCATCATCAGTTATCTCTCATTTATTCCTATCTCTTATGCTGGGTATCTCTGTTCTTTCTTGAAAAAAAGCCTGGATATTTCAGTTGATTCAAATCAGCCTGTTCAAGGATCATCTAAAAATGCCATTTTAAATAGATTAATGTGAAGGGTTGGAGCCTTCACTAGCTACCTGTTGCCCAAAAATTAAACACGTGCCTCTTCATAAAAATTTAGAAATCACCATTTTCATAGGCCTTTAGAAAGTGCCTAGGACTTTCAACAAATGGTCTTGATAAATTCTTATGGAGCCCACCTGGCAGATGGGCTAGATATTGTTCTCTCCTCTCTCTCTCACCTTGTAACTGCGATATCAGACAAGTTAAAGTGCCTACCTAGCTAGTGCCTCGCCGTGCGGGAGAGGCAGAGCCAATAATAGATGTCAGGTCTTCTGAGGTCAAGTTTAAGGTGTTTGTTGAACCGCACTGTGGCCTCAGCTTGCCTGGAAACCCTGTCTGTGTTCTGAGCCTAGTATTTTTGGGTTAGGATGTTGAGATGTGGTGTCTGTGGTTCCAGCAGTGCTGCAGGGAAGGCTCTCTGTGTCCCTGCAGTCTCCCCTTTCTGTCACTGCACGGAAGTTGTCATCTAAGGCTGTCGGCTGAGACATATTCCCCAGCTGATTTTTCCCTTAGATTGGGAAAAGCCTGTTTCCTGCCAGGACATCTGGGGAAGCACAGAAAACACTGTGTACTTCCCTCTGTGTCTGCTGGTCTCATTTAGAGCATAGGGTGGGGGGTGGTGCTTTCACTGCCTGCACAATGGTTTTTGGATGGGTTTTGGCCATGGCAATGGCCAGTGTTTCTCCCTAAAGGCTTCAGGGAGGTGTGCCAGGAAATCAGACATTGCACCTAGAGGAATTTTAGGGCTCTGTACTGGTTTCAGAATGGATGTTCAGTTGTGTTATTAATGGACCTTATACACATGGTACTCTGATTGCAGTAGTTTTGAGAAGTATTGAATGTTGGAAAGGTGTCGAGCCATACTTTGAAACACACATTCAACTTAGGACCATTTGTTAGTGCAATGACTGATGTGATGCATCTGTGTTAACATGATTTTACAACATACTCTGTTTCTATCAGTTTCTCATTGCATGGAAGCTAAAGCCATTGGGATTTTGACAGGGTTACTTTGGAGGCAATTTAATGCCTCAGAAGTTTAAATGATAAAAAAAAAGGCCTGGCAGTTAATTGGAGTATCAAGAATTTCTCCTAGTGAAGGGAATATGTGCATGGGAATTAAGACATACTTTAAGAGGGCTATACTTCCTTAATCTACAATAATTTTCCCACCTTCAGATCTTGGCATTGGTTTGGATATGTGGTTCACATCTATTGATGGTGTGTGGGTTTCAACAACAAAGAGGTACATCTTTGCAGTGACAAAAGCTGAGACAGAGACGTCTCCGTACCTTTACAAGCCCATAATGTAATCCTTATACCTTCCTGTCCCCTTGGGATGACACATTTCACCTGGGAGCAATTGCATAGTTCTCCAGAAAGCTGAGTAACAGGTTTCAAGTGTTGGAATTAAAGGATCCATAAATATTTGGAGATTGGATCCAAGACTCTCAACTACAAAACTAGATGTTTTGCCTTTATTTTCTGTAATGTAACCAAAGGTATCATGATTCACAATGTTTTGAAATGAAACACAAGTTGTATTTTGGTAAAAAGGCATTGTAGGGGGGTACTGTTGTGTAAATTCCAAGTACTACTGAGTGAAATATTTCTGAAGTGGGATTTAAATTCTGAACATTTTAGCTGTACATCATGTAACTTGTAGGTAATTGAAAAAATTCACCAGAGTAATACTAGAAATATTGATCTAGGTAGTCACAATAATTTAACCACTGGGCCTCATTATGATTATTATAATTAATTATACCTATAATTAATACTAATGAATGATATAATTAATTGATTGAATTAGACATTTTGGATAGAAGAAGAGATGTATGCCTTTTGAGTTTGTTACTACATACATGGCATGGTAAATTGAAAGATGAGTAGGACATTATTAATAGAAGCCAGCTCAAAATCTATGACAGTAAAGAATACGAGAGAGACCAAGTGGGCACTTGGGCGGACAACATTGTGCCTTCTTTAAAAGAGCCCTAATGTGGCATAGCCCAAGATAGAACCCTTCAGAAGTGCCCAGCCTTTTTATCTCACCTCTGTTTCCCCATTTAGGATGGCTTCCAGTATTTGAAACCATTTTGGCTCTCTCTGGCCTTATGCTTTTTCATAGCTTTTTGTTGTCCTGCTTATCATTCCCGTCCCAATTCAGCCCCCTTTCGCGTACCTGAACACCTACCCCTCTTCTAGTGCAAACTGATCCTGTTCACTACTATTGGGTCATTTTTACAACTTTCTGTCTGTATTTGCCCTTCATACTCAGAATCTTTATTGTTCACGGTGTAGGGGACAACTAACGCGTCAGTTAGGAGGCCTGGGCAATCTATGGGGCCTCTGGCAGTCAGTCAGTATTTATCCCTAGTATATGAATGGACTGTGGGAGCCCATTCCACATACAGGGTTACTCTCTCAGCTTAGACACACAGGGGAGGGCCTAGGCCCTGCCCCAAATGATATGATAGTCTTTGAAGATCCCCCATGGAAGGTCTCACCCTCCCTGGGGAGCAGAGAGGGTATGGGATAGGGGGCTAGTTGGGGTAGGGGAGGAGGAGAGGGAGAGGGAACTAGGATTGACACGTAAAACAAGCTTGTTTCTAATTTAAATTAAAAAAATGAAAAACTAACTCTGTGTCTAGGGGATCCAGTGTCCTCCTCTGGCCTCTGTAGGCACTAGACTTGTACCTGGTACACTAATTACATGCAGGCAAAATATCCATACACATTTTTAAAAAGTAATACAATAATAAAAATATTTTAAAAATAGTTTTAAACTGGACCTATGAAAGCTTTTGCTACTCATTTTGATTTTTGTATGAAATGTGTTTGTGGAGAGTGGAAAGGGAGACAGGAATTGTCTCTCCAATTAACTTGGGTCAGAGCTCGAGTTGGGTTTTTAATTTGGTTCACTCTGTTCAGGTATTTGGAATGTGGAGAAGCTCTGTGAAAATATCCCGCCTACACGCTTTGAATATCCTCTTCCTGCTATCTTCAGAACAGCTTGCTTCTTTTAATAGCGAATGGCTGAGGGCAGGGGAGCCATGTGTAGTGGGTGAATGTAAGTACAGTGTGTCCTCCCATTCCCGGCTGAAGTCATGGGCTCTGCCCAGGGCTCTGTGAGAGACTCAGCTGCGTTTTCTTTTTGATGTTGGCTAGGCCCTGGAACTCTATGACTCAGAAACATGCTGCTCATGCCCCTTGGACCCTCAGGAGAGTTCCTGGTCAGCACTGAAACATTCAGGAAGTGAGGACACCTCCTGTACTCGTTTTATGTAGATGCTGACTTATTATTGTCCTTTAGCAACTCTTCTGAATCCATGTGGTCTTGGATGGGAGGAGGACGAGTTGAGGAGTTGCAAGCTCCTTTCTTTGGTAAGTTACCAGAACCCAGTGCCATGAGATCTGGCCTAATTCAGTGAACATAAATGACATATATCTCCCCCTTCAGAATGGCAGGAAAAGGTTTACTTTGAGCTAGGAGTAACCATACACTCCTTTCCCCAAAGATAACTCTTTTGTTTTTAATATTTCAAGCAAATGCAAGAAAGAAAACATTTGATAACATAAAAGGCACCTGGTTACAGTCATTGGAAATAATGGCCTAGCCCCGAATGTGCTGCTTCGTGTAAGTCTGTTTTCCTCTGCTTTAGTGACCCTATGCATCAAACCCAGAGCCTTGCACATACCAGACAGGTGCTTTACTACAGAACCACACCCTCCACCTTCACCGCCTTCTTGAGGATATCCATTTATTTTAGAACAGTACAGGTAAAGCAAATACTCATTACTGTACATATCTTGCTTGGGTTTGAAGTAAGTGACATTATAAAAGCTGAAGAGAATAGATGTCACGATTTCCAGAAGGTTTCATGATTTAGCATGGCAACTCGTGGAGTCCTTGTTAGGTTTGCTGCCAGGTATTGGTGGCCGGGCACTCTGTCCATGTTCCCATGCAGTGTCCTCTGCTGGATCCCAGCTGTATGAAAATCCATGCGTTGTCTAATACTTTAGAATTGCCATTTTAATTTCTTTCTGTGAAAGACATTTCCCCCCATATAGAACTAAGGGACATTTCTTGGTGTGTATGTCTTATGGTTGGTCTTGTGACTTTGGTAAAGCTCCCTGGAGAACTAGCACCTGTGTAGATGTGGACTGGGCAGGAAGGGCTCAAAAGTGTGGGGAACACTGGGGCAATACATTGTTTCTTACAAATGTAATGCAGTTATTACACAACTGTGTAATGGGAAACATTAAGACACCCAGTGGCTATGAACTCTTGCTTTAACCTTCAATCTTGGTCACAAAAGGGCTAATTGCTATCGAAGAGAAGTGGTAAGCATTTAATTTGTGCCTCTCGTGTAGGTAAAAAGAAATACTATCTTTTAGCTTTGTTCAGGTAGGGGCCTTTGTACTTTTTGTCTTTATGTAATGATTTGAATGCCATTTAAATGAGGATGGACTCTGGTATTTTTTTTCCTGGTGAGCTCACTGGCTTCACACCCACCAGATGTAATAATACCAACCGTTTGCTCGTGCAGAAAAAGATGCATCAATTCTTATTTTATAATGAAATCACTTCCCACTGTCCATTTCGAGTAGTTATTTATTTTCTCCCCCCAACCTCTCTCTTTCCTTTTTCTCACTAGCTGCTGTGACTTAGCTTTTGTTTTGAGTGGGTCATAGCTATCAGGGAAAATTGTTCCTTTACAGAAGTGCTTTCAAAGCCCCATTGTCTCCCACGTTGGACGTCCTTGTTACTCAGGTTCAGAAAAACTTGATCAAAAGCAGATCCATTACTAAGCTATCAGTAAATAATTAACCACTGACTTGTTCCCAAGTTATATACTCACTGGGTTAGAAATGATTTCCTAAACTACTGAAGATAAGAGAGGTTATTCCTGGTTTCACTGTGTCCCCATTGTTAACGACTTGTAGCGTGGGAGACATCAGCTGATCCCTATGCACTGGTCCAGCCACTCAATGAAACCACTTCCTGGGGTTTTCTCCTTTAGTGGCAGTGATTCAGAAGACACCACAGTCAGTTCTGAGGATTTCTCCCTCAGAATTTCTCTGGGTCTGAATGACAGGGGACAGTTTTGTTCAGGAGGAGTACTTCGTTACATGGCTATTAAAAATCTGCATTCCAACACAGCTGAATTTCAAGTTCCTTGTTTGTGTGCTTTCAACTCTAGCTGTAAAAGGCATTTATTTAGGTCTGGCATGGTAGTGCATTGCATTACATGCCTTCCATTGCAGAGCTCAAGAGGCAGAAGCAGGTAGATCTCAACATTCAAGCCAGTCTGATCTGTGTATAAAGTTACAGGCCAGCCAGGGCTGGATAGTGAGACCCTGTTTTTGTTTTGTCTTGTTTTAAGACATTTATATGAGATTTAGTATACGCTGACAGTGTAAGAGCCTAATTTCTATCTGCTAACCAGTCAGTGCTTTGCCTGAGTCTCAAATGTATGCAAAGTTCTTCTGTGTCTAGTAGACACAGGCAAAGAGAGGCGCCATGGCTGGCTGCAAGGGCTGGTAGGGATGCGGAGATGAGTGATAAAGATGGATGGGGGCCAAATAGGGTGTTAATGTGAACATATGTCTCATACTTTTCTAAGTATGTATTTTAGTGATTGATTTTTTAACTTCTGCTTATTTAGTATGTTCCTTAAGGTTATTTTTAGGATTTGATTTGCAATATAATAATGCAGATAGTATTTGTTTACAAATCTTTTGTTTTATCCTATTGTTTTCCTTAAAAGAAAATATTTGAAAAATAGCTAGGGATTGTAAGATATATGCTGTTTTCTGGTCCTTCAGAATGTTCAAATTGCATTTTGGGCTGTAAAACAAGCGACTAAAGTCCTGGTTCATTGCTTTATTTTTTTAATTAATAAGATGTGTGTGTGTGTGTGTGTGTGTGTGTTTGTGTGTGTGTGTGTTCATGTGCATTTGGGAAAGCCAAAGGATAATTGCCAGAGTTGGTTCTCTCCTTCCACCATGTGGCTCTGGGGATCCAACCCAGGTCATTGGGTTTGGCAGCAAGCACCTTTCCTGCTGAGTCACCACACCAGCTTGCTTCATTGGTTTTTCTAGGACATGTCTTGGGATTTCCTTCTTCTTTCTTCATGGATGGATGCTACACTCTTTGCTAGTGAGATGATACTGAGATAGCGTATGTAAAAGCTTGGAGTGAGCTGGAAGGAATCAAGAACAAAGGAGTTTTCCGATGGCCATCGTTAGTTCTATTTTCATGCTCCGATTTGTATCGGTGCAACACACACATCTGTTACTCACCTCAGCCACATCTGTGCTGGTTGTGAATATACGTCCAATGGAGAGGACACTTTGTTCTTGAACCTAAGAAAGGGTGCCTCAGCAAGCAAATGGTTTCACTGGTGCTAACAGTGTCCTGATGGAGAAAAGGTGACGGAGGCCTAGATGATGAGCATGTGTTTATTGCCTGTGCACTGTGCTGTCCCTGGCCTCTGCTCCCTGTAAGGCTCACCTTACACTGATTGGTGTTTTGTTTTGGAAGTAAGTTTCAGTTTTAAAATGGGGTATTCTTAGTGGTGATGGAGCCTGCATGCAGGCTCTGGGATTTAATGCAGTGGTCCTCATCTTGGTCCCTTTACTTATAGCCGAGTGTCAACTTAGAGAATTTGTAATCTCTCTGTGCTAGCTTTTAAACTCTAGGATAAGATGGTTTATATATGTGAGGGTTGTTGTGACGCTTGAGACGCTGGGTACTCAGTGTAGGTGGCAAGAGGACATGATGTTCTTTGCTGCTGTGATGTTTACTGCTGTATACCTTGGTCTAGTTCAGATTTTATTGGATAGAGTTTATTTGAAGATAGGCCTTTTTTACCCCCTCTGGTCTTTTCTTTTGAAACAAGATTTGATGTAGTCCAGCCTACCCTTGAGTTTATCATGTAGCTGAGGATGACCTTGAACTCCTCCTGTTCTCATCTGTTAAGTGCTAGAATTGCAGGTAAACCAGGGCAAGAAAATTGAGGAGAAGAAAGATACTGAGGAAAGATAGAGAAAGAAGGTGAGCCCTACTATAACCTTCAGAGGGAAAACCAACATACCAACAACAAAAAATAAAACACAAAACCCCTCCATTCACTAGTAGTTGATTGATGCTTTGGGCTACACCTACTTTATTGACTCCTCATGACAACTTATACTTTTCAGATATGAGATTGTGTACCAGAGTTACTTAGTGACTGGCTCCCAGGAAGGTGGCCTGTGCATGATAGAGGGAAGAGAGGGAGGGAGAACTCCTGGGTTCAGGCCACCATTCCCTTCATTCCAAGTCACAGACCCCGCTATGCCGTGTGGCAGCCATGGTGCAGATCCCCAAGGAGTGGTGGGACTCTTGTGCTGCAGGAGATGAAAGTGGGCATGGGTGGGATCTGGGCCCTTCGTCCTGTAAGATTCCAAGACAGAATCCATAGCCATGCTAGCCTGGCCTGACCAATGCTCATCTCTTCTGGCCTCTCAGTACAACTTGTGTTTAATCTCTGTGAAGTGCTGTTTGCCATCAATGTTCTGAGGTAAAACTGTCAGTGTTTTGTTTGTTGATTGTTTTCTAATGAGTGTGTGTGTGTGTGTGTGTGCGCGCGCGCGCGCGTGCGCGTGCATGGCACTGTGTGTGCAAGTGCATATGTGCCTTCGTGAGTGTGTCAGCCAGAGGAGAGCCTCTGGTATTCTTCCTCAGGTGCCTTCTACCTCGTTTATGTTTGATTTTTAAATCAGGGTCCCTCAATTTTATCTGGAACTTACCAAATGGGCTAAGCTGCCTGGCCAGTGAGCCCCAGGGGTCATTTGTTGCTCCTTCTCACCGGTGGTTTTGTAGGTACAAGTTTGGTTTTGTTTTTACACGGGTCCTGGGGATTGAACTTGGGTCCTTGAGCTTTCAGTGCAAGCACTTTATTGACTGATCTATCTCCCTAGTCCCTGTCAGTCTTTTCCTTTTGCTGTGAAGATAATGAGCATATGTTACAAATGAAGATATGTTACAAAAGACTGCCAATTGTCACATTTTTAACCCAAGGCCTTTTTGGGGTAACTGTTTGAGTAAACTGGAAGTTGGTGAGTAAATGACTCATGTGCATACTATCAAGGCCCTCGTTCAAGTCAGCTGAGTCTTTTACTTGTGCTAAGTGGATGTCTTAAGTTGCTGGAGGCATTAAAATGTTTTTCTGTTTTTTTTTCTCTAAGTTGAAAGTAATAATCAGCATTAGGACCTGGGCTTCAGGCTGGGCCTGGAGCTCAGGGCACATCTCTGGTTGGTGTCCCAGACTATGAAACAGCAGCAACAATGCCCTCCCAACAACTCCCAAACCAAAAAACTGCATTGTCTTGTACACCATATTCAAATGGGTCAAGATGTGGGAAATTGATCAGAGAAACTGCAACATAGTAAGTACTTCAGAGTCTTTAAAAGACTGAAACCAAATTTAAATGTGGAAGAATTATTTCACACACATCAAAGGGCAAAGGTTGAACTGTGATGTTGGTAATACAGTTGAATACATCATTCCCCCCACATACTGTTTTGCAGTTATTTCTATCTGAATCTGAAATTTGTGCATAGTTGATAATTATACGCTTGTCAAACGACTGGGTTTGTTTTTAACTCAGTACAGTTTTGAGTGATTACAACACCATTTTAAGAAAAACCTTGGCTTTGTGTACCTTATTTTGCAAAGAAATAGTAGGTGTTAGTATTCAGGCGCTTGGACTGGTCTACCCTTACAGCCCTGACAGGATACCTCCTCAGCTGCAGCCACTAAGAGCACCACCTATGAATATTTGCTACATTTGTAAAAGTCAGGCCTTGCCCACCGCTGCCCACCACCCATCCCTTTCTCTTCTGTTATTCTTGTCCCCAGAGACTGATCCCTGCCCCCTCTGCTCCTTTCTTTGCCCTCTCTGCCCCCTTATCTGTCCCCCTTTCTGTCCATTCTCTCTCTTCTTCCAGTAAACATCCCATGTGAGCCCTGTTGTATGACATGACTTCTCACTTTTTTTTTATTATAACAGTAGGTGACCTGAAGATGTGACATTGCCAATGATTTACTCTTTTGAAGTAAGATTAGGGGCAGGATTTCTCAACCTTGGTGTTGACATTTGATTCCAAATGATTTTCTGTTGTTGGGAGTGGTCTTGTGCAATGTAGGATGTTCACTAACATCCCTTGACAGTCAACTAGTAAATGCCAGAAGTACTTACCCTTCTCTGTTAGTGATCATCAAACGTGTCTCCAGACACTGCCAAATGTCTCTTAACAAGATAGAAAGCATGACTGACTGAGAGCTCCCAACACAGATCTTCTACATTTCATTTAAATCTACCTGTCTGTGTCAGTCTTCAAATTTGAATAGACATTTGCAAGGTCACCAAAAGGAAATGTCATATTTATAGAAGCAATACTTGTAAATTATTAAAAAATAAGATAATAACAAATCCAGCTTGGATTGAGAATAAGTATTTTATTTAAATCCCAGCTACTGTAAAAAAAATCTCCAAATAACCATAGTTCCAAACATTTCGATTATATTGCCTTTTCACTTTCAAAATGTAGAGATCCCCTTGACTTGAATGAGTTTAAAATAATAATTTGTTTTCTTCAAAGCTTCAAATAGTTGGAAATAATATTGTGGCATGTTATATGTTAAAGCATCTCTCAGATTAGAATATCCTTTGTGTATCTCCTAGGAAATTTAATTGCCTTTATGGGTAGATACATGTCTTGATGAGTAAGAATTTGTGCTGAAGGGTTAGATTTTTAGACCTTCATTTGTAGACTTTTTGGTAGACATTTTAGCATACGGTGACAAGTAGATCCACCTGGTTATTAATTTTTTGAGGAATGTAGGCAATTCTATTGTTTGCTCTTTAAAACACATTTTGCTAATGATAAAACATTCTTTCATACTTGTGACCCAGGAGTTGAAGCTTTGGCCAATCAGAGGAAGGAACTGGCTAGATGGTAAAAGGAAGTATTTGTTCCGTTATTGGAGCACATGGCCTCTTGCCATCTTTGATAAAGGATTGAATATTGTGCACCCAAAGTCTGCTGCCCTCTTGACCCTTCATCAGTCATCAGCTGGCCTGTGAGGCTGCGTGAGCCAGAGTCCAGTAGGATGACTATTGTTTGAGCGTTGTGTAACTCCCTCAAACGGAAATTACTGACACAGCAGTATCACTAAGGGATGTCTTTCTAGTTTTAGATTATGGGCATGTGTTTCCTTTCGGTTCTAAAGCTGTCCCAGTTTACAGGTATAAAGTGGTGAAATGTAGGGCCTGGAGTTGTGTAATAAAGATGGACCATTGGAAACTTCTTTCGTTTGGTGGAGTAATAATATATGATCTCTTCTTGTACACAGTTACATATAGGATCCTACACAAATTTCCATTGTTGTAAAGACTCTAGAGCCGTGGTTCTCAGCCTGTGCATTGTGACCTCTTTGGGGTTGCATATCAAATATTCACTTTATGATGTATAGCAGTAGCAAAATTACAGTTATGAAGTAGCAAAAAGAAAAAGAGTTGCTGTTAGGATCATGACAAAATGAAGAACTGTATTAAAGTGTCTCCACATTAGGAATGTTGAGAGGCAGCGGTTGTTATACACTGTTTTCTATTAAGGCATTAATGACTGAAAGAAGTGACTAGTCACTTGAGTGAATTCTTCTGCCATGAATATTATTTAATTTTAATTTTCTGACTTGCTCAGGGAGACTTTATAAGAAGAGCTACGTTTAATATTCACAGCTTCATGTCATCTAATCTCTTTATTTAGGCCTCGTTCTTGAGCGAGTAACATATCAGCCGCAGCTGTTGCTGACCAAAGCTGCTGAGAAGGGGGTGGAGGAAGGGGGCAGAGATAATGGGTTCAGATTCTGTGTCTCGGAGCATATCTGTCCCCGTCAATCTGTGCTGATAGCAACTGGCTTGCAGAAGGCAGCTCAGGCCGGATACTTGTTTTACATGTAGTTTGTCCAAATGTGCAGTCGTGGATACCATAGTGATAAACACCACTGATATATAGTGGAAACTGGATGAATATCTGTGATTGTTAGGCTTTTCATGAATGTATAGCGTTGATTAGTTTGGGCCACCAGCCTTTCTGTAAAGCTATTGGTCTGTGAATCTTGATTTTTTAAAAATAATATATCAGTAGAAAAAATAGACGAAAATACATCATTTTAAAAGAAGGAAATGTTTGCTTCTCTGATATGAGCGAGCAGTGATGTTTTCTAAAGGAGGGTATTTAGAAATAATGAGACATACTTCGGGGCTGGGAGACAGCTCAGTTGGTGAACTGCTTGCTGCATAAGTGTGAGGACATGAATTCAGACACTTGGCACTGTCATACAAAGCCAGGCAAAGTGTCACATGCCCATGATCCCAGCACTGGGAAGGCAGAGACAGGAAGATCTCGGGGGCTTGTCAGCCATCTGGCAAAACTGAGGAGCCCTGGATTCCTTGAAAGACTCTGTCTCAAAAACTAAGATGGAGAATGAGGGAGCAGGACCACCTGTGTTGACCTCTGACCTCCGCATGTGCATGTACATATGAACAGACTCATACAGACAGCACACATGTGTACTACACACACACACACACACACACACACACACACATACACACACACACACTATTTATACTCACATGTTTGAATACTAGTGTATAAACAGCCCGGCCGCTCTTAGTAGAATAAGTTAGACAGACTAGGATCTGATCATCCCCACCTAGTAATTCACATAACTTCTTTTTGGATCTTGTTTCTCAGCCTTCCCTTCTTCAGGTTTGGGGATAATTAAAAACCTCCACCAACAGTGTAGTTTGTTATATGTTTTTCAATAAAAACACCTGAGGGAAAGGGATTGATTTGAAAAGCAGTTAGGAAGATAACGGCCACCCCAGGCTTAGTCCTCCTGTACTTAACACTGTTGGGTTTAATAGAAATCTTTATGTGCTCCAGTCATAACGTGCAAAGGACTACCTTAAAGATGAGAAGAAAGCCCTTGACACAGCCCAGTGACTTAGTCTCTGTCTTATTTAGGGTTTCTATGGCTGCAATGAAACACCATGACCCATAAGCAAGTTGGGGAGGAAAGGGTTTATGTGGTTTACACTTCCACATTGCTATTCATCACAGAAGGAAGTCAGGACAGGAACTCAAACAGGGTGGGATCCTGGAGGCAGGAGCTGATTCAGAGGCCGTGAAGGGATGCTGCTTACTGGCTTTGCTTTCCAGGGCTTGCTCAGCCTGCTTTCTTGTAACACCCAGGACCTCCCACCTAGGGATGGCACCACCCACCAGGGGCTGATCCTTCATCCATTTCAGGTAACTCCAGCTTCTGTCAAGTTGACATAAGATTAGCCAGCACAGTGCCCCTTCCAGTAATTCTCCTCATTAGCATTAACCATGAAGTACTTGCTGCTTTGAGGGCTGCTATAGGTCTCCCAGACCTCTAAGTACTGGTGTGTGTCTCTATACAGATACATACACAGACTGAGCTGAAGGAGGAATTAGTGCTTCTCCATTTTACAGGAAGGCGTCATAGCACAAGTAGAGTTTCAGGCACTGTTCACTGATAGGAATTATCTGTGTGGCTGGGGGCTGGGCGAAGCAAGAGAAATGACGTATGACTGAGGTTCCTGTGCGCTGATGGCTAGGCAGGATAATTTCCTAATAGCTAACATCCATTGAGTGCTTATTCCTTGGCAGGCAGAAGTGCTGACTAGGTAATTATTAAACTAACTAGTATGAACCTATTTAGTTCTACAACTGACTTTTGAGGTCGTGACTGTTACCATTCCTGTTTTACTCCTTAATACTCCCATGAGTGTGTATGTCTTGCCCAATAATTTATTCTAGTTCGTTAGGGGCAGAGCCAGAGGTTGGGCTTACAACATGCCTCGTATCCATCTAATTTAACTTCTACCACATCCTTGGCAAAATGGGTGTTTTTTTTTTAATCGTACAACCTTACAGATGAAGAATGGGAATATGGAGAGGTTACCTTTGACAAGGCCAAGGGCAGAGGAAGGATTTGAACCAAGATCTGATTTCCCCATTAATTTGTTTTTCTCTGGGGGAGGGTTGTCTGGTAAAAGATCAGAGTTGTAGCGTAGGGATGTCTGACTCCCTCCTCATATGGATGGTTGGGGTTTTGAAGAAGCCCATAGAGGTGTGTCTTACTTCCAGTAAAGTGGGAGAATCCTATCCACAGAAAACCGTGAAGCCCTTGCTGCTTCAGCCGTGTCTTATGGCCATTCTCTGTCTTCATCATTGAGCCACTTCTTGATTTCATTAGTCTGTCTCTTCTCAGTGTACTGGGCTCCGATATTCCTGTGTGTGTGCATTAAAAAAGTAATTATATTGCTGTCATAATTTATAGTATGCCTAAAGTCAGTCACCTGAGTTGACTGTGAGAGATGAGAAATGGAATGTTCACATGCATTTGTAAAGCACTGCTCTATTAATTGCATAGGGATTTTGAACTCAGTAAAAGTATGAGTCTTTAATTTGTTTCTTTTTTTCTGGTAATTTCAGTTTAATGATTTGTGACCCTCATTAGTGACATGACTCTGATCTCTCTCTCTCTCTCTCTCTCTCTCTTTCTCTCTCTCTCTCTCTCTCTCTCTCTGTCATTTTTAAATGAAATTAAGATTTTTCTTACTTTCAGTGAGTGTTTCTTATAATATACCTGATTGCATTAATATATATGTAGTTAGGGTGTGGGATATTTGTAAAAATAGACAACCGAATTTGAGCTCAAAGTCTATCTGAGCAGCCCATAGCCCTTAGCTTGGTAAAAATATCAGCAAAGTGGAGGACTGACATTGTTGACTGAAGGTTGGATTTTTCTAAACAACAGAGTTTATCAAGAGCCCTACTTTGTTATTTGAGAATAAAACTTGATGACAACAAATGGATTGGGATAAAACTTGTTGAGGGAATCAATTTTTGATTGTTCTAAGCCCAGACAGATGGATCTAGATAACATTTACAGTGTGAGCACTGATGACTTGGGAGGTAACTAAAATTCGTGCTAGAATTGACTGTATTAACTCCTACAGGGTTAGGACCTTCAAGACTAGAACACTAAAGGACTCTGTCACACATCACCTGTGTGAGCGGCCTTTCTCTCTTCAGTGTGTCTCCTTGGTAGTTTTCTTTTGATGGATTTTGAACTGAATTGTATTTCTGAAACAAGCAATCTTAAAAAGAGAAGCATGGGACAGCAGAGAGCGGGGTAAGGACACTTAATCGAGGGGTGCCATGGTAAATGAATATACCACCTGCTTGAAATGTATTGAATGAACGGGTATCATGTCCATGTGCATACTCTGTCCCTTCCTGCCCCTCTGTAGGCTTGTAAATATCCTTTGCTTATAGACGTTTATCTTGATTAGCCTTTATTCTTCTTTGTAAAGCCACAAAAGCTGACCCGTGACTTAGTGGAGTGTTAGTAGTAGTGGTGTAGCTGTAGCCTGATCGTCAGTCTCTTTGGACAAGTGTGTTGTAAAGGGCTGACACTGCTATTGGGAACTACTACATACTACACTATTGGAAGCAGCATCACTCCTGATCTGTGTTCTAGGTCAGGGCTTCCTAAACAGTTTCTACTTGCACTCCTAGTTATACAGACATACAGAGTAGGGGTACAAAATAAACCTTTACTGATTATAAACCATAAAGAAATTTATTTTTAATTGTTTATTTAATACACCTGTTATTTTTATCGTCACTGTCGGGGAGGGGCTGCATAACTGTAATCTTAGCACTTAGGAAGTGGAGGCAAGAAGATTGGGCATCCAAGGCCAATCTGGGCTACATATTGTTTATGAGGCCAGCCTGGGCTATATGAGACCCTGTTTCAAACAGAAACTATAAAGTAATATGTGAAAAGCGAATTATTAAAGATAAAAACATATTTTTGTATTGAGATGGGTGGGCTTATTTGCTTTTATATAATCAAATCTTAGCTGAATATTTGATACTACTAGACACAAAACATAATTAACATTTTTCATAGTTGATAAATATTTTAATTTTATACCTGTCAATGCTGATAACTTTGATTTGTATAATTGCCTAGTATAAAATGTTTAGGGTCATTTAAAGAATATGTTGGACATTTTATCCTAACTCCAAGCCAAAATTCAGAATTATTTTTGGTGTCCCAAGTCAGCAACTCAAACTCAGTTTTAAAAATCAAATATTCTAAAACAATCCAGTCCAAGGGAACGTCGATTAGATAGATTCTTCCATGATGACAGGAAAGTGTTAAAATTCTTTATTCCCTGTAACTACCTCATGTTTCTGTAAGAGCGTAAATCTTTGTCAATATAGTAAATACACTGAAATCCATAATGGGCAGTAGTCTCAAATCTGAGCCAGTGTGTTTCAGGCAGCGTTGCTTGGCATTGCGTGATGTGAGCGCATGCGCAGAGCAAAGTGTGCGTGTTGTGTGTTCGGAACCAAGGCTGCCGTGAAGCTGTGAGATGCTTCACAGGTCAATATTGCCTTAAATGTGTTGGCTCTACCACACATTGGATCTTGAATTCAGTTTTGGTCATGGAGCTTCAGAAACCTTTTTCTGTTGCTAAGTTTTTCACCGCCAGAGTATGGGGTTACCGTAACCTACAGTTTAAGGAGCTAAGTCCCAAGCTCCTCCTGGAACTGGTAGAAAGATGTAGAGGAGCCCCGTTGAAGGCTGGTAGAGGTGGAGGTAACATAGTTAGAGTGATTAAGTTTTAGTTCCAGATTGCAGAACTAGAGAGTGGGGGCTGGGGGAGGGAGATGAGGGAAACACTCAGCCAGGCCAGCAGAAAGTGACAAGCGAACACCCTGACACCGCTACTCCAGCTCCCACAACCGCAGCCCATTCTCTGGCCTGGCTTACTGGGTGGCCTTCCCAAGGAAAGGGACAAAGGTAAATCATGCAGGTCTAATTTGAAAATTGCTAACACACATGCAGTCTCTCAACACAGCCCTCCTGTCTAGCAGTGTAAACCTTTCTCTACACTGGGACTAAGTTGAGTACAATCCCTGGGATGAGATTTAAGTGAGGGGGGTTTATAGATCCGTTTGAGGGACCTGTAGACTATGGGTCGTTCTTGAATCGTTGTTACTAAGAAAGTGGAGCCTCCTGCAGAAAGATCCATGTGTTATTCCTTATGAGATTCAAGTCTGTTTCGGAGATGGAGACAGGACAAGGACTTGGGGATGTTCAGCGTGCACAAGCGTGAATAACTGAATGTGGGTGTGAGGTGCTGTACTGTGAAACTTGGCATTGGTATTTCCCTTTCCCTTTTCTTTTTAAAACTAGCATGGCATTTACTATTGAATTTGGCCTTGGTTTTGTGTATGTGTATGTGTGTGTGTGTACGTTTGTGTGTATGTGTGTGTGTGTACGTGGTGTGTGTTTGAAGCTTACTTGATTCTAAGCTTACTGGAGTTCTGAATTACTTACGATAACTCAATGGAATCTGTAATAGCATTCAGAACTTGGCATTTGCTATGCTCTGTCCTTACATCTTACAATATTGTACCTTCTATGCTGTTGATTTTTCAGGAGGTGATATTTTAGAAATGTTACTTAAAGCGTGGTAACTGTTAAAAGCCAGTAATATTTTGAAGAAGTTTCTTTTCCAAAAAGACATCAAATCTTAAAACCGAATAATTCAGTTTCATGTGCCATGGTCAGGACAAGGCAGAGAAAATGTTTGATGGTTTTAGGATTTATAAAGTAACCCAGATCAGAGTACTATAACTGGGAGATTATTTAAATGTATAAGTATTCTTTTGTAATTTGATGCTACAAAATAGAACTATGAAAAAGATAAAAGAAAAATATAACCAAATCTGTTCTTACCATATATATGTATATATATGCACATATACATTGATGTGTAGTATTTGGTGTAGTAGAAAATCTATTGTTCTGGCTTTTAAAACATCTTTGGCCTTGGGGCTGGAGAGGTGGCTCAGTGATCTAGTTACAAGAGTGCACTGTTTTTGCAAGGACCTTAGTTCTGTTCCCAGCACTAACACTTGCACATTGGTGCACATAATTAAAAGCAATAAGAGCACAGCTAAGTAAGTCATTGCGCGTGCTGAAACTCTCCGGGGGAGGATGGCATTTGTCCTTCACCTCTACATGACATTTGCTTCCTTTTCTTTTATAATTTAGTCCAGCAGGATGGCTCCTCTGTCTTGGAGACTGCTGTAGTGTGAAAGGAGAATGCAGGCTTGCAGATTCAACAATAAAAAATTGATAATAGGGTCTTGACAGAAAGTGCTGGTCTTAAACATCACTCTAATTTTATGAATCTAAATTTTTTAGAAAAAAATTTTAAGTTACAATTGGAAAATTTAAATAATGTCTCCTCGTTGTTGGTGGCTTAAAAATCATATCAGAAAGCAAGCTCTTACTTGCTGTTGTCCCATCTTTCTGCAGCTGTCCAGGGTGGCCATCTGTTCTCTCAGGTGGACAGGATTCTAATCCCTAGCAAGGCTGCCGTCCTGTCTGGTCTGCTTGCTTACTCCTTTCTTAGGAGCCCTCTTTGAAATGAAATCCTTTCCTAAACAGAAGTTCCACACACCAAGTGGTATCTATTTATAATTCGCAAGTGTGGGACTGACAACTTAGAACTTAGATGACATGAAATTGTTGAGCGTGACAGGACTAATTTTAAGGGCAGTTGATTGAGAACTTGGAAAGAAAGCCAAAAGAGATCTGTTGTTTTTTTTTCTTTTTGGAGTATTAAAGTTTTGTACACATTAGATTTTAGCAACAGCTGATAGGGGAAAATGTGCATGCATGTTAAAACAGAACACAAAAACAGGACCTGGAGACAGGTTATTTAGCAAAGTATCTGCCTTGCAAGCATGAGGACCTGAGCTCCATCTTCAGCACCCACGTAAAATCAAGGTGTGGTGGCCTGTGCCTCTGATAGTGGTGCTGAGAACACAGAGACAGGAAGATCCCTGGAGTTCACTGGTCAGTAAGGCAGCCTAGCCTATTGTAGAATATTATTTTAAGGTTTGTTACTTTTGTTCATGCTCTGGAATATTTGTTTAGTGATGCAAAAATATGTTTTATTAAATAAAATTTACCTGTGGTTAGGAGGCTGAGTCAGCATAAATAAGAATAAGCCTACATGTATGACTTATTTGGGAGCTGGGTGGTGCACCCTCTACCCCCGAAAAAAGAGACAAAAGAGTAAAACAACACTACCGACTCTTAACTATGAAATTTGCTTAGCAAACCTGATGTGTGATTCCATTTGTAAGAACAACCCCCAAGTCCTCTTCTCCTCCAACCTGTCATTGCTGGGGTCAGCTACGAGGACCTAGCAAGGAGCTTGCAGCATCTTTCTAGCCTAGGCCCAGGATGAAGGGCAGCTTTCTGGGATAGGTGGGGGCTTGGGTAAGTTCATACCTCTGCCCCCAGTCCTGTCTCAGCAAAGGTGAGGCCCTCCCTCGCTCAGAATGGACAAACCACTGAAACTAAGCCAGAGTTTCAATATATATATATATACACTACCCATGATTAGGTGTTTACAGCATCTAATCTTCAACAATTAAAGAGAAGAAGTGTGGGTGGCGTAAAAAATAGCGATACCCACATTTTGAATTCTTTGAGAAAAACAGGAAACTAGTCTTTTTTAACCAGTGATGCCCAGAACTGGTTATTGCAAAGAGCTTGTTTTCCTAATGTGATGTGGTCAGCCCAGCTGTGCCAGAGGTCGGTTTCTGCTCATTATGATGGGCGTCTGTGGATTTCTTTAGCTGACAAACCTATAGACAGGGAAACATAATTATCAGTGGTAACCTGGTCATTATGGCCGGATAGTGCTTGGAAAACAATTTGCCCTGGTCCTGGAAGCCCTTGAGAACATATGAAATAGGAACATTTGACCAACACATAGTTATATCCAGGAGTTGTAAATGAAGCAGGCCTATGAGCCATAGAATAGCTTACTATAGAAGAATCCATTGAGTTTCTGCCATCATTATTTGTTTTTATTGTATTTTTTAAGTCGTCACACAATACTGGGTGGCAATATACCTATTTTCTTGATTTGTTCATCAGCTGAAACATCACGTAATAATGTCTTGAACTTCTTGTTGTTGTTGGCTTCAATGTCTTGGTTGCAGTCAGATAAGCTGAAAATGAAAATTGGGCTCACAGAGATGTCATTTGTCATTGTCAGTCTCACAAAGGTTCCCCCACCACTGCATTTGTGGACAATATAGAAAAGAAATGACCATGGGGGAAAATGATTTAGGTGATTGTCGGCTAGATTTTTGGCCTTGGGGAACATGTAAATTGTTTCATAACCAAAGTGAAAGGAGAAATCCCCATTGTCTTCACTGCAGTTCTCTCACGGAAGAGCAAGTTAGTGTCAGACTGGTGCTGAGGCTTCCCCTCCGTTTCCTGCTGTGGGTTCCGTGTTACTGGGGAGCCCATCTCCACCAGAACCCTCCCTGCAGACCATTTCTCTCTGTCATCTTAGGGATAAAGGGGGCATGAGACCTTTGGAAGAGAAGTAATAACAACCGCTGCCCTTTTTTCTTTTCTTCTTTCTTTTCTTCATTGATTTGTTTATTTGGTTGCCAAACCAAGCATTCGGTTTGTGTAGTGAAGGCTTTACGCCTGTCTGTTTGTATCAGTCTTTACAGTTGTCTCTTTAATAAGTAAATTACTCACCCTTTGCTGTTGTGAAGCTTGTTTTCAGTGCTTGGTCCAGGCAATGTGCCTGGGCTTAGCAATACCCCCTCTCCAGCTGACTGCCCAGGCAGTTCCAAAAAAGGCAGTCTTCCCTGCTATTGATTTGTGTGGTACATCAGTCATGTTAGAGTTATTTACAACGAGAGGACTCAGGCTTCTTGCATCTGTCTTTTAGGTTTAGCACAAGGGTACTGTACAGCAAGGCTGTCTTCATTCTGATCCAAGGAGATGTTTTTCTCTCCTTGGAGGCAGCTTGGCCAGAATCCTGGGTAGTAAAAGGAGCAGTAAGTGGATCTGGGGGGAGGGGCTGTGAAGGTCTCATTTTTTTAAAACCCTTTGCTACTTCTTAGTGAAAAGGGAGGACAGTGGGTGGATGGCATCTGCCACTTAGCCCTTACTAGGATGAGGTAAAGGTAATGAGATAATGGTTGCCAAGTACACTCAAACACCGATGAGAGATATTTCTAAAAGTGCCGGCCCTTACTAGGGGAAAGAAAAGCTAACAACAGAACTAGCAAACAAACATGTCTTATCAACTCTCAGATTTCAAATACATGTTAAAATCTGGTGTTTCTGCAGGAAAACAAAGCCCTGAGACAGTTTGATAATGTTAAAATGGCAGGAGAAAAATGGATTATTATTGCTTTCACTTTATATACACTTCCATCATGGCATATTTTCCGTACATTTTCATATTCGGACTTTAAAATACAATTAAATTTTTTCGTACTTCCCACAGTGTACCCTTGCCACTACCCCCATCCCAATAGTCACCTATTGAACAGAGCTACGCCTGTAAATGGAGCACAATATAAAAACCCAGGGAGACAAGTTGGAGAAATGACTGGGATTAGGGAACACCTGATACTCTGCCAGAGGACTGGACTTCTAAGTTCCCAAAATCCATGTAGGGTAGGTCACAGTCACCTCTAACTCAGTTCTAGGGAACTAAACGCCCTCTTCTGGCCTCAGTGGGCCCTGCACTCACACACCAATCCCCCCCTCCCCAGACACTCAGGTAGCTTCTACTCCCTTGTGAATTTATTGAGGAGATTCAGTGAAAAGAGCAGTTCTCCCTTTCTGTACACACAGAGATTTTTCTCGGATTTCTTAAGATCAGCATTTCTGATATACCTCAGAGCTATGTGGAGATTTGGCCTGTCTGGCTTGTTCAAAACATATTCCCTTTGAGGAATAACTCACTGACTGATGGGGGTGGAGGGAGTGGGTGTAATAGCTCACTGCCTGTAGGGATGAAGGAGATGCGTGGCAGTTTTGCCCTGCAGATACACACATGGTAGGAGCCCAGCTTGCAGAGGCGTTCCCAGCTCACGTTTGTCTCCTTTCCTGTAGCAACATCCTTTCCTCTCTAGTTCTGAGAAGGTGAGACTTGCTAAAGGAAGTTGTAGATAAAACTGTGCTCAGTTGGAGACAGAGTGGGGTCAGAGAGAGCTGCCATTCCCTGCCTGGGTCAGGCATCCATTTGTGGCAGAGCGGACTGGAGCCTGTGCCCTCCTGGAACCTGAGCCCTGCCAGACATCACCACTTCCAGAAAACCTTTGCTGGGGAGAATTAATTGCTTTAATACTGATTGGTCATAAGCCAACCCTACAGGAGCTTGCTTTCTGCTCCTGGTTGTCATTTGAAACTGGATGAGGAATACAGTTGCAGTTTACGGACAGCTGTGGCATGGTTTCTCTGCTCCTAGGAGTTCCAAGTTACCTGCCAGGGAAAACTTCAGTTTAGTCCCGGTGACACCAGATTGATGGCATACTCCATCTGCCAGCATCCAGGGCTGAGCTGTCCTGATATTTTTATATCCTTAATTAAATACCAGACATTATAGGTTGATAATTCTGAACAGTATTTTGGTTTTGGTTGGCTTTCTTTTGATTAAGTGTGGTCTTCATAGTGGAATTGATACTCTTTGTGGTGAGGGGACTGTCTTGTGACTGTGCAGTATTTCCCAATCCCAACATTGTCCTCCACCCACTGTGACAATAGCCCAGCCCTACTCTTTTCCCAATCTTAACAGTAAGAAGTAGCCCCTGCCGTTGCTCAATGTCCCTAGGGAGGCAAAATTTCTGCACATGTAAACCTCCATAGACTACCAATAAATCTGATGCTTGTATATCTACCAGCCTGAACTAGTCTTTTACCAACCACACAAAGGTTCAACAGAAGAGGCCAGAGTAGAAAAGTAAGGATGGAGAGGGTTAAATTTCTCCATAGTGAGTATTCCTAGTCTATGACTGAGTGAGTGTTAACCTCAAGCAGGGGACTTTCCCTGCTGGCTTGTGGCAGGAATTCCCTCTCTCTCTTGCCCTGAACTCCAGGACTCCCTCTTCAAGGACAGCCCTTGTTTCTGACTCACTTAATTCTTCTCTCTCTCCTGTTTCCATTTTCTGCCCCCTGTTGCTGCCAGTATCTGGACCAACTCTGCTGCCTTTGACAAAGATAGGAGCCACCGAGAGTGTCCCTGTCAATGCCATGGCAGACCACTCTGCCTCTAGACAATGTGTCGTACTAGTCTTACTTCTTCCCTTTGGAGTGCTCCCTGGTCTTTTGTGACCTATGTAGGGAAAGATAGTTTTCTATGATATTGACTGAAGTCTTCATCTGGCTCTCTAGCAAGAAACTGTGCCATCTAAAGTTGGCAGGTTCTGTGGTACTCGTCTTATGTTGCTGTAGGCTAATTCTAAACCCAGTTATGTAAGCTTTAGGAGGGTGGCCTGAAGTGCCCACTATTTGTGGTGTTAGTCTGGAGGAGAAACATCGTCCAAACTTCAAATCTGAGGTGTAAAAGTGAACTTGGGGAATGTGATTTCTTTCAAATAAGATGAGAAGACAAGGGATGGATGGGCAGAGATGGATGAGAAATGGGTCGTCATAGTCCAGCTGGCACCTGTTAGAAGGGTGGCCTTCTGTAACACTATAGGGAGATGCTCTGGGTAGGGAGGTCAGAGTTTGTACTCCCGTGGGATAGAACCTTCCCTCTCAGTCCCAAGCTCAGAGAGCTGACAAATTGAAACAGCTGTGACTTGCTTCTCTCATGAGGAAGAGAGGAAGCATGGAGATGTTTTAGATTCCGTGTGGACATGCTGTGGTCTTTACCAAATGCACAAGGTCTGAAGAGGTGCAAAGAATAGTAACTGTGGACAGAGATCCCAGCTCACAAAGGACAGTAAGAAGTAACTGGCATCCATCAGTTTTAAAACAAAAGATGCCTGTTGTACGAGTTTGGGAAGAAAACAAGAAAAGTTTAATTACAAGAGAAGCGCAAAATACCAGCCTTTGTACATCAGTTAACAAATGCCTATATCCGTTTGTCAAGGTAGGGACAAACACTAGGACTAAAGCAACAAAAGAGACTGTTACTCCTGGGCCTGAGAAGGTCCAAGGGTTCTTGCCAGCCTGTGTCCTTCCCCGATTTCCCTCTAGAACTGTCAAACTATAGATGGACACTTTACATAGATACATTTACCAGAGCTAGAATGTGAGAGGGGTGGATCAACCACTTTCTTTGGGAAGTTTCCAGAGCATCTTACTGATGATTTTGAAGTGAGTTCAGGGTGTCCTGGGACATCGGGTAGACATGTCCATGTGGTGGACAATTCTGAATATGAAGCTTCCGGGTCATGAGTTTTAGAGGGCATGCCTATGGTGTTGTCAAGCTTAAATACTCCTAGACACCATGTGCCTTTTGTTATGGGATTTAACCAGGAAGAGTTGGTTTTGAATATCTGCCCTTCATTGCATCTGAGATCTATTGGGAACAGAACTAAGTCTTATAGCAGCACATGATTGTTTGTTGAACGAATAATCGAATAAATGAGAAGGAAAAGTTCATCATGAATATTTTTAAAAGGTATTTTTTAATTATTATTATTTTTTTATTTAGGTTAGGAACATGTCAATCTCAGCTCCCTCTCCCTCCCCTCCTCCCTTGCCCTCCCCAACAGGTCCCCCAGCCCCCCACCCAATCTCCACTCTGATCCCCAGGGAGGGTGAGGCCCTCCATAGTGGAACTCAAATGACTGTCATTTCATCCAGGGCAGGGCCTATGCCCTCCCTGAAGAGTCCTGGCTGAGAGAGTCTCCCATACTGTGGCATGGGCACTCGAAAAAGTCTATTTGTACGCCAGGGATAAATACTACCTAAAGCTCCATAGATTACCTAGGCCTCCTCACTGACACCCACTTTCAGGGGGTCTGGGTCAGTCCCATGCTTTCCACACAGCCATCAATCTGGAGTCCAAGAGCTTCCCCTTGTTAGGTCAACTGTTTCTGTGGGTTAAACCAGCCCAGTCTTAACTCCTTTGCCCATCAGTTCATTGTGTAAATGTACCACATTTTCTATATCCTCTCTTCAGCATATATGTTGTAATATAATCAATGAAGAAAAGTTAAGCAAACTGATAAATAAATATCCACCTTCGGCACTTCCTCCACAGCCATGAACAACTGCCTTAGACCTTTGAGGTCTGGAGTAGGCTACAGGGAGGTGGTGATAGGAAATAATTTCACCTGCCTCATAAAAAGATCAGTGGGAAGCAAGCAGTACTCACTTAAGACAGTGCCAGAACCCATGGGAATCAGTAAATGCTGGTTGCCTTTATTTTTCTCTGATGATGGTTCACATTCCATAATAGTTTCTAGATGTTTATTTACATAACATTTCCAGTGGTAAGATCAAATTTTAAGCCTTTATAGAACCTAGAGTGGCCTACACAGAATCTGGACTGTGAAAATGTCCTGTTCTATCTTATAAAGAAATTGGGTGATATCTGGGGCATATGTGTGAGTGTACATATCAAACTGAAGGCAAGTGGACCCTATTCTTGGCTAGGAGTCAGAACCTCTTTCCAGGTCTTACATGTTTTAGGCCTTGCTGCTTCTTGTTGGTCTAGTTTTAAATTTATTTTCTTTTTTTTTCCTGACATCTCTTTAATGCTCAACAGCAAAGTACTTAGAAAAATCCTAATTTGTAAAAAAAATAAGAAAGTGTTTCTGTTATTTTTATATATTCCTCAGATACCTACCTCATATGTCACTCTGTAAGGCCTAAAGGAACACATACCGTCCCCTGAATGCTTCATCCCGTGAATAACTAGGCTTTCAGTTAGAACCAAGCAATCAAAGCACCACAGGGTAACACGTGTGTTTTTTGGCTGGAATTGTTTCTTGTTGAACATTTTCGACGTGATGGTTTCCTTGCTCTGAAGGAAAGTTGCGAACACGGTAGGACAGAGTGTGTCAGTCTGTCTCAGAGCTAAATGTGAGGTGCCCACCAGTGTTTTCCCTCAGGGTGCTTTGGATCTTGGTGTTTCACTGGTGCCTTTAACGCTCGGGCTTAGGGCTAACCTCCTCTAGAGAGCAATTTTGAACAGTTTCTTTAGCTGGGCACTTTGGGCCTTCTCTTTGTCTCAGATATTGTCTGGAGGATTATAAACCCTGGTTAGACTTTTCCATTGTAAGTGGTTGTTACTGCACTAATCTAAAAGCAGCCTTTGAGCAGGAGTCCTCGTCGATGGCCTTTACAGTTCTGGTGGGGACTTACCATTGCTTTCCTCTTCTGTGTCCCGTTTCCACAGTTCTGTCATTTCTTACTGATTCCTTTTATGGCAGAGCAGCGTATCCCTTTGATTAAAGGCTCCCCGAGCCCATAAATCAGTATTAGTGGTTAACTAATTGTTGAGAGTTTGAAGTTTTACTTCCACACAATCAAGTCATAATTATTTCTTCACTGTGGCCAAAATTTCATCTCATAAAACCTTGGGAGGACGTTGTTATTTTCCTCCCTCAGGTCTTTTTTATTAAAGATCTCTCAACATGGAAAACTGAAAAATGTTGAAGTCTCTTCCATCTTGAAAAAAAAACAAAGAGCAAAGGATAAAACAACTCCCAAGACTTTCCCAGCTACTACTTCACTTGTTTCTATGGCTTCATCATTTTGACCACCTAAGCTGTTATCTCAGTAGCTTCCTGATTTTGAAACTCAGTGACACACTTCAACCCACGGTTGACTTCAGCTGTTGCATATTTGTATCTGACTCTCATCACTGACTCTTCCTCCATTTGTTTGGGTGGCTCTGTGCCCTGGGAGCCCTGTCACACTGTTGCTTTTAGCCTCTTTACACACCTGTCCTCCTCATGACTCAACCAAATTTCAGCCACTGGGCCTCTTCCTGCCCACAGATTCTGAAGTGTTCTTATGAGGCCTGCTGCCTGAGTATCACTCCCGGATACTGAATACAGGGCCTGCTGTCCTGAACATCTCCTCAGGATCCTGGATACAGGGCCTGCTGCCCCGAGCATCACTCCCTGCTACTGAATACAGCTGGTATTCCTTGCATTCCATACCTGAAAATGAAACTTCTCCCTCTTGGACATTCCTATCTAAGGTGTTCCTTATGACACTTCAATTTGAGTTTGTCCCCAAACTGAACATATCTCCTCTTCAAATTTGGTTTTCTTGCTTTCTCCTTGACAACTGTATGCTGATGACTATTAAGAGTCTCCCCTCTCAGACATCCCCTGACGTCAGCCATCTTCCCTTCCTGGGGCCCTGCTGTGACGTGATGGGCCACATTTCTCATACTTCCTTCAATCATGTGATCTTTGAGATCTAAGACCATACTTGTAACCTTCTACTGTGGCAGCACGGTGAGTAATAGACTAGTAGATGGTAGAAACAACTAGTTAGAGAGACTGGAATAGTTGGATATCAAAATGGTGCCCTTATTGGTATTATACACATTTAAAAAATCATCAAGCCTTGTTAGTTGGATGTAGCCTGTAGGACTCTGAAAGGAGGAGAGAATTGTCTTGCCTTCATAGAGCAGGGTATACTTGCTACTTAGGCTCATTTTAATGGAGTCCCATGATGGCAAGGCGGCAGCAAGCAATTTTCACTTGATTTTTTTTCCAGATATTTTTAAAAGCAGTGGCTGGAGGAAGTCAAACCCAACCATCTGCTTGAGAATGCTGAGATTTGTGCTAGACACATTCTTCCTATTTACCCTACTTCTCATGTGGGTCGAGATTGGGGAGGGCAACAAGTAAGGTTCTTCCATTTGTGAACACACAAAGTTGTATGTCTGTGGGGATATCAGTTTCATTTAGAGAGGTCATTCCTATTCTAAACCCAGATGACACGCTGTGTGTGGCTGGTACCATTACTATCAAGCTTATATTTTTGTGCCAATGGTTTCATCACAGTAATTTTAGGACAGGATTGCTCTTGGAGTCCTTATAATGTTACAGAGATTGAAAAGGAAGCAAATAGGATTTCATCAGGCAGTGAAGTCTGTCAAATCGTATTTTATCAGTCAGTGAAGTCTATTAAGCAGTTAGATACTAAAACGATGGTTTTTTTTTTTTTTTTGGTTTTGTAAAGAATAAAAATCACCAAGTGTTACTGATTGGACATAGTCTGTTGTAACTACATAGAACAAGTATCTAGTTACTACAGATTAATCCAAGCTAATTTTAAAAGTTTCAAGCCTAAAATGTGAAGACTCAGGTCTAGGTAGACGGGAATTCTTAGAGCTAGGATGGGGACCAGAGTTATGTAGCCGTCTTTCCCGAGGACACCTCACATTTAGCAAAAATTTTAAATACATGAATAAAAATTCCATTTGGCTTTTTGGATACATGGATCTGCACTTGGGATATTTTCCAGGCTGATACTGGTTTGGTTGTCTTTTATGAAGAACGGCAAACAAAACATCCTGTTTTTAGAATAGTCGGCACTAGTCTCTGGGGAATAATTACAGAAATAGCCAAGGTTCCTCCTATATCAGTTAGAAGCTGTAAAATTTCCACTATTGTTATGTTTTCCTCAAAGTCCTCTTCAGTAGTGTGACATAAAGAAAATCGATTGGGGGCCTCAGGTGTCAGAGTTCTGCTAAGTGATGGTTATCCACTGACAGTGTAACAACCACCATCTTAAATGATAAATATTTGTAAACTCCTGTTTCTGTTTTTGTTTTTTTAACCTCTTCCTCCGTTCCCTCTGATAGTTTCATCTTTTGGATGTTTACCAGTATTCCTTTAAATGTTTGCTTGTGTCAAAAATGGGTAAAAATTGAAGAGATAAAGGTGCATTGAAAGGATTGTGATATGGCTTTAGGATTGGTGAAGGAGCCAGAATGGTGATTTACAAGCTGAAAACAGCTCTTCATCTCATGCAATCAGGTAAAACACTGTACCTTGGTATCCCCACACCAGATTAGCAAGGAGATGGAAGTTATTCCACCCCCAGCATGCCATTAGGGATGACAGGCAGAGCTTTGACAGACTGCTGGCTCGGTGGCGCATGTGTACAGGCCTGATTAGTGCTGAGTGACCTCAACTCACATACATTTCCTTTGAAAAGGGACCTGACAAGCTGTCTCTGTTCTACTGTTCTAATGAGCTTTCCTGTAGTGTGGCTTCCTTTTGGGAAGCCAGTTCCTTTAGGGTTGGAAGGGTCCCATGTCTCTGCTGTCTGCTTTATCATAAACAGCAGTGAGCTTCTGCCATCACATATCAAGAGATTTATTTTTTATGTCTCTTATAGGTTGAGTATGTATATGGTGTGTGTGTGTGTGTGTGTGTGTGTGTGTGTGTGTGTGTGTGCGCGTGTGCGTGCGTGTGTGTTCATATGGAAACTAGAGGTCAATGTTGTAGGGTATTTTCCTCACTCACTCTCCTCTTTATTTTTGAGTCAGGGTCTCTCCCTAAACTTAGAGGGCAATGATTATACAAAAGGCCAGACGGTCTCCCCAAACCAGCTTTCATATATGTGGATTGCCTCAGATCATAACTCAGACTCTCAAGCCTATGTTTGGAACCCTTTGCCAACCCAGACTGAGCTGCTTTTGGGCTTGCCTACAGCGTAGGGGTCTCTGTCTGTTTCTGTCTTTGGTTTGTTTTCTGAATACAAAAAAAAGTGAGCCTAAGATGTGTCCGAAACTGGTTCTATTTCTATTTAATAGGTGGCTAAGTCTCTCCAGTAGAACCTTCTCAGTCAAGAGCTGTGCCATGCTTGTGAGCCAGAGTTGGAAGCCTAACCTTAAATCCCTGTTACCTAAAAGGAGACTGTTTGCTGTGCCCTGCCAAATCATAGAGCTGTCAGGTTATAATTACCATTCGATGTGACTCTAATTAAACAGAATTGGTGGGAAATATCTGGGAGGGTATAACAATGCAGCCATCATGTTTGCATTTAAATGTTTGAGATTGCTCCCTTCACTTAAAGCCCTCCTAAAAGGGTGGGGGGAGGGCGTCATATCTCACTTAGCTCTATTGTTTTGGATTTTGGCTGCAGGCTATGGGGACCAGGGTGCATTCAGCTTGCATTGTGGTGTCTGTCTTTCAGACAGAGAAGTTGGAGAATGTATATTCTTTTCCTTTTTTGTTTCTTCAAAGAGATTAAATCACGGCTCTGACAGGAGAGGGCAGGGTCTCCGAGAAGACCTCCCCAGTGCTGGGAATTCATAGGTTCCACCAGGTCCCTTTCCCTATTGTCCCTGGCGGGGCACTCCCCAGCAGCTCCCAGCATCTTTGGCTGCAGGCCAGCCTCCCAGTGCCTCTGGCTTTGAAGTGTGGTGCAGGCTGTCCTCTGGCCAGGTTGTTGTTGCTGTGGCCTGGGCTTCGCTCACACTGAGTGCCAGGAGGGATGTCCTGTCTGCAGTATACATTTCCACAGCCTTAGTCCTGAGGCCCAGAGAGCCTGCCTTTGTATGAGCCACAAGTGGCTGTCCCTGACTGCTCTGCTCAGCTGTGCTTTCTTCCTGTGCCTGCTGGAGACAGGTTTGCACCCTGCCTGCCACTTGGGAGGAGGAGGAGGGCCCACCCCTCTGTGTGAGAGAAGACTAGAGCTCTCTGCCAGGCCCATTGTTGGTGTGAAGGGTTTTCTAAGCCTGGCTCTGGGAGAACCAATCCAGCTAGTTGAACTGCTTCTTCTGGGGGCTGCACTGACCTTCATTTAGCTTAGGCCTGGCAGCCAGGTTCCTGAAGACATTGCTTCTGGCAGGGGAAGTCTTTCTCAGCTGAACTCTGTTTGAACCCCAGTTCCAAGTGTGTAGTTAGAAGCTGTGCCTCTGCAGATAGATCTTTTTGACTTCTGGAGATTCCCCTCAGCAGTTCTAAAAGCAGGTAGACACGCGAACGAACACAGAGGTTTACAGGAGCAGCTACCAAGGAGTATGAATGGGCTCTGTGTTTCATAACCAACTCTAGAGCTGTGCACACCTTATCCTTGTCCAGTAAGGGAGACTTGTCACCGATGGTTTGTGTTCAGAAGGGCCAATTCAATTCAGACAGAAATTGCCTCAGAAAGCCAAAAGAAATTCTTGTTGTCCTGATTTAGATCCTAAGAGTTTCCTGCTGTGTATCTCACTAGATTTGATGGTGGCATTTCCCTCAGAGGGGAGTTTGTCCATCCTGTTTTATCAAAGGCCCACCTACAAGTCTGTCTCTTCAGGGACAGTTATTTACTTCTTTATGTGCAAGTTGATAAAGTCCCAAGATTTCATATTTGCTTTTGTTTTCCTCTTAAAAATTTTTCCCCACAAAACTTACTGTGTGTTTTGTTTGTTTGCTTTTGTTCTTTGGTCACCCCTAGGGAAACTTTGGAACTCTTTTGCTGCTGTGAATTTAGAGAAATGAAATAGATGTACTTGACTTGATCCCAAGACTCAGTTAGGGGAAGGTACCAGGAAGGATCCTGAGTTAAAAGATTTGTGGAAGGCAGGCCTCATGGTCCCACTAGGGCAAGCTATTCATACTGTATTTCATGTTCTGAAATCACTCATGTTCGATTTAGAGTTCTTTTCTCATTGTTAGTGAGTATTGTATATCTGGGTCTTGGATGGGACAATGGACAGAGGGCAATAATTGACCAGAGGAAACTGAGTTCCAGGGCTCTGCCTAGTAGGAGTGTTATGATAAACAGGCATCTTGTAATGGTCAACCCTTGAGGTTTGGAAACGGCAGAATGCTGCCATCCCATCATGTCTTTCCTAAATTCTGATTTCTCCTGTGGGGACAGATAACATATGAGGAGATCTAGATAGGAAAAGTGTGTACCTGGGATAGTTAATGTTAGTTCCTTCTGCAGCAGCAGCCTGCCTCAACGCTTAGGCAGTTACATCATCACCTGCCTCCAGGTACGTTTCCACCTGCTATGGACAGGCACACCCTTTAAAAGTGCTTGCCAGAGCCAGGCGTTGGTACACATACCTTTAATCCCAGCACTTGGGAGGCAGAGGCAAGCGAATCTCTGTGAGCTTGAAGCCAGCCTGGTCTACAGAGCTAATCCCAGGATGGGCTCCAAAGCAATACAGAGAAACCCTGTCTTGAAAAACCTAAAAAGAAAAACAAAGGTGCTTGCCAGGCACAGTTCCCTCTTTTGACTCCTGGTTCTCTCCATGCCTGTTCAGTCTATTACCTGCCTGTCTTATGTCCCCAGGCCAAGATGGCCCTTCGCTCATTCACTCTCTTCCTCCCTCCTCCCCCAGCAAACCTCTTGCACTAACTCTGTTGCCCATGGAGTGTGTTTGCTTAGTGGCATCCCTTGGCAGGGTCGGCTAAAAGGTACCCACTTCACCTATTTTTTTCTTTAAATCCCTTTTGGTTAATTCAGTAGTTTATATTAATATGCAGCACAGCACATGGACCATTCCAAGTATGTTTCTCAGTGCCTCCTTAGGGTGCTGGGGTATGCTCTAAGACCAAGGGGAGTAGAATGGTCAGGCTCTTGACCTGACCTAGCGATGCTGACCTGTCCTCATTCTTTTTCAGATGCTTCTCTTACACTTGCTGGTATCAGTTATGCACCCACAGCTACCGTCTTGAGAGTAGCCTCATGATGGGATGTCTCCTGTGATGTGGATCTTTTTGGTTCACTCTTGCTTTTCTATGGAATACTTTGTGCAATGTATACAACATATGTGGGCTGGCAGGAAACTGTTTCAGAGGAGGTTAAAAAAAAAAAGAAGGTATAATTCATTAATGATTTCATTCTGTCTCTGGGTATGTTTCTTCCTATTGTCAGCCAGTGCGGGAGGAAAAGGAAGAGCAGTGTTGCAGTTGAGGGTGTTGTGTGGGTATGTGCCATCCAAAAGTACTGTACAAGAAACATTTCTTGCAATAAAAATAATATTAAAACAATAGCAGAAAGTCGTTAATTATATTAAAGTAAAAAAGTTGTGGCCTAATGCTGTTAAAGTTTTTATTAAAGACAAATGTTAAAGCAGAGACATACATGTGTATATAAAATGATAATTTCGTGCTCCCCTGATTACACCCAGAATGTCCTTCCTAACACTGTTGCTGCTGCCAGTGGAGTGAGTTTTACTAGGACTGAGGCAAGCTATCCATCCAGTCCTCACGGTTCTAGGATAGGATTGTAAGCATCAGACCTGAAGCTACTGGAGTCGCAGTTTCCCTTCCCTAGGTTAAAAGTGAATTCTGGCTGACAGTCCCCAGTGATGAGATCTGTAACCTCATAGCAGGTGCACTGTAGTTGTCTGAGCTCTACCTTCTTGCTTGCCCTGGGAGTCCTTCTCTTCCTTCATTCCCGTCTACTTCCCATCCCATCCTAGGGTCTCTACCTCCAGCACACCAGAAGCCATTGGCAGCTGCTGTCGACTAAACAGAACGCTCCCTGTGTTCAGCAATTATTATTTTTGGGATCCTCACATTTTAGCTTTGAGCAGCCACTCTTCATTATTTATTTATTTATTTATTTTTAGTTTATGTTAATTGGTGTTTTTTTTTTTTTGTCATGGGCATCAGGTCCCCTGAAACTGGAGTTACAGACAGTTGTGAACTGCCATGTGGGTGCTGGGAATTGAACCTGGGTCCTCTGGAAGAGCAGTCAGTGCTCACAACTACTGAGCCATCTCTCCAGCCCAAGCACCTACTCTTAAGATATAAAGTGTTTGTGCCCTCTCCTCACTCTGCAGGCATGCAGTGTGTGTGTGTGTGTGTGTGTGTGTGTGTGTGTGTGAGTGTGTGTTAGTATTGTTGTTGTTGTGTGTGTGGTTGTATTGTTGTTGCTCAGGTTTCATCTCATAGACTTTATCACTTCCTGGAATAACTAGCAGAAAGGCAGACACTTAGTAAGCATTTTGTAATTGACTGGCTGTTAATTAAAATCGTGGTGCTCAAACTGTGGCCCTCGTACAAGCATGTCATCCATGTTTTGGTTACATCCCAGACCTACAGGATCTACAGCCAGCATTGTAATTTAATAAACTCCACTCCTGTTGACTTAAGCTTTTAAAAGACCACTGCCATCTTCAGCTTCTCCCTTCTGCAGAAATTTGGTTGATTTAGTAAGGTATCTGGCTATAGCAGAGCACTGGCTGCCTTTCCTTCCAATATGATGCTGATTTTAGGCTCTTAAGTATAACTGGTCCCTCCTAGGACTGTCAAGATCGTTCCATCTGTACAGCACCTGCCTTGAAAGCATAAGAGTGAGTTCCTGTCCCCAGAACCCACTTAAAAACCTGGGTGAGACAGAGACAGGAGGATCCCTGGGACTAAGTGGCTAGCCAGTCTAGCAAAGTAGCAAGCTCCAAGTTCAGAGATATGCTGTCCCCCCAAATAAGGGAGAGCTACTGAGTCTCTCTCTCTCTCTCTCTCTCTCTCTCTCTCTCTCTCTCTCTCTCTCTCTCTCTCTCTCTCTCTCTCTCTCCCCCCTCTTTGTCTTTCTCTCTCTCTCTCACACACACACACTATATAAATATATATATGTCCAAGAGATTAACTGTATTTGTATTCCATATTAAGCTATCATTTCACACAAATCATACACATCTCTTCAAATGGTCTCTTGTAGAAGCCTCACACCAAGGAGCAGACGGTATGGTTTACTTTCCTTAACTCCTCCTCCTTGCTTGTTCCCTCCCTTCCCTCTCCTTCCCTCCTCTCCCCATCGCTCTTTCTGTCTTGAACTGCTCACTCCCACTCAGCTTGCTATTTTGAACTCCAGGCAAGAAAATTTGTAGACATCTTGCAGTCTTTGAGGGAACATGGTTCAGATGAAATACCTGCCACTTTCTCTATGGGTTTCTTTTTTCGGGAAAACAGGGAAAAACACTGGTACTTTCACACAACTGCACACATGGTTGTAGACACAGAAACAGCCCGTGTCCTTAGGTACCCACACTCACACAGGCCATTGAGTTTCTTCCCTTCTTTCATTTTGTGTGTTGACTTTCTCTTGCCCATCAACACAGAGTCTAGATGTATGACCCACTTAGGCTACCTAAAATGTAAGATTGCTTTCCAGTTCCTATTGATTGAATATCCATTAAATTAACGGTGATGGCATATGGTTATAATTAGCATGCGGAACAAAATGTAGGCTGTTTTAAGAACAAAAAAATAAGTTGAAAATATTTTATTCTAAGAGGGTCTTATGTAGCTGAGGCTGATCTCAAACTTGCAATGTAGCTGAGGCTGACCTTGAACTCCTGATCCACCTGCCTCAACTTTGTGAGTGCTGAGCTTTCAGGCCGGTGTCACCAGGCCTGTTTTTTTTTTTTTTAATTATGTCTCCAAGTCACTTACACTCTGTGTTCTTCTATCTTTGAGTTGAAGCCTAGAAGACACAGGAGACATTGGAGAATGAGAGAGAGGAAGTTACTTGGCACTAGGTTGTTGAGCCATTCATTTTTGTTTTAAATGAGCTCCAGGGTTTCTCAGATAGGGAAATAAAATGGTTGATGGGGATGCTTTGTGGAAGTGGTAGTGTTTATGTATAGTTTGATCTCAGTTTTGTCAATAAAATTAAGCTGGTTTATTTAAGATAGGATTTAAAATACTCACCTTCTACTTAATCACTGTCTGGCCACAAGTATAGGGTATTATTCTGGGAGACTTAAAAGGAATTAATGCAATTAGTTGCTGGGTAGGAATGATGTATTTTTAGCAAGTAAAATAGGAGCGGGAAAAGAGAGGAGACTAACAGAATATAAACATTTATGGAATGTGAAAGTCGGAGTGTCATACACAGAGAGATAATTTATAATACAGTGTGCTTGGTTAGCATGAAAAACTAAAGTCCTAAAGAGACATTTCCATTTATCACACCCAAACTTTGCATTTATGGTAAATGCAATTTTAACCGTAATCTAAGTGGATATTTTTGAGTATGATCAAGATGAAGGCCATATAGTACAGGGATTGAAGGTTATGGCACCAGAGAATGTTGCAAGACCAGCCGTATGTCAAAGAATGCTGGAATAAAATAAGGAGCAGAAGGTTGTCCTTCTGCAGACTCAGACACACCACAAACAAATGTAACTGAAGCAGCCCAGCACGTGCATGCCATGTTCGTGCAACAACACAGAATTGTGTAGTTCAGTGCCAGTCACATACATAGTATAACAGTTTGAATCAAAGTACCATCCTCCATATATAGATTGAGATAACAAAAAGAGAAGTGAGAATCTGACTCATTAGACTACAGCATAAACATACAAAATAGTCCAGTAACCAGGGGCTGAGAAGACGGCACTGGCTACTGTTGTAGAGGACCCAAGTTCTGCTCCCAGCACCCATCACAGTTGGCTCCCAGCTGCCTGTAACTACAGCATGAGTTTATTTAGTGCCCTCTTCTGGCCTTTATTGGTATCTGCACACATATGTACATACTTACACATACATGCACACACATACACACCATATACATAAATAAAAATAAAAATAACTTTAAAAGTTTTCTAACAAGCCCGTTGAAAGATGTGTTTGGAATGTAAATAGGATTGTGAATAATTTGGAATTGGTGAAAAATTTGAATATGTACCTCTTTCTGCATATACAAATACATCCCAGATATATTAAGTCATTACGTATTCCAAAAATAAGAGTAAAGTTTTGTAGAAAAATTAACACACATACAAGACAATTTAACTATAAAAGTAAAGCCAGGACCTAAACATGGTCAAATTATATGATTGGGTGAATTTTTCATTAAAGATAAAAGACAGTAAAATTATTTTAAACAGGAAAATAATTACTGTCACCATTAAAACAATAAAAGAGAAACTCAAGTACGACTTATATGTTTTTCTTAAGTGTCAAATACAAAGTTAGGACATTGGCTAAATGTAGAATGCATATTTATGGTTGGCTGTTTCATAAGTAATTTAAATCACTTGATGTGGGTTAAATATAAGTTCATAAAATATTCCTATATTTTGGTTTAATGATATTGTTTCTGAAAATATTTTAAGGAAAATAGTATTTCTAGTGATACAGATAAAAGTATGCGAATTCTTTCCATACCCTGGAATAATGAAAGAAGTGATTTCATGCAAACTCTGTGGAATAATATGTGGCTGGTAAGGATGAGCAGTCTGAATACATGGAAATAAAAAAATCGCTTACAGAATAGCAAGTAGAAAAAAAAAGAATGTGTGTGCAGTAGAAAGGCATCTGTATAAAATATACTCATACTGGAGCAAATAGTAGATACTGTGTTTGGGTTACAGTATAGGACAGTCTTTCTGGTTCCAACATTTAAGGTAAAGGATTTGTGCCCTCCAGGAGGTGAGGTGCCTCAACTTGAAAGGGGACATAGTATAAAGGAATCCAGGAAATATGTTTCTAGTTGCAGACCCTGAGCCGTATTGACCTTCTGAGTCTCATGGTCACTGTCAGTGAAAGGAGAGTGTTGGGAGACTGCTCAGCATTAGCTCAGGTGTGTAAGGACAGGGTGACTCGAGCTTATAGTACCAGCCGCTGCGAGCTGCTTTGATGAGTGTTGCAGCACAATAGCACCACCGTGCCCCAGGGAGTACCCCATGAACCTGCAGAGCTTGGTCCCAGTGTTTAAACAGGGAAAGCCATCCAGCTAGCCCCAGCCAAGCAAGGCCAGCTGAAGCAGTTCAATTGGTGACAAACACAGTCAAGTAGTAGCTAGCAATAATAGACTATTCTACTGACTAGACCTTGAAACACAAGGTTCAGATCAACTTTGATTTTTCTGACTGAGCAGCGCCCCATTCTGCCTAGTGCCAAGTATGGTGTGGGCAGCAGTAAAAGATGGTAGAGGGAGGCAGTGTGGACCCAGCCCCTTCAGGGAGCTGTAAAAATGTTTCTGTGTTTCCTTTTTCCTAGCTTTAGATGATAGGGATCTACTGTAATGCCGTGTGTCACTGTTCATTTTTAAGGAAATGACTATTAAAGAAAATGTCTTGTGGTTTGCCCACCTAGGCTTACAGGCAACATAATTGTATCTTCTGTGCTAATCACTTGCAGTCATGTAATCAAGTCACTCATGGGTGAATAGTGTATTTTCCTTAACCGCTCTTGGGCTTCCACAGCGGGTAACTGTACCACGTTTAGGCACTTTGCAAGCATTGTACATGTCCTTAAGTCATTTGAAATCACAGCTCACCCCCAACAACAGATAATAGAGAAGATGCTTGCTGCAGCTGGGTAGGTGAAAAGGCTTTTGGCTTATGAGCTTAATAACAGATGGACCTAATAACTGGTTGTACCCAGAAATTTATATAATTTAAGAAACCCGTATTCTATGTAAGAAGTGAGCAAGACTGGAAAGGGATGTTAGATTTCCATGTTTGTACTAGCCAGTCAGTTTCACATTTAAAAATTAAAAAAAAAAGCATTTTAAAGAACTTTCAAGCTTGAAGTCTGGGGAGATGGCTGGCTCAGTGGGTAAAGAGCTTGATACACAAACATGAGGTACTGACATCAGATCCCCAAACACCTCTACGTACACACAAAGCCAGGTGTGGCTGTACACATCTGCAATCCTAGTGCTGGGAAGGATTGCTACCAGCCAGTCTAGCCAGTAGGTGAGTTCAAGGTGTAGCAAGAGCTCGGGTCTCAAAAGATGGAGTGGAGAATCAGAGAGGAAGATAATGATACCATTTGGGTTCCTCCTGTGTATGCACCCCCACACCAACACACATGTGTACGCTACACACAGCCACACAAAATGAAAAGAAATTGTGTAGGAAGAAGGAATCTTGAGGTGTGTTCTGCCTCATGAGGAGATGAGCCCTAGTCTATTCTAGAAAGTGACCATCTAAAAGAAGCTTGCTCTACCTTATATTCACAAATGGTATCATGAACCTAGGTATCATGAAAGTCTTTGAAATGCTTGCATAACCTAAAAGAAAAATAGAGAAATATTTTTCAGCTTTTGGTGTTCAAAGGCACAGTATGGTTTGTGCTGTGTCATCTCATCGAATGACAATTTGCTGATTCAGCAAAATTAACACACACACACACACACACACACACACACACACACACTCAGAGAGAGAGAGCGCGCGTGAGATCCACAATAAATACATGGACATACACACAGTTATGGAGACATGTGCTTATGCACACACACACTGGCATAGAATGAGCTGGGGTCAGGTATGGGACAGTGGTAGACCTCTTGCTTTGCAAGTGCAAGTCTCTGAGTAGTATTCCCAACACCACAGAAATAAATGGATGGATAAGTTAATAACCAAAGCCTATGACATTTGTCTTGTCATACTAATGGCAGGAACTCTGGAAAGTAATAAGGACTGTTTATCTTTGCTAATGAAGAAGTCTCTTGCGTCTATGCCCAAGTGAGCTTCCTGAATACCACTCTGAACAGCAATGAAGCCAGAATCTAGGCATAGATTTAATTGAAAGTTCATGCACATTCCCTTGACTACTATAGGCTCTACTTGGATGTGGCTATTGTTATTTATATTACCATTACTTGCAACTGGTTTCTTGTACACACTGATTAATTTTATTAATATGTGCAGCAAGATTGTGGAAGTGGCCATCTCACAATTCCAAATTGTGCAATAAAAACCAAGTATATGTGACTTTGGGATATGGGCTTGAACTTTGGCTAGGATGTGGTCGTGTCTATGTTCTGTGGCTGCAAATTACTGGCTTGTTTGAAAATACGGAATCTACCCCAGTGAGACCTTATTCAGGATTAGCTTGAAGCTGTGTGATTTTCTATCATATCCTCTTCTGCTCTGTCCTTTCCTGTCTATTTTTTTGGTTTTACGAGACAGGGTTTCTCTGTATTGTTTTGGAGGCTGTCGGTCCAGCCCGGCCTCGAACTCACAGAGATCCGCCTGCCTCTGCTTCCCCAGTGCTGGGATTAAAGGCATGCGCCACCACCGCCCGGCTCCTTTCATGTCTATTTTAGTCTCTCTCTCCAGGTGAGCTATTGCTCTCTTGGAACTTCTCCCACAACTGAGAGAGTAATTTGATTTCTGGACTTCAGGGCAGGTGCTGTGCTGACAAAATGAGTGGAATGTGCTGGTAATATTTGTAATCAGCTGTCGATGGGGCTTCACTACTGTGAACAGTTGCTGGGGAAAACAAGACAGCATGTTCAGGATGATCTGGAAATCCACGTTGCGTGATCACTGTTACATATAAATCATCAGTCTAGGTGTTAGTGTCTGTTCCTTAGCAGAAATCGACTGTAGCCAAGATTTAATGGCTTTTGTGAAATGCAACCTGCAACTTGGTTGTGTCAGCCAATTATACTAATCAATAGGGGTTATTACAGAACGACTATTTCAGTGCTTGCATGTGTGTGTGATTTTTAATGTCTTTGCATTATGTGGTCAATTATTCCTGTGTGCCTGTCGGGGTTGGCAATAAACTTTTTGTGGTATTCTGTAACTTTAATCTCTTTATGCTTGAACATTCATATACCCCAATTATAAAATTTAACCCGGTGACCAAATACTTTTGTTATTTGGTAGCACCATAATAGAAAAATTGTATTCCTAGTCTTAATCTGAATTTTGTATTGTTAAGTTACAGATAGCATCAAGCTCCTGATTAAAGTGCTCTTCTGTTTGTGTTTTCATTAGGTGAAGTCTGTGAGTTTTGTCAAAGACAATGATAATCGGATCTACTTGAAAGATTAAGTGAATTGATTTGTTTGGAAAGTTCTCTCAACAGTCAGCTAATAGGTAAGTGAATGTACATGCTTTCTGTGGTTTGACTTCAGATACCAAAGTGTGATATTAAGTAGGTGTTAAGTGAGATTTTGATAGGAGTAATTTGAAGCCCTCAAAACCAGTGATCGATCTTGGGGCTGTTACTTAATGAATGTATTTGTATATCTGTCCAGCAGTTGAAATTTTTTTCAGCTTTAAAATTGTGTGTGTGTGTGTGTGTGTGTGTGTGTGCGTGCGTGTATGTGCATGTGTAAATGGTGTGTGTGTGTGGTGTAGGTGCATGTGTGTATGATGTGTAGGGTGTGTGTATGTGTTTATATGTATGATGATTGTGTGTGGAGAGTGTATGTGCATTTGTGTGTGTATGATTGTGTGTGGGCTGAATGGGCATGTGTGTGTATGATGTCTATGTGGAGCATGTATGCATGTGTGTGTATGATACATGTTGTAGGGTATTTGTGTGTGTGTGTGTGTGTGTAATATGGGGGTGTGTGATTGTATGCACATGCACAGGCCTGGATACACAAAGCCCAGATGAGGATGTCAGATATCCTGCTCTAGGAGTCAGACACCCTGCTCTGTGGCTCTCTGCCTTATTCATTTGAAAGAGGGCATCTCACTGACTAGACTAGCAGCCAGCACGCCCACACACACCAAGACCTCCTTGCTCTTCATCCACAACGCTAGAGTTACAAGCAAACACAAGGCTGTGCCTGGCTTTTTACCTAGGTGTTAGGATATGAACGCAGACCCTCCTGCTTTCTGACCAAGTGCTCTTACCCACTGAGTCATCTCTGTCATCTCTGTAGTCTGATTTAGTTTGAACAATGGGAAACACCACTTACTATTTGAAATTACTCCTTTTATTGAAAATTCTGTTTTATTTCATTCTATTATATTAGATACAGAGGATTGAACCCTGGGCCCTTACACAGGCTAACTTCAGGTTGTGCCAAACCCCTTTTATTTATAGTTTTGTTGAAAATTTCCTTGTAATCTTGAATTAATATGAGGATATCCTATTTTACTTTGGAGGAAATTTCTCTCTCTCTCTCTCTCTCTCTCTCTCTCTCTCTCTCTCTCTCTCTGTGTCTGTATGTGTAACTGCATCTTATTGAATTTAAATCTAAGATACAGTGAGCTTTTAAAGATACCCCACATCTTGCCATATTAAACCATTATTATGCTATGGATATTTCAGTATGTATGTGATATGAACAGACATTTAAGTGAGGGCTTGCTCAGTTGAACTTCATGCTGTTCTGGATAGCACTGGAGGCTCCTGAGATAGAAAATTGAGAACCAGGAGGAGTTTAGGCTGTTCCCAGATCTCCAGGGACTGCCAGAATTTAGTGGGAACAGGACTTTGGCTACTCTTAAAATGTCAGTGTAGTAAAGCCTGCTCTCTCAAACAGATTTTTGGCATCAGAAAGTCTAAATGATTCTGATTTTAGTGCTTGATATTTTTTTTAACTCAGGAAAACTCATGCTTTAATTAACCCTTTGTATAGTAACAGATAATTTTTTGGGGGGGTGCTGTTTTCCTAATTTAGGCCACAAGATTTGAAATACTGAAGTTTTACACATTTTTCATGATGCTAAAATTGTGTACCTTGTTATTTAATTTCTCTTCAAATAAACTGGAACAATTTAAGAATTCAACAAGTGTTAATGAATAAGAGAAGAAAGTGTCAAATTATTTAGGGAGGCAATTTCAAACAAAACCAACCACTAATGTTTGTTTAGCTGTGAGCACCTAAAGGTGCCATGAGTTAGATAGTCTCTCTCTGATAGTATTGTATGAACAGTGAACACCAGCATCTGCCTTAGCTGCGGTGATGCACTTGAAGACCCTGGTCTTAGATCTTGCTCCATTTGTGTAGCCTTTGGGCATCCAGGAGAGGAGAAATATAGAATCTACAAACTGCAGGTAATTTTTTTCATCCTGCCTTGTAAGGCTCATGCTTCAGACTCATGTGTGACCAGAAACTCTCTTTGTTATGCAAATACAGTGCCATTTGGAGACAGTTTTGGATAATTAAAGGGATACAAGAGGGTGTCATACGTGTTTGTGTATTGACAGGTTGGTTCAAAGCTACACCATAGGCTTTAAGAGCATCTATACATGACTTCCAATGACCTCACTTCATTTCATCATTAAAATAGATCCACATGGAGCCCATGAGTTACTACTTGAGTCTATGAGCTATGTGGTTTCATTTATCAAAAAGTATTTCCTTGAATTTTTCAAGCAAACACTTGGCCACATGTATCATTCATTCATGAGATCAATAATGTATCCATCTATTTAGTCAGTCAGTATTCATTAAGCCAGTCATGCGAGCAACATACATTTCATCCCAAGTCTGTTCTATAGCTACTCAACACCCTGATGGAAGGCTTCTCTCTTATTTAGTATTACTCTTTTCTGTAGCATTATTTCTGACTCTTTCTTTGGTTTGTACTGTATGAGGGCTGTGTGGGGGAAGTTCTCATTTAGTTACTTTCTGTACTACCCCTGCATTGTGAAACCGAGTTACTTTGTGCTTTGTTTCTGTGTGTGTTAGCACATAAGTGAGGTAGTTCATCATTTACAAACAGCATTTACCTGTGTTATCTCATGTGAGAAAACAGCTATGATATAGAAACTAAATGCAGTTTATTTTGTGTACAAGGAAGTGAAGGCTACTACTGGAGTGGTGGTGCTGTAGCTAGTGACTTAGTCAAAGGCACAGCCCTAGTGACTCACAGGGACAGACCTCAACCCTGATTTACCCATTGTCAGATGACATGTCACAGTCACTGTGAGGTCATTATTCAAATATTGGAGCTTTGTGGATCTGGTCACTACATTCTGTTTAATATGCCTCATAGAGGGAAAGAAAAGCCATGTTGAAAGTATGAGAATCCGATTTTAGGGATTCTCCAGACAGCCCAGAAGATCAAAGACCAGCATGGCATGTGGACACACATTTTCCAGACCCCTAACATCTATGATCTAATGAAAGATGCTGTTAAATTTACCAGTCATTCTCCCCTTCTGAGAACCTTGTCATGTTCAAGCAATGCTCCTACATGTTCAGAATGAGTTCTTGAATTCAGGCTCCTTGGGCAGTTACAGCTTTCCATATAAATTCTTAAACTGAATAATGAACAAAACCACCTATGTGGAGATCTTAATTTTATGTTTGAACTTAATGCCGCTTATGGTTAACTTAATGCCACTGTGACTTCTTATTGGTGAACTTTCTCTGCTGCACAATCACTCTGTCTATTGTTTACACTGATGGAGGATGAACTAAACTGATGTCATAGTCTGGCTAATCCTTTCATTTCAGAGTTAACTTGTTTTATCTTATCTGGTCTCAGAATTTTTTTCTGTTTGTGTGTGTGTGTGTGTGTGTGTGTGTGTGTGTGTGTGTGTGTGTTGTGCGCACACATGCCTATGGTAAAGTAATTTATGTGAATTGTATGTTTTGTTGTGTATCTTAAGGCCCCACTTGAGAGCAACAATAGATCTTTATTTTGTCAATATCTTTCTCAGCCCGGCAGAAAATAAAGAGGCTTGAGCAAAATAGTTGACATCCCATAACTATTTGTTGAATTTCATTAAATGTTTGTGAATTTCCTTTCAAAACCAAGGTTGGAGTCTGAAAAATTGATTGAGATAGATAGATAGATAGATAGATAGATAGATAGATGGATGGAGATAGATAGATAGATGGATGGATGGATGGATGGATGGATGGATGGACAGATAATGACTTAATGACATTAGTGATATGGACTAATAGGTCTGAATCTTACTAAATATACAGAGCAGAGTCAAGAAGGAAAAATTTCCAAGCTTTTAGTGTTCTCATTTTTAATGTTTTCATTTGATACTTTATTATAAAAAAGTATCAAATAAGAAAAATCACACACCAAGACAAACCAAATCCAAAGACTGTACATAAGTGTGTAAGAATATATTTGATAGTAAATATAAAATCCACTGAGAAGCTCTGTAGTTTCTGTTCTGAATGGCTGCTCTACGGAGCTCCACCCTGGATTTTCTCCTTCCTTGAGTTGTGTTGTCTTTGGGTCTAGGATATTCTTGAAATGTAAAACGCGAATTCTCTTAAAATAAAACAAATACAATGGCAACAAAAATAATTACCTCAGAAAAGACTCGTGAGATGAGGTGACATGTGACCTGGGAACCTGTGAACTTGTAGGATACTGGGAGGTTTGGGGACAGAGAGCCGAGACAAGATGGCCCTGTATCAATGTCTACAGGGCAAAGGTGTAGATGCTGCCTGTGGCCCTGGCTGAGGATGTCCTGAGTGTTTGTGAGCAGTAGAGTGTCCTTTAGGAGGCTTTTGCTAGTTGTGTTCCCTGGTATGAGCAGCAATGGGGTAGGGTAAGAGGGTATAGCAATCACTGTAGGCTTAGGGTGTGTTCGCATTAAGTCACTCAAGAACTGTCACCTAGTGGTGTGCCCTTGTTGTCTCCCCCCCCCCCACTCACATCACAGGCAGAGGCCCTGCCTAGGTCGCTTAAGTAAATGTTGGTGTCCTAGGCTCAGGGAAGTCTTTCTCACTTGACTTCAGGAAGTCTTTACACCTGTCTTTTCTCCTCAGTTCCTCATACCTCAGGTTTTGAATGCTGGGCTTGTGTCACTGCCTTCAGGCCTACTTGATTTCCTTCAGGCTATCTTTACACTCACGCAGGTCACTACTCCTTGTAACTGTTATTGTATCCTGTGTATCCCAGGGCACAGTCCTTGGCTGAAAATGTGACAGTAGTACCTGGAGGGCCTTGTCATCTCCTGACTTTGTAGAGCGGAGCAGTTGTTGGGTCCTGAGTTGGAATAGCATGGCAGCACAAAGGACAGATGGGCCACACAGGATTGGAAGGGAAATATATAGAAAGCAGTGAGGGATTCCTGACTGGATGGGGATTCTCTCTCTGTCTCTGTCTCTGTCTCTGTCTCTGTCTCTCTCTCTCTTTCTCTCTCTCCACCAAAGTGCACATACTCATGCTTATGCTGAAGGTAGGAAACAGGAGGCTTTGAGCCTGTAGTTAAAATACTACTTTTCACATAAAAAGGAACGTAAAGAGAGATACCAGTTTGGGTAGTGGTGTGATGAATTTGATTTTATGTAGTTGAGATAATACCAGGCAAAATGCCATGTATTTTATTCTTTTCATTTTCCATGAGGGTTCGTAGTTAAAAAAAGAAGAATCCACTGGAAAAGCTTTGTCTTTTTCCTCTTCTTGCTGCTCTTTCAGCTCGTTAAATATTCCCAAGAGTTTAGGAGGGGTTCAGGTTTTTCATGCCAAAATTCCCCCATGAATTCAACTCCTTGAGAACGCGTGTACTTGTCAGTGCTCCCATCAGCCAGAGTGTGTCTTTCAGCCTTCCAGAGTAAGACAGACAGGGAAATAGCTTTCTTTTCCTTCTCATGACCTCCTGAAGCAGTGCTGTGATGGGACACTTTGGCTCATGCAACCCTAAGTGAGGTACAAGTTCACACTTTTCCTATGATGTATTTTATTTTGCAGAATGGTTCAGGGAAATGGTGTGGGGGGGGAGGGGGGTTGGTATTAAACACCAAAGTAAAGAAAAATATACAAGCTGTATGGATGACATTTTTAGATGGAAGTTTCTGTCCTACCCGGTTCCTCAGCTCTTTAGTTCCAAGTAAACACACAGAGGCTTTTATTAATTATAGACTGTTTGGTCTATTGCTCAGGCTTAGTGCTAACAAGCTCTTACAACTTAAATGAACCCATAATTCTTATCTATGTTTAGCCTCTTGGCTTGGTACTTTTTCTCAGTAAGGCATTCTCATCTTGCATTTCCTCTTCCCAGAATTCTCCTAGTCTGGTAGCCCCGCCTATACTTCCTGCCTGGCTACTGACCAATCAGTGTTTTATTAAACCAATATAAGTGACAAAGCTTTATAGTGTGCAAGAGCATTATCCCACATCAGAAATTCTTCTTTCAATTGCTGATGTATCTAACAAGAAAAGCTTACATTTTTAGATTTGATAGTAGCAGTGAGTTGGCTGGTTTGGTATAATTGACTGCTGTTTGGGTCTATAGAGGAGTGTTGTAGTCTCAGAAGAGATGATCTGGATTAAGTCAGTTTATGAGCATCCTGTGATCCTGTAATTGCCATTACCTTTGTCATTACTTTGTGTATCAATGATTAAAGCAAACATGTAGTAAGTATAGGGCACCAAGTGTATCTTAGATCTTAAGTCATGAAAGATTTCCATTAACAGTGATTTGTGTGCAAATAAATTATTCATTGACGGCAGCATAGCTTGATTCTGTCATCCTTAAGTGGAAATCTTGAGAACACCAATCATCACAACCACTAGCACTGCTGGCTTGAGCCCTCATTCCTTTTTTCATGGAACTTGAGCTTTTTTGGCTACTCGTGAAAGCTTTAGTTCGGTTAAATTCAGTGACTATTTATTGGAGGCAGTTCTGCCATATGTGGTTTCTGGAAGTAGAGAGGATTACAGTGACCAGTAAACCATTGGCTTTCAGTCGTTTATAAACCCTCAGACAGAGCTAGGAGTAGTATTTACCTGACTTGAATATAAGGAAGTTGGTAGCCATGCTGTCTGGGATGTCTAAAGAGAAAGCTTGGTGAATACAAGAAGAAAGAAACCACATTCATGCTCTCGAGGATGTCCTGGTGTGGGTGGGCTGCAGGATCAGATGGGATTTCCTAAGAGTGACTTCAAAAAGGGGGAAATCTTGTCAAGTGGGAATAATTGCGCCCATCTAGAGCAAGGCATGGGATAAATATTATTGTTCTAAACATGGAATAGAGTAAGCAGCGTATATGAGGCATAGCACTTATAAGTAGGGAGATCTGGAAGAAGAAACGGTGAAGAGCAGAGTGAGCCCTTCGTGTCATCATATGCTTTGTTTTGGAGAGAATTGGAGGAATGCTAGCACATCTTTGAGCTAAGGAGACACACAATGGGTTTACTTTTTTTTGAGGGGGTGCTAATTAAAGCTTATTTAGTGACAGAATTGTAAAGGAAAATCAGAAGAACTTGAAGTAGATAAGCTTGGAGGGAGGCTGCTAAATCTGTGTTGTGGTTACAAAGCTCTGAGCTTGGATGGTTGTAGGAACACAAATAAGGAGGTAAATCTGAGAGATCATAATCAACAAATTATCCAATCTGCAGGATTTCTGTGACCGGCTATGAGGGCCGAAAAACAAAAAGAAGATAACATTCCATTCAGTGCCTTTAGTAAATGTCAGATAATCAGTCCAAATTAAAGAATGCCAGCTAAGTTCCATGCATGGCACTGGGTATTGAAATATAGGAATCATTCTACCCAAAATAGCTAAATATTATTTGGGGATTTCACATACGTCCTCAGTTAACTGAAATCCAGAGCAGACTTCTATAAGTGCAGCAGTAGGAGTTGAGTAATGGGTCATGGGAATAATGTTAATTCTGGACCAGAAAGGTAGGAAGTGTGGAGGGAATCAGATGGTCAGCTTGGCCTTGAAATTCAAATCCAGCACTCTGAAATATTTTAGTTATGTGTTAGTCTTTTATGTTTGTCCCAACTACTTAAAAGAAGCCATTGGAAAGGAAACAACATTTATTTTGGCTTATAGTTACAGAGGTTCAGCCCATGGCCGCTTGGCTTGATTGCTGTGGGATTATGGTGGAACAAAGCTGCTCACCTCATTGTGACCAGGAAGCAGAGGCCAGGGATAAGAGAGCTTTCAAAGCCCAGCCCTCAGTTACCTACTTCCTCTAACCAGGTCTATGCGCTACATCCCAAATGTCATTACGTTATGAATCCCTTAATGGATGAGTCTGTTTGTTATAACCATGCCCTCATGATCCAATCACTTCTCGATGATTGGATCCATCAGCTGGGGACCAAGTCTTGAGCATGAGACTTCCGGGGGGATTGCTGTACTTGTAGACCGTACCAAGTTGTCAACAATGTAGTTGAAAAATAAGACTGGAAAGCGTGAGAAAAGCTGAGGGAGGAAGAACTCGCTAGGGAGCAGAACTACTGAAAGTTACGCCCTCAGCTGAGTGCCCTGATTTACAGTGGGCATTGGGGATGTGCTAAGTGTGTAGAGGCTCAGAGTGTTAGCCAATACCAGCATCCAAGAAAGGGCCCAGTGGCTGCCACAGTGGATCCCAAACAACCCTGACAGTTTCAGTGTAGAAGTGGAGGCGAAACGGTTCTGAACGTTGTAGAAGTGACAGCAGAAGAGCTTTGAAGGTTGTCTCTTATCTCGAAGATGGAACTAAGCGCATACGTGAGAGAAAGGGCTGAGCTTCCTCCCAGTGATTTCTCCTTGTTGGGTAAAGTTTATATAAACCCCGGGTAGATCTTTGTGTTCTGGCTGGTCTTAGCGGCATCACTTGAGAATGTGTTTGTACTGGGAAGTCTTTGCAGATTTCGAAATACAGCCACAGTGTTGGACTTCCTGCTACCATCTCCCCGCCCCCTCCTTGCATCCTGCTCGGTTCCTCCTTCCCACGTGGTCCCCTGGGCACCCTGCTGACGGTGCCTAACACACTGTACACCCTTGGCTTAGGTCAGGGAAGTCCTCGGGCTCTCCTTGGCCCTTGGCCCACAGAGAAGGAGATTTCTACGGAGAACAATCTAGGGAAGTGGGTGTGGGAGGACACACACAGATGTGTTTGTACACGCATGCGCATGCGCCTCCCTACTGTTCTTTTCCTGTTCTCAAGGATACTTATGGACTGACAGCTAGACAAACCACACAGTCACACACAAGGGCACATTGTGTCACAGGCTGAAGAAGGGGAGGCGATTGTGATGTAGAATTCAAGCAATAAGTAGAAGGATGGGATTCATATCTTGCTTGGTCTTTTCTGTCCATATGTTTTTAAAGCAATTATTGCAAGCAACTGGCACAACAAAACAATTTTTCATGCAATTACCCATATTATTAAAGTTACATGGATGTATCCAATTGTATTCATATAACCTTCAGTTTTGAAGAAATAGAAAGAGTACTGTGTAGGAAAGGCAGGGGGAAGTGAAAGGGTTTCCTATAGAATCCTACATGTGCACAAAGAATATATATATTGTTTTTTACGAGACAGGGTTTCTCTGTATTGTTTTGGAGGCTGTCGGTCCAGCCCGGCCTCGAACTCACAGAGATCCGCCTGCCTCTGCCTCCCGTGTGCTGGGATTAAAGGTGTGCGCCACCACCGCCCGGCGTGCACAAAGAATATTAACATGTCTATAATCCAATGTTCACTCACTGGTTGGTCCTTTAATCCCCAAACATTTTGTGAACTCCTTTTTTATTCAGGCTGATGACTAGGAAATGTAACCTACTTGGTTAAAGACTTGCAAAATTTTAAATAAAGTGTATTATGGGAAACCAGCCAACATAAGCAAGCTTCCTAAAATTATAGGTAGAGTGTTCGTATGAAAAGTACATATATAAGGTGAATATTACATGCTTATTTCCCCCATAATTTGTCTTCTGCTTCTTTGGACCCCATTTTATGTTGAGCTTGTGAGAGCTCTGTCTAGGTCTCAGATGAATGATTATGGGAACAGGTGGGCTTCTGGAGAAATCCTCATGCACCAGCTTTCACTCTTGCAACTGTGATTTCCTTCTCTGTGAGCACAGTGGACAAGGTGCTTGCTTCCCTCTAAGGTCTTAGCTGAAGCCTTGGGACAGATGGGCCCGTGTGCTTGTCTATGTGCCCACAGACGATCTTTGGGGATTCCTCTACCTCTGAATGCTATAACCAGTGGCTGAGCTCGGACCCTTAAGCAGAGAATTGGAGACTTGAATCCAGGCTCCTAGAGTTTATTTTCATTTTTATTATCTTCTCCTTGTCTCACTTTCTTCATTTTCTATTTTTCGTATGTGAATGACAAGTTTGTGTCTCGCAGGATTTATCATTTTTATTTTAGCTTGTTTATGTTACATAAGAAAACAAGGCATTCATTTCCTCCTTCTTACCTGCTTCATAGCACGGTTTTGTGAATGTTTGAAGTATAACATGCTGACAGATTCAGCTCTATTTTACATAATCAGAAATTCAGATTTAATCAAGAGGCTAGGGGCCTTTGCTATGGGACTCTTAATCGTTAATTCTTTTCTTTCCAAAGCAAATTAAAGTGTGTTTTATGATATAATCACAAGTGGTAATAATTTTCATTATGCCAACAATAAACTTAATATTTTTATAGTGAGTTAACATTAACATAAGGTTTTTTGGAGTGACTAAAATATTTAAATCAAATTATTAATTTTGAGGCATATTAATATTTTAAGAACACCCCCATACAGATTTGGAATGTTTTCTTTTTAAGTATGGTGAAATGTTAATGTGGATTTTGAATCTGAGAAAGAAAAAAATAATTTCATTTTGATAGTATTTCCCTAAATACTATACTTTCGTGCCTCCATTATCTTTTAAAACTCCACATCCTCTTGCCTGTTATACATATGACTTTGGAGTAAAGAATGGGACTAGCATGATAATGTGTATCTAGGTCTTTCATTCATTCATGATAGGGATTGGTCAATTATTTTTGTCTTTCATTTTGCAAGACACATCAGTGTAACTGTGTTGTCAGGGCACCTAAACAAAATAGCAAAAATGAATGTGTGGAAGAGGAGAGAACTTTTCTATCTGATCTAGAAATATGTAAGACATTATCAAGCAACTACAAAATTCTCTTTGAGCATTTGCATGTCAATGGATATAGCATTATGGAATCTCTAGAACCATAGGTGTATTTAATTAATTTGTTTATTTGGGGATTCTTGTGGGTAACTTAGGGTAGTCTTGAGCTCAAGGATGGCCCTGAACTCCAGAGGGTCCTGCCTTTACTAACCAGGTGCTGGGATGACAGGCCTGCTGTAAGCTGAACCTTTGCCAGATGACATACACCAGACTTAAAGTGCTTTGGTTACTTGACAGATTTTCTCTGAGGTTTACTGCAAATACAGCTACACAAAGTCTGGATACCAACGTTTCATCCCTAATTTACTTGAGCATATATGTAATGGGGAGATCTTCTAAACTAGGAATTAAAAAATACCTGACATTTTCAAGAAGCCAAATTCACATGTTGAAAAGACATTTCTAAGTCACGTGCACAAAACCAAACTTGGATTTTTGAGGAAGTGTTATTTTCAAGAAGCATTCTACAATGTGCAAGGCGGAGGGCGCACACTCCATCCTTTCATGCTTTCCCCTTAGAGTTCAGAAATGAACTAGTAAGCAAAGAAAAACTTAAAATACATCTGAAGGGGGCTGGGGAGATGGCTAGGCACTCAAGAACACTTGCTGCTCTTCCAGAGGACCTGAGCTCAGACCTACCATCAAATTGGCAACTTACAACTGCTTCTAACTACATCTTTAGACAATGTACTGATCTCTTTGGGCTTCCTTAGGCATATGTGCAAGTGCACACACACCGCATGCAAACACACACACATGCACTCACATATACACACATGTACACAATAACATATGCACACATATGCATATGAAAAAATTTAAAGATATGTACTATGTATATATTTGTGTATCTGAGCCAAGCATGGTAACATATTATTTTGATCCCAGTACTTGGGGGACAGAAACAGGTATATCTCTGTGAATTCAAGACCAACCAGGACTACATATCAATATCCAGAAAAGTTGAGGATAAATAGTAAGACCTTGTCTCAAAAACAAAATAAAACAAAACTTCTCTCTCTCTCATGTGTTGTGTGTATGTATGTATATATGTATATATAATGTTCATTATTTTGTTTTAAATGTTTGTTAGAATTATAATAACTCATTTCTACTTTACGTATGGTATATTTTCCATGCACAGGTTTGAAACATTTTGGAAATCTGATGAAAAATTTAAATTAAAAAAAATTAATCTAAATCCTGGCACTGTGAGTTATCCTTCAGAACAGATGCAATTAGTTAACATTTTCAATGTTTAAAAAATGATCACATTATTACTGAGGCCTTTTCTTAAAATGTCCTAAGGGAATTGGGTCTGGAAGTGTTCTGTATAATTTCAATAATGGTCAGCAGAATTAGGTACACTTATTATATTTAATAATATAAAATACCATAAGGATCTATAGGATTTCTATGTTCTATTTCCTAACATTTTCAAAGCCTTTATAGTTATGGTTTTGGGGGATTGTGTATCAATATCTTGATAGCAATGTCAGCTCATGGGCCTAGAGAGGAGCAGTCATTAATTAGCAGGGACATTGAACTTCGAGGATGCCAAGGTTGCTGCTCTGCACTGACAGGAGCTTATAGATCTTGACAAGGAGCTCAACTCTTCTCAGGTCATCATTCAGCCTTTTGATTTTGTGTGTGAGTGTGAACACATATACGTGTGTGTGTGTGTGTGTGTGTGTGTGTGTGTGTAAAATTGGGCTTCTGGGCTAGAAAAATAGCTCAGTGGGTAGGAATACTTGCTCTGCATACCTGAGGGTCTAAGTTTGAATTTCCAGCCCTTAGTAAAAAGTTGGGTATGTAACCCCAGCACTGAGAGAGGCAGAGGCAGGAGGATTGGCGGCACTTGTTGGTTGCTAGCCTAAATCCTGGTTCAGTCTGAGGAATAAGGTAGAGAGTGGTGGAGTAGCATAGCTGACGTCATCCTCCGGCCTCTGCATTGGCATACATAGGAAACCTGTACATAGTGCAGCAACACACACACACACACACACACACACACACACACACACACACACACACTGGGTTTCAGTGTATAACTTCAAAACCTCTAAAATTCCTTCTGTGTTTGAGACAAGAAAGTCAAAACTCCTTTTACCAAAAATTAATACAGATTATTTTGAGCTAGTGCCTCAATCTAGACGACTAAGAAACATCTTTCCTCCGGCCCTTGAAATATAGCAGAGACAATTCTATTCAAAATAGTAACTGTGTTCATTAAGTTGTTAAAATGCTTGGTCCAAGATTTGTTTCCGTAGCAGTTGGTGGTCGGAAATGGGAAACGATGCTTTTTGGTAGCCTGCTAGGTCCTCATTGGCTTTCCTTGCTAGAGATCACCCCCCTGGACACTTGTTTTTAATAAGTCTGAGAAGGGGGCATAGTAGGTGTGAATGTGATGGAGTACATGGCAGCCAGGAACCTTGCTGGAAGAAAAATGAAAGAGAGATGAACGAGGGGCTCAGCTAAGTCCTCATTTTTGCCTATAAGTAACAATGGTATCAGACTTCAGCTGCAGACTACCTCCATACTTACTCTTGGACACGCTCCCACTTGAGGATCAGCTGTGGTTTAGTATCCAGCTAAAAACAGTGGTAACTGCCCAGAGGCGCAATGGGGGACATTTGTGTCGCCGCCTTAGTTCCCCTGTCTGGAGCTGACGAATCGTGCTACGAGGGGGATGGATCTTACTTTCTGACAGCGTTGGAAGAGGAGAAAGGATTGTAAGCCAAGCTAAATTTAGGTCTTAAGAATTTGTGACTGGCGAGAAAGTCCGAGCTGGCCGGATTTCTTTGTTGGGCATCAAGTGTATGTGTTCAAGTGAAGGCTCCCTGATATTTTTAATTTAATCAGCAACGAAATCTTTATCCATAAAGACCATGAAGTTGCTAGCGATTTCTTCTTAGTTGTTCAAGTTGTAGATGTGTTGGGAATAATTTTCTGGCCTCTTTTTTATTGTTTTGAACAGCAATTAAATCTTCATCAAATAAAGAATTTGAAATATCCTGTTAGTGTGTTTTATGTGGGTTAGCTTGACAAGCTTGCTTACTTCTCATTGTTTGAAGCTTTAAAATTTAAGCCAAATGACCCTGTTTAGGTTTTGTGTGCGTGGGGGGGGGGTACTTTTTATGTTTCTGAACGTAAGAAGATACATATGCCAGGGCTCTCACTCATGCTATTCCCAGTCACCAAAAAGATTGAAAATAATTCCAGGAATGCAACTCAGTGAACAGAATGCTCGCCTAGCAGTCTGGAAGCCTGGGACCCATCCTTGGCAGCCTATGAGCCAAGCATGGTGGCCCATGCATTCTGAAGTTCAAGGTCATTCTCTGCCACAGTGAGTTTGAAGCCAATCTCAGATACAGAAAACGCTGTCTCAAAATGGGGATGAGTGGGAAGGTGCCTCAATGAATAAAATCAGGCACTGTAGCCTATGACTTTAATTCCAGCTATTCCGTGAGGAGATGGGAGAATTCCCAGAAGCCTTAGAGCCAACTAGCTTTATGTATCAGCAGTAAACCAAAGAATTTGACTCATACAAGGATCAAGATGAGGTCTGATACTTGAGGTGACCTTCTGACTTTTAGGTGAAAACTGTACCATAGGGTACACATTACCAGTACCCTCACAGTAATGTGTGTGCTCACGTAATGTGTGCACTCACACACATAAAACCAATTAAAACTGAAATGCAATTATGCTCAAATTATACAAAACATGAATATATTTCATAAAAAATAAAGTATGAGAATTGTTAAAAGTTTTAAACTATTTCAAAAAGCTGTTTTAGTAAATATCCAAAATTATACATTAAAAAGCAAGTCTGCATTATTATAAGTAAATGAAATATTTTTGATCCAAAGTTATTCTAACAACTCAAGCATACACACACACACTACTAATAAATTATTCTAACAATTTCTATGTGCCTGTGTAAATGTAACCAAGTCTCAAACTGTTTTGGTAGAACTAAAACCATGTACAGACTCAGTCTGAAATGTTGACTTATACGTGCCTATAAATAATTAACATCATGTTTCTTGTGGCCAACACCTTTACTAATAGCAACTAAGAAGGAATGCTTAAATTTGAAATACTCTTCAAGAGTCATGTGCGATTGTTTTAAACCCTGCATTAATTCATCAACAACTGTGGAACCACTGACCAGACAGCACTGAGCGAAAGAAGCAAAGGGACGCTTGGTGTGACCGGCTTTTGTTAAGCAAGAGTCTTTTGTGTTCAATCTGGCAGCCACAGCTAAGCACTGTGTTCTTTATTAAACTCGAGCATTGGGCTGCTTGAACCTGTGCACTTGCAATGGTGTCTACCTACACAGTCTTCAGTGTCCTAGCCTGCAAACCTTCAGGGCATTCATTTCAAGTATTTTCTTTGTAAACGGTGCAAAGAGATTAGGCAAAGGATCCCCCAGGAACCTAACATTTGTAATCATGGTTTAGCATTATAGGCTCCTGGATGCTGGTAAAGGTGTCATGTAGTTTTCAATACATTTTGTAATATATATATATATATATGTATATGTATATATATATATATTGTGTGTGTGTGTGTGTGTTTATGACATGTGGGCCTTTTAAAGTATGAGACTCAAGGCATGAACTTGTCTTACCTGGGTGCAGGGCTCTGTTGGCTGTGGGGCATCTGGGCATTAGCATTCTTGCTGTAGGCACCATCTGCAGAGGTGGCAGAGGGCTACCTTCCTGAGGACACTAGGGGGAGCTGGCACTGGCAGGAGGAAGCAGCAGATGGTGTTTTGACTGGCTGACAGACTGCCTGTAGGCTCTCTGAAGTTTCCCTTGCTGGAGTCCTAGAAATACTTGGTTGGGACTTTTCAAGGGGCCCCGGTGTTCTGTGTGGGCAGGTGGGGCTGGAAAGGAATTGAAGTGAATTGGGGTTAATGTTGCTACCTATGTACTTGCCTGTGTGCTGGGAAGGCCTGGCTGTGTCAGTAGTTCTTTTCCAAGTCAGTAAATGCTCCTTCTTCTGCTGTCACGATGAAAAGCAAGGGCATCTCTAGAAACGTCTTTCCCTCCATCGGTTGGAAAGGAGAGGAGTGGGATATTTTTTTCCTTGTGACTATTCTCTACTGAGAAAGAAGGGACAAGACTCAGTGACTGTAGCTAGGTTGAATTATAAAGGGGTTTATCGTTTACCTAGGTTGGGGCTCTCACCTACAGATGTACAGAATTCACCTGAGGAAAAAAATAGTTGGGTATCACTAATCTCTAAGTCGCATGCTTGCATTCCTGTTTATATTAGAGGAAGAACCCCGGCAGCAGTTATAGCAGTGTCGATGGCTTTGCTGACAGCAGAGGTCATAGCTGTCAGCCCACTCTGTTCCCAAAATGTCTTTATGATATGGCGAGTAACGATTATGCAGACGTTAGACCTGTGCTATCTCTTGTTCATATTTTTGCTTGTGGCTATCATAATAATTAAAAGATAAACCAATGTGTTTTCTGTTGCCTAGTTAAAAATAATATACTCTGAAAGGTCCAGAAACTGATCTCATGTGTGCATCTAGAGTATTCGTTCATCCATCCGTTCACTCATTTGGGATAGGGATTGATCATTTGTGTTTTGTTCTCTGTTCTGGTAAAGGCAAACTAAACACTGATAACCTGATTTTCCTGGGAGGTGCTAAGCAACACCTTGCCCTCCCTTCTTCCTTCTTTCTCTCCTCTCCCCCAGCACAGTGGGACTCTTAGGGGAGCAGGCAGATAGGGAGAGCTCAGAGAAGCAGGAAGAAATCCCTCTTCTGTGTGTCCATTATCTTTCCCCCAAAGCCTGCAATCACCAGCGCTTTGGTGATGTCAGAAATTCACTTCTCCATCAATAAATATTCTCTCATTCACTTCCATAGAAATTGAAACGGATTCTTCTAGAAATCTATTGGTTGGAGGGGGTAGGGATTGTTTCATTTCTCTCTATGACTCTTGTCTATAGAGGAAGCAGAAAGAAGGTCCTAACAGCAAAAGGACAGGGATGTTGAAGGTCAGACCAAATCCCATGTTTTACCCTAAGATATCAAGGCCTTAGAACTTGGTAGTTACTTGAAATCATATGATATAACAGGAATTCAAAGAAGTGCCCTTCCTTTGCCGGGTAGCCTCCTGGCACTTTGCCACTGATTTTAGTGCCAACTGAATGGGCACCTTTGTCTTCATCAGTAAATGTTTGGCGATGACAATGAAGGCCACTCACATCCTGGTCTAAATGGCTTCGTTGCACCTTTCATTTCTAGGCCTGGCAGTGATGGTGAGCCATTACAACCTCCAGCCCTGCTTTCCCCAATGTGCCTCAGCGTCACATGCTTGTCCTATGGGAAACAAGAAAATAAACTATTAACCCCAGACTATTTGATTCCATCTTAATGGTCATGTTTGAAACTATGAAAGCCTTCCCTTAGGATAGACAAATCTATTTATTCAACAATGCAATGGTTTGAACTAATTCGGGGACCCTTCTGACATTCTTTCTGACTTTTATATGAATGTGTGTCTGAAACATCAACTGAAAATTACAGACCTAATGGCTAACATTTGTGGTCACCTCATGGTGCCGATTTAAAGGTCTGAGTAATTCTAATGGCACCATTGCTTCAATCCCCTCTTACAGATAAGAAAACTGAAGAGCCAAGAGCTTAGGTAACTCACCTGATGCTCTGATTTGTTCACCGAGTGAGGGATGTGATTGCGAGCTGAAATTCTGGCTTTATGCCCATGACCCGGCCAGGATGATGCTCCCCTCTCATTGTTACTTCAGTTCTGGACACCAGGGTTCTCCAGTCCCTGTTGTACTTTGGTTTGGGGAATGAGTGTATCCGTAAGAAGGGAGCCTTTGGATGTTTTGCGCTGTCAGTGTAGTTAACCCAAGCAGAAATTCTCCCCCCATTTCTCAAAGCTGCCTCTGAAAGATTCTGTTGTCACTTGGTTCGAAGCCTGTTTCACTTTATTCCCTTTCTGTGTGAGGGCAGGAGAAACAGGTTCTTAGCCCAAAGTCGAATCGTACGGGAAAGTGCCAAATTTGGACTGTCTCTGTATTTCAGGGATATGACAAGGCCTCAGCCTTTGCAATTGAAGCCTCCTAGTTGGCAGCGTTAGTAGGTACACTTTGAACATTTCTGTCTAAATTCCTGTGTTTTAGAGAGAAAATAATTTGCCGGTGTTTATCTTCTTGAACACTACTTGACATTTTGTCAACTAGTAAAAAAAAAAAAATCCGAAAGTCTGAGTGCTGACTGAGAAGCCAGACTTGCTAGAACCAGTCACCCAGATGGCCGGGTGGGGTGACAAACCTGCTTCAGAGACGCTGCATGGTTGACACGTGTGGCTGTGAGGTATGCCCTGCTCCTTGTCTGTGCCAGGCATGCACAGCGCATTCCTTCATTGGCTGAGACAGATGGTACAGCACAAGCTAAAATCACGAGGGGGAAGGAAACGTTAAAAAGAAGAATGGAGAAAGGGCATTTGATTTTCTAATTCCCACATCGGAAGTGACTTCAGGCTCCCGTGGTTGACTAAAGCATGTAGTGTGGTTCTAATACGAGTCCCTTAGCATCCGCTTGAGTAGATCTGAGTACTCGACTCGGCAGGAAGCAGTCTTTTCCTTCATGGACACTGTCCCAAATTTCATGGGGTTGCCTGCAGGTCCGGAAGATTCGGGCCATTGGAAGACATCAAAGATCGATCGGGATTTTTCAGAGCAAGCCTGCCCACACCACCCATACCAGACAGCAGGGAAATGGGCTGACTTTTATTTATATGCTACATTGTATATCTCTATACATACTCATATCAGGGTGTGCCTGTGTGTAGAGCACAAGTGCCTGGCAAAGTAACCGTGATAGGGATAATTAATCAGTCTTCTTACAGCTGCTTCCTGACATTTTTGCAAATTGTTGTGGAAAAATTAATGAAGGTTAAATCAGTAATGGTTTCAAGCTTGGCCAGTGGAAAGTATGACAGTGTTTCCATCAGCAAGTAAATTAGGCTGCCTTTTTTCTTCCTTTTTTTTTTTTTTTGTCTTTTCTTTTCTATAGGGGAAGTGGTATGATGTGCCTTCTCCACAGGAAATGGAAAGGGGCAGCCGAACTGCGTGCTATGCAGGTATGCAGGAGTGCTCCAGGAGTACTCCAGCCAGCTTATTTGCCTCTTGTGCCGGAAGTAGTGTACTGGGTGTAGAACAAAAAAAGAATGTTTGAAAAAAAAAAAAGCCAGTGAGATTTGCCTTGTGCTGATCTGCTTGCCACCTCATAGAGGCTGATGCCCTGTGAATATGAACTTCGGGAGCCAGAATGTGGAATTTATGACAATCAGAAAGGGAAACTCACCTACCTCAGTTTGTTTTTCAAGCTGAAGGTAGTTCAGTACAGGCCCCGTTCACATCCTGTGTAACCCTATGGGATTTTCCCCGGCATTCGTTAAAAATTTTCCCATAGGGGTCACACAGGATGTGAATTAAGTAAGCACTCACCAAGCCTGATGAAAAGGAAATTAGCCCTCGGAACGATCCTTTCACTTTTAGCATCCTGTTCTTATTAGAAACATGGGCAAGGGTCACTCGAGTGTCTTTTCTCAAGTCATTACGCTATTAACTGGATATATTAATCTTCTCTGTGACACACAAAATGCATTTCCTTGTATGGGAAACTAAACCTCTCATGTGCACTTTTCATTCCCGTTTGGGTTGTATGTATGTGTTAGGGCGTGATGGAGGTATGTGTGTGTGCATGGGACTGTGGCAATCAGAGGGCACTCTCAAGTGTCATCTTCACAGCCATCCATCCTACCTTTCTGAGACAGGGCCTCTCATTGACACTGACATGTCACTTTAGCTGTCCTGCTTCAGTTTCACCATCTCTAAAGAGGTGACAGTGGGGAAAAATCAGTCATTATAATCCAGGCTCAGCATCTCTATTAAATACATCCATCTATATCTGTATTACCTATGTGTCTGTCTATATCATTTCCATCTACCTATAGCTCTCTTCATCTTTGCTTTAGGATGCAGTTCAAATGTCACTTCTTTGCACATCATTTTTGCAGTTCCTCAGGGCAGATCTCCTCTATGACACACACAAACTTTCCCGTTGGTGTTCCTTTGTGGGTTGACATACTCTTAAGTTGTGTTGGCTGTCACCATTCACAAGGAAAAGTGTGAAGTCAGCGGTGCTTGTCATTGCTGGTAAAGCTTTATTTACCTGTGTGCACACTCTCATCGTTAAGTCCAGCTTCGTTCTGATGACACTAGGATACTTCCTGTGTGTTGCTGGGAAGCAGTTGGTGTCTGCTGGAAGCAGAGGATTTAGGTCTGGATTGGGGTCATTCCTACATGGTAGCAGCTGGCCATCGCTGAATGAACAAAATGGCAGTATCCAGGGAGGGAAGTTAGAAGGAAACTTGAATTCTGTGTGTTTTCTACCTATGAACCACACCCCTAATCAAGTGTCATTTGCGGGGAGGGGTGTAGAGGTCAGAAGACAAACACATAGATCATTCCTCAGTGTCATCTACCTTTCGATTTTTGAGTAAAGGCTTCTTGATAGGAACTAGTGTTGTAGAATATTATCTTAAGGTGTGTGGCTTTTGTTTTATGCTGCACTTGTTTAACTCTGTGAGCCTGTGAGTCTTTGCCTATCTAAAACACCAAATGACCCTAATAAAGAGCTGAGTGGCCAATAGCTAGGCAGCACTGGCAGGCATAGCGTATAAATAGAAGGAGAATTGAAGAAGAGAGAAGAATGTCAGGGACCAGCCAGACAGCAAGACATGGAATAAGATGGAAAGAAAGGTATACAGGAATAGCAAAGGAAAGCCCACAGGCAAAAGACAAACAGATTAATTTACATTAATAAAAGCTGGCAAGAAACATGCCAAATTAAGCCCAGGCATTCATAAGTAATACTAAACCTCCATGTATGATTTATTTGGGAACTGGGTGGTGGGCCCCACAAAAAAACCAAAAGAATAAAAATGTCACACAACAACCTATGATGTAACTGATTAGGCTAGACTGACAGACCAGCAATCCCAGAGATCTTTGTGTCTGCCCTCACTTTCTGGGGTTAAGTTTGGGTTTCCATACTTGCACAATAAGCACATTATGCCCTTAGCTATCCATCTAGGTCCAAGTGCTTCTTTTTTAGCTCTAGCTACCATTACAGTGTTCTCTAAACCCATGATAGAATATTTGGGTAGGATTTTCATGCTGGTTAATTACCAAGTGATTCTTTTAAAATGGGCACTGTTAAGTTTCTGAAATATGGAGACCTAATATCCAAGTCTTGTGAGAAAACCCAGGCCCCAGAACTTTGGTTCATGCTTTATATTTACTATCTAAGATCAAAGATATTTTGAAGGTCATTCAGATCTGCTTGCTTTCGAGTTGCTTCACCCTTCAAATGCTAAACTGGTAGTCTTCAGTTACATTCCACAGGGACTTCCTGTGTTCTCAGACTACAGTCATCCAGCTACTCTTATTCCTCCTCCTCTCTACCCCATCATCCCCCCCCGTTTTCCTCCTCTCCCCTCCCTCCATTTTTCTCGTTCCATATTCCTTGATGCCACTGCGGAAAAAAGGAATTTAAATAAAAATGTATCTGGAAGCAGATTGTCATAGTAATCGAGCAACTTAATGGCGGCGAATTTTCTACTTTGCTGTTGTGGATTGATGGTTTGCAAAAAGTACATTATGATTTAGAGTCTTGAGCCCAGAAATTGACTTTCAAGCAAGGGAGTCTTGGAAGAGGGGTCTTAGAGCCAGTCTGTGTGGGACAAATAGCAAGCTAGTACACAGGGAGAAAAATGCAGAAGGTAATGGACGGTCTGAGTCTCTGACTTATAGAGAGAAGCTGTGTTCTAGTATGCAGAGTGCTTGAAAACCATGAATACAGCACAGGAGGAGATGGTGTGGAGGAGGGGCACACTGATGGGAGGGGATCTTCAGAACTGGGGCCGAGAATCTTTCCAGGTGCTAAGAGTACTGAATGAAATCAGAGATTGTCAAGAACTGAAAGAAGATGTGATCACAGAGGCTTGTGGCTATGCGATGCAAATAGAGAAATTAATAAGGAAATTCAAGGAAGGAAATAAAAACAAGCTAGACATGGCTGAATTGAGGGCAAAGACCAGCGGAATCGAAGATTTTGCTCATTAAATCGTTGTCATGAACCCTTGGCTCTCCTGAGATGCATAACCACTGTTGTGCTCAGGCATTTCCGAACCTCGTCTCTGCCTGTCAGAATTTTCAAGCCCTAATTTAACATCTACCAGCTGCATAAATATTTCTTTCCCAACAGCAGCTCATAGCAACCTTTCCTTTACTGCACTTGGATAGTACTATTATAAATGCAATGGCACTCAACTTGATCTTCTAGGCTATAATTTACATTTTCATCTGCATGCCTACTTGTCTTCCCAAAGAGAATCCAGACTGCTGTAGAATTGCTATAGATATGCCTCTCTAATGTCTAAAGCAGATGGCAAGACTTCGATGTATGTACTAGAGACTTAAAGGAAGACTGAGCCTTTAGTAAGTCCTCAAGGGATTACTAGATGGGACAACGGGGAAGAAGTAGAAAACACTGTCCTTATCTTCAATTTAGATTAAGATAAGTGAGCTAAGTATTCTGTTCAGATATTAGCAGTATGGCAAATGTCTGGGATTAGACAATGAATGCTTGGGGATTTTGAATTTTCTAAGACAAGGTTATGCATGTAACTGATTAGTACCTCCCCACGTATTAGGGTTACACTTGCTGTGAACTGGGAGGTCCGAGGACAACTCTCAGGCGTCAGTTCTCTCCTGCCACCTTGTGGGACATGGGGGTCAAATTCAGATCAGCAGGCCTGGCCTGTAAAGGCTGTGCCTGCCCCTGGCAGCCATCTCACTGGCTCCTCCAGGAAGGAACAATATAGCAGGAGCATCTTGTAGTTGACACATTGAATCTGAAGGCCTTATCCATTCCTTGGACATTCTCCCCCACAGCACAGAGCAGTAGCCCTGCACAGCTGCAGCACAGTGAACACGGGCCAGTTCTCACCCATGAGTGTTCTGTTGCGCTTGACTTTCTCTTGGAACTATTTTCCACTATTAGTTTCCCTCCTTTCTTAATACCTCTTTGGGTTTTAAATGAACGCGTGTAGCAATGGGTTTACTTTTGATATTTAATACGTGCTTTCTTTTGGTTGATTTTTCCTCCCTGCTCTCACTCCTGGCTCCTCCCGTAACCCCTTTCCACTTTCAGGCTACATACATTCTATTACCCCCCAACCTTCCCTTAAAGCTTCTCTCTTCCCTCCCTTGATCACCTTTCTAGTCTCATGAACTACACATGCTCAATCCCACATAAATGTGCACGCGTGCGTGCGCGCGTGCGCGCGCGCACACACACACACACACACACACACACACACACACACACACACACACAAGCCGAGACCCGTGAGAGAGAACATACAGTGTTTGTCTTTCTGAGTCTATGTTACTGTCCTCGCTGGGGTTTCTGTTGCTGCAAAGAAAAATGGGGACCGAAAAGCAAGTTGGGGAGAAAAAGGATTTATTTGACTTACACTTCCACATTGCTGTTCATCACCAAAGGAAGTCAGGAGAGGAACTCAAGCAGGGCAGGATCCTGGAGGCAGGAGCTGAGGCAGAGGCAATGAAGGGATGCTGCTTACTGGCTTGCTCAGCCTGCTTTCTTACAGAACCCGCCACCCACCATGGCCTGGGCCCTCCCCCACTGATCACTAATTGAGAAAATACCTTACTGCTGGATCTCATGAGGGCATTTCCTCCACTGAGGCTCTTTCCTCTCTGATGACTACTCTAGCTCCTGTCAAGTCGACACAAAACCTGCTACCACAGTTACCTTACATATGGTTCAGTCAGTAAAGTGCCAGCTGTGCAAGCATGTGCTCTTGTAAAAACACCCTGTAAAAGCTGGACCCAATGGTGCCTATCTGCAACTTCAGTACTGGGTGGGATGGAGACAGATGAATACCTGGAGTTCATTGGCCAGCCAGCCTCCAAAACTAACATGGAAAATAATTGAGAAGGACACCAGATGTCCTGTGGCTTCTACACTCATGTTCTTATAAATACACGTGCACCCACATGAACCTGTACATGCAATACACACACATAATACATGACAAATAATTATTTCACCTGTACGTTTTCCTGAAAATTTCACACTATTATTTTTCCTTATATAGCTGAAATTGTATTGTATATATATGCATCACATTTTCATTAATCAATTCATTAGCTGAGCCGGGCTGAGTTGGGTTTTTCCTTTTCTGAATAGAATAATAATAAAAATGAATGTGCAAATTTCCCTATGGTTGAGTCCTTCAGCAACATGCCCACAAGTAGCACAACTGGGTTATGTAATGGTCTAGTCTTAGGCTGTGGTTTTTGTTGTTGTTATTGTTTTGTCTTAAGATTTCCAAAGTGGCTGCACCAGTTTATGCTCCCACCAACAGTGGATAAGGATTTGTCCTTTACCATAGTGTCAGTCACTATCATTTGTTTTCCTTATAATTAAAAATATGTATGCATATGGATTTTTTGTCTGCATGTATATTTGTGTAGCATGTACATACATGATGACTGTGAAGACCATCAGGCATCAGATCCCCTTGTGAGCTACCATGTTGGTGTTGTGAGTTGAACCCAGGTTTTCTGGAAGAGCATATTAGCCTGTGAGCTGTATCTCCAGCTCCATTATGTTTTTCTTCATCATAGCCTTTCTGATTGTGGTGAGGTGTAGTCTCAAAATAGTTTTTAATTTTAACTTGTATTTTCCTTGAAGACTAAAGATGTTTAACACTCTTAAAATTCTATTGGTCATTTACATGGGTTAATTTTTATAATGATTGGTTCATTTCATTAGCCCATTTGTTGATGGCTTGTGTGTGTATGTGCGTGTGCATGCGCGCTCACACACACATGCACACACATGCCTTTGTGTCTGTGTGTTCAGTTTTTTCACTTCTTTTTATATGTTAGCTATTAACACCCTGTCTGAAGTATAGCTGGCAAAGACTGCTTTCCTTTCTGTAGGTCATCTGTTTATTTTGCTATAGAGAGTCTTTGTAATTTCAAGTAATTCCATTTGTCAGTCCTTGGGATTGTTTCATATGGGAGTCCTTTCAGTATGTTCTTGCCTGTACCAACCGCTTGAAGTGTTTTATTTTTCCTCCAGCAGTTTCAGCATTTAAGATTTTAAAGTAACATGTAGGCTCATTTAGAATTGCAGTGTAAGAGAGAAGGTCTGATTAATTCCTATGCAGATGGATACTCAACTTAGCCAGAGCATTTGTTCAAAGTGGAAAGGAGATGACTGCAGTGGAAAGGCACATCTGGAAACAGCAGGATGACTAAGGGAAGAGGATCCACCGAATCAAGGTGTATATGGCATTTTTGTCAACATTTAGTTAGCCATAGCTGTGTGGGCTTATTTCTGGGTAGAACTTTTCTGTTAAGTCTCCATGTCTGTTTTGTGTCATTACTATGGCGGCTTTGTCACTCTGGCTCTATAGTATACTTTGGAGTCTAGTATAGTAGTACGAGCTGTGTTCTTTGTCAGAGTCTGTCCTAGGAGCCCTCCATGCAGGGAGGTTGCAGGTGTATGCATCAGTGCCCCCCATCCCGTGTCATGGCCTCTCTCCCAGTGACCACATGCCCTTGTCCCCAGATGGCTGCTCATCCTGAGAGCTAGGTTTCGTATTTTATACATTTCTGTTGTTCCTAGGCAGGACAGTAAGTCAGGTTCCACTCGATCTGTGTGCTGGTGAAGTTCATTCAGGCTCATTGTAGCCTTATTTACTTATTTATGTATTATCCATTAGTTTGAGCAACTCAAGATGCGGTTAGAAATTATTCAATATAGGGTTTAACTTAACATACACACCTATCCCGGGAGCTAGATCTGTGAAATCAGTGTGGAGAGAATGTGTTAGGGAGCATTTTTGCCCTGATGATGTATGAATTGTTCCTTCCTCCAAACTATCTCTACATTTATAAGCTTTTTTATAAAGTCACATGGTTTAAGTTCAGTTCTGAATTTGTGACACTTAAAAATAATACCCCTTTATTTCTAGTCCCAATCTGACATTCTTCAACATGGCTCCATCCTTCAGCCAGGGAGGCTTGTAACATGCAAGAAACTTAGGCCCTTGCACAAAATGCTTACAGATGTCATGGTTTGGACAAATCACCCACTTACCCATACTTCTGTGAATCCTGTTTTTTTGTTTTTACATAGTTCTTAAGCGATCATTTCAACATCACTAACCTTTCTGCGTCTGCAGCAGAGGGGCTTGCATGCTGCATTTTTAATGCTTTGTCTTAAATGTTTCTGAGGTCATTCCATGGTGGAATACTATCTCCCTCCACCTCCCTCCCTCTCTGCCTCCCTCCCTCCCTTCCTCTCTCTCTGCATCCCTCCATTTCTATCTCTCTCTCTCTCTCTCTCTCTCTCTCTCTCATACACACACACACACACACACACACACACACACACACACACACACATGCACACTCATGAGAACAGGTGTTTGCCAGAGAATGTTCTGATTTACAGTTCAAAGATAATAACGTTTGTATACACAGACAGACACTGGATCCTTCTTTGAGGGGGCTGGGTCAGTGTAGTCTTTTCTTGAAGGGAGGGTACATGTACCACTTACACTGACAGGGAGGCATGAGGACTGAGAAAGGATTGCGGAAGAATTCCTGAGAGCTAATGCTCTCATCGACCTACTTTAAATATTTAATGCTGAGAGGAGAGACCATCCCCTTTCTTCCTTGTTTTTTTTTTCTTTTTTTTCAGTCTCCTTGTAACACCATGTAGAAGAAATCATATGGCGCAGGCTGTGCAATCCTAAATCCGTTTCATATATTGCCTGCTTTTCTATGAATCAATGCACCCCGGTATATTCCTTTCTGTCGTCATGACTTTTGCATCCAGATTCCTAACTGGCAGCATGAGAGAATAATTGCAACCCCAAATATGTGGACTACACCTGTATGATGTTACTGAAATAGCTTTTCACTGTGGTTTTAAAAGGCACTCAAATTATTACATATGTAGTAATTAAAATATTCATTTAGTTTTACCTGGCCTCCTAATATGGTAATTATAATTACTACCATTATTTGCTATAACCTATTTTCAGGAACTGTTAGGTTCTTGATTTACATAACTCTCAAACTCACAATACCCTGTATAGGCATTGTTATGACATGGAGGTAGAAGGGTGGGGAGTGGGGGTTGAGATGTGGGGTGGGGGGGGCCAGGGCATGAGGAAATCAGCATAGAGAGGACAAAGACATTTAAGCTCATAGCCAGAGTAAGCAGCAGAGCTTGGGTATGTCTGACTACGGAACCCAGGCCCTGATCTTTTCGCCTAAAAAACTGACAGGGAGTCTCTGTTTGCTCCCAATGATTGCATGCAATAGAATAAAAGAAAATTCAGAATGTTGGCTAAGTCCCTGTAAAATAAAATACTAAGAGCCCCTTTTGAAAGCAAGGTATTTGTCAGGTAACTTTCTATGGGTAATAGGTTGCTGATGCCAGTAAAAGCAACCCACTTGCCCTTAGAGACACACGCCTGAGGAAACAGCAAGTTTTTGGTGTGGGGTGTGTTCTGTGTAGAGAAGGAGGGTCCAGCATCTTGGGGGTACAGTGTGAAGATGGGAATGTTTTCAGAAGACATCAAGAGGAGATGATGCCTGAGTGGATTATGCAGAGGGAAAAGAGGTGAAGGCCTTGATTATCTCTGTCTAAAGCATAAAGATCACACCTGAGAACTTAGTTTGAGAAGCGAACTCTGCAAGTGGGTGCAGCCGCAGCCGTGGGCATTACATGCATTAAGCTGAGAAGTATGTGCCTCTCCCCGCATCCACCATACTGGTTCTCAAATATTTTACATATATTGTGTGAGATCTTAGATTTTGGGAGAGGGTATATAAAGACAAATATAGTTTAGTCTTCATGAGACTTTTATTTTTAATAAGAAAGGGAAAAACTCTATTCCTGTTTTTATAAAAGAAGACAGAGTGTTGGCTTTCCTGACAAAACAGAAATATGCTACGGCACATTGACAAGGGGATGATTATTACCAGCAGAAGGGTTTACATACCCATCCATCCACCCACCCACCCACCCACCCATCCATCCACCCATCCACCCACCCACCCATCCACCCATCCACCCATCCATCCCCCCACCCACCCACCCACCCATCCATCCATCCATCCATCCATCCATCCATCCATCCATCCATCCATCCATCCATCCATCTATCCATCCTAGTCACCTGTCCAGTCTGCCAGGCAGGCAACATACACAGGCAGAACATTCATTATACGTCATAAAATGTACCGGCTCATAAACTGACTCTGATGTCCTCATTGTTTTTAATATCATGGTAATAATGACAAAGAAAATAAGCAGAGCTTCATGGCCAACATAAAGGCATAAGGATGGAAAAGCCTGTTTGTGCTTGAGAACAATGCTTATGCCATTTTCCTGTAGCTGTAGAGCCTAGGGTAGAAGGTGGAAGACTATGTAATGGAAGGAAGACTAGGTTGACTGGGCAGTAAAAGAGTAAATAAATACTAGAGAATCCTAAATGGTAGACCTGGGTTTGGGGACTTCTGGGAGGACAGGGGAGTCACTGAAAGATTTTGAGCAGATGTGTGATGAGATGAGAGGATCAGCTTTAGGAAATCGGCATGGTTGAAGGAACAACATGGTAGTGGAGTCACGCTATGATGTTAGCCTGTGTTACTCTGCAGTTTTCCTAAGGCTTGACACTATGACTTAGAGCAATTAGTCAGCACTTGTGTTCTTTAAAAATATTTATTTTTGTTATTTTAAAGTGTGTGTGTGTGTGTGTGTGTGTGTGTGTGTGTGTGTGTGTGTGTTGTCCATGGGGGTCAGAGACATCAGATCCCCTTGAATCTGGAGTTATAGTCAATTGTGAGCTGTCTCATATGGGTTCTGTGAACTGAACCAGGGACTTCTACAAAAACAGTGGACATTCTTAATTGCAGACCATCCCTCTAGACCCAACATTTATGTTCTTAGCTGTAGCTGCCTTCCAGCTGTTAAACGTCCTGGCTGTTAAGTAGTCTCCCTCCTGGTTTGGACCCGCAGTCCTCCAGCAAATTCTCAATGCTGTATTGTGGTTATGACAACCTTTTGTAATATATGTGCACACCCAAGGCATTATTGTTGAGTATATGCGATTACAATGCTGGACTTATTGGAGCATAGATATCCAGCCACAGATTTGAGATGTCCTTCTCATTCACTGTATCTTTATGGGGGAAAAAAGGTAAGCTTAATTCATGTAATTTCAATTTGAAGGACTTTTCTAGGAAAATGTCAAGACACAGATTGACGTGTGACTGTCTTCTTATGACACATGTGGCCCCTTCAGTAGAGCAGTATGAGGCACTGTGCGTGCGAGACATCTAGCTTTGTATGCACCAATGGGGCTCAATGCAAATAAAACGTAGAATGTACTCAAGGCATGCAAACTGAGGGTAAATTTGATTAAATGGAGCATGTAGGGAAAGTTGATCCCATGGTTTTGTTGTCTTAGCCAAGTTGATTCTGCCTATTTCCTAGTTCTGGCCAGCTCTTAACTATTGGTGTATCATTCCAACACCTGGGTAGCCTTTTCTTCCAGTCTCCGTCATTTACCGTCCTCCTGAGTCTGCCTGTCATGGCCTGTATTTAACATCAGTGTCCTTGATTGCTGCAGCCAGAAGGATTGCTCTTGTTAAAGTCTGTTCAGTGTACACGCTCCTCCTATGAATAGTTCTTGTAGTTCTTGTCTAGAGTGAGAACTGGGACTTAGTGGTTGGATGTACGTGGTTCCAGTGCTAGTTCTTACAACTCCTGTGACCTCTATAAGCTCGAGCTAAAATGTGGGGACGCTAGCATTTACCGCCAGAATTACTTTGATAGCTAAATGAGGTGATGCATGCAAAGAGTTAAGCATGACATTGCTAAATTAACTGTGTTCAGGAAATAGTCCATTTCTTTCTTCTCTGGGAATAAGTTCTGAGACCTCCTGTTGTCTCTTTTTTGTCTTTGTAGGCTCTTGCCTGCAACTATGTCTGAAAGAGGCTATCTTAGCTCCTTCGACAAAGCAAATATTCCATACATGTGTATATACCTAAATATGATTTCTGAATTGGAGAATGAATTACATAGAAAAAGGCTTGACAGATACAACTTCAGGCTTTGGTTGCAAAGGATAGTTACAAAGGACAGTCCTAGGAGGAGGGTGTGTTCTGAATTAGCTCCACCCTTAGAGAGCCGTGGAAGGAAGACCTCTTCCTGGAGAATTCAGCTCTCCTTGGCAAGCCCTGGAGGAGAGCAAAGGAAGGCAGGCTCTCCTAGCCTATCCGCTCCTTTCTTCCATGGAGACCCAGAGCAAGGCCTGTGGACATATTACTGCGTTAAGTGGAGGGAGTTCTGGCACCTAACCACAGTGTTCTCGGAGGTTGACTAGAATGCCAGGCTGGGGAGTATCTTGAGAAGGAAATGTTCTTCATACTTGCTTCCCTTGCTCTCCGTGAGAAGCACAGGCTGTCCCCTCTATGCCGGGACCGGCTAGAAGAAGTGGCCCAGGGTTATGCACCTTGTACTCCCGGCCCCTTAGGCTCTTTAAGGGCATGTGCTGACCTCAACAGTTCACCAGCTGCTCTTCAGCTCAGGTCCATTTCATCTCACTTGGCGTTTAATTCATCTTAAGAAGCAGATATCCTCATTGTCTAGCATTCGATCAGTAGTTGTTAAAGGGTTTTGTGTGCTATATTTTTGTTTTATTTGTTTTTGGATAAGGGCGACATTGGTAGTAGGTGGATCTGATAGAGTTCAACTGGAAGGATTGCACTTGTTAAAGTCTGCTCAGATAAGCGCCTGGCTGTCTTTGTGGGAGTTTTGCCATGTGAAGATGAGGCCGCCATATATTCAGGTACATGCCAATATTTCGATAGTCTGTTTTCTTTTCCTCAGACGATCTCTGAAATGCTGCGTTTGTATTTCATTGGAGGGCTAGGCATAGTACCCAACCTCTAGTACAACAGCTTTTATCTTTACTTTTTGCTTGGTACCTTAAGCAAAGAACTATGTGTCTCCTCCTCACCCCAGGAAGAAGTGAGCAGGGAGCTTTAAGCCAGTATGCTGGACCAGTTCAGTCTCTTCTTTAGCTGGTTCGCATTGCAGACATTCATTCTCCATTTAACCCTTGACTACCGCTCTGCTGTTTCTTTGCCAAGCACCTCCCCACATCTTCATCCCCTACCTGGCCCCTGAAGGGAAGAGCTTTGCACCTTGATATTCTGAGATTTATCTTGGAATCAGGCTAGGCCAGGAAAGCATGAACTTCACCACACTGTGAGCCCATTGGTCTGTTTTAGCACCTGCGTAATTTTTTTTTACTCTGAAATTTTGCAGAGCTGGCCAGGCCACACCATGTGTGATATCCATTTGTAATTATTCACACGTCCTTTGAGCTCTTTGCTACAGAAGGCCTGGCTGTTGAGGCTGTGAGCAAATTCTCCCAATTAAAATGTGTGCATGTTGGATAAAAATAACATGGGTGCTATGCTTCCATGTGCAATTAAAGTCTAAGCTTCAGCTTTCTGCACCACGACGTGAGAGACTGGCTTGCAAACACTATACAGTGATTAACAGAGATTGGAGAAATGGGTGAGTGAAGTGGTTTTTGATGTTCCTGACTTAGTGATCCCCCAGTGATGAAGTTGAAACCTCTGTGAGTTCAAAACCTTTGTATAAAAAGGAGACAATGTGGGCTCCTCCTGTCCTTCAGGAATCAGAAGGGGCATTTCCCATAAGGAAGATACCTAAGAGGTGTAAGAGGAGGCCCTCAAGATGACTTGGGAAAGGGACCCTGGCCCTTTGATCAGGAAGGAAAAGTACCTGGCTTTTCCATTTGCTCTATCTCAATGGAGCTGCAAAACCTTGGGGTCAAGGTAACTCTTGAGCTTATTTTTCTGTCAAAGTATGTGTGTTCACTTGAGTCCAGAGGTACCTTCTGTTTGTGTCCTGAGGGTTCACACGTGCGCGTGTGTGTGATTGTGTGTGTGTGTGCCCACATAGTATAGAAGAAGTCTTTTCCCATCAGCCATCAGCCTTCTTCTTCAACTAATTATATGCCTTGCCTGTGCAACTGTAATTATTTCACCAGCCTCTGTGAAACCTCTCTTTAAAATATAGTCAGAAAAATAGCAGAAATGAACCTATTTTGAGAGCTCATGTGGTATAGCAAATTCCACCGAAGGAAAGGAATCCTCCTGGATGGAGCCTGAATGACAGCATTTCATCACTTGTAAGTTTAGGCAATGGTGATATTCTAGCGATGTACCCACTTTCCTACTGGACCCGAAACACACACTTGATAGATTACTTTAATTATGAATTAAATTCACTGCAGTCTTGACCTTGGTCAAATGGTGGCATCTTTTTTCAACCACAAAACTTTCCATGTACACGTCTTCTGCAATGCCCTTCGAAGACCACACAGTCACCCTTGCCATTTGTAAGGTGCGTTGGTGTCAAACAAACGTTTTGGATGTCATTTTCATCCATATACTTGATCAGCCTTTTAGCTCTGTGGATTTTAAAAATCGCACCAGTATTAGAACATCAGCATCAGAGTTTCAAGACTGGGGCATTGAGCTCAACTATAGGCACATGGTGGGACTCTACCTCTTTATATTAAAAAATGTAAATTTACAAAGTGAATGGTACAGAGAGCACACTCCATCCTGCTCTCTACCTTAAGGGTGTCACTGTTTCCTCTCTAGGGCATTCCTTTATTAGTGGATAATGTTGTTTTAGAAGCTTTAGACTTTGCTTATATGCTAACAATACTTTTTTGTGTTGATGGGGTTTTTTTTATTGTTGTTTCTTTTCTTTTGGCAATGCCATCCTTAAAACTTGTGTATATTAGGAAAGGGGAGGCAAGCAGTGCTTTGTGACATTAAGAAAATTAGAATTGGGAATGTTTTCTGTACATGGTACTTTTCTTTCCCTAGTGTTATTTTGTGACCACAGCTAAGCCCATACAATTACACTCCAGAGAGCATCTTTTAATCTTTAGTGTGTGACATAGGGTTGGCTGGAGAGTTGTCAAACTCATGCCCTATCTACTAGAGCTCACCCACTACTGCTCCTGAGCTCACCTACTGTTGGAAGAATCTTGTGGTTGGAATGCTTCTCCCTGGAATGTGGATAGAAATCAAGTGATAAGTTTTCCTGAAAGATTCCTAACACTCCCCCTGAATGCATCTTTCCGTTTCTCCCTTTTATCAGCTTGAATCTTTGATAACAATTGGAATTATTATCATAGAATGTAAGACCCTAAGGATACCTGATGCCCAGATTACCTCCAGGATAGAGCCACCCATCTATCAGGACATGACTTTCAAGCTGCTGTTATGAAGCGGCAATTATGCATTTCCCCACTTTGCCTACAAAAACTCGCAGCATATTAACAAATACACTATGATGTTCTGGTCTGTGAGCTGAGCATGTCATGGTGTTACGTAGCACTACGAAATGTCTGTCTTCTTGAATCACAGGAGAGGGTTGGGGAAGCAGAGGCAGAAAATACACTCAGAATGGCATGTAGGAATAGGCCAGACAAGTCCCCAGAACCCTGAAACTTTCAAGGTATAAATGAAGAACTTAAGTAAAGGCACAAAAATCAGTAATGAGACATATCTTAAAATGGTTACTAAGGAGTGTACGAAGTCATCATTCGGTGCTTACAGTGATGTAGTGATTGCCATTTTAATATAATTTTCATATCCACTCATGTATTGCTTCTTGGTGGAGCATGTAATAGAGAGGTGTGCTGTCAGATGACTCTGTTAAGTGAAAATTATGGCATATCGTTCCACAAACAAAACTCCCCAATGTTGCTAGGCAAGGTGGATTGATGTGGCCACCGTTGTATATGGAGTCATCTTTGACGGAGACATCTTTATGTGGCACATAGCTTCATTTGGTTTCATAGAAGCCAAAGTTAGCAGGGCAGGGGTGGTTGCAACCATTTTTAGATGAGGAGGCTCAGTCAACTAAAGAGATACATAGCGTGCAGAACAGCACCGACTTGCTCACAGAGGTGTCAGCAGTCCCCAGAAACACCAGGGGAGCTGGCTAAGAGCACTGTCCCTGGCCTTACTCTCTCCATGACCCTTGGTCTTATCTAACCTTCTCTAGTGAGAACTATCAGAGATAAGGCATTCTCAAGTCTGCTCCAACCTGCTTAATTGGTGTTCTTTTTCACACTGCCACTGTACCTGCTGCTATAATGTGTCTCTGTGGGTTCCCTTGCTGCCACTTTGTTGGGATGCCCCCTACCTGGCATCATACATGGTGAGACCCAGGGAGAGTCCCCTCCCCTCTGATGCAAACTTGCATCAGAACAGCCTGGAGGAGCAAGCAGAGGTGCTGGGTGGGTCACTCTGTGACATTCATAGCCAGAGGGGACATCTCATCCCTATTGAGGAAGAGCATTTCCAGTTTTAGAAAGCCGAAAGACTCCTTCACAGTATTTCCTTAGACACAAACACTTCCATGCATCCAGGGAGGTTTCTCTTCCTTAAACCTCCCAGTTCTCTTTTTGTTTTGTTTTTTTAAGTTCTGTTTCTCATCCATTGTGATATTAAAAGAAGTGTGTCTAAGATTTGATTTCTTGATTTTAAATTCAAATCCCTTCACAGATTAAACTCTTTCCCACCCAATAGGTACTAATTAAGTAGAAAAAGAAATCTTTTAGAAATTCTATTTGTGAAAACCCGGTTACAAATAGATTTATTCATAATGGTGACACTTTCCTCTTTTACTCTCTGAACATGCTGGGCATGTATGATGATGGAGGCTAAATCCTTAGAAATCTGGACTCGGAAAGGAATGAGGTGTTTCATAGGAGAGCATAAATCAAGTGAAGATGCTGTCTGTTAGTTAGAGTTCCACCTTATTAAACTTGAATTCTGCACTTCTCAGAGCAGAGGCAGAGGTGCTTAATAAGTGTTAATAATGACTAATATCATATCGCAGATGTTAATTGAATGTTGATAAGTATCTAAAAATTACAGTAATAGAGACACCCTTCAGCAGGCGAGCATGGCAATGCTCTTCCTGGGCTGAATTCTGCAGATTTTTTTTATGTGCATGAGCGATTAAGACAGGCTTTTCACACCAGTCAAATGCAGACATTTTCAGTATTTTTGTGATTCCACCCGGCTGTGCTGCAACCCAGACACCAAGTCTGAAGTCAGGGAAAATATTTGCTGCTTAATCTAATATCTGGGGGAAATTCTTGGGCAAAAATCCTGAGAGTAAATAGCCCTTGGCAATTTGACCTGGATTTAAGAAACATCTGGGATTTCTGACATTAAGTGACTTGTGTATGTGGGGCCTTCATGCATATGGAGTAGGGAGAAACTCCAGCTAACCCATGATACTGGGTATCTGTAGTAGCTATGGAGGTAGTATTCCTTTCACTCCTGGGAAGGGACTGGTTTTGCTCACTGGCTGGATCCTGTTCCAGAGGTGTCCATGCTTTCTGATGTCACCAGCTTGCTCCCATTCCACCTTGAATTCTAATCACAGTTTTAGAGAAGTTAATTGTTTGAAGACTCTGAAATGTTTGGAATACTGGGAGATATTTTCCACAGGTCTTATGTTTTCAAATAGTTTGTTGAAAAAGAAGCTGATTTCTGCTGGTCAGTTCTGAGTTTTTATTCTGTGGTGTTGGAATATTATGTGGTTTGCAGTTGTTCCAAGGCAGGAGGGTATCTGACGGTGGTATTCTTGCTCTTAGTATTTTAGTGCTATGCAAAACAATGGCTCTTTCTAAGGTTGATAAGGTTCCTATTTCCCTTTAAGCTTTAGGAATATCTAGGTTAGTACAGTGGACAATGCTGTACTTCTGAGCTAAACCCAGTATGACAAGGGTAGCTTCCTGCCAACAGGTTGAGAAATAAGTTTATTTCAGTCATAGAAAAAATCCCCAATAGAAATCCTTATGACATCGATAGTCCATTAAATAACTTGATGAAATGTACTAAATATATATATTCTAAACATTTTCATAGTTGAAGTTATATCTATACCAGACAAAATCTGTATGTTTTATACAAACACATTCACATGGGCTTGTGTACAAGCAAAATCCATTTCAAGTATGGATGTCCATGTTATCCTGAGACTTGGAGAGCTTAAGGTTAGTACCTGCATTGTAGGTATTAATTCTGTACATTTAGCTTACCAGTGTAGCAAAAGGAAAGACAATAATTTATGACATTTTATGAGCGATAGGTGTTACCCTAAATGACTTAACATGTGGCATCTCATTTAATACTTACAACAACCTTCCCCCACCAGAACTATTTTAATGAGGAAACATGTTGGGGGGAACCATTCATTTAAGCAAGATGTCATAGTTGGTAGATAGTGTGTGAGAATTAAGACCTAGCTATATTGTTAGGCCGAGTCCATCACCTTCATGGGGTCACTCTTGATCCAGAGCAGTCAGGAACAGAACTGCTTGTCATTTGAGAAAATGAGCTATGCAGAAAATTGCATCCAAGAAGAGAGTCTGTGACTTGCTCCTCACACCTTTGTGGCCACACAGGTGATCTGGGAAGGGGGAAGCACCGTCCTACCTAAGCAAGGTGTTCTAGGTAGAGCGCTTTTTTTGTACCTTCGATTGCAAGCTCCTGACCCAGATGGCCCAAGTCAGTAAACAGGGTATTGTTGGTTGTTGATCCCACCTAGCTGAGGGCAAGCATCCTCACTCTCTCCTTTCTTTTTGGAGGATTCTCCTCCTCTCTGCTCTCTCTTCTTGGCTTAGCAGATGTGCCCTCAGATGCGGTGACAGAGGGATTCGTGACTTCCTGGTCTCACCCACAGATCCAAATGGGAGAGAATTTCCTGTCTTCTTAAATCTCTCTTCGTGTTTGACAGCTGCTGCTCCTAAGAACCCACTTCTGAATGATTTCAAATTTCCTTCCCTGGTATAACGTTACCACGTTTTTGGCTACACAGACGATTTTCCAGACATAATTGCATACCAAGCAGTTATATAGATAAGGGGGAAACTGTTGTCCATGAAGCACCTTTGCTTATAGTTTGTGTATTGGCTCAATGTGTACTAATTTTGAGTAACTGCGTCCTTAAAGAGAATATTTCAAATTCATTACCTTTGACAAGTGACTATTTTCTTTGGCATATGTAGGGGTTATGAAATAATTTAGAGTTAAATTATACTTTAATTTAGCTTGGTATCACCACTTGGTGAGATGAAGTCTTATTCATTAATTCCTTAAGAAAAACTAATCAAAAGTAAGTACTGGGTTTGATGCTAACTACACAAGTATGTAATGAAAGTAAATTTGCTAATGGATGCTTTTGGAATGTTTATAGCAGTGGTTCTCAACCTGTGGGTCATGACCCTTACTGAGGTCAAACAACACATTCACAGGGATTGCATATCAGATATTTACATTATGATTCATTACATTAGCAAAATTACAGTTATGAAGTAACAGCAAAAATAATTTTATGGTTGGGGGTCACCATAGCATAAGGAACTGTATTAAAGGGTCACAGCATTAGAGGGCTTGAGAATCACTGGCTTATGGCCTGAATTAGCTATAAAAGATCACAGTACCCTATTGTATAAAAGTTTTGTGACTGGCTATTGTGTTTGCAGAACCTTTCTTGGTGTCCCCAACAAAACAGGAATCATTAGTTAGGAGTTAGTCCTTTGAATTTCTTCTACATTTTCCCCCATTGGCAGCAAAACTACCATGTTTGTTAGTACCAACAGCAACGGCAGTATTTATTTGGCATTTAAAGTGATTTAATTTCTTTTTCCACTTAAATCAACAGGCTACCTTACCATGACATCTCAATTTTGACTTCCCTACATAGCTGCAAACATAGTGTGAAAGTGAGGTCACAAATTTTGTTGGCTTCATTTTACATATGAAGAAACTCAAGCTCAAAGAGATAAGGGCTTTGCTCCAGGCTGGCGCATATGAGAGGAGACAGGACACACAGTAGTCTTTCTGGGATGCAGGAAGCCTAGAAGGTTCCTAGTCATGTAGTCTTCTAGAAATTGGGATAGTCATTTGCTTTCCCTTCCTTTGCCTCATTTTGTTCATTTGTTTTAAATTTGAAAGATGTTGAGTCTATATTAACTTTGAATAAATAAGGAATTTCTGATATGTTTTTCTTCATATTGTATTTCTCAGTATTAAGAGAAATATTATAATCTGTTTGCTCAAGTAATTTATATCCTTATTAAAAATCAAGGACCAGATGCTGCAATAAAATTACTCTGGGCACAGGAATAAAGCTTGCGTTAGGTGCTCAGCACTGTAAAAACACAGCAAGGTGCCTAGAAGTTTGACAGTGCAATTCTTAATTCTGTGGTTTTCTGTTCTGTTTGTGTGTTATTGAATGTTTTTACAGTGCTGAGCACCTGACTCAAGCTTTATTCCTGTTAGACAAGAAGTACCCTGTACCAGACCCAAAGGACTTTATTATTAAGATTGTCTTTAGCAACGTCCTTTTTCTTCAGTGATAGATGAGAAGGAATGAAAAGGGAGATTCCAAATGATGTCAGTTAAAGTGGAGCCACTGAGATGTGAGAACTGGTGCCATCTGAAGGCCTGTCCACATCGGCTAACCACTTTCCTAGTCGAAACAAATGTAGGCTACCAGGTTGTTATGATCTTCTCAGGATGGATAACTAATGACTTATGTAGGTGTAAAAAACCACAAACAGTACACTAGTAAGCCCATGTTGGGGAATGATCACTGACGTTGACTAAACCCCAAGTGGGAATTGAATTCAAAGCACACACCCTGTAGTGTTTACATTTGCTTGAGAGACGAGATCGCCTTAAATCACACTCGGCTGATCAATCAAATTGACAATTTGTTTTCAGACTCTTCATTGTTTAAAAATTTAATATTACTTAAGATCCGTAGTGCTTGCATGTTAATGGATTAGGCAGATTTGAGACTTAATCAAGTAGATTCAAATCTAGTTAAAGTACTAGTTAAAATCTGATTGTTAACCTTGTGTGTGCTCAACAGAATCTTCATCCAAACCCTGTGGCAAACTACAGAATGTTGGGGTGTGGGATATGCCAGCATCAGTTATCTGTGTCCAAGAATATGTCAAATACATTTTCAATGCCTCCTGTTGAGACTTGACAGTAGCTGGAAACTTGACCATGTCTCAGAGATAATACAATTTGACCATATTATTTCTTGTTATTCATACGCAGTTTCCTCAAGAAGGAAAAATAATAAGTTTCTATTGAGTTGTATTGTTTGCTGCATACACCTTTTCTGTTGTAATTTCAAACCCTTCTAGAATCAATACACTATAGTTAAGGATTCAGAAAGGGAAAAATATTTGGGGAGTTTCCATTATTTTTTATAGGCCCAGAACTAATTAGTTTTCATAGTTGTGTTGTCCAAACATGATTATAAGACACAAATAGACTGAATTTTGGAAACAGTTCCTAATTGTGCTTATGATGTTTCTTGTCATTCTCCCCATTATTGAGATTTGTGTGCATGTGTGCATCCTTTTTTGTGTCTGAAAGACTGAAAAACAAGTATTTCATGGTGGATAGGATGTTAGTGATCAAAAGTATACCTAGAGAAAACCAGAACTTCCTTTGCAGAGGACACACATTTATGTTAGCTTTCTACCAATTTGAAGAAGGCCACTAAATAGGCTGGAAAATATAATGTCTGGTTTGAAATAAAAATAAAATTATTGGGCCAGTGAGATAGCTCAATGTGAAAATATCCCTGAGCAAATTCTTGGTCTTCCATGCTCACATGTGAGGGTCTAGAAGGTCCCTTTTTGAGTACCAAACAAGAAAGGGTTTTCTCTAGGTCTCGGGCACTCACCCATCAGCAAATTCGTACCCATTCCTTAGTTCATCTATTCTTTAACATTTATTTATTTACCCTTTCACTCATGTGAAAATATGCGCTGAGGGAGGGGGAACTGTGGTTGGTATGTAAAATGAATAATAAATATCTAATATCAAGGATTGTTTTCTTCTAAGATGAGAAAGGTCAAGAAACCACTCATATAGAAATGGTGATACTTGGGCTTTCTAAGTCTTTATTACACATTACAGATGAATGATTGAAAAATTCATTCAAGAGTAATTTTTTAAAAATGAAGGAAGAAACAACTGACTTATGACAGAACAATCTGTCTGTACATGGTTAAGTGAAACCACACTCATAATCGGGAATCCAGTTTAAATGAGCCTGAGATTTTTGTCTTTATTCTTTTATTTTTGAGATGATAATGTAAACATACCATTTACCTCTACCCTTTCCTCACTCCAAATCCTCACAGTAGTACTCCTTGCTCTTTCAAATTCATGGCCTCCTTTTTCATTTAATTTTTCTTGCATTCATAGATGTATATATATAGACATATATTCCTAAAGGTAACCTGCTCGATCTCTATGTTACTCATATGTGTATTTCCAGGGCTGACCACTTGCTACTGGATAACCAGTTGGTGTTCTCTTCCCTGGGGAAGACTGTGTCTCCTGGCTCCTGATTTGCCTGAAGCTCCATATGTAAGGCGGTCCTCCATCCGCCTTGGCATGTCTATTGTTCTTGTTCTTGTTCAGCTCAGGTTTAAGCAGTCATATTGGTGAGATCTTATAAGTATAGTTTCTGGCATTACTAGAAGGCACAGCCTCCCAGCAAATTCCCTGATCATCTGGCTCTTACAGTTTTTCTGCCCTTCTTCCACGATGTTTCCTTCGCCTTAGATGTGGGTGTTGTTCTCTAGATATATCTGTTAGGATTGGGCTCTACAACTCTGCATTTTGATTGACTGTGGTTTTTCTGCCATGGTCTCCATTCTGTTTCAAATAAAAGATTCCTTGGCCAGGGATGGGGACCACACTGATCTATGGGCATAACAACAAATATTTAGAATGTACTTAAAGGTGACGCTGTCTTAGTAAAGTGGCAGCTGTAGGCTCTCCTCCAAGGTCCATGACGTCACTAGCCCTGGATAGTTGACTAGGTTTCTGTGACCCAAAGATTTTTTTGTAGCAAGATTTATTAGCACTCTTCCTGACAAACTCAGTATTTATTAAATATGATTTTTCTCATCTGGTAATTTCATCTGAATTTAATAACCCAAAAAATTTTTGTAAACCACAGTCTTCTCTCTTTCATTATAATGTTTAACAATATACCCCCATAAACTGTTGGTTTCTATGAAATATAAACATGCAACCCAGAAATTTGGGGGAAATAGTTTTCTTTTATTTTGATGGAGGAACCAGACTTTAAAAACTCACTTAAAATTAATGGGACATTAATTTTCCAAGATAGTTTCACCATGCCTTCACATTAATAGTGAAAATAACTGCCTAGCTTGCAGGACCATAACTGATTGCCTGTCTGGGCAAAATCACTCCAATCAATTCTGTGCCATTCGTGTTAATATCATTTGAATCTTTGCTTTGAAATCACAGTAATGCCTGGGAACGTGCTACAAGGTCAAGGACAGGCATGACAGTGATGGTATCACTACACGTTATTGATTTTCAAAAGAAAAGCAAACATGGAAAAGTCAGGGTAAGTCACACAGTTGTAAATCTGTTGAACCCATTTTCCAGTTCTCAGTGTGAAATCCTCCACCTGGGTGAAAAAGGGCCTGTAAACTGAAACTTCAGAGATAAGAGCATGATGAGAGAAAAGTATGTCCCACTTCAGTAGACATTCCACAGCCAAAAGTGAGAGCCTTCTCCAGTCACAGCTTGTCAGATGTTCACAGAATCTGCTTGGTCTGTGGAGGTGGCTGGCAGGAATAGTGAGTTAGAATTTGTCCTATCTACTAAGAATTGAGTTCTTTATCCCTTTCTTACCTCTTACTGTAGTGACTATTAGATGGCCAGTCACAGGTATTCATGAAAACGGCAAAAAGTTGTTGCCTAAGAATAGTTGTATCTATGGAATCTTGGCCCATTTATGTCTTAGATGAATTTTGCTTTGAATACAAAACAGTTCAATGATTTGTCCTCCTTTTTTTCCCCTGAGAGTACCATGTTTTTTATTTTAGCTTAAGCTCCTATTACCGAGCAACTTTATTTTCCTCTTTCTTTAAAAAATTATTTTTATTGTAAAAATTGCAAGTAAATAAAAAACATCATACAACACAATTAACCAAGTCCAAAGTCTATACAACTCAGTGACATTTTATGAAGTTAGAATAGGCATTTGGAGGATCTTCACATTAAATTTTACACTTTTAATACTGAATATATTTTATTCACTTATCCACCCCCACAAAAAAACCCTAGAAAAGCAATTAGTTTTATATCCCCTTTCATAACTTGTGTTGATCATCTGGATTCAATTCCTCCCTCATTCCCTTATATTGGGCCATTCTTCATGTGATACTGTACCCACATGTATTTATGCTTACATATATATTGTTGGCTAGATTGCACATATGAGAGAAAACAAGTTTTTTCTTTCTTTCTGAGACTGTGATAGTGCTTCTTTTGGATTAATTTCATGTTTAAAGAGATTATAATTGATGTGCTGACATATAGCGTATGGTGTCCTCTTTTGGTTTTGTTGTTGCTTTTTCGACATTACACACTATTCTTCTAATGGTTAGCAGCCATGCTCTTTGTCTTTGATGAAGTTTTCCACTTAGAGAAGAGTGGAGCTTGACAGGTGTCATTTTGAGTTTTAGCAATGGTTGATGTGAGGCAAGAAGAATCAAATTTAAAACAGAAAATCAATCCAGCATTTGCTTAATAATCCACTGTTTGCTGCAGTAGAATCGTATCTGGCCACCCACATTCATCTGCTTGCTGACGCGGCTTCTGCTTCAGTCGCGGAAGCTATTTTTTGCACCTTTTGTGTCTTTAGAGGAACCAAGTGGGCCTGCTTGCTTGTAATGATTCATATCTTAAAGTGTACAGGGTGTCCTGAAGTCCTGCTTCAGGGATGCAGTAAGGTGATGAGGGGTCAGGGAGGAGGGAGGGGAAACCCTTTAAATACTTGTAAGAAGTGGTCCAGGGACAAGGAACATTTTGACAGTTGGGTCATGATTCTTTAGTTCTTTTGGCAAAAGTTTTGGAATTATCCTGGCAGCAATACAGACAGTGTTGTTATTGTCTTAAATAGGAAATATACAATGCTCATCTGTGGGTATCATAGTCACTTTCTTTTAAGACAGTGTTTTGCTGTGTATCCCAGATTGACTTAGAATTTAGTCATCCTCTGGCCTTGGCTTCCTGATTCCTGGAATGGCTGACATCTAACACCACAGCAAGATGCATAGTTGCTTTCTGTTGCTGTTGTTGCTTTTGGCCTTGCAGGCATATAGAGCCAGACGATCTCAGATGATTAATTCATATGTTCAGATTAAGTAGTTTGATCTTCCTTGCATTTCTTCAGATTAGATTTGGATACATATTAATGCAAAGTACAATGGAGTCTGTTTCTTCACTACATATTCATCTCTATGAAGGCTCTAGATTTTTTCTTTCTTGGTATTGGATTCCTAGTTTAGAAATTAATTTTGGCACAGAACACAGCAGCTCAAAAGAGGAATTACTATGAGGTTATCTGAGAATATGAAGTTTAGCTGATGACTTTCCATAGAAGCTTTGCAGGGACTCTCTGAGGGGAGGAAGTGGAATGGCAGCCTGGACTATAGTGCCACAGTTTCACAATCCAGTGATTTGTGATTTGGTGTGTGTAGGGCTCATGTGTTTGCACATGTGCAAGCATGATTGTGCATACATGCATTTGGAAGCATGCTTTGGGTGTCCTTCCTTACATACTACCTGCCTTAGTTTTGAGACAGTCTCTCCTTGGCTTGGGATCACCAAGCATGACAGCTGGCTGGCTAGTGAGCCCTGGGATCCACCTACCCGTACCTCCCCAGCCTCATGCTTGCCAGGCAACGACATTATCTACTGAGCTATCTGCAAATGGAGTTCTTAATAGGTCTAAATAATAAAAACCCAGAGTCAGATATAGAGGGTAATACTGAGAGATCAGAGAGAAGAAGGAGCAATCCAAAGCCACCTTTACCTCATTAGCTTACCAGCAGAAAAGAGAGTGAGTTACTGTTTCTTCCCAATTATAGCCTCTCTCTGCCCACCATCTCACTTCCTGTTTCCTCCCAGACACCTCACTTCCTGTCTGTCTATATAGACCTCCTGACCTCTATGGTTAGCTAGTGGCAAGTTCCATCCTCTGATTTTCAGACAAATTCTATTTGTACAAACAAGATATCACCACACCTACCCACCCCAGCACATTAAGTTTTAACTATAACATTTTTTATTGCTTCTGCTCCCTCTTGATACAAATATTTCATTCAAAGACTTACATTGTAATTTACAAAAAATTTTTAATTAAAAAGTGATTTTTTTGAGAAATAAAATCCCAAATTTTATTCCTTTAGAGCAGGCAGTTCCTACAGGTGAAGAATAAGTGTGCCTATTAAGTTAACTGTGAACATCAGCATCTTAATGTTCTTGTTCATCCTTCAGAATCCCAGAAGTTATGCATGAGCTTCAGTTGAAAGGGTTGGAAAGCAAAGATGATTGGGATGGGGTTTATTGGTATGAGGATAACAGGTTAAGAGCTAAATTCATTAATCCCTCCTATTAATTTTACATGTAACCTGAGGAGCAGTTTGGACCTGCAGTGAACACCTATACAAACTTCCTTGACCTGATGGGTGTATTCCATTTAGATAGACGTATGTTGAACAGCCTTTGATTCTTTTTATGTTCATGATTGGTTCATTTTCACCATAACCTCCTTAACTGGGAGAATCTCATTTGACAGTACTTTTTTTCTAGTTAGTATAATGTCTTTCCATGTGAATTTTTAGTAATCCTTATAAGGTATAATTTTTACAGTATTATGGGGAAACAGGACACCAGAGATGTGAAATCACAAGTACAATGTTACACCTTATGATAGTATATTAAAAGTACCATGCTAGAGTCAAAATAAGTCATAAGCATCTTGGCTACATCTTCCGTGATGTCTACACTGCAGTTCACTTGGAAAAATATGGTTCTATTTTTTTCTGACATTCTTACATGTCAGTTTAGACTGCAGACATTTCAGAGTACATCAAAGTGATGTCATAGTGATCTCACTTTCCCGAAGTTCTAGTTGTTTGACAGGGTACAAGCAGATACACAGTGCTCTCCTCCTATTGGTCACCTGACCATCGTAAGAAAGACTAAAGGTATTATTGAGGTTTTTTACTAAAGGCAGCATTTTTGCATAATTTAGCTTCTGGAAAGTACCTTATTAAAGTCATCTCATGAAAATCACTCTGTAGATAGACCAGGCTGGCTTTGAACTCACCAAGATACACCTGCCTTTCCCAGCTCATGTGTTTCTTAAAATATTTTCTTCATGTTCTGTAGCAAGAGGAACGTCCATGTACTTGTTTATAAGTACAGTGTCACCCAATTCTCCAAAATAATAAGAACATCAAACAATAACTAAGACGCCATCTTGATTTTAAGAAATGTCTTACTAGTAAAATACTGGAGGCAGAGAGAGGCTGAGTTTGTTGATTGCTGTTACTTCACTACATAGGATATGATTATCTAGTGATGGCCATATAACATTTGCTACCATTAAAGTAAGGATTAATTTTCTGAGGTAAACTTTTTTTTCTGAGATACTGTTTTTCCCAGCTAAGAGCAGCCTGGTAGGGCAGGTCTCTACTCCTGAGCACAGCCAGCTCATCTGTCTTGTTCTCTCTACCCTCTCTTTCATGCTGTGTCACTTCCTTATGCTCTGGTTACTTTCTACACAACACACACACACACACACACACACACACACACACACACACACACACTGAAACTGCCATGCAGAGATGAATACCTTTCAAATATCACTATCTTCTGAAAAGTGCCATGGGTGCCACTGTCTGGGGAGATGGTGCATATCTTCATTGAAACAGACACCTTTGGCTATTACACCAATACAGGAACCCCTAAACCCATATGCTCTAAATTTTATCCTCAGTCCCCTGAAAACACTGGGGGAAATTTTAAATGTGAATGTGAGACTGTGCTTAGAATATCAAATCCTTTGTTAGCAGTGGGTGCCAAAAATGACTTTGTGTGGGTTTGGTTGCCATAAAAAGAAATCCCAGTGAATAAAATGATAACTAGCTGTTTTCTTTGCATATAAGAGTTGCTCTGCTATTGAATTTTTTAGCATGTTAATAGATTAGGGAAAGCTGGTATTTACATTTAACATGGTTTTTGAAATTATGAAAAATGGATGTACATGATCATAAAGAAATAATCTAGATATAACTAGTGAAGTTTCTATAGAGCTTTATTGCTTTAAGCAGATCTATATAAAAATATTGAACTAAAATCTTAAAATATGCAAAATACATTTGGTAATTTGAAATAATATTAGGTCAAAAGAATATGTTCCTGGACTCATATTCTCTCTATTATACGTTCCTCCATGATGTACTCTAAGACAATAAAAATGTTTACCCATTTATGACCATAATCGTGCATTTTAGTAACAAAATTCAAACCAAAGAATTGATTCATTTAGGATAATTAAGCCTCAAAGTGAAAAAAATAGCAGTTAAGAATGATAAAAAAAGAAGTGTCTTTATCAAATGCTGGATGGAACTTTGAAGGCCTTGTGTTTTTTTTAAAGAGTGAATTCCTTTCCTTGGCTTACAGGAGGGAAGACAGCACAGAAACAAAATTTTAAGTATACCCTGAGCCTGCTTGGGGGTAAAGGAGAAGCTGCGCCTCATGCATTAAGTGACCAGTGATGGGCATCATTTCTATTACATTTAATTCTCATGTTGGAGCAGAAGCAGCTCAAGACAAGCAGTTCTTAAAACCCTCCCTGTCTGTAATATCCATTGATGTGATATTACTGGAATTCCCCCAAGGGACCAGTACTTTGTTCCCTCTCCCACCTCTCCCAGTCTCAGAAAGTTCCAGTGATTTATGAGTGGCAGTGAATTGAAGGCTACCCAAAAAATAGTACTGGGAGAGCGATGAAAACTCCTATGTGTTTAAAATAATATGTAAAGGGTTCATATGGAACAGGACATCTTCGTAACTCCATAGATTCATTCTCTCTCTCTGTCTCTCTGTCTCTCTGTCTCGGTCTCTCTCTGTCTCTCTGTGTGGTGTGTGTGTGTGTGTGTGTGTGTGTGTGTGTGGTGTGTGTGTGTGTGTGTGTGTGTGTGTGTGTGTGTGTGTGTGTGTGTGTGTGTGTGTGTGTGTGTTATATGTGCCCTCCTGTGCCTTGCCTTTTACATGGCTTCTGGGGGACTGAACTCAGGTCCTCATGCTTGCAAATAAACACTCATAACCTACTGAATTACCTTCCTAGCTCCCTCCTTAGAGACACTCTGAAGCGTTTCACTGACACCAGAAGATCAACTCTGCCTTTAGGACAGTATAGACCAGAGTGGCCTTGTGCTGGGGTGTCCATTCTTTCTGAATAACCTGGGAGTAGGAAGGAAGTCCTGGGAAATGGTGTTTTTGGATTAGCTAGTGAGGCCTCACAAGGAGCTCCAGAAAGTCTGCTTTTAAACTGTGTAGGTACTTTCCCTCCTCTATTTGAGACATCTATTTTCAGAATAGGTGTAGTTTTTAATAGGAGTTTTATTTGGTTTGTTGGGTGTTGCTTTTTTTTTTTTTTTTGTCCTCGGTAAGGATGTGTCTAGTCACTGGTATAATGGTTTTAATTGATTGCTGTAAAACGGAATGGTAGTTGTCTGATTTAGAAAGATATGTACCCCCATTGTCAATGAAAACATGACTACATTAGAGTCTTTCTTTTCATAAAAATCTGTCCTTACTTCATTTGAAGTTTCTGTTATAGCAAAATTACATATTGTATGTCATCCAAAGAATGGGAAGTGATAAATGCTAATTTTCACTTCTGAGGTTGATATTTTCCTTTAAAGTAATGATCCTCAGAGAACAAAGGAGAACAATTTGTCTTGAAGCTTTCCAATGTTCTCATAAGGTGCTACCTAAGTCGTACTTAGAACACTTTAAATTATGAACATTTTTTCCTCAAGTCATATTTGTGGCTATTTTCTTTATCTCCAACCTGCAAAGGTCAGATTATTTTCTTCTAGAGCCTTCGAAACTTGAGGGTTTCAAATACTGACAGTGTCTATGGCCATACCACCCTGAACACGCCCGATTTCGTCTCAAATACTGACAGTAACTGAAACTTTGGAGTTAGGTGAAAATACTTAGAGAAAAAACATTGGCGATACAGTGTTTTGAGTTGCGATGAGACTTAATGGAGAGTGTGGATGAGATGCCTGGTGTTCAGAGGTCAGCCAAGCCTGGGTTGGACTCAAGCTCCCACTCTCAGCTTCTTGATGTCTTCCTCTTCAGTGGGGTAGTTATAATAGTTCTACAGTCAAGAAGTGTCATAGAAAACAAGTGAGATAACGTATAAGAAATCTTTTGAGTTTTAACTGTGTTGGTGTAGAACAAATGCATAGTGAGTGACAGCTACTGTTGCTACCTACTATAGGTTGAGTGTTCCTCATGTGAAGTACTCAAGACCAGTACAAAAATGTTAGCTTTTTTAAAAATTCTGAAATATTTGAATACACACACACACACACACACACACACACACACACACACACAAACCCCACACATACAGAGAGAAATATATCTGGGAATTCAATTAAGAATTTATTTATATTTCACATATGAATTATATATATATATGGCCCGAGAATAATTATTATTTTTAGTGTATCTGCCTTTGAGTACAACTTATCACATGAAGCCAGGAGTGAAAATTTTTACCTCTTGGCATCCTGTTGCTGCTCAGAAGTTTTCATATTTTGGAGTGTCTTGAATTCCAGAATTTTTCCCCAAAGAAATATTCAAGCAGTGTTAGCATTGGGGCTGCAGTCATAGATCAATATAAATATAAAATATTAAACCTAGGAAGTAAATTGGAAATTATTTAAAACCCTATCTCAATTGGGGATGTGCATACTTCTTCATGAGTCACAGGCAAATTCTGCTTCCATTTTAGAGTGTGATACTTGTCTCTCAAAGTCCCAAATATGCTATATTTACAGGAATCTTAAATATTGAATTATGCACAGAATTTTACCAACTAGGTACAATGCCATGCATTTTTGTTAGTTTCATGTTGAGTATTAATAGAAGTAAATTCTCACTGATATACTTTGAGGCCAACACTTCTCTTTCAAATTAGGAAAAATCACTGTGATGGGACAAACGTCAATTCAATGTAAAACTTCCCGACAAATCAACATTAACATGTGTGTGGTTTAGTTTCTATAAATGTGAGTTGAAGATCTATTTATTATGCCTCATAGCTATTAATGGAAGAAGCTTTCTGTAACAAATGTCTTGTTATAAATGTCTGGCTCCATCTCTACAACTTCATTGCTATTAAAAGTTGCTGCAAGCCGGATATTGGTGGTGCAGGTCTTTAATCACAGCACTCTGGTGGCAGAGGCAGGCAGATCTCTGTGAGTTTGAGGTCAAGCTGGTTTACAGAGTGAGTGCCAGGATAGACTCCAAAGCTACACAGAGAAACCCTGTCTCAAAAAACAAGCAAGTAAACAAACAACAACAACAAAGCAAAACAAAAAAAACTGCTTCAGGTCTGGAGAGATAGGTCAGTTGGAAAAGACCTTGAGCACTTGAGTTTGGTCCTCAGAACCACATAGAAAGGGCAGGGGTGGTGGCTGTGCTCACAACCTCAGTGCTGTCGAAGTAGAGACAACCCAATACTTGGGCTTTTTTTGACCAGCCAGTTCAGGGTATTTGGAAAGATGAGAGACCCTATCTTAAAAGAACAAACAAACAAACAAAAGCAAGTGGATACCACCTGACGACTGACAACTGAGATTGTCCTCTGACCTCCACATGCACAGAAACATACATGCATATGCAACACACACACACACACACACACACACACACACACACACACACACACACACACACAGAGAGAGAGAGAGTACCTCAGCATCCTTAATCCTTATGAAATTGTCTATCTTCCTTAATTTTTTATTTTCTTTTTTGTTTTTCAAGACAAGGTTTCTCTATGTAGAGTTGGCTGTCCTGGAATTCTTCCACTCTGCAGACCAGACTGACCTTGAACTCAGAGATCCACTGGCCTGTGCCTCCCTAGTGATGGGATCAAAAAGGCCTGTGACACCCCCACCCACTTTCCCTCTCGTTTTATTGAAGTGAGATCATAATATGCATACTCAAGTGCCATAAGTTTTTCTTCACTCAGTTTCTGTCTCCCAAGCAAGTTCTGGTATCAGTGCCTCTACTTCTTTTTGTGGTTCTGTTTTCTCTGCAAACCATGTTTTAATAGTCCTTCTACACATTTCTTTGTGCACAAGCTCATCCTCGGGGTAAACCTCCAGTGAAGGGATTCTCAGCCACATGTTAGCTGTTTTGTTTCAATAAGCAGTACCACACAGGCTGTCATGAAGACATCTCCACTTTTATCCTGACTGGTGGGTGGGATTTAGCTCCAAAGCCTCAGGATCCTCTGGGTACCACATTGATGTGTCCTATATGGGACTCCAGGATTCACTTAAAAGTCTTAACAGTTATCAAGTGATCCTTCCTCCTGGGCTGAGCTGGTCACCCTTCTCTGAGGGACTCCTTCACACTTCTGAAATGTAAACAGTTTATTTAAATATTCAAATCCTAAGCACTGAGATTCATTTAAATATTCAAATTTTAACTACTATTTTCACCTTTTATATCCAAGGAATTAGCTATCAGTTAATCATATAAAAAATAAACTTTGCTACATGTGATAGTCTTGGAAATATTGGAAATATAACAATTACTATTTAAAACTTTAGGTTTAAGTTCTTTTTAAGAAATATATTTTATGTGGATTGGTGTTTTACCCTTGGTTGTAGGCCCCAGGAACTGGAGTTACAGACAGTTGTGAGCTGCCATGTGGGTGCTAGGAATCAAACCTTAGTTCTCTGAAAGAGCAGTCAGTACTCTTAACCACTAAGCCATCTCTCCAGCCTTAGATTTAAGTTCTTTTTTTTTTATCATTTTTTATTTTAATTTTAAATAGCTTGTTTTACATGTCAATCCCAGTTCCCTCTCCCTCCCCTCCTCCCGCACTCCCCTTTCCCCCCTCCCTCCCACCCTATTGCCAAATCCTTCCACATAGGGGATATCTAGAGTCTGTCATTTTACTCTTGGTAGGGTCAAGGCACTCCCCTAAGAGTCCAGGCTGAGAGAGCATCTCTCTTTGTGCTATAGGCACATGAAGACAGTTTGTATACCAGGGATAGACACTGATCCACAGCTCAGGGCCCCATAGGTTGCCCAGGCCTTCTCACTGACACTCACATTTGGGGGGGTCCAGATCAGTCCCATGCTGGCCTCCCCACTGTCGGTCTGGGGTCCAAGAGCACTCCCCTGTTCAGATCAGCTGTCTCTGCTGGTTTTGCCAGCCCATTCTTTGCCAATTTGCTCATCACTCCTCTCTCTCTGTCACTGGGTTCCTTGGGTTCAGTTCAGTGCTTAGTTGTGTGTTTGCCTCTGCTTCCATCAGTCACAGGATGAAGGCTCCCGGATAGTTATAGACATCAAGTTCATTATCAGGAATGGGCATTCGAGGTGGTCCCATTCTTGTATGGCAACACTTTTTCCCACTGAGCCATCACAATGGCCCCCAAACTTTCATCCTTTTTAAGGCAGAATAATATCCCACCATGTGTGTCTCCATGTAAATTCTAGAAGTGAAGAATGTCTGTTGATGAGCATTGCATTAAATCTATAGGTTATTTTGGATAGTGGCGATATAACTATATTGATTCTTATTGTCTAGGAAGTTGGGTTGTCTTTCCAAGTTTTTATGTATTCTCTTCAGTCTCTTTCATCAATGTTTTATATGATAGAGATATTTCAACTGTCTGGTTAAATACTCTTTTTTGTTATAGAAGCTATTGCAAATGGATTGCCCTCTTGATTTTTATTTCAAACAATTGCTACTGTCATATGTCTACTACAACTTTTTTATAGCTTTTTTTACTTTGGACAAAATCTGTACCATCTCTCAGTTTCCTGAACTTGTGCAGTAAAGAAAGCACTGACCCAACTCTTATTACTACTGCTGTGGCCCAGCATAAGGCTAACCACTCTAGGACAGTGCATTGTAAAAAACCTTGTTGTTGTTTTAAGGCACATAGCATTGTGACTCTCATCCTCCCTAGTGCATTGGACATTATTTCTGTATAATAATGCTGTATTTTAATGGAGTAGTTTTTCCTAATGGTGTTTGTTTTCTATACAGGACGCGTCAGCACAATCATGTCCATGAGAACTCTAAACTGTTCAGGTAACCTCTTCATTTTCAAATGCCCCTTAAACTGGCCTCCAAGCAGGCTTTGCTTTCCAGGTTATGAAGGTTTTAAGACTGTTCTGTTAAGACACCTTGATATGATTTCACCAAAGTTCTTTGATGATCTCTGTGTTTTCTATCTTCGATCTAGCTCTGCTGATCGCTATTCTCAAGCTATAAACATATCTATGTCTTGTATTAAAATACTACTTGAAATTACATGCAGTTGTGTTTTATAACATATTTATTATATTAAGTTGATTATATTTATTATTTACTTTTTATATTTTATTTTAATACAGATATGAGTATAATTTGTTTTAAGCTACAGAGTTACACAATACAGTCTGCATTTGCAACCCATAAAAATTGGTTAGGAATAGCTCTCAAGTTTCTAATTAAGGCTTTAATGGCATATATTATAAACAATATTTAACAGTACACTGTCCTTCAAATGAGATGTGCATGGTACATGGAACCCAAGGCCTCAAAGATGCTAAGCATGTTGCCTTGCCTCTGAGCTCAGACTCAACATACAGTTCCTAAATGTTCTGCACATTGGCCATGGGAGAAACTTACACTCATAATGTAATTCTGGGTTTCAAATTCATGTCTTTTAGTTAGGTATTTAATGCAATAACTATAAATTATTGGTCTTGCTGTCTTATTTGGTGACTCTAATGACAACTTGCTTTCTTTTCCTTCAGGCCATTGTACTTTAGTGAAGCTGGCTGTTGAACTTTGCTGGAGTTGATGGGCAAAATTTCTCCTGGACTATTCAGCACCCTAACTTCATCCTAGTTGAAAAATATTCAAATGTCATAAGGAACCTTTGTAGCTTTGCACTTTGCTTTTGAAGATGGACATTTTTGAGATGGAGAAAACTGTGTTATAACTTGGTTTCAAGGACATTGCCATCCAATGCCCACTGACTACAGTGTGAATGTGGAAGGTTCCAGAGAGAGGGAACAATCCACAAGTTTGCAGACAACCAGGAACATGGAAGCAACCCAGATTTAAAAAGCACAGCCTTGGAGACACTCCATGAGTCTGCTCGGCTTCCCGGCAAAGTAGCACTTAAGACCTTGTGTAACAAAATGGACACTGGGGACACAGCTCTAGGACAAAAAGCTACCTCAAGGTCTGGAGAAACTGACAGTGTGTCAGGTAGATGGCGGCAGGAACAATCAGCTGTTGTTAGGATGAGCACTTTCGGCAGTCAGGAAGGACAGCGGCAGCCACAAATAGATTCCGAGCAAGTGGGAAATGCAGCATCAGCACAACTGTTTGGTTCTGGGACACTGGCCTCTCCTGGCGAGGGGGTACATCAAGTCACAGAGAAGCAATACCCACCACACCGTCCGAGCCCTTACCCATGCCAGCATTCCCTCTCCTTCCCTCAGCACTCATTACCACAGAGCATCATGCACAGCAACAAGCCACACCAGAGCCTAGAAGGGCCTCCCTGGCTTTTCCCTGGCCCTTTGCCATCCGTTGCCTCTGAGGACTTATTTCCCTTTCCTATCCATGGCCACGGTAGCAGTTATCCTAGAAAGAAGATCTCAAGTCTCAACCCTGCTTACAGCCAGTACTCCCAGAAAAGTATTGAACAGGCAGATGATGCTCACAAGAAAGAGCACAAACCTAAAAAGCCCGGCAAATATATCTGCCCATACTGCAGTAGGGCATGTGCCAAACCAAGCGTCCTAAAGAAACACATCAGGTCCCATACTGGTGAGCGGCCATACCCATGCATACCTTGTGGTTTCTCTTTCAAGACAAAGAGCAATTTGTACAAGCACAGGAAGTCTCATGCCCATGCAATTAAGGCTGGATTGGTTCCTTTCACAGAGTCATCTGTATCTAAATTGGAACTTGAGGCTGGTTTTATTGATGTAGAAGCAGAGATACACTCTGATGGTGAGCAGAGTACCGACACGGATGAGGAGAGCTCTTTGTTTGCTGAGGCTTCTGACAAAATGAGCCCTGGCCCTCCCATCCCATTGGATATTGCTAGCAGAGGTAGCTACCATGGGTCCTTGGAAGAATCTTTGGGAGGTCCGATGAAGGTGCCAATTTTGATTATCCCCAAAAGTGGGATCCCGCTACCTAATGAGAGCTCTCAGTATCTGGGCTCTGACATGCTCCCAAATCCTTCTTTAAATGCTAAGCCCGATGACTCTCACACAGTGAAACAGAAGCTTGCACTGCGACTGTCAGAGAAGAAGGGACAAGACTCTGAGCCATCCCTCAACCTTCTGAGCCCACATAGCAAGGGAAGCACCGACTCTGGCTACTTTTCTCGCTCGGAAAGTGCGGAGCAGCAAATAAGCCCCCCCAACACAAACGCCAAGTCTTATGAAGAAATCATCTTTGGAAAATACTGTCGACTTAGTCCACGGAATACGCTCAGTGTTACTCCCACCGGCCAGGAGCGCACCACCATGGGACGGAGAGGCATCATGGAACCATTACCTCAGGTAAACACCAGGTTGGAGGTCAAGATGTTTGAAGATCCTGTCTCACAGCTGATTCCCAGCAAAGGAGAAATGGACCCTGGTCAAGCAGGCCTGCTGAAGCCCACAAAATTCAACAGTGACTGCAGGCAACCACAGGCCATCCCGTCATCCAGCAGGAATGAGGGGAAACTTTACCCAGGAAACTTCCCAAGCAGCAACCCAATGCTCCTAGAGGCACCTGTGGACTCTTCACCCCTTATTAGAAGCAACTCCATGCCGACTTCTTCAGCAACTAATTTAAGTGTTCCTCCTTCTTTGAGAGGCAGTCACTCATTTGATGAACGGATGACAGGGTCGGATGATGTGTTCTATCCCGGCACTGTAGGCATCCCTCCCCAGCGGATGTTAAGGCGACAGGCGGCATTCGAGCTGCCGTCGGTACAGGAGGGGCACATGGAGTCTGAGCACCCTGCCAGAATGTCCAAGAGCCTTGCCAGCTCCTCTCTGAAGGAAAAGAAATTGGTTCCCGGAGACAGGGTTGGGTATGACTATGATGTCTGCCGTAAACCATATAAGAAGTGGGAAGACTCCGAAACACCAAAACAAAGCTACAGGGACATTTCTTGCTTAAGTTCTTTCAAGCACGGAGGAGAATACTTTATGGACCCCTCCGTACCACTGCAGGGAGTGCCAACCATGTTCGGGACCACCTGCGAGAACAGAAAACGCAGGAAAGAGAAGAGTGTCGGGGATGAGGAGGATGTTCCCATGATTTGTGGTGGCATGGGAAGTGCTCCCGTGAGCATGATGTCTTCAGAATATGACCCCAAGATGCAGGAAGGTGGCAGGAGTGGCTTCGTCATGACTGGCCAAGAGAACCTTCCTCATGGTCATGCTGAGCGGTTTGACCCAGCTCGGCCCCAGCTGCCATCTGGAAGTTCATCTCTTGGGTCAGAGGATTTGCCCTCAGCTGCTGACCCTGACAGGATGTCAGACCTGGGCAGGAAGCCTCCTGGAAATGTGATTTCAGTGATTCAGCACACAAACTCGCTGAGCCGGCCCAACTCCTTCGAAAGAGCCGAGTCAGCCGAAATGGTGGCCTGTGCACAGGACAAGACCCCTTCACCTTCTGAGACATGTGACAGTGAGATTTTGGAAGCCCCTATAAGCCCAGAGTGGGCTCCTCCTGGGGATGGTGCAGAGAGTGGAAGCAGGCCAACCCCTTTACAGCAGGTGCCACAAACGTCCTACCATGCACAACCTAGGCTTGTTCGCCAGCACAACATCCAGGTTCCCGAAATTAGAGTCACAGAGGAACCCGATAAACCTGAGAAGGAGAAGGAGACTCCTGCCAAGGAGCCAGAGAAACCTGTGGAGGAATTTCAGTGGCCCCAGAGAAGTGAGACCCTTTCCCAACTCCCTGCTGAGAAGTTGCCTCCCAAAAAGAAACGCTTGAGGCTTGCAGACATGGAGCACTCCTCAGGAGAATCCAGTTTTGAGTCCACAGGCACTGGCCTCTCTCGAAGTCCCAGCCAAGAAAGCAACTTATCACACAGTTCCAGCTTCTCAATGTCCTTTGAGAGAGAAGAGACGGTTAAGCTCACTGTGCCCCCTAAGCAGGATGAGAGTGGCAAACACTCTGAGTTTTTGACTGTCCCCGCAGGTTCATACTCGTTGTCTGTCCCAGGTCATCACCACCAGAAAGAAATGCGGCGATGCTCCTCCGAGCAAATGCCTTGTCCTCATCCGACGGAAGTCCCAGAAATACGGAGTAAATCATTTGATTATGGGAATCTGTCCCATGCTCCGGTGGCAGGAGCAACCCCGTCAACATTGTCACCATCCCGGGAGAGGAAGAAATGCTTTCTGGTACGACAGGCTTCCTTCAGTGGCTCCCCAGAAGTCGTCCAAGGTGAAGGCAGTGCGGACCCCAGCGTCAAGCAGGAGCAGATGGAGCAGCTACACGCTGGCCTTAGGGCTGCATGGTCCTCTGTGCTCCCGCCTCTCCCAGGGGATGACCCAGGAAAGCAGGTGGCCGGTCCTTGTGGCCAGCTGAGCTCAGGGCCACCAGTCCACCTTGCCCAGCAACAGATCATGCACATGGACAGTCAGGAGTCTCTGAGAAATCCGTTGATGCAACCAGCGTCCTACATGGCGAGCAAGCACTTGCCCGAGCAGCCACATCTGTTTCCACATCAAGACACAGTCCCGTTCTCTCCTCTCCAGAATGCCTTGTTCCAGTTTCAGTACCCGACTGTCTGTATGGTTCATTTGCCAGCTCAGCAGCCTCCCTGGTGGCAAACACATTTCCCTCACCCCTTTGCCCCACACCCCCAAAACAGCTACAGCAAGCCTTCTTTCCAAGCTGACATTCATTCTAGCTACCCCTTAGAGCACGTAGCAGAACACACTGGAAAGAAATCTGTTGACTATGCACACGCTAAAGAGCAGACTTACCCGTGTTATTCTGGAACATCAGGGCTACACTCCAAGAACCTCCCTCCGAAGTTTCCGTCAGACCCGAGCAGTAAATCCACGGAAGTGCCCAGCGAGCAGCTTCTTCGAGAAGATTTTGCCTCTGAAAATGCTGGGCCTTTGCAGTCCCTCCCGGGAACGGTGGTGCCTGTTCGGATCCAGACTCACGTTCCGTCCTATGGCAGTGTCATGTACACAAGCATTTCTCAGATACTCGGACAGAATAGCCCCGCCATTGTCATATGCAAGGTTGATGAGAATATGACCCAAAGAACACTGGTGACCAATGCAGCCATGCAAGGGATAGGACTGAACATTGCCCAAGTGCTTGGGCAGCACACAGGCTTGGAAAAATACCCTCTTTGGAAAGTACCTCAGACCTTACCTCTGGGCTTGGAATCCTCCATCCCCCTGTGTTTACCTTCCACCTCGGACAGCGCAGCCTCTCTCGGAGGAAGCAAGCGGATGCTGTCTCCAGCCAGCAGTTTGGAGCTCTTCATGGAAACAAAGCAGCAGAAACGGGTGAAAGAGGAGAAGATGTACGGGCAGATTGTGGAAGAGCTCAGTGCAGTGGAGCTAACCAACTCAGACATCAAGAAGGGCCTCTCCCGCCCCCAGAAGCCCCAGCTAGTGAGGCAAGGGTGTGCTTCGGAGCCGAAGGATGGCTCCCAGTCAAGGTCATCTTCCTTCTCCTCCCTGTCGCCCTCCTCCTCTCAAGACCATCCATCTGCTCCTGGGCCTTTTCCTCCCAGCAGGGAGATACTTCCGGGTTCCAGGGCACCTCCACGACGGAAGTTCAGCGGGCCTTCGGAAAGCAGAGAGTCCTCGGACGAGCTGGACATCGACGAGTCTGCGTCAGACATGAGCATGAGCCCTCAGAGCTCTTCCCTACCCACCGGAGGCAGTCAGCAAGAAGAGGAAGGGAAGGCCCGCAAGCTGCCTGTTGGCATGCTAGTTCACATGGCCTCTGGCCCTGGTGGAAATGTGGCAAATTCCACTCTTCTTTTCACAGACGTGGCAGATTTCCAGCAGATCCTTCAGTTCCCCAGTCTGCGGACAACAACTACTGTGAGTTGGTGCTTCTTAAATTATACAAAACCCAATTTTGTGCAACAGGCCACCTTCAAATCCTCAGTTTATGCTTCATGGTGCATTAGTTCCTGTAACCCAAACCCATCAGGATTGAACACCAAGACCACGCTGGCCCTTCTGAGATCCAAACAAAAAATCACGGCAGAAATTTATACTCTGGCTGCTATGCACAGGCCCGGAACTGGCAAGCTCACATCCTCCAGTGCCTGGAAGCAGTTTGCACAGGTAAGGACAGGCCCAGGGTTAGAAAGCAAAGCATGTTGTGGGTCTAATCCGGGGCAGACTGTACAGTGAAGAGTAGAAGATCCAAAGCTTCAAAGATACACGGGAATATTCAGTAATCTGGCCTTACGTAGCAATGGAGAAGCCATAGTCAGCACTTAGCACTGAGGGCTTCCAAGAAAATCTTCAAAGGATGGGAATGTCTACTTCAGCCCAGACATGGAACATTCTCCTACTGGGAATAATGTCCATTGGTCATTTCCCTCTGTCCTCCTAAGTAATAGCACAGGCAGACATAAGGAATTCAGGGGTTTATGAAATGGTGTAATAAAAAAATGAATACTGAAAAGAGATTGGGAAGGAAGTATGGTGTTGGAGCTCAAATTAGCAAATGCCATCAATGATCCAAGGATGTGCTTGACTAAAGTTTATATTCTATATGTCTTTTTCAGAAATAACTTCTAGTTATTGTTATTGACTAGTTTGCTCCTAAACAGTTAGTACTTACATGTAAAACTTTTAAAAATGAATACTTTTAGAATAAACCCAAGTAATAATGAAGAAAATAGATTTAAAAAATATGTTTCTCGTGCATGTCAGTGATTATTCTGCTTTCGGTTATTTTTGAGACAACGTCTTAATATGGATTGTTTGACTTGCTAATTCAAAAATGTAGAATGTCTTTGAAGTCTCTGTCAACACTGGGCAACGGAAGTGCTAACTAAACAGTGTCCATGCACTAACACAAACATCGAATTCACCACATGGAAACTCATCTTCCCTCTGATTTTGCCCCCCAGAGTCCTTGTTTTCTTCAATCAACCCATAGCTTTTTATTGTGGAACTTAAGTTGACTTTCAGAGGTGACCAAAGTGTGGGATGTATGGGTCAGGATATCCTGGAGAAAGCATGTGAATTGATCCTCTCTTTTGACCCCACAGATGAAACCTGATGCACCCTTCTTGTTTGGCAGCAAGCTAGAAAGGAAATTAGTGGGAAATGTCTTAAAGGAAAGAGGGAAAGCAGAGATCCATGGAGACAAAGATCTTGGATCCAAACAAACCGAGCCAATCCGAATCAAGATCTTTGAAGGGGGGTAAGGAAAACATAAGCCCAAATGTAAAATGTTTAGTTGTAAGTTGGAATGACTGGTCCTGAATGTTTGCCTGTGGTAAATAGTGTGTACTCTAGCAGGAGTCAAAGGAAATTTCCTTTCCCAGTCCAATCTATGAACTCTGGTTAGTAAAAGACTGAAACTACATACATCTTCTTCTAGGACTTGTCCTCAGTGAGCATGGTCCCATTATGCATGGAGTGTCTGTCTTAAGCTTTCACATCTCTAATCTTATATGAAATCTTCTACACTGACAGCCTCTTGGTGTCACTTAAGTTCCTTCATTCTTTAACATTTTGTGGACATTTGGGTTACTACACGGGCATATTTTTATCCTATGTTGATGTTAGCAGAATCATGCATACTTCAGTATTTTTCTAAGAAATCATTTCTTTGAGCTGTAAACTTTCATGTGATATTGACAGTTTCACCACCCGTGTCCCTTTTTGCTCTTGATTCAAGTCAAGGTATCAGGTTGCATTTCCCTATCTGTATTGGTGTATAACAACCTCTTCTCAAATATTCTGAGTCATTGAAGCTTAAATAGTAAGGTTCAATGGTTTCATTATACATATAATTAAGAAAATGCATTTGCATGTAATAGCTACTTTTATGTTTCAATGGAAATATATTGTTTTGCATAATCCATAGAAGAAGTCTAGATGTATGACTTAAGCTAAAAGTTTTTTAATTACATTTTGGGGATTAGTCATTATTCCTATATCACCAACCTATCAAAAAGTTACATAGTTTCATGAACATATATTTATTCCAATAACATTTGAAGGACAAAACAGTGTTATTTTTTACTAAGAAATATTGACTGTAAGGGACACAAATTTTCTCACAGTTTTACCATTTGGAGTTGTTCCTTATAGTTGAGTTGCCCTTGGATTTTTGCCCTATTTAGGCATTGAGTCTTTTAACCACAGTTACATGTATGCATGAACTTTGCCTCAATATTTTTGACATCCCACATTTCATTCTTCACAAACGAGAAGAATGTGGAATTTTATCTTTCCCGAGAGACAAAGTGGTCTCTGTGACTCAGTAACCATACTTCTATGCAGCAGCCTTCTTCAGAGTAGTATATATGTCCCAGTAGTTTACAGGCCATAAGGATTACTCTATGCTTTGGGGAATCCATCTCCACTCACAGATAATATAAGTCAAAGCATATCTGAGAACCTCTTATCACTTTTATGATTCAGAAAATTTGCATGTATTTTATTTTATTTTCTATTCCTTGCCCAATCATTATTAAATCGCTGAGCCAATTCTCTACCAATTTCTGGTACCCATGCATTCATTCCAAGCAGTGTGTTCCCATCTCTTATATTGTTGCTTGCAAAGTGTTAGCAACAACAACGAAGAATTACTGGCCAGACTATCCAGGTTACCTAATTGATAGGGTTAATCTGTGTTTCTTTAAAGTACTCTTCATCAAAATCCATCATGTATCAGGTAGATTTGTGGGTCTGCAGAAATGTCATAAAGAGGCTATCTGAACACATTCTCCCCATATGTAAATTTATGTAGAATTCTACTTTATTCCATTTTGGAAATGAGTTAATCAGAAGCCACTGAAAATAAACTCTTTCGCTTGAGGATCAAATGTGTTTCTAAACAACTGTGATGACAGGCTGTAGATAAATCTGGAGTATCCTTCCCTGAAGATTATTGACTTTTTGTAAGATCACCCTACCCCCTTAACAGTTTTACCTCCTTAGGGAACAGAGAATAAAATTGAATAGAGACGGACATTTTTGTATATTGATGATTTATTCTAAAATTCAAATGTGAAAAAAAAACAAGTTTGAACACCAAGTCAAAGTCGAGATATCTTATAAAAGGGGAAAGGGCCTGCAAAATTGATGACCTCCCTTTTTCCCCTAAGTTAGTACTGACCACAATGTTAAGCATGCTAAGATCAAGTATTATTGACAGCAGAGTTGGTATTCCTTTATGTGGGTGGATGTTTTCCTTCTTGAAAAGCTTTCGGCAAATTCAAATATGTCTTTGTACCTGTTGGAGTATTAGCTAGAGCAAGATGGAAAGAAGAGTCACAAGCCTTTTGGAATGTAAAAACCAACTGTAGATCTAAGCACCACTTAGGAAATCCATAATGAACAGGGAATTTTGCATGTTAGCCTATTGTTGGAAGCTATACAGAGAACCCCTAGAAATGCTTTCTTCCCAGAATGATAGGGGATCTAAAATTCCAGCCTTCTACAATGTAAGGAATCATTCTATTCATTTAGTTGTGAAGAAGAAGTCTATGGTCTTCTGATGAATCATGTGCTATTGTTTTCTAAGCAAAATGAGATTGCAGAACGTTAGGTGGGTTTCTTTTCTTCTTTCTAAGACTTTTTCATCTATTTAATTTCTTGGAAGTAGATGGCCCCAGATACCCTTTCAAACCTCTCTGTGAAATCCTTCAGGAAACAAATGCTAATTTTATTCCATAGTCTCCAGTTTTCATTATGCAACAGTGCCTTTAAGAAACCAGTCAACATGTAGACTCCACATTAGTACAGATTCATGATGCTGGGAAGAACAGACCAGATCTGTAGACAACAGTTGGTGAACTGAGCTCAGTCTGTGTAAAGTTGAAATTTCTGAGGCACTCATGTGCCAGCATTGTAAAAATAGAGTGGAAACTTGCAAGGAAGCATTCTATTCTCAGTTGTGCTTATTTTAGCAAATGGAGAGGAGTGTTTGCACACGTATATTGTAGATGATGTCATGTTAACACATTATGCATGAAGCATGATTGTCCTAATATGTTGGGATGTTTTTGGCGATGTTCCTTGATTGGAGGCTATATTAATGCCCAAAAGTAGTAGGTCCAGGTCTATCTCTTTAGGCCTACGTAAACCTATTGGAACATGTGTATATTACATCTGTAAATATGCAATTCCATCTAGAATGACATTTTGTTTACAGTGATAAATCTGTTCTATGATTGTCTCAAATATTTGCTGTATAACCTTCTAGGCTTCATAGAAGTCAAGATGAATAATTGGGAAAGACCCTCATAAAAATTAAAGTCAGGCTTGGTGTATCACATGCTAAGAGTATTTGACATCAGGATGTATTGCCTCTTCTTCAATTAGGTATAAATCAAACGAAGATTACGTGTATGTCAGAGGGCGTGGACGTGGGAAGTACATCTGTGAAGAGTGTGGAATCCGCTGTAAGAAGCCAAGCATGCTCAAAAAGCACATTCGCACTCACACTGATGTCCGGCCTTATGTGTGCAAGTTATGCAATTTCGCTTTCAAAACAAAAGGTGAGAGCATGATTTTTGTCGCATTTGTTGTTTTGGTGGTGGGGGGCAGGAGAAGATTTCAGGATAACTTCTGGCTATTTAGGACTCTGAATACTATTTTTTCACTCACTTTCACCAGCCAGAAAGAGTATTTTGTTTGTTAAAATATGACCGCCTGAGGTATACTTCATCCTTCCTGTTCAGGGTTAAAGGATGTATGTGAGACTGTATGTCTCCTTTGATGACTAATTAAGAGCTACAGGCTTACGGCCAGGCAGGTTGTCTCTGAAGGAAGTGGCTTACAAGTGCCTGGATAGCCATTACTTCATGTGGGAAATGTATGTGGGCTAGATAATATTTGCTCCAATATTGAAATTCTGCAGGGAGGCAATACATGAGAGGCAGTGGATAAGCAAGGAAAGCAACTGGGAAGAAAACATGTGCCCATGGTCAGTTTCAAGAGTATAAATAATGTAAGGATCCACAGACTCCCCGGTGGGCCCCCTCCATCCACAGCGGCATTAATTATGCATCGAGATTTGAGAGCTGCTGCTCTGTGTATTCATCGACATGGAGACAGGTCTTACTCTCAGACCTCAACGGTTAATGTCTTCCAACTCAGGCCTGCCTTGAAATAACATTCTATCATTTTCGAGTGTCTGTTTCAATAGGCTGATTTATAGGAAGATATTTCACTCATGGCTGCGGCACTTATATTCCTGTTATTCTGTAATACAATGGAAATCTCCATGTTGAGTTGTCAGGTCTCTCTAAAGTAGCTTGTACACAGCCCCTTATCAACTCCACTTCATTATCAGTGTCTTAACTTTAAATTTTAAAACAAGTAACCTGCTCTGATGTCAACAATTAAAAGCAGATATGCATTATGACACTCTGGTAGGAGGATGTATATCTATTTCAGTTGTATCCACAACCTAAATTGTGTGGTTTTTTTATGAAAGTATGAATGTTTAGTGTCTTCAAATATCTGGTGTTTATTAGAAGGATATTTATGTGTCCATAATGAAGTCCAAGAAGAGACAGGGAGCATATTCATTTGTATTTCTAAAGAAATAAGTATGTTGCTCTTTAAATACCCCTTTCCATTAGCAGGATCCAGCTCACTGAGACATCCCTAGGAGGAAAGAAAATTAATTAAAGGTGTGATTTGTTTAGGACACACTGCAAGACCACCAGTTGTTACAGAGCTTATGTCTTCACTGGACTTGTGGGTTTGCTGTCAGTAGGGATGCATGGAACTGGATGATGAAAACAGTAAATTTTTAAGTAGCTGATTAAATTTGGTTCTAAACTGTGGTCTAAAAATATCAGCAGGAAGTAGTATACATTTGATCATTAATGGAATTTTCTTGTCAGCCTTTGGAAGCATGTAGCTAGAGGTCTCAGAATTTGGGGGTGAGTAATACAACCTAGGAAGCGCCGCTAGATCCATCTCCTGCTGAAATAACTACTTTTTGGGGTTTTGTTCTCTGAGCACAAGTGTAGTGTAAGGACCTATCCTTCCTCCTTGTCTGTACCAAGCTCCCAGCCCTCTCGTTCTCTTTGCTCTAGCTGCTACCCCGGGTGCTCATGGCTCCTACAAATCAAAGCCCAGACAGATGTTTCCATTTCCAGCTTCTAACTGCAAACTTACTCTGAAGATACAAATCTACTCAGAGGAGGGGAGTCTAGAGCCCAAATGAGTACCACTGTGGAATATGAATATGTATACTTCATATATACTATATATGAAGAGGCATGCTAAAGTTGAAATGCAGTTTGCTCTGTGTCTAAGAGGGATTAATCCTAGGACCTCCCACCGATATTTATTCCCCCATACAAGGTGCTGTATTGCTGATACACAACTCACATTCTCCTGTGTACTTTAATAATTTCTGGATTACTTGGATACCTCATACAATGTGATTGCTGTACAAGTTTTTTAAAAAATCATATTGTTTATGGAATACTCAAGAAAAAAGTTTGAACTTGTTCAATACAGATAATATGTTTTTCAATTTTCTTTTATTGTCCTTGGGTGGTTGAGTCTACAGATGTAGAAGTCATGGATACAGGGGACTAGCTGTAAATTATCTTGCCAGACTTAGCATGTGCACACCATCCACATGCAAACTGTAGCAGAAACAGATGAGTTTCATGAATCAATGGAATTTAATAAAGCTTAATTCGCTTATATCTTTAAGAATTAGTAGAGTCAAAAATTGAGCTCCTTAAAAATTGTAGATAAGATGTTTTGATAGGAGCAATAAAGGTGTAGTAATATTTGTATTAGAGGCATTAAACTAATATATAGAGTTCTTAGATGTGTGAGCAACAAATTAATTATAATATAAGATAGTAGTTTTTAGAAAAACAGTTTTATTTATTTATTTAATACCCAGCATAGCCCTACTAAAGAAAAAAATACTTTGATCATGTTGTTTCCCACCAGGGTGCTGGGAGCCTGCACTTGGCTATCAGGTGCTTACTGATACATTTGCTACTACATTGTCAAGATGATAACGGAAAATAACATGATAATTTCATCAGAATTAAAGAATAGGCTCTATACATCCAAATTGATCCCTGAGTCTCTTTTTGATACATTAGAAAAATGTACATACCCAAGTTAGTTCACCACACACATTTTGTACCCATCACCACAGTTTGATAGCCAGTTAATTCTCTTTGTTTTCTTGTTTGTATTTTCTAGGAAACCTAACGAAACACATGAAATCCAAAGCACACATGAAGAAGTGTCTAGAGCTGGGCGTCTCAATGACCTCAGTAGAGGACACAGAAACTGAAGAAGCAGGTGTGTAACTTCCTGAGTTGACTGGCCTCTCTGGTGGGCTTTATGGCCCAGTGATTGTGTGTCAGCTTTTAAAATACTCTTTGCATGAAATAAAGCGGCACAGTGAATTGCTTGAAACCACTGAGGAGAAACAAAAGCGTTTCAAGTGTAACTTGTGTTAAAGGCAGGGAGGCCTTACTAGGAAAATAGTTGTATCTCAGACTGTCAAGGGATGTGTGTGTGAGGAGGGTGAGACTGTGATCTATGTACTTTTGGAGGAAATGAACACATTTTAATGTGTTAGTGTTCCTACTTAGAGGAAACCTAGGAGAAAATATATCTATGGTTAACCTCAGTAGGTCAACAAACCTCCTGAGGTACCCCTTTTCTTCACCAGCAATATTAGCCACATCCATTTGTCTAGTGTTTTCTAATGATACCTCTCTTAAGTCTGAAATATGAGATCCAATTCTGAAATTCTTGGGGATGAAAAAAAATAAGCAGGGGCAAGTAAGTGTCCAGGGGTAGTTCAGACGTGTGATTGTTTCAGAGGGTCCCAGGACCTAAGGAAAGTTCTGGGAAAGAGTGTTGGCCCAGATGTGAACTCCTAGCCTTGAAACTGGGATTTTAATCATAGTTATTGTTGTATTATTTCAGAAAATATGGAAGAATTGCACAAAACATCTGAGAAGCATAGCATGTCCAGCGTTTCAACTGATCACCAGTTCTCAGATGCTGAGGAATCTGATGGCGAAGATGGAGATGATAATGATGATGATGATGAAGATGATGACGACTTTGATGACCAGGGAGATTTGACACCCAAAACAAGGTCAAGAAGTACCAGTCCTCAGCCCCCTAGGTTCTCCTCCTTGCCTGTCAATGTTGGCGCTGTACCCCATGGAGTCCCTCCAGATAACTCTCTGGGACATTCTTCATTGATCAGCTATTTGGTTACTCTACCAAGTATTCAGGTTACTCAGCTTATGACACCCAGTGACTCGTGTGAAGATACCCAGATGACAGAGTATCAGAGGCTGTTCCAGAGCAAAAGTACAGACTCTGAACCAGACAAAGACAGGTTGGACATCCCGAGTTGCATGGATGAAGAGGCCATGTTGTCTTCGGAACCAAGCTCCTCCCCAAGGGATTTCTCCCCCTCAAGCCACCATTCCTCACCGGGATACGATTCTTCACCCTGTCGAGATAATTCGCCAAAGAGGTATCTGATACCCAAAGGAGATTTGTCACCTAGGAGACATTTATCACCCAGAAGAGATTTGTCACCCATGAGGCATCTGTCACCAAGAAAAGAAGCTGCATTGAGGAGAGAGATGTCTCAAGGGGATGCTTCACCAAGAAGGCATTTGTCCCCAAGGAGGCCATTGTCTCCTGGGAAAGACATTACAGCTAGAAGAGACCTCTCTCCCAGAAGAGAGAGAAGATATATGACCACCATCAGAGCACCATCTCCCAGAAGGGCTTTATATCATAACCCACCATTATCCATGGGACAGTATCTGCAAACAGAGCCAATTGTATTGGGGCCTCCTGTAAGTATAACTTGAACTCTCTTTCCACCAAAGCTGGAGGACATTGATACCTCCTATAGCATTAGTAGCAAAGCATTGATTATAATGTGATTGTCTCTCAAGGGAAGGAATCAGTCTATTAATACAAATAGCAGGAAGATATTTTTATTACACACCATGTTGGTGATGTGACTGTGGCACTATTCCAAGTATAATATTGCATCAGATCAGGAGTGAACTTACATCTGGGAAGAGGTGAAGCCTTCTGGATGTTTTCTAAACTTAACTAATTACACGCAGGTGGAGCTCTGGGAATGGCATGCCTGCACAGTCAAACATGAGGACACTTAAGTGTTAGTGGTATGGACTCTGATCCAGTCCTCATCCTTGATTTCCACGATGGTTTTATTTTTAAATATACTCATTTCATTGTCCAACATGAATGCACATGGGAAAACAGTCAGGTCCCAGAAAAAGGCAGTGCAACACTCTAGTGCTCGTGAGTTAAAGGCATAAAGGTTTCCTCGTTTGTTGTTGCTGTTGCCACCTGGCAGAGATGCTAAGCAAAAATGCAGGCCCAGAAAATGAGCAGTCAGAGAACTTGGAGAATATGCTGAGGCTTCTAGCTTTGCCTTCACTGTAATCTAAGGTGGCAGCAGTGGTGACCGTAGACCATACTGAAACCACAGGGTTAGTAAAAAGCAGTAGAAAAGCCCTGCTCTGTCTCATTCCACAACACAGCCCAGCAGATCGTGGTGTCTCTTTCCATCTGGAGAGAACTGTCAAAAGGCATGCCGCCTTCTAGGTTTGTTTGCTTTAAGAGTTGTTTTAGTTTCTGGATCTTTATTACTGTCTGTATTCTCTTTGCTCTGGATTCTGTCTGCCATAGCATGGTCTTTCTCAGTCATAGCAGCCACTGCCAACTCCTAGCTCTGTCTATTCCGACCCTTGTGGCCCATCCCCTCCCTCTCACCACCTATTATCCTCATGAATCATAGGCTGACACTGTCATTCTGAAACTTCAGGAAAGCTCCCAGCTTCCCTCCTGCACCCTCTTCACTCCTTTTTTTTAGTAAACTGGGTACAAAGTTCATCTTAATGTTAAAATCCTGCAGACACATGCCCGGCAGTCTGAACAGGGCTGATTTCAAGCTAATGAATTAGCAAGCCAAGAAAAAGCACCACAGCTTTGTAAGTTTCTGTATCTTGTGTAGCATCAGTCACAGCATCGTGAATGGGCAGCTGGAAATCCCTCTGGGTTAGCATCAAATGCTTCCTCTGATGGAGACATGGTGAATGCTGGCCAGGTGTACTAAATCAGTCCTGACCCATTATCCCTGAGACTTTTGATCATTTGGCCAAGTGGACCATAACTGCCTTGTATGAGATGGTGGAACTTTTTCAAGCAACCACATCATGAAAACAGAGCCATTGATTTATCATGCTGTTACCCTTGAGCAAAGGAATTAAGGGATCAATTAACTAATTAATTAAAGGAATTAAACAGTACAAAACTCCATCTAATTTTGGACCTATGACTGCAAAGTAGTTGGAAGAAAATTAGTTTCATCAGTTATTGAGTTTTTTCCTAATTTTTGTGTGGTCTTTTGTTTATTTTGTCATTTCCTTTTAAAATGTCTGGATATCTCACAGAGCCATTAGATGTTGTCACTGACACAGCCTTTGGCTTGCTACCCAGTCCAGTTCTGTTGATGTTGACTCATCCACTTTGGGTGAGCAGGGAGACCTTTCATCTTTTTGTGATGTGTGGACAAGATGCTCTGGTCAGGGCCAAACAGGCCTGACACCTCTCTCAGGTGAAGGCTTCAGCCTCTAATAATGTATGAATACATCAAACTGGAATAGGACTACCCATAGTCACTTCTCTGTAATTATTACCAGTACCTTGTCATTTGGCAAACGTTGATTGGGGCTTTACAGTGCAGTGGCTGTGGTGTGAGGGACCCTGACACGCACTCTTCCATAATTGGTTTAATCTGAACTTAGGACCAGAGAGCAGATTTAGAGGGGGCAACATGCACTACTAGGATTCCTCCCCTAACACCTTCAGAATTTACAGGCATGCATGTTTTATTCATTCATTCACTGTGGTCACCACTTCACTTCAGATCAATGATAGTCTGAATCTGAAATGTCTGTCAAGAGCACGGGATTTTATTGGATTTAGTACACATGGAGTGTGTTCTAGTTCTAGAAGCTAATTCATCACTCCAATGTCAACTTGGAGTTGGGGATCTCAAGTAGCTTTGTGTAATGGCACATCTCTCCTGGTGTCTTCTGCTGACCCCTTCCTCAGCAGACTTAAAAGATCTGTACTCTCATGAGGTATATTTAGTAGATGGCACAAAGAACAAATGGAAACATAACAGTAAAATGGAAAAATACCCAAGTCATCTTTTATTTTAAGCTTTAAATCTCTGATAACTATGACTTACAAAGAATTCATTTTCTTTGGATATTGCCCCCATATGAATTAGGATTCCTCTGACTTAATTGGTGCTTGATGAAGGCATGCTCTTTTTAAAGCAGAGGGTAGGGACAGAATGTATGTGTACACAGCATTTAAGGGATTCTTCTTGAGTTCTGAAATGTTTGCCCATCCTAGCTTGTGAGTTCCTAGTGATCCCAGGGCTGGTGACTGAACCATTTCATCCGTGTTACAGAATAAACCATTTGTCTGTCGCTTGGATAAGATGTAGCCCAGAGCACAACAAATTCCAGGCATGGCACACGGTAGCAGGCGCATGCATAATTTATAGTTCCTGAGCCAGACTAAAACCTAAATAGAACTGGGTGAATCCTTAGTGGTAGGAGTCAGTCCTTGAATCTGAGAGCCAAAGCATTCTTGAGATGACTTACAACAGGTTTAAAGTTTGCTTTCCTAGGTTACCACTATACTTGACAAATTTTTAATCTACCTTGGGTTCTCATAAACAGTGAAGTCCATTATTGATGAATCATAGCAATTGAAAATATGATAGATTTTCCAGAGCCTTATAATCTGGCAATCTGAGTTATGTTCTGCTACAAAAACAAGTATAACAAATAAAGCCTTCATTTAAACCATGAAATCTGTAACTCTGGGTCCAATTTCTAAACACTTTTACTTAATTAATTTTCTTTCTTTTTTATTTAGAAGCAAACCTATTTTACATATAAATACCATTTCCCTCTCCCTCCCATCCTCCCATGCCCCCCACAAACACACTCATCCCACCCACCATCCATTCCCTAGGGTGGGTGAGACCTTCCATGGGGGATTGTCAAAGTCTGTCATATCATTTGGTCATGAAGACATTTATATTATAAATATCAACAGAGGAATTGAGGCATAATCATCTTTTATTTACAGCTATAAATTGGATATAAATGATTATTAAACACACATAATTGTTAACAACTACTTGCTTCCTTTTAAACACTGCCATTTGTGTAAGATTTGGCCTTGAACTAGAACTTGAAGAAACCTGCATTCTTTACTGGGTCTTGTCTTAGTAGGTAAGCATTCTTGTAGGTCAGTGCCTTGCACGGTAGAGCCTTTCCTCACCAGGGATATCTTCTACTAGATCAGGGACCAGCACAAAGGGACCTCTCCTGAGTAGAGATGTATTCCTTTAGGCCAATGTATTGCATAGTAAAGGTATATTCCTTTAGGCCAATGCATTGCATAGTAAAGGAGCTGATTTGTGGTTTCTCATAACCACCCAACTGTCTTTTGTGTGGAAAAGTGTATCCTAAAAGCATGTGACCAACTTGTCTTTTCTACCTAGTCTCAGGAATATCTTTCTGCTCATCCTAATACATACATAGTAATCCTATTTCCTTTGAGTTTCAATCCCACCAATATTGGCTAGTTGTTTTTTGTTTGTTTGGTTGTTTGGTTGGTTGGTTGGTTTGATTTTTTGCTTTATTTTTTTCCTGGTGAATCCATTCTTTTCATTTGCTCTCATGAAAAAAAAATAGCCAGCCAGCACGTGACTTTGTGCCTACTAGGAAATGCACTGGATGCTCTAGTACTTTGCTGTTTAAAAACAAAAGCCATTCTCCACAGGCTGACACCTTCATTGAAGAACTGGAAAAGATGGCTGAGAAATCTGTTCAGTTTGCAGAAATTCTTCCTATGTGTTGGGCATCCTGGAAGAAGGAGGGAGGGGAAAAGATAGAGAAAGAGGGAGGAGGTTTAGCACAAGGATGGAAAGTGGTCACTTCTGAACTCTGTGCTCTGTTTTCCTCTGTAGAATCTAAGAAGAGGATTACCTCAGGTTCCTTACTTCAGTCTCTACGGAGACCAAGAAGGTGCTTATGAACATCACGGCTCCAGCCTTTTCCCTGAGGGTCCTACTGACTATGTCTTCAGTCATCTTCCACTCCACTCTCAGCAGCAAGTCCGAGCTCCTATCCCCATGGTGCCAGTTGGTGGGATCCAGATGGTTCACTCCATGCCACCGGCCCTTTCCGGTTTACATCCTCCACCCACATTGCCTCTGCCCATGGAGGGCTCTGAGGAGAAGAAAGGAGCACCAGGGGAGGCCTTCACTAAGGATCCCTACACCCCTCCCAGGCGGCATGAGAAACAAGCCCCTCACATTTTGCAGTCATCTGGTCTACCTAGTTCACCCTCCTCCCCACGGCTATTGATGAAACAGAGCACTTCAGAAGACAGCCTAAATGCCACAGAGAGGGAGCAGGAAGAAAACATACAGACTTGCACAAAAGCCATCGCCTCACTCCGGATTGCCACAGAGGAGGCAGCTCTGCTTGGGGCTGATCAGCCCACATGGGTGCAGGAGCCCCATCAGAAACCCTTGGAAAGTGCACACATCAGCATTAGACACTTTAGCGGGCCTGAGCCAGGTCAGCCTTGTACCTCAGCCGCCCACCCTGACTTACATGGTGAAAAGGACAGTTTTGGTACATCACAGACTGCAATAGCTCACTCCACATTTTACAGCAAGAGCAGTGGGGATGAGAAGAAGGCAGACTTTCATAGCAGCAAGGAATTATCTTTAAGCACAGAGGAAGGCAGTGAGCCTTCATCAGAAAAGAATCAACTACATTGATCTGAGATGCATGGACACATTCATTTCCACATTTCCCCCCCTTTTTTTGTTTTTGTTTTTCTAGGAATAGAGGTAACAGAGTTGATAGCATGCCTGTCCTAAGTTACAGTAGTTGGCTATTATAAATACTTTTGTTATTTTGAAAACAATTAGGTAAATTAACAAGTCATCTGGAGCCTGACCAAAACAAAATTTGAAATTAACCTATTGGGTCTGGTACTTTTAAAATTGTACAGATGTTTGTGCCTTTTCTTTACTTTGCTTATATTCTTATAAGCATTTTTTAGCAGTAATTTGTACATATTTTAGAATTTGTGTATCTGCTTTGTAATAAATGTAATTTCTTTCCTCTTTTGGACACTTGGATCTAAATGGTGTAAAGCAAAACAGCATCAACATATATGTGAGGCTGCACTAAAACATATTTTTATATGATAAAAACTGAACAGCTTTTATGTACAGCTCTGATTCTGTAATACTAATATTTATTTTGTTTCATAAATTGTACATTTTTTCTTAATGTTGTGGATTGCTTTTCTATGTGAAGCATGGATTTACTGTTGCGTAACTAGAACAGAAATGTCCATTGTAAGCAAGATATTTAAGCTAGAATATCTTATTCTGCACTTATGCATTAGTTACAAAAAAAGATAAAGGATGTATCAGTTGGTTCTTAACTTGTAAATTCTTTTTGTCTCGTTTGCTGGATTGACAATAACTTAAGTGCTGATTGTGATTTTAAATGGATAGTACCGTAAAGCATTAAAGTAAACAATGTGCTATTGTGAGTTTTTTCAAAGCTTTATAAATCAGTTATAAATAATATTAAAAGTATTTGGTCTTATGTGAACATGTTGATCTATATACTCATCTAAAAATATGGGAAAAACATTCCGCCCCATGTAAATACGTACAAGTGCATCACTGGTACAGTTTTGTGTAACTCAGTTGGACACTAGGTTGCTATAGACCTATGCTAGGGTGTCTTTAAAAATTAAAATGGCAAAGCACATGGGACTATGTAGAGCTTGGTTATCGGCCGGCCCGGTGGCTTGGTAGGCAGTGCTGTGCGCTGCCCATGGAAAAGACCTGGGCTTAAAAATCTTGGTTCTTGGTGCACAGGAGAGTGACTAAAACTAAGGCTGCATGGAGGGATTGCACTTGGACTTGAGGGTTGGGTGTGGAAGCGGTGAAGGGGGGATGGAGACCTGCTCCCCAGCTCTTCCCATCAGCCTGTCCATATGGTTACAGGGTTAACATCAGCATTAGGGGATGCCGCCTTGCCCTATGTACAGGGAAAGAGTGTCATTCCTGGCTGTCTCAGGGGGAATGAAGAAGAGAAGCCTTCAAGAAAAAGCAACTCTTGGGAGGGGGAAGTTTTTTGTATATAACCTTCAGAGTAGCTTTTGATCAGTGTTGAAGGTGGGAAGAGTCTTTGCAGGTCCAGAAGAGCAGAGCAGAGGAAGGGGTACAGCAACATGTGCACACGCACGCACATGTATGTGCATGCGCACACACAATCTGGGTTATCTTTGTGCTATATAGTGGATTATAATTCTGTGAAACCAAGTTTGTATACTGAATTACATTAAGGAGTGTTCTTTAAAAAGAGAAATAAATATACAATTACATGCTTGAAGTGTCTAGTTCTTGTGTGTGTGTGTGTGTGTGTGTGTGTGTGTGTGTGTGTGTGTTTTACAGTTCATTTATCATTTTTTTTCTTGGAGAAATTTGATGCTGTTAACCTACACTTGGTGACTGTAATTGCTGAATTCTTTCCATCCTGAGGCATGCCGACTGCAGATAGTCTTTAAAAAGTGACAAGACAGCTGTTGACTTCAATGGATCATTTGATTAGCATAGGTGGCAGGCAGGTTTTAGAGTGTGGTGCTGAGAAATGGTGTCATCCAAAAAGAGGCTTGAGTTTGGGGAGCATGCACTGTGTCTGAGTAGAGTCTCAGATCGTCCCCCTCATCTCCCTCAGTGCACAGATACATAAGCAAATGAAGTTCCTCTAGATAAATTTCCTTTTTCTGTGTTTCTGAAATAAAAAAAACATCAGAAATATACCATAAAATGTCCATGTATCACGAAGATTTAAAAGACCAGAATATTTTAGTAATAAAAGCAATAAAAGTGACCATAAAATGTCAAAAATCCCTGTTTTTATGATAAAAAATATCAAGTTGGTGGGTTTTTATAATTTACCTATATCATATTATGAGTCAAACTATCTTTTCTAATTATGTATTACACAGGTGAATTGAAAGTCAGAACAACCAACCAGTTTAAGACTCCCCAAAACATTTGGATTATGTATGGAGAGCTTTGCCTTACTCCTCTGACATCCTGTGTGTGTATGAGAGAGAGAGAGACAGAGAATGCGACAAGGGGTGGGGAGATTCTGAGCCTTTGCTTTTACAAGTCCATCACTTCTTTGTTCAATTGTTCGTTGCTCAACATGGCTTGAGTACCATCTATGAGCTGAGAAGATGATGGGCATCTAGAACGGATGAGTTCTTCTCCTTTCCAGAAGTTCGCGTAAGTAGTAGAGATTTATTTGTGAGCAAGAGATAGCATTGAAAACTACACTGGGTGTGGTTTGGGGGGGTTAGTAACCAGGATTTGTAATCAGGACCATAGTTTTGCAAGTAGGTAGAAAGAGACCATCACATCCTTGGAACAGTCTGGAAATAACATACTTTTTCATTACTTGCAGTGGAGCACCATTCTGTCTGCTGGGTGTACAGTACAGAGCAAAACAGTTCCTTGACTTCTGTAGTCTATAGTCTAGTAGTGAGAACATTAAGGGGAAAATGTAATGGGAAAGCACAGGTGTTGTGATCCAGGACATATGACGCTATACATGTATAAAAGGCGAGGAAAGTGAGGCTGGTTCTATGGGGTCTGGGCAGAGTGGTGTCAGCTAGATCAGAAAATGCAACAGAGTCTTGTTTTCTAGTTCACAGTTTGGGTCTGGAAAGCCAAGGAAGAAAGACTGGGGCAAGAGAGTAGCCTTTGTGATTGTGTGTGTGTGTGTGTGTGTGTGTGTGTTGCATATTAACCTACTACATATGTATGTGTAAAGTTATATAAGAGGTCATGAAGCAAGAGGGGAAAGGAAATAATGCTAAATGTAAATACAGTACTCATGTATGAAACGATCAAAAACTTTAAATTTCAATTAAGAAAAACCAGCTGGGTGTGATAGTACATGCTAATCATATTGGGGGGCATGGAGCAGGATAAAGAAGGAACTTTTGGATTCAGAAGCCAGTCAGCCTAGCCTGCTTGATGAACTATCAGCCAAATGAAGGACTCTTCGAAAACAAAATGGTCAGCGCTTGAGGAATGACAGCCAATGTTTACCTCTCTGGTCTCCACATGTATGTGCACAAATATTTGCACCCATGTACATACAAATATACATGTATGCATATATATTATGTATATATGTATATTTCATATACATATATATATGAATAATTTTAAGGAGAGAGGCAACACAATAATGATTTAATAACAGCACTTACTTAGAAGTGTTATAGAAACTTTGTTCTAAAAATCCTACAAATTATTAAACTAACCATGGTTTTCAAAACCTATAGACCAGTGAAGATAAAAAGAGGGTTCATTGATGAAGCCAGGCTCAAATTGCAGCCTCCAATCTCTGCTCTTAAATGACAGACAGCTTGTTATTGTTGCCTCTTAATTTCCAGTAGAAGTTGCTAAGGTCAAATAAGCTTACAAGGGTACAAGAAACATGAAGGCCATCTCCATGATGGGTAACCAAGGTTATTAGTTTAGAAATGTTACCAATTATCGCTGCGTCATCTTTACCTCAGGATTGCTTTGCTTCTCCAGGGCTGTTTTTCATCATACAGGCCAATGTACCCACCAGTTTCTGACTGTAGGAAAACATAGGCTTTCCATGCTAGATATGCAATAACAAACCAGGTTTGGCTTTGTCAAGTGGTACCTCAAGAACCTGATAGATCATGATAGAAGTGATTTTTGTTTCCCATTAAGGTATAGCTAAATATTGACGAGCAGAAGAAGCTAATCTTCAGTTTTCTAAAATTCTCTTTGTGACGTCTTGCCTCTTCATACTCATATCCGTTGCTTAGCCAAAACTAGGGTCACCTTCAAAGGTAAAATCATTGCTTAACAAAATCAACCAAACTAGCAGATTTCCTCTATTTACAGAATCAGCAATAGACCCTAGCCTGTTTTTATCCCTTCAACCAGAATTCAACCTTTTCTGTCTTGTGTAAACACAAATTTAATAAATTTGCACCTTTGCCTGCTTAACCATCTTTCTGGCCCCAAGAACACAATCCCTGGATGATACCATTTGAAAATTATTTCATTACAAGTCATGTTAAAGAATAAAGTGTTTTGAAATACATTTTCTATAGAAATACTCACGGATTTATGGAAGGATCATTGGCAGCTTCTATCCTCAAAGGAAGCATGAAAAACCTAAGCCACTTTGTCTTATTAAGAGAGTAGCACCGAAGGTCCAATGTGACTTCTCCAATGGGAAGAAAGCTTGTGGTTACTTGGATAACCGGACTGGCTTTCTGATCTCACCATCAGAAGGCATGACAGCAGGTCTTGGAGCTCTTTTGCTCTGAGCAGAGGCTAACGAAAGCAGATGGGAATCTTTAGCCTCCTAAAAGCTGCTCAGTTACAGACAAGAGTCCAGTTACAAGAAGGACATGCACCGTGGGCTTCATAAAGTAAGATGTCCTGGACATCTCTTCTCTCAGTGTGTCTGCCTGGAGGTCTATTCTGATTACAAGGCATCAAGGACTTAAAAAGCTCAGTTCATGGCTTAAGTTTGATGGCAGTGATAGGCATGAATACTCAAAACTGTTATCTTCATGGCAACTTTTGTATCCATAGAAACAATTACAAGTACAGTGTACATGGTTCAAAAACCATACCACCTTCGTCAAGAACAACCCTCTACAAAAGCGTTTTCAATAATAATTACGTAGTGTGTACTAGCCTCCCTTTAACAGCTTTCATCCATTCACTCACTTGACAGTCACACACTAAAGGAAGTAGTTAGTTCATTTTTAACTGTAGGAGAGTATGCATGATATGTGTATGTGGCATACATGCCAAGCCATGCGTGTGGAGACTAGATATCAATTTTGTGTACTATGTTCTCTCTCTCCATTTTTGCATAAGTTCTGGGGGGTCACACTGAAATCCCCTGACTTGCACAGCAGGCACCTTTATATGTTAAACCATCTTCTGGCCCTGAACAGCAAATTTTCAAAGCACTAAAGACCCATAAAACTTTCCACAGTGATGAGATCATTCCATATTTGCACTTTCCAAATATAAAAAATACCCCTTACCTACACATGACTATTGAGCACTTGAAGTATGATGTGTACAACTGAGAAATTAAAATTTTAATTTGTTTTCAAATGTATTTAGCTTAAACATCAGCAACCACATGTGGCTAGTGGCTCCTGAATTGGACAGCAGTCTGTGGAAGCTACATGTCATCCTTGCTGAATGCTGTGACACATGTCTCTAGGTATATTCATTTACTTGACAAAAACTGAGAACTTATCACATGGCAACTCTATTCTTGTTGCTGGGGAAATAATGATGGACTAAAACAAACAAAATCAATATCTATCATAGACTGTGTGGCCAATACCCACCACTAAGTGTCCAGGTTATGGATTTGCATTATTAAGTTCTACTGATGGCTCCTCATTCAGTTGAGTTTTGGACCTTGGGAATCAGGCTAATAGCCAAAGTGTGCTGTTATAACGAGATAGATTGTAGTTCCATTGTAATTTGCTGATGTTACAGTGGAAAATACATCTTATTCTTCAGACTTATGTGGGCTCTCAGTCTGCCTCTGTGTAAATGTGCATGCTTCTCTACAGGCCTAAGGGGAAAATGCTGGGACTGGGTGCTGATACAAACTCTGACTCAGTGTGGAATGTGGGTCTGTGAAGAGAGTTATCTGCCACTAGCCTAGAGGTCCTGCTTTGTTCTTTTGCAGACAACTTGTAAATGAACATGTAAAACTAATCACTTCTTTATCAACAGTTCTCAGCATAAATTTAAATTCCAAAGAAATAATCATTTGCTTTTATGAGAAGATGGTGTAGCTTCCAAGTCTGCCCCTCAGAATGTCTTACCCTTGGCATGATCTTACCCAAGTGCCTGGAGAATTGACAATTAATATATGGTAGGGACTTTTGGTAGGACTTTGGTGTTCCTGTCACTCGGTACTCAAAAGCCATGTCAGGTTAAATTCACCATTTTCCCATTCCCCAACCTATTAGGCTAACAAAGAATTAGAGAAAGTTCTGATCTCCACTTTAAAATACAGTTATCTTGTTTCTAATAAAATCTGAGTCTTTGGGGATGCATATCTGGACAGTCCTATGAAAAGGAAGCATGCTAGTTTCCTTCGTTCTACTGTTTTAAGTATGACATCTGGTTTTTTACTTCTGATAGTCCTTACCAAGCATCATCACAGTTAGCATTTGCCCTGACCATGAAAGTACTGGAAGAAAAGAAACACAGGATATGTATTATGACAAACTGAATTTCAAACACAGGTTACATTCATTCTGTGACTTATATCTTTGATGTTGATTTGTATCTGAAAGCAAAGAACAAAGGAAGGCCCCCATTCATTATTTCTCACCTCCATTCAGAAGTATTTACTCACTATGTGCTCTGGCAATACTGTTAAGTAGACTACATGGTATAGGGACATGAGATAGCAATGAGGGCATTACAAGGCTTTAGTACGGGAATCATTGGTGTAAAGCAAACACAGGTATGATGCAAGTCAGCCTGAAGGAGCAAAAGGGACTTCCCATCCAGTTGAAGGTGTTGGGATGTAGCAAGGTTGTAAGGGTGCGAAGGTGGTTACCAGGCGAGAGTAGAACAAAGACAAGACAACAAGCCCAGGGAACCCCCTAAAATGATCATATACTAGGAGAGCAGGGAATGTGGGGCATAATAAGACATATTTTACCCAGTAGTTAAACATGAGAGGCTCCCTAACTTTGAGTTCCTCCAATCACTGGAAGTCAATGATACGTATAGTTTGACTTGAATCCCATGCAAATTTATGAAAGCTGTATATAGAATTTTAGTTATGAACCTTATATTAATATAGGGAATATAAATGCAAAAATAATGTTTATACCGATGTCTATTAAGTTACTGTTACTGGAAAGACATAATAAGGACACCTTATTGGAAATTTGCCATTGAGTTATGTATGAACTTATAGAAAATATGAATAAAGGTAAAAGTGAAGTTAATTCACCCAACCAAGTGTTGTTTTGACTGTCTTTAAATTCTCATTAAATAATCTGCAGCTAGAAATAGGTATGAATAGTTGAGCATCAGCTCCCTGACTGCCTGTCTGGGTCTCCAGTCACAGACTCATACAGAAAGGAGAGGGGATCCAGATGTGCCCCATAGCAAGATAGTAAGTGTTTGTTAAAGTTAAATTATTTCAAGTGTCAGGCATAAACTTTCATGTTTACTTTTTAGACTGACCAGTCATTAGCTCAGATTCTACGGTTGAGATGACTGTTAACATTACTCAAGAGGGTCTATAGGACAGGATGGCAGAAGCAACCACACAACAACATTTTCACAAGACAAAGGCAACTACATAGCTACTTGTAATCTTTTGTTTCTCTCCAAAGATCTTGGTGAAATCTAAGTAAATTTTATGAGTAAAAATAACTTCTCTGTCTTACCTTCCTGAACAACAACAATAACAGAACAAAATCAAATTCTAAGGAAAATTTTGCAGTGAATTCTTATTAATGGCTTTATCCCCTAACCAGCCTAGCTTTCTGTGGTAATCATCTCCCTGTGTTGGAGATGGGGTGGGGGGACATTAATCAGCTGCACCTTAATTTTAAAATGAAATCATTACCACAGAAACCTCCTTTTCACATTCCTTAACAATGACAGAGACATCAAAATTAAAATAACTATTTTGAAGCCAACCAGTTACTATAAACACCAATATAAACAATGCCGCTGTGTGGGTAAAGATGGCAAGAATGAGCAGGAATGGTATTTTGGAATGCTAATTTATTTCTTTCTAAATTTACACCAACAGTACTCCCTCCATCCTCCTCATTCTCTCTCTCATGCTCTCTCTCCTCTCTCTCTCTCTCTCTCTCTCTCTCTCTGTCTCTCTGTCTCTCTCTCTCTCTCTCTCTCTCTCTCTCTCTCTCTCTCTCCTCTCTCTGCTATAAAGTATTTAACTTTTTGGACCTTGACATTCAAACAAAACCTTCTGAAGTCCTTTCATTTCCAGCAAAATTTCAGAAAGACACCCTTTGCTATTTCCTTGGTTATCTTAAGTAAACTGTCAAAAAATCTCTGCAGGAGAGAGCTCTCAAAGACTATATAGGATAATGTCACAGCTGTGCCTTCCAACTCTTCCAATTTAATCTCCTTCTCCTTGGATGCTGCCTGCCTCCAGATGTTTGGGCCCACCATTCTGGCAAGTAGGCAAGTAGTGTCAGACTTAGAGAGGCACTTGAGAGTATTTATAAGAAGCAAACACTGGTCAGTCAGGGGCCTGTGCTCACAAAGGTGAGAACCCATTCTGTTCTGCTGTGCTCTTAACTTGATATCTGGCCAGAGATGCCAAGTGAAAGCACAGAACACCCTCGACCACTTTCCACCATTCTGGAAAGTACCGACAATTAAACTTGATGGCTTTATATAGAGCAGTGGTTGTCAACCTTCCTAATATTGAGACCCTTTAATACAGTTCCCTATGTTGTGGTTACCCCAAGCCACAGAATTATTTCATTGCTACTTCATAACTACATTTTTGCTACAATTATTAATTATAATGCAAATATCTGATATATGGGATAGCTGATATGCAACCCCAGTGGGGTCATGAGCCACAGATTGAGAACCACTGTTCTAGCAAGAACTCTATGTGGTGTTGGTGAGCAGAGTTCAGGAACTAGATGGCAGAGATTCAAACCTGAGCTCTGCTACATCGTAACTGATGACTGTGGTGCTAAAGAATGGTCTCTCCTGGAGCAAATGGCCCAGATACCAGAGGTTTAGTTCACAACAGTGTGTTACCCACATATTAATAGTGTTTCAGGTCAGCAAGTACTGAGTTATGTGAGTTCAAATGCCTGCTCCATCAGTTATGGTTGACCTTAAATAGGTCATTTTGTGTTCCTAAAATTCATTTCCTCTCCCAAATAATAGGGTATGGCCTTAGGAACATTTTCTTTGACTTACTGTTAGAATTCAATAAGATGATACATAACATTCAACAGTTTCTAACATTTGTATTTGGTATTATTAATATTTATTAAGTTTTAGAATTATTTTGTCACATTTTTACTTATTTGTGTATGTATATGTGTGCATGTATGTATGAACATGTAAAGGTCAGTTCCACCCTTGACGGAGTCAGTTCTCTTATTTGGGTCGTGGGGACTGAACTTGGATCCTCAGACTTATCAGAAACCTGTTTCACTATGCCCTGTCACCAGATCAACTTAAGAATTATTTATAACCCAGAATAAGTCTGGAATCTAGTTGAATACATTTTCACACCTCTGATTAGGAAAGTGGCCTAATCATTGTTAATTGCTATTATTAATTGCTTCAGAAAGTTAATATAAGCTGATTAATAATTTAAGTATTCGTTTACTATGAGTCCTAAAGTGTTCTTCTGCTTCCGTTTTTATTAATGAAGAGTCTTACATGCTAGTACAATAATTCAAAGAAAACAAGTGAACACAGGACAAGATGGAAGTAGATGCAGAGGTGTGATGTCACCTTGCCTTTTGCTCCTTCTGCAGAGAAAATTTCATTTTAATCCCTTAATTCTTTCCCATGAAGACTTATTTCATTGGAGTAGAATTGTGGAGTGAAGTCAACATGTTCACACACAGAAATTGGACTGATCAAATGTTGCCTGATGTGGTGATGGTGGGAAGATTGAATCACAGAGTCATGAAGGAGTTTTGGATTCAGGGGTGGGCGTGGTATAACTATCTTACATTTTGACTGTTTCAACAATTCACAGCTGCTCACATTTGTCACAGGTCTTGGAGTTGTATATTGTGAAGGTGGATTTTAGACTATGGTGACTCACACCTGTAATTCTAGCACTTGGGAGGCTAAAACAGGAGGGTGGTCACGAGACTTCAAGGCTAGCCTGGAATACATGGTGAATTCCGGAACAGTGTAGTTCTCTGTTTTGAAAAGCTAAGTATAACAAACAAAAGATTAGTTTTACTCTATACAAACTATGTTATGGTTTTTAAAAGAAAGATTGGATTGATATCTCTGTTTTGTCTCAAGCTTAGGAAATGTCAGTTGTGAAACTGATTTTTGCATTCATGAGACAATCAAGAGTCATACGTTTGTACATTTACAGGACCATCATCCAATGAAAACTTTAAGTTTTAAAGTTAATCATAGAATAGCTCAGCTATACTGAAACACATGGTCTACTGTCTGTAGATAGAGGACCATGTACAGAAGAGTAAGGTACATGTGTGCAAGGAATGGCCTCTGAGGAAGACCTGCTGAGAACCCAGCTTCCCACTAAATGCACCAACCATGGTAAACAACAGACTTTGGGTGAGTATTATGGAAACTCCCCCCATTGCATGCTTGCAGCAATGCCGTGCTGGGGTGAGGTCTTGCAGCACAGGTCTTGCATGCACAGCACAGCCTAGAGCAAGCAAGCACTCAGCATGACTGGAGCCTGCTAGCTATGTCTGCAGCAAAGGGAATTTCATTCTCGGCTTTGATGGGAAAAGGCAACTTACCACTAATAAATGCAGAGAGTGAATGCTTTCTGCAGAGACATATACTACTTGCTGGGAAGCCTGAGTCTTCAGTTGAAACATAGGTGCAAAACCCCCAAAGCTCAACTCCCCAAACAAACCCAAACAAATGATAAGAAGGTAGCAGCTGTCCTGGGGCTGGGGCAGATGCCATTGCTGCTGCTGCATGCTGTTGGGGATCTTTTCTCTATCAGAAGCCAATGGGTGGCTCTACACTATAGTGTTTAACTTGCAAGCCAGTTATCTGTGTTCTTTCTCCCTTCTCTAGGGTGACCTGCTTTGGACTGCTGATAGGTTATTTCTTGCTTTCCATAAACATTTAGGATTCCTCCTGTTCTGTCAATAATGCATTGGATACGTGGTAGGCAAAGGCCCAGTCCCAAGGAATTTTCTTACTGTTATTTCTATCAATATTTTTACATCAACTAGGTTATAATTACTTGAGGGGAAAAGTTTCATTTCATCAATCAGTAATACTTACCAACCTATAATAATAGCCTATGGCTATTATTAATAGGCAATACCATGCTATTTATCATTGAAGTTGGTTTTTTTTTTCCATTGAAGTTTTTACCACCAACTAGAGAGATCTATGCACACAAAGGAAATACAAAGAATGAATATACTAAGTAGTTTTGTTTCCAAAGAGTGAGGCCTATAGACACATAACCTTTTACCTATTTGTTAAAAGTATTTCTTTAGGACTTGCTATATGCACAGGGCAATGTTTTAGATACTGGAGATATAGCGGTAGATAGGAGAGTTGAAGGTAGACCCTTTAAAGATGTATATCTCATTGAGGTAACAGGCAAACAAAGGCTTGGGCTCCTTATGTGAGTGCAGGCTGTAGGATCCAATGAGAACATGGCTAAAGCTTGCTATATGCCCATAACACATGTAGGAACAAATGGTCTTACCTTGAACCAGCAAAGGAAGAGGAGGGAGGTACACAACTAATTGTTTTCTTTTTTAAAATAATAATAATTATTTTTTATTTAGGTTAGAAACAATCCCATTTCACATGTCAATCCCAGATCCCTCTCCCTCCCCTCCTCCCCTGCCCTCCCCACTAGGTCCACCAGTCCCCCACCCAATCTCCACTTCGATCCCCTCGATCCCCAGGGTGGGCGAGGCCCTCCACGGTGGATGGCCAGTGACTGTCATTTCATCCAGGGCAGGGCCCAGGCCCTCCCCCAAGAGTCCTGGCTGAGAGAGCCTCCCATACTGTGGCATGGGCACTCAACGTCTATTTGTACGCCAGGGATAAGCACTACCATAGCCACTCTCGCTTGAGAAGTAACTCAGTCTAACACCCTGGCCCGCTCCCACCATGCTTGTAACCAAGTCTCAAACATGTAAACTTTTGGTGGAACACTTGACAGAACACAGCAAGAGGTGAACAAGACTGGTGAACATGGGAAGGAGCATCTGCATACCCTTGATTCAGACACATTTGTTACTAGATTGCTCAGTGGCTTCCTTTCTACCATTTAAGAGTAAGTTTGCTATAGCATGGCTCTTAATCTCCGAACACATCAGTAGACATTACTAATCTTAAAAAAGCTTGTTTCTGTGTATGAAAGAGAATTTTATGTGTTAATTGGATTAGGCAGGAGAACACCACCATTTCCTCAAACTTCATTCTAAGTGTTTTCTGTGAGGGTTATTTTAGAAGTGATGAATGTTAATCCATGGACTGAGTGAAGCAGATTATAGCCCCTAGAGAGGATGTGGGCCTAAAGCAATTGGCAATAAAAGCCTGGCCCCCTCCCTGAGACAATTCTTCCTGTCGGAAGGTTTAGAACTGGGAGATGAGCTTCTACCCGACCCTTGGACTCATTGGTCTTCACTCAAGCCTGTTGCTTATTATCTACCTCCTTCAAGAGATGATCCCCTTGCTTCTGATACCCAGGAGAACTCTGACTAATGCACCTTTATCTAACCACAGAACTTAAGGACAACTGGACACCAATACAGCTCTTCATGCAAACTGTCATCCCTACTGTAGTTTTGCTATATTTTATTTGCTATATTATTTATTTGCTATATTATCAATGCCCTCAGCACCAGGAGTTTTCTCTTCCAATACAGTGTCTCACAGTCACAGCATCCATGCCTCTTTGGTTGCTTTCATCACTGTTGAATACTTTGAATACTTCTTTCAGGCACCTCAGAAAAGTGTTTGAGATGTAGATATGAGTGTGCAGACTAGTTGGTCATAAAAATGTTCCCATAATGAGTGAGTTCTGGGAACAGCGTAGGAAAGCCAGACTGCTACCCAGCCTTTCCTCCATTTTAAAGCATTCCTTGAGGTCGACACACATTCAATGCACATTCCAAAGAAATGAGAAAGCACAATTCCTTTGCCCATGATCCCAATGGCTGTACAGTCCTGGAAGAATATAATTGCTTCATGGCTTTATGTTTCCTTCCCACCACATGAATGGGTACACTTTCTGCACAGAAGTCCTCATTCCACACCTTCTTGGTTTGTTTTTCATTTCTGCTCTTGTTTCTGAATACCTTCAAGACTCTGGCTATTCTGTTTGGAACTATTGGTGTTTCTGTCTTATGATGGGGTGTTTATTCCCACATCCCCTTACTTCACTCCTCCCATCCCACCCTTAGAGTAACTCTCAAGCTAACAGAACTTTCCCACCGCACTCCTAGAGTAACTCTCAAGCTAACAGAACTTTCAGAATGCAGACATCAAAATTATTACTGCCGATCTTTCCCTTATTGCTTATCTCCTGCCTTGATTCAGGATGGGGATAGGTTTCAAGTCACACAAAGAAAAGTGATAAATAATTTATTAAGTGATAAATAATCGTTCATACAATTCCGTAACTGACACTGTGCTGTCAAATCTACTGCTATCTTTTCATGCAGTCTACAGTTTGATTTAGTGAGCCTACTATATACACTGCTACGGTAAATTTAGTCCTAAGGAGTGAACGCTGGGTCTGACCTAGACATAAGCTTACCTATACATCCACTCACAGCTATCCAAGTTTCTCAAGCCTTGATGGGCAGTTTCAGCGAGCGGTAACCCTGTAAGGACAGCTTCCTCTCTGCACTGTGAGGGCTGCCGTAGTCTATATCTAGAGTGAAATTCCAGTGTCTATCTAAAAACTTTGAGCGTTGCTACCCTTCCTTATCTCTGAGAGCACAGGGGCCTGTGGAAACAGCACTTCCTGCATGACATGAATAGGGAACACAGCTGATATGACTTGTTTAAGACATCTCCTGCTGTAGCTTATGCATCACAACTTCCATAGACAGTCTGTATGGCTGTGATCTCTCTTTTCTGAACCTTTAAGGTCTTCAATGCACTCACCAAGAAGATGGGAGGGTTCTTGGGATGTACGACAGATGCTGGACCTTCCATCACTTGAGAAACTGATTGGGAGGGACTGATAAGAAAATAAAGCCCAGGCAAAGGAAACAATACAGAATGCCCAGCCAATTGTTTTACAATGGCTGAGTCTGTGGGAATGTGATTTCATCCTCATTTTTCCCATTACAGCTTTGTTCCCTGCCCTCCTCATTCCTTGACTCTCTGGGGCATAATATAAGACAAAGAATTTCACCATGTATTTTTAAGGGAGTGCTATCAAACAGATCAAAATTTGAACCTTGAAGTTCTCACAAATAATGCATATGTGGGAACAAAACTTGAGGGTAGGAGGCTGCAACTTCCAGCTAGGATCCACTTAGTATTTTATTAGCCATTTCCTGGTGGTTGCAAGCAAAGTGTTATCTGGAATTCTGCCAAATCATTCTTAAGCAATTTGTTGCAACGATTGTAGGTCATGGTCTTTTGCTGTTGGCAGGTGTTCTGGGCTTGTCCTTACTCAAGAAGTCCGGTTAATCCAGTCTGGTACAAGTCTTTTCTGTTCAGTTCTTAAAGATGCTCCCCTTTATACTCACAGACCTGAAATGTTAGCTAGAGTTGAACTCACACACTCAAATCCCCTTAGTGCCAGTTTCTAAGGACTGTGGGAAATTGTTGAGAGCTCTTCACAGATCTGCATTCATTCACAGAGGACTTTCCAGTGGGTTGGTGAAAATCAGGGGAAGGTAATGTGTAATAGCTCATGGTCAAGAGTTATCTGAATTGCATGCATTATAAGTGTGTGTTCTTTTTATTGGTCTGGTATCACATAACACTATAGACTGGCTTACACAACAAACACTTGTTACTAGTTTTTGTCTTCTTTTGTTTCTCGAGACAGGGTTTCTCTGTATTGTTTTGAAGGTTATCCTGGAACTTGCTCTGTAGACCAGACTGGCCTCTAACTCACATAGATCCACCTGCCTCTGCCTCCAGAGTGCTGGGATTAAAGGTGTGTGCCACCAACGTCCGGCAATAAACACTTTTTTCTTGTACTTCTAGATGCTGGGAGGTTTTAGATTAAGATGCCTACATACTCTTTTCCAAGTGAGGGCCCTCTTCCTGTCTTTGAGAAAGTTACTCACCATCCCTGTGACCTCTTATGGCAGAAGAGCCCCTGTTTCTCCTGCTCTTCATATTAAGGACACATATTCAATCATGAAGGCCTTACCCTCATGACTTCATTTTACCTAATTATTTCTCAAAGATCTTATCTTCAAATAGTATCACATATGTAGGGATTCAGTATGCTATCAGTTTTCACCAGTGAACTTGTTCACAGTATAACTATGTACACACTTTTAGTAGGAAACTCATTCAAGGTTGGGTAAAACAGCTTGCTTAAAGAGGCGTCATTCATCTGGGAAGATACTCTAAGCAGTTAAAATTCTAAAAAGCCATAGACTAAGAAAGTATTGGGAATTTCCCCAGCATCCAAGGTATTCGGGGCTCAAGAGAAACAGCATTTTCCACAGAAGTTCTGTGTATGACGTGTTTCAGAGAACACTCTGCCCATGGGGCATTTGCAGGAATCTGTCTCTCCATGTGTTAGTGGTACCACCCAGGGGCAAGAATTCTACTTCGCTAGGACAGGAAATTCATGAGGTTCCAATTACAATTCCATTTGAAAGAAGAGTTCCAGAGCAAAGAGAAAATGTAAAGACCATTGTCTCAGGCCTTGTTGCCTCTCTCACTGGCTGTCATTAGCCAACTTCTAGGAAGAAGACTGAAAAGCTCCCCCAATTATGACACCTTTGCTTAAGTATTCCAGGGACCACTAGGGCCATAAAATTTTGTTTTGGGCTATCACTAAAAAGTGTTCAGATATATCTGAAGGTAAAAGAGAACAAAAGCTTTAGGATGCTTCAAGTGTAATTTATTTGGTTTATGAATCATATTCCTTTAAAAATTAATATTACATAATTTGCCTGCACTAGACAGATATTGATGGAGTAATAAAGACAAGCTCTTCATCCAGTATTTACCAAGTGCCTACTGCATGCCTCTGTCATTGCTTGTAGCCTATATAAATATCTCAAATGTGCTATCATTTTTCAAAGCTCTCTAGATGGATTTCATCATTTATGTAAAACTTTGTTGACTTTGTCATGGCTTTCAGCCATTGCAGTATTTCCTTTGTCAAACCTTTTCCTTACAAACTTAAACTTATTTTTTCCATGAAAGGGAAGACATTGCCACACGTGAAGACCAAGAAAACCCTTATCTGACTGCAATGAGGCACGGATCACCGAGTACTAAATCCTTTTCTTCATGAACATAAGACACATCAGCATTCATTGTGTGTGTGTGTCCTTCTTCCTTTTCTTTAAAAGCAATTTCTTCATGCCTTTAATCCCAGCACTGGGGAGGCAGAGGCAGGCGGATCTCTGTGAGTTCAAGGCCAGCCTGGTCTACAGAGCGAGTTCCAAGACAGCCTCCAAAACAATACAGAGAAACCCTGTCTCAAAAAACCAAAAATAAATAAATAAATAAAATAGAAAATAAAAACATTATCTTTGCAGCAGTGGGATTGAACCTGGGGATCAACACATACCAAGCCATCTCTTTGTCACTTAGCGGTATCTCCATGGCTAATCACTTCCCTAAATCTCAATTCCTCCACCTGGGAAGTGAGTTGTTGAAACCCTGTGTGTGGTGCCAGTTTTGTTCTAGGCATTAAGCTGCTTCAGTTATGCCTGGAGCCTGTCCCTTCCAGCTCCGTATCCATCAAGAAGGCTCACCTTCAAGCCAGGGCTTTCCCTGGAGAGAGGACATCTGTATGCCCTGCTGCAGCAGGAGGCGGACAACAGAGGCCCTGAGCAACCCTGTTGCTCTGTGGCTGTTGAAAGGGGAAGTGCCTACAAAAGAGTCTAAATTCTGAGAATTGACTTCATGGGAGCCAGAAAGAAAGAAGGAAGGAACTCCAGAAGTTCACTTCAAGGACATGACTGGGAAGTCTGTAGGGGACAAATTTGTACCTTGGGGAGGGCTTTCAATTCCTTAAACATCTCCTTCCTTCTCCTCATTTCCTCCTCCAGCCACACGTTTCCCTGTTCATGGAGATATTTTTCTGCCACCTATGAATGAGTGCTCTGGAATGAACACACAAAGCTACATCCTTCAGAGGAGCTGTCTAAGAAGAGAGTTCTTAATCATAGTCGTCTTACTAAATGCCAATCACTACTTCAAACTCTTCATATTTTTTCTTTTTTTAAATAAAGCTCTTTGCCATCCCATGTTGTATTTGCAGTTTGCACCCTCCTGTGACATATAAAGTGAGCAGAGACTAAGTAAGTACCTTACGCTCACAGTGCTGGTAAGTGCCAAGTGTTTCACTCAATACCAGGACTATACTGTTTGGTCTCTCCTTTCTCTTCTGACTCAGGAAGCACTGTGGTCTCTCTATCTCTTTTTCTCCTTGGATTAAAATCTGTTTTAAGTACTTCCTAGTCTTAACCCTTGAAATGCATAATCAGAAGGCAATAAACTCTAATGGTCAAAAGCATGAATTCTGAAGGCACACTTCCAATGTGAAGACCCTGACACTACCGGACATCAGCTGCTTAGCTTGGATGAGTTATTTAATCACTTTCTGTTTCGGTTTTCTCATCAGTAAAATGAAATTTAGATCACATAATTAACTCAGAGGGTGATTTGATGCTGAAATTAAACCAGACAAAACAGGAAATTTCCTAACAGGTTGTAGATATATAATATACATTTATTGAAGAATCAGGTATTATTAACTTCCTTACTTATAAGAAACACAGCCACTGAGCTCTATCGGTAAGACCCTAACTGACAAAGGCTGCCATGTGTACCCGTTGTCATGCCAGTCACAATGCTTTACAGATGTTGGTGATGGTGGTACACTATTTTGGACACTTGAGTTGGACTTCATCCCTCTGAAGACACACACTCCATGCAGTACGGCAAAGGGTGAAGTTGGTAATAGAACTGGACTCGGTGTCACACTTGTCTCCCCATGGCTCACTGAACCAGAGGAGGAAAACAGAGACTCCTGAAAGCACAGATGACGTTGACCGACCTGCACTTCTGGACAAATGAGCTGTCTGGGCCCCAGCGATGTCCCTCTCCATCAGGAAACAATGACCCTTGTGCAATCCAACGTACCGAGCAGCAGCAGCTCCAGTTAGGGTTGAGATGTGCAGTCAGACTATTTCAATGTGGTAAGATTCATTTCTCTCCTGGGCTTTTATGAAGAAGAAAAAAAAAGAGATCCTTAAATAACCACATTATTATGGGTTTTTTGTTCATAGAAATCACAAGAACACCATGCAGCAAACAAACAGGTTTTTGCATTCCCTTTCTTTGATGCTGATGACAACCCTGTGAAGAAAACAGGACAAATCATCCAAATGCTCGCTGTGTTTTCTCCCCATTTCCAAAGTTGAAATCTTCACTTTTGATTCTTCCCTCACTTAGGTTTCTACAGTGGAATTTTGGTACCATGGATTATATTTTGCTACATCCTTTGAGTTTTATACATGTGACCCTTAAACTCCTCCTCTCCCGTCTACTCCAACAGGACTCTTTGGCTTCAGGTTCAAACCAATGGTCAGGTTCATTCCCCTCAAAATCCTTGTCAGCCTCTGAAATTAATGAGGTTCCCCAATCAGAATTGATGCCCCTGACAATCAAATTTTGTGATCTTTATTTAAAGATAGTTTCACCAGACACACAGGAAATATTAGTATAGCAGTACCTGTGACTGCGCCTGTCTGCTTAAGTCTAGGGAAGTCCTGTAAAGGTGGGAACTCTGGATTACTCATTTGCATAGCTTTTCTTCTCCCAGATGAAACCTTCTAATTAGTAATACACTCCAATAAAACACTCTAAGACAGTTTGTTGAATTTTAGGGTCAGTCGCTCCTTCCATAGAGGCCACCAACATTTCTTCAATGGCAGTTGTTCAGTGAACACTTTTTCATTGTTTTGTTCTAAAGTCATGGTGTTTGTCCAAGGATTTCAGATTGACACCCATGGAAGCTCACGTGCAAGGCAAGTGCAGAGTCCAAACTGCTCTAGACCTTTCCAGGGACTAGGAATTTGGATATCAATTCAATGGCATTTGTGGGTCTCCTCAAATTAAGTAAGCTGTGGTTAACACCCTTGGAGAGAATTGGAGTTTTCAAAACGCAGTCAATGACAGAGGAAAACAAATCTCGATTTGTAAGGAGTATAAAAGTATGTCACTTAAAAGTGTGCTTTAGAGAACTTTGGTTGTTTTCAAATTGTGTATACGACATTTTAGAAGGAGATAATTTTAACAAAACAAAATGAAGTACTGCTTGATAATTGCAAAGGTTAAAAAAATGTGTACGGAGGTATCAAATGACAATGTGTACAGAAATTCATCACCCAATATCTTATAGCTCTGTTTTCCCTATATTTAATGCCAAATTTACCTATCTGGTATCAATAATTAGATGTCCAACAGATAGCTTATTGGAAGTTTGTCTACTATGTTTCTATTTACAAAAAAGGAAATATATATGTATGTATTTCTATAGATATATGTGCCCATGTTTTAAAAAGCAGAGAATGGACCAACCAACCAACCAAACAAACAAACAAACAAAAACCCATAAACCCACAGATGGAAGAAACTTAATGTGCCAGACTTGGAACAGTCCAAAGAAGCCACAATGAAACACATCCTATTGTTAAAGCCAGTAATGAAGAAAAAAACACACGTTTCAATTAAATACAAACCCACACATTACCAATAAACAGTTGTCTCAATGGCAACAGGCATCTGGTCAGAGGCTGTGTGAGCCAAAGATGAGGAATGGACACTGTCAAAGTGAAGAGAGAAAATCAGTCTCCCTCAGATCCTCTACACAATAAAAATGCCTTCCAAGTATGAAAGCAGATGAAAATTTTTGACAAGGAAAACTCAAGAGAATCCACTGTCAACAGACCTGCGCTAGAAAAAACAAACTCAATGAAAGTCTTCAAGGAGAAGCAAAAAATACCAAATACACATTTGGATCTTTGAGAAAGATTATTGAAACTGGAAAATATGCAGGCAAATAAAAATAAATTCCTCTCATTTTTGATCAGTGTAAAACCAATTGGCTAGTTCAAAGAAAAAATAGCTATTCTTGTGCTGATAATACATATAGAAATACATCATGTCAACAACAGCTCAAACATCCAGGGTGTGCATGCGGTGGAACAGATTGCTGTAAAGTTCTCAAGCTATTTGCAATGCAGTATAATACATTCTCTAAACTAGAATGCGATTGAGTTAGATATTTATGTCAAGGCAACTATTATCAACAAAACCAGCTGAAATTTCATGAAGACCTTTTTTTAAAGGCCAAGCATGTTTGGGGCCTTTCAAAGGAATAAAAACCCAATAGTGATACCATGTTTCTTAAAAATATGCCTGGGTGGTGGTGGCACACGCCTTTAATCCCAGCACTTGGGAGGCAGAGGCAGGCAGATCTTTGTGAGTTTGAGACCAGCCTGGTCTTCAAGAGCTAGTTCCAGGACAGCCTCCAAAGCCACAGAGGAACCCTGCCTCAAAAACAACCAAAAAAAAGTATCACTATATGCAATTTTGTGTGTGTGTGTGTGTGTGTGTGTGTGTGTGTGTGTGTGTGTGTGTGTATATAAGAGAGAGAAGGGGTAATGACTGATAAGCTTTTAAAATAAATTTGCAAGCAACAGCAAATAAAGACTAAATAAATAAATAAGTGATCCATTAATAGAGTAGAAAGCCAGTGTTTGACTGACTTTGAGGAGCTAAATTTTGTAGTTTTTCAAACTTGACACTGGATAATTTTTATTAACCATAAAGGAAGATGTTCCCTTCAAATTGAAAGACCTGGTAGAAATTAGCATAAATCAATTGTCCAAGTTGGCTTTTTCTGTGAAGTGGCAAAGTGGCATTCTGTGCCACTGGGTGAGCATGGATAGACTCTGTATTATCATTGTTTTCATCCTGAAAACAGAACCTGATCATGAGGAAATAACAGAACAAGTTCTAACTGATGTGGATGTTCCCCAAGGACTATCTTGAATGTAGGAAGCCCCTACCTCTAGGGCTTGTGCTCAAGGTTCTCTGTGTTAGTAAGGACCCCAGATGCAACGGGGCACCATGACTGGGAAACAGAGACTCCCCAGCTATAAACAGTGTGTCCCTGGTCACAGCTCACTAGAGGAAGAGAGAGAGGGAGAGAAGAATTACCTGTCTGGCTGTTTTCATAACCAAAGCATGAGAGTTCAACTTTCTGTCACTATTTGTGGTTTGTCACAAAACCCCATGTTGGAGATGGTGTGTTGTGGAGAATATAAGAGGACTTGGAGGGGGCATAAATGGGAAGTAAATACGATCATATTTCCTAAGTAAAAAAATTTAAGTGGGAGAAGAATCTTAATTAGTGGTCTTCCAGAAATGCCATAGTGGGCCACCAAACAACAGGTGTCACTGATGTCAAGGATCCTGTTTATCTCAGATCACAAAAATGACAGACAAATTATTTTATGCAAGGAGAGGAAAGCAGGCAAACGGTATCATCCTAGGCCTGAAGCTAGATTGTGAATACGAGGCCTGCTCTTCCTTTCTGATTCCACGCATAGACCCCTGATTTTGAGGGAAAAGGAAACCAGGAAGCAGCTGAGAAGCACCCCCACGAAACAGAGCGTTTAGCAGGAACAAAATGTGCCTGTAACCCCATCTCCATATTTAGCTCAGCCACCATCCATCATTTGCCGAGGAAAGCATGGAAAAGTGCTAGGTCTGTGTTGAAAGGAGGAAAATTGTGAGTGGCATCCTTGCCAGCTAGCGTTGGAAGTAGGAGGCAGCAAGGGGCTCTATCTTCTACCTGAACTCGGATGCACTACTGCCAACTTCAAAACTGGATGGGAGAATCAGAGCTAAAAATTTAACATAAGCTGAAGCCTTTTGAAGTGTGAGTGGATGGAATGAGATGTGTGAACACGCACAGACCCGGTCCTTCTGTTCATCCCAGGAGGCTCCCCGCCTGTGGATCCTGCAATACCCACAAAAGGAAGAGACTTTCCGAATGAGGGCACGCCGTGGGGTTCCCTCTGTGAACAGTGTCAGGATGCTGGAGAGATGTAAGCCTCCTCTCTGGCCAGTTTTAGATTTCAAGCGATGGGGCTTCCTGGGGTCTGTGATGGAGCAGCCCAGGCTGTCATGGACACCTTCAGACACTCCCTGGCACGTTCACACTGTGGATATATCTGTGAAACACATTTGGCTCATTGGCATCCCTTGACGTTTGACTGTATTTCTGGGCATTGCCGCAGGAGCTCGGAAAGCTCTCTGAAGTTGGCTCTCTGCATGCTTTGCCTGTGGGGGCTTCGTTTGGATAAAACCTCCCCTCGGGAATTCAATTCCTGGGGATCCAAATTGGAAGCCAAGTTGTTAGATGCGGAATCATCCCTGTTCTCCAAGATCTGGGCCTTCTGGGTGATTTTGATGAGAAGCAAGAACACGGAGCACAAATGCAGCACACGGAGAACAAAGGCTCTGAGTGTTTAGTAAAAGGGAACACTGGCTTCACATAGACGCAGTGACTGATCCCTATGTTCAGCTGTATTTCTTCCTGCAACTCACTGCCTCAATTCTTTCATGAAGGAATAATGCAGTATAATGATTCTTTTATTTACTTCTCAAGCCATTGAGCACAGTACTTTAAAAAATCATGTAGCTCTCTCTAGATGTTCTGATCTAAGTTCTAGTGACAGTAATGCCACAGGCATTCATTTTCATTGGTGACCATGCCACCTTCAAGGTGGAGAAACAGAGATGAAGAAAGCTCCAAGTGGCATAATTCAGGACTCCTGGAATGACCTGAAGAGTATCCTGGCACACATCACTAGCATAGGTAAAGGTAACAATGCTGAATTCAAAGTGTGGCTTCCCAGGAATGTGTACTGCTTTTACACCATGATAAATAAGGCTGAACCATAGTAAGTGCTGACTATCAGCCAGCTTTCCATGGTTGACACATCCCATCCTCCAACTTGGAATTTAATCCCCCCTTTGGAGTCACCCTCCTGTGTCTCTGAGTAGATAGTGGCTGTTCTTAAGGATTTTACCTGAATGTTCTTAATAATTGATCTGGCAGAAGCTCAAGTCTATCATTGACTTTGTTGAGATCACTGCTCATGTTTTTGCCCGGTTTTGATCAATTAGTTACCTAGAGGAAAACATAACACTTAGCTTTGAATTGCTTGTGCAATAGTCTGTTTGAGGAAATTCTCATGTGTTTGGTAACCTTGGAAATGAGAGAAAAATCATAACGTTGAGATATGTGTTTGAAATGTTGAGATTTGGGGAAAATCTTAAGCAGCCGTGTTAGCTAGGGTTTCTATTGCTGTGATAAAGTATGATGAAGAGCAGCCTGGGAAGTAAAGGATTCCTTTCGTCTTAGCCTTCTGTATCAACTCCATTCCTGAAGGAGTTGGGGTCAAGGCAGGAACCTGGAGGCAGAAATGGCAGCAGAGGCTTTGGAGGAATGCTGTTTACCAGCTTGTTCCACATGGTTTGCTAATCCTGCCTCCTTAGACACCCAGGACCCCCTCCCCAGGGGTTCACAGCCCTCAGTGTTCTAGACCTTTGCACATCAATCTTTTAGTCAAGGTAAGAGCCCACAGGCCTCTCCATGGTCCAGTCTTGTAGAGGCATTTTCTCAATTGAGGTTATCTCTTCTCAGATGAGTCTGAGCCTGTGTCAAGTAGACATAAAACCAAGCAGTACACAACCTAAAACCGCCCAGTTGAATTTTAAGATCACAAGAAGGAACAGAAGAAGGAGGTTAGGGGAAGGAAAGACAGTTCCCTAGAAGCTATTGTGGGAAGGAGCAGTAGTTGCTCTTTTGGTGGAAAGGGTTGGGGCAGGCTGTGAGCAGACTAGTTATTAGTTATAACAAAGACTGAGAACTTAGCCTACTCTCATCCTGAGAGACTGAAGTCTCTCAGCTTCCCTTGGGAGAAGAGTTTGCTCATAGACATTTGCTATGTGATGTCGAAGTCTGTGAAGTCTGATTGCACACAGTCTGGCACCTGCAGAACCTGCAGTTATTTTTTTTTCATCCTAGCTTGTCTTATTATTCCATATATCATGCGTCATTGTGAAGGCAAATTACAGAGAGCTGTTTTTCCTAGTGTGGCGTCCATATGAAGCTTTGTGTTGCTTTGTTCGTCTTGTTCATTTGCTTTTGTTTTCTGGTGCCTTGGTCCCTGGACTTTGCTCTGTGTTTGTCCACCTCTGGAGCAGCCGAGTTTGTTCAGAGGAAGCTTTGTTTCTTCTTGCTTGCAGCTCCTGCTGATAGTTGCCTGTGGCTGACGAACCCTGGAGTGAGAGCCTAACACAGGAATAAGATGCCTTTTTTCTTACTTTTTAACTAGAAACGTATATAAAAAAAAAACCCAAAGGCCAGGTCCCAGATGTAGCACTTTCTTTTTTATTCCCAGCAATGCAACAACCTCCACGGGAGGCGACTACTTTTCTCACATGCCGTTCCTCTTATATATTGACCCATCTATGGGTACAAAGTCTGTGTGATTCTTCCTATCCTGCAAACATGATCCACAAAGGCCCTCAAGACCCCCAAACCATAGAGAAACCATTTACTCATCATTTCTCTTACTTATTCCATCTACTGCCACAACACACACCTAGATATGGATTGTGCAGTAGTATATACTGCATATGTGTAAACTCTTAGAGGTGCGTGCATTTACAGAAATGAGCAAAAGTCGACTAAAAGAGAACTAAAAAGAAAAACTTGAGTTCAAATGAAAGTGGCACAAAATTATTTCATTGTATTAACCCCTTCATCACTATGGTAGCAGCAAAACACTCCTATTGTATACCAACTCTCTGCTGAAAGTTCTTCACTCACTGAGAGGGGACTTCAGCATTAGGATGAAATTCACAAGAAAATCATAGCATCATGCTGTCTGCATAGCAAATCAGGGAACCCGGGGCCTTCTTCGAAATGACCAGGAAGTTCAGAAGGTTACAGGGTAGAGGAAAAGTGAAGGAAGAAGGTTAGGGCTTACTCACCAAGAGTCACTGTAGCAGAAAAGAGAAGCAGCACTTCCGGTGTGTAGACTGAAAGAGGAGTTGAGAGTTGGAGGGGAGAGGCCATCTAAGAGCTAACAACCTTTCTGGTGTGTAGAGGTGGAGGACAGAGGCCATTGGAGAGATGACAACCATAATACTTCAGACACACCAATCTCCATGTCACCAGGATGTTAAAATTCTTTCAAGAAAAGGATTTTAGGGAGAAGAAAAGCAACCAAAATAACAAGACGCTCAGTTGTGACAAGTGGGGATTGCGCCATGTAGACATTCCCAAGACGGTCAAGGGAATGCATGACAAAGTACATGTACGTACTCACTCACAGGAGCTCCCACTTTTAAATGAGGAAGAGGTTTACTACTTCCCAGTTCATTCCTCCCAAGAGGGAAGCAAGCAATAGTGGAAGCCCAGAAGTAGAGTGAGAGCTTGAACTTGTGACCCAGAACTGGGCCACTACTCACCCATTTTGCTTTCTTCTTTTTGTCTTTGAAGACTTCTCACACTATGAAACATGGGAAACAATGTGTGAGAAGACAGAGTGGCAGTTATGCTCTGAGTTTCGCCTCCCCCCACCTTTGTGAACTTAGAGAAAGTGTTTAAAGTTTCTGAGCCCCACATCTTCAGCTAATTGACAACAGCAGCGGTCCTTAGTTAAGGAATCCAGTACCACAGCCAGTATCCAGTTCCTGCCACATAATAGTTACTACATTTTATTAACTCAATTTTCATAATTAAAAATTCTAAGTAATAAGAGAGGATATAAAATAAGTTTTCCAAAATTATTCTCTCAGGGTGCTGGTGGGGGGCTCACTCTGTGTTTGGGAGATGATATGAAAGTCTACAAATGAGAAAACCCATCAGCTACCTTGACACTTGCTTTATCAGTTCTTAACCCAATCTGGAGAGGCTGAGTTTCATACTGTAAGGGCACCCGGTTGAGTTGTCTCTATTCAGAGGACTTGGTGACATGAGTCTTAAGAGACACCATGAGTGCTCAAGGAGATGGTGTCAGCCGACAAATCCTGTAGCCTCTGGAGTGTTTTCAGAGTAGCCATTTTCCTGACTCCAGTTTATACCAAAGACCCTCAGTACTGGTTTATAGTTTCAGATCCTAAAACATTGAGTGAGTCACTCTGCAGCGTGAGTGTTCACTCTATACTCCAAAAGGGCGTTCATGCTCATGGCTCTGCACTGAGGATGAACCTGGGAGGTAGTATTTCTCCATCCTCATTCCATTTCTCAGTCAGCAGCAGATAGGTACCAGGCATGCTGGCACAAACTTAGTTACCACAAAGTTCTTGACTTAAAACACCACTAATACATTCCATTCCAATCCCGTATGGGAGAAGTCCCACAGTTCTCTCTGCAGTGAATGAAGGTATTCATGGGACTTATTTATTCTGAAAGCTCTAGAGGAAAGCCTTCTTTCTTGCCTTTCAAGCACTAAAGGATGTATGTATCCTTATGCTCCTGGCTCAGGGTCTCTCCATCATCAAAGTCGTCACTGCTGCCCTGTTACCCTCCTCTCTGATCTCAGCATGAAAGTTTCTGTAAGTTGGAAGGCTTGTGTTATTAGACTAGTTCCATTTGTATCATCCAAAATAGTCTCTATAACTCAAGGTCTGTAACTTGTCCTCTCTACAATGCTTTCTTTGCAGAAGGAGGTAACATATCCTCCTGGGCTTCAGGTATTAGACTGTGAGTGACTCTCTCAGAAGGAAGATATATTGTTATTCTGCCCACTTTAAGCAACCAGCCCAGTTAGAACTTGTGGCACAAACTTCTAAATTATCTACATATTTCTAGATAGCACATTCGGCTTTTCTTAGAGAGGACCTGGAAGAGCTCTTTAGAGTGAACACTGCAGCAAGGCCATGAACGGGGGACAGAGAGAATTTGGCCTTGCTATCTCATGCCCTTCAGTGATTTCACAAGAAATTATGTCCGGGCATTAGCAAGGACAGTAAACAATTGCAAGGATATGGAAAGAGGAAGCAAATGGGAGTGAACTGGGAAGTGTCTAGAAAGTGGGGTCTTTCCTAAGAAAGGCTCTGGGAACAGAGCAAAGCCTGATGATAAATAAGTAGCCCCCCCAAGATGGTTTTGCCAGAACTAGTGTCTATGTCCAGTCATCTGAGAGTGAGTATAGCAGAAACAGGATAATATAGCTCTGATAGATGCAGCATGTGCAGGCAGCCTCAGAAGTCCCCAGGATGAAAGTTAGAGAAAACAAACAAAGTTCCCCTGCAGGTAGTGCCATTGGGCGGGTGTCCCTGTGGCTTTGTCTATGGCAAGAGTTGATTTCATATTTGTCTTGAGAGCCCAAGTGATGTCAGCGAGCGTCTGGCCTCGATGCAGCAGTTTTCCTTATGAAATGCCCCGTCAGGCGTGCTCTAGGATTTGCCGGGGGCTTTTCCGGCATGTCATCTTGTGCTGCCCCTGAGGAAGTGGACAATGGGTGAGTAAAGCTGGGAGGGGCAGCAGCAGGGAGGAAAGGGAAGTTGGAAGGGTGGTGGGTTTCATGGAGAGGACTGGGGAAAGTTTATCGCCCCCCTCTCTCCGGTTCTTTACTATAACAAGGAGTGTTTCCAGGAGCTGTTTGTCGGACAGAAGCTCAAGGGAGGAAGGAAAGCAGTAATGACGCTGAAGAAGAATCTTACAGCACAAAGAAGGTTCTTGGGGTGTGAACCAGAAGTTACAACCATTTCCTAAAGGGAGGACAGGTTTATTTTGGTCCATGGTTTTTCGGAGGTGTCTGTTCCGAAAAGGTGGAAAAGGTGTGGTTTAGTAGCTCACCTTACAGCTGGCTGGCTGTCAGAAAGAGACAGATATACTCACACAGAGAGACAGAGAGGCAGAGAGACACACAGACACACACATAGACAGCAGACAGACAGACAAACAAACAGATAGAGAATATGCTCATTCCCCCCTTCTTTAATCCCATTTGAGATTCCAGTTTTTTGAGACAGTGCTACCCAAATTCAGAGGGAATCCTCTCCCGTGTTTATCCTCACAAACATTCCTAACGGCCTCTTCACTCATCTTCTGGGCAAATCTCAACACAATGAAGTTAATCAAAATTAACCCACCCTCCTTTTATTTTACTAGGAAAAGTGGAAGCTGTTTCAGTGTCAGAACTACTTACTGATGTGATTTATTGGAAATTTTAGGATCAGGCCTAGAGAGATGGCTCAGTAGTTAAGACCACTTGCTGATCTTGTAGGGGACTCACACTGATTCCCAGCACCCACGTGGTAAATTTCAAACATCCATAATCCCAGTTCCAGCGGATCCGGTGCCCTGACCTCTGTCAGCAACAGGCATACATGTGGTAAGCGTATATAAATGCAGGCAAACACTCTGACAAAAAATAAAATGTTAGAAATAACTGGTATTATTAGAATCAAACTAGCAAGCAAAGAAACTGACATGGGGAAATACAGAGGCTGTTGACAGAGACCTGAGGTGATGACTATTTCACAACGCATCTGTACAACAAAGCATCCTCACACTTGGAATATGCACACTTTTTGTTGGTGAATTAAACTTCATAAAGCCTGGGGGAAAAGCCAAAGTAAAGTAAGTATCAATGACCTCAACTGTGTGCTTGGGGAAGTGATTTCTGCCTTTATTGGAATTTGTATCCATAACATCCAGGGAGACATTGCTCCATTCCAGACAGACTCCAGGCTTGTCATTCCAATGGCCTGAATTCAAGCCCAGATCATCATTATTGATAGGATGACACTGAACAATAACCACAAACCTATTTTTCTCATCTCCCCAAAATAGTAACAACATAACATATGGAGCTGGTATGATTTAATAAGATGAAACATTTAAAATGGTGCATTATCTGACTTTTCAGACTCAAAAAAGTTTAGTGGGCACTTTACAAACACCCTTTGGTGAATGCGTGTATCAGAGCAGTTATCATCTGCCTGGGCTCTGATAGCAAGGAGCATAATGGAGGAAATTAGATGATGGCTCACAAGTAGAGGGCACTGAAGAAGACATAATGGTACACCTTGGATTCCTTTGGATGGTTCTACGAGGCATTAAATAGTGTTGGGATGCAGAACACATCTATTACTCTTTTACCTAATCCAAATGTACAAGTCACACATCAGAAACTCCTGTGTATAGCTGAGCAATGCAACAGATTCTACTTTCCAAGGTTTAGAATCTGTCTGTGTCTACTTCTGAAGCATAAAAATGCCATTTGAGGAATTCCATTAACATGGCTCTAAACTCTGGTACTCCTTATCTTTAAGAAGAAAATGCAGGGAAGAATCATCTGCAGAATTCCCCCATCTCACATTCCATGCTTCTAAAATAATTCCAGAGTGCCAATTTTGGGTATTTCTCTTTATAGGCATTCACTCTGCCTGAGTGGATTCCTATGAGCAAGGCCATACGCCAGGAATATTGTGTAAGTCAGGTCAAGTGAGCAGGACTGCTCCTTCTGCCTCAGCTTTGCTTTAGCAAATCTTTCAAGCTGGCTTTTTTATTTATAACTCTGTAGAAGACCAAAACAACTGTGCATCTGATGAGGGTGAGGAGAAACCAAGCCTAGCTGCAGCAGCGTATTGCTAAATGGTGACTTCTCATTGACGTATGTGCTATCACAGTCCATGCAGCTGTGTGTCATAGACTTCTCAGGCTTGATTACAAACAACCTCTGACAGACTGCTCTGGGAGAATGGGGAGGGAGCAGTTCCTTCCACAGACTCTGCTCTCCTCGTGGAACAAAGGCTGGTGTGTTGAAGGACAAATGTCATCACTGGGGGAGGTAGTTTGAGTACATTGAAAATCAGAAGTATCCATAATCCCTATTTGGGCCTAAGTAATTATTTTTACTGGTAGTCCCTAAGGGTCTTAATTTCTATACACACACACTCTCTCTGTCTCTCTCTCTGTCTCTCTCTCTGTCTCTCTCTCTGTCTCTCTCTGTCTCTCTCTCTCACTCTCTCTCTCTCTCTCTGTCTCTCTCTGTCACGGATTCAAATTGTCTGGAGCACCTGGGTAATTGTATGTTCTTGACATTGAACTCTTTCCTAACCTCTTGTTATAACTTCCTCAGCTGTGTCCTTTGCCTTTTATCAGAGTCACCAATAGTCTCTAGGCCCATTGGTTCAGCTATCATTAGGCTCCGGTAGTTTGCTCTCTTGTGTACCTGTAACTTACTTCAAAGGATTGAGATAAATGCTTCTTTGGATGGGGTTATAACAACCCGTGCTTATGACTTTTGGAATGCTTCCTGTGTTTATGTGTATGATTATATGGAATAAGTTCACTGAGGGTAGGAGCTCACATGAATGTCCATATATACAGAGCACTTGCGTAGCTAGTGTTAGTGTTCAGGCATCTGTACTGACCTGTCCTTGGGGTCCTGACAGGAACCGCCCTCAGCTGCAGCCACTAAGAGTACCGCCTGTGCACATTCACTGTGTTCCCTTTTAAAAGGGCCCTGCCCACCTCCACCCCTCCTTTCTTTCTGTCTCTCTCTCTGTCTTTCCTCCTCTCTTCCTCTCTCTTTCCACCTTTTTTCTCTTTCTCCTCCCCTCTTTCCTTTCTCCTCTCTCCTGCTGCTCCTGTCTCCAGAGGATGGTCTCCCTCCTTCCCTTACCCTTTTTTATGATCCCTTTCCCTAATACAAAGCCCCTCTGTTTGAAACTTGTCACATGGCATCAGCCTCTGGCAGGCCGCTTTCCTTAAATTACAATATCCAACACATAGGAATAAAGAGACAGTTTCTTACACATGAAACATTAAAGACACGTGGAGGTAACTGAGCATCTAATAGACCCTTCATGCTTCCTACCATTGTAAGACTTTTTAATGCTAATGGACTACATCTTCACTTCTCACCAAAACAAACAAGCAAACAAACAAAAACAAAAAGCCAGTGTTGTTGTGATTCTGTTTTGTATGCATACTTCATGCAGATGGTTTTTCCTCTTTAACTCCTTGCATGTGATGGGAAGATAAACATGGATATTTTTGGAAAGTCTGTAATGCTCATTTAGACCCTTTCCTCAAGTGAAGACATGAAGTGCAATGACTAAGGTGCCATTAGTTCTCTGGTTAAAAAAAAAGACATTTATCTATTTAATGAGTGATAAGTTTTCTGTTTTTCCTATTAGTGTGGTCATATGATTTCTATTCAAAACCTGAACTACTGTGAGGGTGATGAGGGTCACTCTATTTATAGAAGAAGATGCTGATTGCTGCCCTATCACCCAGAGATGATGACCCCAGGATAGTATTCCCATAGCTGTGATGTGTAAGGAGACAGAATATTCTATCAATGATATGACAGACATGGCAAGGTGGATTTTGTATCTAGGTGGATGACTGGCAAAGTTAATGCTATTGACAGAGGTATTTATCACTTATAGTTTCTAAGAGAAGTGGGCATGCTAGTTCATATAGGGCCACTGACAACATACCAGAATATATGAGGAGTGAAGGAAGTCATGGCCCAGAGACACCACTCCCCTTCCCCCACCGCCATTTTTGTACTGTCCACAACTGGAACAAGACAGTGTTTGAGTCATGTTGGTAGACTCTGGGCTAGTGCCTCTTATCAGTTGTTTCCTAATCTGAGTGGTATAGTGTAAACGGACACTGAGAGTTGGTAAAAGGAGATGGTTATAGATAAAACTCAGGCTTTGCTGGGGGTCTATAAATGGATTACATAGATCTGTGCAATAAGACCTTACAAGCAAGTGGAGTTGTCACAACTTGGCTGTTGGTTTCCCTCTGTGACTGATGGATACCAAATGGACACACACACGCGTGCACACACACACACAGAGAGACAGAGAGAGAGAGAAAAAGACAGAGAGAGAGAGAGAGAGAGAGAGAGAGAGAGAGAGAGAGAGAGAGAGAGAGAGAGAGAGATCGTAGAACCATGGTCCTGATTGGTGGGGAGAAACATTTCTGGACTTGGACTTTGGAACTCCTCTGAGAAAGTCTATGACCACGGAAGACTGAACATATTAGCTTTGAGTTCCGTCCTACACAGTTCCCAGGGCCTATTCTCAGCTTAGTGATAATAGTTCCCTGGAGAACTAGAGTGCCCAGAGGCCTATCAAACACAGACAGTGCTGAAAGAATGTTGAAGAGTCATCTTTGACATCAATGGCTTGAGAAAGGTTCCCCTCCAGGTTGACCTGGAGACACAGAAGTTGGGTCCTTTTTGCTTCTTCTCAAGAATGGCCCAAACCGATTCGCTTCTCTTTAAGAATGGTGTGACTGTGAACAGATGACAGAGGCCTGTGCTATGCCCGGGTAAGCTGCAGGAGGTGAAACCCAACCGTTCTGCTGGGTACCCTCTCGTGACCCCAGCAAGAAGGCGGTGGGGCCGGTAATAACTTCATTTTGCAGCTGGCGACAGTGACAGGAGTTGAGGAAAGACAAGCAGCCCCCATACACTAACCTGTTCTTGCCTGCTTAAAAACCTGTGGAAAGTCTCCCAGGAATGAGAAGCCCTTCCTTCGCTTGTTCTAACAGCAGGCTGGCTTTTGCATATCTCCCAGCATGTTGCCATTTATGGATCCGGGCAAAATAACAGAATTGCACAGCTCCAGAGTACCAGACTCCTTTCCCCCATTTTTTTCTTCCTCACCGAGTTTCCTGTTTCTATGGCAATGAATAGGATGTTTTGCACCAAGGAACACTTTAAATGCCACTGGGGGAAGGTAAGAAGCACACAGGGCTCTCTACAGTGCAAGAAGGTGAAATGAAATGCTAAGAATGCTAAGAACTGACTGTAAAAAGAAGAGAGAGGAGGAGGAGGGCTGAAGAGAAGCGGAGAGAGGGGGGTGAGAGGTTAAGAAGCAAGTACTTAGGACAAGAAACATGACAATCCCATGACAGCTAAGCACTGAGACCTCTGAGTCGTCACTATGAGTATGGGACTATCCTCAAGTACACTAAAAGAGCTTGTTCACCTCAGGGGAGTACCACGTAAAATTCACCTGGAGACAGGACTCCTGGATGCAGGAGGCCTACTGATAGTCTCTTAACCCAGGACCCACATGGAAGTGGTTTTCAAGGTACGATATATGGTAGGAGAGTTCCAATAGGATCCCCTTCAAATACTGTACATTCTGGGGTAGCACCAGGCCCCTGGGCTTCAGCTCATCAGGCCACAGTATTAGATCTAGAATTTCCCTTAGTGTTACTTCCTAGGAAGGTGGGAACAAATGAGTATGCACTCTACACAGGGATGCTAGACCAAAGCGATGGGTCCACTTAAACATGCCTTAGCAAATTAGTGAGTTTATTGAGGTTACCTAGAGGTGTCTGGAGGAGTTCCTTCTGGGAACATTGATGACTCACAGGCAGCTATGTCACCAAAGCCCTACCCCAGTGTGGACAGTGACAAATGGCAGTTGCATCTCTGGAACTTCCTGCATGACGTGTGGGCAGCTTGGCTGGTCAGAATCTCCTCTATTCTTAGTGTTTTTATAACCCTGGGAAGAGGCTTCAGGATTCCTGTAAGTTTCAGGAACTTTCTGAGAGGTATGTTTTGCTTACCCAAGTATTAAGGAACCGCCTTCTAGGAGAAAATGTTTTAATTGGGAGGAACCATCCACACAGCATCAGTTGCGTAAGGTTCTCCTTCCTTCTTTTCTTTTTGTGTTAATCAACTTTCTACTCTGGTAACAAATATGTGAAGCACTTATCTTATAAAGAGAAAAGTTTATTTGGGGTTATGGTATTGGAGGTTTCAGCTCCATGGTTACTTAGCTCCAGGTTTTTGGACACGTGGCAAGCCAGTGTGTGGATGCCATGTGGTAATGTACAAACTACTCATTTTCACTGTTAGGATGTGAAGGAGAAAAGGGAAGGCTTTGTGCTTCACAATCTCCTTTTGCAGCCTCCGATCATGACTTAAAGACTTTCTCCAGGCCTTTGCTCCTAACTACCCTACATTCCACTATCCCTAAGCTTCCATTCCATGGACCTTTGGAAAATTTTCCAGATCCAAGCTATAGCTTCTTCTCCATTTGCATGGAGTTGTCTACACATGCTCCCTAAAGGGCAGAGGTTCTCCAGGCTGTACAACAAAGGGATGCAGAAAAGAATCTGGAGAGTTCCAGAAAGACACACACAAAATAAAACAAACAAACAAAAAAGAGCACCATAGAACAGATGCTGAAGGAGCTCACCATGAGCTGTGGGTGGTACATCAGGTGCCTTTTGCTTTGACATCTGCTGTTTCTTCCACCAACGCTACATCAAAACAGTCCAAGCTCTATGTAGGTCCAAGTTCCTCATCTGAAGGTTTCCCAGGCTATCAGGTACAGAATTAAAGTCACATAGTAGGGACAACCGATGAAAGGGTAGCCTCAGACTGGGGGGACCCTTGTTGAAGGCCAAGGCAAACATATTTGTCCAGATGCTTGAGGCACACTCAGCCCCACCCGCACCCCCTTCTTACCAGAGACCTGTCTGTTAAAAGGCTCACCTACAGCTGCTTGTGAAATTGTCTCTTGTTAACAAAAGTCCATGAGGAGTCGTATGAGCCAATGGCATCTGCACAGAGAGGACCAGGTGCCAAACTGAGCAGGAAATACCAGAGGCCAGGGTCAACAACTGGGGAACAGGAGTTAAGGCGAGTGTCTGTCCTCGGATAGCTTTGCAGGGCCCTGCTTTCCAAGGCCTTGGCCAGGGTAACCTGGTTTATTTTCAGTTAATCTGGGTATGCCCTAATTTATGACGAGAGCCTGAAATTTGCATGTCTACTTTAAGAGACCCTAACAAGTACACATAATAAAATGTTAATTTATGCCTTCTGTGAGGATTGGAATCGAGGGTGGCTTTTGATGCAACTGCAAAACAGAACAAATCTGGAAACCCTGGCAGGCAGGAAGGAGAGTGGAGGAGGGAACGCACACTTCTTTGGGTTTTAGCAGGGTGGCTGGGAAGAGGTGGGGGACATGTCCTGGCATTCAACTCCGTTTATAACCCTGAAGAGACTTTCTACAATAGTTGAGGGGGTGTCCCTTTGCCTCAGATCCCTGACCAAACACAATATCCAATAGCACCAAGTATCAAGTAGGCTCAAGGTAAATACGTGGTGAGCTGATTCACAACTCTGGGATGTCTTGAACACTAAAGTTTCCTTCCACGGTTCTGGCACTGTCAGTTCTTGCTTGGAAACTCCATACCTAGCTTCAGTCTTAAAGAAAACAACCCACACTTGCACACGCTGGGTTTCTGAGCAGCTCCAGCCACACCCCAAAAGGATCCGTGAATTCTGCAGACAACCCAGTGCACACTGACCTGGGCAATCTTGCCTTCATCTTTGGACAGACCTTCCTCTTTCTGGTGCCATCCCCATGACTGACACTCTACAACAGTGGTTCTCCACCTTCCTAATGCTGTGATCTTATAATAGAGTTCCTTATCTTGTGGTAACCCCAACCATAAAATTATTTCCATTGCTGCATTCTAACTGTAATTTTGCCTCTGTTAAAAATTGTAATGTAAATATCCATGATTTCAGATACTCTTAGGTGACCACTTTGTAAGGGTAGTTCCATGGGCAAAAGTTGGGAACCACTGACCTGGACTCTCCTAAATTGGCTCTATTATTTAGAAGGACAACTCTATTTATTTACTTCTTTTCATTTATACTGACCTCAGGTTTATTTCGGATTAAATTAGACCAGCAGACTTTTGGTGGATTTGTGTAAACAAATTTTGGAACTCCTGCCAAATGTGTGACACCACATCCCTCTAAGAACCATTCCTTTTTCCAACAAAGGGAATCCCAAGTAACCAGACATGCTATAACCCATCCACTACAGTCATGGATTGCATCAGGGTCCTCTTTGACTCACCTTGGGTAAGTATTACTTTCCTCTTAGGAATTTATAACTGTATTTAAGGAAGACGACTCGGGGGAAGTATCTGTGTTTGGCACAGGCATGGAGTCTGACACTAGCCTAATAGTCTAGGCTGGCTAGCTATAGAGTCTCAGGTGTGGGCTGCCCTTTCCCAGTGCTGTGATTACAAGTATACCACCATGCTGTTCTTTCTGCATTGGTTCTGGGGACAGAAGTCGTGCATGTCTTCATGCTTGCAAGGCAAGCACTTCACCTACTGAGCTACCACCCCATCTCTGGTCTTTCTCTTTGCACACCTCTATCCCATTCCTCTGGCTTGCTTCCTTCTGTCTCCCTGGATCACTGCCTGGGCTAGAGTGGTCTTTCCTCCGGCCATACATGTAATCTGGATTAGGCACTGGAAGCTTTGCATTTTCATGTAAAACAATACAAATGATCACAGTGGAGAAAATGAACTCCCAGTGGGCACAACACATTTACAGCGATGAAAAATTTACGCAATTAAAACTGGGTTTAAACTGCTGAAGAAGTGAGTGAGCTAAACTCTGGTTTTGGTTTATGCAGAGGAAATGTCGTCCCTTCAGGAAAACCTGAGCATTTTCCAGCTCCAGAGAAGAAGCCAAATAGCTCCAGTGTTTTCCCAGATGTAAAGGGCAGGGCAAGGTCTGTGTACATAGAAAGCATGCAATAATTTATCAGACCCTACTCTGTGTGCATAACGTCAGTGGACTACACAGTGAAATGGCAGAGTTTTGACTGTCCACTGAAAATAAAATCAGATGCTGGGATGTAGAGATGGATCAATGGCCAAGAGCATTGACTTCTTTTCCAGAGGACTAGGATTCAATTCCCAGCACCTGCATGGTTGTGGCTCACGACCATCTGTAACTGCAGTCCCAGGACATGCAAAGGCCTCTTCTGACTTCTGTGGGTACCAGGTACACGTGTGGTACACAGACACACATGGAGGAAAATACCCACAAATAATGATAACAACAACAGTAATTATTATAATAATGCCAGAGATTCTGAGATGTTCTTGGTGGGAGTCCAGTGGAAACGGGGGAACACTGTTGGTGTACATTACAGGCATCCTTATTTTAGCCTACGGAGCCATGGCATAGAATAGTTCACACAACATTTGTTACAAAAAGAAGCTCAAGAAGTTATTTCTTTCAAAATGTATGCACAAGAAACCCAATCTGTACTTTGTGCCAACATTGTCATGGTGACTCGTCTCTCTCTGAGGTGAGTGGTATGTGTTGCCTACCCTGGGGTCTTCCCACTTCCATCTTGTACTTTTGTTCCATCACATCTTTTCTTTTGTAATAAGTGTTTTTCCATTATCACGGGAATGGAAAATGATGGAGCAAGGACAGGAGGGAGGGAGCTGAGTTAGAAAAAAATCAACAAAAACAAAACAGAGACAGAGTTGAGTCCTGCAAACACGACAGACGGGATTGTAAGACTTTTTTGATGGCCACACATATGGAGAAGGTCTCTCACTGCTTACACCCTCCACTGGGTTTCTCCTCTATTCCTTCTGGCTTCCTGTCATCCCTTGCCAAAAGAAATGTTTTTCTGTCATTCTTTGAAATCATTTTAATTCTGTTTTGAAGTGGGCTCCAATTTGTTTAAATGCGGGATCGCACACGGTTACAAAGAATCACAATTTTAAAAGTTGGGAGTAGAGCCTGATGAGAAATAAATTCACTTACATTAATTTTTTAAAGGCCCCCATTAGGATAGACACTTCTGGGAGGCTGAAACCCATTGCAATACTGAAAAATCTCACAGTAACTTCAAAAACTCATCTTTGAGTCACTTGTTCAGAGGCGGTGGTGGGAAGGATGCTACTTTGCACGTGATAAACATTGGGGATTTGATAAATTAGCTCCCACAGCCACCTGGTAAAACACAACCACATTGGAGGATTGGGTTACAGGAGAGAGTGAGGAGACTCTTACAGGAACGCTACACGAAAGTGTCTAGTTAACTTCACGGTAACCCACAGTGTCATCTCCGGATTCTTCACCCCCATACTGCACAGCAGGAAGAGCATGGAGCATGAGGGTTTACATATATAATTGTAGAAGGCAGAGGCCACCTGAAATGTTGGAAATGTGTCAGATCTGAAGAAAGAAACCATGTGGCGCGTCAACGATTCAAAGCTGTCCAACCGACCGAACGAGAAACACATGTGAAGACGGTAGGAATATGAACGAAAGTTTTTTCTTCTGCGGGGCCCGTGGGTCATCTGAGTAACTGTCTCAGGCAATGGCTTAGGGAGGGGTGTGAGAAAAGAAGCAAGATCTGGGGAGCCATCTGGTTCTTGAGTATGAAGGAAATTTCTAGTAACTCTATTCTTCCAAGTAATGCCATTGGGAAATCACTTCTGGAGAAGAGATGACCCGGCCTAGATGATTCCGAATTTTTTGTCCTCCCGCGCCCCCTAGTGTAGGATGCCGAGTAGTTACTGGGTCAGTGGGTTCACTGAAAATCTGTCATTCTTAATTACCCTCTTTGATGAACGAGAGACGTGAGGGGTGTGTATGTGCAGAGAATTAGAAATAGACTAAAGTTGAGTATTGGGTTAAATTGGCAGCTGTGTAAGTCTCAGGGTACATTTATAGAAGAAAAGAGCTACCTTGATATGCTCAGTACCAAGTTGTGAGGAAACTGGGCAGAAATGTCATTATGTAGCCCAGAGTGTTTCTCCAGACTTAAAAAGCATTCCCGAGATCACCCCGGGGACCTTGTGAACATAGATAGTTTTGACTGTTTTTCACAAGGTTCCTCCACTCTGTGTCTTTACCATACTCTCAAGAGAGGTAGAGGACATTGGTCTATGGATGGCTCCTTCCTTTAGTGCATGATGTTGCCTGTCCTCAGGTAGGCCTGTGTGGCTCCACCAGCCCTTCCGGAGCCGCCACCCCATTGTGCATTGGTCCCCCCCCCGTCCCCCGTTCATTCCATCGCAAGCGCTTTTGCTGAACCCAAGAAGCATTTACCAGCAGAATCTACTGCTTCTGCCAGTGGATTTTTCATCACTACCTATTACCTGTGATTCCTGGAGGCATTTTTTTTCACCTACGACTTGCAGCGAAATGGACTGTTGTTTCATTTTATTTCTTTTTGGGGGTCCTGCCCAGTGCACGTTGTATAGGAGATCTCTACGAAATGAGTGTGTGGCCTTCTATTACAGGTGTTGGTCTGGAAGTACTTCTGTTCTCCTTGCAAAGAGTCAAATTTGAATCTGAAGGGGCAGAGGAGAAAGGTTGGAAAGCTCTTTGGTATTGTAAAAGAAATCTCCCTAGCAAATCTAGGGAGAATTTGGATTTCTTAGTATGTTTATGATAAATATTCCCTGGCCTTGGAACTTTCACCAAAGACTCTCCTTAAAGGTAAGGGCCTCCTTTTGACTTCTGCTGAAGTTCACCATAATCACTCCATGTGAAAACATTCAAACTTCCTGAGCAGAGAAATATCAGACCAAGTAGATGTGAATATATACACCCTATTATAGAAAAAGTAGTATGTGCTTCAAAGAAATGAGAGTGAAATTTTCAAATCAAGGAAAACGTTGTGCCAAGAGAGATATTGAAAATTCCTTTTTAGAAGTCTGCATTGTAATGGGTCTTTTTGTTGTGAGCTTGGCCATGAGAGATGGGCTACAGTGCTGAGGGATAGGCCAGACACTTGATGGCTGAGTGTGTATGAAGGCCAGACATCCAATGAGTGAGTGTATATCACAGGGTAGACATCCAGTGTGTTACTCAGACGAGACATTAAATGGATGAGTGTGTATGACAGGCCAGAATGCAGTGAATGAGTGTGTCACAGGCCAGACACCCAAAGTATGAGTGTGCAGCATGACTAAAAAAGATGCAGATGCGGATTGTTTCCTGCAGCACTGAGCTGGCTATTGTAAAGTTAGTTGCATCTCTGTGGTGGTGTGAAGAGGAATGGCCCCCCATAGACTCGTGTATTTGAGTGCTTGGCCCATAGGGAGTGGCACTTATAGGAGGTGTGGCCTTGTAGGAGTGGGGGGGGGTCTTGTTGGAGGAAGTGTGTCACTGTGGAAGTGAACTTTGAGATCTCATATATGATCAAGCTATGCCCAGTGTGGCACACAGTTGCTTCTGCTGCCTGCGGATCAAGATGTGGAACTCTCAGCTCTTTCGTCAGCATCATGTCTGCCTGCACACTGCCATGAGGGTAACAGACTAAATCTCTGAACTGTAAGCCAGCTCCAACTGAATGTTGTCCTTTATAAGAGTTGCCCTGGTCATGATGTCTCTTCACAGCAGTAGAAATCCTAATTAAGACGATCTGTTTTTCCCAGGGTAGAAAACACTGATGTAGACAATGGGGGACAGATACAATTGATCAGAGGCAAGCATCTCTACACACTTTCTGTCTATAGCACTTTAAATATTGACATTAAAAGGTGGGGCCGATGACTTCTGAGTCTGCTGATGAATAAGCTGTAGTTATTCAAAGAACTGCCAGGTTATTGCCTAGACCATTAGAAATATCAGCTGAGGGAGGTAGTCCCTGTACTCCTATCTATAAACGGCTTCATCTTTAGCATCTCTGAGAGCTACCAACAACTTAGCTCAAATATCTCCAGTCAACAATGTAATCATCTCTTATTTTAAGACATTTCCTATTATTAGAAAAATAATTTCTCTTCACTGCCATGATTTTAGAAGACAAAAGTGGAAATATGAAATTAAAAGTTGGAAATATCCTTACCACCATCTTAGAGATAACCACCACTGACAGTTTGATGGCTGCTTCTGCATCTTCCAGAAATCTGTTCATGTGTTAAAAGCAAATGTACAAACACTTTTATTTTGAAGATATGTGTGATGTATATTGTAAAGTTAGCTTTTATCCCTATTTGTTCATCGGTTTTTCCTAAAACATCATTTTAAAATGTTGAATAAGCACATTTAACTTCCAAATACTTAGTAGGACCTTTTCCTTCCATCAAATACAAATGTACTCTGCCCTCTGGAATCACAAACAATAAAATGCTAAATCCTTCTCGAGGCCTGATTTTCAAAACCATGAAGACTGCTCTCAGGTATCCCTGAATCTATTTTTTCCTTAAAAGTTTTTAAATTAAAATGTAATTGAGGTATATTATTTTCCCATTTCCCTATTCTCCTTCTTCCCTTCAGCTCTTCCAATTTCCACTCTAACACCTCCCTTGCTCCCCGATTTCCTCTTAAATTCAAATTCATAACCTCTTTTTCTCTGATGATCATTTTTGTGTGCATGTGTATGTGCTCTCTCTCTCTCTATCTATCTCTCTCTCTCTGTCTGTCACACACACACAAATAAATATAACCTTCTAAGTATGTTTAGCGTTGTTTGCATGAACATGACTTCAAGGCTGACCATTTGGTACTGGATAACCAATTATGGGAGCTCATCCCTGGGAAAAATAAATTCTCTGTGTCTCGGCATTCTGTAGTTGCTTGTAGTTCCATGTCTAGGATTGGGCCCAAGCGGTTTCCTCCTTCCATAATAGCATCCTATGGATGGCGTTGTTGTTCAGCTTTTGTTCAGGCAGTCATGTTGCTGGAGTATTGTGGTTGCAGCTTTCTTGTCATTTCTAGAAGGCACAACCTCACATCTGGCTCTTGTACTCTTCCTGTCTGTCTTCTGCACTCTTCCCTGAGCCTTAGGTGCGAGAATTGTGTAGCTTTAAAAGCTGATCTCTGCATTTTGACCAGTTGTGGTTTTGTGTAATAATCTCCATGTATTGTAAAGAGAACTTCTTTTAAAAATCCTTTTTATATAAATTGATACATAATAGCTGAAAATACTTATGAAAATTTTTGAGCATTTGGCATGTGTTTGGACTAAAGATCCATCACACAGTTAAGATGATACTTGGGTTCATTCTTCTAAAAAAGTTTGCTCAGGCCCGTGAGTGTGTGTATGTGTGTGTGTGTGTGTGTATGTGTGTGTGTGAGTATGTGTGTGAGTATGTGTGTGTGTGTTCAGCAGACTTAACATGACTACTACTGTCTCAACTACTTTAAGCTTATAACTTAACATAGTTTGCTGTACTGCAGGTATATAGACCTTCAGGTACCTACTATAACTAGCCTTGGAGCTGAACCATAGTTTCCCATATTTTCCCTTCTCCAGTCCCTGACAACCACCACACAAATCTGCATTTGTGAGTTTGGTTGTTTAGATGCCTCATACATGTGGTACCATTGTGGATTTTTCCTTCTGTGACTGCCTTATTTAATTTAGTGTAACTCCCAGCTTCATCCATGTTGTGGTATATGGAAGGATTTTTCTTCGTTTTACTGTTTAACAGTATTTCATACCATGTGTAAACTGCATTTCCTTCATTTGACACTTGATGGACATTGAGGTAGGTCCTATATCTAGGCCATTGTGAATAACCCTGAAATGACATCTCAGAAGTGGAGCTAATAGTTCACATGGCAGTGCTATTTTTTTTGAGGAATACTTGACAAGAGTGCCAAGAATATACAACGAGTTTTGAGTATTCTGGCACATGTCTGCAATCCTAGCACTTGAGAAGCAGAGGCAAGAGGATCAGGAGTTCAAGGTCATCTTCAGCTGCAGTATGAGTTTGAGGCTAACCCTGGCTATATGAGATCATTTCTTTAAACAAAAGGGAAATGAAAAATGTGGAAACAAGGGACTTTTCAACAAGTTGTGCTGGAAAAATATATAGCAACATGCAAAATAATGAATCTAGACCATTTATCTTATAACACACACTCAGCTACAAGAGATCAAAGAATTAAACATAAGGTCTGAGAATTCCTTTTGAAGTTTAACCTGGCTTTGGTTCTCAGGTCCCTTATGGTTCTTGATTCTTTCTTACTAGTCAGTCCACAGATTATTTGTTTGTCATTTCTCCAGAGCCAGTCATAATGTTTTGAGGGATTGCCATAATTATCTCATCCCTTTGTACTGGAAAGGATCCCTTTGTCTAGCCAGAGCTGTGCTGAGTCTTGATATCCCCACTCGTCACTAATATATTATGTCTTGCACATATTGCTCTCACATCTGCTGCTGCTTAGTACAAAGCGTCTCTCCTACCCTTGCTTTATGACTGGATCATTAAATGTACTGCTCTTAGACCCAATACACTTGTGTTTATTCTTTGACCAGTCTAACAAATATTTATCCGAAATTTGTTATGTGACAAAAGCTTCAATGGGCACTAGGATTACAGTGTTAAGTGATGCAGGCTTGTTCTCTTGCCCTCATCTAGCTGTGATCTGCAGTAAGGGGCCTGGGAAGTTGTAGGCTCCTTTCTTTGGATCATTCTTCAAATCCAATCAGAGAGTGCTTGGTTAGCCCATCACAGTCCTACAACTATTGCACAGGTGGCCATTTTACCTGGAAGTTTGGTACTATAGTTTGTAGAATTCACTGCTAGGTAACACTGTTGATCTTACCCCCAGTGCCCTGCAGCAGCTGGCATAGCATTGTCTGGCATTCTGAAAGCTAGCTAGAAGGGAAGAGGTTTCCAGTTCAATTCTAGCTTGAGTTTCCTTTGTCTTGCAACCACATTGTATCTGCTTGTGTTTTGAGGCAAGGTGTCTCACTTTCACTCGTAGTTTGTCAATTTGCCTAGGCTGGCCCAGGAGCACTAGGGACCCATCCAACAATGAGATTACATTACAAGTGTGTGTTATCGCGCCTTTTTTTTCCCCTGTATTCTGGGGTTGAAACTCAGGTCTTCATGCTCACAGAGCAGGACTTTGTTGACCAAGCTATCTCCCCAGCTCCCTGAAGAACTTTTATTTATGACTCTGTTTAAAGTGGATAAACAATATGGTTAATATTAAATCAACTTAACCATTTTGTTTTACGATTCCTTGCTCACATGCCTTATTATATGCTTGAATCCTAAAATGCTTGATCTTGGCTGACTGTGAACACATTCCCCAAAGCCCCATGGTGCTTTGTAAGTGGGCTGTCAATCAGGAGCTCTGACTTAGGATGCAAATATCTGCCCTTTCAAGCTTCATATCTCTCTGGGTGGTGTCCTTATGAACTGCTCTCAGTCGGATGATAAGCAAATTAGACTGTGTTCTACTGTATCCTGCAGAAGCCACTCCGGGGCTCTGTTATTTTTGCTCATAGTCTTACACTGCTCTTTGCTCTTTAAAATAAGTATATGCTCATTATTCCTCCAAGCTCCACTTTACAATATCCAAAGGGACCAATTCAGTTCCCAAACAGCCACCTATTTATTTGTACCACAAGTATAAACAAATGAGAGGCTGGATGAGTGTTTCATTTTTCAACCTTTTTTGACACCGTGGAGGTGCATATTGATCTCTCCTTGCTCTTGCCAATCTCCAGCAACTACCTGGATGGAAGGAAGACAGTGCAATATTTTCTAGTCCCCAGCCGAATTTCTCTCCCTGAATTTTTGCTTCATTTTATCATATGCTTCCATGGCAGATTGCAAGCTCCAAGAAGGAAGGGAAGCTTGTTATGAAACAGGAAGTGAGAGTCAAACTAACATGTGCCAAGCAGAGCCTGTGGCTTCTATTTGAGTGACAATGCCAGCTCAAATGCTGAGCTAGAGAGAGGAGGGGGTCTGTCCTAAGTGCAGAGTCACTGCTTTCCTGAATTATATGGCTGATACATTTTTTTGTGGAACAGTAATTTTTTTGAAAATTACTTCCAAACTTTGTTTAAAAATCACATTGCCAAGAAAGCCAGACTACCCTTCTCTCGTAATTCCATGACATCACTCACTTAAATCATTTTTCAGGAACATCTCTGTTTTGCTACTTCCATTTAGCATTATCTAATGTTCTTCCCTGAATCCACTGGAAAATTAGACTCGTTTTGACATTACCATATATACACATCCATATTAGGCCTGTTTTGAGAAAATTTAAATTTTAGCAATTGCATGTTATGGTCTCTCTCTTTCTCTCTCTCTCTCTCTCTCTCTCTCTCTCTCTCTCTCTCTCTCTCTCTCTGTGTGTGTGTGTGTGTGTGTGTGTGCAGAGAATACTTTTTTCCTGTCTGGCAGTGAGTCACAGTCTTAATACCTTGTACAGCTTGCCACAGGCTCCTTTCTCACATGTTAGTTGCACTTTGAAATAACAGTTAGCTCCTTTGCAGAGGATACAGGGAGAAGAGACAGGCAGGTCATTCTGGTACAGGTCTCCGACAAGGTGAAATTCTACTGCAGCCTTCCTGTCAACCTGGATGACACAAAGACAATACTTCTCCCTGGTACCAGTCAGGAGACAGACCCTCAGCATGGGCCAGAGCGTACTTCCACATTTTATATGGTGCAGTGTTTAAAAAAAATACTCCTTTGATGTCATTCTTGGAGCTTTCAAACACAGAAGAATCACTGAGCATTTGTACTCTTCTCAAAGCATGTTATAGATAAATTAATAATAATTTCCAGGTCACATTTTCAGTACAGAGTGCTACATTTTATTTTCATCTAAACAGTGATTGCAGTTATTGAATACTTAACTCATCTTGGAAAAACTAGTCTGGGAAAATTACTTTGGCCCATCTAAAGTATATGACTCATTGAATTATTGAAACACAGTATTTATCAAGTCTCTAATATTTAATAAGTACTCTCTTAAAACGTTATATTAAAACACTTTAAAAATCTCTGCTTTGATTTTCTGATATGTTTGTCCTTGCGTTATAGAATAAACAACTGAAAAGTTCTTCAGTGGATCTAGGAGATATCAAAGTCCATACACATAGGCTCATTCTCAATCTGTCTACAATCCATAGTCCACTCAAGAATACCATCAGAAACATTGGAGGGGATCTCACAAGAGAACATTTCTCATTCTTTACAGGCAGAGGAAGGAGAGGACTAGGAAATGCTTTTAGAGCTAGAAGTGCTAAGACAAGAACAGCCCGCACAGCATAGCAGTGGTCAGTTTAAGTGTCAACTATGTCTCAGAGCACTGACGCTCTGCACTGTAAAGGGAAGGTGGCCCAGGAAGGAAGAAATCATCCCAGGGCCCCCTGTGGAGGGGCCTCTGCAGAGTACTAACCAGAGTCCACTGGCTATTGCTTTAGTGGGCTTCCTATTGCACATCTCAACAAGAATGTCATCAAGCAGAGGGGACAGAGAAGGCTTTTTTCTACATCATACATGATAAAAAGACATTTTCCTTTTTAGTGATTAGAAAAGCCTTGAGTTTTAGATTATGTTGCTCTACCTCTACTATAGACAGACAACTCCTATTGTCTGCATTAAACTCCCACTATAGTAAAAGTAACGGAGATGGTGAGAAAAATGAATGATGCTATGCATTTTGAAGAAAGCGGCATGGGGACCCATTGAAGAAAACTGAGGGATGCGTTTCCATTTTTTTTTAAAGAAACATGCAGTTGATGCAGTAGCTTCCACTTTCACAGAAATGGGTATAGTTTGGTTGATCATGTGAAATAGGGCATTGCTGATGGAATATACAAATGTATGCATATGTTTCAAGAACGACAATTTAATGATGGCTGGAGCACTGAAGGGGTCGAGGGATGTGGTAACCGCACCAGGGAACATATGCTGCATCGCTTACCAACAACGCAGCTGCGCTGCAGGTACCGAGCAGATGAGATGAATTAAAATCATCTGTTTCTACTATTCGTCTCAACCCACTTACATAATTCTGGGCCAACTTTGAGAAGGAGGATTTGCTGAACTTCCTCCTCCCCTACTTCTTGATAAACAGTGAATTGCTGAGTGCTTACCACTGAAGAAGACAAATCCCTCACAACTCAGAGAGTACAATGTAATGTGGGAAATCCTTCACCACTCAGAGCGTATGATGTGATGTGGGAAATCCTTCACAACTCAGACAGTACAACGTGAGAATGACCCGGGCTACCAAGAAATCCCTGTGAACAGAAAGTTCATGGTTTTGCTTAGAGAGGCTGCTGTCTCTCTAAGACCGTTGGCCGGTGGGACTCTGGGTGTACCCTTGGGGTAATGATTTCCACACAGTGGGAATAATTCTCAAAGCAATATTCAGTTCAGATGTCCTTTTCTGTCCAAGAGTCAGGGTGGTCTCTGAAAGCCTTACCATAGCTCTGTGGAGAGGAAAAGAAGGTATTTTGTAACAGGCAAGTGGCAGCAATTCCACATTGGAGAGTCGGCTCTGGAGACAAGCCAGGCTCTCCACAGTCTTGTGTTTGCCTGAGTCTGTGCATTCACAAGTAGGACTCGAAATAGCTCGAGTTATATAAAGACGACTGATGAAGACTCTGAACTTTAATGTGTGATGCTGTGAAATCATAGAAGACACTAGCAATTCTCCAAATCAGTCTTTAAAGAAGGTCACTTGTACGTGTACAGAGCAGGAAAAAGGCCATGCCTTGTCCTGGGAGGATTAAAAAGCAGGGTCATGATACAAATAACTGCCCAGCTGTGTCTGACCACATATTTCCTTGGTGAGGAAAGATCAGAAGTAATATATCAGACTATCCTGTAGTTCTATCTGCAGGCTAATTGTCATTAGTTATTGTGAGTCTAGACTATTCCAGGTAAGCAAGATGTTAAATAACTCTGCATCCCATGTTCTGCCACATCAGCTTATCAATATTCAAGGGTTTATTGTGTATGCATATGCGTTTGTATATATGTGTGCACACATAATTTCCTTTAATAATCTAATAAAATCCTATCTAGACCTGTAACAGTGAGATATGTGCATTAGTTACATGCTACTGATATAGTCACACTGAATAGCACTCTCCAAACACAACCCCAGCAGGGCAAATTCCTCTTGAGTATATCAGAAGAGCAGCCACAAGTCTGTGCTTGTTAAAGAGATTCATGGAATGTTTGAGAACTTAAACAGACACCAAGTGCAAAGCCTTCTTTTATAGGCAAGGATGCTGAGGCTAGGACTTCCAAAGGCACAAAAAATTACCCTGAGACTAGAATCCCTGACCTCAAGACCATCCTTCAAGTTTTGGAAGAAAACAGAGGTAACTGATGCTGCTTTTTAGTAGAAGACATTGTGCATTATAAACATATTATCTGTTTCCCAAAGGATTGTATTTCCCAACCTGATGACTGTACCCTGGACATCAAACAAGCATGACAAAGAAGCTAGAGCCTTGACTTAGAGTCTCTCTCATTCTTTATTTCACACTGGTTCTTGGAGAATGGCAGAGCAATCACTTGTCTTTCCTCAACATGACTAGGAAACCACAAGTCTGAAGAGGCAGATGGTGAAAGGGGACAGTTTGGAGATTGGCATGACAGAAGCTGAAGTGTCTCAGTCTCTAGCTGGGCACATCTGTGACCTGAACATTTAATTACCTCTCAGGAGGAGTCTAAAGCCTATGTTCCTACATGTCTTTCTAATCACAGGTAAATGCTACTAGACTCCTTATGGGCCCAACCATAGAATGGAGGGACATGTTCTTTATTTGTTAGTAGGAGATAAATACAAATCTCCTTTGAAAACATGCCACCATTTCTAAAGTCATGGAAGTAAGACCTTTTAGAAGAGTTACAGTCTCAAGGGATGAAAACAGAATATAGGAAATTTCTCACAAGGAGTGAGTTTTATGAGCTAAGTTCCAAGCTCTTCCCTTAAACACAAGGACAAATTCTGGAAATTCCAAGATGTCCTCAGGAAGGGACACAAAATCTAAAGGGGTTGAAGTAAGGAGAAATGCGTGGGAACCCTGGTGTGGTCATATGGCAGCTAGCCAGGTCCTTTGGTGAGTGGGAGTGTGTGAGAAGCCACTTCCTGTCTCCTACATTTCAACACTCCTGCTTAAAGGAGGTGTTCTGTTGGAGAGGTACTCGAGGTGAGAACAACCAGGCACTGCCTTGTATGGAAATAGATTAAATAAAGAAGAAAGGGAAAGGCAGCAGTCAATGGTGGCACCACCAGATATACAGGGAAACCAACAATGACTGTACAGCAAGCTTCTCCTGACACAGTACATCCGAACTAATTTTTTCTAGAATATTCTCCTCCTAGCTCTTCATGAAAATATCCTTCTTTTAATTAGCCAATTAAGTAAATTTTCTCAACCTGATCACAGTTTTCCCTCCCTCCTTCCCTCTTCTCCTCCCAGTCCCTTCTCTCAAACTGCCCCCCATCCACTTCCTCTTCCTATTTTTCAGAAAAGTGCAGGCCAACCATGGTATATTACGTTGCAGCAAGACCAAGCACCCCCTCTCCCATTAAGGTTGGACAAGGCAACCCAGCAGGAGGAAAGGGTCCCGAGAGCAGACAACAGAGTCAGAGACAGCCACTGCTGGTTCTGCCAGGCATCCCACAAGAGGACAAAGCCACACAACTGCAGCACATGTACAGAGAGCTCAGGTCAGTCCCATGCAAGTTCTCTGACTGGTGGTTCAGTCTCTGTGAGCCCTCATGATCCCAGGTCAGTTGACTCTGTGCTTTTCCTGTGGTGTCCTTGACTCCTGTAGCTCCTATAATTCTTCCTCCCCAACTTCTACAGGATTTCCTGCGGTCCACCTAATGTTTGGCTGTGGGTCTCTGCAAAAGATGTCTTCATATGTGGCATTCCTGTTCTCCCACTTTTGTCTTTCAGAGGACCCTATTCATTCCCTTTACAATACAAGTCACAATGTTAGATTCTCAAACATATTGCTAATTTGCTAAGTATTTGTTGAGAACACCATTTATTTCAGGCATTGTTCTCAACCTGGGAATGGTGATGAACAAGCAGATGACAGACTCCAGTCCTTTGACCATCCAGCACAGTGGGAATGGGAATATGTCCCACTCAGGAAGACTGACCTGAAGCCAGGTATTGCGCCCTCATATAGCTGAAGAAATAGTATGAGAAAGTTCATACTCTTGTCCTGAGAAATAGCTCATTCAGGAACCCTTGGAGTTCCTTAATTAGGATCTATTGATGGGAAATATTCTTCTGTATATATGTTTCTCTTAGTGGTTAATGAGTAAACACTGATTGGCCAGACAGGAAGTGACATAGCTGGACAGAAACTTGCCACTAGTAACCACAGAGGTCTGGAGGTCTGTACAAATAGACAGGAAGTGACGTACCTGAGCAGAATCAGGATATAAGCAGGGACAAACAGGAAATCACTCTCTTCTCTGTGAAGACACTGAGCTGTCATCATGTGGCAGTCAAAGGAGTTGCAGTTCCAGAATTCTCCAGTAAGCCAAGACCACATGAAAATACTTATATTAATAGAAATGGGTTAGTAGTTAAGACAGAGAGAGCCAATAAGAAGCCCTAACCAAGGACAGACAGCTTTATAACTAATATAAGTCTCTGTGTGTGCATTTGGGGCTGACACAACTGTGGGACCAGGCTCATCACAATCTGTTTTTGTAGCATAGAACTCCATGGCATCAAGTTACCTTTGTATCTTCTTGTTCATTGTGTCCTCAGCATCTGGTACATAGGTAGTGCTTAGAAATGGTTATAGGGGATGGCTGGCAGATGGCTCAGTCATAGAATACTAGCCTAGTATATCACAGACTTTGGATTCTATTTCCAGCATAGCAAAGTGTTAGTAAATTATTAAAAATTAAATGTTTGTAGAATGTATACAAGAAAATGGTCCATAAGAATACCCATTAGGAAAAGTCTGGGCTAGTTCCATAAAAAAGATAGCACAGCAGACACATCCTAATTTTGCTTCCAATTTCAATCCTGGTCTTCCTGCAGAGAAGCATCCTATTGCTCAGCTGTGTTTGACCATTGTATCATCTTTAGTTAATACTTAAAGTGAAGCTTAAATTCCTCTTGTATTATGACCGCCTATCTACCTGTTTATTGATGCTGTTGTGTTTGGTCTCCAGGAAGCTAACCCTAGTTCCTGAAATGAAAACCTCGTCCCCTCAGCTTGGCTTTCAGTGGATGACTCAAGGGCTGGCTCCCACACCCTGGCATCAGAACTCAGAAGCCAGGCATTTGGGAGAGACTTTATTTTGGTATCTAAGTGAGAAGAAAATACCTGGAGCATATTGCCAGCGCTCAAGAGGAAACAGAGAGAAGTCATAACAATAAAGATGGTATCTTGGGTGAAGGCGATTCCATTTATAAGCATATATGCTGTGCAAGCTCTGCCTTACATCATGGGTCAAGATGTTCATTCTCAGTTTCATGGAAGCAGTTTTGTGTTGCCGGTGGACTCTTGAGTCTTGGCACAGCTTTGGAGTGGCTGTAGACAGGAGGGCTCTGAGTCTTAAAAGTAATGAAATTCACACATGTACCAATGGAATCAGGGAGGACTGGAAAAATCTACTTGGGAATGAAGTGAACTAAACAAGGAGGAAAACTAGCAGTGAGCAGTGTGTTTGTTGAAAACTTTTCTTAGCAAGTGGACAGAAGATGTTACTACCAATAAAAATGACAGAAGCAACATCGTCATCATCAGACACAGGGCTGCAGCTTCTGTGCATCAGCAACTTGGCTTTTACAATAATGATGCCACAAGGAGGATTATGATACCCAGCAGTATATTCACTTAACCTCTCTCCAAAGATGTGATTGCAACACAGGTCTGATATACTTGGGGATTTGACCCTAGCCCTGTGTTTGACCAGATGGCTGTGTAGACTCTGAAGGAGGTGGAATAAGAAGAGTGGCCAGTCATTAATAGAGTCTCTTCTCACTTGATCTGGAATTCATTCTCATGAGTTGTTACACACAGAAGGAAGAAATCCTCAGGGACTTTCCCTTGCACTCTCTATCATTTCCTGCCCCTTCTTGTATCCTAGTGAGTCATTTGCATAGGAGAAAGGTCCAGGTGGGAGAGATTAATGGACTCCTCATGAATATTTTATAGGGAAGGCATTTATATCCTCTTTTACAGAGAATACCGAGGACAGGACAGGGACTAACTTGGAACACACCACACAGCTTCCAAATGGTAGAACTCAAGTAGTTGAACACAAATGTTTCCCACCCATATCTTCACTCTTTTCGAAACCAAATTAACTTCCTTGCCTGTAGGGGTGCTTTCTTTTTTCACCTGGTACACAAGGACACCACTCTTTTCTCTATAGAAAACATGGAGGTACATGCGCCCACACAGCCCACATTCCCTTTCTCTGCATTATCTAGGCAATGCCTCTTGCTTCTTTTTGCAGGGTGTCTGTAGAGCTATCAGTCCATTTTTCCTTATCTGTGGCGAATGGTGGATACAGAGAGTAAATTTTAAAATGTCGGCCCCTTGAAGGAGCAGATAGAAGGTGGGGTGGGGGACAAGTAGGGGGAATGGGAGGAAAGTAGGGAGGGGAAATTGGGGTTGGAGTGTAAAAAGTAAATCAATGAAAATGTTTTTTAAAATAACTAGGACTGAAGAAAGTCATCTACTAAGTTGTTTCCCAAGAAAGAGAAGCAGCACTTGATTGTGGATGAGGCGAAGGATTCAGTCTTCATACTGGTTTTGCTGGGTTCCATGCAGAGGCAGAGGGCCAGGACCATACCAGGGAATTATCAATGTCAGCAAATGGAGTTATGAACCAAGCCTTCCTGCTTTCTGTGGACCATTCCCAATGCATGGTTTCTCTTTCACTCCCTTTGCCTGTCCTTCCCCTCTCTATTTCATCATTCTTTGCATTATCATCTCATCATTCTCTCTCCTTGTGTCTCTTCCTCTCTCCACCCTCCCTCTTTCCTTCTCTCATTCAGGAAAAAAATTCAATCCAACAACCACGATGAATGTACTAATCAACTACCTAATTCCTCCTCCGAACATCTGAGGGAGTGTCAGGACAGAAAGCAAGCCAGAAAGAGAGAGAAAAGGGGAGTCAGAATGAAGCTAGCATATCACATTTATGCCAAGGAGTCCTCTGCCTTCTCTGTTGGAGCTGTAAAAGCCCGAGTGTGCAGCCAGAAGCAGGAAGGGAGACTGCTACATGCATGACTCAGTGTGTGTGCAAGACAAGAAGACCAAGAGGGAAAGCAGGCACAAATCTAGAGAATCACCCAGACCAGAGAGCGTGGTTCAGAAGAGAAGACCTTAGGGCTCTGAAGAGGTCACAATTATGACACTGACTTTAGGTTTCTTAATAGACAGGACAGGATTCCTTCCTCTTCAAATCCCAAAATTCTTCTTATTCTCCTGGCATGGACACCAATATGAAGTAGCTTGTGGGCTTCCAAGGAGAATTAGAATAAACTGTAGCTCTCTGCTAGATTCTTCAAGAGCTCTTTGCTTTTTAAAAATAGCAGCCCGAATGTCATTGAATGCCAAGATTTATCTGGATTACAAACTCGTCATCTTGAAAAGATTCAGGTGTGGTGCTGAATTTTTGGAGAAATAATGCCCCTATTCCCACCATGTGACTTCATCCTTTAAGAAAGGCGATATTCACTGGGTGCATGTGATTCAGGGCAGAACAAGGCTGGAGAGTGTCTGCTGGTTTCCTAGTCATTCTTAAATTAAAGCTCTGCAATCTGTTACATAAATCTCTATTTTCTTATTTTAGGTTCAGCCAGCATTTTGCTAGTGAATAAATCAGACATCCAGATGTCATCTCTCCCCGACTAGATATAAATCACAACCACAAGGCTCATTAGGTTTGCCAAAATTGCTTCACATGTCAACAAAATCTAACATTACTGCCCAGGATTTGTCCCTCCACCCTTCCAGCCCCCAGCTGAGGAATAGAGAGATCATTTACCATTGGAAGGATATCAGAGAATAGTCTTGTTAGGTCTTGTGAAACCCTCCCCCAGACTTATGGGCTTCAGGGGACTGGGAACATCCCTTGCTCAGGGGCAGTGAAGAACGACTCCTAGGACATTGCTTTCTCTTCTCATGAGAGAGGTTGGAACTGAACAGCACTGTGGGGCAATTGCTTCATAGGACTGCAAATAGAAACCGAGTGGAATTTGTCCTTAGCAACCATCCCCCTTCATCTGATGTATTAGGGAAGGCTGTGCTGGAAGGAGGAAGCCCACACCCCAGAGTCTTCTCAGACGTTCATTTCTTACATCTCTCATGTGTCATTGACCTACTTCCCTTATTTCTTCAGAGACTTAGTGGCCCTGTCATCTCTTTCATCTTCTTGAAAGTTCCATAATCTAGGGCAGCTGGGTAGTCCAAAAAAAGGCGGAGTCTGCATAGGTTTATTCAGGGTGTATTGTGTGGGGCCCAGAAGGGCACATTATTATTCTTCCCACAATCCAAGTCCTTCTCACTACCAAGTAGATGGTCATGCATTATCTTTTCAAGTTCAGGGGAAGACTGAGTCTGCAAATACATGGCTAGCTCTGCCTTGGAGGGCAGCTCTCTCTCTTCTTCCATCCCAAAGGTGACTCCCTTCTTGATGGTTTGGCATGTTGTTTTCTTCTTTGCTGTTAATGTGTTTCAACAGTTGGGGTGTCAGGACTTCTGTACTGGGGAATCTAACTCAATGTTAGGCATGTGGCCTGGAAAAAATGTAAAAACACTACGTATTTTTTTTGTATATTTAGGAATCATTACGAGTTAAAATTGTAAAGACTATACTTTCAGGGATCATTTCTATAGCTCGATACGAGTTAAAATTGTAGGGAGGCTGGAGTTTAAGAGTGGTTAAGAGCACTTGTTGCTTTTGCAAAGGACTTGCGTTTGGTTTAGAACACCAATATAGTGGTTCATAACTGCTTCTAAGTCTAAGTCCTGGGGATCTGATGCCCTCTTATGGGTACCACTGCCAATTGCATTCATGTGGTGTACATATACACATGCAGGCACATACATATACATGAAAATATGTTATAAAGTGTAGAAACAAATAAAATATACCTGACACATCATTTTTACACTATTTTCTAAAGAAAGGTTGAATTAACTCCTGATGTGGAAATGAAGTATTTCCAAATGGACTTAGCAAATATTTTCCAAGGTCACATGGCATATGCATGAAATGTCTAGCCTATCAACATTTAGGAAGAGAGATATAAAGGTTTTAAGTTTAAATTCCTACCTTAAAATGAGTTTGCTAATTGGGGAATGAGACATTCCTATCTTTAACTAACATCTGTAATGTAATATACACGACTGTGGCTCAAACAGAGCAAATTAGAAATGTCCACCCCATTTATGGGGAATCCTTATTTCAGTTGTTCATTCTGCAGGCCTGAAGAGGCAGTGGGGGAGCCAATCATTGTTGCCTTTAAGTGCCCTGATTATGGCTTCATTAACAGCACATAAGTAATTCCTTTGGATCAGGTATCTGATCGATACTTTCTCTCTTGCAAGGAGTTGAGTCAACAGATTAAAGTATTAGTAAAGGATGGTTACAGGAGACAGATGGAGTTAAGGAGCGACCAGCACATAAATTAGAGAAATACTGGCTTGAAGTGCAGAATAAGATTGCAAACCTACTGAGACAATTCTTGCTGAGGGCATTTTCCTGCTCTTCAGTTGCCTTATTATAAAATGTTACCTTTATGGGCATCAGTTTGGTAAAAGGAAATCCTAATGCCTTTCAAGGACTAATTTATCTTGGTTTGTGTGAGACTACAGTTATTTTGTTGTTGAATTTTATCAATCTTTTTAAATTCTTGAATAATTTTCCATAAATCTTAACATGATTTATTCACCATTACTGGCTGACTCCAAGATAATTAGGCTATAATCTTCCTCCCAAGACTAGTCGTTTACTACAGTTAGTGTAAAGATCTCCTGTCATTAGTGATTCTCCCTAGACTGTAAGCATTAGTAGGGAAAACTGGAGGCTTGTTCACCACAACATTTTCAATGTCTACAATGATAGCTGACATATTGAGCTCTCCTAAATATTCATTGGGGATTTCAATGGATAACTAGAATTAGGGGGATCTTTAGTGCCTCTTAGGCCTAAATATTGTGTCATTATACCCTGGTGTTCTAGTTTGCTCTCTGTTAGCATAACACTCTGACAAATGCAATTTGGGGAGGAAAGGGTTTATTTCAGCTCATGTTTCCAGGCCACAGTCAACCATTGAAGAACATTAGATCTAGGGCTGAAGCAGGAATTGAAGCAGAAGCAACAGAGAATTTCTACTGGCTCTCTTTATCACTGGTTCACACTCAGTTAGCTTTCTTTCCTAGCACAGGACCACATGTCTAGGGCAGGTGCTGCCCATAGTGGACTGCCCGACTCATCAATCAGTACAATGGCTCACAGGCCATGGGATTGAAGCAGTTCTTCCATTGAGATCCTCTCTTCTGAGGTAACTATAGTTTGTGGCAATAAAAACTAACCAGTTCACTTGGGTATGAACTGATCGGTTTATTAAGTATTTTTCTAAACTGTATCAATGCTGAGTGAAAACTTACAAATGCGTTATTTGATTAATTTGCAAATAAAGATTTTAATATGCACTAGTCTGCCTCTATTAAGAGTTTAATTCACTGATGTTTAAAAAGGCCTGCTGAAACGTAGGCAACCAGAGGACAAACAGTGGATTTAAACAGCTGTGGGAGTCTACACATGTTTCCAAAGACACTAACTTAGGAGGCCAAGACAATGAAAAGTGACACAAACTTTATTCTGTCAAATCTGGGTCTCTTGAGAGGTGAGTTCTATTGTGTATACAGCACAGAGTGTGTGACAACAGAGATTCATACAAGAGGGAGGGTTATGGGGAGATAACAGGAATGAATTGGTCATACAATCGTTGGATCCATTGCAAACTTCTGAAAAAAATAAATTTTTAATAAAAATTGAAGATTTAACTATAGTTAGAAATCAAGAAAACAGGTGACAGGACCTGAAGGGGAAGCAAAGAAAAGGAAAGACACAACCTTCCCAGTTTTTACTTTTGTGAAATTTAGGAAACCCTGCTAGTCTTTATTTTATTTCTTTTATTTGAAGATGTCTCCAGAACGTAAGTTCTTAGACACCTGAAATTTATCCAGTGCGATATCGTCTCTAGTATAGATTACAGTATAAAGAGAAAAATTCTAAGCATAAAAAGAAGATTCATAACAGAAAATAAAAAAAAAACAGTAAACCTGTTTCAATGCGTAAAGCCCTGCCCTAGGCTTGTCTGATCTTATTGGTTCTTCATCATCTGGCTTCTGTCTCATACTTAGCACAATAGACAGTTTACTCCTTTTTAAAATCATGCATTCCAATCTATCTCCCCTCCCTATTGGCAAGCACATGATCACATGGCCACACCTAGCTGTAAGAAGGCTGAGAGTTATAGTCTTTGGCCTGATGGCTGAGGTTCAGTTGAGACTCAGGACAAAGCAGCAAAGACCTCAGAGGCAGGCAGTGGAAGCTACTATGGAATTTGAGAGTGGAAAGGGATCTTGCTTGAAACTGAAAGGGGGTAGACTTGGTATAGAGGCAGAGGTATGTAAAATGGAACAACGGCAAGTATACAAACAGCTCAACTGTGGTCCACAAATATTAATGGTGGATAAAGTACAATAGTAGTTGTTTAGAGTTGGTTTAGTGTTTAATACTGTCCTAGGCTATTTGTGTAGACTTCCTCATTTAAAACATAGTGTTATGCATGTCTCTATCTGAGAGTCTTCAAACAAACAATACACAACAAAAATCAAGGCTCAAAGCAACATTAAAAATTGACACAAACGACTTAGTGCTGGAAGACAAACTCAGGATACAAGTTTGTTTAAACACGACACCAACTTTGATTCCTTATGAGGGTGTAACTGGAACCTCAGGATATGTTGCATAATCTCTTTAGATAGGCTTTATAATTCTGTGGCACAACACCAAATAATTTGGCCAACAGAATATATTTGAAGTTTGGTCTCCCTTATTCATCATGATATTTCTGCCTTAATATTCGTTTATTCTCTTCTGGTCCCTCACATTCCTAAGCAGTATTTGATCTGTGTTGCGGTTTTGTTGTTCCACTAAACAAGCCACTAATCCTAAGGTAGAAAAATCTCTAAATAGTGATGCTTCTGGCTCTTCATCTGGGAATCTTGCCTCTTTGAAGAGTTTCCTGTCCCACCTGGTCTTGGTTTACTCCTGCTGTGATCCAGAAAAGTCAAAGTATCGGCTACTGTTTCAGCAATTGCAAAACTATCCATATATACCACCAGTCATTCAATTCAACAGAGATTATATCTGACAGGGTCTAGAAATATGTGTGAAAACTGGTCTGTGATAGTATGAATCTAGCAATCCATGTAGAAGACTCCAATAAAAGCCACATTACAGGGACAATAACTTAGGATCTTAAATAGGGGAGAGGTTAAAGTATAACGATAATTGACAAGTCAGATCAATCACGTTGAATATACCAATTCCTGCTAGTAATTTATATGGAGTCATACTGCTTTACATTGGAAGTGAGGGAGAAAGAAATAGCACCTACGTTAGGGCTGGGACTTTAGATGAGAATACATCGTATAGAGAACATGAGATAGAAGATATAAACCTGTTGTATCCTCAGAGACACCTCCCCCAGTCTTCCTGTGCAGTGGAAATTTTCAGTGACTAACTCGGGGGTATTAGTTTCAAGTGTTGTTTTAAAGAGTTAAAAAAATTAACACTGACAGAACTGGTTATGAAATAGCTTTATATTCTAACCCTTAAACCAGAAGTCATTCTGCTTCACTGGCACTTGGCAAGGACAGATGAAGAGAGGCAGCTTCCTGAGGGAGGAAGGACGTGAGAAAACACATGGCTGGGGAGAAATAAAATACTGGAGCCCAGGGCAAGCACGTGGGAGACGTTGGAAAGGGACTTTCTGAAAGGAATTAAAAATCACACGTTTGCCCATGTGGAAGCCAGTTTCCCTGAACCAATCAGGATTAATCAGACTCAGGGTTCATTTAACTTTCACAAAACAAGCATTATAAGGAGAGGGGCATGAAATAGGAACTGGTGGCTTCAGGCGCCCCCCCCAACTGCTGGCTATGTATCAGGCTCTATGTGTCCTTTCATTCTGGTGTTTCTGGAAGGAAATGAAATGGAAGATGTATGGTCATGAAATCACAGCTACATGCTGATGCAAAGATGTTCCACGAGCTTGGTCCCTTCTGAGTTATTTTTCTCTTTTCTATTAATTTGCTTTATCTTAAAAATAAAATGAGGAATGGAAACAGAGCCGAGAACAGCAATGCAGGGCAAACGATTGACCTTCCTATTTCCCATGCATGTTTGTGGCCCTGCCAAAGGATTTCCCTTAGCCTTCTCTTCCCTGGGATAGTGAGTAGTTGTTCCAAAGCCTCCCTTATTTTTGCAGGCCTACCTCTCCATCCTGTCTTTTCCCCTCAGGCTTATTTATGCTTTGCAACTTACAATGCATTGATTGCAGATAGAACCTAGATTGTAGTCAATATTCTCCAGGAACAAACCTGCAGTTTATTTTTGGTTGTGAGCCTGGCCTTTAACAGCTGAGCTGTCTCTCCAACTCCAATACTGCACTTGAAACGAGCCCTCTGCGTTCAGACCCCCAACTACAGCAGGTAAAGGTGGTGATTGTAGAGATTATGGCAATTTTTAGGGAGTATTTCTAAAGTCAGAGATGCCTTTTGCTAACCTTCAAATCATATTGATTTAAGGTGTTATAAAATCACTGTCCTCTTTTGAGTGTTGTCTGATGGAGGAGTAGTTATTTGTTGGTAGACATGAAGCAGTGAGATTCCATAGCTGAGAAATCCATGCTTCTTCCCTATCTCCCTCCTCCACCTGCTTTCCACCTTTAAGTGATGTTATGGGTAATTTTGTCAACCTGAATGATTTAGAATCACCAGGGTGATGCATTGCTGGGCATATCCATAAAGATATTTCTAGGGTGGTTTAGATGAGGAGGGAAGAACCTCATGTATTCAGGAGAGCCATCATCCCAAGAACTGTAGTCATGGATGATGGAAAGTGATAGCCAGAGGACACTACCTGGGTACCAGCATATATCTCTCTCAGTATGAATGCAATGTGACCAGCTTCCCCTAGTGTGGTGGTTTGAATAGGAATAGACTCATGTTTTTGAATGCTTGGCCATAAAGTGGCACTATTAGGAGGTGTGGCCTTGTTGGGGTAGGTGTGACCTTGTTTTAGGAAGTGTTTTAGGAGGTGTAGGGGTGGGGCTTTGAGGCCTTATATGTTCAAGCTACACCCAGTGTGGCACACAGTCTCCTTCTGCTGCCTGATTATCAAGATGTAGAACTCTCAAATCCTCCAGCATCACATCTGCTTACACTCTGCCATGCTTCTGTTCATGACAATAATGGACTGAACTTCTAAAACTGCAAGCCAGCCCAACTTTAATGTTTTCTTTTATAAGAGTTACCATGAACATGGTGTTTTCTTCACAGCAATAGAAACCCTAAGACACCAATCTCCTGTTGCCACAACTAAAGCCAGTCTTTCTGCTTTGCTGTTCCTACCACAATGGACTCTGTCCTCAAACTATAAATCAAAGTAACTCATGCCTTAAAGTTGTTTTTTCTTGTCAGTGATTTGGCCACAGTGATGAGAAAAGCAACTAATACAAATGTTTTCCCATATTATAAAACATGGGTCCGGAGAGATGGCACAGTGGTCAAAGGGGCTTGCTGTGAGATCATAAGGATCAGAGTTCAGATCTTGGTACCCACATAAAAACAATCAAACAAACAAACAAACAGGGTATCTTCCCAAAAGTCTGTAAAGGCTATTCTGAGGGTGACATAGGCAAGAGGATTGTTAGGGCTCCCTGCTTTCCAATCTAGTTGACAAAAGTCCAGTCTTAAGTTCAGAAGTGAGACTGCCTCAAAGAAGCAGAGAAACAAAAGACATCTGACACCCTCTTCTAGTCTCTATACATGTGTATGTGCACACATTCTCTAATATACAAATAAACTAAGCAAATATTTAGAATAATAATTATAAAACACACAAAGGAGAAGAACAAGAAAGAACCAGGACAAAACTAGTGAAAAAAAACCTTACAACTGAGTTTCATGAGAATGCAGATTGACTGTAGAAGACACCAGACTTATCTTCAGAAGTCACGCTAGCAATTTGGAGGAATTTATTTCAGGCCTGCTGACATGAGGGTATTTCTTTAGGAAAAAAAATACATCATAACAACTCCAGTGACAACAACTGATGTGTGCTTCATTTCTGGGCTTTAATGAAGATCTGATTGCTGCGATGCACATTGTCCACGTTTCTAAAATTGGTCGGTCTAACAAATTGAAGTAATTGCAATCAGATGTAGCATAGGATAAGGTCAGCAAGTTATCTGAGAGGGAAGAAAATCTGTGTAGGATTTTCAAAGGCAACCCTACCACACTGGAGTATCCCTTCCCCGCCCCGGGCCGCCCCACTCCTCTCCCCTCCCTCCCTTTATCCCTGCCCCCCTCTGCCTTCCTCCACAAAAAAAAAAACTCCATTATTGGAATCCAAGTTATAACACAGTTCGTTAAGCTCAGGAACACTGAGAGAACAATGGAAATGTGTCTCTCTAGGAACAGAGACCCAGCAGGAAGCATGAGCTGATCTAGGAGCAGGGAGTGAAATGAGAGCTTTTCAAGATCTTTGAAGCTCTAGAAGACACTCAAGACTCCCTAGTCCTGTGTTTATGAACAAAATGGAAACTTCCACAGAATGTTTTTTAGCATCCTTCAGCATGCTGAGTTATCATCCCCTAGACGCCTCTCCTTGGGGTTTTTCATTTACCAGATAACTCACATGAAAATGATCAAAGAGAACGAGCTGAGTGTTGAATGGTCCCTTGGAAAGATAACAAAAATAACATTTAATAGAATGGGAAGCAAATAGGACTCCCTTTTGCATTTGAAGAGTGATGGTCCAGGGAAAGTGAATATGTTGTTGGTGAACGAAAATGGTGAGTGTTTGTGAGCAAGGTGGCAGAGAATTTATGTGATGGTTTCAATTTCAATTCTGGCCCCAATGAACTTTGAGAAGAATGTGCATTGACTGAAAAAAACTGAAGATATTTTGACTAGTATTTTATTGTTTTTAAGGTAACTTGGTTAGAATTTATACATTGTTAGGCAGACTTCAGAGGCACAGGGGCAGCGGTTCTGTGTAACAACGGAAGGAACATAAGGGTTAACGTGGGAGCCAACATCAGAGAGTCCTCCAGTCTCCACAAAAGATCCAATAATAACAGCTCCATGGATTTGTTTTACTTCATTAGGCTTACAATGAATGATGCCTTTGAACAGATCATTCTTTAACAAAAAACGAAAAATGAAATAAAATTTGAGGTGTATAGAGGGACTTAACAATACACTCTGGTACTCACCAGCTCTGCCGGGATTGCCTTCGTACACATGGTGAACTCTTCCGGTTCCCTGGACCTGAATCGTGAGCTGTTTCTTTAATGTGCGTCTTGGCACTTTATTTCAGTTTACTGTGTAGGTGCTGTCGGGCAGGTGGGTGAATCTACTTCCAAGAGAAGATTCCCCTTTTGGTAGTCCATGCCCAAACCAAATACCTTGTAGCCATTAAGAAAAAATGTTCAAAATAATGAACATTGTTAGAAAAGGAAGCTGTCATTTCAATCCTTTCTACTGGTCTCATCCAAGTACTATTTAGTTTTGTAGAGGACAGACCTTTGTGCCTTTGTTTGGCTTGCCATTTATTTTGACAAGTACCTATACTGCGACACTATGGGTTTTCTTTAGAAGATTTTTAAGAAGGGGACTGGAGAGATGGCTCTGCAGTTGAGAGCACATTCCTTTCTTTCAGAGAATCTATGTTTGAATCCTAGCACCCACGTCAGGTATCTCAGAGCTGCTTGTAACCACATGTGTGACACACCTGTATTTTGTCACATGTACACATACCCACCCACAACCCTACCCATATGTACATACTTCAAAAAACAAAATAAACACTTAAAACAAATTTTAAAGGATCAGAGATCTAATGGCTGCAGTTTTATGGCCTATTCGATATTATGAGGTTTACAGTTTCTTGTAATTTAGCACACTTATTTCAGTATATTGCTTCTAAAATACACTTCTGAAGTGTTCTCAGTGCCTGTGTAAACACCTGTTTTGTCATTCTTATTTAACAAGTAAAATGCGTTTGTATGAATCACTAGTATGGTTTAGAAATTATTATATACATTCTAAATTTTTCTATGCATTAACCCTGGAATTGACAGTATCAAAAGCTAGGGTCTTTGGGAATTGGTCAGTCCATAAAGATATAACCATTATGAAAGGGATCAGTCTCAGTGCCTTTATAAAGGAGTCCACAAAAGGTGGATAGGTGTGTCATTTCCACAAGATGAAGGTGCCAAAGCCTCACTCTTGGTTTCCTAGCCTCCAGAACTATGGGGAGTGTTTGTTCTCTGTAAATTACCCAGTGTGTGACATTTTATAATAGCAGCTGAACAGAACATGACTTTAATGTTTTCAAAGTTATACAACATTTAACAATAGATTTTGGGGAATGTTGTATTATTATCACAATAGAATTACACCAACTCAGAGACAATGAAATAAACTATGCGTTCAGAGGGTCCAGGAAGATGGCTCAGTGGTGAAGCATACTGGCTATTCTTCCAGAGGACCAGGGTTCAATTCTTACCACCTTCATGGCAGTTTACACGTATCCATAACACAAATTTCAGGGAATTCAACACCCTCTTCTGGCTTCTATGGAACCAGGTGCCCATGTAGTATGCAGTCATACATGCAGGCAAAACACTCATACAAATAAGATAAAATAAAGTAAACTACATTGTAAGAGAAGTACTGGTCAGGAGGTCCTTCAGGACAGGCATATTTTTTGGGGGTGGGGGTGGGGGCTTCCTATTTTCCTATTCTTCTGATTTTTATTATTGGTTTCTAGACACAGCTGTTGGCCTACCGATGCATACTTTTTATCAAGGCCAACGTTTTATTCCTTTATAGAACCAGGGTAGTGGTTCATAGTTATTAGATCACCAGATTGCCTGTGTCTATAAAAGGAATAGAATCACTTGTAAAGACATTTGCTGCTTGGTTATTGTGTCTTTCTACAACTGATTTCAGAGACTTGTGGCTACCAGAGTACTAGGCTGAACTCAACCCAATGCTCAGGAGAGCAACCTGCTCATAGAATATAGCTTGTATGGAACTAATAGCCCCCTTCCTGTTGGGGACAGTAATAACTGGGTCTTTTTAAAGATCTCCGATCATGTAATTATCCCTCTATGGTGAGTAGTAAAAGGGTTACTTTGTTATTTTTACTCATGGTTAAGATCATAGAATTGATACTGCATATTCTTCTTGTGCTTATACAGTTGTGACTGAGAAAATATGTATTTCTTGTGGTATAAATTTTAAATATATTCTACTTTCAACAAGTATTAATAAATTAGATTACATGCTCTCTAAAATTAAGAGATTCATCCTTACAGGTTTGTGTATTCCCATTTACTTGGCTGTCTTAGACATTCTTTAGGCAATACTTAGTAGTTTTTGTATGTGAGTCTTGTACACAACTATTGTTAGAATAGCTTGTGTGTCAATATTTTTATGAATGATATTGTTGGTTTCAATTTTCTACTGTTACAGTTATAGAGAAATGCAAATGATTTCTTTGTTTTTCACATCTTTTTTTTTGAGACAGGGTTTCTCTGTAGCTTTGGAGCCTGTCTTAGAACTCACTCAATAGACCAGGCTGGCCTTCAACTCACAGAGATTCTCCTGCCTCTGCCTCCCAAGTGCTGGGATTAAATGTTTGCACCACCATAGCCTGGCTGAGAAATGAAAATGATTTCTATATATCATTTACTTACTTATCTTCATTAAACTCCTATTGTTAGTTTGAATATTTTTTAGTGGATTCCTGACAATTTAACACAGTGACCTGGAAAATATATTATCTATGAATCTGTTTTCTTCATTTACATGTTTTATTTTACCTCCCTTTATGCATTATTTTCTTGCCTTATTGCATTCTTTAATATCTCTATTACTAAATTGAATGGAGATGGTAAGAGCAAGTATCCTTGACCACATTATCTTTTCTTTAGTGAACTGTGTTTAATTTTTATTTCATGATGTCAGCATTAATTCTTACTATATGTCTTTACTAGGTTAAGGAAGCCTACTTTATGATGTGGAATTTAAAAAGTAATTAGTGAGTATTCAACTTTGTCAAGTGATTTTCTTCATGTCTTTATAGAAGGGTTTATATTTTTATATAGTTTATTAATATGATAAAATGCAATAATGATTTTTCTAATGTTATACTTGCATCACTGAAATAAATAACATTTCACCATGGTAACATTCCTATGAATTGCTTGTTTCAACTTGTTAAAATTTTAAGGAGGTTTTTTCCATATTCATGAAGGATTTTGACTTGTAATTTTCTGCTTGATACTCTACTTCAATTTATGATAGAGGCATTGGTTTTTTGTTTTCTGTTAAGACTGGTCTCATGAAATGACATGGAAAACATAATGTCCTTCTTGTTGTCTAGCATGGTTTATGCATAATTGATCTTGTTTCTTCACTAAATGTTGAGAAGAACTCCATAATTAATAAAGTCTTGGCCCAAAGTTATCTTTGTTGGAAGAGTTTACCTATGAACTCAACTATTTCTATGTAATAATCTGGGGCAATGACAGAGCTCACCCTCTGTGTCCCTTTCTATCAGGGATCTCATGCTTTTCTTGCTTTTATCCCATGTCTGAAAAAATTCTTTGTTCCATAGGTTCTGTCCAGTGTCCCATAGTTCAAGGTGAGGAGGTGTCTCTATCTCCCAGCATCGTCAGAAGTTAGGTTTAGGGTTAGGGTTAGTGTTAGAAGAGTAAGAATTTGGTTTCAATCTGCTCACTTTTTGAAGAGCTTTGGCAAAACAGTAGTAGTGTTATACTTTTAAAAACCCACCAGTGATGGACTAGCTTTTGAATATTCAGTCTGTTTTTTACAAAAACTAAAAAGTGTGATCTTTATTGCATAATTTGCTAGAAAGTAGGATTTTATTGTATCATCAAGTTTCCTTTCTGTGGTTCTTAATGACTTTGTAATGTCCTTGTCTTTTTAAACAACTAACATAAGTTTCTCAATTGTGAATTCTTGTGGTTTCTTCTAACTGTATTCTTAAAATTTATTTTAAAACATTTTTGTTATTGTCACTTTAATGAAATTTTATCTAAACTAGGTCAGTATTAACCCCATCCTTCATTATTCTTTTGCATCAGTGTTGTGATCTGAATCAAATGATCATTTCTTTCTTAGTATGACATTTAATTTTCATAAAATTAAGTAAAAAATCTTCAAAATAGATTTTATTCTTAAAAGTATCTTTGAGATTTTTCCAGATAGACATTAGAAATCATAAAAACTTTGTCTTTTACTTTATAAAAGATGATAGTAGTGTTTTTGTATGTTCTCTTATTATTAGACAGTTCAACATTGTATGCATTTCATGGAAAAAACTGTTAAATAAGTGGCTGAGTTTTCTCTAAGCTAATATTATGCATGCATTTTACTTTTAATTGTTAAAATGTATTTATTCATTTTAGTCTTTGTGGACAGGGTGGGGCTATTGTGCCAAGGCTTAGCAGCAAATGCATTTATTTGTTGAGCTATCTTGCTGGTTCATAAATACATTTTATACATTATATACTTTGACAAGATGGAGTAGACGGTCTTAAAAATTTGTCAGTCTATAATACATTTTTATCTTGAATAGAAATAATAATCTAATGCAGTTAACAGAGTTACACATTTTATTTACTTCAATGTAAAATTTTACTATTTTTCCATGGCAATAGTACTGGCCACTTGATGAACTAGTATCTATTCAGCCTTAACTAATGGCAGCAAGTTGCTTTGAGTTTCCTCCCATGCTTGACTGAAGGCATACATTTGGTTGTCAATGAAGGCAGATTGAGAACTTTTTACTTAATGTTAAGAATTAAATTATCACTCCCACTGTGGATTCATATCTTTAAGTCCTAACATCAGCAGAATGTGTTTGTAAATAGGGCCTTTAAGGAGATATTATAAAGAAAGACCAACATCATGAAGCCTAAGATGGCAAGATGGTTGTCCAAACAGAAAAACATTAGACGAGAGACAGCATGAACACAGAGAGTGAGCTCTCAGAGGCACTTACCTTGCTAACTCCTTGATCTTGGATGTTCTGTCTTGAGCAATGTTGGGAAATAAATGTCTATTGTCTAAGGTGCCAATCTGCAGTGCTTTGTCAGGGCAGTCCCAACAAACTGCTATGCCCAGCTATGGTTCTTACAATGTGGACTTTGGAACCAACCTGGCTCAGACAACCCTGACAAAGCATTTTCAGAGCTCTTGTCAATCCAGAATAAGTTGGTTTTATGAAAGCAGCTGCTGGCAGAAGCCCTAGAAGAAAAACAGTTATTAACTTGGATTGAAGGGAAATAAATTGTAATTCTTTGCTTTGAAATATTGATATTGTTTTATTGTCTCATATTTAACCAGATATTCCTCAAGCCCAAATCCCTTTCTTCTTTCTATTGATAGATCCCTGCCTCTCTCTTTCAGTTTAGTATGAAATATTTCTGAGGCTTGACATAAAGCATTCTTTGAAAGTTATTGTTTCCTCCCTGACATCTCAGAACATAGAAATAAGTATTTTTATTAGATTTCCTTACTTTTCATGTCAGTATAGTTATTTGCATAAGTTCAGTGTGAGTCTCACCTCTTTTTGAACAAGATACATTTTGAACATGGCAAGTCTATTCTGTAACAAAAACTTGACTTGAGGTGGAGTTCTTGAGAATTTACTTTGCCAAATACCTTTGTGATATGACCATAACTAGGGATCAAGACATTAATTCCTATGTGGAAATGGCACTGATAAATCCCTGATTGTCTTCACATAACCCTGTAGGTGACATGAGGACTGTCATCTTCTCCAGACAGTCCATGGGATTCAATACCTGCTGCTCATTGACGTTGTCAGGAGACTACCTGGTGTAATAGGAAGGAAGGACAGCTTTTGGAGGAAACCTCAGGACTTTCATGTGAATCTGGAAAGCCTTGACTGCACACCACTCCCTGGAGAAACAATAACTGTGGGCATCATATCGGAAACAATGAAGTCTATCCAAAGAAGCTGAGGTTGAAGAATGATCTTGGAGATGTCTCACTATTTCAAGAAGTGGCTGTTGTTCCCAAGCTGTTAAAGCACACAAAGGTAAATCCTTATGAAGAACATCTCCTATTCTTTACTCTATAAAGACGAGGACAGGAAATGAACTCCTCTCTGGCTTCATTTGGGTTCCAGGAGAAGCAGAGCAGAAGCAGGCCCTCACACAGGGCCTGGGTGCAGCACACCTGCTCGCCCTTCTAGGGTAAATACAACACCAGTCTCTCCCAGCATGATGCTGCACATGGACTTTCAAGCTCCCCTTTGAAGACTTGGGTGAAGACATGCTGCCCTCAGGAAGGTGCTCTGAGAACTTCCAACAGCTTCTGCTACCAGAGATGCAGGAGCCATCTGCTCCTGCCATAGATTTGTTTTGTGCTTACTTCTAAACTTTTAAAAAAATCTTTCTCTGCTCTCTTTCATATGGCTTGCGATTAAATTATCCAAGTTAAGCAGCCAAAAGCAATCAAAGATGATGGAAATAAAGACAAGAAATGGCTTTATTTACAATGCAAATGATCTGGTTAACTCTCAAATAGGAGTAAAGAAACTTAAATTATCTGCTATTTAAAAGGTGAGGAAGGCACTGTCAGGAGCCACTGGCAACCATGGGAGCTGGATTCTCCATGGCTCTTGGCTTTGGATAAGACTCCAGGCACATATCTATGTAGCAAGGGTCTGATTCATTGCATGTAATTGGAGTGAAAAAATTGAATAGAAATTTGCTCCATTACAACATGACAAAATACAAGTGCCAAGTGGTTGTCAGACTATCCATGTACAAATGACAAATGCCCTGGGGGAGGTGACTCAAATTAATGAGGGTGATATTTACTAGTATGTCTACAGCCTTGGGTGCTCAGCGAATGGTTGTTTGCTTAATCCAGTGTTTCCTCTACAAGTGGAAAGATGAGCCCAGACGGAGTTTCTTAAATGAAGAGGGTTTTTGCAGAGGGTTTACGAGAGGAATAGAAAGGTTCTCCATCTTGGAATTTTGTGAAAATTACAGTCATTAAATGCTGCTTCTTGCTTATAATAAGCCCTCTCTATGTTATTTTAAATTTCTTTTAGAGGTTAATAACTTCCCTTGTTAGTTGGACAGGCAGATTTGATACAGAAGTATAAATACACAGTATGGTGACAGATAAAACTTTTACAGAAAGGATGCTGTATATTCATTGAAGAATCATAGGTGGAGAGAAGACAAACCCACTTCCTCAATTTGTTTCCCAGTCTAGGGATATTCTTTGTTGATGGAGACTTTTCTTCTTCCTCCTCTTCCTCCCCCTCCTCTCTTCCTCACCATCCTCCTTTTTTCCCCTTCTAGTAAAGAAGTCAACCTACTGATGAACACAAGTTGCTGTGTTTTCCTGTGTAGCAGAAGGGGATTCTTGCTGCTGTTCTCATGGTGAGAGCCACTTTGAAGAAGAGGCTAAGTGTTTATATTCTACTGTAATGGAGCCCCAGAGCAGTTGGGATTTGAGGGTTCTGGGGCAACCTTGGGAATTGTGGCTGCATGATAAGATCTACTGATCTACTTGACTCCCTGCTTCAGGAACATTTTAGTGTTGCATCTGAGACAAACCTAGGGTCAGAGTCAATAAGGTCTTGAACAAAAGAGAGTGAGAATTGCTCAACCCCAATCTTCCACGATCTACTGCCATCCTTTGAGCTCTCAGGGAGTGAAGAAGATCTGACCCACAGGAGCAGCAACCCTCTATTACTGGCTTAAACTTGGAGCCAACTCCTAGGGGAAAGGGGAATTGCCCTGTGCATCACTTCTGAGGACTCTGTTGTTGGAGAAGTGACAGTTGACAGAGTCTCCACCTTAAGTCCCATCTCTGCAGTAGAAATGGCAGCTTTCCCCCTAACAGCTGATTACAGGATCTTCCTACTGCAAGGAAAAGGGGCCATTCAAAGAATTCTCCCAGGAGGGAATCCCACACAAAAGAACCAAACATTAAGGTGACTTCTTTGTTCTTCTCTATGAATGTGCCACGTCAACTGCTGGACTTTAGCATACTTGACCTTTACCTGAATTTTTGACAGTGTGGAGTGAAACAAAGGCTCAAAGAAGTACTTCAAGTACTTGTGGAGGCTGGAATACTCACTTGTCTCCCTTACTGGGATTGATGTGATTCACCAAGGAGGAAATACAGGTGTTTTATCTCTCTCTGCAGCTCTCCTGGTTTTCAAGTTCACCTTGGGACCTAACGCTCATCCTCCAGCTAAGACTAATCCCATACCAGAGGTGACCTAGACATGCTGATGTCACTCTTCCAATAATTACACTGTCTGTTATTCACTTCCCCAAATGATATGCATCATAGCAATTGTGGCTACTGAGCAATTCACTTCATGCTTGGATTCCTCATAAGAATTGCTTTGGAAAAGGTCTGCATTAACTTAATATTATTTGTGACAGGATATCAAATAGCACATGTTTGTGTCTTATTGTTATGGCATAAGAAGCCTGCCAGTGTAAGATATGTGTACCCCATTATTCTAAGGCCCTAGGTTTGCATGAAAACATCAAAGGAGGTATAGGGGTGTGGTTTGTTATGAAAGAAAATCAAGTAGAAAGTATTATCCTCCAAGCTTTGAGGCCCAAGCAGTCTAAGCAGCACCAGAAATAGAATCAACAGAAGACGAGCAAGACTAAAGAGGAGGATGGATGGACCTCTTTGGGATGTGAGAACTGCACGTTCATGAGTAGGCAGGAGAAGCCCTGGCTGAACTTTCACAAGGAACTGGGAAATGCTTGAAGAGTGAATGCAATGCCATAGAAATTGATCTATGTTTTCCTGACCGATGCCTGTGGAATCTGGGAAAGAAATAGTAACTTTACCTCACAGCATGGGAAAGAAGCCTCCACAGCACTAATGCTCCTGCTTCAAAATGACAAGAGATGTGAGATGTTTTTAGGGTATGAAAAGCCGTTTCCGATCATCTGAACCCTGCCCTCCAATGAGTAGAGAAAAAGGGACGCTTGATGGGATTATGTCTATGTAAGGGACTCAAGGATGGACAGCTAAAGACCCATCAAAATAAAAGCTTAGGTCTCCTAGAAATACGGTTTTCCACCTTGACTTAAATTACTATGTTGTAACTTGAGACGAAAATCTTCACTGAACTATTGAAATGATGTTTTAAAGTAACTGTGGTGGTTTGAAAGAAAATGGCCCCCCAAAGGTAGCAGCACTATTAGGAGGAGTGGTTTTGTTTGAGGAAGTGTATCACTGTGGCAGTAGCCTTTTGAGGTCATTTTTCTCAAGCTTCACTCAGCATGACAGTCAGTCGACTTCCTGTTGCCTCTGAGTCAAGATGGAGGACTTTCCGCTACCAGCACCACATCTGCCCCCGCACCACCATTCTCCCCATCCTGGTGATAATGGACTGAACCTCTGAAATTGTAAGCGAGCCATCCCAGTTAAATGTTTTCTTTGTAAGAGCTGCCATGGTCATGGTGTTTCTTTACAGCAATAAAAAAACCTAACTGAGACAATAACTAAAACAGGTCTTTTCATTTCAGTTCAACAAACAATGTGAAAATGAAACAAGACACTTTTTCTAACGGTCATTCAACACACATTCAAGAAATATTTGTGTTTTGCTATCCATTGCTGTCACTTTGACTGGAAGCGTCAGAGTTAAGCAAAAGGAAACAATAGCTTAATGTCATAAGTGACAAGTGCTACACAAAGGATAGGACATAAGTGCCCTAGAATTAAAGGTGGTGGCGCCACCAAGCCATGGGGATCAGAGAAGGAGTAGCAATCTGAGGGAAAATGCTTGATAGGTGACTTTTCAATGAACACAAATATAAGTGTAGGAGTGAGTGTTCACTTTTTTGGAGTAAAATAAATTAATAAGAAAAGGAAAAGAATATCAATACTGACAGAAAGACACTGCCATTTGTTGTTACAGCACAGTGACATTCACTTAAGTTAATGAAGTCCTTATTGTCTCTGATAAACATGTGGAGACACACACACACACACACACACACACACACACACACTGTTGGTTTGATTCCAAAACCTCAAAAGATTTCTATCAAAATAGGGGAAACACAGGTAGTATTTAATATGCCTTGTGGGGTGGGAATACCTCTGGTTAGAAGTTACAGCAGGCATGCCAAGGGGAGACAGCCAGAGATTTCATCCAGTTAGTCCCCATGGCTAATACTGAAAGAGCAGACTGCTGGACCAAGTTTCTGCCTATTAAATAGTCTGCTATGAAAATCCATGAACACCAGAAAAATGGAAAAGGTGAATGCATAAATGCGTTTTCTTTAATAATCATGGGTTGAGAATCACTAAAGTAAAAAAAAAACAACTTTGAATTATAACACCAAGTTCAAGCCAATATGAATGTGTAGAAAAACTTAACGCTATTTACATCATAAAAATTATATATGTGTGAAATCTGGCTTGTGCTTCTCAATGGGCCTCTCACAGTCTCCATCCAAAAAATATTGGAGGCAATTCTATTTGCCTCAATCTCGTGTCACAAGACATTTTTGCCTTACTTGTATCCAAGGGACCATGGAGAAGCACTCAAGGCCTCCAGTAAATCTGTGGTTGCTTTTCTGAGAAGACACCTTGGTGCTGCCAGGTGCGGATGCAGCCTGGAAACTGCCAGCAGGCTGAACGGAAGCACGCCCATGCAGAGCGTTTCTTGACTTTTCAGTTCTTGAATTTGCCGTTTCCCTCTTGCTGAGATGAAAAGCCAGATTGCCATCTGGGAACCCTATGTTAAGGTTCCCAAACACCCGTTTTATTTTTATTGTTGTTGTTACTGGTGCCGCTGATGGAACAAAAGAACTTCCGGAGTGACCCGGATGAATCTGCAAGGCTTTCCTTATCTCGCTGTCCAGGAACAGGCAGACAAGGATCTTTCTGGTTTGGTGAAAGAGCGGTATTTCCCAAAGGCCACGGGTCGCTTCGGTACTATGGTCCAGCGATTTCTCCTCGGTCTGGGAGTTTGGGAACCACGAGTTGTATCCGAAGGCTCTCTGTTGCAGATGGGCCTGACCTGTTCTTCCTAGTAAGGAAGGATACTGTTGGCCAAGGGCGTAAAGCCCAGGACAGCATGTGTGCAGATGTGTCTGGATGACAGCGGAGACATACGTACCAACCTGACTGAGGCTATGCTTAATTCTGTCACACTGGTTCTCCTTACTAATGAAGTAGCAGTTGTGTTTCTGTGAGGAAGAGTTACAGCGACTGTGGGGCAGGTGAGTGAGCTGTGACCCAGAGACAGAAGTGTGATCAAAACTCTAGGCCTGCTGGGTAGAACACTTTCAGATATTTCCGGAATCTCTTGATGCCGGATTCATGTGAGCGGTTGCCTTGACGTTTACAAACTCCTTGGGAGTGTGGGGTGTTAGTTGTAGACATTTTTGAGGACCATGAGGCACATGACAGGTATTTACTAAACTCTCCAGCTCTGACTGAATGCTGCCATCCCTTTGAGCCACTTACAGAGGTCCATGCATTATTCATGTCTTTCTTCTGTCTCCACTGGACAACATATTTTACCCAAACGCCTTTTCTGCTCACACAAGGCAAGGGCTTCTTTCTTCCTTTCTTCCACTTTGCTTCTGGCCTGTAATCAAAGTCAGCTCCACAGGCATGATGGTCTCTAAGACATTAAAGACAAAACTGGCAAGACGCTCAGGGTTGCATTTTCTTTACCTTATTTTATTGCTGTGACAAACGCCTGACAAGAAGCAATGAAAGGGAAGAGGTACCTGTATCTTCTTACAGTTTGAGGGGATCGTGGCAGAGAACCCCGGACAAAAGAAGTACAAAACTGAATGCTGAAATGGCCCTAGAGTCAAGAAACAGACAGGGCAGAACCCGGGGCCAGATCATAAGACCTCAAGGCTTTCTTGACCTACTTTCACTCCATGAAGAATCTATATGCTAAACATTTCACAACCTTCACAACAGTCTTACATAAAAGAAAGGCAGAAGAAGAAGAAGAAGAAGAAGAAGAAGAAGAAGAAGAAGAAGAAGAAGAAGAGGAAGAGGAGGAACAGGAGGAGGAGGAGGAGGAAAGAAAAAAAGAAAGAAAGAAAAGATAAAGATAGGGACCAAATGTTCAAACACATGAGCCTATTGGGGACACTCACATCAAACTACAATAATGGCGAACTGCTCACATGGGCCTTTTTGAGGAAAGGAGTTTAGGGTTCATGGTACAAATGAAAAAAGAGTCTGTCATATGAGAGACTTGCCATCCATGTGGAAAGTCCAAGAGTATGTCTCAGTTCTACTCTCCTGCTTCCTTCAAGTGGATGGGGACTGTCATTGAAGCCTTTGTGTGCATGTATTGGCTAGTCTTAGGCATGCAGTTTGAGAGGTTGAGGGAAAATAAGCAAGAGGAAGATTTTGTAGGAGAAGATACTCTCCCAATGCCATTTGTGTAAGTGTGCTCATATCTCTGTGTGAGTGTACTGTGTGCATATGTGTGCATGCATGTGACTGTGTGTATGTATGCATGTGTATATGCATTCATATAACAGCTGCTATTCCTTATTTCTCAACTATCCCACCTTATGTCTACATTCACTCTCTTTGTCTTACCCATAATGTTTGCTGCCTGTTGTGTACCATTCTTCAGGTGTATCCCTTGCCTTCCTGAAGCAGACATTGTAGAGATTTTGGATATCCTTTTCTCAGAGGGAAAAAAACCCCAGTAAGATTAAACCTGGAATAAATCCTGGGATAAAGGAAACTCAGATCACTGGGAAAAAGACACTGCATTCATCCCATTTTAATTTTAGCCTTAAGGTAAAGTAAATACAGCACACCAAAGGGCTAGTTGTAAAATGACTAACCATTAATGTTGCCAGAGGAGGCCTTAACCCTGTTACCAGAGCGTGTCACTAAATGTGTTACATTCCACAAAGGTTTGTTCAAACTCTGTCAGCAAGCCATACATCTCTCAGTGTTGCATGCTAATAGCCATGCCTCCATGACGGAACTATAGCTGCAAATAAGAATGGAGACGAGCAGAAAGTTACATCCCCATTCTTTCTAATCAATAAACAAAGATGGAGCAACATCACTCATGACTTGTAAACAAGTAACAGATAAGGGAATGAGTATGACAAAGACATTGGGGGGTAGGGTTACAGGCCTTGTAGAATTCACAGATGATAAGCAAGACTTTATAATAATTTACAATTTTTACCCATTCCTAGGCTATAGGGAATCAGAGTCCATTGTCAGGATCCTTTAAGTATGATATGTTGCATTCCTCATACTGATCATTTCTTTTCTACCAATGACCTTTGCATGTGCTGCTGTTTCAGCTGCAAAAACATTTTGCTATTCTTATTCTACTTAATTTCTAATTATATTTCACACCTTAAGTACCAGTTTTTAGAAAGCTTTCCCTATGGAAAAGCTGGCTCTCCCTTGCCCATAAAAGAATAGTACTAAGAGATGAGTATAATCTGTATTACTAAGCTGGTTTGATTAGCATTTCCTTTTCTATGTGTTCTGTATTAGTCTAGTAGGGAAAGACCAGCAGCCAATCACCGTAGTTGTCTATGATCTGCTCCTCAGTAATACCCATAGTGACCTCCCAAGCCACAGAAACTCAGATTGTGTGGCCTCTGGAGGGCTGACCATGGTAGTAAGACAATTCTGGAGTGATAGGTATTTTCAGTATCACTCCTTCCCATCAACATGTGTCTATAGTTGCATGTTATCAGATGCCCATTTTTGTATTATTGAATTCTAGAATAGTCATCTGGGTCTGGGTGTCAAGTATGTAAATATCAATATTGGTGATTGAAGAAGTTAATTTGCAAAACTGAAGTGCTGGGAGTCATTTCTCAGAGCAGATAGTCTACATACCAGAATTTCCTCTCAAATACCTTATTTCTCTTGAAGGAAAATGTTACGGATGGCTCTTTCTGCCAGCCTGGTCCCACAGCTGTGTCAGCCCCAAATGATCACACAAAGACTTATATTAATTATAAATTTGTTGCCCGATGCCTAGGCCTTCTTATTGACTAGCTCTGTCTTAATTATTAACCCACAACTACTAGTCTATGTATTTCTATATGGTCTTATCTTACCGGAGAACAGCTGACTCATGTCCTTTCTTCCCAGAATCACATATTCTGGATTAGATGGTATTCATCTAAGACTATTTCAGACTTTAGAGTTGATACTGGAATGAATGAAGTCTCTGGGGTTCAGGTTTATAGATGGAATAAATATATTAGCAGCAGGGATTTTGGGGTGTAGCCTGGAAAGTTATTGATTGTGTCCTCCCCACCCAACTATAATGTTGAATCACAGACATCTAGTTTGCTTGTACTCAGACAAATCGCCTATAGGGAGACACAGATTTGAAATAAGGTCATTAAGGCTGTCATCTGCTCCAATAGGGCTGATGTTCTATGTAATAGGAAGAGGAATAGGCTAGAGTCAAAGCACACACATGATGCACTTGTCTTTTATTTCCCATAGTAGGATACAGACTGAAGACATTGTTCACACAACTAAGTTTGTCCTCACTGGAAACTAAAAGGACCACACTTTGATCTTGGACTTCCCAGCTTCCAAGATCTCTGAGAAATTTGTTCCTGTTGTTTACATCACCTTGCCCATGATACTTTGTTTTGGTAGCCTGATACAATTTCTTCAGAGTTGTTCTAAACGGCCCCTGTGTAAAAGGGTAGCAAAACCTGTGCAGGATCCCAGGAAAGCTGTGTTCACTTTTTTTTCTTCTTGTCAGGTGAATTGTTGAACTGCTGAACAATTGATGGTGACTGTTTTCTGGTCTAGAACGCTGCTTCAAGGTGTCCACACTGAGTGAAGGAAGCAAGTTGTACTTCGTCAACCTCTCAAACTCTTGCTTGGGAAAGCTACACCAGTGTTCTCTATTCAACTTGTTTCCCAACCTAAGAAATATGAACATAATTTACAAAGACTTTAGGAGATAGAGGGGAAGAATGACATCTAAAAGATCTGGAAAACAAAGTCATGAGGTAGTTCAACAGTCAGAATCAATTAAGAAAATTTGTGTAGCAATAAAATACCTTTGATTATTCCAAGGCCTATTTTTAACAAGGTCCTGGGCTGTCTGTTTCTTATTCTACCTGAATAAAGAAAGTGATTCTGTTGAATTGGGAAGAATTTAAGTTGGAAAAAAGAGGTGTATGTCTCCCTAAATGTGTCAGTATCTGCTAACAAGACATATGTATGGGTACTAGAGTCTCCAGAAAATGCTTATGTTGTGGCTTTGGTCTACCTGGTATGGAAATATAACCTTTACCAAACATATATGAAGCACATAAATACAACTGTTTCATTTCATTAAAAAGAAATAGTAGCTACAGATATATAAGCCTGAATTTTCTACCTGATTTCAAATTTCTAGTTGGACATATAAAGGGTCCAACTTGTGTTAAGCAATGCAGATTGGCTACCAAGTGTGAGAGTACATGTTACAAAGCAGAAAGATAATGAATGGGACCTCATTCCCGAAAGATTTGGACAAAGCCTACCTAGAGATAAAATACTGAATGGCCTTATGACTTCACAGTTCGTGTATTATTTTGCAATGCAATAACATTAGTATTCTATAGAAAATAATTTAGAAGGATAGATTTTATGTATCACAGGAGTGAGTGATTACAAGTGTTCTATTTCTGGCTCTGGATATAGCTCATTGGTTGAACATTTGCCTAGCATGCATACAACTCTCAAATTCTCTAGCACTGGAATAACTACACCCAGAAAAGACACAAATTCGCTATCTAGAAGTGCTACAGTACTAGCTCTTTTCAGCATAATTAAGTAAATGAGGACTTATGCAAGGGAGAAACAAACCAAAGAGAATTTAAAAAATGTAATGCAGACCACAAAGTGTTTTTTTTTAAAGCATTGCCACCAATGAATTTATTTGTATGTTTTAAGGCTTAGCGATATATCAACTGAGCTAGGCTGACTTACATTTTAAGAATTCTCTCTCTTTTAGGTTTCAAAATGGAAGATTTATTGGCGGGAAAGAAGCTACATGGTTCTGTAGCTGGCGCTCATGGTTGCTAGTGTGCCAGTTCACTTTTGGCTGGAAGCACCTGGGTCTGCATGCATTTTCCCTCCCTAGTTCCTTCTTCCTGTCTCTTGCTCCATAAGGAAGGACCTTTGCTGTGGCAAGGGACCTGCCCTCCCAGCGCCAGGGGTAGTGAGAGCAGACTGTCTTCCTCTCTGTGCACTCAGTGCCAGCAGCATGGGGTTAGGCTTGCTCTGTGCTCTGCTTGTCCTCACTCTGCAGCTCGTTTGTCGTAGACCATTCACGTTGCTGTGAGAACACCACAATACACCAAGTGGTATAGACACAACAGGATGCAGCTCACAGTTTCAGAAGTACGGAAGTCGAAGGTGAAGAACTGGCAGGTTTGACGTCTGCCGAGGAGTCTTTTCTAATTCACACACTACCCAAGATTAAAGAAGACCAAAAGCTCTCCAGGGTCATTAGTGTAACCCGCTAGCCCCATCCAAGAACTCCACGCTACTAAACTCCCAGCGGCCTGGCATCCTAGTATTTTCATAGTGGAAGTTAGGATTTCAATATACAAATTCTACTGATATTCAAACACCTGGTAGGAATAAAAGTTTTTGTTTCATGACTGTCTGCCCTTTGGATTGCAGCCATCAACTTGAAGACAAAAGCCTTAGAGAAAATACTTCACCAGCTCCCACAACTGATGCCCTACCCCCAGCACAGCATGCTTAGGAACATAAATCTCCTAGTGGCTCTGCTTCACTGGCTGAACTGTGTCTGAAGTATGCGGTAAAATGCTTTCAAGAGAGTTAGAGAGCAGGTGAATGTTTAATGATAGGAGGCAGTGCCTTTGCTGACATTACAAGAGTGCTGTCAGAAGACTCCCAGATCCTCCTGTATCAATCCACTTCCTACAACTTTGCTGGCTGGAACCAGGGCACAAAAGATGAGCTGATATGGAAAACTCTTTAACATTATACGAAAGGCCATTTGGTACTAGCTTTCAAATATCGATAGAGAGATACTCCCATCTCATACATAAGGCAAACAGAAGTTCAAACGCCCGAGTAAACTTGAGCCTCTGGCTGTGTTAGAAGGAAGTTCAAGGTTGAGATTTATAATGTCCATATGGTTCCAGTTAGAGTCGGATGGATGCAGGAAAGCCATGATGATTATCAGCCTGACTTCCTGCACTCAGAAGGAAGGAAGTCACTTATATGATGCATGCTGGCTAGATACTTGCTGATTTCATTCTCAGTAATGGACAACACTGAACTTCCTACAGTGTGTAATAGAAGAACAGAAATAAGTTGCACAGGAGTTGGTATGCATTTGATATGTGCATACAGTAACAGCCAATTTTCATGTGTTGTGTTAATTCAATTGGTCATCAATGTAACATGCAACTAGGCAGTATTATCAGTATTCTATCACTGTTACTATGCAAACTGTGTGTTTGTAGCTCTGCAAACTTGACCATCACAGTTCTTTATGATCAGCCTGTAGATTGTTTTCCAACTCTGTTTTTTCTCCTGTCCCTTAACATGCTCCTTGTATTTCAGCCAAACATTCTCCTTCCCACAATTAGCTTCTCTTTGTTTTATCAGAGCAAAGAGAAATCCAAGTTGATTCAGATACAGGTCAAAATAACTTTGCTAAATCTCAACTCAGCCAACTTGTTCCTTTCTTTGTCATTCATCTTTATGACATCCTACTTCCTGGAAGGCTTCACTCTAGTCCACCCTCACCCTGCTTCTGTAGTCTCTAGAAACATTCTATCTGTTCTTTGTAGTCATGTTCAAACAGCTCTTTCTTCATGGTGTCTTCTATTACCTCCCATCCAAATGTGGTCAGTGTTCCTGGTCAACTTGACAGAATCTATAATCATTTTGGTGACAGGCATCTGGCCATGCATGAGGGGCTGTATCTTGGCTACCTACTTTGATGTGGGAAGACCTGTCATGACTGGCTGGGATTAATCCCTTGGCATGAGAATTATGGACTCAGTACTTTCTTGCTTCTTGACTGTAGAGGCAATGTGGACAGCACCTTCAAGCTTCTAGGGGCTGTGACCAAAACTGTGAACCAGAATAAACCCTTTCTTCCTTAAGTTGCTTTTTTCAGAGTTGCTTATTGCAACAAAAGGAAAAATAATTAAGACACCACTGGAGTTCTCTTCTTACTCCAAGTGTTTGTAGCCTTACGTATTCATAATACATTTGATTGGATAGTAATGAATTTACTGTTTTAATTTTTATCACATCTTAAAGCCATATCTCAGTAAAGAGGTACTGCACCTTTTACTCTGTAGTTACTGTCTCTGTTGTCACATGCAGCATGACACTGAGTGATTTGTACATGAAGCTTCCCTTCTCAGAGCTGTGTGGAGAAGAGATCTTTGTTGTTTATTTTTCTTTATACAGCAGTACAGCCTTTTTGGCTTCTCTTTCAAAATGCTTGAGACACCTGTAGATCATCACTTCTGTAGTTGCTGGGCAAGTATTTTATTGATATGTTTAACATAGTGTCACATTTGGTGGGTGATCTTTGATAAGTACCCAGCCTCCAATAAAGACTGACTTCCTTGAAATTTGGACTTTACTGTATTCACTTCAACACGAGTCACAAATCTTGGAACAATACATTGTATATAAGGCATACTAAGTAATAAGTCTCTTTAAAGATTTAAACTACACAAAACTGAATTCACCAACTTTGTGTATACTCATCTCCCTCAAGGTTCAGCCTACCATATACTGGCTTACCACAGGTAAGAGGAATGAGGAGCAATGTTGGCACTGAATAGAAGTTTATCAATGAACTAGTTTAGGCTAGTATAGAGATATTTTTAAAAAAATCACTCCAACTTTTTTTGGTTGGTTTTATTCTTGCTTTAAAATCTCTGCAGAAGTACTCTCCCATTTGTTTAGAAATGAGGGTATATATACCACATCACTGGTGTCTGCCTTTGGGCATCAAGACAATCATTCTTGATGCTTTTCAGGTCCCTGATTCCAGGAAGTCACCCACCTACATTCTGCAATACTAGATTATGCTTTTTCTGTTCGAAAACACACAAATTAAATTATATAGAACTTCTTTGTGTCTGGTTTCTTTCATTTAGCATGTTTTAAAGATCTCCCCATATTCTTGTGTGTATTTATAGTTTACTCTTTATATGGGGGAGTAATAGTCTACTGTGTAATGACATCACATGTTTTTAAGCATTCTCTTGTTGATGGACTTTTGCTTGTTTTTTACCCATTATTCACTGTTTAAAGTAAAACTTTTATGAATAATATTCTACCTTTCACAGTTTTCTTATTAACTGTACATATAAATTCGTAAGAAAGTGCCAAATTTTTCCCTAAAGAATTTACTGCCCCATTTTTTAGATTCACTAGGGATATCTAAGAATTGTAATGTTGTCAACATTTGCTACTCATTCTTTTAAAACTTTAGGGGTTCTAGGGGATATAAAGTCATATCCCATTGCTGTTTCACTCCATAGTTTGCTGGAGACTAATGAGATAGACCATTTTCTCACATGCTTAATCTCCACTCATAAGTACTTTTGGTGAGTTTTGTTTTCAATCACTTTGCTAATTGCAAAAAAAATGGTTGTATTTCCTCATTTTAAGAATTCTTTGTACCTTAAGGATAAGGGTCTTTTGCTCAGAGACATTGCAAGTTTGGAATTTGCTTGTTCATTTTCTTAATGATGTCTTTCAAAGAGAAGTTTTTAACCTGATGGGCTACAGTATATTCATTCTTTTCATTTATGTTTACTGCTTTTTGTGTCCCACATATGAATTGCTTGTCTACCCAATGTTGAGAATTTTCACTAAAGTTTTATCCTAAAAGTTTAGGTACATGATATGGTTTGAATCAGCAGAGTCTCTATAAATTAATATTTTGGATGTCTCTTCCCTAGCTGGTGAAGTTGTTTGGTAAGACTATGTCATCTTCCGATAGCAGAGCCTAGCTGACAGAAGGTACGAGGAGTTGGCCTCTGGTATGGCCCTTGTTCCCACCCTTCCTCTTTGCTTCCTGTTCTGTGTTGTGAATAGCCACTGGCACTCACTCCACCCTGTTATGGACTGAACCATATTGTTTTATCTCCCCCATTATGAACTGAAACCCTCTGAAGTCACCAGATAAAATAAATTTCTCCCTCTGCAAATGATTTCTGTCATGTACTTAGTTATACTGACAAAAACTAATTAATACAGTAAATCTAGATTATAGTTAGCAACAATATCTGTGTGATATAAGGTAAGAGTACAGGCCAAATATTGTTCTTCAAATTTCAACCCCTTTTGTTAAGTGTAGAATTGTCTCCTCTGTTTATTAGTGTTAACATATTTCTCAAGAAAACAGTTGACATGTGTGGAAGAGTCTGTGTTTACATTTACTTTGAATTATACGTCAATTCTTTTCCTTTGAATTATACGTCAATGCTACATCATTGAACTCCTTTCTGGTTCATGTGCCAGTATCATGGTATGCTAATTTGTATAGTTTTTTAGTATGTATCAAAATCCAGCAATGTGCACTCTCCAACAGAAATTATTCCTTTTGAAAAATTTTTGGACAATCTTTGTAGGTCTACATAATATTTAAAACTAGCTTTTCAGTTTCTTCCTTAAGATATTCATGCAAAGTATGACAGGTGGTGAACTGTGTTTACAGATGTTTTAAGGAAAACTGATCTAAATCTTAATAAAACATGACCATGGTATATTATTCCATTTATTTAGATCCTCTTGATATTTTTATCATCACTTTTTGCAGTTATCAACATATACAACTTGCATACAGTTTTATGTTATACAGATGATACACAAAACAAAGGCATTTCATATATTTGTGTGCTATTATACATACAGGGCATTTAAAATTTAAATTTGCAATTATCCTAGTAAAAATCTAAAAATATGTTTCATTCGTGGATATGAGACCTTCATTTATAGGCTGAGGCCTTGGTAAACTCATCAACCAACTGGTTTATGACCTTTTTGTAGATTCTCTGAAATTTCTTTTGCAAACATCTATTTTTTTCTTTAGGTGACTACAGACATTAAATTATCTCTATTGTAATCAATTATGAACATTGTATTTCTATTTCTCAACTTGTTAGATATCACATGAAATATGTTAAATGTAAGTATAGGTTGAAAACCCTTTATGCAAAATGTTTTGAACCAGATTTCGGACTTTAGAATAGACAGTTCCACAAAATGAGAAGTTTGGGAATGGAATCAAGTTTCACCATGTTTCATGTGTATACTTCAAATATTATAAGCATAGTCTGAAGGAATTTTAAACAATATTGCTGATATATGTCTTAGTTGCCACCTGTCATGTGACTGAAGTAACATTTAAATGTTTGGATCAAAGTTGTTCAACTTCAATAAGAATGAACAATATGTTTTGTGTTTAGTTGGATGGTAAATCTGTCTTTCAACATTGAACATGTTTGCTATAGGTTGTTTTCAACAATGACTTTTATCAGATTGGAGACATCTCTTTTTTATTAATTAAATTATTCTTTGACAATTTCATTTTTGTCAAGAATGCATGCATGTACATGATGCCATCTGACTGTTCTCAGCGTCAGACTCTTCTTCTCTCTCCCCTCTCCACCCTTGCATTTCCATTCAAATGGCTTTTCCCCAGTTCTGTCCTCTTGTTTTCCATGTCCTTCGGGGTCTAACCAGGTTCAACTCTGTGGCTTTGGGAAGAAATCTTTTGTGAGCATCAGTTTACTAAGCATGCATTTTTAATCAATGCTAAATCAGCTCTCATATGATATTTCCTCTCGTTTGGAAGTAAGGAAATCATTTTCACTTTTCAGTGTATTGATATAACCAATTGTATAGCTTTTCTTCTTTAATGTTTAACTGGGCTTATGTTTCCAGTTAACCTTGACATATTTAAAAATTATATGCCTAGACTTGAATAACCAATAATTTTTAGAGGATTTTAGATTAATTAGTTCAGTAGTTTAAAGCTGATGTTTCTGATAATGTGTTGATATATGCACAATGCTAGCAGTGTAAAAATGAATGGAAACAATGAGCTACAATAGGACTGGCATTGTTTCTTTATCAAATAGTAGAATTTACCAGTGGGCTTGGATTTTCTTTGTTGATGGGTTCTAAACCATGAATTTAACTATTTGTAATTATTTAATTATTTTAGATGGTCTAGAATACCCCGGTTGCTTATGCCTTCTTGTATGAACTTTAGTATTTTCCGGCTTTATCTAATTATTTAAATTTATGCATTTGTGTCATTTCATGATTTCTTTTTATTAACAATTTCACTTATATCTGTAATTATTACAACACTATATTTTTATTTCTGCTATTAATAATTTACATTTTCTTTTCAATCTTTTTATTTCAAAGAATGTATCTTGATTTCATTTATTTACAATATTGTTCTTAATATTTCTGAATTGAATTTAGTTTTTACTTTTAACTTTATGTGATTTAAGCTTGGATAACTTATTTACAAATTCTTCTGTAATGTACATTTTTAATGCTAGAACAATATCTTTAAGCAGCAATCAGCCATTTCTCCTGAATTTTCAAATATCCTCTTCCCATTTACAGTTAATTAAAAATAACTTATTTCTCTTGTGACTTCCTGTCTAATTTATGGGTGATTTCACAATGTGTTGCTGCATTTCATTATTTGCATGGTTATCTGAATTGACTTCTCTGAATTAAGAGCTGAATTCTGTAATGATAGAGAACACTCTTTGAATATTTTAATTACTTTTAATTTATCAAAGTTTGTCTTATGACCACAAAATATAGTCTGTCTTGGTGAGTATAGCATAGTCACTCAAAGATGTCTTTAACTCCCTCTCCCTTTCATTTTAACTGGTGTATTAACATTTCAACTGTGTTTCTTGAACTGTGTTATTGCATTTTGTAAAAGACCAATCTCTGTACTTTAAAAGATCTGTTTACACTATTTATCTGTAATGTATTTTAGTTGGGCTGTTTATACTATTATCTTTAATGTACCAAATTGATACTATTCATTAAAGTCCACCCCACAATTTTGTCATCTCCTTCTTGCTTTTTACTGTTCCCACCCCATCCATCATGTTGACCTGCTTTTGGTTTAAGTACTCTTTTATTCCATTTTTATCTTTGTGATCAGTTGAGTAGATGCGATTTCATTTCATTATTTATTTTCCTCCATTGACTCTAATCTGTTCCTTATTAAAGTTTACATGTCTTTTGAGAGCTGTTTTCTGTTCTCCTGCTGCAGTCTGAGATTCGGGTAGCTGTGCTCCCCATCTTGGGAGTGGTACTCTAAATTTTTGCTACTTCTGGCCGTAAAGAATCTCTAGTTGTGTAATGGATCTTTTCCTGCTCTAAAGGCAGGGGGACTTTTCATCTGGTCTCATCTCCCAGCTGCAGTTCTTGGCACCTTTATTCTGGCAGAATGATTACTTCTTTCCATCGAGGATTTTTCTATAGAGAAGATGATGAAGGTGATGTGGGACAGATGTTATCCTCCCTGAGCCTGCCTTCTCTGCCCCATCATTCTCTTGAGTCCCCAGTGAAACTTATAGGATGGTGGAGCACAACATCCTCTTGCATCTTTGGCATGCAGAACTTCTCTGTTCTGACACCAGTCTGCCCAGCTCTGGCCTTTACTAACACCTTAGGAACCTTGCTGTAACTCCTCTGCTATCTGTGGTTTTTAGTGCCTTTTCCTTTCACAGTGGCCCAAGAAAGGAAATGCTTACATTGGCTATTAGTTATTCATCCCTCTGTTCTGTGATGACTTCAAGATTTTGCATTCTGTAGATTATCTAGTAATTTCTTTCTGGCAGATGTGAATGTTGTTGTTTTCATTTTTGTAGACCTTAACTAGAAGCTGAGAGTCAAGAATATCTACATTTGATCTTATTTGTATTTAAACACCTGTATCTGAATCTTCGGCATTCCCATTTATTTCCTATGTTACTCCTGAGTTCTTTGGTTCACTCCATTTTCCTTTCTCGTTTTGGATTTTATGTTGTTTAATATTCTGTTTTATTCCCATTGTTGTGTAATTGGCAACATCTCTTTTTGGGGGTAGTCTTGAGTTTATAATATGTACACCTCACTTATCATAATTTACTTTCAAGTAATTTCAGAGAACATTAGGTCACTCTACAATGGTTTTTTAGTCACTCTTTGTGGCATTTGTTGTCTGGTGTTGCCCTTATGTGTGTGCTATAAATCTTACAAAGCATTATCACAGATAGTCCATAACCTTTCAAAACGCAAAAACAAGTATAAATATCCTGTTCTTTTATTTGCATATTAATTTTACCAATGTTTCTCTGTCCTTTCTGATCTGGAATTAATTTCCTTTATTTTGACAGCTCAGTTATAGAATTTTTTAATGCACAAGTGTCCTATGACAAGTTTGTAATCTGGAAACACTTTGTCCTCAGTTTCAGAGGGGAACTTCTACCAGGGAAGGTGGCTTTCTGACTGATAGCTAATTTTCTTTCAGTCTTTAAATGTCTTTCATTTTCTCCTGGCTTCTAAAGGGTTTTAGTTACACATCGGTAATGATTTTAATCATTGTTAATTTGCATATAAATGTATTTTATTGGCAATTTTAAAAATTATTTTCTCTTTGTCTTTGTAGAATAATTTGATTTCCATAGCACCTGCTCTGTTTTTTATGTTTCTCTTGTTGCAAGTTTACCAAAATTCTTGTTTCTGTGAATTTATAGCCTCATAACATTTACTTAATGTGCTACTATTATATTTTAGTCCCTTTAATGCACCTTTCTACACTTCCTCTATACCCTTCAACCAGGATTTCAAATACCCAACTGTTAGATTTTTCTGTTTCTTCGTTGCTTACTTAAGTTTAGCACCTCTCCCCAGTTTTGTAAAACTGATCTTTCTTTACATGTTATCAATTCTTATTTAAAAATATCTCAGGCAGGTTTTCCATTCTCAGTGAGACAGACATCTTGAGTTGAGTAATTATATGTTGTCCAAGAAAGTTCTGCACATTGCAGAATGTTGTCCAGTTTTGCTCCTGGCTTTGCTCCCACCCCATGTTATGATCTCCAGTGACATCTTTAGATGCTACCATAACTCACCCAAAATGGGCACAATTGCCTCTTCTTGAGTGGTAACACACTAAAGTAACTTGCCCACAGAATAAGATACTTTAGTTTATATATGAATCTCAACTCAGACCTTCCATTTGATGTTTTGCAAATTTCTGTAATATTTTATATTTTCCTTTATATTCCTGAACATTTGTAGTAGTTACTTTCAAATCTGTTGTTAAATCTCTCTTTCCTTCCTGAATCTGTGACTATTGACCGCTTCCTTTTATGAATCTTGTTTTTAATACTTTCTAACAGTACCAGTGACTGTCAGTTGGATAATGTAAGGCCAGAGTGCTAAAAGTCTTTGTAGTTTTGCAATTCTTGCAGGTAGCATTACATTTCATTTGAAAATTTGAGTTACACGGAAGATTCTTCAAAATTTGTGAGCTGTCAGGTCTAGAGCTGATTTTAGACTGACTTTGTACTCAAGAGTGTTGGAAGGAAAACATGCCTCTCTAGCTGGATGGATCCCAAGTAGCTCACTGTCCTGCCTGAGTTCTGCCAATTACTCTGCATAGGACTTCCCACTTGTTTCTCCATTGAAGCTCCCACCCACTCCTGCAACCTTGCATTACCTCACAAGGCCCACAAAGCTTATATTCCTCAGGCAAATACAATAGAGTGCCACTCACAATTGGGAGTTGTTTTATCTGTTTTGTTTCCCTGTCTGGGGACTTGCCAGTAGCTTCTGAACTCCAAGCTCTACATTTTTACCCACAGTCCTCTTCTCTGTCTCTGTATTATATATGACCTGCAACTAAGGAAGCTGGGACAACTTTAGATCACATCTCATTTGCTTTTGTGACTTGAGTTATCCAGGGCTGGCTTACCTATATAATTTGCATCTCATTCCTTCTTTCTTATGTCTTATTTTCTAAGTTTTTACAAGAGTGATTTTCTCATGTCTAGCAGTGAGGCTCGATAATCTCAAAAGTGAATTCTAAATAGATGTCAGTCCTTCAGATGAGACTGCAAAGGATGGGAAGTTATAAAAGTCTCCCACCAAAGCTTCATGTCCATAACTGTGTAGAGGGCAGTCCAGCACATTCCAATGTGTGAGGCTTACTCTTTTTCTTATTCTCAGTGGGGTTTTGATCATTCTGTTTGCAATCTATATATATATATGTCATTAAAGACCCCGGTACTTTGTGAGGCACATCTGGAGTTTGCCAATACTCCAGCCATAGATCCAAGTCCTATTTTGTGCTCAGATCAACTATGCACACGTATAATGAAAGTTTACTGGACTGTATTTTTCTTTCATTCTAGTTTTCCCAGGAGATTGATGAAAAACAAAATAAATTCATTGGCATTTTTACAACATTCAAGGTAATAATCTATTACAATTTTTAAAGGGTAAGAAGGAAAAGAAGTGTATTTTTGGTTCAAGTAATCAAGGGAAATGGCACTATGACACTTTTCTGTGTCCCTCAGGATATGGCTTTCCCAGATATACAGCATCCCAGGGAACCGCTTTGGCTTAATGTTTGGAAAGCAGAAATAAGAAGACAGTCTCATAGAAATGGATGAGACTTATGCTTCTAAGAGAGGCTCTTCCAGGGATGTCTGGACATCCAGAACTGCCTATGACTCTCCTGCTTTAGCCTCAAATGTCCTCTGCACAGAGAGCACTTCCCTGCCATTGCACACATTCAAAAGATGTTCAATACATGCTCTCTTCCCCCTCTCAAAAAATAGTTTATAACTATTGCCATTTCTGGGCATACACTTAAAATACATATGAAGTCAGTGCTTTAACTTACCAGTTAAAGCCACATTTCACAATATTGCAAAACAATGATTTTTTTAATATTCTGAGTGAACCTATGCCTGCATGTTTTATCTTGATGAGCTGGGTAGGTTTATGTCAATTTGAGAAAAGCAAGAGTCATTTGGGAAGAAAGAACCTCAGGTGAGAAAATGTCCCCAGCAGACAGTCCTACGGGCAAGCCTGTGGTAAATTTTCTTGGTTGGTGATTGATAGGGGAGGGCCTAGCTCACTGTGTGCAGCTCCATCCCTGGGCTGCTGGTCCTAGGATAAGAAAGAAGGACTGAATAATCCAGGAGGTGCAAGCCAGTAAACAGCCTTTGTATCAGCTCCTGCATCCAGGTTCCTGTCCTGCTTGAGTTCCTGCCCCAACTTCCTTTGGTGATGGACCATTACCTGGAAGTGTACATGACACAAATTTATTCCTCCTCAAAGTGTTTTTGCCCATGGTGTTTCACCTCAGCTACAGAAATCCCGACTAAGATACTAGAGATGACAAGGAAGATCAGTAATGGCATTTGCACTGTGGGGCATGCTCTTACCAGTTTGCTCCAGGTACTTCAAAGACATCCATGCTAGTGGTTTACATCTGAACAACCACATTCTCTGGCCTTTCCTGGGACCCGTTGTGGGAGCAAGCCAATTACAAAGCACACCTGGGTGATAGCAAAAGGATATAAAAGGACTTGGGTGATAGAAAAGGAGCCGTGTGTTACATAAAATATAATTATGTAGCTCCCAGCCATGATTTTGAAAGATGGTAACTCATACTGGGAACACCTACTTTTCTTGACCTCAGTCCTCAAGGTCTTTAAACTTTAAAAAGGAACTCATAATCCTCTGAATTTATTTCTTTTTAAGTGTGTGTGTGTGTGTGTGTGTGAGAGAGAGAGAGAGAGAGAGAGAGAGAGAGAGAGAGATCTGTATGTGCATGTGACAGGATGTGCATGCCTATGTGTGTACCATGGAGAGTGTCTTACTCTGTTAACATTCACCTTATGTTCTGAGAGACAGGCCTCCCACTGATCCTGGTGCTAACCTATTGGCTAGACCTGCTGGCTGGTGAACTCTGGGGAGCCTCCTGTCTTTGCCTCCCCAGAGCTGATAGTACAGGTGTGGAGCACCATGCCTGACTTTTCCTATATGAGTGCTAGGGCTTTGAATCCAGATCCTCATGTCTGTGCAGCAAGCCAGTTGCTGACCTAACTGTCTAGCTTCAATCCTTTGGTTTTCCTGAGGAAATATCAAAGTGGCCTCACTGTTGAAGTGGAATTCATTCCATTTTAGGAGACAGATATATATCAGAAACTCTACTCAGTGAAATGATTTGTTTCCTATCTGTCAGCTTCTCTTATCCTACCCTTTCCATATCCAAGCATCATCTTAGATCCAATCTGAGTAGTTTTTTTCTTAGCCTATATCCTCTTCTGGAAAGGAAGACATACACTTTCCTACTAATGATGATGGTTGATATTTACATGTCAGAGCTACCTGATGCATTCTCATGAGGGATGTAAGAAACAAGAATTAAAGGAAGAATATGTAAAATAGTCTGAAAACCCTTAGCATTACTGGTTTTAATTATGGGAGTTGGTTCTTTATTTAAGCATAACACTAATACCTTCACCTACATAATGACCAAAATATGCCCTGCCTTATCTATCTCAAGTAAACTTACATATGCCATACCTGACAAACACATCTCTCTCTGAACTCCATAAAAGCAAATTTGTAACAAGTCTTAGGAGCAAACTAAGCAAAGAATGATAATGAAATAAACAACCACACCTCCACACCTCCGTGGTGCCTTCTTTGTATTATGACATTATTATGTGATTCTAATAATACTAAATATTATTAATCATAAAATTGGATAATTTTGGTACCTGCCTAGTTGAGGAGGATTTGATGCCAGAAGATTATATTGCCCTAGAAACAGCTGGAAAGCTGAGAGGAGATCCAAGTCAGGTCTGCCTGGGACCAAATCTGTGTTCTGTATATCAGCATAAGGCTCTCTTGGTCCCTACATCACAGAGCCAATGATGTCAGCATGAAACTATGGGAAAGTGAAAGACTTAGATCTAAAAGGTTATTTTCTCAGTAACATTGACAAGAATAGGACATGTGAGAAGATATCTGGTTCACATTTCTAAAAAGCCTATTGAAGGTTAACTATAATTTTTAAAACTCAGGATGTGTGCATCTGAACTGCAGTAACCACGGATCCTTTTCAGGCATGCATTATATAAGGACAAAATGAATTGGAGAAAACTTCAAAGATAACTGTGCTCCAGTCTTCCCAAGCTCCTCTCCAAGGGCAGGCAGGGAATGAATGTTGTGCTTTGATTCAGTCTTCTTAGCAGCAGAGATAAATGCTCAGTAGATTTTGGAGGGTGATTTAATGAATGACTCCCTCAAGGACTACTGGATTTTTCAAATAAGATAGCAAAAAATTGTCTGGACAATTAGAAGATTGAAATGTGTAGTAGATATTTAGCATCAGAGGCCACCATAGAAAAAAGGAACACCACATTAATCAATAGCCTCACCAAATGACAAGTTTTAAGCCAACGGCAAAAAATGAATTCAATGAAAATTTTAATTGCTTTGTCCAAGAAGAAAAGAAACTTGAGGAATTAAATCAAGCAGGCACCCATCCATTGTTTGGCATGAATTTTTAATAGTACTTATAATAATATATCTCTATGGTAGATTTCAGTGCAAATTTTCTATGTAAATTTAGTTCTATAGATAGATACATTTTTTTCCTTGTGCAGTGTGGAAAAGATCATTTTAAAGTGAACTTTAAATTGAATGGTAAACACAAAGTTAAGCCATCCATTGTTATTGTGTTCTGTGGGTTCAGGAATATGAAACAGATTTCTTGTGTATTGTAAGAGTGTTTTGATATGTGAATGTGTTGATTTGTTTGAGTTGACTGAAGCTATCTTATTCAAAAATAGTTTAAAAATAGTATCTTATCTTGAACTATAAGAATGTATAGTCTTGGGCTGGAGAGATGACTCAGCCATTAAAGGCTAGGTTCACAACCAAAAATATAAGGATACATAGTCTTTATCAGGTCAAATTACATTTTAATTAGTAATATTTTCCAATATATTCATTTATTAAAATATATTCCCCCAAAGTGAAATTCATGGTCAAAATATCACTTTTCCTCTTTCCTTTTATATATGTATATATATATATGTATATATATATATCTGTATTAGTGTATATGTTCACAAATGCACATGTGGATATGTATTCATATGTGGACTTATACTCATTCATATGTATATGGAAATCAACATATTCAAAGTAATAGTGCCTAGTAATAAATATGTCACCAGAGATTTGTGAACAACATGGATGCTGATTTATACAAATTAATATTGAAAAGATTATATAAATGATTAATATTGTCTGTTTTCTAAAAGTGGCAGTCCTTGTTAGAGCTATCACGCATCATGGGTTGATTTTATTAAAGGAGAGGAATGGGCATTGTCTCATGGATATGAGCTGGGGTGCTCTCTGGCTCCCTTACCTCATTTAAACTATGCCCTCAACTCAAGTATCACCGACTCCAAAATTAAGCTCATGGAGAGAGCATCACAATTCTCTTGCTGTAGCTCTAAATAAAATTGCCTCGGAGACAATTGGTTCATTGATTCCTTGGGACCTGGTTATGAATTATTTATTCATCAGAATCTTCTTCCATGCTAGATAAGTGAGGGCTGCATAAAAATACATGGAAACACATGAAAAAAAGGATTTGGCATGAGAGAGACACACTTGCCCATTTCCTTGTTAGAAATCTGGCTGGACAGACAAGTCACAAACACCCTATAAGCTACCAGGAGCAGGCAACTTGATATCTCAGATTGTGTCTCTTGATTTCTATCTAGATGGTGTAAAGCACACATCAGTAACTTAGTTACAGTCTCAGAGGTGAAACTGCAGGTGACATTTCACAGGGAATGGAGTTTAGCAAAATAGTGACTATCCACACTGCAGAGAAAACAGTGCCATGACTCAGTGGGAATTCTGTATGCTAAACAGAAATCTCCCAGATTTTAAATCTTGTCTCTGTATCAATTGTATAGGTCATCAAACTTACACTGTTGGACTAGAGTTGCTTTTTGGCTATTGTATATAATGTTTCTAGCAAGTATTTGGGGGAGAGGATGCTGTTAAAAACAGACTGTGATGAGCTAGAAAAACATGCCACAGACTTAGGGACGTTTGAGTAAGAAAGATGATCTGGTCATACACGTAAAAGTGACTACCGTACCATTTAGTGAGTTGTCCAATGATCTCTCAAGCTATGGGGAAATTCAGAGGAGAACCCAGGGCTGTCTTGAGAACTTTAAACCATGTCATTACCTGGAAGCCCACACTTGATTTACTCTGTTGACACTGTCTTGAAAACCATAATCATCTGTTATTGTTGCATTTGATGTGTAATATATCAAAGGAACAATGGGATAGCACAGTAGCTTGACATGTCCCTTAAACACAGCATACTCATGGAGAAAAGAGCATATGTGACCAGCCCAAGGAACACATTCATAGGCTCTGTGTACTTATCTGCATTACCAACCATTTGTGCTGAATATAATTACACAGGAGGAAAAGAAAAGATATGGCAACCCAAAGTCTCCCCCCCCTTTTTGGGTCCCTCCTTAAGCATCAGTGGTGCTTTCTATCCCAAGATAGAAAGCAGTGGTAGACTAAATAAAAGACAAAATACATATGCATATTAAGAGTTACAAAATAGAGATTTTTGTGATTTCAGGGCTTCTGCATATCAGTTAAATGCTACTATGTTCATGTTTTAAACTCACATTGAACAATGTAAATTGAAGTGGTGAAAACTCACTTTAATGAAAATTTTTAATTTGTAATTTTCTTAGCATAGCAACATGTAGAATTGAAAACTCCAAAATGCCAATGGGAATAGCTTTACACCTCATCACAAAAGCTTCCTTTGACTCTGTTGTTCCTGTGTTTTACCAAATAACTCTTGCTGCACTGTGCTGCACCAACTCTGCAAATTAAGGAGCTGGCTTTGCTTAGCCTAGGTTTGCATCCATTCTCTTCACTTCTAAATTACAATACCTCACTGTGCTCTGGTGTGGTGTTCCAGATTTTAATGGTGATGATTATAAGTTTAGAACAAGGAAACAAGGAGGCATTGTTGAAATAGTTTTCACTTTACATAAGTCGTCATACCCATAATTTCATAGCCAACATTGATGCATTCAATTGTTCCCATCTTTGGTTATTTTCTGGCATTACATTTCTTTGTTCCCTGCTCATGAAACAAAATGAGGTAGGTACAGGGAGACTCATGTAGCTTTTTATGTTAATTACTTCTCTTTGAGTTGCATCACTGAGACACTATTATCTCCTACTGAAAGAAAGAAGGAACACTTGGTAGAATTTGAAATGTAGGAAGGAACATTCTAGAATTTCTGCTGAGTAAATGAATATATGAATAGGTATTTGTTCCACTGCTGACTAAGTCACAAGTATGGAAAAAAAGGTTGCATTGTTTATGGACCACTGTCCCCCTTCACCAATTTACCCAGCACTCCCATGTTGCTTGTGGAAGAAAGGTGATTCTGGTGGTGGTGTGATGGCTAATCTTATCTGTCAACTTGACCATATTTGGAATCAACTAAAACCAGAAAAATGGAGCTCAGCACACCTGTGAACACTTTTCTTGATTGGCTTCTTAGTCAATTGCTGTGACAAAATATCATGACCAAGGACACTTATAAAAGAAACTGCTTGTTTTGGGCTTATGGTTTCAGAGTCTATGACCATCATTGGGAGGTAGCATAGCAGCAAGCATGCCCGTCTAGTACTGGAACAGTAGCTGAGAGCTTACTTTTTATTTTTCGGTTTTTTGAGACAGGGTTTCTCTGTATTGTTTTGGAGGCTATACTGGAACTCACTCTGTATACCAGGTTGGCCTCAAACTCACAGGAATCCACCTGCCTCTGCCTCCGGAGTGCTGGGATTAAAGGCTTGCGACACCAACACCCCCTGAGAGCTTACTTTTTAAGCCACAACCACAATGCAGAGAGAAAGAGACACACTGAAATCTCAAAGCTCACCCCCAGTGACATTTCTGCTCAAGACTGTATGTTCTAATCCTTTCCAAGTAGTTTATGAACTCTGGACAAAGTACTCAAATATAAGAGCCTACACTCTTAGGGCTATGCTCATTCAAACCCCCACAATCATATCATTTGAGGTGGGAAGACTCACCCTAAATGTGGATCATTTGAGACCAAAAGACCCACCATAAATCTGGGCCACACCTTCTGGTTGCTGCATACATGAACAGACATAGATGAAGGAAGCTTTGTCTTTTTTTTTCTGCTTACCTTCACTCTTGCTTTTAAGTTCCTATCTCTTGAAACTGAGGCATTCCTTCAATGGTATTAGAACCCACTTCTTCGAGACACCAACTGAAGACCAGCAGAGATATCCAGATCCATGGACTAAAAAACTACTGGATCTTGGTCTTTCTTTTTGGAAACAGTTATCATTGGAGTAACCAAACCACAGCTCTAGAAAGCTTTTTATGTTGGCCGTCAGCTTACAAATAACATCATGAAGACTTCTTATTATTATGAAAGCTTGGCCATTAGCTTAGGCTTGTCCCACAGGCTCTTATAACTTATATTAACCTTTTATTAATCTTTATTCTATCATGTGACTCAGTTACCTTTCTTCTGTCCCAAATGTCTGACTTGTTCCATGTCCCCTTGGTGTGTTCTGTGTGCCTGGATTCATCCCTTTGACTTCCTCTCTCTTTCTGCCTGGTAGTCCAGCCTATCCCTCTCCTGCCTATTGGCCATTCAGCTTTTTAATACTCTAAGCAAAGCAGCACATCATCACATAGTGTATAAATATTCCATAACATAGCCTGTAAACTACTCTAATAAATCATTTGTCTATGTGGATGTGTGTGCACATGTGCGCGCGTGTACACACACACACACACACACACACACACACACATTCTTGCACTTCTTTCCTCTAAAGAAACCTGACTGATACATATGGCATGCGGCCAACTTTATTAGACTGAATTGTGATGGGGAATGTTCTTCTGTGTATACATTTCTCTTATTCGTTAATGAATAAAACACCGATTGACTGATTGGCCATACAAGAAGCGACACAGTTGGGCAGAATCAGGATATAAACAGGAACAAATAGGAAATCGCTCTCTTGTCTGTGGAGATGCTGGGCAGTCATCATGTAGCATGCAAAGGGGTTGCATTCTCTGATAAGATAATGCATGGTAATACATGGAATAATAGTTATGGGTTAATAATTAAGACAGAGCTAGCCAATAAGAAACCCTAGTCAATTGGCCAATAGTTTCACAATTAATATAGCCTTGGTGTGCCTCTTTGGGGCAGAGAAGGGCGGCAGGACTAGCCGAGTCAAGCAAACTGCCATAACAGAATTGATCCTATAGTTTCCTGAATTACAATAAAAAGAAGACTGAACTTCTCAGTTATGGTATTTGATACAGGAGACACAGCCTAAGCAGTCCAGAGCATTCTGGAGTCCCAGGCTGCAGAAGAGGAAAGGAAATTTCAAAGACTTAGTCTCTCTTTCTTCACATTTCCCCACTAGTAGGTTTGGGGCTCTACAATTCTGTCCTCTACAGGTTCTGACAACCCCAGTTCTTGTTAAGTTTGAGGGAGATATTCTTAGAGGTTCTGTGGTGACATCATCTTTAGGCTAAACGGAAGAGCTAGAAGATAATTAGTGCATTTTAATCATTTCAAACATCTCATAAGAGCTCTCCAATTTCTGAGCTTGCATAAATATTTGGTGCTTTGATACATGTCTCAATACTTGACTTATTTATCTGCATATTCTAGCAAAGTAGTGAGAAATGCTAGTTTATTGAACAATTTTTCAATGGTGTGTTTCTGAGAAACAAACTAAGATCTGGAGCCATCATTCTATGATCCAACCAACCAGCTGAGAAATGTAATATGATCTTTTTCAGGATCTAGTGTTACAGGTTCTACTGGATAGGGAGTTGGAGAAATGATGGGAAATCACACGGCATGTTACACATATTACACAATGGGAAAATTGGAAAGAAAATGGGGGATGGCCTAGGAAATCCTAGTCTCAGATTCAAACATTTGAAAAGGAGTTCAGAACACTGATGATAAGAGAATGTAGTTATGCAATACTCAATGAAGTAAAATTATCAAAATGCATACAAAAATGTTTGAACTCTCCTTAAAGTTCCTGTCTCCATCACACAGATGGGGTTAGAGAAGCACAGAAAGACACTGCTGTCTATGACTCTGGTCCATTCATTCTGCCTAAGAATGATGAAAAGTTATGACTCCTCTAGGCTCAGTATTCATACTCTCAGGGTACCGCATAAAGAAACACAAAACACAGCACTTCAGTTACTTCTCCCATTATTGTGATAAAAATAATTCAACAAAGGCACTGTAGGATTGAACTTCATCATGGAAAGCAAGGAAGTCATTGTGGTAGGAGTCTGGGGTGGCTGGTTCTTTGTGTCCACAGGATACAGGAAGCAGGCATTGATGAATTCTATGCTTGCCTCATTTTCTCATCTTTACTCAGTTCAGAACCCCAGCCCATGGCATGCTGCAATCTATCCACAGTTAAAGTGGCTTTTTCTAGCTCAGTTCACCTAATCTGGATAATCCCTTGTGGGTATACACAGAAGTGGTTTTGTAGGCGAAGCTAGATCATGTCACTTAATAATAAATACTTATCATCATACATGTCGTTTATACTTCATGCATGTCATTTATACTGTTCACTGAACTGATTGCCATCAGACAGCATACTTTTTCCTGTCCCAGTCTGTTTTCTTTGTACTGAACCAATCTTGGAGAGTACAAACTTGTTCATGCTTTTAGAACCTGGGACATCTTTAGCCCCTCTCCTATCTCTTACATGCCTAGTGTGTTGTATTTAGAAACCACCCATCCCTGTCCCTTTCCATATTTTTGGCCTTGACTTGTCTCTGTGAGGTTCGTTTATTTCTGTTCTCTTCCCTGGGGTAGATGACCTCACAGCTTCAGTTCTCCACCCTTGTATAACTTTATTGTCCAGCAAACCGTTTTGTTTTAGACACTAGACTCTCCTTTGTTTTTCAGTCTAATAGGATTTAGATGATTTAAATGTTCAGCATATCCCAGAATTCTTTTCCTAAAGTGTCTGCTCCTTTACCTCTTAGTTGGAAAGGTCTAAAGGTGAGTCCACATTTGCAGTGTTTGACCTCTATAGAGTATTTACTTCAAATACACTCAGGTGATAGTATTTACTGGTTGCTATAACAAGAGATCACATAGACAAGTAATGTGATGATTTTAGGCAACTAGGTTATTTCTTGTGTGTGAGAATAACTAGGGATTATAAGAGTTATGGAAGAAGTCACAATAGCCTTGGATTGGCCATTCCAGAGCAGGACCAAACTAGCCCGGGCAAAGAATGAGCCTAGAAGATAGCATTACCTAAGAAATACAGCAGCTCAGAGCATCTAATGAGGAAGAACGTGGATAGCTTTTCTTCCTTGAAAACAGCTGCATTCATCTTACAGATCTTTTGGGGACCATTTGCAATAAAAATATCTGGAATGTGAAATCTCCTTTATGTGTCCCATTCTCAAAGAGATGCTTGTGTGTATGGAGTGGAGGTTTGTGTACACAGAAGTGGGAAGCAGGAAAACTCTACTGTCTGAACAGTTGTTGCCTGATACTCAGGAGCCCAGCGTCCACGGGCTTCTCCCTGCTTCTAGAGGAGGGTGAAATGGAAAAGCAAAGAGACAATTTTTTAGTGAAAGCTCCAAGGTATGGAATTCGTGGGATCTATGACCTTACTTGACACAAACAGAATCATTTGCTCTTTATTTTCAGCAGATTTAGTTTTTCCTCGGCATACTGTGTTTGGGCTGAAGATTTTGTTGTCATGTTGTTCTACTTCCCTTTGATTGTTGCTTCTTTTCTTTCCTCTTTGTCTTTTTCTTTTCAAGACAGGGTTTCTCTGTGTAGCCTTGGAGCCTGTCCTAGAACTCACTCTATAGACCAGGCTGTGGCTTTGAACTCGCAGAGACCCACTTGCCTCAGCCTCCTGAGTGCTTGGATTAAACGTGTGTGCCACCACTGCCCACTGACCATTGTTTCTTATGCACTGATTTAACATTGTTTTGTTGCTGCATCTGGTAAGCAGTTTGGATCCTTCAGCTTTTCCTAGCTCATCAGGGGAAATGATTTAGGTGTGTGAGTATTTATCTGAATTCTATACCCATATTTCTTCATAGAACTCCAACAGCTATGAAGGGTGCTCTACTCTATGGTCTTAGCACTAGAAAAGAAATGCAGTGTTCTCTGCCATGCAAAGGTAACCTGCCCACTGGTCTACATGAGTTCTGAAGCCATAGCTCTTCCCAGCCTTCTCTCGTCCTTCATATCCTATGTCTCGTTCACAGGATACAGTCCTCAACTTGACATGAACTCTGCTTGATGTAGATGTATCGTTCCTTTGAATTCACTTTATTTTCAAGTTGTCAACATACTAGCTCTTACACAGATGAGGCTCATTTTAGAACTGGATCTGGGAAATTTATTATAGGAAATTAGCATGGGCCCATGTAAAATAATGATTTAGTTCAAAATGTACTTTAGTGAACTAAAGACTAGTGAAATCTCTTGGATACTTTAAATCTAGTTCCCAACTGTACTTAAGATATGCTACTGTGTTTTGTTTCTTTTAAACAGGACCTGCTTATTTTGCGCCAGACTCCTTTTTTAGTAAACCTTGGAGCCCATGGTGAATGCTTTGAATGTCTGTGCTGATGTCACACTTGACTTTAGTTCATTTGTCTATACAGAGGCATTCTGGGATATTGTTCTATACTGAGGCACTCTGAGACGTTGTTCTGGAAGTCAATCTTTTAATTAAGATTCTTACGTGTATGAATGTTTGCCTGGGTGTATATATGTTCACCACATGTGTGATGACTAGAAAAGTGAGTAGGACTCCTTGGAATTTTAGTTATAGATAGTTTTGAGCCAACATGTGAGTGTTAGCAACCAAATCCCAGTGCTCTGCAAGTGCTATTAACCATTGAGCCATTTCTTCAGCCTCAGAAATATTTTATTAACCTAAGTGAAGGATTGATGTTAAAGGTCTACTCTTCTCTCTATGATATTTTTTAAAACAAGAATGCTTTTGTTTTATTTTCATCCTTTTGGAAACTGAAGATAGCAAGATCAAATTCTGAGTTGAACTGAGATTCTCAGCATACATATTGCTTACTAAACTCTCTCCTGGATCAATTCATCCCAAATGTTTTTTTTTTTTGCTTACTCTCATTTATTTAGTTATTATTTTCTTATTTTTGTACCCATTTTGTAGACTGAAATACATTTGTATTATAACAGGGAGGATGCTGCTATGGATGGGTGTGAAATGTCTTCTGCAATTCATGGGCTTGAGCATTTGTCTCCTGACTTGTTCTAAAACCTCTGTGGGGTGAGGTCTAGCTGGAGAAGATGGATCTTGAGGAAGATTGGCCTTAAGACTTATGGTACAGACACTCTGTCCTGCCTTTGCCTTTACTTCCTGGACTAGCATGCCTTAGTATTGCAGGTATAAAACATCAACTTGTATTCATATTCTTTGTTCAAATAAGTGAATGAGACAATTAGAATGTTCAGTTTCTTCTTACATCAGCCACTGAATGAAGGTTCTGTTTCCCAGACTCTCTGGCCATGGGATTGTAGGCTGGCACTCCCAAGATCTATGTCTAAAATCCATATATGAGAGAGTACATGCCATGTTTCTCTTTTTGTGACTGCGTTACCTCACTCAGGATCGTTTCTTCTAGTGCCATCCATTTGCCTGTAATTGTTATTATTTTTAAATGAAACAAAATCTCCTACCTTCTCCTGGCCAACGAAAAAAACTGTTTATAGAGTTTTCAAAGAAGACAGAGAAGTCTGGGGTTCAGGTTAGATGATAATTCGGGTAGAGATTCTGTCTTGTCTCCTTGGGCATCACCATATCTCATCACCTAGCCCTGTGGCAGGTAGGGAGGACACAGAGCAGTGTGTCCGTGTTGGGAGTCTGAAAGCAGAGAAGACTGTGCTCTTCTTCCTGTTTGGAATTGAACTCTCAGAGGCCCGCATTGTATGGGCACAGTCAAGGCTCTGAGAGCAAGAGAAAATTCTAGGAAAGATGACCCACAAGAAGATCCAGGGACACTTCAAGGAGGCAAGGGGTAGTTTCTGAGCACTCACAGGAAATACAGAGAAACGGAGAGAAAACTGAGTGACAGAATTTGGATCGAGACCAAGGGCTATGGAGGACAAGCTGAGCTTATCTGCAGGCAGTGACTGAAATACTGTGTGTAGTAACAGGTGTTGGCATCATGTCAAAAGATCAACGTCGAGGGTATCAGCTGAGGTGTCTCATTGACATGGGATGTCCATGTTCAGAAGTTAAAGAGATGAGCAATGTAAAGCTTAAAATATCCAGTTTCAGGAGTGAGCATTGGATGAGCCTCACTGGGAACCTAAGTCAACCTTGAGATTAATAACTGAGAAAAAAATGGAGGAAACCCTTCGCATACTGACTTTGTTTCCATGCACGACTAAATTGACAATTTCATTTAAAAATCACTAGTTATTTTAAATTTACTGAAACTGAATAGAATCATAATTAATAATGATTGTCTATAATTTGGAGACCGGAGCATTATAAGAGTATATACAAAATAAAGTTTTATGTAGACAATTTAACTGCCAGTGTTTGTATTTTAATCCTCTTACCTGTGTACCATAACTCAGTTCCATTACAACTGTAAGTAGCAGATATTCTCATTTATGTCGAGATGATATAGGGTCAACACACCAAGAAACTGTACATACAGAAGCTTAAACAGGCAGAATTAAAATGGTGGTCTAACTTCAGTTGTGTCTTTCCCATTGTTACACAAAACATCTGAAACTCATTTACACCATAGAGGCTTGAGTTCGCTTTCCTCAGACTAACGGTTTAAACAAAGGTTGTTTCCAGACGCAAGAAGTTATAACTCTATTATGTGACCTGGCAGAGAGAAATCTGTAAGTTGCTATTCTATTGGGTGTTTTGAGAGTCACCATCTTGATTACATTAAAGTCAGAACATGGAAAAAAATTAAGAAATTGCACCAGAGTGCAAGGCAAAGATTAACCCGTGTGATGCTTATGTCTTCCAATTGCTGATACATTTGTGTTTGCCTCTGAGAGTAGGAGTGGGCTGTCAGAAAAGCTTTGTCTATGTATGAGTAGAAATAAAATAGCTTAACTTTTAAAAGAAGATTTTGTAATGTTTGTTTCTTTCAATGCAGGTGGTGAGAGACAGCTTCTACCAGATTTTTGACAATTATTAAAACAATTTTGCAGCCAAATTTTATTACATAGTTTGCACTGGAGATGTCGGTTTCAATTATAACAAAACTTGAAGTGGGAAAGAGAATTGGAACTATCTAGACATTTCCTTTCTGTGTGAGTCAGGCATTAGTTTGTGACGGAAACACACACACACACACACACACACACACACACACACACACACACCCCAGACTTACACATGAAAGGACTTATTTCAGTTCACAGTATTTTTAATATTTATTTACTTTTACTTTTACATCCCAACCCGACCACAATTTCTCCTCCCTACTCTGCTCCCAGTCCCTTCCCCCGTCTGCCCTCTGCCTACCCCTTCACCCATTCCTCCTCTGTTTCTATTCAGAAAAGATATCTAAGGTCTCCCAGGGATATCAACAAAAGCATGGTATATCATGTTGCAGTAAGACTAAGCACCTTGTATTATATTATATATAGCTGGGCAAAATAACCCTGTATGAGGAGTAGGTTCCCAAAAACAAAAAAGTGAGAGATAGCCCCTGCTTCCACTGTCAGGAGTCCCACAAGAAGACCCAGTCAGACAATTGCATATATATGCAGAGGGCCTAGATCAGTGTCATACAGGCTTCCTGATGGTTGGTTTAGTGTCTGTGAGTTCCTTTGATCTCAGGTTAGTTGTTCCTCTGGGCTTTCTTGTAATGTCCTTGACACCTTTAGCTCATACAATCCTACCTCCCTATCTTCAGTAGAATTTCCCAAGCTCAGCCTAATGTTTGTGTCTCTGCGTTGGTTTCCACCAGTTGCTGGATGAAGCCTCTCTGATGACTATTGGAATACCCACCAATCTATGAGTATAGCAGAATATCGTCAGTCATCATTACACTGACATTTTTTCTCTCCAGGTGTTTTTGGTTCTATACTAGGTCTCTGGGCCATCCAGCCTCCAGGTCCTGGTGCTTCAGGCAGTGTCAGGGGTGGGCTCGCTCTCATGGCATAGGTCTAAGGCTGTACCAGTCATTGACTGCCCGCTCCCACAATCTCTGTGCCACCCTTAACCCAGAACATCCCAGAGGCAGGACAGACTGTAGGTTGAGCTTTATGTGGCTGGATTCTTTTATCAGTCCCTCCACTGGGATTCTTGCCCGGTCACAGGAGATGGCCAGTTCAGGCTATGTGTACCCTATTGCTAGGAGTCTTAGCTAGGGTTATCCTTGAAGATTCTTGGGAGTTTTCTACCAGGTTTCTGCCTGACCCTGAAATGTCCCCCTTTCCAGTTGGCTCTTTCTGTATTCTCCACCCCACCCCTCATACTGCCCATTCCCATTCACCCAGAAAATCTCTTCTCATTCCCCTTCCCAGGGAGAAACGAGTGTCTCCCTTGAGTCCTCTTTGTTACCTAGGCTCTCTGGGGCTATGGGCTGTAACATGGTTATCCTTACTTTGTGACTAATAACCACTTATGATTGAGTACTCATCATATGTTTGTCATTCTAGGTATGGATTACCTTACTCAGGATGATTTTTTTCAGTTTCACCCATTTGACTTCAAATTTCCTGGTGGTCTTGCTTTTAACAGCTGAGTAACATTCTACTGTATAAATGTACCACATTTTTCTTATCCATTCTTTGGTTAAGGGACATCTAGGTTGTTTCCAGGTTCTGGGTATTATGAATAAATCTACTATGAACATACTTGAGCAAGTATCCTTGTGGTATGATTGAACACCTTTTGGTTCAATCGATTCCCAATTTTCTGAGAAACCACCACATTGATTTCCAAAGTGTCTGTACAAATTGGCAATCCCACAAGCAATGGAGGAGTGTTCCCCTTTCTCCACATCCTCTCTAGCATGAGCTGTCACTTGTGTTTTTGATCTTAGCCAGTCTTACAGGTATAAGGTGGAATCTCACAGTCGTTTTGATTTGCATTTCCCTGATGGCTAAGCATGTTACAGCTCCAAGTTTATAAAGGGATGACTCCCTTCTTCACTCCATCACAGACAGGATGCAGACAGAAGGGCTAATGGAAGGAGCCAGGGCAAAATGTAGCTTCCACGGAAATGTTCCCAAATACCTGCTTCCTTCATCCAGACTCTACTTTCCACAGTCCTATCACCTCCCCATAATCTCCTCAAATTTTGAATCTGCCAATGGATTAAATCACTCATCTACTCAGAGCCTCGATATCCAGTTGTCTTAGAAAACCCTCACAGAGAGAGGTGCCTTACTAATCCCAGTTCATTCAAGATCATATGATTATTAACTATCACACTTCATTTTAGATTATTATTTTTGGGGGTGGGAGTAGAGATGGGGGGAAGTTATCACAGAAGCCTTCCACGTCTCTTGTTGTCAACAGTGAGGCTGCAGTTATCAATACCATTGCAAAAAACAAACAAACAACAAACAAAAAAACCAAAGAGCTTCCTTGCCCTTTACAGTCAGCAACAGCATGGATCACACACTTCCACATGGTTTCTGGTCAGCAACAGCACGGATCATAGCCATCCACATGGCCTCCAGCATCATCATGAACCTTGAACCTTGGACCTCAGCATGGTCTCTGCCGTAGGATGGAACCCTGACACTACCATTGCCCTCAGCAGTAGTACAGGCCATAGACACCAGCATGGCCTCAGGTGTCAGTATGGACCACAGACACCAACATGGATTCCAGGGGTAGCAAAGATCACCAGCATCTCTCTTACCTCTGGCAGTAGCACAGATAGCAGACATCAACATGGTCTTGTACAGCAGCGTGGACCACAGACATCAACATGGCCACCAGCATCAGCACAAGCCAAAGTATCCGTTTGCCCTCTAGCAGTAAAATCAACCAAGAACATCAACATGGCCTCCAGTGGTAGCATGGACCACTGACATCAATATTGACTCCCAGACCACAAAGGTCAGCATGTACTCAGGGGAAAGCACAGACTATGGGCATCAACATAGGCCCAGGTGGCAGCATGAACCATGGACATGGACATGCCTCTGCTGGTGGCACAGATCACAGACACCAATACAGCCTCCAGCAACAGCACAGGTCGTGAACATCCATGTGGACCACAGACATCAACATTGGACAGGGGCTTCAACATGGACCACTGACATCAGCATGCTCCTGGTCGTGGCACAGATTGTGGATATCAACATGGCCTGTGGCACAGCACAATGAAGGTCGATGGAGAAGTCCCAATCCGGGAAATGGCAGGCATGCTGCCATTGCTCAGAGCCAGCGAGATCATGGTCCTCCATCCACGACAGCCTTCTCCTGCATTTGCCACCATGGCTTTAGCATCTCTAGTTCCCCCCTCTCTTCACCACACAAACGTTTTTTGCTTCACATGCCAGTACTCACTGCAATGTGTCCTTTGGTCTGGTTCAAGGCTTCTGGTTTCTGATACAACATAAATACTGGACCATCACTGAGACTTATCTCAGATATCCTGCTGTTGCCCAGAGTCAGGGAGATCTTGCAGCTAGGCAGGGTGTCTGGGGGCAGGACCTGCTCCCCGTCCTTGATACTGGCTACCCTGAGGCTCACCGGGCTCTACCCGTGTGCTTGCAGCCTGTGTACAGTGCCATGGCCCTGCACGCACCTCAACTGTTGTGCTCTCCTTTTCCCACAGGGCAACCAGCAGTGGGCTGCAGCAGTGGCAGCTCTATGTTGTGGACTAGAGGCAGGAGGAGGGTGGCGCTATTCAGTATTGGCATGTTTCCAACCCTGTGGCTCACTGGGCATGACTGCTGTGCTTTCAGCCTGTGGGCTGCTCCCACACCCAAGTTCTCCTTCCAGCAGGGCAAGCAGCAGCTCTATGCTTCAGGCCAGCCTGAAAAATGTGAAATATTTCAGCCCACCATTTTTTCAAAAATGTTTTCTTCCCCTTTTCTCAATATCAGAACCCTATATACTATATAATATATGTTATATTATGTATATGCTATATCATAAACTTAGAATTTCATATATTATATGTATACCTTAGAATTCTATGTAATACACACACAAATATATATATATATATATATTAGTGTTTCTAGTTACAGGAAAACCTATTATTTTGTAAGAATAATTAAAATGTATACTATGTGTATATATACATATATATTTGGTGTATTATATATACTATATGCATAATATATATTAAATATATGCACATATATGCATGTATGCCAATGCAGCTATACCACACTGCAGGATGATACTTCCCCTAGGAGCCATAGATTATCTGACAAAATCCCCAGTGCCAGGCAGGGGATACCTCCCTATGAGTGACTGGTAAAGCAAGGGATTCTAAGAGATGCCCAGATGCCCAGACAACTTGCTATTTCTATTGCTTTTGATTGTTTGCCAGAACATGAAGGTAAATCTTTATTGATGAAGACAGTCTATACTCCAGTCACAGGACTTGGAGAACTAAAGCTGGTAGTGACCTGGAAGCTTCCTCCTTGAAGGCTAGTTCTCACGGTGTCAGGAAGTCCCATGCTAGCTTCCAAGGGGAAAAACGTATTGAGTCTTACCTAGTTGTAAAGGCTTCAAACCACATGATAGAATGAGAAGAATGATATCCCTACTGGTCAATAGTGGCACTTGTATCTTGGGACAACCAACAGCTCTCTATACACAAAGCCTGCTCAGTTGGAGGGAATTCGTGTCTGGGAGTGTAAATCTAGCTGAGAACCTGAAGATGAAGAAGTTTTAGGTCATAGAGGAGAGACTACTACTGCCATATTACTAAGGTTTCAAGTTGCCTTCTAAATCCTCATTATTGTACCCATAGATAGGTGCAACTCTCACGTTTCATTTTTAAAAAGTCCTTTTAAAGCAGATGGAAACTATTAGAGACCTGATGATAAAACTACAGAAAATAACCAACTTTGGGGTGCCTAAACCAAAATGGAACATCTGTAACACAACCCCTACACCAAAGGCCTAGGGAGTATCACAGAAGGGGCAGAAGGAATGTACATGCCAGAGGATCAGTGTTGTTGCTCTAAAATGGAGCCCTCTGAACAGCACAGGGATTTTGCTCCTCCCCTATTAACTCTCAACAGCATGGTTGGCTGCACAAGACCTCCAAAGACAACAGCAGTCCACATGCCAACATGGATGGAGGAAAAGTCCACAAGGCTCCACCCCCAGATGAAGAGTTATAGTCAATGTCTACTGAGTGAGGGGAAACCAGTTTTTTTCTTTTTCTTCAGAGATGAGACTCCAATCCTAAAGGGCCAACCTCAAAAACATGGAAATAAGTGCAACACTAATATATACATATATATAACCACGCATGTATGCACATATATGTATATCTATAACAAAAACAGATATAGAAGAGGTCATGATTTCAAGATGAACTGGTTGGGGGACATAGGAAGAGTTGGAACGGAGAAGTGGTGTGGAATGGATGCATATATTATGTGCAAATGTATGAAATCATAAAAACTGTTATAGGCAATGTTGGTGACCGTCTTCATACGTTGAAGCCTTAACCTCCAGTGTGATGATATTTTCAGATGGGGCCTTTATAGGGTAATTGCATTGGAGGAAGTAATGAGGTTGGAGCACATATGCTGGCACTGATGGCCTTGATAGAGGTCAGTGCTGCCTATGCCCCTATGGCATAACTGTGCGAGGAAGCAATCGTTTACAAGACAGCATGAGGGCCCTCAACAGAATCCAGTCATGTTGCTCCTGTCTCCGCAGCTATCATTTCCCAAATTTTTTGTCTCCTTAATTATACGAAATGCATGTCATTTAAACCCCTATGGTTACAACACCTTAAGCTTACTAATTCAATATTCAGTGTAGTTTTTGTGTTAATGTTACCTATCAAATTTATTGTTGTATATCTGGATATTTTTAATTGATCTTTCTTCATAATGAGTTATTTTTCTTTATATGTCTAGTAATTTTCACCGGGTCTCAGGCACTGTAAGTATTGTACTGATGCACGTTAGGTATTTTACTATAAACATTTTTGAATTTTATTCTAAGACAGTGTTATTTGGTAATACTTTATTCTTTTGAGAGTTATTTGGGGCTTTGTTGTATGTATTGGGGTAGTTGTAGCTTGCTTTAATCTTCATCTTTGCTTCAGTTTTGTCCCATTGTAAGGCAATATCCTTTATAGTCCTTATTCAGTGCCATTTGAATTATGTAGTTTTTCCCCCTCCTTTTTAATAAAATCAACTACCCCCACTCCATGTGAGTTCTACAGATTCCTTTTCCCAAAACTTTTTTCCTCCTACTTCAGCCATTTCCTTACAGTTCTCAGCTATAGACTCATCAGGACACTCCAAGGATTTCTGTCTTTCTTTGGGCAGACAGGCCTTCTTCACCATCTGCCCTGAAAACTCTACCAGCCTTGGCCTATCCAGATTTTCAGTTCAGTAGTATCAGTATGCATAGGTATCTGCGTTTCATTAGAATCTTCTCCCCTATGCTATGACCTGAAATCTCTTTCTCGATTACATGGTGACTACTTCATAAGGCTTATTTTGTTTTTATCTGATACTTGATACACAGAAGACACAGTTTCATGCATTTTCAACTGGCTTTTGTTTGTTTGTTTCCTTGCCTTTCAGTCAGAAAGATTCGTCTAGTTCTGTTGCTCCAGAAAGAGAAGATAATTTAGTTTTATTTATTCTTGTCCTTCACCTTATGTTCACAGACATTTCATTTTCTACTCACAGACCACCCTCCTGAGTGGTTTGGCATAAATAAGTTCAACTCATTAAGAGTCTTCAGAAAACCATAACTGATATTTAGAGTGAGCAAGAGGATGACATAAATACAAGAGTGATATAAATAAATGTAGGAGAAAGGCTTCTTTATGGGAATTGGTGACACGGCTGTGGGGTATAAGTCCCTTGATATGTTGTCTACAATCTGGAGAGCAAGGACAATAGTGGCATATCTGAACCTGAGGATGGAGCCTGAGGACCCCGAGAACTTCTGTTCCAAGTTTTACAGTCCATGGCTGGTGAAAGCACAACCCCGATGTCCAAGTGTTCAAAAGCAGGAGAAGATATTCCAGCTACAGGAGAGAGGTGGGTGGGAGGGATAGAATAATAAATACATAGGAAGAGGGAGAAGATATGTGGGAGCCTTTCCTCTGCCTTTTTGTTCTCTTGGAGCCTTTAATGCATTGAATGGCACCCACACATAATATTGGACAACAGCGGATCTTCGTTACCAGGTTTGATAATATAAATGTCAATCTCTTCCAGATACATTTTCATAGATATATTCAGAAATGATACATTACTAATATAGTCAGTTTGCACTCCAATTAACCTTTGTAGTCAATAACCTTTAAGGTTTGTTTGGGTACTTTAAGCTGTTTTTGCTTATTTATTTACTGTGTGTGTGTGTGTGTGTGTGTGTGTGTGTGTGTGTGTGTGTGTGTGCGTGTGTGTGAACATCATGGTAGCATGCAAATGCGGGTCAGAGGACAACTTCTGGAGTTGGTCCTATCCTTATGCAATGTGGGTGTCTGGGATGAACTTAGATAATCACGGTTAGTGGCAGGTATGTTTACCCATTGAACCATTTTGCTTGTCCCAGTACCATCTCCTTAAATGTTGCTCTTAAGCCCCAGATGGACTTAATTCTGCAATTAAAATTTGAATTATGCAATTCCGGAGGCTGGGGAGATCGACCAGTCTGTAAAGTGCCTGTGTATTTCATCTACATAACTCTAGATTTTCCTTATGTGATGTAGTAGCTAATTTCTGTGTGTATATGTCACAGTCCAAATTGAGATGGGCCTTAAGTACAACCACCTTTAAAATAATTTCTTATGTCTATGAACATTTTTAAACAAATGTATTTAAATATAATGTTTAATTTCCTTCCAACATTTCTTTATTGTTGAATGAGTGTACTAAAAATCTTTAAAAATGATTGTGGTTTGCATTATATTTCTATTGGGTAGTGTCTTCCAGAACAGTTTGTAAATAACTTGAAAACATCTGGTCTCCATCCTAGGATGGTAGTCTGCACTTGGTGTACAGAAAATGTTTTAACAATGAAAAGATGACTTGAGTTGTCAGCCCAGCTAACTAGGAAAACATCCAGTGGCTTTCACAGTGACCATGCCACTTTCCCATGGCTTTTATTGACTTTTTGACCACTTTCACCAGGTAATTTCTGTCTAGCCTTACATCTTCTGTGCCATTTCAGTCTAAATCTGCTCCTAGGAAAGTGGTTCACAAAGTGTGGTCTTTGCTACAACAACATCAGAGTTATCTGGGGATTTGTGGGACACGGGAATTCTAATACAGAGAAGACTCAAACACTGCTGAGATGAATCCTGGACCTCCCACTCTATAATTGTGATTCACACCATGTTCAAGGAGCCTCTTCTAGAAACTAGTGATCAACCTACTGCACATGTTCATCTCCCTGTGTTCCCCATTGCTTAATAGTATCAGCAAGGTAATTCATTCTGGCTCTTACATTCTGGCTCCACATTCAGCAAGTCATCAACTCTCCCCAGTACCTATCTCCACAGGCCTTAGCTTGAGCTGGGTTGCCCTTACTTAGTGTTTCTGTTGTCTTTCTCTTTACTCTCATTTTACCTCTCACTGGTAAAACTGAACTAATTTTTCTTCAGTATTTTCCCCAAAGATCCATCTTCTACTTTTCTTGCAAATTTCTATTTAAGAAACTGAGCTTTAGTTTTAAGAACCCACTGGGATCCCTGGTTCCTAAAGCTATGGTGAAATGCCGCTTCTAGGATTGCCTGTGTCTCTCCCCTATACAAATTCTATCTTGCTAAATTTAACAAAAATAACTACCTTTTTTGAGTTACAATTTTACTTCTACCTCTTTACTAGTGTAGTTTCTTTAATGAGTTTCTTGAGGGAAGGATACACGTCTGAATGATATCGTTATTCTTGTTTGAAATGAGGAAGGTAACCTGATACTCCCACAGAGCCCGTTGACCTAGTGATGTTACACTTTGTCTTCTGCCTCCTATATCCCTCTCCCAGCATCCTCCTGGGTCTTCTCTTCAAGCATCAGCTATCACCTAGATAAATTTTACCCTTATTTCTTTATTATCAAAGTGCTTTCTTCTATTTTCCCATGTCACTTATTTCTACCAGGCTTATATTTTTCAAGTAATCAGAAATACAATTATTTATGTGCGCATTTATGCATTGAATGAATATGAAATGTGCCTGCTTCCTAGGTTTTAATTATATATTTAGTGTATGGACAATTAGACTTAAAATTTAAGTGAAAAAGTGTGATAGAAACACACCACATGATATAGCATCTTGAACATCATAACATTTATTGCCATTATCATTTAAATGTGGACTGCTTAATATTCCTGCTCTTTCTCTCTCATAAACTTTAAGATATCAAGTACAATAGCTTTGGATAATGAGTTTTTGTCCATCAAAAAGAGAAGAAAAGTAAATCATTGCTGGACACATGGCATCATCACATGACACATCCTAGTTGGATTTTAGGGTCTTGATTGTAAACAAGGGAAGGACTATCTTCCTCATCCTTTTGTCCCCAGCGTCTGATCAGGGACCTGTTGACAGACTGTGTTCCTCTTAGTGACTCATCCCTCCTTTGAAACTTTACAATATCCACAGAAAGAAGCAGTCATGTGCTTCTTGGATCTGATGTTTACCAAAAGGCTCTAAATAGCCTCTTCCCTTTCTCTATAAAAATGCATAAGTATAATTGTCTCCATTTCCTCTTGATTGAACACAGTTCTTTCTGTCTTTCTGGTCCCCACCCCCAATGCATTCTTATGATAAACTGACTGACTTTTTATAGAGCACAGAAATGTTGGTATTGATATGCATTGTGCTTCAGTGATTCTGTGACGCTTTGTGACGATTGGGGTCTATCAACTGCATTCTGTATTACGGATTCCAAGTGTGTTAACAAAACCGGTGTTCTCAGATAATATTCTGTCTCCACTCAGCCTAGCTTTCTGAGCATCTCATGAACAAGCAGGTGCCCCTTGGTCATTTCAGTGAACTTTATTGCTAGCCCCTGTAGGTTCTTCATTCTATCTGACTGATGCTATCTTGCCCATTTTCTTGTGCCATGCTATGGCTTCTTCATATAAATGGTAGCTTGATTGTGTTGGATGTGACCTTTCATTTGGATGTCCAGAAATGTCAGTAATGAGATCTGCGCTGTAATTGATTTGACCTGTCTGAAGACAGAAGCAAGTCAAGGGGCATTTCTGAATAAAAGGCTGTTTTCTTCTTGGAACACCTGCAATTCTAAGACTGTAGTCACCTTAGAAGGACACATATGCTCAAAGTAGGAAGCCCAGAGGCTTTTATAAGTCAGGATGGTGACAGAAAACTGTAAAGAGGGCTCACCAAACAATTATTCCAGTCTCATTTGCCATCCCTATGAGCTTGTGAGATTGGTCATAAAGGACAAGATAAGCATCACGGAAGATTCCCATCCAATTCCATTGACTTATCTCACGTTTTTCTCTGCTTCAATATTATAATGTATAACATTATACATTAACCATATGTATATGTATTAATGTGTGTATGTGTATGTATGCCTAATAATACACCGTGTCAAAATATTCAGATGAAAGTCACTTAAGCCAACTTACTGAAGATCTGTATTTTCTCTCAAGAACAAACTACTCTGGATTTTTATCTTTTTTTCACTTTTGTCTGCTTTGCAGCTATTTTACTTGGCTTGAAGCACTCCCTATTGGAGGAAGGAGAAAAGCTCACATTGTATACTGCCCTCATTAAGCTCAGAAACTTCTGAGACCCACAAGCTCCCTCATCTGTTTAGCCATCAGGTAGTAATTGCTTCAGAGAGGAGGCTCTCCAGTCAGCACAGCTTCCTGTGAAGTATCCAGAAAGCAACTTTCATGAGTTGTAATCCATGTTGGCAGGGGCTTTTTAGTGATGCACCTGATGCTGTGATGACCCTTGAGTCATCCAGGATCCTTAAAATAACTCAACAAACTCACTGATTCACTCACCTATAGATGGGTGGAATTACTTCCTAAGTTTGTCCTTTCCTGTCCTATCTGGGATGAATAGACATTTGCTCAAGTTTCCCAGGAAAGGTCACATGACATCCCTTTTTTCCCCATTATTATCTCATTTCATTATTTAAAATGCTTTGTTAGGAAAATAATACATCACTCCACACAGATAAACCTGAAGAGCCACAGGAAGTTCACATTGGGGGATGAAAATTGTTAAAGAGAAGATGGTGTTGAGTAGTACCAACTATGTTGGAAAGCAACATACACAACGTTATCTTACAAACTTGTTTTCAATAGCATCAAATTTACATTTTGACATTTAAAAAATCCACATTAAATTTCATCAAAATAAGCTTCTTCCACTTAGAATTTTCTAATTTGTTGTTATTTCTGCCATACCTAAATTCCTACGATCAAAATTTGCCAAATTGTCAGATGAGTAGTTGCATACATGGAAATCTCTAGAAACTCCTGCATTTAGAATATTACCACATTGAGAGGGACTTGATTTTGGGTCTCCATGAGGCAAAAACATGTATTAAGTGGTATACAATGCCACGTGTGGGTATTATAAACACCTCTTGGTTTTCAGTAAGTTTTACTAAATTACCACTTTCCTATCTTAATGTTACTTTATTTGTTATAATATTGGTTTCTGTTACCTTAGATCTTGTGCTGCCAACTTTTAAGTTAAACTATTTGGGAAGAGAGAAGAAAGGAAGAGATGGGAGAATTTGTTCCTGGACTTCAAACATGATTCTTAACAGAGAACAAAGAATCAAGGGAAAGAGTCTTAAGTTAGACAAAATCAGAAAAGTAAACCTACCTTCTCATCAGAGGACACATGGACCACCTTAAACAGTGTTGTCCTACCTGATTTTATATCTTATAAGCTAAGTCAGGAGTTTAGCAAGGACTAGAAAGAGAAGTGAAATTCAGACTCAAACTAACAACTGTGAACCCATAATGTATTTGTTTGTCTGCAAAATATGTTGAGTTGTGAAAAGGAGTTGCCCAAGTCTTCTTAGCTCAAAGAAATATCTGAGAGGGAACCATTTTTTTTTGCTGTGTGGTCAGAGCAGAGTCTCCAGTCTCCAGTGGCAGTTACATCCTTACTGTATAAAGAGAGTGGGATAAAAAAACAATGCATGTAAACCGCAGTGCTAAAAAGTAGTTTTTACATGTTGTATGCAATGGTTCATACTTGTAAGCTTAGCCTTGTTGGGCTGAAACAGGTGAGTCATAAATTCCAGGTCAGCGTGGTAAAGATAATGACACCCTGTCTACAAGAAGAGAATGTAGATTTGCATATAAGAAAGATGGTCACTCATTCTCATGAAAAAGAGAAAAAAATATATGTGGGGGAGCTGGAGAGATGGCTCAATGGTTAGGAGCTCATGCTGCTATTCTAGAGGACCTAAGTTCAATTCCCAGCACCTACACCTGATGGCACAAGACTGTCTGTAACTTCAGCTATGTGGACACCACACTTACGTGCACATACCTACAAACAAACACATAATTAAAAAATAACAAAAATAAGTCTGAAAAACTTCGGCTCATTTATGAATCTATCAGATCATTATTTTAATACCTTGTCCATAATCTTCATTTTCTTGTCATTTAACACTAGGTCTCCATACAGATTTAAAATAGGGTATTGATTAGCAGTCTACATAGTATTTCACTCTAGTCCATAGGACAGGCCCCTTAGAATTTCACTTAGAGGTCTCTGTTGAATTAGAAGCAAAGAACAAAGCCTTCCCTATGCCTCTGACTACTTTCTCTGGAGGTCCTTGAAATGCTGGCCAAGCATCCTCTCCAGTTCTTTTATGAAGGGGGATAGCAGCTCTGACTCAGGATAAATAGAGAGTTGGATATGGGAGGGAGAAATTAAATCCAGGGAAATCAGAGACAGGATTGTGAGGAAAGAAGCTGCACTGTAGAAGCTGACAGCTTTCCAAGCTGCTTTTGGTTTTAAACACATAAAACACAACTTATTTTTTTAATATGTAGGTGTTGGGAAGCATTTCCTCCTTGGGTGGGGGTAGTTGGCTTCTATTCACTCCCTCCAGAGCTGTGAACTCCCTCTAACTTGGAGACTAGTCTCCTCTCACTACATATCATTTCCAAACTTCTTGAAAAACGAGGTGTCAGACACCAACATGATTTTAATTTGGCAAGCAGTTCAGGAAACTGATTGCTTTGAACATCTCTGTCCTGAGCAAAGCAATTGAACACCACAGGGAGGACTATTCATTTCAGAATAGGAAATCCAACCAATAACTCTAAATATATTTTTAAAGTTCATAACCTGGCCAAAATAGGTGTCCGCTCCCTTTCATGTCATCCTGGACACATTGCCATGTGAACTGCTTCTATTTTCCATTTTAGTTCTGAGTTGTACCTACAAACACTTTCCCTCCCTCCATCCCTTCTTCTCTCTCTCTCTCTCTCTCTCTCTCTCTCTCTCTCTATCTCTCTCTCTCTCTCTCTCTATCTCTCTCTCTCTCTCTCTCTCTTTCTGCTCATCTTTCTTTCTTTGTTTCTTGCTTCCTTTGTTCCTTCCTTCCTTTCCTTTCGTTCTTTTTTCACATAGTTTACTCAATGAACAATCCATCCTTCTGGATAAAAATGATGGAAAATCGTATTTCTAAGACAAAGAAGCTGCAAACAGAAAGAGAGCCTTTGGAATGCTAGGGGAAACAGTATGCTTACAAAAGAATGAAATTTGGGGGAAAGAGGACAGACTCTTGATATAGTCATAGCTTCATAGCTGAGGGTTTTCAGACCTTCAGAATCAAGTAAGTTTGACTATAATGCTTTCCCAAGAGTTTTCTGAGTTCCTGAGAAGATGTTTGTGTCATTTCACCTGGACCTCCAACTTAGACTTTTACTTATGGAATTATTATCCCAGCTTTGCAGTCTATAGTTTTTGTTTATCTCTTTTGTGATGTCTTCCAGAAGTGCACACAGCACTTCCCTTTTTTCCCTACAGCAATGCTATTCACAATAGGCCTTCATACACACAGACACTTTGCCAAATGTGACAAACTTCAATTTTAGGAGCTGAATGGATAGTGTTATTTTTGTGTGTAAATATCTAGTGAAACTTGTGTATCTTCGTCATCTTTGGGCATCCTCTCCATCCTCTCTGCTAATTTTGACTGTTTTATGCTTCCCATATTTAAAACAGAAAACCCCAATCACTCTGTTTTAGCCATGCCCAGGCTTTAATCTTGTGTTAAGTGCTATTTTTCCTATCAAACTAGTAAGCTAATGATTTGAAATTTCCAGTCGTTTTCAGATAAGACATCCCATGTTCAGGTGTTTCATAAAAGACAGGGTAGGAAGCAGGCTTGCAGAATGAATAATCCATCCACCTTGTAGGGAAAAGCTAAGGATGCATAACTCTGGTAGGTGGGGGTGGAGTGGTGACCCACATCTTGTGAATAAGGGAACAGGTGAGGAGACATGGCGACGGGAAGTGAAGGCTGCAGGAAAAGCAATGGTTTCTAATGTGCCGTCTTGATGTCTTCGCACGGTCATAGATTTAGAGACTCGAAGAAGAGCAGAGGAGGGTGACAAAGTGACAAAAGGACCATACTCTGCAGTGATGAATTAGAAGGTGGAGGATGGGATCAAGTATGAAAGGTATCCAGAAAGTGGCAAGCAGAGGCAAATGCACTCTACAGTGCATGTAGAAGAAAGAGAGCAAGTTGTGCTTGAAAGAAATTTAAAGAAGGATGTGTTCATTTGGCTCATCTTTCCAGGGATTATAGCTTATCATGGCAAGGAAGCTGTGGCAGCAGGAGCAGTGGCTGGTCACACTGCATCCATTGTCTGCCTTGAGGGCATCATACCAGGTACACAGAAAAACACATTTGTGTCTTTTGGAAATGTCAGGAACTATTGAATAACAATAGAATAACAATACATTCGCAAATCTTAGTGGTTTCAATAGCAGCAATTTATCATATGATCTGCCTACATTAGTAGCCTGGCCAAGGTGGAGATATATATATTGGACCTGGTTTCCTGATAAGGTTTTAATACACCCATATGCCCCCCACTCTTAATTTACCCTGTGAATTTGTAGGGTGCCTCCACCTCTGCTCATGCATCATGCTAATTCTGGGTCCACCCAGCAGCCACACTTATCCTTAAAATGGAGTGAAAAGCTGCTTGCAAAATGGAGTCTTCCAGGGTAAGACATAGCCTGAAAAACCACTGTTTTATATAACATGGAGAAATTCAGAGCAGAACAAGGCCTGAGTTCAACAGTCAGCAAATTGAGAATGATTTTGGAAGCCTGTCCTTAGATTTCTCTTTTGATTTGGTCTCCAACCCCAGTACCACTAGCATTTAGGGTGCACTGTCATGGACACCAAAGGTCCAATATTAATGTGTTATCTGGTTTCTTCTGAGCATGTCTCCTTATCATTAAGATAGCTGACCTCTCAGGGTTTCCTTACACAGCTCTCTGTCCTCCACACTTTACTCTCCTCTCCTTAAAAGGATATGAGCAGACAAATTAGAGCCTGCCCTAATGTTGAACTTAATTACCTCCTTCAATGCCCTTTCACCAAATATAGTCACTTTACGAGGAGTTGGAGATCAGGGTAAATAAAACATTGGGATTTCTAGGGAGCTCAATTTAGTTTAAAATGATGGGTACCTGTTGCTCAGGTGCAGGAAATGCCAGTCAGAAGAACAGCTGCGAACCATACCAGTCAGAATAACGTATAGGTGAGCTTAGGCAGAGGCTCCCTGCTAGACCAGAGTTCACACTGCTGGCTGCCAGAACTCCAGATAGGTGGCCCACCCTAGGACTTCCTGCATTCTCTCAGTGACCCACCAACACTATCCCCAATCCCACTCCCCCTCCTCATCACCATGTCCCACTTCCTAACTCAGGAGGAGACCCCATGCTGAACCAAAGGCCATGTTAGCTGCCAAAAGTCCAGACACCAACTTGGATGGAGACTCCCTGCTAGTTCACACTGGCTTCCAGAAATCCAGGGTACAAAGACCAGAAGATCAAAGAGAAAACAGAAGCCAAGGAAGAAAATATCCATCCAACAAAGACAAACTCAGTAATCAGCCCCTAAACCTATAATCACCCCAAACCCAGATCCCTAGATGCCAGTAGAAGAACACAGTCAACACTAGCCAGGGCAATATGTCACCACCAGAGTCCAGCTATCTTAAGACAGAAAACCCTGACTATTCTAACACAGTTGAAGCACAAGAAAATGACCCTAGAACCAATTTTATGAAGATGCTAGACGTCCTTAGAGAAGAAGTGAATAAATCCCTTAATGAAAGCCAGGAAAACACAAACAAATTGGAGGAGATGTATGGAGTGAAGCCTTCCTGCCAGCCTAGTTCCAGAGCCGCATCAGTCCCAAATGAACACACAGGAGGCTATATTAATTATGAAGCTGTTGGCCATTTGTTTGTTTCTTACTGGGTATCTCTGACTTAAGTATTTAACTCATGATTGTTAATCTAAGTATTTCTCTTACTGGAGAAAGGGTGGCTACATGATATCTGCCTGTGTCTATCTCTCCTAGAATCCTCCTCAACTCCTAGTCCCACCTATCTTGCTTCCCTATTGGCCAACAGTGCTTTATTGACATATACACAGGACTTCCCCATCAGAGATGACTAAATCCCTTTTAAAAATCCTAGGAGATCCCATGTATTAATTGTTGACCTCACTGTCTGTGCTACTGGTGTTATGTTCAGGAAGCTGTCTCCTGTACCAATTTGTTCAAGGGTACCACCCACTTTCTCTTCTAAGAGGTTCAGTGTGGCTGGATTTATGTTGAGGTCTTTGATCCATTTGGACTTAAGTTTTGCGCATGGTGATAGACATGGATCTATCTGCATTCTTCTACATGCCAGCATCCAGTTATGCCAGCACCATTTGTTGAAGATGCTTTCTTTTTTCCATTGTATATTTTTAACTTCTTTGTTGAAGATCAGATGTTGATACATGTATGGGTTAATATCAGGGTGTTCAATTCGATTCCATGTCTATTTTTGTGCCAATACCAAGCTGTTTTCAGGACAACAGCTCTATAATAGAGCTTGAAGTCAAGGATGGTGATGCCTCCAGATGTTGCTTTGTTGAGTAAGGTTGTTTTGGCTATCCTGGGTCTTTTGTTTTTCTCTACAAAATTAATTATTGTTCTTTCAAGGTCTGTGAAGAATTGTGCTGGTATTTTAATGGGGATTGCATTGAATCTGTAGATTGCTTTTGGCAGGATTGCCATTTTTACTACATTGATCCTACTTATCCAAGAGCATGGGAGATCTTTCCATTTTCTGAGGGCTTCTTTAATTTCTTTCTTTAAAGACTCAAAGTTCTTGCAATACAGGTCTTTCACTTGTTTGGTTAGCGTCACCCCAAGGGTATTTTATGTTGTTTGTGGCAATTATAAAGGGTGATGTTTCTCTGATTTCTTTCTCAACCTTTTATCGTCTGCATATAGTAGGGCTACTGATTTTCTTGAGTTGATTTTGTATCCTGCCACTTTGCTGAAAGTATTTATCAGCTGTAGGAGTTCCCTGGTAGAGTTTTTTTAGATCACTTATATAAACTATCATATCATCTGTAAAAGTGAAAGTTTGACCTCTTCCTTTCCAATTTGTATCCCATTGATCTCCTTTTGTTGTCGTATGGCTCTAGCTAGAACTTCAAGTACAATATTGAAAAGGTATGGAGAGAGTGGACAGCCTTGTCTTGTTCCTGATTTTAGTGGAATAGCGTTGAGTTTCTGTCCATTTAGTTTGATGTTGGCTATTGGTTTGCTGTATATAGCTTTTATTATGATTAGGTATGTTCATGTTATCCCAGATCTCTCCAAGACCTTTATATGGGACCTCCTGAAACTGAGAAGCTTCTGTAAGGCAAAGGACACAGTCAGCAACACAAAAAGGCAGCCAACAGGATGGGGAAAGATATTCACTAACCCCACATCTGACAGAGGGATGATCTCCAAAATTTACAAAGAACCCAAAAAGCAAGTCACTAAAACACCAAAGGATCCAATTAAAAAGTGAGTTACAGAACTACATAGAGAATTCTCAATAGAGGAGTCTAAAATGGCTGAGAGGCACTTGAGAAAGTGTTCAACATCCTTAGCCATCTGGGAAATGCAAATCAAAACTACTCTGAGATACCATCTCACTGCTGTCAGAATGGCTAAAATCAAAAACACCAATGACAATTTATGCTGGAGAGGTTGTGGTGAAAGGGGAACACTCCTCTGATGCTGGTGGGAGTGCCAACTCATACAGCCACTTTGGAAATCAGCATGGAGATTCCTCAGAAAAATGGGAATAAACCTACCACAAGACCCAACAACTCCAAAAGATTCACATTCATAAAACAAGGACATCTCTTCCACTATGTTCATATCAGCATTATTTGTAAGAGCCAGAACTTGGAAGCAACCTAGATGCCCCTCAACCAAAGAGTGGATAGAGAAAATGTGGTACATTTATACAATGGAGTACTATTCAGAAGAAAAAAAAATGGAATCCTGAAATTTGCAGGCAAATGGATGGCACTAGAAGAAACCATCCTGAGTGAGGTAACCCAGTCACAAAAAGAGAAACATGGCATGTACTCTCTCATATATGGATTTTGGACATAGATTTGGGGAGTGCCAGCCTACAATCCCACGGCCAGAGAGTCTGGGAAACAGAACCTTCATTCAATGCCTGATAGAAGCAGATGCAGACTCCCACAGATAAACTCTGAGCTGAACTCAAGGAATCCAGTGACAGAGAGGAAGGACTGATGAGCAAAGGGGTTAAGACTGGGCTGGTTTAACCCCTAGACACAGCTGACCTGACAAGGGTTAGCTCTTGAATCCCAGACTGATGGCTGGGAATCCAGCATGGGACTGATCAAGCCTCCTCCAAGACCACACTTCCTCCAACAAGGCCACACTTCCTAATAGTGCCACTCCCTATGAGCTCATGGGGGCCAAATACCTTCAAATTACCACAGTAAGCAGACAGGAAATACAGATGCAAGAATGACCAACAGAATACAAGAGATGGAAGAGAGAATCTGAGAATCTCAGGGACTGAAGATGTGATAGAAGAAAGATACGTATCAGTCAAAGAAAACATTGAATCTAAGAAATTCCTGACACAAAACATTGAAGAAATCCAGGAAACTATAAAAAAAGACCAAAAATCTAAGAATACTAGCAATAAAAGGGGAAGAATCTCAGTTCAAAGGCCCAGAAAATATTTTCAACAGAATCATAGAAGAAAAATTTCCCAACCTAAAGAAGGACATTCCTATAAAGGCGCAAGAAACTTACAGGACACCAAACAGATTGGACCAGAAAAGAAAGTTCCCTTTCCACATAGCAATCAAAATACTAAGCACACAGAACAAAGAAGGAATATTAAAAGCTGCAAGGGGAAAAAGGCAAAGTAACATATAATGACAGACCTACTAGAATTACACTTGTCTTTTCAATGGAGACTCTCAAAGCCAAAAGGGATTTCTCAAGTTTTATGTTTTACTTTGTTCTACAGTGACTTTGATAATTTCACTTAAATGTTCTATCTAGAGTATATACCTTTTATCTTTGGACATATTTACCTGATATAAATTATGTTTAGTAACTGAAGAGTAGTATGCTACTAAAATTTTTTAATTCTTTTCATTTCTTGAATTGATGATGTAGATCATTCATAAGAAGATGTGATATGAAATAATAATATTGATTTAGAATCTCATGTTCAGTAGTTAGGAGCACTTGCTGTTCTTGCAGAGGTCCTAAGTTCAGTTCACAGTATTCTTGTGACAGTTCACAATTGTCTGCATCTCTAGTTGTGGAGGAGTGATGTCCTCTTCTGAACTCTGTGGGCACACACACACATACACACACACACACATTGTGCACACACACAATCACACAGACATAAAAACAAATCTCAAAAATCTCATGATATATATCCAATACATGATATATATCCAATCATACAGTGAGGCAAGGTGTGCTTAGCGTGTTTAGAAAGAACTCAGAATAAATGGCATCTGTAACAAACAAGTAGCAATAACAGAAGTTGAGTTTAAATAAAAGATGTAATCAAAGCAAAGATATTGACAAAGAACTCTCAAATAAAATAAGAAAGAAAATTCCAAAAGGACTGGAAAAAGCGAAGTATATATACAATGAAAGAACTAAATAAGTAGTAAAATATTTGGAATCATTGTAAAGCATTCCTAGAGGACCAATATGGAAAATAGTGAGGGTTATAATCATAGAAGAAAGAGAATAGTAGTCAACCATTAGAATTCTGCATTTTCTTAAGGAAGATGAATGACTGCTTAAGAGTAGAAATAATAAAATATTCCTGAAAAAGAAAGTTGGTTATATAGAGCTCTAGCCACCCTTCACAAAAAATGAGATTTCCACTTAATAGATGTGTGGCACCATTGTAGATTCTCTGCTTACAGAAACACATTAGATGAGAAAGTCCTTCCAACAGTCGATCTGTTCTGAATGCAGAAGGAAACATTAATTATCAATAACCAAGGAAATAGCTTATATGAGTTTGAATATTGATTATTGCCCTAAAGAGACATATTTCATGATAGTGTTAGTATGCTCTTCCCAATTTTTATGTATGATGGCTCTCTGGACATAGAACTATTTCTATGACATAATGGGATAATCTCCAAAACGGTGTGTGTGTGTGTGTGTGTGTGTGTGTGTGTGTGTGTGTGTGTGTGTGTGTCTATGTATGTCTGTCTGTGTGTGAGCATTTGTAGTATTTACTCATCTAAAGCACATGTCTTAGACTGGTAAAGTTTTCAAGGGACAGTTGAAGCTACATATTGTTTCTATGGACACTTAATGTCAACCAAGATATTTTAAAAGAATTACTTCTTCAGATACATTGAGAATATACTTTATTAACAAAAATAGATAGCAGCAAATTTTAAAACAAAAAAATAACTACTCAGCATTTAACAAAAGTTAAAATTAAACTGAATAAAAGTCACCAGTTTTACTTTTTACCTCCCTAATTAGTGACAGCAAATGAGTATATGGAGTTTTTAGATAAAATTAAAAACTAATTATAAGCCCATTTCATGACTTGTTTAAGCATCTTTAGAACAGTCATTTTTAATTTTCATTTAATTTATTTTAATTTATATATTAATTTATTATTTAATTTCTACTTGGTTTATATGTTAGGAGCACCATAGCCTAGGTAGTGTTATATATACTCTGGGTATTTGTTCCTTAGAAAGGGAGTACATCTATTTGACCTTTCTTGATATCTGGCTTTAGTATATTTTTTTCTGAAATAGCTATAGCTTTATGATTCTTCCCTCAGCCCCTTCATGTAAATTTCATGAGCCTACTTAAGTCTCAATGCTTTACTCGAATTTGTGTTTGGCACTGCAGAGATGCAAAAGTTGATACCGACAGGATTGATTTAGTATGCTCATTGTCAGGTATATTCCTTAATCAATTCACTTTAAATATTAACTAGAGCTCTGAATTAGATTTTTTCTTTGAAAACAGGATCTCCTTATTTCTGGTTGGCCTGGAGATTGATATATAGTTCTGGCAACCCTTGAACCCACAAAGATCCACCTGCCTCTGCCTCCCCAGTTTGGGGATTAAAGGCCTTAGCACCATTCCCAGCTTTTGCTTGCATTTTTAAACTCTAAAGTTTTCTTTTTTTAATTTCTGTATACTTCTTAATAAACTCTCTCTTTATAATTTTGTGGGGTTTTTTGTTTGTTTGTTTGTTTGTTTTGCATGGTGGCCATTGTAGCCATGCTTCCTTTAATGACACTAAGAAAACTGATACCTGTATTTCTTTTTACTTGTCTAACATTATTTTTCAAAGACTAATTTTTCCCTGAATCTTTGGAACTGCATTTATGTTGACAGCCATTGATGAATCAGACGTCAACTACCAGCAATAAAAAATGAAATGGTATCGCAGGATCATTATTTAGTGTTTCTTGTTAAAGAAACCAAAGGTTAGATTGCAAGGTAATTGGCTAGAAATTGCTTCTAGTTCATTGTGTTTCCTCCCGAAGTTTTCTTCACATGCTCTTGTATGTAACCTATATAAATACGCTTAATGTAAACCTAGGGTTTATGTACACAGAGGAATAGAGATGTTCAGTCCTGTCTAGAGTAAACCTGGACAACTGGCAGTTTCTTTTGTCAACTCTGAAAGACAGATTTTTCTCTGTAAAAATATTTGAAAATATGAGAAGACATCAGACAGAGCTAATTTGACAATAGAAATTCATGAGTTTAAGGAATGTGTTTGGTAATCCTTCAAAAACTCATCCATCCCTCACTTGCCTTCCCTGTCCTTGCTACAACTTACCATTGACCGATCCTGTCCCAGATCTGCAGCCTGGTGAACTCCAAGCACATAGGACACCTTGTGCCCCTGACTATGGGCTCTCTGAAAAGTGCTGTTTGATTGAGCTGGGTGACATCATTTCCTGGAGAATTCAATGAGTCATTTTCTTCAAATTCTTTTTCCAATGCTTCCAAATGAGCAAGGATTTTCTTCACCATCCTTTACTTGGGTTAGCATGACTAAAACATCTGTAACAGCAAAGGAAATCTAAAGCCCAACAAAACACAAAATCAAGCGCCAGCCTTCCACTCAGGATGCAGGACTGGTCAATCCTGTCATGTGATTCCGTAACCAGAAGGGCAGTAAGGTGAATTTCAGGTAAACTCCACACTGAAGTGAGGTCAGGATATCAGTTTCATCCACATATTTGCCTTAAAGTTGGATCAAAGAGATCAGTAGCATTTATCATGATGCCCACTGCTTTGTTGGGAAAGTCAGAAACCTGGAAAAATAGACTTTGCATTTCAAAGGGTCTTCCCATACCCTTGGGCAGAGATGCCCCTCCCCCACCACCCTCATTCCCCTTCTTGTCTCTCCATCTATGGTGTGAGATTCTCAACTGGCAAGCTGCAAGTCCTGCAGCAGAGTGGGTGTTTCTGGGGAGGGTGAACCAACAGCAGCACGGAGGTGGTTTAGAAAAAGAAAAGGATGTGAATTTCAGAGCAGCAAAATGACTGTCTCCACCCACTGCCAAGAAGGAAGTGGTTTGGTGACAAACATCTCAGGTGTGGGATGTGCGCTAGGGAGCTACAGTGCCTTTGATTCTGTAGTGTGAGAATAAAAGGCCCTCATCATTCAGCTGCTCATCATCCCCCTCCCCTCCGCCTTCCTGCCTCCCTCTCCAGCTCTGTAAGCTGGGTCCTTGAGAGGCAAATCTTGCTGCTCCAAGCGTTTAATGATGCGCCCCTGCTCGGCAATAGTTGGGATCAGAAAAAGAGCTCATCAGCAATTTAGATATTAATCATAGGTCCTGAACTTTAAATAGTTGCCTGAACTCTGAAAAGTCTTGGTTTAAATAAATAAAATGTGCCGAAGGGTTTGCATTTGTAGTTCAAACGTTATCTTGTTCATTTGGTTTCCGAGAACGTACGTGCATCCAATATGTTCTCTGGGGGCGCTTTGCGTGTTGGTACTCCGGGTAAAGCAGGATGCGAAGAATACATAAGGTGGCAGCTCGTTATGCAAAGTTTGTGAATTTCAGAAAAAAATGTGCCACTCTGAAGTTGCTCAGGGTCTCTCCTCCTGCAGCTTAGATTCACACCCATTGATGAAGCAGAAGTGGGCTCTGAGCACTGAGAAATCAAACGGTAGCTCGGGAACTTTATTTAGTGTTAGGTAGGACTCTTATTCGAGAGACCAGAAGGGATAGTGCAAGGTATTTGGCTACAAATGCAGATCAAAGACGTTTCCAGAAGGTGGGGGGGGGACACTCAGCATTTCCTCATGGTTGCTAAGCTACATAAGAAGCAAGATCACAATCAGAATGCTTCCGAAGCAAACACAGAACTCAGTTTAAAAGGAATGTGAACCATCCTACACAGAGTTTTTGACTAAGAGACGAGCAGTCTTGTTCACAGGATGAGGCCTTTGGGTAGCATAGGGCAAGAGTCCTCTCACCCTCTTGTCCTGAACACACTCTCCCAAAGTCTGGCTATAGCCTTCCTTCCCAGGTTGATGCAGATTGTCTATGGGCGGTACATTTAATTTACTTTCCGAAGTTTCTAATTCTACAGGTTTATCTAGCAATCCCATAAGGTGGCTGACTAGGCTCCAAGCTGGTCCTCCTCAACTCCGGTAGGGCTGACATTTGAGAGGGGTTACTTTTGATTGAGGCCACCCTGTGCATTACAGAATGCTTAGCAGCATCCTTGGCTTGCCCAAGGCCGGCGTTGTAACAAGCAGACATGAAGAGTCAAGCAGGCGTCCTCCGGGTTCCACATTCTTGTGTGTCTTGGGCAGAGAGAAGAGGATAGTAACGGGAACAGAGGCAGCCATGTCAAGTAGAGAGCAGTCTCAAGAAAGAAAGTGGGCCGGAGCTGGAAGAAAAGGCATGAACCGTCATACCCTGCAGGCTTTTCCTGTTGGGACCTGTGTAAGTTAAACGTATTCCGCAGTCTTTCTGCACAAGCTTTTGAACGTTTCAGGTTCAGTGGCGCTGGGTTTCTAGCTTGTTTTGCTTTTCTGTTTTAATTTTGTCGTCACTTCCTGCCCTCACTCCTGATCCAAAGCCAGTAACATTCTCTTCTCATCCCACCAGGTCATCCCCAAGACAATGGCTCTAGAGTTTCTATGGCAATTTTCTAAGAAACCCATAGACACTTTAAAAATCTATTGGCTGTTTCAGGGTGCCCTGCTGCTTTTTCTGCTGACTTACTGTAACCCCTACACTCTATTTTTTAAAGAATCAGAATCCACTGTTTCAAGCCTCTAGATCCTCAGTGGCAAAGTATGGAAGAGAATAGAATATTCGATGCAGTGTTCAATGGGCTAGGACAAAACACACGCTATGCAGATCCTTGTTCCTGAGGGGCAAATCTAGTCTCTATAAGTGTTTATCTTCTTTCCTGTCCTCATGCTTTTTAACTTCTGTTACCTTCCCTCCCTTGATACCATCCCCACCAAATGCTGCCCATTACTGCCATCTTGTCTACCTGATACTCAACCAATCCGGTCCTGTAGCCCACATTCAGTTGGGCATCATCTAATAGTCTCAGATTCTTCCATTTGCCTTTTCTTTATGTAATTCATGATTTGGAGAAAAATCTAGATGCTTTCTGAGGAGAAGAGTTCTTTCTTTGCTTGTAAGTCACTCTTTGTGTAGCGATGAACACATTGTATTACCTACCTTTGTGTCTGTTTTCCCTGGAAAATGAGCCACTGGAAGACTGCTGAGTGTGTGTTTCACGTCACCATGTGGCCCGCTTAGGGGTGAAACGGTAAACATTATGTAGTGGATTGTGGTAAATTCAGCTGCCATTGAAAAATTCATGAAGACTGTAGTAAACCATAGGCTGCAGCAGAGACTGGCTGGCTTGGTTAGGAGATACTGTGTCAAACATTTCTCCCTTTCTCTGCCTTCCCACGGAGCCCAACTCCTCTGCTTGCTCCAGTTCCCATGCTCAAAGCAAAGCAGCTTTAGGCATTATGGGAAGAAATGATATGGTAACTTAGAAGCCAGAATTGCCTAGGCAGAGATAAGCCTCTATCAACTTTAAGATGAAGAGTAGATTCAAGAAGAAAGATGGAGGCAAAAAAATTACCTTAGGACAATGCAAAACGCACATCCTTAAATTATAGCTGATTTCAGATTAATATTGCAGAAAAAACAACACAAAAGATAAACATTTCCCTCCATTGTTTGAAATTCAACTTCTTTTTGCTCGTGTCTATGTGCATGTGTGTGTGTTTGCGTGTGTGTTGGCAGGCCAGAGGTCGATGTTAGATATGTTCCTCAGCCCCTTGATGAATGTACACCCATCATTTGGGCTAGTCTAGCTTTGGTCTGAGTCCTTACTCTCTGAGTCCTGAATGCTGGATAGCCTGGCATATACATGGCTACAGAAAAATAGAACTCGGTCCTCATATTTGTATGGCAAAAGGCTTTTCTCACCCAGCTATCTCCCTGGCCATCCAATATAATATTTTTGAAAGACTTCCTCTAGTGTTCACAAAATAAGTAAACTTCAATAGTTAAAGTAAGGACAAAAGCCTGTATGTTGCCAAAAAGAAACTTAGTGTTTAAAAATACAATCTGTACTGAAGATCAAAGAATTACAGAGTTCTATATCTGAGTAGAATTGATTGCCGTACCTGTAATGTGCGCAGTTAGAATGGATGGCTAATGAAATGTATCTTTGCTCAACATCTCGTGAGATTTTGGGTCAGTGGAAGACGATTGGATTTATAAAAACAAATAAATCAACTAACCAACCAACCAGTCCACAAAAATTTTCCCCCAAAGCTTCCATCATTCCTCCCAAATTAAAAAAAAACCCTACTTTCTCATAGAGCTTTTCATTCATATCTACTCTATACACTACTAACTATATATTCTGATCAGGTGTCTTTGGCAACAGTAGCACTATGAAGTGAGTTTGAGAGCTATGTTGGCTCACACAGGTGGATCTTTGGAGGGCGGTAACTTGGCAGGAATATATAAGAAACAAGACAAATACCATCCAGCCTCCTTGTACCCCAGCACTCTGCTGGCCCAAACATCTATTTACATGGTATTAATCACTCACAATAACAGCACCCTAAGGTTGAGAAATGGCCAGACCATATCAAGGCAAATCTTTGGGTGTGTCTGTGAAGATGTTTCCAGTGAGGATTGAGGGGAAAAATGACCTTGGGAGTGAGAAGGAGAAAGCAGCAGGGTGCTAAGACTCCCTCCCCTGGTGTTCTGAGATGCCACAAAGGAGCTGATATGCGGTCCGTGTCGTGCCCCCCCCCCGCCATGGATCCACATTCTGCCATTCCACGCCTGACTGCTGTGCCTGCAGACTGTGTCCCTCAAACTGTCTGCCCCAATAACCTTTACTCCATTAAGCTGATTCTTGTCAGGAATTTGACCAAAGCCACATGAAAAGTAACTGATGTAGTTATCAAAGGCTCAGAGTCATAAGTTGTGGTCTCCATAACAAAGGAGTGTCTCCAGTCTGGAGAAAGGGTGTATCAGAAGGTTGATCAGGTATGGCCTGTCTGTACACCAGTGTTGAGTTCCCTTCCATATGTCTGCCCTAGGGAACACGCTCAAAATCAAAGGTCTATGCTACTCTTACAGATTCTGATTTATAAATAGAGATGCCAGGACTTGGTGCATTTAGCCAGCAATCCCAATAGTTCTGAAGCAGGTGGTTGTCTTGGACAGATCCGGTCTAGAAGTTGAGTTGATTCTTGCTTCTCCTCCTTGGCGCAGGCCCTTCAAATTAGACCCATTTACATTTTTTTCATCTGCTCCTATTTTGATGAAGCCTGTTTTAGAATAATAATTTACTTCTAGCATGTACTCACTGTTATTCAAAATAGTATCATTTGGCAAAGTGGAAATGATTTTGAGAAGAGGGAACATAAAAAGCTTTTGAAAAGAAAGCCAGATCATAGGATGGACTATTAAGCAGCAAGAATAGATACGACTTTGAGGCAATGGAGGATTGCAGCAAATGTTCTGTGAGGAAATAACTAATGGAGGCTTGGGGAGCCAAGGGGAAAGGAGACAGCATTGTGCTCTCCCTGGGAGTCAGATCAAGTGTTTGTTCTGCTCCCCCTTGTGACACAGGAGGATCCAAGTGGCTGGAACCCGGGCCTTCTTGGCACAGGCCTTTATTCACTTAAGTGGAAACCAGGCCAGCTGGGTTGTGGTTTCCAAGCCGGGGAGGCACATCCAGGAAAAAAAGTTGCCTAGATTTACAGGAAATCTAAAAGCCTTTGCGTTGGCATGTTTGGATCTCTGGTCAGAAAATCTGAGTAGCAGATACGTGCCTCGTTATTAGAGGGATGCACGGTGTTTAATGACCCAGCGTGGGTTCCATCAGGAAAAAGGCTTGGGCCAGCGCAAGCGACGTCACAAATAATCAGAAAGAGCAACATACAGATCGAGAGAGGTGTTTGCCCCTCCTTTTTCACAATAATAGTTTTAGTAATACAAACAAATAAGCAGATCTACATAAATTGACAGTTGACTAAAATATGCCAAGAAACATAAAGACCAGGGGCGAAGGCAGAGGAATATGTCTCCAGCCTGTTCTCACTGTATTTGAATGCAGACAGTCACCCTAGGCAATGAACACTAATTCCTATTCACGCAATTAGAAAAGAAAAAATAACAGAGGCAGCAAGCAGTCCCAGTCAGCCCTTTGTAATACCCATTTGAAAAGGAAAATCTCTAGTTACTTTAGTAAATCTCTAGTTACTTTTAGTACCCTGCATTGGTCTCCACTGTCTCTAGATCGCCATCTGGCGGTCACCACAGACACTGCACTTTTCAGGTCTCTGTTCAAAGTCCATCTAGGCTCTTGGAAGAAAGAATGCCCTGGGTCTCATTTCCAGAACAAGCCAGCTGTTTTAAAATACTCTTAGCACTGGCCTCTTTCCTTAAATAGGATCCCGGCTCATAAAGCGGGAGAGAGGAAGAGGAGAGAGCGAGGGTGAATGACGGCATATCCGATACCTGAACTCCATTGGGATGCAGTTCCATAAGGTGCAGCTGGGCAGGCACTGGAAGAGCTCACAGTGCCAATAGATTGGCGTTGGTCATCTTAACGGACGTTTTTCTTTGTTTTGAAACAGCTGTCTTCACAGTAACATGACTTCATCAGAACTCTTTAGATTGAAACTAGCAGAAACCAAACTCAAGCAATTTAAGAAATCTGTGATTCTTTTGGTTGCAAATCTTGATAACGTGAGAGTATGTTCTGAAGTAGAATATGTGTAAAGACTTAAACAAAGAGCATCTTTTTGCCTTTGGCCATTTTATTTTTGTCCTTTCCCATCACCCTTCCCGATGTAAGGAAAAAGGACACAGGTGGTTCTGGTTCAACCCATCATTGCATGAAATCCTGGGTGATGGCCTCACTGAGCCCTGTGTGGAATGGGGGCATGTGCTCCCCGTAGAAAGAAAAAGTCAAACCCCCTTTCCTTTTAATTACTGGAAGGGTTAGGTAATACACAGTGAGAACAGAGGTGACTGGGGGTGACTGGGGTTCCAGAAGTCCACACGATTGTTAGAGCTGCCTTCCATTTCTGGTTCTGTCTTCTTCATTATTTCTGCTTTATCTCTGTCCATTCAAATCATCCAGCAGAAGCCTGGGACTGAGGCTTCTCTATAACTAGATCCACACAAGAAACACCCATGTTTCTGAGATGACCCTGCTCTGAAGGGCTGGAACATGGCTGCCTGACACCAAGAGCTCGGTGGATGCATTAGTTATAAGCTGGGGGAAAGAAAGGAGGGAAAAGGGGACGTTCTTACTGTAGTGAGAAAGCCAACTTCACACAAAGAACCACAGCAATCCTTGCTCAGAAATACTGGAAAAAAGTATTTATAAGGATTTCTTATTCCTCATAAGTACATGGAACAAAGCATGGAGATGGTGTGTAATTTTCAACCAAAACCCCAAACCAAGTATCCACAAAATCCCCATACAAATAAACAAAGTTCTTGAAGATTGCAACCCAGATCTGTTTGGTCATAAACTTTGAAATTACTTCATGTTTGACCCAGTGAAGTCAGACCTCATAATAACAGTCATTCTTACTACCATTGCAGACAAACATATTCCGAATCCGAATCAAACCCTGTTCTTTCCCCTCAAAGCCTAACAAGAGCCACACCTTGAGCTCTTCAAGTAGGAGACAGTTTTAGGAACAGGATGCATTTGCTGATCTTGGGGAGAGCCTATGAGTGTAGGAAGCCTTTGCTCTAAGCCAGCATGGAGCAGAGTGGCTGGTTGATAATGCTGGGAACCTGGAGAGCAAGATTTTTCTCTGTTTTCATCATAGTCCCAGAGCAGAGTGCATCACCAGAGGGAAGAGGCCAGAGTGTGGATGCACGGTGTTAGGGAGACTCCCGCGCATTCTGAAGGGATGTCTCTATTGGCAAAGCAGCAACAGGGACCTGCCAGACAAACAGCAGCTCTCAGGTCTTCCTCCTTTCTCTCTTTTCAGGGAAAGCGGGCTTTTAGAATCCCTCAGAAGAAAGAAGCTGCCATCCTCCATACCCCAGAGAGCAGTTCAGTGCAAGTGTGGCTGCCTGGGGCTTCTCCCTGAAGCCTTGATGGCAGGGTTTGCCCTTCAGGCTCTTGAGTTTCCTGGAGATTTTCTCTGCATAATTACTCTGTGATCCAAATAGTTGATTAGAGACCCTGCCGTCCTCTCTTTGTCAACATGTTACGCTTGCTGCTGCCAAACACAACAGCTTTTATAAATTATTAAAATGTTCACGATGGTAGCATTTAAAATGAATTTCAGGGCTGTAACACTCACATTGTGAGAAAGTGATATGTGTTTACGTGGGGAAGTGTTACACATAATGACTTCTCCTTTGTCCCAAAGACAGTCGCTAGGGTCATTGGACTGTAAAACTGCACCAAAGATCACAGAAAGTTATTGAACATGCCTCTGTGGACCGATGAGAGCATTATTTGTGTATGTGTGTGTGTGTGCGTGTGTGTGTGTGTGTGTGCTGCCCAATTCTCATCATTTCGTGTCCACTTTTGCAGCTGGATGTTTCCCTTCTGTCTGCCAGTTCCCAAATAACCACCCAGAAGCTTAATATTAATTACAAACTGTTTGGTCTATTAGCTAAGGCTTATTATTAACTAGCTCTTACAACTTAATTCAACCCATTTTTATTAATCTATGTATTGCCATGTGCCCACAGCTTACTGGTAATGCTCTGGCAGCTTCCTTCCCTGGTGACTACATGGCATCACTTTAACTGCCTTCTTTCTGTCTGTATCTCTGTTTGGATTTCCTGCCTACCTATATTCTGTCTGGCTATTGGCCAAATCAGCTTCTTCATTAACCGATGGTAATAAAACATATTCACAGCACAAAGAGGGGCATCCCACATCGCACTTTCTTTTAGCAACTCCAGAGTCATCAACTGCAAGATCAGCTTGATGCTATGGATAATATGAATATCATGTTCCAAAGTTCATCTGGTAGCATCCTCATTCTATAAGGGTTTGAAGGCAAGGACCTTGGAGTAGTGGGATTAGTATCCTTATGGAAGCCCCCAGAGAGACCTCTCTTGACTCTGTCATGTGACATTAGAGTGAAAAGATGGTCAAGAAGGTCTTCATCAGCCAGAGACTCTGCCAAGGACTTGGTCTTTAACTTGCCAGCATCCAGAGCTACAAACAGTAAATTTATGCTATTTAGAAATCTACCCAATCTGTTTATTTTGGTATTTTGTGATGGCATCCCAAATTGAGGAACACAGTAAACATTACTAGCATCTGAAACTTTTCTAATCAAATTTCAGTAATTTGAGAGTGTTTTTGTTGTCGGAATAGTTCCCAGACCTCATTATAAACACTATATCTGACCTGAGTATATGTATACATTCATGTGTATGTACTCTTCTGTGTGCACGCATGAATACATGTGTACATATGTGTGTGGAAGCCGGAGGTTGATATCGGGTACCTTTGTTTATTGCTCTCCACTTGGGTGTTTGGAAAGAGTGTCTCTCATAGAAACTGGAACTCACTAGTTCAACCAGACTGGCTGGTCAGTAAGTTGAAAGAATTCTCCTGCCTCTGCTACCCTAGAACTAGGAATACAGTTATGCATGATCACACTTGGCTCTTTATGGATGTTGGGAATCTTAACACAGACCATTGTTGCTAAACTGGTATTTTACTGATTAAGCTGTCACTTAGACCCCTATGTCTGATTTTATGAAGAGTCACAGGGAAATAAATTATCTGGAGAAAATTAAGCAGAAACAGGCAACTTTTTTTTTCATTTAAAAATGTTTTATTTTTCTTACAAAAACATTTTTTGACCAAGGTAACTTGATCCAAAGACAGGTCCAAGGACTCATTGTCTTTTCCATGGCTTATCTATTCCACCTGGAGACCCAAAACTAATGATTGACCATAAATGACTAGCTGACGCTTCTGTATTGATTTGTGGTCTACACCAGCCTTGCTTCCTCTACTTTGTGACATCATTTTCCTGTTCATTTCCCACAGTTGCATATGTGGGTTTATGGGATGCAAACGAATTCACAAATGGAAGAAATTATGTACCATGTCAGAGAGCTTTCAGGAATAGAATTTGAAACAAAGGAGCCAATACTTGACATATCCATAAAAATCAAAAGAGTGGTGAGATAATGGATGAGGAATGCTTCTTAACCCGAGATGAGAGAGTCCTGCTCACCCAATGTGTAAGTCAATGGAATGGGGGTGTTCCCTATCACCTTGGGTCTCTATTCTCCTCAATATGCACTTCTGAGTCAGTGGACACATTGGACTAATGGACAAATGTTTATTCCACAATGCCCAAAAGGTTCATCAAGATTGAATATCCATCAGCACGACTGAGGAAGTCTTCTCAGAGGTAATGTGGTGTGGTTTCAATGAGCTGTAAAATAATAAAATTCCAGAAACTAAGATAATTATACTTCTGGAGGGAGAAAAAGAAAGTTTAGAATGTTCCGTTCAATCAAAAAGCTTTGGCAGAGAAATCTCCTTCCCAAGCTACCAAAATTTCTGGAGTCAACAACTACAACAACTTCCTTCCTCCATGATTCTTGAAGCAGTCTGAAATAGCAGCAGAGTGTTGTCTCTCTTGACTAACGGCTCTTATATTGAAGGAGGCCCCTTCTTTGCTGTCTTTGTCAGCTGCACGAAGACCCTCTGGGAACTCTTCACTGAAGTCAACACTCTGGGGCATTTAGGTGCCATTGAACCAAAGCTCTGACTTTCTGCAGCACACCATTGCCTGTTTGATGTCTGTTTATACCTTAGGATATTCATGCATAAGACACTATAGTGCCAGAAACTAAACGTATGTTCATGTCATGCTAGCTGCTTTCAGGAAGTCCGGTTACTAAACAATTTTCACTCAGAGGTCCAGGACTATACAAAAGGGTGAGCTCTTTTTAGAAGCTGGTGTTATAGCTCCCCAAATGATATCTCATTACCATGTGGCATCCACAGAATCTCAGAAAGATCAGTGTCACGTGGTATGGAGCCTTGTTTGATTAAGGAAAGATCCCCTGGTTGTCAGTATCTGAAATAAGAAAACTAAAGATTTAGGTGTCAAGTCACCAAAATACCTACAAGTTATCACAGTAATCTGTGCAGCATAGGACAGTGCGTGACATAATGTCTGTTGCATGGAAGACTGCATGAGTACCAGCCTAGATGAGATAAAGCAGGGATCTTCAGACTCGGGGATGTGATACTCTCAGAGGGGATAGCAGACATCCTTGCAGCTGAGGGATCTCTCCAAGAGGAAGTGAAGGTCACTGACACAGGGAGGAGGAGTTTTGTGGTGGGCTTCAGATCTTTGGTCTACTCACCTATAAAATGGGATGATAAGTCCTACAGAACCAAAACAAACATCAAATCAGGTAACTGACATTGTGAAAGCATTCCGTTTATGGTGGATACATTCCTGCAGATTTTTCTGTATACTATTTTAGACACACGGGCAAACGCATATTCACCTTCATCAAGGAAGGAAGATTTGGGGGAAAGAGTGAACATTTATTGTGTACATAAGCAATGCCATGTTATCTACTACATATGATGACACAGTGAGATGGGAGTCAGTGACTTAGAAAACTGTTTGAATCTTAAGTTCTCAGAAGACACCAAGTGACAAATCCATGATTTAAATTCAAATTGATCTGATACCCTACCTATGTTATGCCATTTGAAACATGATACTTCTACCCCGTGGCAAGTGAAAATTGGGTGAGAATTGTCTAGAACTGTTGGTTTTTTCTACTTTTAGCATTCAGTTGGTGGAACGTAATTTTCGACCTGTTTCCAAGAGCCTCACACGAGAAAAAGGTGTGGGAAAGCATCACACTTAATGCCTTGCAGCTCATAAAACGCATCTTCAAATCAATTCTTATCTTTGGAAAGTTAGGCAACAACTAATATTTATATTTTCACTATTAGGACTTTACTAAATTCTCATTTTAGCTTTCTTTGAAGCACTCAGGCAACCAAATGGACAGTTTTTCTTTTTTTTGCATCATCTAAAAAATAAATTTGCAAGTCCTTCTTTTTCCAGAAAGATGGCCTTCCTCATGTTCTAGGAACAAAAATCTACCCATGGATACACATATAAATGTATATATGTTACAGAAATTAAAGAGTTTATTCCTATAATTCAATTACTTGGGCAATATAGTGAAAGGCAGACACACAAACATACACACAGACATACATATTTAAACACATTAGGAAAGGGAAGGAAAGAGAGAGGAAGAGGGAGAGAGGGAGGGAGGGAGGGAGGGAGAGAGAGAATTCTATTCTGGAAATATTTCTGAGGCACATTCAGAAATGTTTTACTAGATACCTTGGAATTCCTTAGCCTATTAGTATTGATGAAAAATTAACAATGTATGCATGCACATAGAATATGTATGTGTATCAAGAACATATACACATACATATTTTCTTGCATGTTATGATCTTTAAAGACCTAGAAAAATTTTATTGGTCTATGTCTTCATAGTGTACAAATCCATTCCATTTTGAAAGCAGGTGTTCACCTATCCACCTGTTAATACCATATCTGTGAGCTGATAACCCTGCTCTCTTGGTTTGCTTTTGGGATTATCTGGAGACTCTTCATGAGGCAGGATCCATCTTATTTCATTTCAGGGGCACAACAGGTGCAGCCCACTGTTAGCTACATTTGAGTGAGTGGGACTCCTTATCTTTAAATGAACACATGGGAATGAAGACTGGCCACAAACAGCCAAAATGAAGTTTTCTCTGGGCTTCTCCACTTGCTTCTCATGCCCCTGGACTCTCTAAGGAACAGACACCAACTCTCTGAGTCCCAGCTAAGGAATGGAAGTGACAATGGTGCTATGCCAATGATTAGCATCTAACTTTTGGTGATGCCTCCATTCTCTGCCAAGTCAGTATCCACAGAAGTTGCCATGACCACTACCACTGACACGCATCTACACTGATTGATGCCCCCTGTATCTCATTGCCGTCTTTCATTTTTTATCCTCTCTAGGATGATATTGACAACTTGTTTCAGATGGATCATTAAATCTGAGCTGACTACACTTGACCCCTTTCTACATTGTGCATCTTAAAATTTTTGATTATGAGTTAACCAGTCATCTGTCTGTAGCAAGGATTTTCTTTTCAATCTCTTCCCTTGGAAACGCTCAACTTTTGGCGGGTGGGTCTTGAGCCACACGTGAGAGAAATGAAGAGATTAGTGTTGACGATTTAACTCCCCTGTCCCCTGAGGATATGAATAATAATGTGAAGTTCAGCCTTTACCATCACCACTATCAAACACAATTATGTGTTCACCTTCACCATCACCAGACTCAAACATAATTTAAGAGCAAGAAGTAATAGGTCTCCCAAGATTCTACTACTGTGACTTCCATGTTATGAAGAACTATCACTTAGGTCTGTGAGCCAAATAAACCATTTCTCTCTTATGATGCCAAGTAGTGGGGTCATTGCTATGATAAACTGGACCACATAAAGGACCACGAGGTTCTTTGGAACTGTTTGTGGAAGGCATTCAGAACGTGGGGTTAGAAGTCCTAACCATTCTGAAAGTGTTTGAATTCTGGAAGCAGAAATTAGTAGGCCTTTCTGTGAGGAGCTTTGATGAGAGTGATTCTGAGTGAGACGGGAACAGTGGAGATCCTGCTCACCAGGTTTCAGAGAGTAACAAGGACTCTACCAGGAACTGGTTGAAGGGTCATTTCATGAGATATGGTGGCCAAGAGTCTGGATTCATTCTGCCAGAGCACTGAGTTTGAATGGAGTTGAATGTGAAGTTACTGGGGTAACTTATTCAATAAAAGAAAGGCAGGAGGGAAACCTAAGCTTTCAGACAAGGAGAGGGCAGCGAGAAATGCATCTGTAGCTGTTGAAGAGATTGGTGCCAGTGAAGAGAAAACTGTCACCTCGTTCCATGATAATGGAAAATGTTCCCTCTGCATTAGCACACACAAGCTGATAGGAATTTAGTCTAAGGCATGCAGACAGGCTACACCTTGAGCTGGAAGCCGATCTTGGCAGTGACGTTTACACAGACGTTTTGAAGGCAGAGATAGCAATATTGAGATCATCAAGGATAGCAGATGAGGCCAAAGACTTGTGTGGCAGCATTTGACTCTCTTCTGTGACACCCTGAAAAGACATTATGTGAAACTGTGAAAGTACAGCCCAAATTGCCATGGAGACTCCAGGATATTGGAGATTCCAGGCCCACAGAACATCCAGTAAGGAGGCTACAGGTTTAGAGTAGAACTGTCCTAAGCCTAAGAGAGTCTTTATGTTGCAGGCATCAGCGCTGAAGGAGGTGGCTACACAACCCTTTTGGAGTCTGCTTGGTCACATCACAACCCTCAGACACTAGATATGAAGATTTAGGATTTGGAGTTTGCCTTGCTGGAATTTGGTGATATTTTGCTTTGATAGTTTCTTGTTATGCACTGATTATTCAATTGATTTTGTGACAGGAATGCTTGCTTTGTGACATTGTATCCTATAGGTATGTAACTTGGTTTTCATTTTCCAAGAACTCATAGTTAAGAGGATGGAGTTTTAAAATGTTGGAACTGTTAATAAAATGACTATGGGAATAGCTAAAGTTGGACCAAGTGTATTTTTGTCATGTAAGATGGTTATGAGGTTATGGGAACAAAGGGTGGAGAGTATGACTTAAAAGAGTTATGTCTGGATGTCAAGTTGACTGTGGGTGGGCTTGGGATGACTAGTATTGACTGCTAACTCCACACCTAGAAGGCAAGCTTTTGGACACACTTGTTAGGAATTGTGTTGATTATCTTAATTGAAATGGGAAGAACCATGTTAATCATGGGCCAGAGCCATTGGCTGGGTTGGAGTGTCTGCACTGCACAAAGTGAAGAGGGCAACCTGAACACTAAAATACATGACGTTTATTCACTGTTTCTGTTATTGAAGGTAGACGAAATGTGACCAGTTCTCTGAAGCTACTGCCACTGTGGCCACCTTGCCATGATGGACTCTAAGCTGCAATTGTGAGACACAACACTCCTCTTTTTAGCTGCCTTTGTTACTATTTTATAACAGCAAGAGAAAAATAAACTAAGATACAGGGTTTGCACATGCTCAGAATCAGCAACTTTGATGCGCAATTCCATGTTGCTAGGAGATATCGGATTATAAGAGTTGCTTGGTTCCTTGACCTGAGTCCAACACAATGAGAAGTCAAGGCCAGAATGGTCTTAATTGGAGCTTCATGACTTTTTCCAAAATCACACAAACTGAGAAAATGATAGAATTTTGTGACATTTTTGAAAAAAGAATGACTAAAGATGCCAGGAAATTTGTCCAACACCTGATTTTCACCTGCTTGCTATAAAAAAAGTATGTCTGTGACCCACTCATAGCCTTGTACTTTGAGGACACTTGAGAAACACTGACTGAAATTATAGATGTCCTCCTCCACTCATGGTAGTTTGCCTTATGAGTTTTCAGCTTCACAATGATATATAGTTCACATTTTGATTTTCTGCCATGTGCAATGTACTATGCTTTCTGGAGAAGCTTGGTAAAAGCAAACTGTATTTCCCCCCTCAGCCACCAGATCATGAAGTGGGGATACCTGGTATTGCTAAGTAAAGATGTTTGCTAGCTTATGTGTATTTTAATGTATTAAAGAGATTTCAACTTAGAATATTTTCTTTTTTTTTTACTCTATTAATACCACCAATCTATGAGCACAGTGGATCTTTCCATCTCCTGATAGCCTCTTAAAATTGTCTCTTTAGTGACTTGACATTTTTATCTTAGAAATCTTTCACTTGTTTGGTAAGAGATATCAGAAGACATTTTTTAAAATTTTATTTTAGAAACAATCTTATTTTACATATCAATCCCTCCATTCCCTCACCCTCCCATCCTCCCATGCCCCCTACTGACCCCCAACCCACCCCCACCCACTTTGTAAGGATAGTGAAGCCCTCCATGAGGGACCATCAAAGTCTATCACATCATATGGGGGAGGGCTTAGGCCCTCTTTCTTTTTTTTTTTCTTTTTCAGTTTAAATTTAGATTAGAAACAAGATTGCTTCACAAGTCAGTTCCAAGTCCCTCTCCCTTTCCCTCCCCTCCTCCCGTGTCCTCCTCCCAACCCCCCCCAATATCCCCTCATTTCCCCAGAGAGGGTGAGGCCCTCCATGGGGGTGTCCATAGTCTGTCATTTCATCCAGGGCAGGGCCTAGACCCTCCCCCAAGAGTTCAGGGTGACAGTGCATCTCACATTGTTGGATGGGAGTCCAAAGTCCGTGTGTATACTCGGGATGAGTACTAGAATATTTTCACCCTATAGTGGTTTTGTCAAGAAGCAACATCATCGTAAGTCAGTAAGCATCTGAACATACTATTGAACCATGCATGTACCTACTGAAAAAGCATTCATGCCAATATCATTTTTCATTTTTCCCCCAAATTAATGAGTGGGCGTAAGTATTTTCCAAAGTCCTAAGCATCATTCATTGTTCAAAGTTCCAGCAACTTTATTGATCCAAAAGGCACAAAGAGACCTCAGGGAAGCAAGGAATTGGACACAAAACATATCCTGGGCATTTGAACCACAGACTCCTTGTTTTCAGGCTAATACAATTTAGCTGGACTTTTTTCTGTTTAATTATCTGTGTAGATAAACCCCAGGTGAGTTCAGAACATAAATCAAATTGGCCTCAGAGAGAGTCTTGGAGGTGGCCACAGAGCATTGTCAAGGGCTGTTCCCATGACAACAGTACTTAACGGTTGTTTATCATAGTTATGAGGGGTCGACTCAAACCACACCTTTCAGCCGAGTGTTACTCAGGAATGTTCCTGGGAGAAGTTCAGATTATGAGCAATAGAAAACTATTATTCATAATTCTTCAGGGTTGAGAAGTCCAAGGGAAAAGCACCAGCATTGGTGGTTCTAAAGACGGCCTTGTTGGGGGATGTTGAACGCCACGTTCTCAGTGTTTTCACACAGTAGCAACAAATGTGTTGTCCCAGAACTCTTTATAAAGATGGCAATGTCACTTGTGAGCCTCCTCCCCTCAGACCCCACCTTTAATGGGGGTAGAATTCGACTTCAGGGAAGACATGCACACTCTGACTACAGTGTCTAACATAGCAGCCTTCAAGAAAATGTCAGAGCTGGTTTTTCCTCAAAGTTTCCCTTTTAGGCCTCTTCTCAAGGAGCATCTTCTCCACTATATAATCTCCATGAATCATGTGGCAGTTGGGTCTTCAGAGTGGAAACCGCTTAAGAACTGGAACCACAATTCACGCTTTTCAATCTACCATACTGTGCAAGCCAGTAAACTATCACATAATGAATGACATGAGATTTGGAGCACTCTGTTGGGTTGTATATATCATGCCACTGTAGTTGCAGGCTGCTCACTAAAGTTTTTTCCCAATACTCAATTACGCCATTTGTAGAGAACCTGGAGTTTCTTAGAGAAATATTCTCATCACAGCTTCCTACCAGTGCTATGAAACTTACCATAACTGAGACTCCTACAGGATGAAGACTAATCTAACAAGTTTAAAATCTGAATCCAGGAATGGCAGTATCTGAATGTCTGTCTGCTCTTACCTGTGTGATTGGTTCCTAGATGTCTCCTGAAAGACTATTTGATAATCTACCATTTACCTTAAGGCATTGCTTTGTCTCATCTTAGATCTATGCTGTCTCTAGAAGGACTGAACTTTTAAAGATAGTCTCACAAAGTCCATCCTAGCATAGATTTTCTTGGTAAACAAGATATCATATATGTACAAGACAGGTTAATCAAAACGAGCTACCCCAAGAAAGGAATGTCTTAGTCATGAGAGGCTTGCTTTACATGGCCACTGAGATTAATCCTCGGGGATGCTCTGACCCCACAGGTTCTTCCTGGCTTTGCGGAGCTCCAGGTTCTCTCAAGGCTCTGTTATTTCACTCTGACTTTCCTGGAAACAGAAGTGCGTGTGCTGCCGTTAGCTGTGACCCCGTGTGGCCCGCCTACATCATTTATTTATAAGTTGGCAGGGAATAAGTCTGGTACTTTCTGTGCTGAGGAAAGCTGACTAACAGTCCCTGCTCCGACACAGCACTGGAATGCAGATGGTCTCCACCTTCAAAAGGCAGCTCCAACCATGCCTGCGAACAGTCTGCAGGACCCTGGGGCATGAAGGCTTGAGTTAATGACACACCATAGCATGGCTGTGGTTACGAGCTGCCTTGCCAAGGTTGTACAGCTGGTAGCCTGTGTGCTGGAAGATGCTGGTGCCCCCTGCTGTACCTGGAGTTGCCAGAGGAACAGTTTCAGTGGGGTTTAAAGAGAGCCCAATTTATCTTTTCTCTGAGGCGCCCTTGTTCCTTGGCTTCTGGCAGGTCTCAGTCTGCTTGGTTGCGGTTATGTCTGTGTTAGATACTAAGCCATCTGTCTTCCCCAGGGGCGGGGCTGATTTATAAGGGAGGCTATAGACAGTGGTTGGCACTGTCCTAACTTGGATTTTACTTCAGACTGGATCCTCCTGAATATTCCACACTGTTCATTTTCTTGCATGGGACAAGCATTCCATGTGGGTTTTGTGTGTGTGTGTGTGTGTGTGTGTGTGTGTGTGGTAGAGTTTCTAGTGTTTGTTTTCTATAGAGTTATATAATACCACTGCAGCCATTTTTTCCAGTTCTTTTAATCTTCTCAAATGAAGTTTGTTTTTGCCTGCCCATTATATTCTTTCTCTACAGCTGGTGGATGCTCTTCAAGTGTATGTTTTTATTAAATATTCTAGCGTATAGTTCCAGGGAAGGGATGTATTCTTCACTCAGAGCAGTGCTGGCAGCTGAATCTCCTCCCCTGTAGGGGAGATGACTCTATGGAAGGCTTACGGTGTGTCGTCACATAATCCACGAGGAAATAGAGATAGAGAGGAAGGCTCTGTGTTATTTGAAGTTTCAAACAGGCCTTTATTCCTCGAAGATGCTTGGTATGCAGCAGCATTGCAGGGACTTGAAATTCTAGGTCAACACGATGGAATTAAAGCTGATGAATAATACATGTGGATTTAGAGGAAAACCGGTACCTTCCAAGGAAGATGGTAACGTTTAAAATCTTGCAACCCCAGGCATACATCTTTTATTCGGTGAATGGGATCCCACATGCAAACTTTGCAAATAAGAACAACTTTATCATTTGTGGAAATGGTTTATCCCCCACTATTTACTGAGTATCAGACATGTGCCTAACCTGGTAATAGAGAAGAGGAAGGCTGAGATACAGTGTAAAGAAGGGTCTCTGGAGTTTGGCTAGTCTGTTAAAGGCCCAGTCTAAACTGATTAGGGCATCATAGGTTTTCTGCTGAGCCCTTCCCTATTTCTGTTCACAGCTCCCTGGGTTGGTATTGCTGTGCCTGACAAGGAAAACACAACACAGAAGATTTGAGAGAAAAAGAACAAAGAGGATACAGGTGTCATTCATGCATGGTGTATGGATATGGTATACATAGTATACATATGTTGTGTGTATACATATATGCATATTTATCATATTAGCCTGTGTGATGGTAGTGGTGGAGATGTCCTATGATCTCTCATCCACCAGCTAGAGACCCAGTACAACTGGTGGTATGGTTGGGAGATCTGAGAACTAATGCTAGAGTTCCGGTCTGAGCTAAGTTCCTGAGTATTGTAATTTAAGAAAAGCAGCTCCCTAGATTTCCAGAGATCTACAAGGATGACACCGACTGGCAATCTAAGCAATAGTGGAGAGACTAGCTTAAATTCCCTCCCCTGATAATGAGATTGACGACTACCTTACATGCCATCCAAGAGCCTTCATCCAGTATCTGATGGAAGCAGAAGCAGACACGCACAGCTAAACACTGAGATGAACTCCTGGAACCCAGTTGCAGGAAGGAAGGAGTGATGAGCAATGGGGTCAAGACCAGGCTGATGAAATTCACAAAGACAGCTGACATGAACAAGGGGGAGCTCAAGGATCCCAGACTGATGACTTGAGAGGCCAGCATGGGACTGATTCAGACCCCCTGAATGTGTCAGTGAGGAGGCCTCGGCAATCCATGGGGCCTCAGGTAGTAGATCAGTATTTATCCCTGGCATACAAATGGACTTTGGGAGCCCATTCCACATGAAGGGATGCACTCTCAGCCTGGATACATGGAGGAAGGCCTAGGACCTGCCCAAGATGATATGACAGACTTTGGAGATCCCCCCATAGAGGGTCTCACCCTCCCTGGGGAGCAGAGTAGGGATTGGGTGGGGGTTGGGGGAATTGGAGGGCTGCAGAGGAGGAGAGGGAGAGGGAGCTGGGATTGACATGTGAAGCAAGCTTGTTTCTAATTTAAATAAAAAAAAAAGAAAAACAGCTCGGAGAAAGACACCATGCAACAGGACTCAAGCAGAGGGTATTTTTGTTTTGTTTTGCTTTTTCTTTTTTCTTACTTAGGGAAAGGAATCATAAAATGGGGAAAGGGAAGGGGAGAGACTGGACACAGGAGAGAGGAAAAGGGAAAGAGGGGGGAGAGAGGGAGAGAAACAGGGAGAAGAAGGAAGGGAGGAACAGACAGAGAAGGAAAGAAAGAGTGAGAGAAGGATGGGAGGTGGGCAGGGCCCTTTTTAATTTTTTTTCAAGAAAAAATTTACTACAATTTTTTTAGAAAACAGCTTGCCTCACATGTCAATCCCAGCTCCCTCTCCCTCCCCCCCCCCGCCTCTCACCCATTCCCAGCTCCCTCCACACAGGGGATATCTAGAGTCTGTCACCTAGCTCAGGGCAGGGTCCAGGCACTCCCCCAAGAGTCCAGGCTGAGAGAGCATCCCTCCCCGTGCCATGGACACACAAAGTCCATCTGCATGCCAGGGACAAACGCTGATCCACTGCCCAGCGCCCTGTAGATTTTCCAGGCCTCCCCACTGACTCTTATGCTCAGGGGGTCCGGATCAGTCCCATGCTGGCCTCTCAGCTGTCGGTCTAGGGGTCCAAGTGCTCCCCCTTGTTCAGGTCAGCTCTCCCTGCTGGCTTTGCCAGCCCATTCTTTGCACATTTGCTCATCACTCCTCCCTCTCTGCTACTGGATTCCAGGGGTTCAGTTCAGTGTTTAGCTGTGGGTGTCTGCCTCTGCTTCCATCAGTCACTGGATGAAGGCTCTAGGATGGCATATAAGGTAATCGTCAAGTTCATCATCAGGAATGGGCATTTGGGGTAGTCTCTCCACTATTGCTTAGTTTACCAGTGGATGTCATCCTTGTACATCGCTAGAGGCCTCACACAGTGAATGTGCACAGGTGGTGCTCTTAGTGGCTGCTGCTGAGGGTGTGTCCTGTCAGAACCTCAAGGGCAGGCCAGTACAGATGCCTGAATACCAACACTGAGAACCAAAAGAAGACCTCTATCCCAAGTCGTCATCAGACGGCCTGCAAATGCATACTGCCTCTCTCATTGTACTCTGTTCAGGCCTTCAGCTGATAGGATGAAGCAAAGTGAGGACCCCCTCCCCTACACCGTCTTTCCCAGTTTATCAGTTTAAATGCTTTCTTTGCGGGGAGTACTGCCACACGCATAGCTAGAATTACTGTTTGATTTACATCCTGTGGCCCTTCAAGCCAGCATAAAATTTTACCAGGAAAGGAGAGGAAGGCAGGCAGTTTGGTGTCCAACAAGTAAGTGCCTCCAGCAATTCCAGGTTACATGTAGCAAGAGAAAGAAAAGATGTCTTCAAATAATCACAAGCTAACTTATTTAGTGCCCTTCACACATACCACACACTTAAGCTTCCTAAGATGACAACTCAAAGTCAGTGGTCATGTCTATCTTCTGGGCAGCCTCCCTGTTCCAAAACCAGTCCCCCTTCTCATTACTCGCAGGCTTTCCCATCTTTCTGGACTGAACATCATAGGGCCATTCGTCCACGGTTGGTGATTAATCATCTAGTCACAACTTTAAGACCTACCGTGAGGTCCCTTTTGCAGTACACAGACCCCTGCTTTCAACTTTCTTCCAGAATCCCTGTAGAACCAGCATCTTGCTTGCCCTTTTCAGACCTTGAAGATGCTCTGGGTTCACTCTCAGCTCCACCCCCACAAGTAACTGTCAGGGTTCTTCCTGTTGACCCTCAGACTGCCTGCCTGCTGCACTCCCCTCTTCTGTTGTTATACACTTACGGTACCCTCTTTTCTCACGTCTGTTTACTCTCATTTTTCACTGTTGGGTCTGTACTTCTAATACACACAATACTTTCTTTGCTTGCTATACAATATCTCTTTGTAAGGTATGGAATGCCTTAAATTTGATTTAATTCTTTCTCTACCACTAGGTGTTATACATTTCTCAAAATCTTCAAGCCCAAATGATTAAAGTCTCTAAAAAAGCTACGAAGCAACTTTTGATTGGTGCTCACAAACTTTTTACCACCTTGTGCTGCTTTTTTTTTTTTTTGCGTCATGAGTTTCTCAGTGGATTCTTACTGGGATCTCAAATGCTTTCCTCCTCGAGTAGTGGTTCTCGATCTTCCAGTGCTGTGACCGTTTAATACAGTTCCTCTTGTTGTGGTAACCCCCAACCATGAAATTACTTTCATTGCTACTTTACAACTGTAATTTTGCTACTATTATGAATTGTATGTAAAGATCTGTGCTTTATGATGGTCTTAGATGACTCTTATGGAAGAGTCATTCAACCCCAAAAGGGTCGCAATCCACAGGTCGAGAACCTCTTCCTGTATTAACACTGAAGTGTCAGTTTCACTTCCCAGAGCAGACACCAGCTCTGAGATTCTGGATCTAATGCATGCCATGCCTCAGAGGACTAGTTTGCAATGATGGCTAATGATATAGCATCTTTGGAAAAGTCCAGAGTTACTTTTATAGCAACATATGTTAATGCAAGTTTAATTTCACACAAAGATATATTAAAAACAAATAACTTTTCTCACAGTCTTTTATTAATCTACTTGAAGAGTTGAGCCTTTACATGTGCCTCAGTTCTTGTGAAGGTGCTAAGTGAGGTGTGAAATCGCATGGCACTGTCAGGAAGAAACCAAGAAGAACAGGGAATTATTAGAAAATGGAAACAGGGATGCACAGGGTGGAACCGGAAGGGCAGCTGTAGACTGAAGCCATCAGAGGCTGGCCCAATTCAGTTCGGTGTACGATCCTATCTGGAAATTCTTTGAAGGAGAAAGATTTAATCAGTTGAACTAGAGGGATGAGGGCATGGATCGAAGGGGACATAAAGAGACAATCTTCAGACAATATGGTCCTTTTATGGTAGTTTACTAGCTCTTTGGTAAGAGATTGGAAAATAATTTCCTCTTGATTGGTGGCTAATTTAGAGTATAGGTATTACTGGAACTAGTATCTCTAATGGATTCTGAAGGGTTCTTTTATGTAGGTACAAATCAACAAGTTTAATTAGACCCTCCAAAAGGCAGGCACACAGGGCGATGGTAGGATGCGATTACCATTTAGTCTTATAAAGCCACCAAGTGAGGAATACAAAACCCCATTCTTCTTCTTTTTTTAATCCTTTTCCTATATTTTCTTTTCTGTTTGTTTTGTTTTTGTTTTTGTTTTTCCAAGACATGGTTTTTCTGTATTGTTTTGGAGGCTGTCCTAGAACTCGCTCTGTATACTAGGCTGGCCTCAAACTCACAGATATCCGCCTGCCTCTGCCTCCGAGTGTTGGGATTAAAGGCATGAGCCACCAATGCCCGACTCTTCCTATATTTTCTAATGTGTCCCATACTAGATGGTAAAATGAAATGGACTAACCTCAAAAAATAGTTAAAAGAAATGAGATGGAGTTGAAGAATTCCTTAAGAAGAACTATTGTCAAAAATGTCAGAAGTTATAAGAATATACAAAGTCTTAATAAATATTAACTTTAAATCATTTTTGTTTTATCAATATGTTACATGCATTATAATTATTCTGGCAGCTGGTATGTACTCCTGAGTGTTCTGGAATGTCATTCTTGACAGGTCTTAGAATGTTATTCTAGCTCATTGCCTCTTAACAATGGTACAGTCTTCTCAGAGCAAACTTTTCATCTGCACAAAGACGATACATGTTTTAAAGAACTTGCCACCGATTAGAGCATGGGGTCAGTAGCTGTTCACATAATGAGAGATAGGGAAAGATACAACAACGTGACACATTTTGCAGCATGAAGACCATGGAGACTTCTATAGGAATTAAGGAAACTGCAAAGAGAATTTTTTCCCGTTGAGGCTGGATCTGGTCTCTAACCCATGGAATTAGCAGTGATTTTAGTTAGCCTAAGCATAACTGTCTAGGAGTATGATCAGGACACAGAGTAACAAGTTTTCATCTGTGGGCTACTGACCCAAGTATGACAACATCTCTCCTTCCATGTATGATAATTTAAAGGAGTAAATTGTGAACATTATTTACCTGAGTGACAAATATCACAAGACAGTTAATAGGGTAGTACTACACATGTCTATAGTTATTCAGTTTTTGTTTATAAAAGAATACACCATATTAAAAGTACAGGCCAAGTCCCTAACTCTGCTCATATAATTATCACTACCAAATAGACTTGATCCCAATACTTCTACTACTATCCAACTGAACCAGCAACACTGGTTTTTCTATGGAATAACCTACAAATTGGGATTCAGTAAAGGTTGACAGCTATAAAATGAAAAACCTTTCGTTTTCCCAGTTAAAATGATGCCCTACTGTATTTCATATTGACTCAAAAATAATGAAGACATTAAACCCTATCATTCCTGAGTATGTTCACAGGCCATGTCTATCCTGTCAAGACGAAGTGTAGTCAACAGAGACAAGTCCCAATGCTCTTCCTGGGTACCTTTATTGGGCTAAACTGTCATTAAGGAAATACACCAAAGACCGAGACCAGGTCATAGCCAACAGTCTTGGAGCATTTCAGGATTTTGGCATAATGCTATTTAGACATATAGAGAAATTTGGGGTTCTGCATGTCCCTGTGAGAGAAGTTAGTAATAAAGGTCATTTCATTTCATTATTTTAATTATTGGGTTTTGTATTGATTGCGGCTATGTGAGTGTATAAGTTTCTGCAGAGGCCGGAAGAGGAGGATGTCAGGTGCTCTGGGGTTAGAGTTACAGGCAGCTGTGAGCTACCTGATATAGATGTTGGGAACTCAACTTGGGTGCTCTGAAAGATCAGCTCTTGCCAGAGGACCTATCTCTGCAGCTCCAAGGACTGCTGAATTTTATAAAGTATCTTCAGACACCTCCCCCTTGGGGAGCCTGTATCCACATGTGAGTGTATGCCTTGTTCTGTGAGCCTTCCTGGAGAAATCTCTGCCCACCCTCATAGGTGCCTTGCCTTTCTCCTGAGCACCTCCACATCTCTTGACCCTCTTCTTTAAATGTAGGTTAGAAACACCTCATTAACCCCCATTCTGCTTCAGCTACTTTCAAGGAAAGACAGATACCAGACACACGAAGACTGAAGAAAATTTTTGACTTGGTGTAGAGGAAACATTATATTGTATATCAATATAGGAAGCCTGTATGTAGGTTTTTTGAAAGTAAATGTTGAATTTATAAATTTATATCTTTTGTGCTTAGGTGAGTTTGGGGACTATGATTTTAGGTAATTTCAGTCTATTCAATAAATAATCATGGAATTTGGAATGTAGTGTGTTCTAGAAAGGTAAAAGTCTATTATTCATTCGTGTATCTATTTCAAGATATAGAACATGCACTGTAGTAACTTAGATGCAGAGTTGGGAATCTCAATAGTTTTGACCTAGTGATTGAGTGGAGGGGAGCAAATTCATATCCAGACACGAGACAGCAGCACAGAAGCCACCCCTGATCTTCATTTGCACAAAGTTGCATAGCTATTATGAGTTGGACCTCTACTCAGATTTTGTGAGTCTCAAACATGAATTTCGAATTGTGCACACAGCCCTCATGCCACCTTGTCCTTTAGTTCCATCCGTAAGATCACTGTAAATCTCCCCTGCACTGCTTTCTGGCCATCTTCCAAAGCAGAAACTCAGGATGGTCAAGATGGTCAATGCTCCCCTGAAGTATGCATTTAAGTCAGAGCATCATACTTGCTTAAATTTGTAACTTTAAATGCGGTGATGTGCACGTTTCTTAAACTAATAATTGATAATAACAATAATGTGTGTTTAGAAGAAGTGCTGTTGTAGACAGACAAATAAACTTTCTGTTGTCTATGGTTAAAACTAGGAAATAGCATTAAAGACGTATCATGTTACCGTGGGTTTCTTCAGGCAGGTTAAAGAATTACCGTGTGGTTGACCTACTGTTTTCTTGCACCCGAGTGTGTTCTTACTAGGTTCTGTATCTGCAAGTGGCTAACCTCTGTGAGTTTACAAGGGGTGGTGCAGCACTCACTGTATCCTGGGAAGGTGGAGGGAAAGGTTGATGGCAGTGGACCAGTGCTGATCCCAGTTGGACAGAATTCACTGTCATAAAGGGATTTGTGAGACTGAAGAAACAAGAGGTGAAGTCCCCTGGCACAATCTCACCTATACCCCAGAGAGAGGGAAAAGCTCAAAGGGTGGAGGAGGTGTAAATGAGGCCTGTCTGGCAGGAGCTGCTGCCTCTGGGAAACAGACAAAACAGCAGCAAGGTGAAGGAGGAAAGCTCCCAACCTTGTGACAGTGCTGCAGCAACAGGTCAGGACCAGGAGAACCCATGCTACTCTTGCCTCAACTGCCTTCTGCTAGAGTCTTGAGTCTTCCTGTGGCTGAACCCAAGCAGAGGTCTTTTGGCAAGGGGTTCGTGATGTAAAACTGGAGACCAGGCTCTGGGGGCACTGAGGGAGGCGGGAGAGCTGGGAGGGAGTGCAAACCATGGGTACTCAGGGTTTGCGAATGCTGAAGAGACACAGGCAGTTTCATCTGTTATGATGTCTTCACTGCTTCTGTTGACAAGTATGTGATAATTATCCCCTAAAACAAAAGCTCTTGGGGCAGAAGGCTGCAGTTGATATCACATAACCATTGGAAGAGTCAACATCAATATCTTGAACCTGAAGTTTGGGTTACTACCGGTCTAAACTCCTTTATCGATTGGTTGCCTTGAGTCCAACATCACAGGGCTCAGAAGGAAGGCTAATGAAGAGTTGGTCTAATTTTGAGGGGGAACACAAGAGTAAATGAGTGTGACTAACAAGAAAGAGAGGGGTTCTTCCATGTCCCACAATTTTATCTATTTATAGTATTAGAAACAAAAGAGTTATTTTTATTTTCATTTCTAGCTAGAAATATTTACTTAGAGTCAATAAAACATGGCCGGGGATATGGGTCAATGGTAAGTTGTCTATAAAGTGAGGATATGAGTTTAGATCCCTTGCATCTATGTTATAATTTTAAAAAATTAACAATAACAACAAAAACCACCTTGGTGTAATAGAACCCTTCCCTAACCGCAGAACTGGGGGTGAGGGAGACAGGTTGATTCATGGAACTTGCTGGAAAGATGAAACAGTGGGCTGCAGGCCAAAAAAAAAACCATGGCTCTAAAAAATAAAATTATGGGGTAATAGAGCAGGAGACCTGATATCCACCTTGGTCTCCCCACCCACTTTATTCACAGACTGCACACTACAGACAGACAGACAGTCAGACACAAACACACACAGAGATAGACACACACACATACACACACACACACACACACAGAGAGAGAGAGAGAGAGAGAGAGAGAGAGAGAGAGAGAGAGAGAGAGCAAGAGAGAGATCCAATTAAACATCCCTCAGACTGAAAATAATTGCACACAATGGTTTTCCCATTTCAAATCAAAGGTTTCAGGTTCGTTTGTGAGGAATCAATGTAACCACATTTATCCTTGGCTGAGTATTGAAAAACTACAGTTACAGTAAAATGATTTTGGTCTTTAGAAACTGCGGGTAACTTGAGTGAGTCTGACAAAATGGAAATTTCAGGCTTGGGAGTATGAGATTGCAATTCAGTAATGATGTGGGATTTTCTTCTGGAAGGTACATTTAATCTATAGATGTGTAGATAATTTATGTGCAAAAAGGAACTATATTCCAGGAAAGGATGTGACCATGGTGTGTCCATGGTGTGGGCTTGACCATATTTCACAGCCCAGCCTATTTTAGTGCTATTAAATAAATGCTGAAAAATGTGGATCATGCTGCTGACAGCTAGTCTTGTGAACACCAACCCAGGGTGCAGTGTTCTATTCACCTTCTCTCAGAGAGGAGTGTCAAGCATTCGTTTGAAATCTGTCTTCATCTGTTCTTCACTGACGGCTCAACTGTGAAAGTTTTCAGCTGGGGGAAGCTGAGCAGAGTCAAACTTTGTGGTCAGCCAGCACATGGAGTGGATATTAAAAAGTTAGAACTTAAACATGTGCTTTGAATTTAGCAGGGGGATTACAGACTAAAAAGCTCTGCTATCCTTAAATCACCCTATGTTCACATAAATGTGTGCACGAATATGCATGTGTGTGTGTGCACACACACATATACACACACAAACTCACACCAAACACAGACACACACAAACATACACATATAGTACATGCATACACATACATACACACACCTGCACACACACATACACACACACACACACACACACACACACACACACACAAAACCCTTGGACAGTCATCTCAGCACTGGCTTCACAAGAGACGTTCTGACAACACCAGTGTGACAATTCTTCCTAAAAACTTCCTACAACAGACCCTGGCTGCTAGGGATACACAAGATACAAACTCACTCTAAGTATGCTCTGAGAATCTGTACGAAGTTCAATACATATACCAAAGATTTCACTGAAGTATCTTTAATAAGTAACACTTGAATAAATATGCCATTTTAAAATAAAACCAGGGACCTAGAATAGCATATCCCAAAGCCTAACACATTCATTCCTAACTGCTGTGTGCATGAGAAGAATGGCCTGGATTTGCAAGGGAGGCAAGAGTAGGAATAATAGGAGCTCTCCCTAGACACATCTTGACTCCAGTGGATGGTTGGTTGAATTCAATAGAGGCAGTGGCGGCTGCTTCTTAAGTCCAGGGCCAGGAAGTGGAAGTTTCATGCTGTGTTTTCCATATGTAACATACCCATGTGTACTTGATAGAAGCTCTAGTGCTCTACCAATGGATGGAGGCATGCTGATGGAAGTGTGGGACTGCCACATTTCGGTAAGCCTTTTCTGTAGCAAGAGTCACATTACTGCCCTGTTGTGCAATGTAACACATATTCTTTTATCAGCTTCATAAAATGGGGTACGTAAAAGATTCCTTCATGGAAATGTGAAGGAACCAACTTAGGGATGTCGTTAGGATGTTATTAGGATTGGGGAGAGAAAAAGTGGTGTGTCATATGGCCCCATCCTCCTCTGTAGTGGTGTGGATGAGAGTGTGTCCCCACGCCCATAGACTCACAACTTGAACACTTGATCCCCAGTTGGCAGTACTGTTAGAGTAGGTTTGGCAGATGTGACCTTGTTTGAAGAATTATGTCACTGGAGGCAGCTTTGAGGTTTTGAAACTTCATACCATTATTAGTTCTCTCTCTCTCTCTCTCTCTCTCTCTCTCTCTGTCTGTCTCTCTCTGTCTCTTTCTTTCTCTCTCTCTCCCCCCCACTCTGCTTTGTGCTTGTGGTTAAAGATGTGAGCCCTCACGTTCCTGCTCCAGTCAGCATGCCTTTGCTTCACCATCATGTAGGCTAACCCTCTGGAATAATAAAACCCAAATAAACTCTTCTACAAGTTGCAGTCAGTCAAGGTGTTTTATCACAGTAATAGAAAAAATGGAGGATTTAGAAATTGGTACCAGGAATAAGGTATTTCTGTGACAGATACAACCATGCTGTTTCTGTTGTTGTTATTGGTTGTTTCTTTGTTTGCTGTTGGAGAGCAGGATGACAGCAAGGAGACACCCTGGGGAGCTACTTCAGGAATCAAAGAAAAAAAAACGCAGTGTCTCAGACTGGAGTGATGGCACTTGTGGAAATGCCTTTACTCCTGAGTAGCTGTGGAGGCTTGAATGAGAAATGTCCCCCATAGGCTACATTTGAACACTTTGTTCCCAGTTGGAGGTGCTGATTGGGGAGGTTTGTGGGACCCTTAAGAGGCAGAGCCTCGCTGAATGAAGTGTGTCACTAAGGGTAGGCTTTGAGGGGTTCAAGCATCACTCTACTTCCTATCCTTTCTTTCTGCTTCCTGTATGTGAAGCAAAATGTGATAGCCAACTTCCTGCCTCCATTATGGAATCTTTACCCATAAATGTAAGCTAAAATAAGATTCTGTCTTAAGTCACTTTTGGTCATGCTATTTTATCACAGTAACAGAAGAGTAACTAATGCAATACATTTCAGTGTCAGCTTGAATGTCAGCTCTATGGTTCCGTCTTCACTCTCCCATTAGGCTGAGACAAATACCCCAGATGTTTGCTACTTTAATTCCATTTGAACTTCCTATATTATTGTAAACATGCTATTATATTTGGACTCAGACATGTGCTGTATTTTGTAAAGCATTCAACCAAAAATTATTAATAATATTCAATAATAAATGACCAAGAGGGCATTAAATGCTTATTACCACTGCATTGAGTAGTTGCTTTTAAACACTGATTTATGAGGTATATCTCTGATTTGCACTGACAAAGAAAGCTGAAAATGCCAGGAGAAACATCCTAGAGAAAAGCCCTCCTGCTCATGATGCTTGTACTGAGGAAGGATCTGGCAAGATACCTTGTCCTGCTTCTGGTAAAATGTGAGCTGAGTGTGTTCGTGTGTGTGTGTATGGGGGGGGGCAAGTCCTACATTTCCAGAAGTCAGGCTCATCATATGATCCACTCTTTTCTGTCTCCTCCCTGACAGAGCACCTCATGGAGAATGAAGCATCCTTTCTTTCTAGAATTCCTTCACATCTGCTTGAAACAGTTTACCTCACTCTGAAATCCAGTTCTTATCTTCATGCCTGTAATTTGCTGACATTTTTGGAAAAGATGATTTATAGGTTGTCAAATAATTCATGTTTGAAGGAACAAATATCAGCATTGTGTATTTGCTGAATATTTCAAATGTGAAATCAAGTGCTAAAAAGAAGATGAAATCATATTTTGGGTCTTTCAAAAGATGAGCTATGTGGGACCATGCAGTTCTTAATCTGCCAGGCATTCTGATTGCTGGAATGGTCTCTTAAAATGATCAGTGTTTTAAACACTCTCTCTCTCACACTGCTTCCTCAGTTATCCCTACCTCTTACAGTCCCTTTATCCTAGACAAATGGGATGTTATGAAGAATCATAGATAAGAAAAAAGGCTTAGCTTTAGTTAAGAATGATCAGAAAATCAGGATTAAGGAAATTCCGGTTACAGAGTTGGGAGTGTATATAAGGAAATCCAAGGAAGTTGAAGATCTATGTATTTTTCCAGGTAGTCTCTAAAGGGAATTCTCTCTATAAAACAACTCAAGCAGATAGGACAGAATAGGGCAGGTGACATTATCTATACTCATGAGAGGCCAACATTCAAAGAATAGTGCTTGGATATCTAGAATGAGGAATGAAGGTTATGCATGGATCCAACCATACATTATTCTGATTCTCAGCATTGTTCTAACCATTCTTGATAAAAATCTAGCCAACCAGCAACTGAGACCAATCTCTGGTGGTTTGACCTTTCACCTTCATTCAGGAATAGCATTAACATTTAATACCAACCATTCCCTTGGTGAGACACTGAGGACATTAACATCTACCCTGGGAAGATCTTGGAAGGAATTAATTCACATGTCTAACATAGGTTTGCCTTTCTTGCCAGCAGAATTTACTATCTGAAAACTAGAAAAAGACTGATGCATTAATATGTCATTGTCCATAATGACATGGTCAACTACACAGCAAAGAGTGGGTAAGTGACTGTTATTACTATATTCTATAGAATCAAAACTTGTCAGATCAATAGCATGACAGAAACTTTTAGAAGGCATAGTTGGGGACAAACTGAGTGACATCACCTTGCAAGAATAGGGCATTAGCTTTCCAAAAGAATGTAAGATACATACTAAATAAACAGCCAATGCATGGTGCTGTATATTCCCAACAGGTAAACTATATGAGAACCATACAGGAAAGCAACAATAACCTCTGTTACTACCTGTTGATAAGTGTGTTTATGAAATTTGAGCCTAGCTAAGACTCTAGCAAACCTTACAATTTGAGGTCCTGATATCCTGGGGAGATAGGCTGCCATCAGGGAATACAACAGACATTCATTTAAATAGAAGGCTAAAGCTGCCATCTGGAAGCATCAGGCTTCTCAAGCCGAGAAACCAGTGCTAAATCACTGCTATCTTCTGGAGGTCATCAGTACCAGAACTGCTTATATACAATTTAACAGAAAGGGTATGTTTAACGTCCTACTTGATAGTATCTTACAGCTCTCAACCATCTTTGTTGATAGGTGAAAAATATACAAGCAGCTCAGCCTAATAAAGGCATGGTGATGAGGACACAGACTCATCCAGAGAGAACATTGATCTTCTTGCTAGTCTGAGCTTTCATGGTCAGCTATTATAAAAGGAAAAGTAATGTATACAAGAAATTCAATATGGACTGGTGGCTTGTGATTGTAGTGTTGTGTTTTGAATTTAATTAAATGGTTAGTTTAATAGAAAAGTAAAAGAATTCTAAATTTAATAAATACTTATTATCAGCCATTACTGAAATTCGTGTTACTTTTACTAAAATGTGCTAGGACTGAGGAATGAGTATAAAGAAGTCAAATGACAATATCCTTATTTTTTACAAGAACTTACTCTAAAAATAGGCTGAATTAATATGGAGGGAAGTCAAGGGTTATGCTGAGAAAAAACTCTGAATAGATAAAATGGTGAAATAATTCAGCAGCTGCAATGTGACTTCCTGGGAATAAAAGGGGACGCTCGCTTGAGCCAACTGAAATAGAGCACACAGCACAGCTCTCCCACAAGAATCATGACATAGTTGACTCAATGAAGCACACAAAAGAAAAACAGTCAACTTTGCAGGCTGATATCATGGATGACTTCACTGAAGGTGTTTTGGGTTTAGCCATAAAAGAGGAGGTGGTATTACAGGGGGACTGCAGGCAAAGGGAAAATCACCATTTGTGGAAGAGAAAGGAGGAAACACTGCCTGGCTCAGGTTGGCCAAAGTGGGGGCTTCGAAGAGAAGACCTGGGGGAGCAGGTTGGAGATTGAGGTACAAGTGAAACAATGGAGTTGGGATCTTGTGTACTATATGGGGGAGACTAGATTTTATACAACATGGATGGGTAGCTACCCAGGAACCATCAGCAGGAGAAGAGCATAACTGTATTTGAACTTAAGAAGCGCACTCCTATGGCTCAGCAGAAGATGGATTTGAACTAGCATAGTGTGAGGTTCTAGCTATATTTCAGAATTAAGGATCCATCCAGAGAGCCATTTGGAATTGAAGGGTCATATACATGGTGCTTGTTATATATCTAGCTTGTTCCAGATTTTCAAAGGACTCCGTTTCATTCTAATGGGACTGGTTGTTCTAGTATCAGTTGATTGTGTCCTCCCAAAATTCACACCCTGGAAAACTTACTCCCAGTATCTTTAAATGTTGGCTTATTTGAAGATATGGTTGTTGCTAATATAACTGGTAAGGATGAGGTCATATTGAAACAGAATGACTTTTTATTCAATATGGCAGATGTCCTTATAACAAAGAATTGGGAACACAGGCATGTATACAGAAAGACCACCAATGAAGGTAAAGACCAAAATTAGAGTGATGTGGCAGAGAAGAAAACTACCAAAAATAGAATAAAATAAAAAGGGAGACATGGAATGCATTGTCCCTCATGGTTCTCAGAAGAACCAATCTTGCTGATCCTTTGAACTTGAATTTTAAGATTCAGAGCAGTGAGATAATTTGTATTGCTTAAATCAACCAGAGGTGCATAGCTTGAAATGGAAGCCATAGCAAAATGGGTGCAATCACTTCCTGTCTTATGAAAGAAGAAAATAAAGGACAGCCCAAGTAACATGCTCTTCAGATGCAAGGAGAATCCAGATTTGAATGCATGCCCATCTCATCCACAGCCGTCCTCTTCCCACACATCATAATCATGCGACAATGCACCGCCACTTCACCTGTATCCTGCAGTCAGCTTCACAGTTTTGCCTGAGGAGCCAAACAGAGAGTTCTGGGTTCTGGATCCTAGCATCCTAGGAGCCACGGTGGTGTTATGATACATGTTTGTCTCTTTAGTTTAAAAAACAGTTCCAGGTTTCTCAAGGGAAGGGTCGGATTTTTGTAACTAGAAATTTTCTTAGTGTCAGTGACATAATTCAGTCTCCGTAGATTGACTTATGTTCTGTGCTCTGCAGATGAGGTGGCATGGCTGTGGAAGCCAGGTTGGTACCAGCGTGTCTCATGAAACCTTTTAAGAGACCCAAAATACCCATTTTGAGTTTTAAATGAAAAAAAAATGCCAGTGGTTTTGCAACCCATTCATGCAGATGATGAGTTGTCTACACATTTCAAAAACTGAGCTTTTCCGGGCTTCATGTGTTTTGTGAAAATAATTTCCCCTATGGCACACTGCTCAAATACCACTGCTCTGGAATGGAACTTGAACTCCTCATTGTGCTTCAATACTCTCTCTCTCTCTCTCTCTCTCTCTCTCTCTCTCTCTCTCTCTCTCTCTCTCTCTCTCTCTCTCTCTCTCTTCCTCTTTGTATCTTGCCCTGACCTTCAGCTCACTCACCCAGATCAGCAGACACCTAAAGTGTGACACCCATTCTCCATCTTTCCTTTAGGCACTGCTTACAGAGACCTCAGATCTAGGCTTTGGTAGGTATTGATGACCAAACGCAAAAGGCATTTAATCTTCTTTTCTTTTTGAAAAGCAAGAAAGGAAACAATCAAGGCTTCAGACCTTATTATATTTAAACCATATTTGAATTGCTTATTAATAAACCAGTCACAAGAAGAGAAACATGCTATATACTCACTCATTTATGGATTTTAGACATGAATCAGTGGAGTGCCAGCATACAATCCCACTGCCAGAGAGCCTAGGAAACAGAACCTTCATCCAGCGACTGATGAAAGCAGAGGCGGATACCCACAGACAAACACTGAGCTGAACTCCTGGAATCCAGTGTCAGAAAGAGAGAACTGATGGGCAAAGGAGTTAAGACTGGGCTAGTTTAACCCACAGAAACAGTTAACCTGAACAAGGGGGAGCTCTTCCACCCCAGATTGATGGCTATATGGAAAGCATGGGATTGACCCAGACCCCCTGTAAGTGGGTGTCAGTGAGGAGGCCTAGGTAATCCATGGGGCCTTGGGTAGTTTTTATCCCTGGCGTACAAATAGACTTTGAGTGCCCATGCCACAATATGGGATGCTCTTTCATCTGGGACTCTTGGGGGAGAGCCTAGGCCCTGCCCTGGATGAAATGTCAGTCATTGGAGATCCACCATGGAGGGCCTCACCCTCCCTGGGGATTGGAGTGGGGATTGGGTAGGGGACTGGGGAACCTGGTGGGGAGGGCAGGGGAGGAGGGGAGGAAGAGGGAGCTGGGATTGACATGTGAAACAAGCTTGTTTCTAACTTAAATAAAATAAAGAAATAAAAAATAAATATTGTAGAATAAGGATCTGTCTGCGAAAAACAGTTTTGTGATTTACTACAAGTTTCACCTATTCGAAGATTTTTGATGTTTTTCCTCAGAGAGGATGCTTTTCTCTACCTAAGTGGTGCTACATACTGAAGAGCCTGGCAGGAGGGTGATGTTTAATTCAGCCCTCTCATTTCCATGTCTTTAGGGCTTTTGTTCTAAGCCTTGGGTAGGATGCCAACAAATGCCAACTTTGAAGATGCCAAAGGTTTCGGTTTTTTTCAAGTTTCTTTCTTCAAAAAAAAAAAACTCCTCTCCTTTTGCACATTTACAAACCTAAACTAGCACTTCCAATTTCCTGTAGCAAGAAGTCTGTCTCTTCACAAATAATAGGGCTTGCTTTAACGAAGCCCCCAGAGCTTGCCAGCTGTCCTCCTTCATTGGAGATGGAGTGTTGAGAGATGAAGCGAATAGGTGATTGACGGGATCCTGTGGGGACAGCAGGAAGTATTTCCAACTTTAATTTATTAGGCTTCTATTGACAAAGAAACTGTAAGCTCTTAAAAGCTTATTTCATTCACATGTTTTTGTGGCCAATGAAAAGTCTCATGGTTGCCAAATAAACACGCTTCCCTTATTTCTCTCACTTTTGCTGACATATAATTTCTTTTTGGAAAGAGTTAATTAGAATCAGAAAGCAGCTGATTCAGCCAGAAGTGTTGATGGAGACAAGGTGTTTGGGTGTTTGGTAGCTGGCTCTTGATTTTGCTTTTTTTTTTTTTTTGAGATGGAATTTGCTATAGATGGGGATGAGGAGGTGCAGCTCTTTGGCATGAATGATCTCCCTTCACACCTCCCTCCTTTCACAATCAGGAAAAGGTGAGAAACAAGAACCTCATGTTCAGTTCCTGCCAATGGGTATGGTGACCTTGGGGCTTTCAGAAAAAGGAACCTTAGACTTTATGGCTTTTGGAATAGCTACTGCAGTGGGGAAAAAAAACAATCTGAATCCCTGATTAGTTGTGTGTGTGTGTGTGTGTGTGTGTGTGTGTGTGTGTGTGTGTGTGTGTGTGTGTACAGATGAACACTGTATACCCACAAAGGCCAAAAGAAGACCTTGGATCCTTGGATCTCCTAAAGGTAGAATTTCAGGTACTTGTGAGTCACACAGTGTGGATATTGAGACCCAATCTTCTGTCCTTAGGAAGAACAGCCAGTGCTCCTAATCACCAAGCCATCATTTCTAGTCCCCGAAGTGCACTTTGAAACCTTTCAGCCTTTCCCATAGATCCAGAAAGAGTTAAAGATCTAGAGAAAATAATCACGTTGTGCAATGATGAGTTGGGGGAAAATGTGAGCCTGCCCATTCGATGCTGGCAGACTCTCGACTGTGTGTAATTCCTTCTTGTAGAGTTGTGGTTTTTGATACTCTTGTATCAAGAGCAATGTAGACAGTACCCTTGAGGAAATTAAACATGTCCTTGGGGCTGGAGAGAGGGAAAAGAGACGGATCTAACAGGAAGTAGGATGAGACTATAAGCCCTCTAAGCCCACCCCTAGTGATATGCTTGCTTCCTCCAGCAAAGGTTCACCTTGGCTTCCCTAAGTTTCCCAAACAACATCACCACGTGGGGACAGGATTTCAAATATATGAGTTTGTGTTGGACAGTTCTTATGCAAACCACCATGGTGTCTTCCCCACTTCCCTCTGAATTTAATTAAGAGAAAGAAGAAAACCTAGTGTTCATAATAACTTGAACTATTCTCTAGGGCATTTTTAAAAAGTAAAATGAGGCAAAAACAGAAAGAAAAACATTACATTATGTCACTTACACGTGAAATGTGGAAACAACGAAGTCACAGAAGCAGAGTGGACGGATTTTTGACAATTTGTGGTGAAGGAAACACCTGAGGGGACGTGAAATTTTGGTTACATAGGTGGAAAAATTTGAGAGCTCTATTGAATGTTATAGTAATTATCTATAATAGCCATGTAGTATGCATTTGAACTTACTATGGAGTAAGAGATTATACCTGTTGACACAGCAGAGTTGACTTGTATGTGAGGTGACACATACATTAATCAGCTTGATTTAGTTATTACCCAGCATGTATATATTTGAAAACATATATTTCATAATGACATGTATTTCCTTTTGCCAATTAGAATGAACAAAAAAGAAACACCCCTAGATGAAAATTTTGCTTATATATTTCTTTGTTGTCAATGATATGAGTTTTAAGTAAATGTAAGAATTTTATAAATTTTCATAAAAGGGTTCTGTCCCTTATTTACATAATTGTTTGTTTCAGTTTCTTGTTACATAGAGAATCCCTCAAACGCTAATGGTTTGAATGCTTTCTTTGAATGGCTCCTCTAGAAATGAAGTAATTTGTAAGAAGGAATTAAGATATATATATATGGCATATATATGTATATACTATATGTCCATTGGACTCAATAAGTAAAGGTAAATATCTAATTCCATGAAAACTTGTCTATATGTTTAAGTTAAAGAAATGTTTCCTGGGCTTAGAGAGTTAGCTCAGCTGTTAAGAGTGCTGGCTGCTCTTCCAGAAGATCCAGGTTTAATTCCCAGCACCTACATGTGGCTCACAACCATTCTTCTGGCCTCTGTGGGCACTGGGTATGCACATGGCACACAGCTATACATTCAGGAAAATGACCCATATACATAAAATTAAAATAAATAGATATTTTTTAATAAATTGTTTACTATGGTAGGGGATACAGTTCAGTGGCAAATGGCTTGCCTGGTATGTTTGAGGCCCTCGGGTTCAGTTCTTATAACCAAAAAAAAATTTATCAATCATGTTTTCAGTAGTTACTAAAGGAAAGCTATGCATCGATACATTAAAAGGTTCCTTGAGGCTTAAGTAGCAAGCTATCACCATTTTCCAGGGGCATGGAATTGTGGGTGCTTTAAAAATTCTAATTATTTTGTTTTTTCTTTTGTTTATATAAATTTTCTAATTTCTACAACGAAAATGTATTACTTTTAACTTTTAAGTGCAGTTAATTGAATGGGAAAGGTTTTCTGTCTAATTCATAAACTCCCACAGTCATTATGATGCCAACACGGACCACAGTCCTCCATTACTCACCCTAGCAGAGAACCTACCCTCTGTCTCTCATGCTCAAAACAGGAATGCTGGTGTTAATCTTCTCTGAAGCAAAATTCTGTCCCTACAATGTGAGTCCTCATCTGGAAGGCACATAAGAATGTGACTAGCGTTCATTATTTTCCAGTCTAGACCAGGAAATTTATGTGTTATGATCTATGGATGCCCTGCCTGTGCTAAGAGTCTTCAGCAGTTGGGTGGCTGTTTCTTCAGAGAGTAAGCCAATGGCCATTGATTTGTTCATAAAATACCTTATAAGCCATCCTAGAGCCTTTATCCATCAGCTGATGGAATCAGAAGCAGACACCCACAGCTAACCACTAAACTGAACTCTTGTAAACCATTTGCAGAGAGGGAGGAGTGATAAGCAAAGGGTTCAAGACCAGGCTGGTGAAACCCACAGAAACTGCTGACCTGAACAAGGGGGAGCTCATGGACCCCAGACTGATTTCTGGGAAACCATCATAGGACTGATCCAGACCCCCTGAATGTGGGTGTCAGTGAGGATACCTTGGCAATCTATGGGGCCTCTGGTAGTAGATCAGTATTTATTCCTAGCCTATGAATGGACTTTGGGAGCCCATTGCACATCGAGGGATACTCTTTCAGTCTAGAAACACAGGGTAGGGTCTAGGCCCTGCTCCAAAGGATATGATAGACTTTGAAGATCCCCATGGAAGGCCTCACCCTCCCTGGGGAGTAGAAAGGGGATGGGATAGGGAGTTAGTGGGGGGCAGGGGAGGAGGGGAAGGAGGGGGAAGTGGGATTGATATGTAAAACAATCTTGTTTCTGATTTAAGTAAAAAAAATAGAAAAAAAACATTTCTCCAAAGCAAGACTAATGTTAAAAAAGAAGGCTCAGCTTTCCATCTGAGAGAAGATAAAACTGATGAATGCACTTTGTCTAATGCAGGCTATACAGCATCTTCCAAAGACCGCTAAAGAATCCTTCATGATTGGAATTAGTGTTTCCCAGTTTGGCTACCTTCAGGTAAAAGTAACCATTTCCAATTTCATGAGCTTAATGCCTTCCAACTTAGTTATCCTGCATTTCCACTGCAATCATCTCCAAAATTAGCCTCCAGCAGAACACAAGCTTCCTCTCCAAACATAGCCTCCTGCACCACCAAAATAGCAACTTTCCCCCCTTTCCTAAGTTTTTTGGTCATAATCAGAAAGCAGAGAATATAGTAAAATTCTTCCCTGTGAAGAGCATGCTAGACATAATTCAAATCCCACTGGGAAAATGGCGAATTTTTACAGGTGTGGAGGTTTTTAGCCTGTTAGTATTTTATATGGCCACCGTTAACTGTCTGGACTTCTCTAGAAGGCAGCCGATGGGGACAAGGCTGTGGGGTTCACTTCTTCTGTGTGTTTTCATCGGTACAGGTCTGAGGATAAAACCAGATGAGGAAGGTATGGTAAGAAAACCAAGTTTAAGAGTAGATACCAGATGGCGGGTAATCTGTGCATCAGTGGGGGGTAACAGAATTATTAGCATTTACTATAAACATAGACACAGAAAAGGATGAAGAGAACAAGATCGTCAGATAAGTCATGTGGTAAATGACTGGCTCATTCAGCAAATGCCAGCTGTAGCCGGAGAGCTGTAGCCACAAAGGAAAGCTTCAGAGAGCCTTTTCATGGTAGAAAATTAAGAACAGGATGCAAAGCTGGGCAGTGGTGGCACATGCCTTTAATCCCAGCACTCAGGAAGGCAGAGGCAGAGGCAGGCAGATCTCTGTGAGTTCCTTTTTCAAGGCCATCCTGGTCTACAGAGCTACACAGAGAAATCCTGCCTGGAAAATGAACAAACAAAAGAACAGAACACGAAAGAGCCACGAGACCTCGTGCAGGATCAATGTTCAGATACAGCAACTTTTCTACCCTTAAAAGGGGAGCTTCACACTGAAGCCGGCAGAAAATATATACAAGAGGGAACGTAGCCTTGGCATTAAAGAAAGCTTTAGAAGGAGCTTCTCAGGGTGATTTTCTTAGTCTACCATATGCGGAACACCTGTCTCCCCTGCCCCTGTACACCAACCTGAGTCTTTGGTTTTTCTTGTTTGAAATGGGCATGGTAGCATTCATCTCTGTGGAATATAAGGTCTGAAAGTATACATTACAATGCTAGATCTATGGTGAATGGTCACCAAATCAAACTTATGAGCTTCTCAGAGCCTTAAAGGTAGCTTTCGTTGAGTTTGTCTCTTTGCTTTGACTTTGGGGAATCATTTAATGCATGTCACAAGTATACGGACATATTCTTTATGAATACATGCAATGGCCAAGCCATGTAACACAGAGAGGAGCTGATGCATCATGACGGGTGCTAACTACTTGGAAACTATAAATATATTTGTTTTAGTTTATTGTCACTGTGGCTAAAAATAGGTGTGAACAAGCTGAAGGAGAAAAGACATAGTTTTACACATGGCTTAGGAGACGATGTTTTCACTCATTCTCTGCTTGTCTGACCCTTGGCAGTGGAGTGGTAGGACATTCTAGCGGCCGGATCACATGGGAGAGGAACCTGTGTACTTAATGGTGGGCAAAAATCAGAGTAAAAGGGCAACTGAGAAATAGGTATAACCTTCAGGTTCATGTCTCTAGTGGCCTGGTTCCTCCAACGAGGCCCTAGCACCTGAAGTTTCCACAGCCTCCCAAATATCATCTTCAACTATGTTCTGATTCTCTACCACGAGAATTCTACCTGGGAAGAATGTCTCATATTCAGATTATAGCATTATACCCCAAAGGCAGGCTCATGGCCACTTTATGGTGTAGAATGCATTTCATCCATCTCCAGGCGTCCCCAAAGTCTTACTAGTTCTTACATTGCTCAAAAGTCTAAGTGTAGCCTCCCCTATACTCTTTGCTGTGAGGCCCTGTTTTTTTTAAAAAAAATCAAAGACAAATGGCATACTTCCGTGTTCAATGGCGCACAGCAAATATCCAGTTCCAAGAAGAAGGGACAGGGCAATAGCAAAGAAAGGTTGTACCACACCAAGGCTGAGATGCAGGGAGACAAACGTTCAATCCTGTGCCTACATGTTCTGCAGCTGGGCCTGGTGGTGTCATGATATGAGCAACAACTGACTTGGCCAGCTCCACCCCTACCACCATTTGCTCTCCACATGTCCTCTGTCTTGGAGTGTCTCCACTCACTGTTTGGTCTGCAGCTTTTCTTGGCAGTCATTCCATGCTCCTGGCCCCTCCAATGCAGCTGAGGCATCCTCTTCACAGCTTCACACATTGCCTCCTTAAGAGCTGCTTCTGAAGACTCCAGTCCCGTTACACACTGCCTGGACTCCCGGGCCTGCTGTCAAAATGTGGGTAGAAGTCTCTGTGGCTAGTATTCTCACCAGGATCATCCGCTGGTCTCCATTTAAACTATTTTAGGTTTCTCTTCAAAATTTTACAATTTCTTCCAATAAACGTATTTCAAAGATTTAATACACTAGTTCTCATTCTTAGTTATAGCAATTTCTAATAGCAATTTTCTGTGTTATGTACTTTTTCAGAGCTGTAACAAAATATATGACGTAAGCTACCTAAAGTTTCTAAGGGGACTGATCCATGGTTGCCTGGCCCCCGGGTTCGTGGGCAAAACATCATGTTACTACCATTGTATAAGGTAAAGAGGTAAAGAAAACATACTTTTCCTCAAGATAGATAGTAGCAGAGAGTAGGGGAGGGACTGATAGGAGTTAGGCCATTCAAAGCCGTATCCCCAGTGACCAAACTTCTTCAGCTACTCCCTGTTTTTCTAAAGTTTTCAGAACCTCCTTCAAACAGCATCACAAGAGGACTAAGGGGCAGACACGTGAGCCTGGAGTGAGGGGCACATTTTTTTTTATCAAAACCAGAAATTCCAAGTAGGTATTTTGCTTTGCTGCATAAATTTGAGATCTAGACACAGTACAGAACGACAAATTGGACACAGGTCAGCAAGGGAAGGCCCATGCAATCTTGGCTTAGATTCTCTTGTCCAACAGTTCTGGTATGGAAGAACAATTCTTCCTATTTAGGGATTTATTTTTGAGTAATTTGTTTACATTTAGCAGGCATAAATTTATTTAAATAGATGAGCCTATTAAATACTAGTTATGACTTTTAATTTAGGGTGTATGTCGGTGACCATATTAATTACAGATGAGTTGTTGTGGTCAAACATCTGAGAGAGTAAGCGAGAAGAAAAGATTTATTTTATCTTACAGTTTCTGTCTTTTCAATCCATGATTACTTACCATCGCCCCCACATAGACAGAACATGATGGAAAAGAGGAGCATGTTGGGGAGTAGGCTTCCAACTTTATGGGGGACATGAAGCATAAAGTAGGGAGAACATTGGGACTCATGTGTAACCTCCAAAGTCATGTTCCTTAGGACCTACTTCCTTTAGCTATACTTCATCTTCTAATATTATCAAAGCATCCAAAAATGGAACCACCAGGTAAGGACCAAACATTCCACATATAATCCTATGGAGACAATTTCATACTCAAACCGTAACAGTGACCGTGAGTAGAAGATGCTGGATCGTGTCTTTACCTTGGTTCCTGATTCTTCTGTTGATATCTTAACCACAAACTCTTCAGAATGTGACTCTTAGAGAAGGGTGTCTTCAAAGAAGTGATAACTGATGCCACGTGAGGGTGGGAGGCAGTAATTCAGTGTAACTGGTGACATCATAGAAAAACATTGCCAGGGTTGGAGGGATAACTTAGTGGTTAAGAGTACCAACTTGTGCTGCTCTTGTAGAGAACCCACTTGGTGGCTCACAACCACGTCTAACTCCAGTTCAAGCAAACAAGTATACTCTTTTGGCTTCTGTGGGCACCAGGCATGCATGTGGCACTCATACATGTGGGAACACCAGACCTTGAGCAGAGACCCACTTCCCCTTCTGCCTGGGAGTAGGCAGCTATAAGACAATGTTTAGTAAAAACATGTTTACTAAAAACGATACAATAAGTTCCTGGCCACTTCCCCTTCTGCCTGGGAGTAGGCAGCTGTAAGACAATGTTTAGTAAAAACCTGTTTACTAAAAATGATACAATAAGTTCCTGGGAAAGGCCTTCCCACGGAAACCGCCCTGACCTCGACCTTGTCCAGAGACTAACCGCACCTTCAAAAACCCACACACATCCACCTCTGGTGTCAGAGCAGAACCAGCCAGGGTAGAGGAGAGAGCAGAAGTTTCTCTGGTGGGAGCTTTTCTTAGGAAGTTTTTCTTGAACCTTTTTGGAGCCTGTTTAAAGTTCTCTTTATATCATTGAACGAGTCTCTGTGTTATCAATACCCGACACCCTCCGCACGTTCTCGGACACAGGCCGCGCAGCAGACGTGACACATACACACATGCAGGCACTCATATGTATACATAAAATAAATGAATCTTTATTTTTTCAAAAGAGAGCTCCAACAACAAATGCACAGAGAGGGCTACAGTCATACAGACACAATGGGAAGCTGTTGTCCTCAAGCCAAGAAGATGGTCTTCAGAAGATATCACACCTGCTAGCATCTCCACCTAGGACTTTCAGGTCCAGGTGTTGGGGAGCAAACTCTTCTGTTGTCTAAGACATCTAATCTGTGATGCTTTGTTGGGCTAGCCCCAGTCTACTACCTGCTGTAGCAGAAAGAGAACATGAAGACAGATCCAGGCCAGTGTATAGATTTATTTTTTTATTTTTTTTATTTTTATGTTTAAATTTAGATTAGAAACATGGTTGGTTCACAAGTCAGTTCCAAGTCCCTCTCCCTTTCCCTCCCCTCCTCCCGTGCCTTCCCCCAGCTCCCCCATTATCCCCTCATTTCCCCAGGGAGGGTGAGGCCCTCCTTGGGGGTGTCCATAGTCTGTCATTTCATCCAGGGCACGGCCTAGACCCTCCCCACAAGAGTTCAGGGTGAGAGTGCACCTCACATTGTTGGATGGGAGTCCCAGTGTATACATTTAATGATGAGAAGTGAGAAGAGTTTCCATAAGACTGTCTACTCTTTATGAAACAAGAGGTCAGAGCATCATTTGAAAATAAGGATGAAAGAGGTTGTTGAAATTTAAGGAGAGTGGATGTTCAATAGTGAAAACAGTACCTGCCAATCTTTAAAAAGTCAGTGAAAAGATGTTTCTATAGAATATTTGTATTATTTTGTGTATATACCATTTCTTTTGGAAGCAAGGTAAGAATGTACCTTCGGACTGAGAGAAAAAGACTCTCCTTCCCCTTTTTGAGACAGGGTTTCACTATGTAACCCTGGTGTGCTTTTGGTACTCCCTTTGTTGATCAGACTGGCCTCAAAAACAAAAGATGTCTTGCTTCTGGGTGATTGGATTAAAGGCATGCACCACTATAGCTGACTTAAGCATCTCAGAGGAGGGATACAGAAACCCTGTCTCCTGTCACGAGGGGTGCACAAGTCCCTGTGTACCACTCTCTCCTTTACATAGAAAACAACTGATAGATGCTGGCTAAAGATGATCACCCAATACCTTAGCACAAGTGAAACAGCACCCAGGCCAGGGTGCTGCAGTTGTGGAAGCAGAAATCCAATATCTTTCAGAAAATGCATATCTGATCATCTGTTTCAGTCTTTCACCCAATGAAACATTTGATTTTTTTTCATGATATGTAAGAATACTAAAAACCCATATGGTTACACACATACTCAGGACGTGTGGATCATTTCCCCGGCACCATGATTTTCCTTCACAGATTTAGATATCTGAGAATTCTACATATGTTTTTGTCAATATTTTGTTAGTCGCTCTCTTTCCTACTCCGAACTTTCTTGCCCTGTCCCCATCTAGATCTAACACTGGACACGGTGCTCCCAGAGAAATCTCGTGCAGAATAGAAGGATACATGAGTAGAACCTGGGGACAGCAAATGTCCAAACACACAAATGGGGGGGGGGAAGAAGTCAGGACAGTTTTGTGCCCATCAAAATTTTTACATCATAAAAATGGCCTTGTTACAGCAATTTTGTAATAGCCTATTACTGTCAAGGGAACAGAACACTTTCCAGCTGGGCCCATTATTTTTCACTCTGCTATTGTGTGGAGCTTGACCCAACAATCCTTATAAACACACTAAGTCAGCTGAAGGGGACCTGAGCAGAAGCCATCTTTAAGTTACATCACATTTTCATTCTGTGCTTTCTTAATTTTGTTTAGAACTGATACCCAGAGCAAGTTTTTGTTTCCACAGTTATAATTAATATAATCCAAGTAAGCTATTTCTTCAACACTAGATGTAGTGTTACAAGTCTTATGTCTTATCAAAGAACATTTTCCTGCTGGGAAGACAGATTCATAAGCATAGCATCACTTGGCCCCTTTGCAACAGGTAAGAATAAGGACAGCCTTGTAACTCAGGACTCCTACCTGCAAGCAAACTATATATTCCTCCCACAAAAAACATATAACAATCTCTCTGCCTTACGACCTACTAATAGCAACCTAAGAAACCTCCCCCCTTTGTAACAAAACAGTCTGGAACATATCCTGGAAATAGTGAATTAAACTTTGTCTTTTGACCAGAACTTTAGGAAAACTATTTGCTCTCTTATACATTGAAAGGATTGGGCATGCAAATGATTAAAATCTAATGCATCAAGGAAAAAGACATGATCTGTGAACAGCTTATATGATCCATGTCTATCAACCAAAACAGGAAACCAAACCTCCCCACCAATAACCAATTTATCTCCTTCCTGGATCCAGAAAAGGAAGCCTTGGGCAATAGCTAGGGACACTTAGGCAAATCTTGCTCAGGCTCACTGTGGCCTGCAGTGTCCTCTGTACTTTTCCTTCTGCTTTTAAATAAAATCCCTGCTACTTTACTGTTTTGAATACTTCCTCAATTCTTTGGGCAAGAGGTCAAGAGCCTGGAATCCTTCTTGTTCAGCCAGCGATCCCAGTGGCACAAACGACTATCTATTTGATGAGGTAATTAGTATTTTCTCACACTTTCCATGAGGAATGTAAGAATCCATCAGTCCAATTTTTCTTAAATACATGCAGCTGGGGAGTGGCAGTGCTGTCCTCAGTCTGATCCTCTGAGTCCTTCAGTGTCCCACCATGGAACACTGGGTGTTACTGCAAATTACTAGCATTACAGTAATGGAAAATCCCCAAGGATGGCAAACTACAGAGAGATGTTGAGCCTATTTATTGTTTGCACTGATAGTGAATGTCACAACTGGGATTAGAACATGGGATTACAAATGACTGGAACTTGTTCATATACACGGAATTATCACCAAATCCTAGTGGATTCAGTGAACTGAAATATTTAAAGATGCATTGAAATATTTAAAAATCATGCTCACTCATTTTAGAAAATTGCTGTTTGTTGATAAAAGATGTCCTCTTCTGAAAAGCTAGGAAATTTTAGTTTTTCCATTAGTCTGGGCAAAATGTTTCAGACTAGTAGCCTTGTATAAAATCTTCTATGCAAGTCTTAATTTTCAGGTGAAAATGTGCATATGGAAGAATACATATTGCAAGATTGAACTAATGGAGATTTAGTCTATACAAGCGTTGGAAAAGTAAAAACAAAATTAGGAAAGATACAGAAAGGAAGGGTTTTTGAAAATCTCTTGACAGCAGGTAACTAGGAGAGTAATTCTTGAAACACAGGAGAAAAATAGTCATGTTTATGGTACCTCAGCCTGTGGTCTTGAGGGATACTATGGTCTAATGTTGATGTCTCCCCAAAATTCATAAAACTTAGTCTCCAGTGTAATGGTATCCATAGGTGAGACCTGAAGGAGATGATTAGGACATGAAAGCTCTGCCTTCATGAATGGAATCTGTCTTCATGAGTGGAATCTGTGCCCTTAGGAAAAAGACCTGAAGAAATCATACAGGGAGGAGCAAGGTGATATTTGAAGTAGAAGGAAGTCCCTCACAGGACAGCAAATCTTTTCACACTTGATTTTTTACTTAATAACTTTAGAACTATAAAATATAAATTACAAATATTTTGTATTTATGTGAATGTATGTCCTACCCTCTCTCTCTCTCTCTCTCTCTCTCTCTCTCTCTCTCTCTCTCTCTCTCTCTCTCTCTCTCTCTCTCTGTGTGTGTTACACAAAGAAGCCAGAGGAGGGCATTGGATCCCGTTGAGCTGGAATTATGGGCAGAGGTACCCCACATGGGTGATGCAAACTGAATTTCGGTCCTCTGGTAGAGTAACAAGTGTTCTTAACCAATGTGCCATTACTCTAGGGCAATTTGGATTACTTTTAGGTTACTCACATCATGCTATTTGGATATAGAATCCCAAATAGATTAAGACAAAGGTTCTTCCAGGCTGCGATGCAGGAGAGAGGAGCCCCAAAAGAGTACAAGAACCTTTAAGACTAGAAGATGGAACTGAGAAGCAGAGATCATATAATTCTCAGAGAAAAGTGTCAGTTGGAAGAGTACAGCACAGGCTATGAATTCAAGGTTTTAAGAGTCCAGATGAGGAATATGCTGATCAAACTTGTGAAAGAAGCTATGAGGAAGGGCTCACTTGAGAGCTTCAGAAGAACTAGTCTCCCCTGGTCACACAATATCAGGAACAGTGAGTACCTGATGCCACCAGTCAGATTGAGAAATCTCATCATTCCCGAAGCCCTTTGCCAATTACTCAGAAGCCCTTGGTTAGTTTTAAGGAAGTAATTAACCTTGCATGAGAAGCTTCTGTCATCCCATTTAACTTTAAAAGTGTGCCCGTTCAAGGATCAAACTGTTTCCAAGTAACTTATCCACACTGTGGAATAAAGATCAAGAATATTTATAAGAATATTAACTATTCCATACACCACAGTGTGAAATTCAGCTTCTATCATTTGCCCAAAGACATCGGGCATACAAGGAAGCAAGATTCATACTGCAGAGAAAAATACATAACCGGAAGAATCATCAGGTTAGGGTATGGCAGCCTTCACAACTGTGTTCCTTGTGTTCAAAATGTGAAAGAGAGACAACAGCCCAGGCTCCTGGGGCATGGATACTTCTGCCGCAGTCAGTTCCAGCAATGTACTCTGGCCAGCAATGTCTAGCTCACTAAAAGCTCCTGTGAAACCCATTGGCCATTTCCTAGTGGAATTTCTCTAGGCTAAGAATATTCCCCCAGAAGCTTTTCCTGGCAGCCCAGAGGTGAGATTTCCAGAAAGTTTCATTTGCGAAGTTCCGCAGTAACTTTCCTACCTATGCCGAGTCACAGTCATTCCCGCTCCATCAGACACTGATGGTTTTGTTTTATTTTTGATTTCTTTGAGACAGGGTGTCACCTTATCCCAGGATGGCATTAAACGTACCATGGAGTTGAAAATGACCTTCATATCTTGGTCATCCTGCCCCTATCTCTTGAGTACTGGCGTTACAGACATGTCTAGCTATGCACTGGTCTTAACATATGCACAAGCCTATTCCTGGGTTATTACATTTTCATCCTAGGCATAGTTTCTGCTCTTTATACTTGATTTTTTGGAGTTGTTATTAGTTTGATGATCATTTTAATGGTTACTAGATTTACATTAGAACAGACAAGTTATTAGATAAACAACCAAAAAGAGTATTGGAAGTCTTATTCTTGAATCATACAAAATTGCAAATTATAAAACCAATACACAAGATAAATGAACAAAGAGTAGATGAAAATTTAAAGTAATACCACAAAATTGCAACAGTTTAGTGATAAACCAGGTAAAAGATGGTCAAGACTTGTACAATAAAAACTAAAAAAAAATATTCCTGAGCTAAGTAATAAAGTTGTAAGTACATATAAAAATAAACTATGTTTGTTAGTTTTCAATATTGAGAAGATACCACTTTTTCTCAAAATAGAACTGTAGATTCCAGTCAATGTCAGTGATAATTCTAGCAATTTATTGGGTACGTATTTGCAATCAGATTCTAAAACTCATTCAAATGCAAACAAGAAAGAAGATCACAGAACTAACACTAATATGAGGAAGAGTAACACATTGGTGTCTGTCCAGTATCTATCTTAATACTTACTATAAGGTGACAATAATCAAAACAGCACAGCTCTGTCACAAAAAAGCAAAATAAAATGAAGTATGATGGAAAATTCTGATGATTGTAGCATGAGGGAAATTGAACCAGGATGATTTTCATGGATTCAAGGCCAGTCTGAAATACATACAGCAATGCCATGTCTCAAAGAACCAAAGGGAAAAGGATAAATATATAAATGAATCAGATAATATTGAGAAACTTACTATTCAAGTCTAGACAATGGGTCTCTGATGCAATGATGCAGATAATTCAGTGAGGAAAGTATACTTTGAACAAATGATGGTAGAACAACTGGACACTCCTCCACTCTTTTTCTCAATGTGGACTTTGAGCAATACATCCATAGACAAAAATAGATCCAACAGGACCATAGACCTGTTATAAACCTGAAATTATAAAACTTTCTGAAGAAAATACAGATCAGAGAAAAATCATTATGGTATATTAGGCAAAGATACTGTCTTGGTTAGAGTTTCTATTGCTGTGAAGAGACACCATGCCCACAGCAACTCTTATAAGGAAAACGTTTAGTTGAGGGTCTTGCTTACAGTTTCAGAGGGTCAACTCATTATCATCATGGTAGGGTGCATGGTGGCATGCAGACAGACATAGTGCTGAGGGAGTGTCTGAGAGTCCTGCATCTTGCAGGCAACAGGAAGTTGACTGAGACACTGGGTGGTATCCTAGCATAGGAAACCTCAAAGCCTGCATCCACAATAGCACACTCCTTCAACAAGGCCATACCCACTCCATCAAAGCCATACCTCCTAATAGTGCCACTCCCTATGAGATTATAAGGGCCAACTACATTCAAACTACCACAGACACATTAGATTGTATTCTAAAGCACAAACATGAACAAAGATACTGTAACTGACTCATAAACATGAAAAATATTATGTATTTATTTTGCTATTGAAGGCCATATTGATGTCCATGGTTCATGTTACTGCCAGAGACTATGTTGATGTCCATGGCCTGTGCTGCCACCAAGAGACACAATGGTGTCAGTGGTCTGAGATGTGGCCAAGAATCATGTTGATGTCTGTGCTGTAGCCAGAGCTCATACGTCCATGGACTATGCTCCCACTGGAGACCATGTTGATGTCTGTGACCCATGTTGACACTGAAGTGCTGCACCCTTCCCCCATGGGGATCTTCTGACCAGCTTGTGACTAGCAGCTTAGAGCAAAATACCTCTTGTCCCCTCCTCCCAGTATAGCCTGAATGCAAGTTCCTGTTTTCCACCCATCCTTATGGTCTAAATTCAAGTTCCTGTTCTGCCCTTTCTTTGCCATTGGGCCCTGGGAACGTGAGCCTCTGACCTTGGTAGATCTTGGTAGTTTTCCACCATGCCTGCTATTCACTCTTGTTACAATAAACACCATTCTTCTTGTAAGAATGAGCCACTGTCTTTGTCTTCATTTACATCCTTAGCCCTTCGCCTGGATCATTGAGAAGTGTTGTAGCCCCGCATTGTAACCGAGAACTTATCGCTACACTGAAGGTTGTGGGAATATCTGTGGTCTGAATTGACATCAGAGGCTATGTTGATGTCCAGAATCCACGAGGCCACTGAGGGTCATATTGGTGTCCATTACTACTAAAGGCCATAATTATGCCCATAGCCTATGTTGCCATAGCAACTAAAGCCCATGGGGATTTCTGTGGTCTGTGGAATCACCTGAGGTCATGTTGGTGTCAGTGATCTGTGTTCAATAAATAATCTGTGGTTTGCTCCTTAAAATGGAATACTATGCAGCAATAAGCAGGACTTAACTATGGACACCACTCATTGTCGCCAATGAGTCACATTATCACCATGCTGAGGGAAAGAAACCAGACATATCAGTGTGTAGTGAAGGATGCCATTTACAGAAAATTAGAGAAAGTGCAAGCTAATCCAAAGCAACAGAGAAATAATCAGGGGTTGCTTGGGATAGAAAATACAGTCCAAATCTGGGGACATAAAGCACTGGACAATGAAATGAACTTTGATGAGGTGGGACATGATCACTATCTTATTTGTGGCCGTGAGTTCACAGTTGTGTGCCCATCTCTAAACTTTAAAATTGCACATATTTCACAATAATTCTAAATTACATATTTCAAATGTGTGTGTTTAATTGCTTGATAATTATACCTCACAAATTATGAGGTGTGTGTACTAGTTCACAATTAGGTGTTTGTTTGTTTGCCTTCAAAGATGGGTAGTTGCATGCTGGTGGACACCTCCATGAATTATTCACAGTCAATTGCCATTAGCTTGAATTCGCATGCTCTTCCCCCAGACTGCTAAAAGCTTTGTTACTTCTTCACCTTGGGCTCTTGTTGAAGACGCATTGCTTTCTTCAACTGAGTTCATCAAGTAGTGTGAAGTCATGGCATGTGTCAGCCGCTGGGACAGTCCCTCCTCTTCATCACAGATGTCCCAAAGTCTTCCAAATTGGCTACAGCTTCTTTACAGTTGGCTTACCTTTAATAATTCATGAGACAGACAAAGGAAAGTGAAGTCAAAACCCTTTAGCCTCCATGTTAAACAGAAATGAAAATGGCTCATAAGATGCACTTAGCAAATTGTGAATACCATACAGCCAATGACTTTTATCACTGTCTCTGCTTGACAGAGCTCCTCCCCATCTACTGTAGGTCTGCTGCTAGGTGAACATGCCTCCATCCAATTCCTGACAGTCTGTGAACTACAAAAACCCAGGACCATGTTTACTTAGAGTTGTTTTTGTACCCAGATATATAAAATAATTATGTTAGAAAATAAATGATATAATTTCTTAATTGTTGCATTTGCTAGGTGTCTTCGTTAGGGTTTCTATTGCTGCAACGGAACACCATGACCAAAACGTTAGGTGAGAAGGAAAACGTTTATATTTGCCTTACACTTCCATATTGCCATTAATCATCAAAAGAAGTCAAGGCAGGAACTTAAGCAGGCAGGAACCTGGAGGCAGGAGCTGATTCAGAGGCCACAGAGGTGTGCTGCTTACCGACTTGCTTAGAACCCAGGACCACCAACCCATGGATGGCGTCACCCACAATGGGCTGTGCCCTCCCTATTGATCACTAATTGAGAAAATGCCTTACAGCTGGATCTCATGGAGGCATTTTCTCAATTGAACCCCTTTGTCTCTGATGACTCTAGCTTGTGTCAAGTTGATATAAAGCTAGCCAGTATATTAGGTGTTTGGAATCATAATTTTGAGTGCATTTTTGTATTCCCATAGCAATTACAAGATATTATGTTACCAGTGACTATTTTATAGGGGAGACTTAAAGAACAAGCCTAACCTATTAATCACCAGGAAACCATTAAAGCCAATTCACCAAGTAAAATTCATTCCAGTACAATATACCGGGAAATTGGATTGTGACTCTCTAACCCTGCAACCCATTAGAGTGTTGAAAAGTAAAGGGGTTTTAAGAGGTTGGCAGATACATAGAAGACTTTGACTCTTCCACACTGCCAGAAGGTTTGAAGATTTCAATGTAAAATGGCCACGCTCCATGGCAGGCTCACGTGTTTGAACATTTGGTCCCCAGTTGGTGACACTGCTTGGGAAGTGTGTGGATCCTTGTGGAAAGGAGAACCTCATGGGAGGATTGAGATGGCTGGTGGAAGGCTTTGGGGCGATGCAGCCCAGACCTGTTTTCTGATTATGGATGCGATGTGATTAGCTAGCTTTCTGTTCTTGTTGGCCACACTCCCCCATTGTGATGTGATGCGTCCCTCTGGAACTGTGATTCAACCCCTTCTTTCTTAAGTTGATTTTGTCAAGAGTATTTCTTTTTTCTTTTCTTTTTTTTTTTGTTTTTCAAGACAGGGTTTCTCTGTATTGTTTTGGAGGCTGTCCTGGAACTCGCTCTTGTAGACCAGGCTGGCCTCGAACTCACAGAGATCCGCCTGCCTCTGCCTCCCGAGTGCTGGGATTAAAGGCGTGCGCCACCAACGCCCGGCTGAAGAGTATTTCATATCACAGCTATAGAAAGGTAACTGAGAAGACGCCCAGCTGGTTGGAGAATCCTATGGCCACTTGTAGTAAATTTAAACATGCCCTATCAGATGGAGCCAGCACAAGCCTTTTTTCCTATCAGAGAGAAAGGAGTAAATACTGATTTAAAAAAACACCTCTGCCATTTGTAAAATTTCAAAGTGGAAACAATACACTGTCAATCAACAGGAGGATGGCTGGAGTGCTACAACGTCCTACAGTAGCAACAACAAAGTAACCAGTGCATGAAGAGCCTCCTAGACTTTACCATGAGCAAGGAAGCCACATACAAAAAGGCACGTGTACACCTTCACATTTATGGGAAATTCCAATACCTATCTCCACAGAAAATAGAACAGAAATTCTTCTTATAGGGGTGAGGCTGGATGGCAAAGAAAGTGAATCCTTTTTGAAACCATGACATTTAATTTAGGATCTGGAACACAAAAAAAGGCAAAGTCATTGATGATGCAGTGACAGTGTTTCATGTAATTCTGTGATTGATTGATTGATGGATGGATGGATGGATATCATGACCTTCCTGCTTCCTTGGAAAAAGAGCATCACCGCTTGATTCCCATGTAGTTCTCTGGATCACTTCCCACTGCCTTTAACTGTGTACCCTTCTCTCCTTGCCAAGAAGCCAGCTGTGTTGACTTTGATCTGTGTTTGTTCAATGCTTGTATTGTGAATGCTCTTAATTAGCCGGTGGGGACCTCTAATATTTATTTCTTCGTGAGCCAAACAACACAAGTTCTACCAGGGGCAAGGAGCAGATGTTGCTATACTTTGGCCTACAGACCTTATTCTGTGAAGCATCTGCCTGCACTTACATTTGCCCCTCAAAAGCAGAAGTCAGTCTTTGTCTCTTTTTTCTTTTCACTTGCATTCCCTTCCAGCAACCCACCCTAACCGAGAAAACACTTGAAAAAAGTTTACACAATAAGGTGGACGACGATAAGTGTTGGCCCACACACATGTTCAGGCTTGTGATGTATGCTTATCATGAAAAAAGTATTCTTTAGTTGCTCTTACACCAGAATCTACCTGACAGTGCTCCTGAGCACTTGGCACTGGTCCCAGCCCACGCGTCCCAACCCTCAGCAACTCTTCACAATGTCTGCTGTTTAGGCTGCTCCTCGACTGAATATGTTCTCGGGTCTGTCTTCCTGTTTGCATGAGAGCCTCCAAATTTAGAGATCTGGGTACACATGTTCAAAAACGTAGACCTCTTCACTTTCAAGTGGGAGTCAGCTGTAGCCACCACCACTCACTGAGTAGTAGAACCCAGGAATGAGGTTAATGTCTATTCATTATTGTGCAAACAGGTTCAAGGTTGGGTGTATGAGCTACTAAAGGCAGCTATCTTAGTCATCTGCTACATATTTCATGTATGTAGTCCCCATGTCCTTGTGTCTGGAAGACATCTGGACTGCCCATGGGACTCATTGTGCTTTTAGAATATTTCTGGAAAGAGCTTCAGTTTGACATGTTCAGAACTAAAGTAATTTTCATTATCTTCAAAGTCTCTATAATGCTGACTAAGTAGGGGAAGATAATGTAGGATTTTGAATTAGAAAAAATTTTCACATATAAGAATAGGTGTGAAAATTCTTGTTTCTCTACCTCCAACCGAGGCCCTGATTTTTGAATTTTGGAGAAAGTCTGCAAACCTTTTCCTTATATGTGAAACACTTTGCTCAGATGCTGTCTAAATATGGAACACAAAGAGTGTTTTATCGAAAATTGCATCTATAAAAGATAAATGTATAGTTTTATGAGGAAGTAATAACTTTATAGAAGAAAAATTGTAAAATCAGAGAGAAGGTAAAATCCTCATAAACATAAAAATGGAAAACCACTTTGGGCCTTTGGTGCTCTTTTCTGTGATGGATCATTTGTTTTTCAGAACTGTCTGGCTATTCCTCTAGAACCTTCCTTATGGTGGAGATTTTAATCATCTGCTTTAGGTGTTAAGAGGTGTTAAGTATATTTTAGGGGAATGAGAAAGTAGAGAAGAGTCAGACTTGGATTGTGGCAAAAATGCCTCTGAAACCCAAGAACTGGTCTCTGAACCAACACTTATTGTTGGAGAGCCTCTTGTGTCAACTGATAACCAAGCATGGGTAATGTGTAGACAACTAAAGGACCTGAAACACACACACACACACACACACACACACACACACACACACACACACACACACACAGAGTTAGAGAGAGACAGAGAATCTGAATTAGAAGACTAACAAAGATCTCCAATTATTTTCATTTGTGGTATCATAAATTCATTAGATGCAGCCATATTCTGCTCCAATTATATGTATTAGGGATAGTGGCTTTTTACCTAACTTTGATAGTTAATTATAATTTTCAATTTGACTATGTATATTAAAACATTTCAATGAAGGCATTTCCCAAGAGAGAGAAGATACCTTAAGTATAGGGTACACCATCCCACAGGGTGAGGGCCTAGACTAAATTAAAAGGAAAAACATAGCTATAGAAAGCTTGATCATCAACAACATTCGAATCTCTGAGACTTCCTATTACTGACAGTGTGTCATCACCTACTACCTTCTACCCTTGAGTTAGATTAGCACTGAAGATCCATCAAAGTGCTACAGCCTGTTTACCATGTCTATTTTGCATGTCACAGAAAGGCGGAGTTAGCAAGTCTCCATAGATGGTGTCTGTAGGTGAGCAGTCTCGAGCTGGAAACATCCCGGCCAGGGGCGCAGGGGGAGCTGCAGTTGCTAGTTTTGTCATAAACTGATCAATTATTTGTAAATACTCATATTCAGACCAGAGGAAGGTTTTACCAATCTGAGCCTGACTTGTACAGAGAAGTCTTTTCCACTCCCATTGGTCTCGGGTATTGAATCCTTGGAATAACCAAGACCATGGTGATAATACACATTCACTCAGGACTTCATTCATTCCTACAAATTCACTCCAGGGTTCCTTGGCTTCCCTCATTCAGGGAAAATCACTCCCTTTTAGTCAAGAGAAAGAAAACCCTGGCCTGATATAGGCACCTAATGTTCCAGTTAGTCAGGTCAGTGACCAGTTGTAGTCAGTGACTGGCATCTAAGCTAAGCTGCCACTCTCTTAGGGCACTCAGCTGTGCCTTCATGCAAATGATCATCAGAACTTGGCTTTTTGGCAACTTAGACCTCTACATAGAAGGGCAGATGGTGGAATGTGTGCCTGCTGTATGCAGCCCTGCCTTAATTGCATGTGGCGAGGATGTTTACAACATGCAAAGGACTAGATCTGGGACTCCAACTACTCAGCTACAGGAAATCCCCCATCTTTGCTGGGTAAAAGCTTCCCAGGTGTGGTCAGTTAAGGTGGGGAAGAGCACCCCCACCCCTGCAATTAGTCTTCTACTAATGCTCTGCAAGGAAGCCCAATAAAATCATTGGCTCTCCAGCGTGATGAAACCATGCCTCTGTTTGTTGTTGGGATCCTATGGGAAGAGATAGATGCTGCTTATCTCATACCCTAGGAAGGAATTTGAGCAACATGTGGATAGAGACCTCCACCAGGAAGACAGGTTCACCTTAAACCACACTAAGGAGATAAGAGGACTCATTAGATTTTTTAAAATGAGACTATATACTTCTCCTTCCCAGAATTCCTGCCCCAAGCACATCCCCTGCAACCTGTCATGAGGTTTTCAGCCATCTGTCTACCTTTCAGAGTCCTGACTCAAGCTTAATCTCTTTTGTCCTCTTTTCTTTCTCGCTCAGATGCTGGGCAGAGTCTAAGTGTGCTTTTCCTGGCACTGTGGACTTCCTTACCCTTTACCTAAGGCTTCCCTCCCTGATGTGTGGCTGCTTCTCTGTTGTAGATCTGATCTCCCTGCTTATTAAATGTGTCACTTCTCCAGTCTCCATTCTCCTCTCAATGTGGTTGCTGAGATTTGCAGCCTGCCTTCCCTGGGTTTTTTTTTATTTTAAACACTAATAAAAGTTGTCCCCAAACTTCTGTATTGATCCATTCCTAAGTTGTTTTTGTAATGAGAAAAAAAACCCAAGGAAGGGGCACTTTCCTCTAGTATCACTTGGTACCGTGAGTTTCTTGTCATGATAGTCTCCATCTCCTTAACCTGGAGACTAAAAACAAAAGACTGCTTCCCTTCATTGATTCTTGTAAAGTATTTGGTACAGAAGTTAGAATGGTAGCTCATATAGAAAAGTGGTTACCAGAAGTGAGACCATTGGCTGAAATTGTCTTGGCTATGCCTTTAAAATTGGTTGACAAAGAATTTGGAAAGGTTTTGATCAAAGGCAGACCATAGGGGCACATTCTGGTGGGAGCCAAGAAGCCAGAATCTTGATAGAGTCACACACAGAAAGATTATATTCATAAAGTTTCAAAGAGAAATAGAGACTCTGCCAAAATTTTTATTAAAGGCTATTTATGTTAGGCAAATAATCTGCCTCTATCTTGAAAATTCTGATGTGGCTGAATTCAAAAGTAGTAGACAAATTTGTCTGTCAGAGGAAAATTTAAGACACCACATAATTCAGGCTGTGGCATGGTTACTGCTTGGTGCTTTTAACCTGGTTTACTGTGCATGTATGCGTACATGTAGAACAGAAAGATTTGAAGGATGTGCATTATGGTAGAGAAAAGACAGTGAGAATGTTTGATACTGCTTTCAAGATGCATTCAAAGGACTTATAACTGTAAAAAAGATAGCACCATTAAAGAGAAACCATGGACTTTGCTCTGGGACAGTAGGAAAAGTACTTTGAGGGCAAGACCTTATCAAGAACTCTAAGAGTATAATTATGCAAATGTATGTAAAAGGAAAGTTCCAGAAAAGAGTTTTCAGAGTATCCTGGTGGAAAACTGACAGCTGTGGAATTAGTTCTCAAGATCCACCACTGAAGGCACAGAAAGGCCACCATAGGTATGGCCCAAGAGGGCCAAGGTGCATCTTGATCTGGCAACACACAATGGTACCATCAATTCTCAGACATGCAAGGTGCAAGTGATGGGTTCATGGAGGTCTGGGTCATGGTTTCAGAAGGTCTCTATGGCAAAGCAATGTGTGATAGTGTTGGATTCCTTGCAGGAGAGTACCAAGAGTCCATTGCTCTGAGTTTTGAAGGTAATACTTACATTGCAATGAAGAGTCCAGGATATAGGCGAAGCAAAGCTCATGGGACATTTGTCAAGGAAAACTACATCTATGGAGTAGAACTGGTCTAAGAGAGAGACCATATGCCTTACAGACAACATTGTTAGATGGGTGGAGGTTCCCAAGATCATTGGAGTCCATATGATGTTATGAAGAACAGAAATGCCAGATGTGGAGCTACAGGATTTGACATTTGCCCTTCTGGATTTAATTTTAGTTTTGGTACTGTTATTTTTTTCTGTGCCCCTATTCTTTCTTCTTTGAATGTAACTGTTTAATCTGTTCTACTGTATATTGGATATAGTAAGTCCAAACACAATTTACAGAATCTCACAATCAGGATATCATCTTGAGTCTCAGAGAATATTTTCCTAGACTGTTGAGTATTGTTGGAATGGTTAAGAATATGGGAGATTAACTGAATGCAATTTTATCTTACAAAATGGTCATGAGATTTTGAGGATCAGTGATAGAAATGTTATGGCTTAAAAGCTGGTACGTTTCTGTGTCAAATTGACAAGGGATGGACTTGTGATGATTAATAATTCTCTAGTTGACTGGACTTACTATCAGCTCAGAGACACACCTCTGGGAACATTCTGAATGTGGGAAGGAGCATCATCCCGAAGGTTGGGGACTAAGACTGAAAAAATATGTAGACAGTGAGCAAGCCTGGCCTGTACCTGTATTCTCTTTCAGCTTCTGAAAAAAAAAAAAAGAAAATGTGACCAGCCACCTACTGCTACACATCTATAAAGGCCTGTATTCCTTCAAACACTGAGCCCAAATAAGTCCTTTCTCCCTTAAGTTGTCTCTTGATAGGTATTTGATCACAATGCCAATAGTACCAAACTGCCACACATTCCCTTTAATAAGATGTAAAATATGAGGGTCCCTTTGGGGAGGGTTTTTACTCAGGCAGCAGGCAAGGGTTTCTGAAACGAATTTAAGGTGGAATTCCTCAGTGTCTAATAATTAATTTGTGAGTTGCTGGGATAAGGGAGTCACAGATAGCCGAGGAAGCATCTTTTATGGATGTATCCATAGATATTTCTGCAAGAAAAAAACATTTGTATGTGAAGACTTAGCGAAGAAGACTCCCTCCACCGATTCAGGCGAACAGAACCCAACCGGCTGAGTGTCTGAGTAGAACACAATGGGAAGAAGTGGCACATACTGGCCTGCACTTGAGCAGAGGTGTCCATACCTTCCTGCCTGCAGACCATCACTCTTGAGCAGAGGTGTCCATACCTTCCTGCCTGCAGACCATCACTCTTGAGCAGAGGTGTCTATACCTTCCTGCCTGCAGACCATCACTCTTGAGCAGAGGTGTCTATACCTTCCTGCCTGCAGACCATCACTCTTGAGCAGAGGTGTCTATACCTTCCTGCCTGCAGACCATCATTCTTGAGCAGAGGTGTCTATACCTTCCTGCCTGCAGACCATCACTCTTGAGCAGAGGTGTCTATACCTTCCTGCCTGCAGACCATCATTCTTGAGCAGAGGTGTCTATACCTTCCTGCCTGCAGACCATCACTCTTGAGCAGAGGTGTCTGTCTATACCTTCCTGCCTGCAGACCATCACTCTTGGGCGTGGGGCCTTCAGACTGAGAGAGGGACACACACCGGTAACTTCCTCCTTTGAGACTGGCCTGGGGGTGCTCCACTGACTTTCATTCACAATTTCTCCTCCCTCTCCATTTATCTCTGCATTCTAGCTTCCTTCCTCCCTCCCCCTCCCTTCCTTCCTCCCTCCCTCCATTCCTTTCTTCCTCCTACCCTCCCTCCCTCTCCCTCCCTCCCTCTCTCCCTCCCTCCCCCTTCTTTCCTTTCTCCCTCCCTCCCTTCCCCCTTCTTTCCTTTCTCCCTCCCTCCCACCCTTCCTTCCTCCCTCCCTCCCTCCTTCCTTCCTTCCTTCCTTCCCTCCTTCCTTCCCTTCTTTATAATTTCTTTTCTCCACTGGATTGAAATTATTTTTTAAACTCTTTTCATGGGTTGGAGAGATGGCTCAGAGATTAAGAGCACTGGCTCCTCTCCCAGGGGTCCTGAGTTCAATTCCCAGCAACCACATGATGGCTCACAACCATCCGTAAAGAGATCTGGTGCCCTCTTCTGGCCTGCAGGGATACATTCAGACAGAACACTGTATACATAATAAATAAATCTTAAAGAAAGAAAAAAACTCTTCAAATTTGTAAAAGGGCAAGCATAGTCACTTGTAATAACATCATTGTTAAGCAACTACTTGGTACTATTATGTACACTGTTTCTATCCCTAATTAAAAGAAAATACTCTAGAATGTAGTTGGTATTAATCCTGTCTCACAGATGTTGAGAGGAGACTCTCAGGGGTGAGGAATTTGCTCAGTGTCACAGAATGACTATGAGTTAACCTACAATTGGAGTGAAGGAGGGAGGAACCCAAGGCCCTGCAGTTTTTCTAACACCCTAAGGTCTGTCTCAGAAACTCTGAAGGTATCCAGGCTTGCTGTAGATTTGGTTTTTAAAATGGAGTATTTCCAGATACAGCTAATTAACTTGAGAGTAAATTGTTATTTCCCCTAAGTACTTGGCTTCACTGATGCTAAAGAGGTGTTGGATCCTGACTTTCCTGTGAGCCATGACAGCAAAAATAATTTTTATGAGGCATGTGATCTTGAAACCATGACTCCAAAGAGCCAACAATGAATTTGTGAAATGAAAGCAGCGATGCAATGATCCCCCACACCCACCCACGCATTCTATAAAACGTCTTTCAAACAGGTGTCACAGAGTGGCACTGTTCAGAGAGCTCAGCACTGAGCTCATCCAGACATTTCTTAACCATACGTTATAAAGGTCCCTTAACACTATGTACTCGGAGCTTTCACTTTCTACTAAGTAATTAAATCAAATGAAGTTCCCTCGCCAACCTTGACTCCCACATGTGCATGTGGGTTTTGTTAATGTGCTTAGCAACACCAGGTGTGGGGTGTAAATCTATCTACAGGAGTTAGAGATGGGGCGTGGAGGAAGAAACTTCTTGTGTCTTTGAATAACTTCCAGGAAGAGATGATAATGGAGAAAAGGCTTTATTCCAACTCCTCAGTGCTTTTCAGCAGAGAGAATCTCCCCAGACCAGGAAACTATGAGGCCCATGGTACTCTGGGTATTGTGTGAACCCGTTGACTTGGCTGAAGCATTATGGGGAGTCTGCACAGACTCACTTGTTACCTATCCAGCATCATAACTGCATTCGTCCCTCACCTTTACACACTGTGTTGTGCTCCACACTGTGTTGTGCTCCGTTTGGCAGTGGTATCCTTCTGGTTTTGTGTAGGTGCATCATTCTGCTTCGGATCCTTGGGGTCAAGGTTGTTTTCATGTGGCAGGATAAACAGAACTCGAGATTAGTCCCTACCTTAGGTCTCAGTGACCCTCTAACAGGAAAGTATGGGAAGCAGAACAGTGACATTGCCTTTGAGATAGATGGGTTATGACAACCCTGGAGGCTACAGTTTCCATCAGGTGATGCTGTGCAACCCAGGAGGTAGGTTTCCTGTCCAACCTCAGTCAACAGCTTCCACACAAACTCCAGCCCCATCAGCTCTCTCTCTCTCTCTCTCTCTCTCTCTCTCTCTCTCTCTCTCTCTCTCTCTCTCTCTCTCTCCTTCCCTCCCTTTCTCTTTCTTCCCTCCTTGCCCTCTCCCTATCACCTTCTCTTCTTCTTGTTTTCTATCTCTGATCTCTCTCCTCATCCCTTTTGTCCCCCTCTTTCTTTTCTGTGACCAGGGAAAAGAAGAAATGCAATGACTAAATGTTAAAATTAGTAATTACTGATTATAAAAATAGCAGAAAGATAGAAGCATTGAAATAAGAGAGTTACTGATAACATGAAACATGAATCTCAAACATAAATACTGTTAATACCTCTCTGAGTTTATTTCTGTTTGTGTATGTGCACGCAATACCATCCATCCTTTCAAATATTTTAGCATGCTTAATCCTGCAAAGCAATTGTTACTTACCCACTGTTTGCTATGAAATAATGTTAAAGTTTGAGCATGAAATCATAGTATACTGAGTGTCCATACCAAATATATATTCTCAATATGTTAACATAATCATTTACATAATTTTAATTTTGTATACAATTTGTAAGAATAGCACCAAGGTTTTCTGTAGGACTTTAATTCCAGTTCCCAATCGTCAACACATCTAATCACATTTGTTATTTTATTCAAGGTTTTATATTTTTTTTCTCTGCAGATGATAGATAAATAGAGGCTACAAAGGAAAAACCTCTTTTGCTGTATACACCAATGGGCTGACACATCTGACCCCCAAATTATGGGTTTCCTCAGCAAGGAATTCCACAGATCCCTGCGGATACCGACTGGGTGACTCATGGTTCAACTCCATCATGATCTCAGACCCTGAAGACTGTCCCAGTTTCACTCTCCAAGAGCAAGTTTCAAGTCTCTTGCTGTCTCTCTGTCCCTCTATAAAGTAGGGTTCCATATTCCCTTCCTCAGATTCGTTAATTTGCTGTAAGTTCACAGAATCCAGGAAACATTCTTTTAGCATCCATTGTTGTATTGTAAAGGAGAAAGATGAACAGCCTGAGGAAGGATTATGTAGGGTAAACAGGAGAAGGCACATGGCTCTTCTATGCCTTTCCCCAGTCGGCCACCCTACATGTGTTCAAGAACCTAGAAATACCCCACACCCCTTCTTCGGGGAATTTTAAGGAGGTTCTGTTAAATAGGCATGATGAATTAACTGGTCATCGGTTCCTGAATTAATCTCCACTCCATTTCACTTCCCAGAAGTAGAACCATCAAAACCAAAGCTAGGGATGGTGGCGCACACCTGTAATTCCAGCTACTTGGGAGACTGAGAAAACAGGACTGCAAGCTTGTGGCCAGCCTGGGCTTTACAATGAATTTGAAGCTAGTCCGAATAACTCATGGGGTCCTTGTCTCAAAGCAACGATTAAAAGGGGATGATGTAGTTGAGGGGCATGGTGCTTAAGAACAACATAACAACCATAAAACAAGAAAAGAAAACAACACCTAAACACAAAGCAAAACAACCAACCCAGCCCTGATGCCCTATCTCATGTAATGTACCTCAATTTAAAAAGCATTGGTTTCCATGGGGTGGGAAAATGGCTCAGGTGTTGAGAGCACTAACTGCTCTTCCAGAGGACCTGGGTTCAACTCCCAGCACTGACAGGGTGGCTCACAACCACCTATGACCTCAGTTCTGGGAGATCAGACATCCTCTTATAGCCTCTGCTAGCGCTGGACACAAAAGTGGTGTGTGGATGTTCATGAAAAGCAAAACACACTGATACAACAGATAAAGTTTATCATTTTCTGAAAGTGCTGGCTTCCCAGATGTACACTGCTTCATTTTGAAAGCCCGCAGTAACTCTCCCTTGCAATTGTGATAGAGCATGTTCCTGCACCAACCTTCGGGCCCTGCATTCCTCGCTCCGCTCCCCTCCCTCCTCAGTCGTCACATGCTGTTACGTGGACCCCGCTGCTTCTCTCAGTTAAGTATTCTTTCTTCAAATAGTGCGATTCATGGTGTGAACAGATTGAAAGATTGTTCTAAGCGCCGCACAAGACACACGAGGACACGGAAGGGGCCGGGAATGGTCCTGAGCCTAAGGAGAGAGAAACAGAGCAGCGAGTCAATAAACAAATAAACAGACTGGTAAATCCCTGCTGAGGTGATTCGTGTTATAAAACAAATAAATGTGGCTATTTGCTACACTCAGGATCGATAACCCTCTCGTGTAAAAGGTGAGGTAGCAAATGTTTTCAGTTTGTACTGTCTAACTACATCATTGACAATAGGCAAATGGAGAAGACAGGGTGTGTTCTGATGCATGTGATGAATTTACAAAGGCTTGGACCTGGGTCAAAAATTTCCAACCTTGGTGCTACAAACTGAAGCATAATGCAATCTTGCTACTGGCAAGCGGACCAGCAGAGAAGCCCCACCTGGGGACCAGTGTTCAAGCGGTGGGTGACTTTCGGGAAGGCCCCTTTGTTCTGGAAAGGAAGGAGCACACACAGGGGTTCTGGCTCTTCCAAGGCCCACCAGGAAGCCAGGGCTGGCTGGAGCATGGTCAACCAGTGTCAGTTAAAGAGCACAAAAGGAGCATCTGCAGGGTTTGAAGAGAGGTGTTAGGAATGTGGGTTTTCTTTCAGGTGCAAGAGGGAATTACCAAAAGGTTTGAAAGTGGAGTGACGGTGTCCGCTGTATGTGCTAAAGGATTCCAGCCTGTGGGAGAGAAAGGATTGGGTGGAGACATGAGCGAACCCAGGGACCAGGGTACCCTTGCTCAGATCCCATGAGCCTCCAACACTTATTTGGCTGATTTTATTGGCCCTGTGAGAGCTTATAATTCCATGTCCTACATTGCCTGGATGGCCAGGAACCTGAGCTATCTCAGAGACCCGGGGTAGAACCAAACGTGACTGGTCTAAAAAAAAGTCAGTGAAATGATTCCTAATGACGTTCTGCTATACTCATAAATTGGTGCCTTGTCCAGCATCCAAGAGGTGACGATGGCATCAGAGAGGCCTCCTCCAGCAGCAGATGGGAGCAGGTGCAGAGACCCACAGCCAAATAATGATGTGAAGAGAGTCTCCATTGAAGTCTCCATTGGGACTCTCACCCCAGAGCTCAGGGAATCTCTCAGAAGAAGAGCAGGAAATGTGTAGGAGTCAGAGGAGATGGAAGACACCAGGAGAACATGGCCCGCTGAAGGAACTAAGCAAGGCTCAGATGGGCTCATGGAGACTGAGGCAGCAAATTCAAGGCTGCACGGGTCTGTACTAGGTCCTCTTCATGCACGAAGTGGCTGTTAACTCAGTGCTTCTGTGGGACCCCTAACTTGGAGTGGATGCATCTTTGGCTCTTTGCCTGCTGGCGGGACTCTTCTCTTTCTGTTGGGCTTCCCTCGGTGTGAGGGCTTTTGCCTTGTCTTGTGTGTTTTGTTTTGTCGCGTTTGGTTGTTGTCTCCTTGAGGTCTGTTCTTTTCTGAAGACACAGGGTGGATGGGGGGGCGTGTGTGGGGATGGACCTGGGAGTTGGGAGTACTGTATGAGAGAAGAATTTATTTTCAATTTAAAAAGAGAAAAAAAGAATGGTGTTTTAGCTGCATTTTGTTTCCCTGCCTTTCGGCACAGCGGGTTTCTCTCAGAAGTGTGATTTTAATCCAGTGGGGAAGGGCAAGATGAAATTTGAGGACAAGGTCGGGACATTTCTCTTTTCTTGGTTGCCCATGCGTGCTCACCGGGAGCACGGAGCATATGGTTTGGCTGTTTGACTAAAGATTGCCAGGCTGACTCTGTGCAGTATCTAGCTCTACCGACCTCCCAAGATCGAAGGACCCTCTGTGTTCCAGGGACTCTAGCCTATTGCTAATAGTGCACTGCCATCTGCTGGCCATGTACATATTTACAGTTGCCTGCCAGAACCTAATAATCCTGCAGGTGATGGATGGATCCTCTTTGTTTTTAATATTGCTGTAATAGTATTTAGAGGAGCGAGGGGAGGGGTGGGATAATTTCATTGTCTTATAAAAGAAATCCTCTTAATTTTCTGTGAAAAATGACGGGGTCTGTGCCCTCATCAGTAGAGAGCCCAACCAGCCGGGGAGAGTGTGCCTGAGTGCTCAAGCGAAAGAGGGAGCAGGGCGCCACCCAGTGGACTCATACAGCGTCGACAAGAATGGATCTCTAAACCTTTTGGGGAAAACAAATAAAGCCCGAGTGTCTCTAGCTATCTAGATTGCTGTATCTTTAGAAGCAATGTCTTCCCTACCAGCTGCTTCCCAATCATGGCTTTGCTCCCTTAAACCCAGTGTAAGGGTTTCAAGACAGGTTGCCGATTTCATCCGTTAAATTTCATTGAGACGTGGGTGATCCTGGAAAAAATATCGAAGACAACAGGAGTTCGTACAAACATTAACTCCAAGAAGTGCTTCCATTTTTCTCGCTCAAGAAGTGCCTTTCCCGGTCCCGTCCTCTTTAGGGTGGGGCCCCTGTGGAGGAGGGACCTGGTTTCTCAAAAGGAACTGTGCAGCTGTGGTGAAACCAAGCCATTTGAGGTGAAGGCTCATCCTAGCACAATTGGTTCTCAACCTTTCTAATGCTGCCACGCTGAGGTGACCTCCCCAACCATAAAATTACTTTCGTTGCTACTCTATAAGATGAGACCCACCGTAGAAGCCTTGGTCTTGGTTTTATTGTTGGAAGGTCCACTTCAGACTTCTGATTCTTAACTTCAAGAGAATAAATTGCTGTTGTTTTTAAATCACTGGGTTTGTGGTGATTTGTCTCAGCAATGGAAGGAATGACTGTATTGTATACCTTCAATAAATCAGGGTTTTTACATAACTGTTATGCTGTCACAGGATTATGAGTTTCTCATTGCCAGCAGATATTATATTCAAATTTCCTTGATCTTTTAGCTCTGCTCATCTGTTAATGTCACCACCAATTCAGTGTACCTGCTGTACCCACTAACTGTGAGCTTGTCAAGGTGAGGGGTCCATTCTGTCTAGAAGCAGATCCCTTACAGTGTCCAGGTTCTAACATAAAGTGTGTGTGTGTGTGTGTGTGTGTGTGTGTGTCAGAGAACTTCATCAATGATAGTTTTCATGTGTCTGGCTTCTGGTGGGCAAGCACTCTACTATACCACCGAACTAGACCTAAGACATCAAGGTAGGAATTTTCAGTGTTCTAGAAATTTATCTTTAATCAAAAGAAAGAATTGAATCTCTGAGACAGCAGGCTCACACCACAGATCTTCTACACTACTCAGAAGTCACTTACTTTTAGAAGGAGACCTCGATTCAGGATTTCCATTTGCATAAAGAAGCTTATTGCTGGTTGAACAAGTTCCGAGTCTCTGATGCAGTGAGCTCTTGTTTCTGAATTGTGTGCTGTATGCCATGATGTTGTAATGTTTATTGTGGTGCTCAGGATTTTTTTCCACGTTGAGGGCTGTTCTTTAAGAGATTTTGCTGACTGTAGATGAGGAAATGAAATGGTAGTATTACTTTTACTTAAACAGTCTACTTTTAATTTCTACATACCAAGCAGGGGGCTTCATGAATTATTCCAGGTGCCACATAATTGTCCAAACATTGGAAACATTGTTTGCATAAATTATAGACAATTTATTACTAAATTTTAATTGAAACTGCCTCTGGAAATTACTACGAAGTCTGTTTTGTCGGATAGAAGCAGGTGTCCCAGAGGAAGATGGGAATATCATCTAGATTGCTTTAGAGGACAAGGACTCAAAGCGTGTTAGTTAACTGAGTGTTCTGTGTAAGAAACATAATTAGGGGATCAGTCTCTGTAATCCACAGTTGTATTTTGTCTTTAGAATCAGTTTTCTAGTGGAGTATACCTATCTACTCAGACTCAGGGGTGACCTCTGTCCTGGATTCAGTTGATTCTATGACTGCTAAGAACCTGAGTACCCGTGTAGATACATGAACTAATCCTGCTGACTGCCCAGCTAAGTTCAGGTTGAGATGAGGCTACCAACAGTAACCCTTGTAATCAACTCTGCCACCCGTTTCTTCTTCTATGGCCTAAATTTTCAACGAAAATACTATCATCTATATTGGGTCTGTAAGTACAGAGCTGTCATCAAAATCATTACAGAAGTTACTTGTTTTTTCTGCTCACTAAACACAGTTTAAGTAAGAAAACCCTAAAACAATGCTCCAAACACTGGAGCTAAGTTTGCCAATCCCTGTGTGCCCTTAGCAAATACAATGAGAAGGAAAGGAAGTTTTTAAAACCAACTATGACCAGTGACTCTCAACCTCCCTAATCCTTTTGACCCTTTAATATAGTTCTTCATATTGTCGTGATCCCCCACCATAAAATTATTTTCATCGCTACTTCATAACTGCAATTTTGTTACTGTCGTGAATTGTAATGCAAACATCTGTGATTTCTGATAGTCTTAGGAAACCCAAGGGATCATGACCCACAAGTTGAGAAACACTGAGCTATGACACTAACATAAACACTTGGCCCAGAACTGCAGGATTTTTGTTTGCAGCGCTCAGATGGAACCCAGGGTCTTACACATCCTCGACAGCTGTCCTACCACTGAGCTGCGTTCCAAGTGCCAAAAGTCATTCTGAGCCGGACTTATTATTGCTCTTTCTTGGCTATAGATCAAAAAATTATCTTGAGATATGGTATCAAATGGTATGCTATCTGCAGGATGATAAGGTAGAAGAGTACACAAAGGTTGATGAAAATTTTGTAGCAATTTTACACACTATTTGTGACATAGTGGAGAAGACAAAGGTCACCGCGTGGGAAATGCGAGGAAAACAGGCAGACATGCAGCAGGGAGGCGGACACACCAGCCTCTGAGTGACTGCAGCAGACGTTTGAAAGAAAGTTCGTTCCAGTGCTAGAAACAATAGACTACAAAAAGGACAGAGTGAAAATCCTAGAGGTCTAATGTGCAAAGATGAACAAGAACAATAAAGGCCATGATGGATCTGGAAAATTCTTTATGGAAGGCTGAATCTCCGATTGCCATGTTTTTTGTCTTGAACTTTCTATAGGGAAAAGGAATACTGATAAGTCTTAACAGTTTCCCATGTTAAGCTCTGTTACTCCTTGGCAGATACCTTTCTTTTGTTAAACGGTTAACTTAAGAGGATGACAACAAACACTTGAAACCTCTTTCTGAAGGTTTTTTTTGTTTTGTTTTGTTTGTTTGTTTGTTTTCCAATTTGGTTTCTTTGATGCAGGGTCTTGCTCAGGCTGGCTTTGACCTTATGGCAATTTCCCTGTTTCTGCCTCCTGCGGGCCAAGCAATGTAGGAACCATGCTTGTCTTCTACCTGAAGCTTTCTTGTTTTTGTTTAGGGACCCTGTGGGCTTGTGTTGAATTCTCTAGCTTATTTATTCTTTTGTTTAAGGGTAGGTACCTCCAGAAACACTTTGATCCAAGGAGATATGTGTCTAGGCCCAAGTGAGGCCGTAGACCCAAAGTATTGTGTATGGTAATGCTATGATGGTAGTGGGTAGGGCTTCCTTCAGCTGCTATGATCTACACAGATTGGCATCAGACACACCTGGCCTGTGGTCAGCATCCAGTAGAAGCATCTCTCCTCGGGTCAAGCGGACCATCCACCTGGACGTTGGCTACTCCTATCTTAGAAAGGCTGGCTGAGAGCGCTAACAGCTGACAGGGGGGCAGGTTTTCTAACCAGAGCTGCTTCTTCACATTTGATGGGGGGTAGGCTAAAAGTCTATAGAATCCAAGCATATATTTGACTCTTGGACTTGTACATTCCCTCTCATTTGTAATAAAAAAAGATTCCAGGCACCAGGTAGTCTGGCAAGAAAGGAAAGATCAAAGACTGAGTGATCAAAAGCTCTCTCTCTCTCTCTCTCTCTCTCTGTGTGTGTGTGTGTGTGTGTGTGTTGTTTGTTTTTTTGTTTTGTTTTTATTTTTCAAGACAGGGTTTCTCTATGTACCAGTCCTGGCTGTCTTGGAACTAGCTCTGTAGACCAGGCTGGCCTCAAACTTACAGAGATCTACCTGCCTCTGCCTCCCAAGTGCTGGGATTAAAGGAGTGCACTACCACCACCTGGCATCGTCTGTGTGTATTTTAATGTTGGATTTTAATGAATCCGTTTCTCATAAGAAAATTTAGCTTATTGATTTTATTTTCCCCACAAGATCATGCTTTAATCCATGAAAATCCATTTCATTAGCTTTAAGCACTAGCCACTAAATGTAGCAAAGGCTTCCTGGCCTATTTGAAATTAGGAGAATGCGCTCTGGGTTGTTTTAGTCTCATTTATACTTTGGCATATATACTGTAAGAGAAATCTTGCAAAGAATCACAGGAAAGTTCCCAAAGTAAAACCCAGGCCAAAAGGTTCCTCTAGAAAACTGAAGAGAGTGGAGAGAGGGCTGGGCACCAAGAAGAGAAAGCACTGTCTTCATGTATTGATCACTGTTCCTAGCCGTGCAAACACATGAGGAAGAGAACTTAAAGGATGAATAGATATTCTAGGGCTCAGTTTCAGGGGGTTTGTTCATGATAGTTTAGTCTAGTGCCTTTTATAGTTAGTGAGATAGTGCCTCCTGGTAAAAGTTCATGGCAGAGCTTACCTTGTGGCGGCAAGGAAGCAGAAGCCTTCACATGTGCACATCAGTGATCTAAGCTTCCAATGAAGCCCCACTGCTAAACCTTCTGTCATCTTCCTGTGCAGCCACAGCTGAGAACCAAACCTTCATGTGGACATTTGTGTGACATTCTAGATCCAAACCATCACACTGTGTGGGATGCCTGCTGAGTGTCCTTAAAGAAGAAGAGGTATCATCTCTCTTTACGACAGATATATACATTTATATTGCCTCTCTTTATAAGATATCCTCTACCTTTCCTTTATTAAGAGAGATCGGAGCTTATGCTTTTCATCTTATGTTATCTTTCTATCTATCCATCCATCCACCATCAATTTTATCTAGCCATACATTCACACACACATATTTATATAAATACACTCATGCATACACATCATATTGTTTCTGTTTCTTATTTGAAGACAGAACCAATGTTAAACATTATAGTATATAGTATATAATAAATATGTGAGCACACATTCACACACAGTTGAACCCATAAATTCAGCCACACTTACACACTTCACTCACTCCCTATGTACTCTCACACCCTAATACACATACTCTTAAATACACACTCACTCTTATATATACTCACCTAAACACCCACACATACTCCAGTCATTGAATCACACACACACAAACACACACTCACTCTCTCTCTCACACACACACACTTTCATACACACTCATGTATTTACTTCAACAACTGAAACGAACAAGTCTGTGGTCTCCATATGATGTTAAGGTTATCTTAGATTAAGGAATGTTGCATTAGATTAAAGGAACAAATGATACTTTCCAGGAGATTCCAGCTGCACTCTGGTGTCCTTATGCTTGAAGTTCAGAGTAGAAGAAGAGTGAAAGGGTGAAGGCAAAGGTCTCCTTTGGGTCTCGGCAATGCTTTATTATCCATGGGGGACAAACAACTGTCCTCTGCGGAGTATCCGGGTCTTTAAAGGATAATTTTCACTGGCTTGAACAGTACCGAGCAGTTGTCAAAAAGAAACAATGTTGAGCAATATGCCACAATTGTTAAAAAGAAACAATGCTGAACAGTATGTAACTGTTGTTAAAAGAAACAATGTTGAACAATATATAGCAGCTGTTAAAAAGAAACAATGTTGTACAGTATGTAATAGTTATTAAAAAGAAACAATGTTGTACAGTATGTAGTAGTTATTAAAAGGAAACAATGTTGAACAGTGAGTATCAGTTATTAAAAGAAACAATGTTGAACAATTTGCAGCAGTTATTAAAAAGAAGAAGCAATGTTTCCTGGACTCTGTCCTTGCTAGGATTTTTGTCAACGTGACCCAATCCAGAATTCTCTGAGAAGAAAAAACAGGAAGGAAGATCTGTCCCTTACTTGTGAGTCGCAGCACATGGGGCCACACCAATCCAGAATGTGCTTCAGGAAATGAAGAAACATGTAGCTGAGGAGAAAAGCGAACAAACAAGCCATTTCCAACTACGAAAGCTTCAGTTGAATAAACACAGACTGTGTCAACCCATAGAGCAAATGACAGAGAAAAGATCTGTGGAGAGAAAAGTATTTCCCAGGGAGTTGGGAATTATTTGGAAAAATAAAAGCCACAGCTATGTTAGCGATCCCTTGACAGTCTTTGTGAATTAGAGACCAACACTGCTTCAGAACTGCTACCGACTTCTCCATTACTGTGGCAAAAGTCTAGTAAAATTTTTTTCCAATTTACATGTTTGTGTTTCTTGCTTGGAAAGGATAATGTCATTTTAAGATTCTGAGTACACAAAGCTATTTTTGAAGTTTTTTTTAATTTCACTTTGCTTTCAGGAGGCATTGTTTACCTTTTTTATTTTTATTTTTATTTTTATTTTTTTGTCTTTTCAAGACAGGGTTTCTCTGTATTGTTTTGGAGCCTGTCCTGGAACTCACTCTGTACACCAGGTTGGCCTCGAACTCACAGAGATCTGCCTGCCTCTGCCTTCCGAACACTGGGATTAAAGGCGTGTGCCACCAACACCCAGCCCTTATTGGTTGGTCTTTTAGTTGTATTTTATGATTTCTGATTTTGCATTTTTATGGGTTTGATGTCTGTGTGTGTATGTATGCATTTCTAACGCTCTTTGTTTCTTTTTGCCTGTTCATTTTGTTTTAGCCTTTAGTTGTCTTTTTTTTATTTGCCTGTTTGTTTTCTTAAGAGACAAAGAGCACTTGTAATTTGAAGGATCAGGAGGTAGGGAAAATCTGGGAGCAGACCAGGGAGGGAAAATAGTGATCAGAATATATTATATGAAAAACCCTTTTATTTTCAATAAAAATAATATAATAAAAGATTCTAAGTACTGTTTTAAAGATTCTTTGCATGGTATATAAACACAGATAACCAAAATTTTTGAAGGAATGCTAACTACAGATTGGTTTGTCAAGGTGCACAACCAGCCAGTGGCTGCTATTCTAGTCATGGTGAGCTCACTCCTACCAAAATTCATGCTTACCTTGCCTGTGCTCTGTAGGCTTGTGACAGTGCCACTACTTCTCTGATCACCATTCCTTAAATTGCTTTTCCTGTGTGTAGTGAGATATCCACCCTGCCTGCACCTGTAGCACTGACCGTGCCCATTTGGGTGTGGTTACGGGTGAGGACCTGACTGGGAGTGCGTTTAGGTCTGGGGTCTGGGCAGGTGGCTCTCTCTTGCATCTGGTCAGGTCAGGTCACAGGGAGCAGCCTGTGGGGATCCTTAGAGCGGGAACCTGCAGCAGCCATCTGCTTCTTGTATAACTGGCTTCTCCCGGAAATAAATTATATTTAATATTTGAACCTAGTCGCGTGAATCATTATCTGTTCCTCAGCACCTGTGGAGTTCTGCATGGCTTTTTCTGTCCTCCCCAAGTTCAGTCCTGCTCAATTCTCATCATCCTTCCATTCACCTTCCTAAATCCCAAGTAGACTCAGGCTCACTTGCATAGCATGCTCTGAGACTGTGTTGTCCCCGTCAAGCTCACCCCTCTCCATTAGGACATTGATCCCTTCCCATGATAGCCTGATGGGGAAGTCCTGTGTATATGTCAATAAAGCACTGTTGGCCAATAGGGAAGCAAGATAGGTTGGACTAGGAGTCCAGGAGAACTCTGGGAAGGAGAAACACAAGGAGTCACCATATAGCTGCCATAGGGATAAGAAGTCAGGACCCCTTTCTCCGGTAAGAGAAATACTTAGATTAACAATTATGGAGTAAATACTTAAGTGAGAGCTAGCCAGTAAGAAACAAGCAAGGCCAACAGCTTCATAATTAATACAGCGTCTTGTGTGTTATTTGGGGACTACAACATGGCATAGCCCAGGTGACTGGTGGGGTAAAAACCAAAGTGGCTGGCAGGAAGGCTTCTCCCAACAATGGCCTGGCTTCAGCCTGTCATTTCTCCACAGTGACCTTCCCACACCATGCAATCAAGCCATTCCCAACTATTGTCTACTCAGTGCTCTGGGTTCTCCGGCCTCTATGCCTGGAATAACTTTCCTTATACGCAACCTCAACTTATTGGATCAAATCCTCACTCAAACTTTGCTGCTTTGTCTGAAGTTCTAGAAGCTTCTCTTCAACTTTCCCTGAAGTCATGTTGACCTTGGATGGTTCCTTCCTATCTATAGTCATGGAAGAAATCTGCAAAGTGTGTTGCAGTGAGAGGGAACCAAAGTCTGAAGACTTGGCTTGGTCATGGGAAAGGGTGCTTATTTTAATTACCAACTTCCCCCAGATGGAAGACAGCTAGCAGAATTTCCTCACAGAGTTATGATAAAAATCATACATGATTACTGAATACCACAGATGTCCAAAGAAAGGTATTCACAGATTTTATGAGTTTCTTTTCCATCGGATTCAGGTTACTCCATTTTTTAAAAAAATCTGAGCCTCCTGTGTTAAGAAAAATATTAAATCTTCCCCTTTCCTTTATCTCCTCACAGAAAGTAGACTATAAATGAAAATATTTGAAAACTTCACATTTATTCTTACTTTTTCTCGAGAGAAGCAGAGAAAGAAGAATGAAGCACAGATCATTTTCCTGGAAATGAAGAAAGGAGGTAATGTGCAAAGGAGAGAGATGGAATTGAAAAGAAACAGGTATGAAGTGGTGGGGGATGAGGAAGGAATGGGAAGGAGAAAGATTGAGTTCGGATATGAAAGAGCGGCACATTATTGAACTGAGAACTCCGAAGCCTAGCCAAGGCACTGCAATTACAAAGCCCAACTCATGCAGACTTCAAAAATGCTACAAACATGGAACAGCATGGAAATCAGCAGGGGTTTCCTGTGAGCTCCCCACCACTGCTCGCTCACCTGTGCTTTCAGAAGTGACCTGATCACCCAGGTCTGCAGACGGGCCTTCAGCATCTCCTGTTTTCTTAACATGACTTGGCTCGGAGTTGTAAGCGTTGGCGCAGAAGGGCAGGTTTTGCAGTGACCTGCCAAAGCGCCTCACAACTTAGTGCTGGGCATACAGTTGCTGGGGAAGCCTAGGAGCCAAATTGACCTTGGCTCTGCAGAAAGGAGTGATTCTAAGTTACCAGAGGAAAAGGGAAGTGGTTGCCTCTGTTCTGATCATGCAAGTGAAGTTAACTAAAATGGACCAGTTTCCAAGTCTCCCGTAATGGAAATAGCAGTAATTGTGAATGTGAGAAATATATCCCAAATCCTGAATTCTATATAACACTCTATGATCTATTTCCTTACTTTCATTTTCTTTTTCTTTCCTTTCCTTTTCTTTTTTTCTTTCCTTCTAAAGAAAAAGCCTAAGTTATATTTTAGATACCATACAGCCCGGCTCTGTACCAGTTGTCCTAAGAAATTCTAACATCAGAGTGCATCAGTCCCAGGGTCTGGATCCTTTGTCACATATTCAGTCCTAGTGTTTTGGCAAAGTCACCCCATGTCATTGGATTTATTGGTGGCCAGGTTATTTTCCAGTTGTCAAATAATTTTTTCTCCCATTTAAGAGCCAGAAATAGAAACGTTCACTCATAAAGGAACTGAATAATTTGGAACATGAACAACATAAGTATTTATTTGAAAAATCATTTTCCATTTCAGTAAAATGGCAAATCAGCTTTAGCAGTTTCTCCCTACTAAGTCTCGTCTGCCCTCACAGTTGCTTTTATCCATCATATTCAAAGATATCGCTACAGAAAACTGTTTCACAATTTTTCTAGGAACAAAATAGTCTCTCTAATAGAAAGTTAATTAAAACAATAAAGCTGGGCAACAGAAAGCTAAAATAGGAAACAAAACTGACATGAACACAAATAAATAAATATGTACAGACGAGACAATGCCAATGACAAAGAAAATCTTTACACGGGAAGAACCAGTGACAAGAATGGAGATTATCTCAGGACCCTAGACTGAAGCTCTAATGTTTCCCAATGAAAAGAGAGGGGGCCGGGGGGAAACCAGAGCCTGGCACTGTTTTACAGGTGGGTGGAGGCCGAAGACTGGCCCCCCAGTGGAGTTCCTGGCTCGTTCTTCTCAGGGCCAAATGCAAATGAAGACACATACTTGGAATTGAAGATGGATTTGGATCAGTCTTTTAAACTTGTAAATATTTCTAGTCTGGTATTCCTCCATTTTTGTTTCCTTTACCTGTTCATCAGACATTTTTTTTAAAGTGGCGCTGACGTCATTGCCAAATATGAAAAACTAAAAAAGAGTTTCTCAGATCGGGATACTTATAAGTAGAAATCAAAAGCAAGGTCATTTTTGAAGCTATGTCATGATTTTTATTATTAAATATGCACTTTGTGCAGAAATCTCACAGTAGAGAGCTAATTAAAATCTATCATGACCACCTAAGTTTGTGGGGGAAGTACGTCAATAATTAGTGACTGTTTAAGCTTCAGTTTTACCCAAATGTATCCTCTTGCACAATGAGCAGCCCGCTAATATGAACCCAAAGAAGGGGTTGGCTCTACTGAAGTGACTCTTTCTCCTAAATGGCCTCGTCCTCTGTGAAAGCCAGGCCTAGCAAAGCTCATGTGCTCCAAGATGGCAGTCCTGGCTGATACAAAATGCAACGCCATCAACAATCCACCACCACATTCTATCAACATCTTTCGCAGCCTGGCAAGTAGTTTCACGATTGACACTCAGTGAGACTTCAGAAGATCCTTCATCTGTTGTAAAGCCTGCAAGGTCTTCTGTATCATTGCTGAGAATGACCTATTTTCTGCACAGAGGTTCAGGTCTGGCCTCTGCCTTCTGAGTGCCTCTGCCAGAATCTCTCCCTTTTGTCATCATTGTGCTGCTGTTATGCCAAACCTGAAACTTCTTGGACAACTTTGCGCAAGACTAAAGCCAACATGTACTGAAGCCAGCAGATAAGATTCCATCACTTGAGAACAACCCATACCCTCATTAGCAAGCACACATTGCTTTAGGATCGTTGAGGATTTAGGTAAGCTGCTTAATGCTACACGTGACTTGCATGCCACAATCTGATCCGTAAATATTACACCATAGAGTAGTGTGTCTCCACAGCCCTCCTTAGGCTCTTACACACTCTGATTGGAGGATTCAGTGCAAATAGTTCTTCGACTAGCAGTTGTAGACCTACATATTTATAAATTATTTTGGTTAACCGAGCCAACTGTGTGTTTCAGTGTATGCTAGACAGAAGAAAATTCCAGGGAAAGTCAGAGGTTTCTGAAGTTTATGTGAGGTCTCCGATTTTATGTCTTAAAATCATTAAAGCACAAATAGGTTCACATAATGTCAAAAGTATGTTCTTTACATGGTGAAAGGCCATCCCATAAGGGTGCTTAACTGGAATTATCACTCTTCTCCTGAGCCAGAGGTCCCAATGCACAGTGAAGGAGGATGTATGTGTGTGTGTGTGTGTGTGTGTGTGTGTGTGTGTGTGTGTAGCAGGTTTGTTCTTAACATCCAGAAAGTTTACTTTAACAAAAAGTTGACACTCAGTTGTATGCATGGGATGGTGGTGATGTTTAAGCTGTATGTCTTGAGATATTGGAAATTTATATACCATATCAACTAGACCAAATTTTTGAAATACTTTCTTTAGCAAGTTACATTCATGAAAGTTAAATAGTTAACATGATAGGAAAAAAAGCACGTTTAATTTTATGTGGATCAAATATTAAACATCTTTTCTACTTACAGTTGAAATTTCACTGAAGAAGAAAAAGACACTGCTATATTCATAGAAAATAGCATTGGAGCAGAACCCGTGAGCACCCAAAATCACTACAAACATTACTTAGTGTGTTTTCTATGTAGTCTTTATGAGATGGGGTAGATGAGATCTAAACTAGAATTCACTCTTGGGCTTCTTCCTTTTGTGTCCTCTAATTTTAATCCCCTTTTCCTCAAACTCTGATGAGTTTGATTTAATTACTCATTCAAAAAACGTCCTATCTAATTGCAGTGTTCAAGGTGTTCCCAGTTCTCAAGAATGATGACTGAAGCTCGTCCACAGAAGAAATATTCTGAAAAGATGAATTCTGCATCTCACAAAAGCTTCTCTAACAAGATCCAGTCCTCAAGGCTCTGTAGTTGCCTAGGTAACAGCACACCGACTTCCGCTGGGCGTCGATTTCACTGCATGCAGAGCTTCACATTTCTCCAGACAGGTTTTCTTTTCTTTTTATTTTTTTCCTTTTACCAAGGACATTAAAACTTTGTACTGTGACTGAAGGTATCTGACAGGATAATATTTTTATAGAAGTTATCTGAGTGAGCATTATAGTAACCCTTGACCTTATCAATAACCTGATGGACAGAGCTGATTGATGTCTGCTCTCCACCGGCGTGGGTCAGTTTTGACAAGGACTTGTCCATGGAAGTGCTGTCTGTAAGAAACGTTACAAGAGATTAGGTTGCAGGATGAGCTAGTTACAAGCCTGAGGCCATGACACTCAAGAAACACACAAAGCAATAGAAGTCCCGGGTTCCCCGACACACTAGGGAATGGGCACTCAAATATGTTACTCCTTCAATGCACTTTTAATAGTCACCAAATGTCAAACTGCCTTCCAGTAACTTCTGTTGTGGCTTGTTATAACAAAATATTTCCCCAAATGTCATTTTTCAGAGTTAATGAATAAAATAGATGAACATCTTTTTTCAAGAATATATGCACCAAATGGCCCCAAAGTCAGAAGTAAGTTAACAACTGAGTTAAGATGTGGTGAAATACTCATGAAAAAAGATATGATACCTAAGACATGTTTTCCAATTAATACAGAGTAGGGAAAATGAAAATATAGATGCCTCTGAGGTCACAAGTGCAAGGAGACACACTCCACTCCACCCGATATGCAAATTTGACACTGTCATAAAACTTGTTGACATGATTTGATTTAAGCATGGAATACTGTGCTGAGAGCATTGCTCCCAGTTCGCAGGTGCGATGGGAATGGAGGAGAGCAGAAGCATTATCAGATTGTAGGGTCAAAACTCTCTTCACTGGAAATATTTCAGAAACAACAATGTCAGAGACAATAGCAGCAACTGAGGATCACTAAATGCATTTCTAGAATTTTTCCATCATAGATAAGTGCATGCTGTTCTTCTACAGATTCAGGAACTCTAAAATTGGATCAGGTGATGGTCTGAAAGCTGAAACTCATACTACCCTTATTATCTGTGTGAACTTTTGTGTTTCTACGAATATAATCAGTGTCTAAGTTCTCCCTCCTGATACACCTTGGGAAAAGTTTTGCCCTTGGACTAACCAAATACAGACTTCAGAGAGATGACAAAGGAAAAAAATGGCTTCACTATAATCACATCTCCTTTCTCGTTCTCCTCTACACTTTGTGGGAGAGACAAGAAAATGCTGCCCCCAAAACACCAATCCCAGTAGTCAGAGCTCCAAATTGCTGTATTTGCTTCAAGCCTTTTGTGTCTTGAGTAGACTGGGCCCCATATGTGAAATGCCCTGAAGAATGCTTCAATAGGTGAAAAAACTCCAAGCCATCATTGTGCTATCTTCTGCTCCACACTGTTCTGTGTTAGGGCAAACACCAAATCAAGAGGCCTAAAAGAGGGCATGGCAGTGCCATCCCATACTACAGGAAACCAGGGGGAAGAAGAGAGGGTTCATGGGAAGATGGGCGGGTGGAATGACAGCATGACTAAAGCAAGTCCCACCACTGATGACAAACAGCCTGGAGGAGCCACAGACAAGGGCCTGCTCATGAGGCTCTCAGAAAGCTGGTTGACTTTGTGCTTCCTTCGTGTTCACAGATTTGCTAGCCACTGGTTTTCTGTTAAGGATTGTTATTTATTAAATAATATACATAATGAATAATTTGTGGTTGATGTTATTAGCAAACCCCAAGTCCTCAGAAGAATGCTGAAGAACAATTCTTTCTGCTTCCTGGACAGTTTCCTATATTTTTGGTTGTGAGCCTAGCCTTTAACGGCTGAGCCATCTCTCCAGCCCTCCTGGACAGTTTCCAAGGGCATGTATTTTTGGCGGCTGTAACTGGCCCTATTCCAAATACGTGACCCCACTGGATGGTTCTCGGTGCTCTCCTAGAGTGGAGTTCTGTGTGTATGCACCCAGTACATCATACACATACATGATGTCCCATGGCGTCTGGTTAAACACCACATTATGGATAGCAAAGATTTAGATTGCATATATGAAAACCAGGGACTAGAGATAGGAACTGTTATTTGATATATATTGAAGGCACAAGCAGCTTGCAATTGAAAAATTTCTCATTCAAGACTTCTACGAATGTACCATGACATACCCAGTAATCCAAAAGACACTGAAAAGTAAAAAATAAATAAATAATAAAAAAAGTCACATCACATCACAAAAAGTTTACTAAGCACTTCTTTTTTTGTCATTATATTACATGATATGTGACCCATTCTGGAGCATGGTACATATGGTACATTTCTTAGAAGGCACAGCTTGCACACCCCATGCAGAGAAGAGCCGGCACAGCCCACTATCAGAAATTTCAGATTCCAGCTCAGTGCAGGAGTACCGTTGTGCTAGCTGAGAAGTACCGTAAAGAACAAGCCAGTTTGCTGGTGCAGCAAGAACCTTAGCTTAGTCCATGCAGACGTTCTCATTACCTTGTACAAATTCATGCATCCAAGAAAAAGCAGTGTGAGTTACCTGAATGTTCCACTTTTGTTGAAGGAATTCTCTTAGGAGAAATTATCTACACCATAAACATATGAATGTCTAGATCAATTCCAAGAAATAAACCAACTACATATTTTTTAGGTATGTGGATGCTCTGTGCACACCCCAAGCCATCTTCAGTAGATAGCTGTCCCACCAACAACCAACAGGGATTTAGACTTGTAAATAAACTATAATTTGAGTCTTTGCAACATGAACAAGTACAGATGCTTCACATATCTCACCTCTTTTTAGAAAAATGTCAACTATTAGACTTTTCTGTGCCATCCACTACTGCTCACATGTAATAACTATGTGGGGTAAACATTTTAAACCTATTTCCATTACAGTCTTAGATGCAGCTTTAGGAATGCAGTGTGTATAAGACACTGCAGCTGTCTGTCAAGGGCTTAATGCGTATCTAAAACTAGAAATCCTATCATTGCCCTTAGAAGTTAAAAGTTGAAACCTTTCACATATCTCACTATCAAGTAATACAAGACCCTCTGTATTTCCCAGTTGTCTTCAAGATTATTTGTGTATATGCTTAGTGTCAGGACATGTAGTCACACAGCTGTGCTGAAGAAACAGGACACAGACAAAAGCAGTGTTTCTCACAGTCCTTATGACTTCATCAGGATTGTGCTCCGTTCTTTCGTATTTTATCAGCGTGCTAAGGGACGGTTGCCACTTACTGCTCCTCGTCACTTTCAATGGTTAAGGAACTAAGTCACAATGACAGCATACATCTTACATGGTGCCTCTTCCTGTCCCCGCGCCAACTTGCCGGTTTCATCCTGGCAAGTTTCCTACTGGCTTGAAATGCTTTGCAATTTCATTTCTGTGTTTCTAAGCAGAAATGACTTTAAAAATGAAGTATCACAATTTCAGAGAAAAAACTGTTTCAAGTTAAACTTTCAAGTTACAATATTGAGAGCTGGTGATATTATGGCTGTAGACTAGATGTAGTTGGGCTAAAAATATTTTAAATTTAAAATTCACAACGCTGATGGATAAAGTCTTTAGATAGACAGTGTAGGTCATATAAGTCTACAATCACCCTCTAGAAAGCACTGGGATCTACCGGTCAGTGTCAGTCAGTTTTGTGATGAAAATGAAAATGGATAGGTTGGAAACAACAAAGGGGAAGTTTTACATGGCCAGGAATGACTCACCTGAGTGGCTGTTTCTTTTGAAATAGGTGGTGGAGCTGGATTTTGACTTGGATGTGAGATACGTTGAGTTGGAGCCTATAGAGCTTGAAGACAAAGATTTCCCCAGGTTATCGGAGCTCTTCTTGATGATATTGGTTGCTGTCTTGCTCCAATCTGAAAGAACAAAGGACAGGACTTTATTGGCTTATAGAAAATACAAGCTGTCCCAGAAATCCATCCCTGTGTTATTTAGTTTATCCAGAAGAGTCAGATTCCTACTCCACTCAGTGACTTAAAGACACTGAAATGGAAACAGCGAGAGGCCAGGGCAGAGAACTATCTTGCTCTGGTCGCATGCTTTTGCTGTTTAGTGTCTCACTTCAATGCCCTATAGGTGAGAAGCATTTGCAGAAGCAACACTTTCCTTCAAATGTTTTGTATCCTAAGAACATTTTCTCCACCTAAAATTCAATTGAGGACTTAAAACTATGGCAAGGTTGATTTACTGTGGTGGAATCTCCAGATATGAATTGTCAAATTAGACGTCAAAACTTAAGCAACTTTCTAAACCTGCCTAGGATTCCTGTTTCTTCTCTACAACATTCAAAGATGGGGTCCAGGGTAGAATGTTCCAAGATTCCAGCTCAGCATCTTCACACACTCTGTGTCTACAGCACTCTCGGTGGGCTTTGCTGCTCTGACAGCGCAAGGCAGAAAGCCAATGGTCTCAACTGCTTCTCCAAATGAAAGCCACTCAACCCCATGCCCTACCTGAATTGTCCGCTAGCCGAAACCTGCCGCAGCAGAGGTGGCGCCTCCACTGCTTTTGAACGTTCTCCTTCATGGCACAGTGGAAGATAAATATAAATAAGCCTGTGATGAGAGAACATGTGAGTATTTAAGACAAATGGCCATCTTAAAGGATAAACATTAACTATGTGGAATAGTCTTAACATTGTAGAACTAAGTCACTGAGGGACAACCATCTTGAAGAATGGAATCTTAGTGGATGCAGCAGGCAGTTTAATTGTCTACAGAAGAGCACAGAGACTTGGGTAAATTCAGAATCAGTGCATGGGTCTGATTCCAAATTTGCCTGTTCAGCATGCCTCATGACTTAACTACACTCCTAAGATTCAACAATGCTTTTCATTTTTGGCTTCATTCCCATCTCTCCCCAACACAGGATTCCAACCCACACAGCTTCCAGGACATCTTGCCTTGGCTGAATCTTCTGCATCTCAAACTTCAGATGTTCCTAACAAAAGTTCTGACTATGACCCCCAAACCACTTGAACATTCTTCTGTTTCTCCATCTATCATGTTTGTTCTCACCCAACACCATCCTGATCACTGTTTCTTCAGATCTTTTAATAATAGTCTCCTGCCTCATATCAGCCATTGACTCCCTAGAGAGGCCACTGTCTGAAGTGCTAATTCAGTCTTAATTTAAACCCCACTCATTCTCTTTTGTGCATACTGATCTGGACATGGTGGTCTTGTTTTCCTTGTATGGTCATTTGTTTGTCTGATTATCTTTTAATAGTGGACAGTAAAGCTCCTAATAGAGTTGTTTTTATCTGTTTGTCCATGTGCTATAACTTTCCTAGAACAATGCAAGGAATCATACAGTAAATAAATATTTCCTTAATGAGTGGATAATAGTATTCGGGTTAATAAGTTGAATTCAGCCTATGTTCAATAAGTGAACATACGCTCATTTTAAGGGACGACGTGACTAGAAGTAGGGAGTTAAAAACAAGATGTATGTATGGTCTGGGGAGATTGCTTAGTGGGTAAAGCACCTGATTTAAAACCATGAAGACAGTAGTTCAGATCCCTGGATCCTCTATAAATGCTAGGTTGTCAGGGTGATGGTGGAGACTTGGGTTCTCTGGAGCAAGCTGGCTTGCTAGGTTACCTATATTGATTATCTTTAGGTTCAAATGAGTGCCTCTGCCTCAATGAATAACGTAGAAAGCAAGTAAGACATCCAGTGTCAACCTTGGGCCTACACAGATGCAGGAATGTGTGTGTGTGTGTGTGTGTGTGTGTGTGTGTGTGTGTGTGTACAAGTGCACCACCACCTGAATACAAATACACATGTGTGCATACTAGCTGACCCTGGTGCAATAGGGGTACACCTCAAACTTCAAAAACTGAATCAAGAGAATAAGTTCAAGGCCAGCCTGGGCTACATTGGGAAACCTTGTTATAAAACAAAACAAATAAAAACAGGACAGACTGAGTTCTATGCAAATTAAAGGATGATAGGACTATAATGACAATACTTTTAAGGCATAGGTTTCTAAAAAACATGCCAATGAATTTTCAGGTAAAACCCTAATTTCATGTTATATTAACGACAGTGATAGTATGTCTACAGGAGGAAGGGCCTAGCAGAAGACGCAGGTTGAAATGGAACATTTAAAATGCTTGGAGTGGAAGGAAGGTGAAGGAAGCTTCCAGAAGGTTAATTTGTGCAGTGACTGTCTGTGAAGCACTGAAGAATGAATATGGAGTATTCACTAAGAAAGCTAAATTATACTATAGCTTGCATGATTAAAAAGTAATAGTAAAAATGTGGGCAGGCAAAAGAAATTGCTCAGTGGATAAAGCGCTTGACACTCAAGGCTAAAGACCTGAGTTGGATCCTCAGAATCCATATAAAGGTGTAAGGAGAGAACCAATCTATAAAGTTATTCTCTGACCTCTGCATGTGTGCTATAGGACACGTGTGTCCCCCTTAAGCATACACACATACACCAATAATAAGTAACAAAGTTTTAAAAGGTAGCACAAGAAAGGTTTGACAGTTTGATATGTATAATTAAGTTAGCAAAACACAACTGAACTTGCGTTTGGTAGCTCATATCTTTTTTTGACTTAGGAAACATTTTTATTGCAAAAGATGGTACTTTTAATGAATCATATATACATATATATATTCATACATGTATACATATATAGCAGTTGGTTTTTTTCCTACCTTGTAGTCCTGAGACTCAAACTCAGGTTGTCAGACTTAGCTGTCCCACCCCTATTGGTTACTGATATTTGCTAGGAAAGGGAGGATTTTCTTTAGTGATGCGGCCTCCAGATTCCCATGTTCTAGTAGATGATTCTACTCTTATGCACATACTGGCCATACAAGTGGAACTCAGTGAATTGTGTGTGTGTGTGTGTGTGTGTGTGTGTGTGTGTGTATACATATGTATATATATTATGAGCACATGAATTTGGGGAAGAAAAGTATTGGAAGGAATAATGGGGAGGAACTGAAGTGAAGGGAATGGGGAGTGGACTTGATTAAAAAATTATATGAAAATCTCAAAGAAATGAGCAAAGTAATTCTAACTACAAAAAGATAGTTTTAATAAATGTGAAATTTTAGTCATTCAGAAATATATCTACCCACAAGAGGTTAGAGGAGGAGGAGGAGAAGAAAGATACATGCTTGCACATTGGCTTGGTCTATGAAGGGCATGGGGTGGGAGTCTTAGAGCAAGAAAGGATTCTCTTCCATACTAATCACTTAGAAGCAATGTCTGGGGATTGGCTATCCTTCCCAGGCAGTTGAGAGGAGGTATTGGTGAGACCAGACCTCACCTCCACATCCAGACGACTGTGTCAGAGTGCTATGCCTACCAAATCTCATAAGGATACTGCAATGAACTTTTACTTGTGGCACCAACAGTGTGTACATCGAATTGCTTACTAAATGTTTCTAAGTTTCAGGGTGCTTGCAGAGCTCCAGAGTACTGAGGCTGGAGAGTAAGGAGACATAGGTGAGATCCATAGAGGCTGTAGTTCAGACCTTGCCTGCTGGCCTAGACGTACTAAATGTGTCCTATGAGGTTTTTCTGTTATATAACTAAGAATATAGTTGATTTTATGCTCTTAAACATCTGTATGGTACAATCGCCTTTGAGCTGGAAGATACTATACTCATTTAAAGATATTCATTCCTAGCATAAATCAAAGGACTATCTTAGGGCCTCATTCTGAGCCAGTGACTATCTTTCAGTTGGGAGGGGGAGGGGAAGTTTTGTAGACACTGCTTTCCTTCATGCTCTCTCAATATTCTTTAGTAACACCTGTATTTTTACATGCCACACAGATGGTTGGGAGAAAAGAAAATTCAGGGTATGTTTCTGAGATTTTTTGGGACACTAGAAAAGAACTAGGTTGTAAACTTGACCTTTTGGGGATCTAAAATATGAATTATTTTGGGAGTCACATGCAGACTGTAGTCAGAGAGGATGAGTTCAAAGAACTCATGTAAAACATTATTGAAGTGCTAGGAACCCAGTGCAATAGAAGCTCCCAGGAATCCATGAGGGTGACCGTAGCTAAGACTCCTAGCAGTGTGGGGTATGGAACTGAACTGGCCATCTCCTGTAAGCAGGCAAGACTTTTAGATTATATGACTTGCCTTTAATCTTGATCCATATAGAGCTATTTAACTATAGGAAGGGATATGTTTGTTAGAAATGTGAGTCCCATGTGGAATTCCTTCCTTCGTCTGACTCAGGCAGAAACATGGCTTTTAGGAGTATATGTAAAATGAGTAGCTATTTCTCTTCTTTTCTTTTCTTTTCTTTTTTTCTTTTTTTTTTTTTTTTCGAGACAGGGTTTCTTTGTATTGTTTTGGATGCTGTCCTGGAACTCGCTCTGTAGACCAGGCTGGCCTCGAACTCAAAGAGATCCACCTGTCTCTGCCTCCCGAGTTCTGGGATTAAAGGCATGCATCACCAACGCCAGGCAGCTTCTAAGCTCTTAAGTGACTCGGCACCCAAGACTAACCACCTCCCGGGTTCACTTGTCCCTGACACAAAGCCAGCTATTGTTAAATTGGGTTTATAGCTGTTTTTGGAAATGTGCTTTGAGTCTTCTTTTCATACTACAAAGACACCCTTTACAAAATTATTTCTCCGTGGCACAAAATGCCCAGTCAAAGGATGAGTAATATATTTCCATGCAGAGAGTCATGTTTCACCCACTTGATGTCGTTTTGGGTGTCTGGAGTTGAAAGGTGGGTCTTCTTTACCTTGGCAGCAATTACACATGTGCATTGTGTGTGTGTGTGTGTGTGTGTGTGTGTGTGTGTGTGTGTGTTGCTGTGTCAGAGCTTAACTTCCGTGAAGCTCCCAACCGGGCCAGGGAGATTCCGCTGGCATTTGAGCTAGGGCATCCCCAAATTTAGCCTAATGTCTTAGTCTGCCAGTGGGATTGAGAATAAGGACCGTACCTGTTGAATATCAAACAAAATTCCCATTAATTTATTAAAGCATATTTGCTAGTGTTTTAATAAATAGAGGTAGAGACTAATCTCCTAAATGAGAACACTGACATGAACTGAGGGGCAGTTAAGGAGTTTGCTTCAGTTTTATTTCTATTGAAAACTATACATTTATTGTGTGTCACCTGTTAATTTTCGTATATGTAATATATTATTAGTTATTTCATTGTCAGAAGCAAACTGACCTTGGGAAAGTTGTTAGATTTTTGCACATTAATAAAGGCTGTCTGTTTGCCTATTAAAAAGGAGACTATGTCCTCTTTCTGAAGTTCCTGTTTTTCATATGTAGGAGCCTGATTGTAAAATCACAGGCATTAGATAAAAATGTTTCATTGACTCCCATGCACTACACAAATGTACATGATTTCTGCTGCTCTGGGCATCTTTACGTTAGCAATGTGAGTAGCGGCAGACATCTCTGAGCAGACTGATAATCACTTTTTTTGTGTGTTCACTACAACAGCTCCTGAGTGCAGAACCATGCAATGCATCTATCATGCTCTCACATGTGGGTACGGAAGAGGGCCTTGTTGGACTTGCAGCTAATGGATACTGTCCCCCCCCCAAAAATAGAAAATGGACGATTAAGTTACAGGTATAAATTAAACTTTACAACTTGAACTTGTTAGGAAAGCCAAAATTATAGGTATCATATAGAATTTAGACAGTAGTTAAATAACTATTCTTTCTGATCCTCTTAATTTCAGAAAAAAAGAATTTTCTCAGTCTCATTACCCTATGGAGCTGACTCTGTTCCCCCTTTTAAAACAGAGCCTCTTTATGTGACTCAGAATGACCTAGAACTCAGTATCTACCTCCCAAGTTCTAAAATCACCACCACACATGACTCTACATGCTTCTAATAAAGCCTAAAGTTTTTACAAAAAAAAAAAAAGCTTCATGTTAAAGGTAAAAACCAGCTCACCAATAAAAGTCATTAAAAATGTATATACTGTTCCAGGCAGTTTTTGTATGGCCTGGCTGGTAAACTAATTCTCCATAGAGCCATGTCCTTAGTCTCAAGGTCTTTGCATTTAGGAGGAAATGTTTTTTAGTATCACTGGATGTGGATAAAATTGCTCAGAATGTATATGATTTAAAAGCAATCTTAAAGTCAGTGATTTATATAGAGCACTGACTTGATGACAGCTGATATTTTTCCCTCTCGTCAAGAGACCCATGCTAGGAAAATTAGAGCATCCCAATTCTCATTAATGGAAATGGAGCTGTACCGACAACTGTAGCTGTTGAAGTTTACTGCCAGGAAATTCTAACAGCGAAACCAAGGTTGGGCTGGCAGATGACTGTGCCTTTCAAGTACAATCCTGCAATATAAAACCATGGAATTCCTAATGCAAGTGGACACTCTTGTCAATATTTACTTGGGCACTTTTATGTAGTGTATCATAAAAGAGATTAAATAGAGGAATATTGCCTTTGCCGGGCTGGATCCCTGTGTAGATGTGTTCATACACTACAAATTTAGCTTCCAACTTAAGGATATACTATTGAGACGTATTACTCCACATATTCATGCTAACAAGCTGGCATATTTATGAGCCTGAATAAATTTGCTGGATTACTTAATGAGTATTTATACCAGCAGCACCTTGGATTGGATCTAGGCCATGCTTGAGGCCTCTCCTTTCCCTCATGCAGCAATATTATTTATTTACTACTCCCTGCACATCTACTTTGTAACAACTGCTTCAGTTAAAGAGCTAGCAGAAGTTGCAGTTCCCTTCCGGTAGGTACTGATATCTCAGGTATGGCAATTGGGAATGACCAGTGAGGTGAATGAGTTTTGAGGAGTACAACCCTGCTTTCTGCCCCAGCTCAGATTTGTTTGGATTTATTTAGATGTTCTTCAACACACCAATAACTGTATGAGCATAAGAGAGGATTCAGCAAAATCAGTAGTTCTCATTGAAAATAATCCAGGCTCTGGAGGAATAGGTGCTGAAGACCGACAATCCCAGCATTCAGGTGGCTATGCAGTGAAATACACACACACACACACACACACACACAACACACACCACACACACACACAACACACACACACAACACACACACACATACACACACACCACACGTACACACACAAATAATATAACACACAACACAACACACACACACACCACACACACACACACCACACACACACACAACACACAACACACACCACACACACACACCACACACACACACCACACACACACACCATACACACACAAACACCACACACACATAACACACACACACACCACACACATACACACTACACACACACACCACACAACACAGCACACACACCATACATACACACACCACACACACACATACCACACACACACATACCACACACACACCACACACACACACCACACAACACACACACAACACACACACACCACACACACCACACAACACACACACACACACACACACACACAACACACACACACCACACACACACACACCACACACACACACACCACACACACACCACACACACACAACACACACCACACACCACACACACACACACATACCACACACACACCACACACACACAACACACAACACAGCACACACACCATACATACACACACCACACACACACATACCACACACACACATACCACACACACACCACACACACACACACCACACAACACACACCACACACACAACACACACCACACACCACACACACACACCACACACACACCACACACACACACGCACACACACAGAAGGGCGAGGACATTTCAGACTCGACCATTTAATTTCTTATGATGTGTTTCGCTCATGGTACTCCAGTACACAAAAGAGTTTTGAACGTGGGTGTCACTTAGTAGCACTGGGCAGTCTATGGGGCTTCTGGCAGTGGAACCAGCATGTATCCCTAGTGCATGAATGGGCTTCGGGAGCCCATTTCTCATGGAGGGATAATCTCTTAGCCTAGATACACAGGGGAGGGCTTAGGCCCTGCCCCAAATGATTTGACAGATTTTGATGATCCCTCATGGAAGGCCTTACCCTCCCTGGGGAGAGGATGGAGGATGGGATGGGGGGAATCATTGGGAGGTATGAGAGGATGGGAGGGAACTGGGATTGATATGTAAAATAAAATTGTTTCTAATTTAAATTATATATACATATATATATATAATAAAAGAGTTTTGTCATAAAAGGAGATTGGTATCTTAAAAATGTTATGGAAAGACTTGGAAAGCAGTGCAGAGGCCTAACATGTGAGAGGGCCTAGGTTTCATCTTCAGCACCACTAAGCAAAGAATGTCATTTAATTTTCAAGATGTAACTGGCAAACGTTCATTTAGAGAGTGCATCATGGAATCAAAATTATGATTGTATGACCAGATATGGTAGGCAGTAGGCAGAGGCAGGTGGACCTCTGTGAGTAAGAGATCAGCCTCTGATGTTCTGGTGTATATAGCAAGTCCCAGACTAGCTAGGGCTATATAGTGAGACCATTTCTCTGTCTCTCTGTCTCTGCCTCTCTGCCTCTCTGTCTCTCTGTCTCTCTGTCTCTCTGTCTCTCTGTCTCTCTGTCTCTGTCTCTCTCTCTCTCTCTCTCTCTCTCAAACCTACACAGTTTGCATAAAGGGTAGCAGCAGCAGCCTGAACTAGAAAGAAGACAAAAGTTGACTGGCCCCCTTAAACTTCTAGCTAGGCTCTTGGCTAACACTTTATGCTGCCCCATACTCCTTTGCATCATGCCATATTTCTTGAATACCTGCTGTCAACAAGGCACTGTTCTAATGTGCCTAGAATATATTACTAAGGGAAGAAAAATCAGCTAACCTTTCCTCTCTTTACCTAGCCAAGAGCTTTCTAATGAATGGCCACTTGTGCTTGAAACTGTGCCAGGTACCTAAAGCAGTAATAGAAACCTGTTCTGTCAAAAGGGAAGCTGTCTACAAATATGATAAGGTTAGAAAGCAGCCGTTGCTTGGGTACCACTTGTCTTACCTTGTAAAGAATTGAAGATGGAGAAGAGGTACATGAAAGGGATATTTAAGGGTCCCCAAGCAAAGAAAGCAAAACCCCACGTCATGCCCAGCAGGAAAGTCAGGCTGACCACGCTGCGCAGGTTCCTTAAGACCTCTTCTCTCAGGGTCCGGTTGCTTCTCTTTCCGTTCCTCCCACAGATCTGTACCATGACCACAATGAACATGGCCACATTCAGGAAGAACATGACTCCAAAGTACCCAGCACAGCTCACATAAAATACCACGGGGTCCTGAATCCAGCAGCTAAAGGGAAACGGAAGGAGAACAAGATAAAAGAGTTTGGCTACCATGCCCTGTTTACGCGTGACTTTCCTTGACCTGGTTTGCACAGCTTGCAGAGTTCTTTCTGAAACACCTATGAAAAGTCTGCTCACTTCTGTGGGCTTCAGGCTTTGCTTTGATCCTTTCACAGGCAGTTTTTTATTTGGGTGGTTTTGGATGGCTGCTGTCTTGATCTTGTTATTTGAGACAACATTAAAAAGCAAAAGAGGTTGCTTGTTGAATTCTGATTGGTATGAGTGGATGCTTGTTTGCTTAGTTCTAAACCACATCTGACCCTTTCTCTTGTGTGTCCTTACTCGAACAATGGAGATTTTCAGCATTAACTTTGGCTGTCCTTTCCTGTCAAGGGGTGACCGTGTAGACACCATCCCCCCAAAATAACATGGAAGCAGAAGTCTGCTAAGAGGTTTTTGTAAGAGCCGTAGTATTAGGGCTGTCTGCTTATGTCCCTGTGAAAGAACCAGGAGAGTTCCTGAGATGTTGACTCTGGTGAGTTTTACCTGCAGCATTAATGCTAGTGGTCACCTATGTCCCTAGCTCCTTGTCATCTATGATTAGCAAATTTATACTTCTTTGTCACATTGAATGGAGGATTCAGGAAACAAAGCAATTATTATTTATATAACTGTTCTAGTTGCAGCAAGACATTATGAAGTTACAAGATCCATGTACAGAAGTTTCTTGCATACAATTATATCAGATGATAAATGGAAGAAAACTTCTAACTATTCTGTGTTGCAAAGTCTCACTAGGGTGAAGCTGAACAGCAATACAATTTTCAGATGCCCTAGTGTTTCTTTAAACTATGGAAATTCTTGAGTACCTAAAAATTCAATAATTTCACTAAATCAAATTCATCTTAAAATGAAGTGTCCTTATTTTGGCTACTGAGGTGAATGCTGTCTTAAACATCCTCGGGTCCTAGAGCTCAACATGACTTCTAACATACAATGAATGCGCACTAAATGAGATTTTGTGATGGCACAACTTGAAACAGAGCTTGAAAATCCTATGACAACTAGGGAAGATGGATTTCACAGCCATTCATTTAAACTGATTCAGTTAAAAATTTAGTGTTTCTCATAGGGGTCCCCTCAATAATGCTGCATGTCTGTAACACTAAACTTCCTTTAAGTATGGAAGTCTCCCAAAGATCCAGGAATTCTTGTTATAGGTCCAACTTGTTTGGGTTTCATAGTGTTGCTTCCGAAACACAAAAAACAAGGGAAGGCTGTGTGGAATGAAAGCTGATTAGGTATAGAAGTGTAAGCTATCCCTGAAGTTTACATGATACATCAGGGTCTCACATAATAAAAAATGTTCAGTAAGCTAACGGTAATTCTTCAAATCAGTAGACATTGATGATCCACAGTATGCCTGATGGGGTATATGACAGTCAATTGCTTGAAAAACATGATGGCCTTAATCTCAGTGACCTTAACTTGGGAAGTAACGTTTTCCCCAAGAACTCACGGACCTCCCTGTGTTCTGTAAAATGCTCATATTGGCTTTGGGTTGTTTCTGCTACTGCCGATATGTCTGGGTTGAAGGAGGAAAGAACAGTACAGAGTCTCCTCCAACTGAATGCATCTTCTAAGTCTAGCAGAGAGCATCTCAGGTGTCTGAACTCTCCAGACCACATAGTACTGTGGTATTAAAACAAAGAAAGGCAGCTCTGAGCATTGAAATGATTGATCTGCGGCAGAAGGACCTTGGACAGATCATCACAGGTGAACTAAACCCTTCGAAATCAGGGCATATTACCATGGTAACTTACACTAACCTTTACAAGACAAAGTACATATCCCATTCCAACCCCCCCTCCAAATGTGTATTACTTACAATTCATCATCCTGTTCTTTCCCATAACTTTGTTTTCCATATACTTCATTTTGTTTTCTGCTTGCTAAAATAATGGACACCACCAAAGCTGGAAGACCTGTCATAAAAAGACCATGACATTGAGAGGGTTCCTGAAGACTCTGGGATGGCCTCGCGGGACTGATACTCTTGAGTAAATGAGAGAAAGAAAAACCTCTACAGCAGAGGTTCAGTTTTCTTCGAGTGGCTAGACTGGTTGGTTCAAATTGACAGCGAAATTCCCTCCTTAACGTGGGATGTGTCACTCTAAGTGGCAATAGTTAAAACCTACTCATGAATGATAAGATACTTGAGTGTTCTTTTGGGTCTGGTGGTACTCACTGGAGGTCTAGATCCTGATCCTACAGAATGCAGCACCAGCCAGGATGGTTGTATAATCGATGCTGCATGGAGCTTCCAGAGGTCAGAAAGATAAGGAGAAGGCAGCTGCTTTTACCCTTTTTGATAGGGAACAAAGACTTTAGGAAAAGCAGGGGTAAATATCAAGTGTATGATGTCATTTCTTTTGCCCACAGACACTCGGCAATACTCCTATATCTGTTTCATGGAGCCATCCATGCCTCCTCAGTTCCTCCAGAGACCATTGGATTTTCTCATGGCGGGATGTGGAAAACTAAGGGATGACTCGGCCTTGACTATTGCCATCTGAAAAAGATACGCGCTTGGGCTTTAAGACGCTTCACTCGACACAAAACCCAGATAAAGAAAGCCATCCAACAGGAAGATTCTCAGCAGGCCTTTGGATATCTGACCAAGGATCCAGGGTAAAAAGCTAAATACTTCTGTAAATGCCTTGGTTGCGCATGTAAAAAATAACACTCTTTTTCTGGCTTCCACAACAGGGATGAGTAGATGTAGGCATTTAGCTGGCTACTATATTTGGAAGCATAATGGGTGGTCAGTTGCTTCTTTAGCCCCGGGTAGGCTGGCACTGGCCTCAGGAAATGAGTTTGCGGTGACCTGGTGACTCGGGAGCTAAGGCTTTTCTTTCATTCCTGAATTCAGTGAGTACCGGTGAGGGGTTCACAAACGAAGAGAGCTGGGGGGACCCAGGGCGTCTCCGCCTTGAGATTGTCTTGTCTGATGCGTGTTACGAATCACAGTACTTCTACGTGTCATAAAACAGCATGATGCACAGGGAAGGATGTTTGCGGGAGGCTTACCCCAGCCAATGATGCAGAACTTTAGAATGTAGCGGTGGATGTAGGTGTTGAACACTTTCACAAGAGCAATGTACATGTGGATGGCTTCCAGCCCCATCCAGGTGAACGTAGCCAGGAGGAAGTAGTGCAGCAGGGCAGCCACGGCTATGCAGAGGCCCGCCACATCAAAGGAAGTGATCCAGCCGTCCAGGAGGAAGAGGAGATTCAAGAAGAGTAGGGCCGAACTCAGGTTCATCAGGATTTTGGAGGGATAATCCCTGCGCAGCTTCCTAAGGGTGGAGAAGGAAAATGGAATCAAGGAGTAACACTGCACACCAATGTTTTAAACACAGAAGTCTGTTCCTGTTTCCCACCATTCTTGGCGGTAGGTAACTCACACACAAGATATGGCCCCACCACCGGGAGGAGAGAGGATATTTATGCATATTTGCCAGGTTCCAAAGAGTTTTTCAATGTGATTTTATTTCAAAACTGTTTCCAACATCCCCCAACTTGTTTATATGGAGTTTATATTTAAGTTTATGCTTATTTACTTGTCTATTTTTGAGACAGGGTCTTCTACTGCAGATCAGGGTGCCTTGTAGTCTACTATGTAGCCCAGACTGTCCTCTACCTTATGGAAATGCTCCTGCTTGAGACTTGAATGCTGGGATTACAGCCATGAGCCACTATGCTCACATTTTGTTTTTAATTTAGGAATTTTTCCAGTTACAAGAATTAAACATTTAATCAACTAATTTATGTGCTTGTGTGTGTGTGTGTGTGTGTGTATGTACACCTTCATGTGGATGTCAAAAAAACTCATGAAAGGGCAATAAAACCCCTGTAACTAGAGTTACAGATGGTCATAAGCTACCTGATAAAGGTGATGGGATCCAAACTCAGGTCCTTCTGCCAGAGTAGCCAGTGAAGCTACCTGCTGAACCATTCCTCTAGCCCAGGCATTTTTATTTAAAAAGTAATTTCCTTCACATTGTTTGATGTTTCTTGATTTTTAATGAGTCAGAGATCCCTTTCAAAAAATTTCTGGTTTCAAGAATGCTTGTATATAATTCATGAAGTAATATCTTTACCTTTTACAATGCAGCAAGTATTTCATGTCATTTTAATTTACGTGCATGTTAATAATCTCTAACAGACTTGAATCCACTTTACAAATGGAGATATAGTACTTATAAACTAAAATTCTATACCTGTTAAATTCATGGTGCATGATCTTATGGGAACGATGAGGATTAAAAGCAAGACAGCAAAATGACTCCTAAACTGCAGGATTGTGTTTTAAAGCTGAGGCCATTTTCTTGTTCACATTTGCAATTGTTAGCACTGGGCTTTGCAGATGGAAATATACTTACTCAAAAGCAACATATGTTAGGAGAGTTGCAGCTGAGAAAATGGCAGATATTCCACACCCAATATAGGTGATGAAAGTGAGGACCTTTGTGTTTCTTCCATCTATTTGCGAGGCACTCCTTGGAAGATCCTAACAAAACATGGGATGCAGTTGTATTATTCCTCTTCCATGACAGTGGTGCTTTATGTCATGAGAAAGTTCTCAGTTAACACTAGAGCAGTTCAATCGCAGGGCCTAGAAACAACGATGCCCACCAACACTGACAAAGCCACTTGCTGCACTCTTGTAAACAAAGCCAAGAAAGAAAAACGAAGCATTATTACGGAAGTAGGCACACACTGTTTCAAATCAGTACCTCCTCATCTAAGCCATTGGTACCCTAGTGTCAGCCAAAGATTGAAACCACAGGGTTGCCCCAACAGAAACGGTGGATGGTACAGTTGTCTTGCATGATAAGTTAACATTCACACGTGTTTCTGCAAGGATAGGGGCATGAGTATAAATGGAGGCCACTGTGTAAACATGGCCAGTCTCTAGGCTAGGTGAGAGATGCTCAGCCACGAAAAGCCTTCCCCTTCTTTGACAGCCCAGGGGTCCCTCAAAACACAAGGAAGACATGTGCCCATGGCACATGGGATGGGGTTCGAGTGAGTGCCACTGGACTCCAGTCAGGTGCCTATATGGTACACTCCCTGAAGGATGAGCTATAAAAGAGAAATTAGGAGCTCTGAAGGATCAGCAAGGATGATGAACTCTTCAAAGTACTGTTTCCATCTCAGTAACACAAATGACCAGCTACTATATAAAGTAATGATGGAATTTTACACACTGACAGAAATTCTCACAGAATTCAAATATCACCTGATGCCTTCTGAGAATGACCACATGACAATTATATCCTTCTAAGCCAGCCAACATGAAGCTAGAAGAATGTAAAATAATTGGAAAGTCACCTTTATTACAGAGAAATGTAGGAAAGGATATTAAACATTTTCCAAAGTTATAGAATAAAAGATATAAGTTTATGTGTCATGGGAAGACTTAGACTATCTTATACAAGTGAGCAAAGAGCTGGTAACTCTAGAAGAAAAAACTATGACTCAAGTGTTGGTGGTTTGGAAGCACCAAAAAGATGCAGACGCATTGCCAGAAAGGATGAATTTTGGAAAGTCTTTCTTCCAGCAGTTTATAATCTTACAAAAGAGGCCAAAAGGGAAAGTGGAGGAATTCACTAACATGCAAATCTCCGCACATGCAAACTTAACTTTCTACTCAGACAGAAACAGAAAACACAACAAACATTTATAAACCCACAATAAAATGTAAATGACATATAGTAAAACTGGTGGTTATCAGAGTAGTGTGCAGAGGTAGAGTCTGGCTGCATATATATCACCTTTAAGAAGTCAATTTTCTTGCCAGCACCTACTTGTCTGGAAATAAAAGTCACAATCATTTTCAAACATACATGCACATTGTTGAAATAATTAAGCTAAAGCTCATATAGCCGAGTGACTAGTTATGCAAGATAAGTGTTTTTCTGAAGGATACCTTTAGTCACTTGAAAGAAAAGAAAAGATGGGAGGAAATATGAATTTCTGTTTAAAATGCGTAGGGAAAACACACTATAGTTTAGTTGCTCATTTTAATCTCCTGAAAAAAAAACATATTTCGAGAGCACTAAAGTTACTTTCTGTGATTTGTTTCCTTCGTCAATGCCTTGGTCTTCTAGTCCAGGGCATTTGTATCCTAGGTTGTCAGAAAATTTACAACTTGCAGAGTTATAAATTCATATGACAATGGTCATTTGCGCAGGCCAAATAGTTCATCTGCCAAATATTGCAGCTCACAGTTGCTCAGTGCTTCCTCCCAGACCCCACAGGAAGAAGGCCATAGGGCCTAAGGGAGGAGATGAATACAACCTCCTGTATGCGATTCCAACCGGAAAAACTGTATCACTTCAATTCCCATTACTCCCATCTTCTATGAAAAAGGAGGTGTGGTTGATCCCTTCATGGTACACTTGTCCAAACAATGGCTACAATACACTCTAGTTGTTCTCCATACTGGTACAACACAAGTGTACCAGGTCAATGGTACTGACTCATGGGTGAGTTCCAACACGTCTGCAGGAATAAGATGAGTCTTGAAAATTGAATGGGATATATAAAACGAAACACTGATTTACTCTTTTAAAAAATGCAACCTCTTGAGTAAGCTGGCTAGATAGATTTCTTTTTAAGGACAGTAGAAAGGAAGAATAGAAGAAGTTACATCAAATGCCAAGGGAGAGAAACCTCGAGGGATCATCTTTCTAGCAGGACTGAAGTTACTGACTCAAACCACTAGCTTTCCTAACAGAGTGTCTTCTTCAGGGGAGAAATTAGTAGGGACAAGACATAATTATAACGTGTCAAAACGAGCCAAGGAGCTCCCCTTACCATCAGGACTCCGAAGTGAGTGAAGTGTGTACAAAGGCAGATGGTCTCCCCAGCATTGGAATCGGGGTGCGCAACACATCCTGAGGTGTTCCATCCACCAAGACTTTCTGCCGGAAGAAACGAGTGAAGAACGGTAGCAGTTGTGTGCTCTGTAAGGGACAAGAGCCCTCCTGCCTCAAAGAGCTGAGCTGTAACACGGGTGCCATTCTTGTAGCAACCAAGTTGTAGAGTGATTTAGAATCCTTGAGCTTCATCTCAGAATTACTCAGGCGGTGGTTTCAAACTGTGTTCCACAGAAATATCTCAGGGTTTCTGAAGTTGTTCATATTGAATTTTTAACAAAGTTTGAAATCAACTTTCATAAAAACTAAGATTCCTTTCCAAATGTTATATGCTAATGAGATCTCTGAAGGCCAATACATTTTTGCTGTCTGGGATCAGACTAACTTTTTGTGAAGACAGACGAGGAAAGGAGGTCAGCTTTCTTAGACTATTCTGTGATGTACACAGTGATTATCATTATGAAGACCGGCAAATTGTTTGAACACACCCTACTGATTTTTTTGCCATTATATCTGTCCATTTCTTTACATATGCTTAGGCACAGAATGATACTTTTAACCAAGTATACAATTCAATCAGGATCTCAAAAGGTGTACAACTAAAACAGAGCAACTAAACTGTAATAAAAACTGACAAAAAGAGACCTGGGGAACCACTGGACTGTATTTCTCATAAGCAAAGTAGCCGGTATGACACCAGAATGGATTTAGTAGCAACATGGCGTTAAGGGAAGATGACCCTTAAGGATGAATACATGGGGCTTCCTTTTGCACAGACCCTTACTCATTTCCCCACTCTCTACCTGGTGATTTCTTGATTTCTTGCATGTTCCTTCCTGTCTTGATGGCTCAACACCATTTTGGAGGTAACATTTCCCCAAGTAATCTATGATCTTTATAATTGCTCCTATGTTTATCTTCCCTCAGTAGGCTCTTTCACCCACCCCATAATTTTTATGCCTTGTGGATGATAAATAATCTCATCGGATCTATAATGGGAAGAGCTAGAGCTCATGTTCAACTGAAATTGGATCAAATAAAAATGTGTCACATTGCACATATACCTGAAATGAAAGTGATCCATTCATTCAAACTGTGAGTCAAATACATTCATCTATTGCAGTGACGAAAGTTATTTTAAAAGTGAGAATTGATTTCCCAAGCTATCTAAACTATACTTTGAAGCTCAGGTGCCCTTAAGTTGTGGTTTCAGGTGAAATGGGGGTAGGGTCACTGGGAATGCTTGACAACACTTGAAATTCTATGAGTCTATATTAAGTCCCCCAGGATTTTACAACTTACTATTTTTGTTCATATCCCAGAAGGCACAGATGGGACGATGCACTTCCTGTATTAACATAAAAATAAACATGCAAAGTTGTATTTTAACTGTTTAAAAGTCTCCACTGAAATGCAATGTCAAGGACATGAAAATGTCAAGGACCTCACAAAGATACTTATCAGTAACCAGATGCAGCAGCACCACCTGAGAAGATCAGGAGCCTGGATAGACCTCCTCTCCTAGAGAGGTCAAATCAAAATCAACTAGGACCCCCCACCAATTAGAATTACACTCACTTTTCTGCAGGACACTCACTCTCTGTTCCATTGTAAAATACTGAATCCACTATTATTCTTCATGTCTAGCAAAGACTTTTGTAACTTAATGATCATAGCATCGTCAAAACTCTCCCGTATGCCTAAACTCAGGGCCTCAAGAGGCAGCTGTGTACCTGCAGCTAGATTACATTATTCACAAAAAGTAGCCAGAAAATAGAAGCAACCCAAGTGAGCATCGACGGGTAAATGGAGAAAATCTGTTGTGTTCCCACAAAGGACTATCAGTCAATCTTTTAAGGAAGGCACGCCAGGCATTTGCTACAACACAGATGGATCCTGGAGGCATTATGCTAAGTAAAATAAGTCACTTCTGCAGGATCGTTACTGTCCGGTTCTCTGGGGTGACTGTCAGAATCAGATTAGTGCTGCAGGAACATGGAATGAATAGAGGTTGCTAGAGATTTCTGGAAGGTAAGAACAGGAAATTAATATTTAATCGGGGCAGAGTTTCAGCTGGGAAAGATTTAAAAAAACTAGTGGAGATATATGGCATATCTATTGACAAAAATGCAACTGAACTGTATATCTAAAAATGGTAAGTTCTAGTAAGTGTGTTTCACCATGGGCCATATACCAAGGTCCTCCTTTATGAATGCCAAATCAAATGCAGCCAGAGATGAACAAGGAGGTCTCTGAGGGTTCATCACAGGGTAGATTCTTCAGTGTTTCAACTCCAGTCCTCAGGCCTTATCAGCCTACTCACTTCCTGCCTGGCTATTGTGAGACCATGATCCAGAAACTCTACAAAAGTGAAAAAACTTGTATGTGAGCTTCAGGGGAACATATGAACTCGCATCTCCATGCATCACATAACTGGATGGCGGAGAGGGTCCTGAGATAAGAATACTAACATTTGGCATCTCTTAAGCTGCTGTACATCTCCCAAAGAATGAGTCTTTGCCTCTTGAGCTTTCTCTGATGCAATTCTTTGAATTTAAAATCACAAAGAGGAAGTCACAATCCCTGATCAAAACTTGTGCCTGCATCCCTGTATTTGAGGATATTCAAGTCTTGTCTTAAGAACAGTAGTCCTATTGGGCGGTGGTGGTGCACACTTTTAATCCCAGCACTTGGAAGGCAGAGGCAGGAGGATCTCTGTGAGTTTGAGGCCAGCCTGGTATACAAAGCTACACAGAGAGACCCTGTCTTGGAAACAAACAAACAAACAATTGTCAACCTCTTGGTCACTTCCATTCTCTTCTTGGGTACCAGGTAAGACAGACTCATTGGTGGCTGCTGCCAATCATGGTGCCTGTATATTGCCCCTAGCCTGATTAGCACATCTCCTTTCTAGAGGATGGATGTTACCCCCTCATAAAACGGGTTGGTTGCTCTTTATTTGTGCACTTCTCTGAGCTAGTGTGCTACAAGATGCAAGTACATGCAGCTATCATTTCATAAAATAACTCAGAAGACTTAAGTATTCTTCTGATAGATAAACCAATACAAAAGTTGTGCGTGGCGTTATAATCTTGTGAATGAGTTGGTTGTTTCTTGCTGTAGATTCTTCCTGTAGTTTATTCCTTTTTGCAACACACTTGGGAATTACTCCCCACAGTTCATCACTATTTGATCATTTACTGGGAACAGATTCTCCCATGCATTTGGAGTTTTACTGATTATACTCCCTAGCTATGCCTAAAACCCGTTCCCCAATAACAGGTCCTAGTTTACTGACTACATTCCTTAGCTATGTGTGAGACCTGTTTCTCACTATCAGGTCCTTGTTCCCCTCTCCCATGTAATTACAGAGATCTGCCTTCCTGAAATTATCCTTATTGACATGAATTTGGTCAGTGTTTAGGGCCAGGCAAAAGCATCCCATCTAAGACATTCCCAGATATCCAAGGACATAGAATTACTACATGCCCAAAGTTGTTGGTTCATAGCTGCCTAGATGGATAGAAAAAAGCACGCCCTGGTTTTACATCACTGGTAGATAGAGAAGTGATAACCTAAACTAACCCTGCACTAAAAGATTCTCAGACTTCTTTTATTAACAAAGATTCTAGCTCAGACATTTACTGCCTGTGGTTCCCCTGAGAAGATAGAGGTAATCAGCCCATTTGCTCATCCTCAGGGAAAAGTAAACTTTCCTGAAGACCTGTGCTGCCACTGAGGTCAGAGCACCGGAAGGCACCAGGTTTTGTTTCTTGTGCAAATTAAACTTAGACCCTCTCTTTGACCTACAGCCCTAAGTAACTGATGCTAAACGTTTCTCCTAGCAGTTTTAATTTATTGCTCTGTGTGTAAATCCTATCTGCCTTGCTGATTCTGAGAAACTCAAGCCTCACACTGTATTGCAAAAAGAATTACTGTTGCAAACGTGCGTGCGTGCGTGCACGTGTGTGTGTGTTTGTGTGTATGTGTGCCTCCAAGAACTGGGGGGGGGGCAAGAAAAATAAGGGAGAAAGAGAGCAAAAGAAGAATAAAGGAATATGCACGAACAATTGTGTGTGAGTCAATTCATTTTCCCTCAGATTTTAGTTCCTTTGCTATTTGTAGTTCCCCTTTTTGAATCCTGAGTGAAAATTTTAGAAGCTGGCCTTCTAAATTTTTCTGTACTAGTGTGCACAATTTTCAACCAGTATACATGGCATTTTCTTACCTGAGTTCTGGTGTGTTTGATTTTGATTTGAACTGGATCCTTCAGATTCTGGATAGTAATGTTTCCAATGCTACATGCCATAACATAACTCACTAGGATTTTTCTTTGCGATTCAACATCCTTTTAAAGAAATGAACAGATCGCGTGCATTACTCCCAAGTACACACTTTCCTGCTCCAAAGTAAGCAAACTGTCAGCAACTTTCACACTTAAGATCTTCAATTCTAGAACATCCTGTTTATAACTTCCAATCACTGGCTTTCCTGAAGGGTCTATGCAATTTCCCTTATTATAATAAATATATTGCAGGGACAGCACGAACCAGTGTTATAAGGTAATGTTCATACTCCATTCTCCATCACTCTGATTGACGTCAGCCAATTGACAACTGTAACAGTATGAACTCATAAATCATACAAACTCATAAAAATCTGTGAAGCAATTAGATCATTTCCCAACTCTAGAAAACAGATGAAGTTATTAATGGTGTAAAAATTAAGAAGCAATCTATCATTTCACACCCATGCCAACCGCCTGGCATGTTTACCAACTTATACTAACTAACTCTATTGGATTGAAGTCCCACCCAGAACTTCTGCCTTCTGTTCTTTCAGACTCAACAGCTGCTTCAGACTTCACACAGAAATCAGACCATCAGACCGGAGGCGTCCCTTATTCTGTGCTGGCCAATGACTTAGAACACTGGCCTGCATTTCTAGCATCTTCTCTGGGTTTCTCTTCCATCTGGGGTTCTTATCAAACCATAAATTGCTCTATGCCACAGTTTATAAGTCAGTTGTATTAAACTTATTGCACCAAGTAAAAGCCTCCAGTGTCAGGAACTGAATCATTAGCCAAAGGGACCTCATTGAAACTCCAAGCATCATAGGCTATGGTCAAGTCTATTTATTGCTCGCCAAAAAGTGATGGTAAGGCCCTGTTGCTGAAGACAACACACATCTCATAAAGCATAGAAAAGCCAAGCTGGTTCCTAACTCAAAGTTTGTATGAAAGACTCAAGTCCATTTATATTACACATGGATGTTTTACAAAGCCTGTTCCTAATGCGTTTGTAAATAATGTTTTTTAAGCTTTAAAATTGCAGTTCACCATATTCATCCCCTTTGTCATCTATCTATCTATCTATCTATCTATCTATCTATCTATCATCTATCATTTACCTATCATCTGTCTATCTACCTATATCAAGCATTTATCTACCTATCATCTATCTATGCATATATCATTTATCTTTTTCATTCTATCACTACATCTTTTATCTATCTCCCTCTCCCCTTTGTGCTGTCTCCCAAGTGCTGGGATTACAGGAGTGTGGCAGCAGGCTCAGCAACTTTCTTCTCCATAACTGAGTGATTCACAGGGTGACCCTATGAGAAACATCCCTATGGGCTTGAGACTCAAAGTGCTCTCCTGCACAGGGTGCACAGCTAGACAAACACCGTTATCCTGAGTTTAACTGATAAGTCTTCTTCAGAGGAAAGGATCCAGCAAATGCTCTAGATGGGGCTGTCCTCATTAAGGCAGCCAAGGGTCACTTGTGTTTTCTGGCAGTGGATCGTCTAGTTTCTGAGATGCTGCCAATAAAAATGATAATATGTGCTCAGCACAATGCCACCCTACTCTGCGGATATGAAAATGCCAAAGGTCATTTGAAATACTAATGGGAAAAATGATTAAAGTCAAGAATGCCGTTCATTATGTACAAGGTGCTTCCTGCCGAGTTAAAAAAAAAATCCTTTCCTCTGGTGCGCAAATGCTTTAACTCTACAGGCCTTGGGCTGGAGAACAAAAGGATTAACAAATAATAAACAGTAGCGTCATAACTAACTCAATTTCTCATTATGTAACACAAGTCTTAGCCTGATATTTGTTTTAAAAACTCAAGGAAGCAAAAACTGTTAAAAGGGACATTATTCGAAATAAAATATCTGAACGTTTACATTATTTTTTTAATTTTGAAAATATAGTAGGTTCATTTTTATGCACCTGCTGGTGCATTTCAAAGGAATCTGAACATTTTAGCCTTTGAGAAAAGATTCTTCATTAGAAATTGGAAAACAAATTGACACAAATTCTCACCTGGAAAAGTCCAGTTTTGTTGAAGAAAGTAAACTGTGCTCTTCTGACTAAAGCAGAGTCTTCTTGACTTAAATTCTCCAGCAAGTTTGGGGGTAAAATCACAGATGCCAACGAATCTGTCTGTCCATTCTCAAAGTCCATCTGCCACACACAAACACGTCAGCAGAAAAGTCATCATGAGGACAATGGTAAGACAGTCCCCAGGCTGGAAGGACCGCATTAACCAGAACCAGGGTTGACCTTTACCTCTGCAGAAGTCTGGAATTCTGGGATAAGTCCTCACCATCAGTCAGAGATTGCATTAGGGGTTCACATAAGAATGCTTTGATTATAAAGTACATCAACAATTCTAGAGACCGATTAATATTTTCACCTGTGAGGGTGGGACTTAGAGGTGTCAGACTTTGATGTTTTCTCCATACACTTCATGAGAAAGCAGTGACTATGGGCATAGACTAACTTGTTTAACAGCAGAAGTTAGTTGCCTCTGCAAAGAGGTGACAGCTGTTTTTGTTTTGTTTTGACATCATAGCTTTCATTTGAAATGAGACAGGCAGAGTGACACACTTTGAATGGAGGAATTATACAGTACATCTCAGCCTGGATGGACAATCCTCTGGTTGTTTTATGACCTACAGACTGAAAGAAAAACAGCCAGCCCTATGAACACTGTCAGATACCATCTTTTCTTGAAACTGTAAAGCAGGCCATAGAGATTCCCTGTGCTTAATATGAGCCTGGGACCAGTGGATCTTGTGATGTTTAAATATGAAATCCCTAATGACCCCCATCACAATCCCTAGTCCAAAGAGAACAAAAGTATTATTTGTATCTTAAGATTGCATCTTTTCTATGTTCAATGCGATCTATCTTGAGAGTTAATAATAATAATAAAAAATAATGATAACAATAATAATAATAATAAATCTATGTTCCATGAATACTTTCCCAGGTCAGGAATGGTGCTGTATTCATTGTGTTTGCTCTGTTTGTTAACAGTGCCAGAGGCATAGTAGAAACTTGAAGATTATTGGATGAACTGTGATATTAACATATCCAAGGGAGTTGGTAGAGACCCAGATTGCTTGCCCAGCCTTGTTGGCTGCCTGCCACTGCCAAGCCTTTACATTGTGGATTTTCAACCATAGGATCCTCAGCAGCATCTGAGCACTTTATTAACCTGGACATGGCAGGGTCCTATACAGAACCATCTTAGACACTCTGATGGCAAGGCCCAGGATTGTTCTGAACACGTCTTCCCTGGGACACTGGAGTTCAGTTTTAGAAGCAGCGACAAGGAGATAGCTTCTCCCTTGTCTCTTCCTGCCTGAAGTTCTTTAGTAAGACTTTTCTTTCTTTATACTGGTTCCCAAACCATACTTCCAATATTGTGGTCTCTATCCATGTGTCAACATTTTGCTTTATCTTCCCCTCCTTTAGAAGATGTCATTCATCATGTGGGCCATGAATTATATGCTCTCTGTGCTTCTACTTTTCCTCTGGATGGTGATGTCATTTTAGCCAACATTCAGATCTGTCTACCAACTCTTAGATCAACTTCCTTGAGGTATCTAATATTAAAGAACCAGTAAGTTTGTTCTCTGTGTCGTTGGTTAGTTAAAATGAAAACAAACATGGGTGTGTTACCTGGAAATAGGATTCGTTATTACTTGGAAGGCCAATGCTAAAATTTGAAGGTGCATCCGTCCCTGGCATCAGGGATGAAACTCCAAGAGCCAAATTCTGTGTAGCAATATTCACATGTGGTGTGCTATTCAGGTCTATTTTGAAGGCTAGCTCATCAATGGTTTTTAAAGCTCTAAAGAAATGAAAATAGCATCACTGTTAATTACACTGTATTTTAGGTACTTGCCGCATAACAAAATACTAATAAATTATCCTTAGTTCTCTGATGTTATAAGAACACAGCCATAAAACCATCCCAAACTCCAGTGCTACCTGGTAAAACACAGAATCCCAATAATTGATACTGGGTACACAGGAACTGTATCCTCTTAAGCATAATCAGCAACTAAAATCATCAGAAGTTCTGTTTTCCACTAATCCTATTTGAGAAGCCAGAAGATACTGTGAAAGTGTTTGCAGTTAGTGTGATAGAGATAAAATAACCTAAAGAGTATGCTTAACAAATACATTTATCAAAGAAGTATTATTTAAAGAAAGAAAATAGAAGAAATTAAAGGCCCTACTATCAAGGGGAATTATAAAATATAAAGTAGTCCTACCTATCCTAAGCATTTTGTTTTGTTTTTCAAGACAGGGTCTCTCTGCATAATTTTGGAGCATGTCCTGGAACTTGCTGCTGTGTAGACCAGGCTGGCTTGATCTCAGAGATCTCCCTGCCTCTGTCCCCTGCCCAGAATGCTAGGACTAAAGGTATGTGTCTCCACACCCAGCAGGCATTTTCATTTTAGAAGTTCACATAGCTGCAACAATGTATAGAGCTTTGTGTAGACTGACAAGTGGCCAAGTTATAATAACCCTGGATAACCTGGATAACCAAAGTTTTAGAATAAAAAATATATTGGGGTATGCTCTAGTTGGGGATGGGGTGGGTATTTATATATGCTGCCAGATGAAAACTCTAATCACTTTGTAAAGTATACTTTTGAAATAATTAGAGAGCTTTAAAGTTGACTTTGTCAGTGACCTTGGGAAATACCTATGCATCTTCTAGAGTTATGAATCATGGAGTATGGGTACAAGGCATTCAGAGGTAGCAGTGCTCTCACAACACATGGGTGCAGCTTAAGTCTCAGTTGTACTTACTCAGAAGAGGACTCCAGCAAATCACTATCTGAACTGCTTAAGATGTTAGAAAATATATTCATGAGAGTGGAGCCGAGAGCTATATCAATATTTTCTTCTTTGCTCACGATCCTTTTGACCTGTTCTACAATGCTGTTAATATTGGCTGAGGTTAGGTTCTGCCCGTCACCAGTTAAGTCTAATATCTCATTGGCCACTTCATTTGATTGTCCTATAAGGCGAGAAAGAAAAATATTAGATTTGCCTGGGTGTTTTGGACATTTCTAGGGACAGACAGTATGAATAATTTACTATACAACTGCAAGAAGTGGGGTTCCCATGCAAACCCCACACCGCCTTTATAAGGTAACGTTTCTTTACACACAATGACAGATTTCTTAAGTATGATACAAGTGATTCAGAGGGACCAGTGTTCACTTGAAATCACTGAGTATACGTTTCCTATTTAAAAATAATGCATAAATATTAAAAACATCGATAGAAATAGTGGTTTACACATTACTTTTAAATCCTCTGCATAATTTTCTTACCATTTTTGCTTCCCTAGGTTATGAATATGGCAGAAATTTAAAATGCCTGAGAGTATATTTTCTACCTAAACTATGTGAGATTCATTTGCCTGACTCTAATTATAATATCACACAACGGAACATCACCCCCCTGCAGAAAATGAAAACCTTGACGATGCTGAGGTCGCTTCACTCTGTCTTTGGGAATGGAAGGCAAATTTCACTCACGTGAACAGTTGGAGATATCAACGGGGCCCCAGAAGGTCGACGTTGCATTAGAAAGGCTGCAAGAATTCCCAGACAACACAACGACATTTCAGTTTATGGCACCAATGAAATTACAATGAACAAAAGCAATTCGTAAGCTTCAGGGTTTGCTTTGATAGCTAGCTAGATACGCGTTTAAAAGAAGACTAAAAATGATGATAAAAGTCCTTATTGGAAACCCAGGGAGTAGCTAGCCTCTTGAAGGGACGCACCAGCTACACCCTGCATCCTGACCTTGTGTGCACTGTCAAGTGCCGCTTTAAAGACTTTACCGGAAAACTCACATTTTGATTTCACATACCTCTGGAAAGCAGATTTCAATCCAAGTTTATGAAAGAGGAAATGCATTTTAGAGAAGCCAAGGAATTTTCCCAAGAACTCGAGCCAGGAAGAGGTAGGGCCACATTTCAAACTCGAGTCCATAAATCTCGAGGCACCCGTCTTTCCTCCCCACCAAGTGTCAAACGGCCCTCGATGCGGACGGACGACTCACACTTAGGTACTTTCTGTTCCTGAATGCCTTCCCAAAGAACTAACTGGGCCCCAGGCAGAGGGTGGAGAACTCGACATGCAGGGAGCTTTGGCGGAGGCCTGCAACTGTCTCATCGAAGGTTTATGAGACATGCAGGGAAATCCTGTGTCTTGGCAATCTATGTCAACAGGCTGCCCAACCTGGATCTGGTTTTTAGTCCCCCTTTGCCAAATGGGTAAGAAGTCATGAGAATTTAGGTGCATGTACTGAGACCAAGCTGGCCCCGATAGCCTTTGCTCTGGAGGCACACTTTGGTTCCCAGTTTCCTCAGTCTTCTCCTGGAGAGAGCTCAATTAACACACTGCTCACAGGGGAACAGCCCTGTGGGTAATAGTCTTCCCTCATCTATAACCATCTATAACCAACAATGAATGTGTAATTCCTGCCTGGCTTCTCCAATCATCACAAGGAATGAGTACTGCTGCGACATATGTAGTAAGCTTGGACATGCGGCTTGCAAGTCAAGGGAAGAATTACCATGTCCGTGTCACGAAAAAGCCAGGCTTGTTAGGGCATGGATGTTTGTAGACAGAAGCTGAGGTGGCTGGCCAACTAAAGCCCTCTGGATCCTCCAAGGCACTACACATACCTAGGAGAAAATAAAAGTCAACGTGAAACAGGCTAACCCCTAATCTGAAGTTAAAAGGTGTGGGATAAAAACCTATGACAGCCTTTGGAATTCAGTAACTGTAATATACTACTAAAATATCAGTGTTTTATATTTAGAGTTTTTTTAATTAGGAAAAAATAAACATATTTCATATAAAAATTATTAGGTCTTACAAAGCCATCTTAAATAAAAGAACATAATGTAACAATAAAATAATATGATCATTCACATAAACCATTAAAATATTAGGAAACACGTTTCATTCAGGGCATAAACATTATAGGAATTGAGAAAATACCTGAAAATTTAAAAATCTGTTTAAAACTCAGGGTGGGGGGTCAGGGGTGGTCAAATCTGGCATGAATAGTTTCATTGCTGAGTTGTTAGAACATTTTATGGAACATCTTCTAGCTGTTCCCATAGTGTAAACTCTCTACAAGCTTACTGGAAAAGAAAAGAAGAGAAAAGAAAAACAAACCAAGCCCTACCTGCTTACCTCCTGCTTTCATTCTCCAACTGTTCCACTTTTTATTTGAAAATACTCTCGTTAATTGATTGTGATGGGAAAAACAATTCAGATTTTATCTTTTGAAAATGTCAAAGTCAAAGCAAGGTAGCAACAACTACAACAAAACCTTCTAAGTACACAGCAGTGAGCTTCTGGTCTTTCTGAGAACAAGCATGGCAAGCCCCAACTGAAAATTCAAATGACTTTTCCAACCCACCCTTTGAATTTGGGAGGCTTTCAGCTTTCATTTTCAAATGCCACAGACCTTCCTTCATAGAATCACGAAAGAAACACCATCAAATAACAGCAAATAATGAGTATAAATTAAGTATCCATGTGTGCACAAAAGGCTGTCTTAAGGTTTCCCAGCCTTTGAGGGCAGATGGGGTTGGTCCCTTGGGGTTGTGTGGTCAGATCTTGGCTGCCATTCATCTCACTGCCTCTTTGTAGACTCTTGTGTATGACGTGGGGCTCTCACTCCTCACTAGAAGTCCTGCTCGTGAGACTTGGGAGCTCTCCTCACTAGAAGCCCTGCTTGCGAGGAGGCTTACACTTCTCTCCTCACTAGAAGCCCTGCTTGCGAGGAGGCTTACACTTCTCTCCTCACTAGAAGCCCTTCTCGTGAGGAGGCTTACACTTCTCTCCTCACTAGAAGCCCTGCTCGCGAGGAGGCTTACACTTCTCTCCTCACTAGAAGCCCTGCTCGCGAGGAGGCTTACACTTCTCTCCTCACTAGAAGCCCTGCTCGCGAGGAGGCTTACACTTCTCTCCTCACTAGAAGCCCTGCTCGCGAGGAGGCTTACACTTCTCTCCTCACTAGAAGCCCTGCTCGCGAGGAGGCTTACACTTCTCTCCTCACTAGAAGCCCTGCTCGTGAGGAGGCTTACACTGTTGCGAAGTCGCAGGTACTGTTGAGTAGGAATCCTCACCACTGTGGCTGCTGTTTACACTTGCCCACCTCCCTCAGGGTCTCTCTAACTCTGACACAGTAGATAGAGGTGGGCAGGTGCTCACACAAGTGGGCATTCATCACACTTGGATCTGGTCTTGGTTGTTTGCATGCTCTGGGGGAATGAAAGCACCCACATTCCCTTGTCAGCTTCCTTAGTGTACTTGAGGCAGAGCAGCAAAACCTTTTGTCACAACTCTTACTAAAATCCCTATTCGACTCTGACTTTATTCATGGAATAACATCAGAGTAATTACATTTGTTATGTATGACATTCATTAAGATGCATCCATTAAGCCGGGCTGTGGTGCCTCCCGAGCACTGGGATTAAAGGCCTTTAATTTCAGCACTTCGGTGGAAGAGGCAGGCAGATCTCTGTGAGTTTAAGGCTGGCCTGGTCTAGAAAGTGAGTTCCAGGACAGGCTCCAAAGCTACACAAAAACCCTGTCTCTGAAAAAAAAATGCATCCATTCATCAAATACTCAAGTGCTAGGGACTAAGCATTTAAAAAAATAAGGTCTCATGCCAATGATGCAATTACATGAAGAAAATGTGCATGCAAATGCAGAATAAGTCCAATAGAAGATGATACTCTTCTGGGGTATGTGAAACACAAGGTATCCGAATAACATGAAGCAGAGACTCAGCGATGGTGGTGTGTATCACATCAGATGATGTCAGGAAAGGCCTTAAAGAGGAGGTGGCCTTGTGGTTATCATTAAAGATATTAGGTAGCAGAGGTTTGCACACATCTGATCATGAGACAGCATGGGAACTTGGGAAAGTACAGGAATCATGGGAGCTCAGGACAGGGAAGGTATGCTGCTGAGAACAGATTTTCACTTCAAGAATCCTGACTTATTCCTGTGACATCATTAATGGGCAAAGAACACAACAAAAAGAGACGCTTTAAAATAATGAACTTCTCTTCATGAGTCATTTCATGAGAGATCTAGTAAACGCATAAATGACTTTCTAATTCTATACGTAGAAGCCAGTGATGGTCAGTTAATCCCAGTCCTTCGCTCCTTTTAGGATGAGAAAGGAAAAATACAAACTGTCTGCCTCCTTCACTCCCTTAGAGTCAGAGGTGCTGAACAGATTTTTATGCAATGTTACACATTTTTTTAACAATCTGTCATATAACAGATTTCACCACTAAAAACCACACTTTACACAGGCAAACAACAAAAGGAGACTACCCGGGCTGTTGCATGTTTAACTCTGAATATATAATTCACTCATACTGAACTCACTTACCTAGCTGCTTCACATTGACTGTGTACAGTCTCAGGCCGTCCTCCAGCGATGCGTTGTTTGTTAAAAGCTTCTGTTCAATTATTTCTCCATCAAGGTTGACATTATTGGTGGCATTATAGACTAGAAGAGCCCACAGCACCAACCTAGAAAAGGATGTCAGAGAGAAGTGTTGTTCCGGAGGTTGCTTTCAGACTTTTTTTTTCTTTTTTTTCTTTTTTTTTGGTTGGGAGAAATAGAACATGGATTCCATGACATGTTGAGACTGAAAAGATCAACCAAGGCATCATGGTACATCTGTGGTACAATGTTCACTCTGCTTCATCTGGAGTAGATTTTTATAACACCGTTCTTCAACCAAGGCATCTTGGCTTGTTTCTGTGGTGCAAATTGCAATGTTCACTCTGTTTCACTTGGAATAGATTTTTATAACATGGTTCTTTAGAATTTTGTGGTAGCACCCACTTTTTCCGGAAATATTTATATAGTATCAACAGTTCATATGTTATATGATAATATTTATAACATCCACTTGAAAGGGGATATAGTATAGTTAATTCTCCTTTATTTCTTTATAGGCAAAACTTGAAATTTCAAAGAAAGCTGTTGAACTGAATATTGAACTCTTGAAAGCGTTGTGTGTTATTATTTATAAATATGGTGCATGTCCTGCAGATGGAGCTTCTGTAAGTACTTTGTATGGTGAAGATTTTGTAAAATAAATACTCAGAACATTCCCAGTTTGGCTAGTAAATTGGTTTTAGAATGTGTGACCCTGAAAATACCTGTATGGGAAGCAAAGACGTATATTTGAAAACCCCTGTCAAAACTTACAGCTAAACCACAATCACAGCTTTAATCAATAGTAAAATCTAAAGGCAATTCCAGTATCCAGGCGGAAGCTCATAATGCCATTTCGTGAGGCAAAGGTGTTTTTTTTGTTGTTGTTGCTCTACTATGTGAGAGCACTGCGTTTGTATTTTCTCCTCATTCTGAAGAGAAATGAAGAATACAGCCCACCTCACGCTATTATCCACACTGGTTGTTGCTCATGTGCCAGAGAGAAGTGGAGGCATGTGATCTCAAAGTATAGAGGACAACCTATTCTATCAATGAAATTTAGTCAGAAGAACAGAAGCAAAGACAGAGCTCGCACATTAGTGGTGCTAAGAAACAAGGAACAAGTTAAGAATTTGTTACTTAAGGTTAGGTGACATAGCTGGTTATACCCCGTTAGTAGTTGTCCAACTCAAGAACAAAGCATGCTCTCCTCCTAATTGACTCTGAAAAAACATTTTACCTCTAAAATGACCAGCTGCTTAATACTCATACATACACCATAATACATGATGAGGCAGGTATAGATCCGAACATATAGTGGATGGTGAACCCTTAATCATTTTCTAGATGCATATGATGAGGCGTCCTCTAATTAAATGGCTATGGGAAGAAATGTGCAGCCATTCTGGTTCCTGAGAATCCACAGCTGCATCCAGGACAACATCAGCACAAAGCATTGTGGGTGTATTCATTACACAGACTCAACCATTCAAGAAGGTGCCTGCGTTTTCACAAGCCTTATCACTGTTGTTTTTCTTTCCCATCTGAAAACAGAAACTACCCTATGGTTCTACTGTGGGCAAGATCTATCTCTTGTTGTCATCGGCATTCATCATTGGTTTAAGTCAGCCCCTCTGTGGTTTCAGGTTCCCTGTCTGTCTAGACAGAGGACTACAACAGCAATATCTGATGTTTAAACTGCAAAATTGAATTGAAAGGAAGCATTTGGCAGGTGGTGGGGGGACTAGTAGACGGTGGCCTGAAGGAAAACCAGGAGAGAGACTATAAAGCCTTGTTCATGAGTATAAGAGCAGACAGAATAGGTTTTAAAAAGAGAGGGAAGCTATAATAAAAGACAATGCTGAGAATTTATATCAAAGGAAAACGAAGTAAGTGGATTTTCCCACAAGTTAAATTGGTTCATTCTTCCTCTACTTTTTTGTGACACTATTCCCTGGTTTGACATACCAGGCAATTGAGATTTTATTTATTTAAATGTCTTTCAAACAAGAGCTTGTGAGATGCTGACATACACCAACTGTGGCTGATTTTAGTGTTATCAGTAATACAATAACCTCTTGAGGAACCTGATGGGATGCTCAACACTGGTCTTGCTCCAAATTAGCTTTGTCCCAAATGCTAGTAAAAGCACCCACAGAGGATCCTAGCTGCTACTGGATCCACTGTTGGAGGCTCAACGTGATGTAGTAGGACATGTGGGAAAGGACCATTTTCTTAGGAAGAGGAGAAAGTCTGGTCACTTACTATCCTCAGTATGTTACTGTTTTCAGATCACAAAGGAAATCAACGATGTCAGAGTAAAAATATCCCCTAACAAGACAGTGCAACCCCATTTATTAAATGTATATAGATATGACAAGTTGACAGGTTCAAGACATTTGTTTTTCTTATATTCCAATATTAAATAGAAGGGGAAATTAATAATAAAGTTATCTGCTCAACTCTCAAATACAATTTTGTGTGCATCTTCTCAGAGTAGCAATACATCATAGTCTTCATGGCTGTGTTTTCGTTTTTTAAAGATTTATTTATTATGTATACAGTATGCTCTCTGCATGGATGCCTGCAAGCTGGAAGAGGACATCAGATCTCATAATAGATTGTTATGAGCCAACATGTGGTTGCTGGGAATTGAACTTGGTACCTCTGGAAGAGTAGCCATTGCTCTTAACTCTGAGCCATCTCTCCAGACTCCATATTTTCAGTTTAAAAAAATCTTCAATTATGTTTAGGAGTATATGTGCATGCATGCATGTGTGAGTGCATGTATCTGTGGAGGTCAGAAGACAACCTGTGGGATTCTGTTTTCTCCTTCCACCATGTAAGTCCTGGGGATCAAACTCAGGTCATTAGGCTTGGCAGGAAGTACTTTTAACTAATGAACCATTTTATCACGCAATGGCTACATTTTCATAACCCTAGGCAGGTGCTACCACTACACCACTGAGTTTTGCCTCTTACCTAAACCTTCCCTTTGAAGGTCTTTTTGGAATTTTGAAGAGGGGCTTATGGATTTTGAAGACATAGAAATGCTCTCCCACCCCTCTTAAGTGCTCTGCTCCTCCAGGGATTTTCATAGACTTACATTTCATAGACTTACATTGCTCTTTTTCTGCTTTGGACATGAGAAAAAGGTGACATGCATTAACGCTGAAGAAATAATGTGAATGTACCAAGCAATTCAAAGGTTTTTCTCTGACCACTGTTTTCACTTGTTTAACAGAGCAAGAAAAAAAAAACCACACTTTCCAGGTTTCTTTGTTGTTACCTTTTGTCATCATCCATGGTGTCTCTCTTGACTTTAATCCTGTCCTCCCCTGTGCTACGATGAAAACTGTAAAGACAGACACATGTATCTGTTATCAAGCTCATCCATTGTGTCCAGTCATAGAAAGACATATGTATCCATTATCATTCACATCCATTGTGTGCATTCCTCAACAGCAAAACTGGAGAAGGCAGAATAGATGCCCTAATATTGATTCAGATACACATATGGTACTCAGATACAGTCAGTAAAGGAGTGATAAATTAAGCATTTCTATTTCTCAGATAATCATTGCGTTTACCTTATATTAACCACGTAGACAGTGTAGTTCCAATTCTGGAAGGTTGAATTGAGCTGGAAAACACAATGGAAAAGATTGAGCTTCAATAATGTTTGAAAACATTCTTTTCTGAGTCAAGGTTGTCTCCCCTCCAAACCATGAGTTGTCATTGGTTAAAAAAAAAAAACTTGGAAAAATGCTGCAGAACCACAGGAGTGAAAGATAAAGGAAGGGTTGCTGAATCAGAGAGCCTAGGATGTAGTGAAGGCCACGTGTTTTCATCTGCACATTAATCATTGAAGAGGATACTACATTCCCACCCCAACTCCACCCTCTTATTTATGAAGAAGTGGGAGCTTGGAGAGATGAGACAGCTTTTTTAGGATCATCTTCTAATCAGCAGCAGATCTCACACTGGAACTTAAGCCAGTGTGGTAGGGAACATTGTCATTTCTTCCCTAGCTCATAGTATACCAGTTCTTCAATAGACACCTCCCTTAGTGTGCATTTAATAAGTACTGAGATGCCTTCAAACATGTTTTGCAGTAATTGCAATCTCATAAAAACATGTATAAAAATACATCTTTGATAGAGCTCAGTGGTATTAGGACTATACCAATTTCGTGTGGTTAACAGTGGGTCTCAATATAAACAACAAATTTCCATGGTTCAGCCACACCAAATCCTGTTACCTTTAACCTATTTCCCAAGGCCTCTTTGGGTCATATTCCATACACATCTTTTTACAATGTTGCAAACATTGCTAAAATGCAGTGCAAATTGTAGAACACAATGTCAAAATAATGATAATTATTTTCTATGTATGCTTTATCTAAGTTTGGTACCTGGGGCCAAAATCATTTCAGATTTCTGGTTTTTTCACTGGATTTAGAATATTTGCATAGACTTCACTGGTTATCATCTCTAATTCAAAATACTTGAGATGTCTGTCCGATTAGGAGTTTTCAGGTTAGAGGCATTGGAGACATAACTCACGCAGGCTGTTTTCAAGCACCTTCTTTGGGAGCTTGCATCACAAAAGGTAGCTAATAAAGCTTAGCCTCCTATGACAATAACATTGGGATGAAAATCACACAGGACAAGATGTAAATAATGCAAGCTCCCCAGTTAGTGTTCATTTCATACTAGCCATGACTTGAGAATGAAACGAAGTAATTTAATAGTTAGAAATCATTCTGCATGTAAAAGCAAATTAAAAGAACACTGTGGGAAGACAATGGGATGCAAGAAGTCATCCTGTCTCCACAGCTTGTTCTCCATGTGGTCACTGAGCACACGTCCCTGTTTCAATCCAAGGAGACTATCAGGGTCAGCTTTGTGTCCTGTGTCCAAATACATCTCTCCTCCTGTGTATAGACACAAGACCTTGTTCCTGTTTAGTCATATACTTTTTAACATTTTCAGTTTTGCTTTTAATTACATGTATGTAATTACGTGTATGTAATTACGTGTCTATGTGAAGGGTAGGCACACGTGAGTGCTGTGCCCAAAGAGACCAGAAGAGGGCATTAGAGTCCCCTGGAGTCTGGAGTTGTAGACAGTTGCGAGCTGCCAGATATGGATGCTGGGAACCGCAATTGGATGGTCTGGAAGAGCAGTATGCACTCTTAACCCACTGAACCACTTCTCTAGCACCCTATTCATATGTTTATAATGAGAATTGTCTGTGCAGCAATAAGAGCTAGGGTTTCCTTCATTGTCTTTCCCATCTGTTTTAAAGCAAGAGTCAATGGGATAAATTCACTTACCCATTCTGCTACCTTGCTCTGCACCTTCACTTCAGGGTGATTAAGGTCGTTGTGAATCACAACAGATATTCTATACAGTATCCCGTCTGCGCATTGGAAATAGGATTAATAGTTAATTACATTTCACAATCGGAACAAACAATGCAAATTCATAGCCACATTATTTCACATATGTTTAAAGACACATAGGCACAGGAAATTTTGGCCAATTTTGATGTTAAAATTATTCTTGCAGCTACTTAGAAGGAGCTATTGATTAGTTTACTCAGAAATATTTTCATTGCTTCTAAATTAATCACTCGGCTATGATCATTTTAATATTTGCAAGCTACTTCACTAATTCTATAGATTTGGTACCTTAGGTTGATAAAGTGATAGTTCTTCCATGTGAAGTTTGATTTTTTTTGTTAATAAGGAATTATGCTGTTTTGTTTGTGGTTAAAAATGGTAGGTTGAGAATGTGAAGTATTAAGTGATTGGAATCCTTGGCAAGATTGATACCGGAAATGAACAAGCATGCACATGTCCCCTCTCCGGTGAACCTTCCCTCCCACCCTGTTTTGCTTCTTCTCAGGGAAGCATGCACTTCTAAGTTGAAGTATTGGGTGGGATTTGACCAAATTTTTCCTTTTAAATTTCTAAGTATAGCCCCTTTACCAAATATGGGAGGAGGCTAATAGTCACAGCTAGAATTTCAATTGATTTAGTTGGCTTTATATAGAAAACCATATTCTGAAAAGAAGTTTTTATTTTTTTCTCTTAGTGGTTCTTTAAAGTAGTTGTCTTTTTGTGCTCATGGAAGATGAACTCATCAGAAAGGTTTTGTTGGATGACAGGAGCTGACTATGTGCCACATGGCATGTGACTCAAAGTAACAGACTCAAAAATCACCCTTTAAAATTGAGTTAAAGAGAAGGGGGGTATTGATGTCTATTATTGTTAGCCATATTTACCCATGCATTTTAGGGAAGTCTTGAGTAAAAAGCATAAAGTTATCTGTAAATATATAATTAAGCAATGCTGAGGAGTACATTCAATGAAAATTTGGGAGAAGCAGTACTATATAGGAAAGCATGTCTGTGGAAAAGTCCCAGCTATACCAAAAATGCAAATCCCAGTCCTGTAAGTCTCGTGTGAAATAGAAATGTATACCTTATCATATACAAATACCCAAAAATAAATTCAAAGACCAGTGAGCTTATACAGACAAGCTTATTTCAATTTCTAAAATTCCTTACTGTTTTAATGATTTTGAATTTTCTATTTCCTCAAAGTATATTGTAATACATGTAAGAAAGATGATAATACTTCAAATTTTAAAAATCCTACACTGTAGGTTCCCTCACATGAAATCATGGACCAGCTGAGGGACTTAGAGGAAATCCAAGCTTCAGAGTGCAATGTCGCAATATGCAAGGATAGTCTGACAGTCAGGGATGCTTGTAGTGTTTCTAAAAGCTACCACTAGATGGAGCACTAAAGATAAGTTTTTTTCTTAGCTTGAAAACACAAAACATCAATATTACAATACTGACATTTCTGAAATTTTATGGAAACATCCAAGTATTTAACCCAGTTTCTTTCTATTTTAAACCTTTCCTGTCTCACTTTTTCCTTTAATTCATTGTTTTCATAAAATGAATTATTCAGCATCCAATAATCTTAGTACTCTTTCATTGCTTATGAAAATTACAATTAGATTAATACCTCAAGCAAACTAATGTCTCATATTACAGATTCCCTTGTGTTATGAAGAATCAGCAAATAGTTTCTGCTCAGAAATCACAGAATTACAAACTTAGCTAAAAACTTAGTGGGGCCTGTTTGTTATTTATTTAAAACTTTTGATTATGTATTCTAAAGATAATTATGTGATACACAGGAAAGGAACCAAGGAATAAAAAACATGAGTGTCTACTGATGGGCTGGTGACAGGGATTTTTTATTGAGAAATTAATTGTTACTGGGGAAATGTCATTAAGAAGCACAAACCGGCTCCCCTGTGTTATCAGAGCAGCAAGTCAGCTCCTATAGATAGAAAATGACATTCTAGTGTCAAATACATCCGCAAATCTTCATGCATCCCCATGACTTCAAAAGAGGTGTGCATTGTTCTAACAATATCATACAGGACAGAAGACCGTCTGATATACTTTACCAGGAAGAGGAGGAAGACAGAAGGAAGAAACAGACTAAATATGTATGTATATACCTACTTTTCTGTCAAGTAACTCTTCCAGCCATATGAAACTTCAAAGAGCTGTTGCAGATATTGTATTAATCAGGGTTTCACACAGTAGGCCTCCAGTTAACCATCTAAGTTTCCTCAGTAATACAAAAGTTATCTCCCAAGTTATCAAATGTGGGATTGAGATGGTGAAATTGAATGCATTTATTTGAAAAATAAATTAAAATCTAACTTACACACTGTTTAGATTTCACATTATTCCTCCAAATTGACAATGAAGCGATTATGCTGATTGCATTTATACCATGAATGGCAACCTGCAGGCCCTTACAAGTCCAATTTCTTTAAAACATCTGACATACAAATCTACAATGACGGCTGAACCCACACAAAGGTCCTGCAAGTGAATTTGTGATTTGACTACCTAAACACATCTGAAAAATTGGAAGGAACACTGCAATTTGCACTTGAACTGAATTTTCAGAACAATAATGAGGAGCTAATTCCTTAGTTGGGTTGCTTATGCCTACATCACAGAAGTTCGCTATTTAGTAGGGTGGGTGTTTATTCAAGCACAGACAATATCATTAGGAATGGAAATAATCATTATTCCAGGAGCACTTTGGGGAAGGTCAAGGAGATTGGACAGATTCATTATTTGTGGGAATACCTAGAAATCTATAACATTCTGAACTACCTGTGGAAAGTTGCCTAAAAGATGATGCTCTTGGTATATAATATGAAGTATGGGTTGCAAATTCTATTTAAAACAGTGAAAGAAGATTCACAAAGAAAAATAAGGACATTTCATGACAATTAGAACCAATTTGGTTGGTATTGTGAGGCAGAATATATGACCATCAAGTGATCCAGGTCTCTCTTTTCCTACATTGTACACACTATTGATGAACCCAGTATTCTGACAGCCCAGAGTTAAGGGAACTGGATGAGGCAGATAATAGAGATGACAACTGTCCCTATCTTTCCGACAATAGGAAAACAGGATTTTTTAATATATCAGATGACAGCCTGAGAATACTTACTGTACCAGTTTCTCAAAGAATAAGAAATTGTTGATGGTATGTGAATGACATTAGAGGGTCAGAGATATGACATAATTGTGATTTATTTATAGAGAAAAATAATATGAATTATTTTAAATTTGAACAAATGGAAAAACTTTATTTGAATATTTTTGTTTGTAACACATTGTTACTTACTTTTTAGAAAAGATAATGAAAGGCTCAAGCTGTAAGCCTTCAGAAATCCAGTAGCATATAAGAGATACTTGTGGAACACTGTGGCATTATACTTAGTTTAGGTTTTCCTTTCTGTAGTTGTGGTTTCATTATATAATAGTGAAATCCCATGTGAACGCAGATAAAGACAGAGTCAGTCGTTGTATGAAAAGCACATAGTTTGAGCATATGATAAAATTTACTGATTAAATAAATAATTGGAGCACAAAATTTTGAGATGATTTCCACCACAAGGTGACCTAATATTTTAATAGTTAAAATTATATGTCCATCACAACAGTCATCTGAATTAGATTCTTCTTTAGTAACGTGCTGGAGATAAACCGGTTTTAACTGGCACTAATATTTGCCTTTGTTGAAACGCCAGTGAAGGTTATGACGCAGAGACGGATAGCCTGAACAAGACTCTCTTCAACAGTGTTAGAAACTACAAGACTCAGTGAATGCAGCCCCACTCCCCCAAGTGGAGGGCTCCGGAGTACCCATGTCCACATTCTTGGGCAGCAGAGGGTGTGCCAGTTCTGAAGGCAGAATGCCACAGAGGCTCTTTGTATGCGCATACAAAGAGGGAAATGCTTAGTTAGAATTATAATATTCCCATCTGATGGCAGGAGTCCATGTGCAATATGGAAACTTACACTGTTGCTGTTTGCCTGGCATGGGGGTGGGGGAAGCGGTTGTGATGGAATCATAAATCTCTGTGGTGAAACTAGCAGAATAACCATAAACACTTCCTTGAATCGATGTCTTTATAACCCTAATGAAATTTATATCTATGTTTCATGTCAAATATTCCATACTTCCAGTGTAAATGTTCTTACAGAGGAAGTTGATGTAACCTCTGAAGCTATAAGGAAAATAAAACAAAAGCAGTGAACTATGTGGGTTTATGTTTCCCTGGTTTTTTTGGGGGGGTGCTCCGATGATACTTTACAGATGCTTGCCCCTGCAGGCTACAGGACTGGATTTTATAAAACTCCTTTGCTTCTAGTATCTCAGATTTGAGAATACTACTGTGTTGTAGGCGATAGTCACTCAATTGATTGGAACGTGTCTTTTTTACAAGAAACTGAAACTACTAACTTCAAATTGCAAATGGCTATGTATATGATCCATATGTGTGGCAGAATTAAATAAAGAATTGAGCCATCTGGCTTTCCTTCTACTGGTTTCTTACACGAAATAACTGCCATAATTGGACATTATGATTTGTACTAACATAAAGACTTAAGTGGAGGAAAAGGGCAGGGAATGCAGAAATTACTTGAAATTTTAACATTTAAAATTGGGGCTTCAAGTGGAGCTCAGAGTTAGGGCCTGTGCCTAATGTGTGGAACTCTGGATTCAAACCCCGGTACAGCAAAACCACCCCCAAACTGATTGGTGACCTGACTGATATCACATCCTAACCAGTGTTCTTCAGGAAGTGAAAGTGATAAAATGTGCAAATTGTTACCATGGCCACTGATATAGATTGCATAAATGTTTAAACACAAAGTTGACTTCCACAAAAAACTAATGCCAAGAATCAGGTTTCTGACACAGCGTGTCATCCTCTAAAAATCCCGTTTCCCCAGGTGGTACTCTAAGTACTGTCCAGCCTGCTGCCTGGATTGCACAGAGAAATCCTATTTCTCAAACAAACAGAAACGTTTCTCAGTTGTTGTAGTTTGACAAAACACCATTAAAAGGAAAGCACTTCTTTCCCTTCTCGGATGTATCATAATGGAAATTAATTCTTTTCAATTAATTACTTTTTCTTAAACCTTTCTTTGAAAAAAATAACTCAAAGTGGTGAAAAGAAGTGCTCAGAGTTATTGGTTCAACTGGGACTCAAGACACAATGATATTTGTTTTACTGGTCTTAAAATGTGCTAATGAACCAAGTGTTGTCAATCATAGAACTTTGCTGGCACAGTCTGTATTTCCACTCTCAGAATACTATTTCACATACTCTAGACATACTAAACATAGGATCTTACCAAACGAATCTTACCATTCTTTTGTTTACGGACTCTGTTAGTAACAGGGATATTAGTGGTGACAGTGGGTGGTGTAGTACTAGGAGGGCTTACAGTAGCTGGTAATAAAGACGAGAAAGATGCAATTTTACAAGGGCATAAAACAGTTAATACAGATAAGCAATCTACAGCTAATATATGAAAGTGCATAACAGAGTTGCAACTATTTCATGCTGCTAATACAATAGACTAAAGCTTACAATGCATAAAACAAAGTAAAGCTTTCTATGGTACATTAAGAATCAGTTTGCATGGCTTTGGTACTACGTTACACAAGGGTTTAGAGATGGCACGGAGCAACTGGAGAAAACACAGTTGGGTTCTACACCACATCTGCTATCAACAGGCTGGTAATCACATGGGAAATTACTAACTCTTTCCAGAAACTAGTTCCCAGAGACTCTTTAAAGAAAGCTAAAAGTGGGCAATCTGCATAGATTTACACTTTAGAAGTTGCCCAAACTAAGTCAGTCTGGACTGATACGCAGAGACTAGAGAAATAAAATAGCAAAAATAACATGTATCTCTCCTTGAAAAGATAAATGAGAAGGAAAAACAAGGGAATGGTGTGCGTGGACTCAGTCAATCATTTAGAAGCCCCAGAAGCTTCACAAACACTGCTGGGTGAGAAGTATTCCATAAGGTCAATCCTTAAACGAAGCTACTCTCTAAGTCGTATGTCTGAGCTGTTTGTCTGACTTTATAATGCATAAACAAGAAACCCTCCTGCAGTGTTTCAACAGCTTCTTTCCTGGAGATTGTACACCTCTGTAGGAAGAAAATTAAGCAAGCACATATGGGTCCTTCAGTTTATCTTATGGGTGCATTTTTGTTAGAGCACAGTCATGTGTACAATGATTATCTGTTATATCTTTTTAATTAAATATTACTTAAGCATAAAAGAATAAAGGGCTGATCCAGAAGACTGCCTTCCCAAGGCACCAGAGAAAATGCTGAACTTCTTGATGTACTGACAATGGTTTTCCATTCTAGAATAATATGAAAACTTAACAATGGAAATAAATTTTTAAGTTGTGAACAACTGTGTTCATCTTAATGCGAATGCATCATGAGATTGTCTTTGTTCCTTAAGGACAAAACAGGGACTAAATGAAGAGAAAGCTGAGCTTCTCCTTTGGTCCACAGAATGAGTACTTTAGATAATGATATTAAAATGATAAAAATTAATGAATGTGTAAAACTTTTGGACAAAGGTCTTCTGTTATATTTTTATACATCTATTTCATAACTGCATGGAGTTCATGAAAAAACAAACAATGTAATTTTCATAGGAAATTGATTAGTAATAATATTCATGTTATCTTCGAAGGGAAATCCAAGAATAGTCAGTTTCCTCCTGGCCCTGTCTGGCTGACTCTCAGACTCCTAAGAGCCTAAATTGTACTTGCTTGTTCTTACTTCTAATCTGTCACTTTTGTGCCATGATTCCCTTAACAAAGCCACCTTCTATGCAAAGGCATGCCCTTGATTCTCATGTGGAGCATAGAAGATGCTACTTTTTATAGGGGGATTTAGCATGGCAATGGATGAAAACCGGTCACAAAAATTTAGGAGTAAGGATAAATTTAGGAAACACATTCATATTATTATTTTTGCTACATTTTGCATACATACATAACTATATTATTAACATGCAACTACTTAGTACATAAAACAATTTTATCTACAATGTAATCATTAAGCACCAAAATAATTAACATAGTAATATTAATATTTGTTTACTTCAACTATTTTCAAGACTCAAGTTATATGACATAATATAAATTGTCTCATGACTTCATCTTCAAATCTTATCTAAATATTCAACATAAGCTTTCCCCTCAATTTACAGATATGAGCACTTCTTCAAAATACTGAGCAACTGTATATCCAAGACACTTGCACTAATCTTGTGCAGAAATGTTGGGAGAGATGAAACCCATCCTTTTAAGAAGCATATAACCGTTCACATTTAGGAAACCCCATGGTTTATGGAAATATGGCCAGTGTGGCTGATCTGTCCTGACAGCACATTATTTGGGTACTGTGCATCCACATCGCTAAAACACACCCAGACATTCTGTTTTCCTGTTTCTGTGTTTCCAGGTGAAAGTTAAAAAAAAAGCAGCAACAACTAAATCATCCCAAACAGCAAGCCTAGGAACATAAAAGGTCTCGGGAAGACGAATTCTGCTCCCTACCTTGACAGAGAGACCCCAGATCTGAACAGTTCGTCAGCTCAGCTGCCGGGAGCGGGATCAGGTAGGAACCTAGGTCAACACAGAAGCATATGCAAATTTAACTTGTGATTTGCTGATGTTATCCAAAAAGTCAATATTATGAACCATGTAATTGGTAAGGTAGAAACAATGTTCTGAGAGTTGACTGACAGTGCTACAACACGAAATGTCTTGTGAGGTTACCTTAGTTTCCTCAAACACAAAACTGAAGAACTAACACCACCTTCCATATCTTCAGCCCTGGTTTTCAACCATTCACACATGAAAGGAGAGTGATTGTTCCTTTAAGTTGGTATAAAAAAAACACTTGGGGCCTTTTTGAATAATTAACTATGAGACTCAGGTAGCAATTCATGTAAAAAAAATATTCAGGGTACATTTCAACACAGAACTTGGATATTATGAATTACACACAAAATGCAGATTTTTTTTGTTCATGTCTGTACTCTGCAATTCCAGAAAAATCTTTCTGTGATTTCAAGTCAGCCCTGTTTCGTTCAACTTCAAGCTGTCACTGATTCCCCAGCAGGACACAGACACTGAGCTGATTTCTTTCAAGCAGAACTATCAGGTGCTCTCTGTTGTTCTGAATCTTCCTGTACTAATTATGGGCTAAACTTATTGCATATAATAGGGCATTTGAACAAAGATATAATTAATATACATTATACATACATCATACATGCTATTTATCTAATTTTGAAAGACATTGGTGTAGTGGTGTACTCATGCTAATGTTTACACATTTGTCCAAGTTTCCCATGGGAACAATATGTGAAGGCGGAGCGGGTACATGAGCTCACAAATTATGTCTAATTAGGTAAGTGACAGACACAAGCAGAAAACATCTCAACAGTTTAGTGGCACCTAGGGATGTATATGGTTTCCTCCTTCTTAGATGTCTCAAGCTCTTGGCTCACGGAAAGAATTCAGGTACATTAGACCTTCAGGAAGGTCTGTGGTGTGACATTTGTTGGCAAAACAAAACAAAAACCTACTTCAGGGATTCCGGCAACAAATACAGACACTTTACCTACAGTTTATGAGATGTGGGGGACGGAAAGTTTTCTGCTGCCGTGTCTACTTTCAGAGAGGCCAGTGAAAGCTAGCTTCACTAACATATGTCCAAGAGCCTAGTGAAGAGTTTTGACAGTGGTGGTGGCCAACAGGAAGCTGTGTCATTAGCTTGGTGACAAGAAATATGACACATAGGCACTGAGGTTGCAAGAGCTCTGAGGCAACAAGACAGGATTTCTGAAACATGTGCCTATGCAGTATTGAAAAGTCTGGGACCAAACAGAGTTGACACCAGAGTATTAGAGTAATCACAGAAAAGTATGGGGATGATCCGGTAAACATCAGTGCGGCCTGCAGAAGGCCTTCTAGAATACAAACAGTGGGGACAATGAGCCTCCGAGACCTTCTCCTGATGCTGAATCCCATACCCAGAGGTTGCATGCTCAAGCTTCGCTAAGGAAACTATGAATGAACTAACCACATTATGAATGACAGCTAAATGTAGTCAAAGCTCTTTTCTAAGCAATTGGAATAAATGAAAGGGCACTTGGTAAAACTATAGGCTACAGTTTGAAAATAACAACTTTTGGTGTGGGGAGACGCAAGAAGTTCAAATAACATTAATCATTCAGGTTTGACATCCCGAGTCTCAAGAAGACAGACTCAATGAGATGGGCACAAGGAACATGAAGACAGAAGACAAATTGTGAAAGAAGACTAATTGGAAAGAGGAAGAGAAAGGGAAGAATTGAATTCCAACTTGAGAAACTGGGCATGAGGACATCATAAATGGAGAAAGGAAACAGAAAGAGCATAGATTTATCTTCTGTTATGTGTGGCAAGGGAAGCCATTTGCCTGTAGGACATCTATCATTCACAGGTGAGAATCTGTCTTTCTGTACAGGGACTAGTCAACAAAAGGTACCAGTGAGTTTGAGTTCACCGGAGTATGGGTTCAAGAAGAGAACGAATTGAACTTCAGCTATTGCTACATTTAAGTTTCCAATGCGGAGATTTGGGGAGAGAAAAGCAGCTCTCAGTCAAGGTTTCATGGAGTTTAAGCAAGGAACGTTGAATGGAGGGTGTGGCAACAATGAGGGGAACTGGAAGGTTGAAGTGATAAAGACTGAAAAGACCTTTAACTCCACTGCACAGGAATTGGTGTCCGTCTCGTGGGAACAATGAAAGTCAGACTGCAGAGTTTTGGAGAGCGAACGCAACAGGAGGAAGCCTGGTTGTGCAAGGAAACAGAGATAGGGAGGGGCGGTTTTGAAGACTGAAAATCTAAGCAAGCATGTACCCTGGGAAAGGCATGTGATGTGGCAAAGTTGAGCGAGGGAGGCGACAGAGGGAGAACTTATCTTGAGAGCTTTCTGCCCCTTGAGCATGTCCACTTTTTCCAGAACCTCACTTCTATAGGCGTCTACGTTTTTAGAAAGGACTTCTGAAAACTAACAAGCCTTTCCAACGCGTGTGACTGGAGAAACCTCAGCTATTGTAACACAGCACAGTGGAGACTTGGTTGAGGTTCCCCTAGGTCTCAGATTACACACAATGCTGGCAGTCCAGGGCTCCTTGAAGGCTTCAGAAAGTGATATGGTATCTCTCCAAGACAAAGAGAGATAAGGGACAGTGTTGTGGGAAAGAAGTTCTTAGGCTAACTCCATTTCCACTCCAGTATATCTAGGAACTCAGAGGTGGGAATATGGAGAGATGTCAGAGGAGCCATGATTTAGAACAAGCACTTGACCATTTTATCAGATTCATTTCAATCTGTGGCTTCCTCTCAGGGGAGATTGTAAACATTTGCTTCTGAATATTTTCATTAGTTGTTCTTTCTAGGGGAAGGTCAAGTTTATCACATTGCTGGTGTTGTATAAATACTGAATAGATACCATCGTATTATGATCTCACGGAGCAATAGAAATTACATCTGAATATTTTTAGTGCACATGGGATAAAAACAAGTGACATTTTTAATTAGAAGAAAATCACACTGGCAAAGGAAATCTCATATTACAAATACCTGGTACGATGTAAGCAAATACACGAAATACAAAAAAGTATTTCTGGCTATGGGGAAATGCCATTGTAGGTTTACCTACTCAGGAAGTTGAGGCAGGAGGACGACTTCAGTGCAGGAATTCAAGGCTAGTGTGGTGAACATCTCAAGAGACCACCTCAAATAAAAAGTAGGTGCCCTAAACATACACAAAATTTTCATTTCTAATTCATTTGAGTTTTCATTACCTAGTATTCTAGGCTTACAGATTTACCAACTGGAGACTGGAAAAAGAGGCAAACTGGTCTTTCGGGACAGAGACCTATCAATCATCAAGGATGCTTGTGTGATCTCTGTGTGTTGTCTGGCTTTCGAGTCTACTAAAGGTATTTAAAGCTTATTATCTAACAGCAAAATTTGGAGTCACATTTTATTCATTTTTTAAAAATATCATGAAAATGATTCGTTAGGGCTGGGCATACAGCTCAGTCGGTAGAGTGCCAGACAAGAACCCATGATGCCTTGCAGTTCAGTTCCACTGCATGAAACTGGTACAGCAGAGCGCATCCTGGCACTTGGGTGATGGAGACAGGAGGATTACATCGAGCTTATCCTGGATAGATAGGGACTTTCAGCACAGCATCAGTTAGGGATCTTGTCTCAAAAAAGAAAAAAGGGCAATTGAAAAACAACAACAAAAAAAAAACATCTTCAAAGGCTGTGGCCTCCTCTTTCCACTGCTCCTCTCCCAGCAGGCTACTAAAAGGAATCACTCCATTTATACAAGTTATGCTAGAACTCATTGATGTGCACACAGCAGCATATCTCTCATCCTAATTAATAGTTTTACTAATAGTACAGTAAGTTGAAAAATTCAGAAAAAATACAATCCTCTCCAGGTGTCTCATTTGTTACTAAGATGAATTTCCTAATTTTTCATAGGTAAATGGATTATAAAATTATTTTATGATTTTTCTTTCATATTTTCCCCTTTTGTGCTGTATTGTGTGTGTATGTTCATGTATATAACCATGTGCACATGAGTTTGAAGTTGATGCCAGGTAGCTTCCTTGATCGCTTTCCATCTTATCTTTTAATGTGGACTCCCTCATTCAACCTGGAATTCTCTGATTTCACTACACTACTTAGTTAGTGTGCCCCAGAGACTCCTGTCCCAGCTTCTTCACTGCTGGGATTACAGGCTTTTTAGGTGGGTGCCAGAATCCAAACTCAGGTCCTTTGTGCTTTTTAGTTGTATTTTATGATGCTTCTATTATTATTTTGTATGTGCAATTATTTCTGAAGATCACTTATGCCCATAATGAGTTTGAGCACCCCCAAAGAAAAATGTGATGTCATGATAAAGCAATTATATTTCAGTTAAAAATGACCTACTAATCTAATAATGGTGAGTTCAGTAATTGACTGTGCATGGAACTAAGAACCAGTAATTGAACGTCAGACCTGTGAAAGTCAAGACTGTAATATATTATATAGTTATTTATAAAAGGGAATGGGAATTAGAGAGAAATGGGGCCTTAGTGATGAGAAGCAAAATTTTAGAGGTGAGAACGAAAACCCACAAACCTCTAGAAAAGAATAACAATAAAGTTGAGTACTTACAACTTGTGTCTTATCTCTACATCCACAATGGCTAAGAGATGGGAGTGCTTAAGAAATTCTGGATAAATAATGTAACTTGCCTGAACTTTGACCGTTTTTTATACTGTACCACTCCTCAGGAAAGAGCAGCAATCAGTTAAATAAATAAAACCAGAGAAAAAGTACTGTCTGTTCTTTGTGAAAATGGGTGGGCATTAGCCAATGTCTAAGCCATAATCGCAACACAGGCAAATACTTATACCCATAATTACAGGGTCGGAGAAGGAAATGACCTGTTCCTGAAGGTCATAAAACTGGATATGGTTGAAAATTGTTCTAGGAAAAATAAAGATGCTATAACTTAAAAAAAAAAAACATTGATGCTATGACATTTGTATCAGTAAAGAACTGACAAGATTGACTGTGATTTTTAAAAAAGACAAACCAGTCAAAAAAGTCTCCATGTACTTAGAAAAAAACTAGGAAAACAAAGCAGTGTGATTATAAAATTATTGAAGCATTTACTGATGACATTGGTTTTATAGTTAACGCATGAGATAAGTGACAGCATACTTAAATATTAAATGTAATCTGTCCTGTCTTACCTCCTTACTTTCCCTTTATATAACTTATCCAGTAACACACAGATGGAAAACATATTCATTTTCTACCACAAGTGGATACTAGAATAGTCAATACTTGGCAGACATGCCAGTCTACTGGAATGCAAGGAATGAGACTGCACTTTCCCATTGGTTACTGTATTCATTGTGAGCATGTGGAATTATGATGACTATAAACAGCAAACCACAATATTTTCTGGAGGGAGGGGGGAGGTTAAAATGTTAATAGGGCACACTTTATTTGTCTTGATTATTGAAGTTTTGCTCAATAAACACGGCCAAGACACAATCTTTGTACAGGTATTTCCTGTCCATTCATAAGTGACTTGGATTCTTCAGCCCTAGGCTGATGATTAAGCAGCAGGAAATTCCATCTCCCACCAATCCAACTGACAGGCACAGCAAGACATCTGGGGGCACGCAGTCGTGGGAGGGAGAGGGAAGGCATAGTCACCCTGAATGTCAAGATGACTGCCATAAAGTTACTGAGATTCAAATGCATTGAGTCCATAAGACTTCACTGCTCCTAGGAAGAAATCATTTTGCAGACATATGAGCATGCATTTGATACATCCCGGTAATCTTTAGGCTTTAAGATGAGAACCTCAGAGGTGGTTACTGTTTAAAAACATAGAAGGAATGCATGACCTCACTTATGTGTGGAATCCCAGGGAGTTGAAATCATAGAAATAGAGTAGAACGATGATTCACAGGGGCTGAAAGGCACAAGGCGGGTCACCTGTCCTTTACCAGCCAAAGGAGTGATGACAAGCTCGAGTAATCACTTTAGAGATGTACTATACTGCACAAGGGTTGTAGGCGAAAGTGACATAGTGTGTGCTTAAAGTTGCTGAGAGGGCGCTGACAGTGTAACCAGTCTCTTGTGTTCCTTTCTCTGGATACAAAACACTAAAAGCGAATCGTTGAAGGCTTAAAATTTTCTCATTATAGATAAATGACTAAGTATGATGTAGTAAAATGAAGTAGCCACTTCACAATATAGCAAAATGCCATGCAACATAAATACATATGGTTTTGTCAATTAAAATAGTTTCAATTAATTATTTTTTTAAATGGTGAGGTTTCTAGGCATGAATGAATGATGTGTGTGTTGATAAATCAACCTCCTCAGCAGCTGATGTGTCCTATGCTTCACTTTCCTCCATATTTGTAAGGAGTGGTCTAAATAGAGATCTTCACACTTAAATGCCAGCTAAGGGTGGGAAGACAGGCCTGAAGAGGAAGAAGCAAACCAGAGAGGGAGGACAGAAGTGTGATGATGCCTGAGGTGAACTCTAAGCCTCTTCAACAGAAATAGCCACAATGTAGCTCCAACACTGTTATCCATGCAGAAATATTGGCCAGGTATTGGAGTTTGCCAAAGAACTGAATCATTCATTTTATGTGAAATCTAATCTTTCAGTGTTGGTAATAAAGTCACAATTGAAACGTATAGTGTGTAATTAATGTAGGTAAAGAACACATATAAATCTGGAGGCTGACACCTGCCACGTCTAAGGACGCATAGGGGCTTTCTTCTGGAGTGCCTTTCCTACTGTTGTTCAAAGTGTAAGTTTCAACAACTCTTAGGATTCTTTGGGCTAGTTTTGGGGCTCAACAAACTTACTCATGAAGATCAACAGTAAATATTTCAGGATGCTGGGACTTAGAAGAATTGGCAACAAATATTTTAAGATAATGGGCCATACTTGTCAGTATCAGACATTTGGCCCTGTTAGCACAATCACAGTGACTTATAGTACATAAATCTGTGAGTATATTGGGTGTCAGTGAGGAGGCCTAGGGAACCTATTGAGCCTTGGGCAGCAGATCAGTACCCATCCCAAGTATACACACGGACTTTGGACTCCCATAGAACAATGTGAGGTGCACTCTCACCCTGAACTCTTGGGGAAGGGTCTAGGCCCTGCCCTATATGAAATGACAGACTATGGACACCCCCATGGAGGGCCTCACCCTCCCTGGGGGAATGAGGGGATAACGGGGGGGGAGGTTAGGGGGAGGGCACGGGAGGAGGGGAGGGAATGGGAGAGGGACCTGGAACTGACTTGTGAAGCAACCTCGTTTCTTATCTAAATTTAAACTGGAAAAAAAAAGAAAGTTATTTGAATGCATGTTAAAAAAATCTGTGAGTATAACTGTGTTCCTATAAAACTTTATAAATCGAGTTGTCTCCCTTGAGCCCTCCCACCTTGCCAAACTTTGGTATAAAGGATTTTTTCCAATATCACATAAAAATTCTTTCGAAGCCGGATGTCGGTGGCGCATGCAGATCTCTGTGAGTTCGAGGCCAGTCTGGTCTACAAAGCGAGTTCCAGGACAGCCTCCAAAACAATACAGAGAAACCTTGTCTCGTAAAAACAAAAAAAAAATAATTCTTTTGAATAGTAAGTCTCTGTCTTTAACTAAAAGATATGTTACCAACACCTGAGAATTCATGATATGACATTTTAAATTGATAGCAGCACGATTTTTATAGGTGTTTAAATCAGTCCTATAATAAAACATGACTTCTAGGATTAACTTGTATGATATAAAGAATACTGAATAGGATTCTATTTCAATATACTCTTTGTTACATACAATCATTTTCCAAAAAGCTCCCATTCAGCTATTACCAATAATGTCAAAGTTGAAGCTTCCTAAAGAACAACCTAGAAGGAAAGAGTATTGGACATGAGCCACAGATGTTTGCTGTCAAACAAATGGAGATGAAAGTTGAAAGAAAATATAATGAACAGGTGGATATTTGACTCTGGCTGAATAAACACTGTCCTACATAGTGACTGTTTATCTAGGTAATGCAATTGAAATTCTGTTTCAGAATGAAAAAGATCAGTATAATAGGGCAACATTTTGGTGAGTAAAAATCACAACTTGTTAATTTCTTGTAATTCAAATCAAATTCAGAGTCACCTGTGGGCCAACCATTATGACTGTTTTGTTAATGATGAACTGTGATATTTTGTGAATACTTAAGAATGGCTGGCAAGCCCACATTCACTAAGTAAACATGGCTCATCATCAAATGTATCCTGTCAATGGCTAAACTGGTAACAGTTTTAAAGCTAAAAAAGTGATGATACTACATATGGGTATTTATACATAATTTCTCAATGATGAATATTTTCACTGAACGGTGCTAAAGACATGAGGCATATGAAACCCGTGTCACAAACTTACCACAGCTCAGATTGTTCTCAGCTTTAAGAGCCTGGGTTGGGATGCTCCAGAAGTCATTGTGCCAGTCCACAACATTCCCGGGCACACTACAGCTGAGGTTGGCAAGGACTCTTGGTTCCATTGTAAAATTCCAAAGTCGAAAGTTATAGATGCTGCCTTTTAGAGAGGCAATTTCATCTCTGTTGGAGCCCAACAACAATGTCCCATCCCCAGGTATGACCGTACTCACGGCGGAACTACATGGAACCGTTTCAAAGTTCTTTTTGAAATTTACGCCAATAGAGCCCAAAGCATTATTCCACACAAGACAGAGCTGTGCAAAGTTTTCTGTGAAGATGTCTTCATTTTCCTTCACAGGAAATGCACTGTTCAGCAAGCATCTTGAGCCAGAAATCGACAGGAAGTAGCCATCGTTGGCCTTTTCGAAACTGAGCAGCTGTTTGAGGGACTTATCGGAGTAAGAGAAAGCTATCCAGTCGTCATCTTCATTCCCAACTTTGGAGACTTCAAAGCACAGTGTGAAAGCACTGAGCGCAGCAATGGAGACACTTTTAGAAACTGATACCTGGTAAGCATCAAATGTCTGGGGCAAAATGACCTTTTGATTCCGTAAGGACACGGCAACTAGGAAAAAACATAAAGTCAGCATAATTACAGACTGTGAGCTGAGATGCGAAATGTCTACTGTCTCCCAGTTCTCTACCACTGTCTTCTAATAAACTTCACTTACCCTGTGAGCCTTTGCTATCCCCCTGCCTGCCTCTCCTCTATCGCCAATCTTTTACCAATAGTACTGCAAGAAAAATAACAATAAGCAATCCCACCCTGTTCACCTTTAATTATGATTTCACTCACAAGGAAATGAGTGACAGCCCTGTTGGCATTTTATTCATCTCTGCACAAAAATATTAAAAATTAAAAAATAAAACTCCTGAATAAGGAAAGACCTAGCTTCAGGATGATTCTGTTTGCACATTATGGATTTTTTAAGTCCACTATTTTATTTATTTATTTATTTATTTATTTATTTATTTATTTATTTATTTATTGGTTTTTACAAGACAAGGTTTCTCTGTATTGTTTTCGAGGCTGTCGGTCCAGCCCAGCCTCGAACTCACAGAGATCCGCCTGCCTCTGCCTCCCGAGTGCTGGGATTAAAGGCGTGAGCCACCACTGGCCAGCTAAGTACACTATTTAAAAAATAAATACTTTCTGAGCACAAACTAGCTCTCGTTGCACTAACAGTTACCTTTCACCCTCTCAAACATTTGCAGACAAATCCCATGCCTTCAGGATTTCTGTGCCCCATTCCCTTACATACTAATTTTCTGCTTGACCTCTAATAAATTTATTTTAAGGGAAGTGCCTTGTATGTCCAAGTAGAATAATTTCTAAATGGTGGTATTTAAAACTTCTAGTGGGGAGATGTTAGGGTTACAGATTTTCTTTATTACTAGTAGGCTCCTTTTTTAAATTTTATTTTTATTTTTTGCCGAGCTGGGCATGTACCATACTTAGAAGGCAAAAACAAGCATGTCTCTGTGAGTTTGAAGCCAGCCTGGTCTACTTAGCAAGTTTCAGGCTAGCCATGGCTATAAAGTTAGACCTTGACTATTTAAAAAAATGAAAATAAAAAAATGTTCTGTAGACAGACAATCTAGAATTCAGTTCTTCTGAATTGCTAAGGAGGAGAGTTTGGATCTAGTCGTTCTAGCTTGCTAAGGAGGAGAGTTTGGATCTAGTCGTTCTAGCTTGCTAAGGAGGAGAGTTTGGATCTAGTCGTTCTAGCTTGCTAAGGAGGCGTCTCAGAGACTACTAGTTCTCACCCTTAAATCCTGACCCTGACAATTCCCATTCACATAGCAGAGCATAGTTCTGTCCTCCAGCCCTGGCGTTTAAAGTACATGCTGAGAGGAAGCAGAAGACTGGCACCGTCTGTGGTTTACATACCTCGGATGTAGCTGGCGTTGAAACCTTTCTTCTGGATACTAAAGTCACTCGAAAAAGACACGTGCATCTCATTCACAGTTGAGTTAAATGACAGGCCTTTGGCAGTGGCTCCACAAAATTTTGTCTGGCTCTCTCCATTATCAAGGGATACTGAGTCATAGATGCAATTGGGAGCTTCTTCAATGTCAAAGTCATTAAATGTTATTTGGATGATGTAGCCGGTAGGGGCTCGGAGGGTCCATGAGCAAGACTGGGTGTTAGGGTAGTCATTAGGGTAGCATGGAGAAGTAAAAGTTCCAGAAGGACTGGATAGGATAGTCCTGCAGTTGTCACATCCCCACACTGTTGATTGGAAAAGACAGAGAGATGGATGGAATCAGATAATGTACAATAAAACAAGGATACCGTTCACAGAAGACAATCAAACAGTAAACATTTTTTTAAAAAATCACTGGAAACTAAGAGGAAATGAAAGCATCTCAGGGAGAAAACGAAATGCGAAGAGCATTCCAAAAAGTACAGACGAATACACAATTTTAGAGAGCAAAATTTGAGATTCTGAGAACCCAGAGAAGGGTAGAGGAACTCTGTCATGCAAGATGCATAGGGGTCCTGCAGGTGCCATACATGGCAGATGATTTAAAAGAGCATATAAAGACTAAGGAGCCTTCAGGAGATCTCACTAAAGGTCACTGAGAATGCTAAAAATCTCTGCTTCAGAGAGACACTTCTTGGGAGAAAGGTTATAAAGCCACACATATGGAGTTCGATATTATAAACCATGGATATATACAAAGAGAAACTCTTGGGAAATAAATGTTGAAATACAAAGCAGAACAAAAAGCACATAAAAATTTGGACAGGTTATGTTAGTAGTTTTTTTCAAATGCAAATAACATCACTATTCCTTTTGTTTAGCATGGCTGGTGGTTATCACCTATGTGATCATGTCACTTACTCATACATTCAGCAAATATTTATTGTCTATTATATTATATCAAGACAGTCTTTATATGAAATATTAATACTTCAGGCTTAGATCTAAACAATATTGACAAATGGTGTGATAATTTCAGTTTTCAGCTTGACACGAGATAGAATCACTTGGGAAGACATTCCTAGTGCAGGACTGTCTAATCAGGAAAGTCTGTGGGGTTGCCTAGGGGATTGTCTTATTATGTTAATGGGGTAAAAGACCCATCCATTGTGGGTGACTCCATTCCCTAGACAGGAGACCCTGAACTATCTGCAAACATGGAAGGAGCTGAGGACAAGCATTAATCCATGCCTCTCCACTTCTTCACTATGGATGCAATGTGATCAGTTGTCTCAAGCCCTTGCTAATTTGACTTCCCTGCAAGATGGAACTATTAGCTACCATAAACCCAGTCTCCCCCAAGTAGCTTTGGTGAGGGTATTTTATCACAGTGACAGGAAATACAACTAAGGCAACTAGTGACAAAGGCAGGAAGAAGAGTAAAGCAAGGCAAAGATATGATAAATGAAAGATAGTATAGTTCTCCAAAGGGGATGCTTAAACAGAGATCGTACTGAAGTTAGCAAACATGTCATAAGAGCTCAAACAATTCAGTCAAAGGCACAGCACTCTACTGAAGAGAGTTTTTAGTCCCTGACATTGAACTGTCAGTTCCATAGGTCAAAGGCTAGGTCTCCTCTACACACTTCTGTTTTCTCAATGCACCAGGGGAGCTAACAATCAATGTTAATTGAATGTAGTCATGTAAGAGAGTCTTGTTGGATACACAGGGAAATGCTACTGTAGCATTTTTCATAAGAGAATATTGAGGATCTTTTTGGTTATTCTGAACTGTGGTCTGGCTACCAGCTGGAATGAAAAAACAAGGTCTCCTGTGTCCTCATTTACAAGTGCTTCTTTAGAAAATACTCATGCGTTAAAAATAGTTGTAGAAATAAGCATAACAATATTGTGTGCACAACATTCTAGATAAATGGCTAGAAAACCAACACACAAAGTTTCACATAATAATAACTGTGTCGTGTAAATCACTTTCCTACATCTTTTACTAGGTGGAGCGGAATGACTACACAATTGTTTTTCTTGGGAGTGGCAGCTAGCATACACATCATTTATTCTTCTATGATACATTGGCACATTGTCAAAGGCTGAGACACGTTAGCCTGCTGAAGGCCGCTTTTCCCTGACTCTATTTCCTGGGTTTAGCTTGTGTTTTGTGAATTTTTTTGAGCTCTGTTGCCCATCCAGTAGGCCTAATCCTCCTGCTGTTTTTTTCAGAGTCTCTGACATCTTGATCATGGCCAAAGACAGAAGGAGAAAACAAACTATGATTGTCAAGTGTCTGTCCAAACCTTCTCTTATCTCTCGCTCCCCAAAGCATCATGTAGCACTACCCGAGAGAGGTTTTGTTACTTATACTTGTGGTATTATTTGCTCACTGCCTGTCTTCTCCCATAAGTCTATAAACTCAACAAACAAAGGCCGCTTACTGGGCATGTTAGCCAGGGTTCCGGAAATACCCCAGGGTGTTCCTGACACATGAGACATCAGTGGTCAAATTTGTAAGGACATAAAAGAATAGCTTAAATGACCAGAATGTGTCTAAATTAAAGAATGACTACACACAGTGTGTAAACCCAAGTCAAAGGAAATGCAAGCCTGAAAAACGGGTGAAGAATACATGGGCTGTGGCACGTCCCTGGATAGGGTTCGGGGCTCTTTCTTGTAATCAATTCATGCATAGCAGTGACTGAGATGACTGGGCCTCTCAGACAAGTTGAGTTTCTTTCACTGAATCCCAGGCTCAGAAGAGAAAGAAGTCACCCTAGCCTATAATTTATACACAGTAATAGACATCAGAGTTTTTAAAAAGGAAAGCCAAAAAAAAAAAGAGAAAAGAATTTTAAAATGCAAGCAAACAAACAACAACAAATAAACCCACCAAGTCCCATGCTACATGAGCATGTGGACAGGGGCATCATTTATCTAAGATGAGATACAATTCCCTGTATCTAAGACCCACATAATATGCCATACTTCCTGTATCCATTCACCAAGTTCTTCCCTAAAAGATGAATTGAGAGTATGAAGAATTAAAGTTTGACTTGTAAAACTGGCTACATAGCTAGAGCTAGTTTTGAAATTACTTGTGGTGTGTGGTGTGGGAGGGGGGTGTATGCCATGATATGTCTGAAGAGGACAGAGAACAATTTTTAGGAATCCTCTTTCCACTGTGTGATCTAGGGATTGAACTCAGGTTCTCAGGTTTGTAGAACAAGTGCTTTTGTTCACTGAACCACCCTGTTGGCCCTTGACCCAAGTTTGTGCCTCAGTTTTTCCTCCTTTACACCAGGGATGATATAGAATATGTACCACTCATGAGGTTGTTGGGAGAGACACAGGGGTTAATACTGGAGCATCTTGGGACTTGCATAAAGCATATGGTGCTTATGTTTAAGTGTTGAGTATCATTGCTCATTACGACAGCACAAAATCTGTGCATAATTTGCAAGAGTTCAAATAGCACCCACATTGTAGACTCTCTTTAGCCCTCAGTCAGTAGTTGGGAAAAGAGACAAATGATACAGCAGTATAGAGAATTAAAATTACTTTTGAACCATCCTTCCACAAGACCCAACCTCAGTAAACAGACAGCATCTCCAGATTGCGCTATTGCAATGCCATTATCTCAGTGGACAGAATGCCCCAGCAATAGCAATAGCAATATATTTATTAAAGTCACAAATCACTTTACTATAAATGGATTTTGCTACATATTTTCTCATTCAGCATCATAACAACCAGGGAAGTTATTCCCACCTCCATCTTTGGTTGATACAAAAACCACTCACAGAGATTATGTAACATGCTCAGGGTTATAGTGCTAATACACAGCACAATCAAAATTCAAGCCCATTGCTCTGAATATGTATTTTGTTCTGAATATGTATTTTGTGAAAAACATATGGGCACAATGAAAAGATGCAGGGCAAAGTGGAATGTGGAGATAGAAATTATTAATGGCAAAGTCCCAATTAGTAGTGTCATTGCCTAAAATGAATATATTTCAAGAGATTCACTTGAAATGGCCATGGAATAATCAAATGCTAATTGATTCCTATGCTATGAGCTATCCCATTAAGAAATTAACTTGGGGCTAGAGAGAGAGTTCACCGGGGAAAGTGCTTGCTGCGCAACCATGAGGCCATAAGTTCAGATCCACAACATCCATGTAAAATCTGGCTACAGCAGCATATATCTGTAACCTCATATGCTAGTGGCCTAGAGACAGGTAGGTCATGGAGCCACATTGGCCAGTGAGTCCAGCTGAAAGGGAAAGATTCATTTTCGGTGACAGAAGTTATAATTTGGAGAAGACAGGAAAACCCCCAATATCAACTGATGCATGTGTGCACTCGTACGTACATATACATCCACAGGTATGTCACACAAGTGTGCACGCACACACACACACATACATGTATACAAGAAATGAGTTTATTGTCTTATAGAAAAGTCTTTTTAAAAAGCTGGCCACTGAAGCAGTCACTGAGTGGGTCTTTTGTAAAACCATGGCTAACATGTGTCTTTAAAAATCTCCCGAGTAAGTCTCCCACTTACTGTGTTCTCAAAGACATACACAGTAATGTGTTTTACACTCTGGTTAATAAAAGAAAAATGTTTTCAGGTAAGGTAAACAATAACAAACCAAAACACACATTTAGCCCTGTATATGCACCTAAATAAATGCCCTCCACTAACTTGCCTATACCATACAAAAACTTAATCATCTCCAAAAAACCTGTGTGCCCAAACTTTTCTCAAATTGCATTTGAGCAAACACTTATTGGCTAAATAGCCAATATCTTTCAAAAATTTAGTTAAGTTTATTCATTTTATTTTGTGTGTGAATGTTTTGCCTGAATGTACATATGTGCATCATGTGTGTGTTTGGTGCCTGTGGAGAACAGAAGAAGGTATTGGATGCTCTGGAACTGCAGTTACAGATGGCTGTTGAAACTATATGGGTACTGAGAATAAAACCCTGGTCCTCTACAAGAGCATCAATTGCTCATAACCACCTAGCTATCTCCCCATTACCAATGAGTATTATCTTAAAATTTTATTTTTTTAATTTCATAGATTTTTATCCTTACTCTCTATGAAATCCAAAACGCATGTTCTTTAAATATTCACCAGATGGGAACTTTTGATCCCAGTTGTTCAATAAGTCAAGTTAGAAATCATTTGTAGTTGATTTTTAAGATCTCCTTTATCAATACTATGCTAAATTGTAAGCAAAATCCAGGTGTGCTGCACTCCCACTGATAGAGAGTCTGGGAAACAGGAAAGAACCTAAAAGATAGGCATATATGCATAGTACCCAAGACAAGAGGATGGAGACAAGATCCCCTGAATGGATGGGGAACACGGCGAGGGGTGGGGGGAGTGGGACCTGGGAAGAAGAGAGGGGGTAAAGAGGAAGAGAGTTGGTCATGGGGGAACAGGAAGTTGAGGGGGTGGGGGTAGAATAGGGAGAAGAGGGAATCATAGGATCGAATACAGATCAGGCACCAGAGCGACCTCGAGTGATCTAAAGGGATAACACCAACTGGCAAGCTAAGCAATAGTGGAGAGACCACCTCGAATGCCCATTCCTGATAATGAACTTGATGTCTATAACCATCCGGGAGCCTTCATCCCATGACTGATGGAAGCAGAGGCAAACACACAATTAATCACTGAACTGAATCCAAGGAACCCAGTGACAGAGAGAGAGGAGTGATGAGCAAATTGGCAAAGAATGGGCTGGCAAAACCAGCAGAGACAGCTGATCTGAACAGGGGAGAGCTCTTGGACCCCAGACCGACAGTGGGGAGGCCAGCATTGGACTGATCTGGACCCCCCAAATGTGAGTGTCAGCGAGAAGGCCTGGGCAACCTATGGGGCCCTGAGCTGTGGATCAGTGTCTATCCCTGGAATACAAACAGTCTTCGTGTGCCTATAGCACAAAGAGGGATGCTCTCTCAGCCTGGACTCTACCCAGAGTGAAATGACAGACTCTAGATATCCCCTATGTGGAAGGATTTGGCAATAGGGTGGGAGGGTGGGGGAGAAGGGGAGTGCGGGAGGAGGGGAGGGAGGGGGAACTGGGATTGACATGTAAAACAAGCTATTTAAAATTAAAATAAAAAATGATAAAAAAATTATGAACATGAAGAATCATGAAACCATTCATCTGAGAAATACAATTCATATAAGACAATAGCTACAATTTCTGGGTAAAATCTTTAAATATGAGATGTCTGTAGGAATGCTTACAAATATGTATGTCTTTATGAAAGCATGACTTGATTCAAACCTGATAACTTTTGTTGACTGTGAAATGTAAAATAGTGATTGGGCATACAACAAACATTGAACCTGTACTGTCTTTTTATACATTTCCTGAAAGTGAAATCCTCCCACCCAAGAAATAGTGATGAATGTTGTTAGGGAAAGTGTTACGTCTTTCAAATTTGAAATGAATCTAAAATGAAGGTATTGTAATTACCATAATGTCAATAATATAAATATAATAAATCTCTGAAATGTTTATTTAAAAAAATCCAGGTGTGAAGTACACCTGCAGTCCCAGCATTTCAGAGGCATTGAAGTTTAGAGTTCAAGGTCATCATTGGCTATGTAGAAATTTCCAGAACATCCTGAGTTCCATGAGACTCTATTTCAAAAGCAACAACAATAAGGCAATAGATACATAAATATACTTAAATATTATTATCTGAGTTCTTGGCTAGATGTAGCTATGGATTTGAGAAGATGGCTAGGAAAAGTCATCTCCAGAAGAATGCAACTTAAGTTGCCCTGCTTCATTCATCACTTTAAGTCATTGTTTGCAGTATTTGTGGTGATAAGTCAAATTGCAAGAGATTTTGAGCTCATTTCATGCTTTGAAGGTTTAAAATATCTAGTAGCTATGGCTGTTTCCAAATATCAACCCTAAACTCAACCAGGAAGTTGAGAATTCTAGTGCCAGTTCTATCATCAAATGGTCAAGATAGTCACGTGTTTCTCCAGTTCAAGTCAACAGCTGCCAGAAGGAAGTAACATCGATGGAATGTAAATAACACTCTAGATGCTGACATGACCTGAATGTTGATAACATTCAGAATGGACAGCTTCATCAGAGCAAGTATTTAATTCATTTCCGACTGCTCTGCACATTTTCAGGACCAGAAGGAATCCGAAGGCAATCTGGCTGTGACATCTGTGATTGTGTTAATGTGACAGACTTGGCAAGGGCACAGTCCACCCTCACTGTTCTCCTTAAGCTCTGCTTTCAGAGAGAGCATTCTCATCTTGGGGAGGATCTCAGGCACACCAGGCTGATACTGGCCCTTTTCATATTGTCCTGGAGCTCCCCGCTGCCATGTGACACTACCACTTCACTCCCACACCCTTATGACACCGGTCCCCCCAAAGTTAACCAGATGATTGTTTCATTTCCTCTTGTGATTATTCAGCCTCCAAAGCTCTTTTGGGAACAGCATTCATAGGAAGTTATCACAATGATTTAAGCATGAGTTCAAAAGGAAATCATTTACTTGGATCGGTTTAGTCAGGTTTGACGCGAGAGAAACCTAGGAAGATATGGAACTGAAGGTTCTCTGATGGGGCAGCCTTCAACTTGGTAATGTTTTCAGTGTCTCAATATATTCCCATGCACTCCACCCTCAAAAACATCTTGGCCTTCTGTAATATTGCTCATGTTTCAACTTCCAAACTTGTCTACCCTTAATCACCTTGTCAAGAGGACATTCCATACTCAACAGCAAAAAGCAATATTTCATTAAGCAAGTGAACTGTTATCAATCCTACTAGAGTCAGCTTGTTCTGGAGTGGCACTGTAGATCCCTTAAAGGGAATTAGAAACTCAAGCAAACGAATATGCATATGCACACCCATGTTCATTTTCACAGGAAACTCTTCTCCCTCAAGCAATGGCTGAATCTTTCCTGTCTCTCATAAAAGAGATAACTTGAAACAACATGAACTGAGTGTTATATTGCTTAATCTACTTCTTGACTAGTATGTTCATGCACATCCCTTGCCCATTCATGTTCATAGCCTGCAAACACATAACTCTGGATTAATCAAGTCAAGAGTCGTCTACCAGCTAATTAATTAGCTTTCAATACACTGCTGGAGAGACTGTATAAAACCATGATGACTATTCATACTGAAGTTTCCAGTTTTATATCTCTCATGCTGTATGAGCCTGATGCCTTTGAACACACTAGCTTACGAGTCTTTTCCCTCTTCAATCCTACTATCTCCTCCTACCTTCTCAGCCCCCACAGCCTTCCTTTACTAGTCTTCATCCTACTGACCTTGTTATTGAGAGTGTGGTCCTCAGGCCATCAGTAGTGGCATCATCTCTGACATTAAGAATCGCCTAAATAGAACTTTCAGGTTAAAATTTTCAAGCAATTCTAAAACATGCTCCTTTAAGCAATAGCATGAGGCATGCTTGCTCTGAAAACAACAGAAATCTACAAAACTCTCTCACATCTAAGGTTTGGGGAACACTGCAGAAGAGAGGGTGGAAAGATTGTAAGAGCCAGAGTATCAGGGAGCTTGCTGCAAGATGGTGTCTCCTTGTAACGCCAGAGGCTACACCAATAAAGTCTCGACAACATGACTGGCCAAATGTGAGCTGCACAGGGATGACACCAATGGACATGCCAAACTGGACAGGAAAATCCCTGTACCGAGAACAAAAGGCAACTGATGAGCGCAGGGAATGGGAGACGTGATCCTCCCCAAGGAAGAGCATACCAATTGGTATTCCAGTGTCGAATTGTCAGACCTGAAAACATGCATACAAGTGACATTATGCAGACCAAAGCAGGTTGTCTTTAGGGATATATATGTATAGACATATGTGAATGCAGTAAGAATTAATTTTAAAAAGAGGCTATGAGTTTGCAGGAGATCTGGGGACTTTGGAGGAGGAATAGAAAGGAAGAAAAAATATCGTGGTTATATTCTCAGGAATAAAACTGAAAAAGAAAAAGGAAACAACAAAAATATCCCTAAAGTTGGACCAAAGGAAATGGGTGAAAATAGATATAGTAAGATTTCATTAGAGACTACAGAACAGCTCTTCTCATCAGTGTGGGAAATGTCTGCAATTAACTCCTCCTTCAGTCACAAGGACAAGGACATTATCGTCTGCTCGTGCTCTTGAATAAAGGATCTGCATCTCTTGCTGCAAATTCTGGAAGGAGGGGATCTAACTAATCAGTTACGTACATGGCTCGGCTCCTTCCTTCAGGGTAGGGCTCTGCCCACTGGACCACAGTTAATGACAATCTCCAGGCACAAGACTACTCCTGAAAGAGTTTCCTCTGCAGCCCTTATTACCATATTTGCACAGCCTGCCCCCCGGGGTGGACCCCGACCTGATGGGAACCAAACCACAGACTTCCTCAGTTAGATTTTCTTTCTGAGAAGTGGGAGATAGAGACACAGGTCATTTATTTTGTCAGAGAATAAAGCTGAAGGGCTGGCCAAGAAAAGGCAGTGAGGGTGTCCCCAAGGGAGGGGACATAGAGAAAACAGATGACAGCAGTCAGACCTGACAGGCTGACACACTCTATGTGCAGCTAAATGTTCCTGCAGCCAACATCCTCCCAGGCACCTCTCTCTATCCAGCTCTTTCTTTCTACGCATTCTTCCTGCATGATCTTATATGAGCAAAGGCTTCCATGGTGTTCAGATGCCAGCGGCATACATGCTTACCCTCACCCTTGCTTGCAATGTTTGCTAGACATCTTTACTTGGATACCCCACAGGCCCAACAATCCAAACGCCATTCCACAGATAATTTGTTTTCATCTTCTCTGATACTGTTAGTAGCATGATAGACACCCAAGCTAGGACTCTGTATATCTCTTCTCTCTTTCTTTTCCAACATTTCAAACATGTTATCATTTATTTTATTTGTGGTTATCAAATCCACCCCTTCATCTAATTTTCTTTTATTACCACACAGGTTAAGTTTCTTATCTTTTTTCTCTCAGATTAAGTTCAGCAGCCAGTCTCACAGTCACTTAACACTCTTGCCACCTCCAAGTCACCATCTGTATCACTACCAGAAAGACCTATTAAAATTCAAATATAAATCTGAGTTTTTCATCTCTATCTCTAAAATGTTTGATTGGAACAAGTGAATAACATACACAGTACCTCATTTAGCCCTGTTCTTACTTCCATCCCCTACACCCACTCATTCAATAAATACTTCTGAAACCTCTATGTGTCTGTAGTCCCAGGTTCTGAAAGTACAGTAACATATAAGACAGCATCCCTGACTATATGGGATATAAAAACTGTTGAAAGTTATTGCATAGACATAGATAGATAGATAGAAAGATAGATAGAAAGATAGATAACAGGTAGTGAAATGACTCTAACTGAACAAGTAGTTGAGTGCAATAGTCTATGTTTACATTTTGGAGAGTAGGTGACAAGATCAGATGGCTGATGAGATGGCTCAGCAATTCTGAGTACTGGCTTCTTGTTCGGAGTACCTGGGTTCAATTCCCACACCCACATAATGGCTCACAACTGCCTATAACTCCAACTACAGGTGATCTGGCCACTTTGGGCACTGTACATACATGGTACACAGACAGGCATACAGGCAAAAAAAACCATACACATAAAGTATTAAAATTCAAAAGAAGAGAAATGGTGCCATGGTGTTTGTGGTGTGACCAGGGGCAGACCATCTATCAGCACTTGTGGGACCCTGGATTTGATCCCCAGTATTACAGAAAAGAAAAAGCAAAGGATAAGGGAAAATGAAGAAGGAGAGAAAAGGATTAAGGGATGGAAGGAAATATGTCTAACAGATTAAGTAGAAACCTGAGACAGAAACATGGATTTTTGGAAGTGGGCCAAGTAGAGAGGAAGAAAGGAGAAGCAGAAAAGTTCTGGTCAGTGCGGTTAGCAAGGATGACGGCCTGTGTGTAAGATGGAAGTTGGACTGTTTAGGGAACAGAAACCCGAAATAGAGTGTGAAAAGTGGTGAGAAACAGGGAATAGACAACAACAACAACAAGTCAACAGAGGTAGCATTTGTAGGACTTTTGCAAGCCCTGCATCTCCAGCAACATCAGGAAAATAAAAATAATAAATAGGGTTTAATTATGGGAAAGTAAAATGCTCAGAGCTTTCTTTAGCACCAATTGCTTTAAATTTCCACACAGTTACATGAGCACACTGCTACCAGGGAATAAAATGCTTTTGACAGTCACTGCCACCTTACTCTGAGGACTTGGAAGATGACAAGAGGTAAAAATAATGACCAGCGACCCTGAAAATCTGCTTTATAAAGGAGATGGTGGTCTCAGTGGTGGGCCACACTAGTTTCACAAGGACTCAACCCACTAAAGCAAAACCTGGCCACTAAGAAACAGCAAAGTAACATTCAAGTGTTCATCAATGGTCTGTCGTACTTATCACCTGTGTGTTTTGTTACCCACTAAGAGAGACTGGAGAAATCTTGGGAGACACTCACCTAATGTTCATGTCACTTTACTTCCTCAAAGAAAAAGAAGCTTTACACATGAATTATGTCTAGGCAGCATGGAAGGGCCAAACTACTTGCCTGAAAAGGATATTGTCAAATAGCACCTCCATAAGTAACAATCCTGGGCTTCATAAAAGTTCATTGCTGCTCTTAATACCCAGGACAGCAATGATGTCATTACTGACTACATAGCATATTACCAATTCCTGAGCACATGAGTTGTCCACATTGGAACTATTCTTGGCCTACAGTGGGATGCTCAAATGTGGCATCTGAGAGTTCCTTTCATTGTAATTGTTATTGAAGAGCTCAATTTGTTAGTTATATTCATTTCTACCACCTACCCATCCATCCATCCACCCATCTATCCATCCATCCATCCACCCATCCATCCATCCATCCACCCATCCATCCATCCATCCATCCACCCATCCATCCATCCATCCATCCATCCATCCATCCATCCATCCCTCTGTTCAGTTTTCTGGGTGCCTAATTTCATGATATTCAGTCTTCTTTTAGATGTCTTCACATGTGGTCAACAAAACAAACTTTAAGAGCTGATGACTGTTATTACTTCCTATTTGTTGCATGTAATGTGGTGTAGGTGATGAACCTGAAATTAACAGCTAGAGTAAATCTGGGGTTTGCACATTTTCCTTCCCAAAAAGGTGGGAAGGCATATGAGAAGATGGTAGTTGGTAGGATAGGTCTGGATGTTAGCTCAAGTTTTCCACATGAGCCTTTAATTTGAAGTAATAAAAAACCACTCCAGTTTGTGCATATAAATGGAATCAGTTTAAATAATGAGGGTTTAGAGAAAAAGCAAACTGAAGGAACAATTGATAAACTTTCTGTCTCATTATGGAAAATTCCTTTTTGCAAACTTCTTAGCAATAAGCTAGAGCTGGTACAAAAATTCTGTAATACAGATCTTTTAAGTAGAATTTTTTTCCAGTATGACCATTCTATACATGAGAAATTCTTGTTTAAATATGCTATCTATTAGCTTTTATGTATTATCAAAATCAATTACTTTAAAAATATTTATATAGTATTAACTTCCCATATATATCTCAACTATATTAGCTGAGTTCGTTGTGAAAGACAAAAGAGAGAAAAGGATGATTTTTAAATTTCCTGCACAGTCTCAGATTGAACTTCTGAAAGCCTCCTCTGGCTTTATTCTAACTGTATCACAGGGCCTAGCTGATACCAAATATTTTCCATCACTGTGGAAAATCATAGTGTGGAGAACATAGTCAGGAAGCTGAACTGGAAACTCTCCAGATTCTCCGGATCGAAAACACCCCTTCGAAGGCACAGTTTTTAAAATCAGAACACAGTCATGGAATCCCTACCACTCTGTCACGAGACACAATTAACGGGCAGAGAGGCAGAGAAATTAAAATGACAATCAACAGCAGTTAATGAATGATTCTGCTCTCTCAGATGAGCCAAGGTAGGTTGGGTCTACTTGACACCATCTGTCACGACTGTGGGAGTTGGTCGTATTACCAGCACATCACAGACACTCTGGTCGTGGCTTTTCCATTAGCCCATGTTATAAGAGTAAGCAGCCACAGAAGCCTTGTTTTCCACATCTCAAAACAAAAGTTTCTTTAGTTTCTAAAACCCTGGGATGGGTTATAGGTTCAGCTATAGCACAGTAGAGCTCCAGTTGTTTCTTTGCAGGAAAGAAAATTGCAGAAGAGTCATGAGGAAATCTGGAGGTTCCCTAAGGAAAGGATCATGATGTACAGTTTATGAGGTCAGGAGGCAAGAGGGTCGTTTTGGAGTTTCATGAGACCCAGCCTATTTATGTTCATCTGTATACTTTGAAACCCTAGGTCCAAGTCCCGGAGGGACAGCCAATACAGGTTGAATACAAGAGAAGCTAATGGCAAGCAAACATCCTGGCTCCTGGGGTACGTTGCTGCTGCTCAAGAAATTTTCCACATCTTGCTAACAGTGTGTATTATGCTATTTTGAATACGGCTGGCTTGGAATTATAGAACAAGCTATGACAGATCGTGAAGATTTAAAGTGTGGTTACATCAGGAAAAGAATCAGCTCCCTTCTACTTAATATGGCCAAGTTAGTGTGTTCTCCATGCCAACCAGTTTGCTTTACAGAGAAACTAGTTTATTACTTTCATGGGGTTAACATGCCTATTAAGAAGCAGGCTGGACTCGGGTCTGCCACACCACTGCTGAAATGGTTATCTAATTGCAGGTTGGGAGACAGGTGATGGAGGTGCTAACCCAGCCCCTGGCAGATCATAGACATGGAGACAACCCACCAAATGCGCCTGCAGTCCAACTGCTTTCCCCATGCCCCAGGGTTCCTCCGCATCAATCCCAGGCCTGCAGCGAAAAAACACGCTTGAAAAACGTTCACAGAGGTCATGGAAGTTTATAATTGTAAGTTTCCAGGAGAGTATAAAAATCGACTTGCTTACTGTTTTCTCTGAGCCAGTTGTATTTTTAAACTTCAGGAAAATGGTGGGGAGACTTGCTCTAGTTGGGCAAGGTCACACCTGCAGGCAAAGACGACAGAAGCCAAACCACCAAAAGTGGGTGGGCTGGGTGGTCTACCTTGCAAACAGCCCAGCATGTTTCCAGTGAGGCCCAGGCCTAAAAGCAGAAGCTCCTCAGAGCCTGGGAAGTCTGGGTGGAGGCAAACCTCACTGTAGCTCGGAGCGAGCGTAGGAGGGCTCAGCCTCAGGCATCTGTTTCCCTTTCTGCTGGAGGAGGTGAATTCACAATTTTGGCTAAATCACCTCTGTGCTCTGGATTACATTTAGGTTTGTGGGGGTGTTTGCAGAAAGAAAAATATTAATAGATTCCTTTCATGGTCCCCTTGGAACATCAAGTAGGTAAGTGCTGGTTGGTATGAGCTTCTGGGTCAGGGCAGACTGTAGCACAATTCAGTCTCCCAGTTCTCCATGGCAGTAACACAGATGAGAAGAATGGGCCCCACGGCTTCCTGGAATTACACATCATAATTATGTGCTTGGTATGCTTATGTATTATATAGCGAGCTCGGTCCTATAGCAAGAGTGAAAGGAATTTTTTTTCAAGCAAAGGCAATTGGTTTCCCATATAATGACAAAACTGAGGCACATATACTTGTTTCCTTAGGGAGGGGCTTATGGTGCTGCTGATGGCAAAAACACTCTGCCATCAAATGTTCCCAAGAAAAGATAAGGAGAACCCAAGGCATGGATTTCCCACTAATGAATGAAAATAAATAGGTACTTACATGACAGGTCTTTCTGAACGCTATGTGCTAAAATGATGAGTTCACTGTCTACCCAAGGAAATCAATTACGATTTTCTCATTTCTAACCACTTCCTCCTTGTCTCACACACACACACACACGTGTGTGTGTGTGTGTGTGTGTGTGTGTGTGTCTAGATATTGAACCAAAGGCATTACACACACTAGACTCTCATTTGCCTTATGTATTTTGAGACAGGTTCTCACTAAGTTGCCGAGGGTACCTTGAGTCCACTTTGTAGCCCAGGCAGGCCTTAGACTTGCTACACTCTTCCTTCAGACACCAGAGTAGCTGGGATTAGAGGCCCTCGCCACCAGGTTCAGCTTCCATGGGATTAGAGGCCCTCACCACCAGGTTCAGCTTCCATGGGATTTTCTTTACTTTCTGGTTGTAGGAAGAACATGCCATTAGGCAATTTTTCTAAAGGATCGCCCAGATAATGACAACAGTTCAAGGTGGAGCAACTGTAGCTTCATTACAGAAAACAGAGCAGAACAAAGTGAACTGAAATTCCAATCGAACATTTGCTTTTAAATCTATAGAAATATTTGACATGCACATGATCTTGTCTCAAAGGAAAAGATCTTTCCACTGACAAAAATATATTTTTCTCTGATCAATTCTTTTTTTTTTGTCTAACAAGTTTCTTTTCTACAAAAAATTAAGTCATGACTCAAAGGCAAAAGGAGGATGAAGTACCTTGCTCACTATCTTACCACAAATATAATATGAAACACTTCACAATGAATTTAAAAGTCATCTCAAGTCCTTGGCGATGACATAAAAGACAATGTTACAAGTGATTGCAAATGAGAATTGCTGTGTAACTGGCTGGGGAAGATTATATTTGACCAATCACATCTCAAGTACACAAAAATCCCTTTGTATAGGAGACTGCATGCAGGACAGCGATTCTGGGGGCATCTCACCTCATTATTCCGATCTTCCGCATTTAACCATCTGCCCAGAGGACAGCTACATAATAAAAACCTGTAGTTCTCATCCACCCGTCTAAACTTCTCTAACCTGCTTCTGTGTCGCCCCAACGCCAGCATCTCTGCAGATGCTCTCAGCATGGAGTGACTCTATTGCTTGAGTGGAAAGAGCACACTGCCTGTCTGGAACTTCCAGCTCAGGGTTTCAGTGAAAGACACCACTGTCCTCCAAAGCACATTATTCAGTCATTAGATTTGGGCTGCTGGAGCGGGAGACAAAAGCGGTACTATGTCCTATCTCCCTCCACCATGTGCTCTGTCGGTGATGTCATTTTTAGGTACCGTCTTTCAATTCAAAGCACGGATTTTTGTACAAGTTCTGGTGATGTTAGAAGCCAAATAAAAAGTGCACATCCTCTCCTGTGGATCATTCTTTTCAGAAAATAAATTTTTAAAGGCTTGAAAGAATATCTTTATTTTATTATTTTATTTATTATTTATTTGGTTTTCCGAGACAGGGTTTCTCTGTATTGTTTTGGAGGCTGTCCTGGAACTCACTCTGTAGATCAGGCTGGCCTCGAACTCACAGAGATCTGCCTGTCTCTGCCTCCTGAGTGCTAGGATTAAAGGTGTGCCCCACCATTGCCCAGCTTGAAAGAATATCTTAAGCTCAATCATTCTTTTGAAACAAGACTACTAATAAAGGCAAATTTTAACATCCATAATATCTTAATGGAATAACCAAAATAATCCTTCTCTGATAGGTGCTATATCCAGGAAATACTCCTAGATTGATTTTTTGATAGATTAAAAAAGACAGAAGTTAAAAATAGTGCCAGGTGGTGGTGGCCCACACCTTTAATCTCAGCACTTGGGAGGCAGAGGCAGGCAGATCTCTGTGAATTCAAGACCAGCTTGGTTTACAAGACTTAGTTCCAGGGCAGGCTCCAAAGTTACAGAGAGAAACCCTATCTTGAAAAATCAAAATAATAATAATAATAATAATAATATAACAAAGATCAGTGGATCTGATATAGAATTTTAGGGGAAAGCTGAGAAACCTTACCCAATAAGAATGTTTGATATTAATCATTATGAAATCTTTGTAAGACAAGAACATTTTGTTATATATAATTAGACTTGAATTATGGTTGATTAGGGTATCACATTTTCTTTATGATCTTCTGTGGTTATTGACAGTAAGAATATAGAAGTTAAGAAACAAATCTTGGGCATAGACTAGGTGGGAACCCTTTGCTGTCCACTTTCTTTTTGATTCTTTGGGTTTCAGCCAATAAAAACGGAAGTAGAGGGGGGAGAGCAAACAGCAAGTAGCTATCTAAGAGATAGTAGTGGTGTTATCATGAGTTCACACTGTGACACTGGATGATGCCAGAACAGAGGCTCAGATTTCCTTCGTCCCACTGGGAGAGCCTGGAGGTTTCTCACACCAGGAAGGAGGGGAAGGAAAATAGAGACTATCTCAACACAGTGCTACACTCTCTCTGAAATTCAGGACGGTTTTCCTTGGCATGTTTCACCTAATTTATTTCTTTCTGGTTATTTTTTCCTTGATTAAAGACCATAAAGTCACAGAAAGAAGTCAAGTTTTAAAAGAACATCCTTCTAAAGTAACTTGTATGCTTTCTGGGTGTACTCAGGTGGCATACACACTTGGTTCATTTCTAAACCTCCAGTTCTTGGCATTCTACCTGACTTTCAAATACGTAGAAATTGAGAGAAAATGCCAAAATACACATTTCATCCACATGTATCTACAATTGGTAGGTATATATTGAAAGACTTCTTTGAAATAAGTCAGTGTTTTGGACTTGGCAGAAGGAATGATCAAGTTGGTTACATCCTCCTTCTGCTGGTCATAATACTTACATTGAATTCCATTCACAGTGGACTTACCCATCAGAGCATATTATGTATGAGATACACGCTATAAATATCAAGGAGAAGAAGGTTTTACTGTGGGAAAGACAGGAAGCCATGGGTGTAATGCTGTGAACCTCCTCAACAGAGAAGGGCCCCTAAATTAGACTGGCCTCTGACTTTGTTTTATCTTGAACCACCAAGACCTCTATCATCAGCAACAGCTAGTTTGTTTATTTTGTTTTATTTTTAATTGAAATATTACATCATCTCCCCCTTTCCTCTCCTCCATCTAACATTTCCCATATGCCCTGTCACCCATTCTCAAATTTATAATTTCTTTTTCTTTAATTATTATTGCCATATATACAACCCAGAGTCCATTTAACTTTGCTTATATGTCTTTAAGGTTGACCGATAGATATTGGATAAGCAATTATAGTGCTCTTCCCTGGAGAAGGCTAATTTTCACTCTCTCAGTAGTGACTGTCTAGCACTTCATTTAGGGGTGGGATCTCTGAGATTTCCCTCACAACATTGGCATGTGAACTGGTATTGCCATTGTTCAGGTTTTTCTTGGGTAGCCAAATTATTGAGATTTAATGGATGTCACATCCCTGGCAAATCTAGAACACAAAATCTTGTAGTAGACTTCTCCACTCTTAAAATCTTTCTTTCCTTCTTCTGTGACATTCCCTGAGCCTTAGGTATAGAAGTTACGTTGTGGGTATCTTAGGCCTGGACATCACTCCACATTCAGTTTTTCTCTGCTTTTTTACCAGTAGTGACTTTCTGTAATGGTCTCTGTGTTAGTATTCAGGAATCTGTACTGGCCTGTCCTTGGGGTTCTGACAGGATACGCCCTCAGCTGCAGCCCCTAAGAGCACCACTTGTGCACATCTTTTAAAAGGGCCCTACCTACCTCCCCCCCTCTCTTTCTCAATCTCTCTCTCTCTCTCTCTCTCTCTCTCTCTCTCTCTCTCTCTCTCAATCTCTCTCTCTCCCTCTCTCCTTTCTCCTGCTGCTCTTGTCCCTGGAGGCTGGTCTCTCCCCTCCCCCTTTCCCTTTTTATGATATCCCTTGCCCTAATTGAAAAAAAAAAAACCTCCACTTGAACTCTGCCACATGGCATCTTTCTCCCTTGTACCATTTTCTTTTCTTTTTTTAAATTACAACATTCTGTCTGTTGCAAAGGAAGCCTCTTTGATGAGGGATGAGAGATATACTTCTCTGTGGGTCCCAGGATAAGTATTTATAATTTGGGATTACATTGATTTAGGAAAGTAGTAGGTTGTCCTTCAGGATCGAAGACCTCACTAACCACAGACCCACTAGCCACACATTGTTGACTAAGTTTACTCTGCAAACTTTACAGCATCAGGCATAAATTCCTTTCTACTGAGTAGACTTTAAGTCCAATCAGACAGACATTGATTACGTCCAAGATAAGGTTGCCACTATAGCTTCTTTTCAATATCTTGCCATGCTGGTCATTATTGAGGCCCACAAATATCATAACTGGATGAGACTATTGATTGCCTTCTTCAGTTAATTGCTTTGGCAGTCTACACAACACCTTCTGATACTGACAACTAGTTCCTAGAAAGGAAGCTTTCCGGTCAGATCCGGTCAAATCCTCGAGTCTTATGTCCAAAATGCATGATGTCTTCAGCAATAGTGACTTGCCTTTAAATTCCAGAAGGCAACCAAGGGCAGCAAAAATAACCTATATTGTTTTGAGAGTCTCTTAAATTGCCCTGACCAACCACAAGGAAGGAAATTTCTCATGCCTTGTATAAAGAGATGAACAGGAATGATATGAAGGAAGAAATATAAAAGGGGGAGGGACTTTGACTTGGAAGGGGAATTAGAACAATACAGAAGGAGATGGAGGGAGGTGGATTTTGTATGTTTGAAAAGGACATAGGGAATCATATCATCTCATACTTACCTAAGTTACACATAAGACATACAAGTATACACACACATACATATAGTTTAAGTGAAGCTACATCATTTGGGTTGATAATGCTTCCCTAGTAACATTAGCCAACCTAACACTTAATCTGTTATTGTTATGGTATGAACCTGTTTCACCAACCTGTCATCTCAGCTTACAGGCAAGAAGGTTAAGATCCAAAGATAATCTACTGAATTGCCTAAGGAGAAAGTAAAATTAAAAATAAGATTACTGTGTTCTGAGGAGGGTCAATGAAAGGTCTAATGTTCCTATTTGTACTGAATAAAAACAGAGAACATAGACCTTAGAGTGCCTAGTAATTGGTCTTGCCAGAGTAGTTTAAATTATTATAACCTCCATATACAGTGAGAGGTGTTAATGCGAAAGTAGGTTTTTAATTAATCATTTTTGCTTCCCTAGTCTAGTCTGTACCCTAAAAGCCAGTGATGACATCTAATGTAGTTAGTATTAAGCACTAAATCACTCTCTGGTGGTGGTAGTGTTGGTGGTCATAGCTTTCACAATGACAACAACTCAATATTCAAACTTTCCCCAGAATCAAATGATTCAAAAACGCTTAAAGCTGAGATCATTCATTACTTAATCTTTATTCTAAAACACAGATTCTAGGGAGAACATCTTGAGCTTTGGACTTGCAATACAATCTTCTGCAAGATCTTCTCCTGTCTCCTTTTAGAGCAGGGGCAACATCATGGCTTTTGCTGTAGTTGCTATATGAACTAGTGATGCCCTACATTAGTCAGCAATGGGCACAGGGCTCCATTCCATTAATGAAGACAGTGGGCACACTGGAGCATAGGCAGATCATGCTTCCAGATCATCTGAGACTGACAGTTCACTGAGAGTATCGCTGGGAAGATGGCCAACGATACCCGAAAAAAAATAGTTCAAAGACATATTTCCTTCCTGGGGCATGTCCCACACAGTGACCAAACAAAGTGGGAGTACAAGGCCCAGTGCCCTCATCTAATCCAAAGTTCTCATCTGGCAAACCTCCATCTTGGAGTCTGGCATTCCTGGAATTTAACTTGCAATCTCTTGTTATTTGGATCTTATATTTAACTTAAACAAGAGGCACCAGGGACACTCACAAGAGACCTCTGCTCAAACTACAGTAGTGGAGAGGAGAGAGCAACTTAAGAACCAGAGATACGAGCTCTGATTCCAGTAACTACTTACAGCCTGGCTCACACCTTTCATATTTGAGCTTTACAGCTTTAAAATGTGATAGCCCTATGACTCTGACACAAAGTTTAGCCCTCTTCATTTTAGAACTCTCTTTAGGCCCAATGGTTTCCTTCAGACTAAGAAAAATGTTTTCCTTTTATTTAAAACATATCAGTAATTGTAATTTTAACAAACCCTAATCCACTCTCACAACAAAAAATCAGGATGTTTCCTTCAACAATTTGGAACACAGACTTTGTATGTTAATTTAATCAAGTGATGATTCATTGATTTATTGTAGAATTCTGTGATAATTAACACTCACTGTCAACTTCACAGGATTCAGAACCCACCAAGGAGGCAAATCTTGGAGCATGCCTGGGAGGGATTATCTAGATTCACTTAATTGAGGCAGGAAGATCCACCTTAAGTGTGGATGGCACCATGCCATTGGCTAAGGTTCCAGAGTGAATGAGTGACTAAGAAAGAGAGAGTGATCTGAATACATGCATTCATCTCCATCTGCTTCCTGGCTGTCTATATAATATGGCCAGTTTTCTGGACGTCCTGCCTCCATGACTTCCCCACCACGATGGACTACACTCTGGGATTGTGAGCCAAAATAAACCATTCCTTTCTTACATGACTTCATTCGTGCATTTTCTTGCATAAGTAAGCAATACAAGGATTCCTTATAAAGGGGAAAAAATCCCTACACTTTTGTCAAGACTGAATTTGAGGACACCATTTTCTTCTATGAAGTCGACCCATAAAATATTTCATATTCAAATATTGTTTTGATTATGACCCACAAATACATATTTCAAAACATATACAGGGAGTTAGTTACTGAACTAGGTTTTGAATTCACGAGGAAGCAGACACTTTTCCAAAGGTGTTACACATAATGAGGAAGGGTCTGGTCTAACAATGTGTGGACACTAGAAAATGATATCTATATGCCCTCCTATTTAGACTAATCTAAACATAAACAGCATCACCCTCTGACCCCATGAACAGTAACTTATCTCATGCTTGTGCCTAAATATTGGTTCGCATATCAAATCTTCTAACATGTTATGTCTAGTTCAATTATAAGAAGGCTCAATTGATCAAAGTTGGATTTGCATGTCCTTTTGATGTATCCTCAGAAGGGCTTACCAAATCCCATTTTAAAAATATACTGTACCTAGAGCATCAATCTATCACTCATGTTTGTTTTTTATTGAATTTCTGGTAAGCGGGTACTGTGATGATTCTCAAAACCTTAATTCCAGAACTCCATTACCATGTCACTAATGGGTTCAGAAAAACCCAACCACAGAAAACATAATCACAGTAGCCCTCTGTAAAGAGGTACCCGAAACCTCATTGATTACAACACTTAAAATGTTCCCCGTGAAGGTCAAACTCAAAATATATTTATGAAAAATAAACCTTTATGTTTATATTTTAAATCTCTTGGCCAGAAAAAACATGGCAGTTTGGGCCAGGGTATAAAAAGCTAACGTAGGATCCAGGAGAATGTTTAACTACCTTATTCAACTAGAAATTTGTCAGCACTTTGCAGCCATGATGAAGACTTCCCCAGAAACAGAGGTATCACATTGTGCTTTGATTATTAAAAGTTAACTAATCTGTCTTGATAGCAACTAACAGCTATCTTAGAAGGAAAATCTTCCTGAGAAGGATAAGATTTGACTGTTTTCAGACAGAATGTGGAACAGTACATTGTCCGCAGTAAAAGTCAAGACTCAAAGAGTTCTGTAGTCATTTCCACCCAAAAGCTGTAATGCATCGACAAGCAATGAACTACAGTCCACGTAGCACTGATAAAACCAAGCCTTCAGCCTGACGGATTGAGAAAGCTCACTTGGTTTGTGAGTCTTACAGACTGATTCACTTAGACTGCTGATTCAGTTTCCTATGCATATGGGATGGTCTATTATTCTCTAGTTCCTCTATAATGTTATTCATTACTTAGTACCAACTGGCCTATTAAAACTTGATTTCCTGAGTAGAGAGAGAAGCTTCATTATAATGATGAAAACACAGGTAACAGCAAATATACTTAACAACCTGACAGAGAGTGGACTAAGATCTTGATTAATCAGAGTAGATTCAGACATGGAGGAGAGGTCATTGAAAAGAGTTGCATAACAGCTCTGATTACTAGGTTTCTGGACTTTCCTTGACTGCTATCTAAACTGTATTTGTTCACCATTACTCTTCTCGAACCTTGAGTCTGTGAGCACAGGGGTTATGCTTCATTGATTATTGTATCTTGAAGGAAAAATGACTGGCAAAATGCCTCACCCTGAGAATTCATAAAAGATACATACATAATGTCACCCACAAAGTTTAGTTTAGACTACTCTACCTTTACTGAATGACTTCACTTTCACCACCTTGCAATTTAACAAAATGGAGGAATAGTCTACAACAAGGTCTCTTGGCAAAGAGTTTAATCAGCCTTCCTGCCCTATGCTGGTCCACTCAGACATGGACAATTTGTCCAAGATCATGCAACACCTTCCATTTTACTACAAACCAGAAGGAAAATAGACCCAGAATAACCTTTAGGCCTCAAAGCCCCTCATCAAAGACATTGACTAATGTTGTTTCCTCAAAACAACTTCCTTCATGTTGCTAACCTAACTCTAAACATAACTAATTTAATAGATTAATGTAATAAGCCAATTTTGCTGTCAGTGAAAGTCTAGCTAGTAGTTACATGTTTGACTGTTGAAACAGCCAAGATTGCCTATGTAGTAAGGGCAACTTTTTTTTCCTTTTTTAATTTGTTATGTTTTAGCCTCACTCTTGCTGCAATCAGGAAATATATTTTTAGTTGATGAAATTATTTGATCATAAATTTACATTACACAAAATAAACCACCTCAGAGATCAGTCCAGAACATACTGTTGGAAGATGGAAGACCTAATGTTTATGATATTCTGTTTCCTTTCTTTGTGCATGTCAGAAACACCCACTAAAAACTGATGCATTTAGCTGACATGTAAACCAAAAAGCCTATTTTTGAACTCATAGTTGACCATGCTGTGAATCACACTTCTAAACCAAAGGGCTAGTTGCTTAATATAGTGTTTAATTTTATATTTACAAACCAAACTTTGTTTCAGTTTTCCATTATGTATAAAATGTTTATAGTTATCAGGCAGTAAGTATGGTCAGAACAGATTTGACTTGGCCTGCCAAAGACATCACGATACTATTTTCAACTTTCTCACGTTTTACCCCTGTTATATCCTAACTGAAAATAAAGATAATTAAAGATAGAAGACAATTATTATTTTATTTGTGTGTGAGTGAAGAGGGAGGGACGGAGGAATGGACAGAGGGAGGGAGGGAGGAAGGGAGAAGAATAGACCCTTACATGCACCTTGCACATGTGCAAGTTAGAGGTTAGACTGACATGTAAGAGTCAGTCCTCTCATTTTACAGCCTGAGCCATCTGGTCAACCCAAGCAGTTAAATTTTTATATTAAAAATATTAACTCCTCAGTGAGTCTCTGTTACATATCTTACTCCCTTGCTACTGTGCTGAAAACCTTTGTGGTATGAAACATTAAAAATATAAAATAAATATTCTCTATATTCCATGACCTTAATAATCAATGATGTTTTCAAATTCTATTGAATGGCCATAACTCTGAACTTTTTTTGGAAAGACTGGATTCTCAGCTCTTTCCATCCCGCACTGTGTCCTTCCTATGTTCTAGCTTTCAGATTTTGGAATTGGTGGAAGAATGAGTAGTATCAGCTTGTTTCCTGACATTCCAACAGATAAAGAGACTTTCAAACATCCTCATAGGCATCACTTCATTGCAAAGTCAACTTGTAAGTACACTTTCAGATGCAGCTTGAGCATCACTGCTTGAAACATGATTCCTAATGGAAGGGGTATATGCACGCATGAGTACTCTAAGTCTCCTTCCTATGAACTCTTACCTATCAATCATTTCCTCAAACAGAATGGAGGCAGGGATTAGCATTTGCTGTTTAAGGCATCAAATTACTTTCACAGATTCATTGAAGGGTGAAATGCATGCTACTATATCACATAGTATCAGATGTCTAAAGAAACCATCATTTACCCAGTTCACGACAGAAGTTTTTTATAATTCCTAAGCCTAGAAAATTTCCTTTCTAAGTGCTAGCAAGCAGAACACTTTATTGTTCTAATTTAAAAATACATTTATTGCCGGGTGGTGGTGGTGCACTCCTTTACTCTCAGCAGTCGGGAGGCAGAGGCAGGTGGATCTCTGTGAGTTTGAGGCTAGCCTGATCTACAAAGCCAGTACCAAGACAGGTTCCAAAACTACAGAGAAATTCTGTCTTGGAAAAAAAGATCAATTGATTATTTGTTTGTTTCATATAGCTCAGTATTTTGCCCCCATGCCTAAGCACCATGTATATGCTCAGTGTGTGCAGAGCCCAGAAAAGGGCATCGGATCTTCTGAAACTGAGGTTACACATGGTTTGAGGGTGCTGGGAACAAAGCCTGTGTCTTCTATAAGTGTTCTTAACTGCTGACCCATCCCTCCAGCCCCGTTCAGAATGTTCTAATTGTCCTTCTGTACTGTTTTATTTTAAAAATATGTTTTAAGAAATATCCAGTCTCTAATGATTTTGCATGCGTTCAAAGGACCAGTCATATCAAACTTATTTAAGGTGATGTCGCCTGGACACACTGAAAGCACAGGTGACATAATTCAGAGTAGCATGGTAAGATGTGCTAAAACAGTAACATGTGCAGACTAAATAAATGAAGTATTCCTTCTGACTATAAAATTTTCCTCTGACTACAAAATTATAGCGAGAAGAAAATCCTACGTGCAGCCTTACACCCATTGAACAGGGTTTCCCCCAAGAAATTACTCCTTTTATAATTTTGGGTTCACATGATTTTTCTTAAATCATGTGAACAAAACAGCCAGTGACATCACCTGCTGGATAAATTTTTTTCTTCATATTTCATAGAGCAGTAAATCTCGAATAATAAACTCTATAAAGCACATGAGCTGGGTCTCTCCTACGTCTCTCTGAACACTGGTCCAGTCTTCCAGCCAAAAGAAAATCCAGGAGGCACTGTAACTATTCTTCATCAGACTTTTCTCTCGTGTATTTCATGAGGCATTTGGACAAGTTCTAGAAACAGAAATCCCGTGTTGTGAATGTCAGGAGCTGATGAACTGCACCAAGCTAAACACTACACAGTTCCATGGACCTTGTCCTTCAGTTCAGGGACATATATACTGAGAATGCCCCTCTTTCATATTTTGTTTCCTTTCATTAGACCATTTTTCTTAAATCTTGACATTCAGTGCTTTACTAAAACAAGTGAACTACACATTCCCATGGCTTTAGGCTTGTTCATTAAAAAGTTGTGGGAGCGCTAAAAAACTAAATGTACTTGATTATTTCTGTCTTTTCCAAAGATAACTGTAATATTATTAATATTCTCCTATTGTTCTGATTTTAAAATTTGTAATTTGTGAGGTTTGTAATTTCATAATCAAGAAGAAACTGAACTTAGATGCATATAACAAAACATGTGTCTTTCATGAGAAAAAGAATGTAACAAAAATATATCTTTATTTGGAAATAACAATATCATGTTACATTTTTAGTGAAATAAGTTCATGTAATATGTTTTTCATGTTATATTAAAGAGTTAGAATTTATTATTTATCAGCTTCAAGCTGGCTCACAGCCTCTACTAACAATCCTTAACCATATGCTAATTCCTTCCTTCCACGTACTGTTTTTACTCTTGTGACCAAGTCATTTTTTGTTTACATTCTTGATGACCATGAAAAATGAAGACACTCATTTTGATGACACAGGATTATTGAGCAAAAAAATAGAATAAGTGAAAAATGGATATACTTGTGAGAAACGCCCATCATGTCTTACAGAGTTAGCTTATTTTTCATAGAGCTAAACCAATATTTTATGCAGTTCAATATAAATAAGGTAGTATATTAAGCATAGGTTGTAATATCTATAAACTTAATGCAATGTGATGAATATTAGCTGTACTATCAACAGAAACTTTACCTACCCAAATATGTTTGTGAAATAAACAAAGTTCTATTTTACTACCTTAAAACAATGTTTGAAGATAATTTATGCCAGATGTCTACATTTCCATTTACTTTTCAATTGTTGTGATTGGCTATGTCATTGAGGCCAGATCATGTTAAACTTTCCTATAACATTTGCAAAGTTGTAAAGAGATTATTGCAAAGAGAGCATTGGAAAGAACAGGGACATCAGCTGTGGGACTTGTGAATGTCTATTTGTGTAAAACAACATCATAGCTGCCATTCATGATTTTATTAGGCAGCAACATACCAATTCTGAGCAAATTCGAAGACGCAAAAATAAATGTTTAAGTTAATGGTAGAAGCCTCCTAAAGTCATTAAAAATAATATATATATTTAAATGCATATATATCACACACAATATATTGTGTTCTAAGGATCAATAAGACAATAAAAGTAATCTGCATTTCCTTGTCAGCATGGGCGATTAAAATTCCCCATTTTGAGGAATAAACGCAGTGTGCTACAGAGTAAGTATGGTCTATTACAGCATCATGGAAATGCACCTCCTTGGAACACATCCTTAATATAAACTTGGCTTCTTCTCATCTTCCTCTCCGCACTGTTCTCCAGTCTCCTGGAGAGAGTTTTCCACTTGGTTAGGCTGTCTCTCTCCACTGGCCACAGGGCTCCAACACTCCCACTTCCATGCTTGCATTCCACCCCCCTCCATTCCTGCTCTGCATGTAGCCTCTTATAACCAGGTCATCAGAACCTGAACTGGGGGAATCTCAGAAAGTGAACTACAGACAACAGCGCTTCCTAGATTAACTTTAAATAGTGAGCCTTTGGGACATGGGGAAAGGAGTCCAGATTCTGCTTTTTCCATTTACAAAACAAAGTGTGTGTGTGTGTGTGGACGGGGCAAATTCAACAAGTCAAGTTTTTCAATGGGTCAATTCCTCTACTTTACTGTTCATTTGGTAAAATGCTCATAGAGATACGGAGTTCTCATTGGAATAGAATTAGAAAGCATATAGACATATGTCTTCAGGTCTAATTTAGCGGGATATGGAGATGGGGGGAGCAACCTGCTCAAAGTTCCATGATCACTCAGTGGCATATGGTGGGGATCCTGCTCACTTCAGAAATATTCAGGAACAATATTTCTAAACAAGCCACAAATGGATACTGTGATTTCCTGTGAAAGTGTATAACAACCCTACTAAACAACCCTAATAGAATTAATAATCCCAAAGCACGGGAAAATGAAGGAACGGCCAAGTCACAGAAGACTCGATGAGGCTAGCTCTTGAAACTTCTCTCTTACCACAGTGTGGCTTCCCCATCACTATAAAAACACCACTGCCACATACTTAGAAAACAGGGTTAACCCAAGGCTGTGTCGTTCGCTGTCTGGAGAGTTGTTTTATCCTCCGTGGCCTAACACAAGAAGGTTGCTCTTTTATTACATTTCCTTTTAATTTTTGAAGCTAGCTTAAGCATCTGTGTGTGCATGCATGCATACGTGTGTGCACACACATGTAATCCACAAGGAAGCAGAAGACAACTTTGAAGTGTTAATTGTCTCCTTCTTCACGTGGGTCCTGAGGATGAAGCTCAGGTTCTCCGGTTTCTGCAGCAAACACTTTCTTTACAACATCTTTCTTTTTAATATTGTTTTTTGAGACAGCTGGAACTTTCTACATAGACCAGGCTGGCCTCAGACTAACAGAAATCTACCAGCCTCTGTCTCCTGAGTGCTGGGGTTAGAGGAATAAGCTACCACACCCAGCTTCTTTTTAATTTTTAAAGATGTGCCTTCCTGGAAAGGTCCTACACATACTGAGACTATCACTCCACATACACACGAAAATGTCATAAGCTAAGCATTCCTGCAGTGTCTTAAAGCCCAAGATAGCCAGTGGAAATGATGTGTGAGCAGTATTCTAATTCACTGTGAAGCTTTATTGGAGACCTTCGCTAATTTAACAAAATCACAGGCTCTGCATAGTTAGACACATTTCCTAAGTTAACAACAGTTGCCCACTTGCTGAAGTTCGATTGCTTCACTAATTAAGAATTAACAATCTCTCCAATTATACTTGAAGTAATGTGGGAAAGACAAAGTTTCTCTCTTCCTCCCTGTAAACCAATTGGTTACCCAATGCCAAATGATCAGCCCTGAAAACATACATACAAGTAGCACTATGCAGATTGAGCATGCCATATTTAGGAATATATATGTCTATACAAACATGCATGTAGTAATTAATTTAAAAAGAGGCTGTAAATTTGAAAGAGACCAATGAGGAGTACAAGGGAGGAGTTGGAAGGAGGAAAAAAAGGGAAAAGATATAATTATATTATAATCTCAAGAATAAGAGAAATGGTAAATGAAGACAAAACAAAAAGTATAGCACATAAAGGGCTTCAGAATAAATAGAATGGGTATCTCTCTTTACATTTTATCTTAATTATGGAATAAGGATATATTCAAGATGAATTTACACAGTGTAGACAGGCACACATATAATTATATGTTCTGAAATTGTACATAACAATCTCTGCATGAATTCTTCCTCACTTTATCACTGCAATACCCCTATGTTTAATTAAATGCAGATACTGTTACTTGAATAAATACAAGTTATTAATGACCAAGAAGATTTGTACTTAACATTTAGTAAACATTTGGCAACATATAAATTGCTGAGGACGGACTTCTTCCTGTGAATGCATCTGTGTTTCATGTTGCTTCCTCTGAAAAATAATTCACAGTTGTTGGTGCGTCAGCACACCACCCCTTGTTAACCTAACTCCCACTTCTAATGTTCTTCATTCCACAGATGTGGGGTGACTTACAGGGAGACAGCCCGGTCCCGTTGTGTGCAAAAGCTCTGGTTAATATTCAGTATTTTTTATTAGCAAGGTAAAATAAGAAATTCATTAAGCACTACCCATCTATGCCTTATATTTGAAGACATCTGTGTCTGTGGAGCAGAAGCCTGAATTCCCAACACCGACCACACCTGCAATACAGATGTGCAACAAGAAAATGCAGATGGGAATACTCAGTCTGCTATGTCAAAAAGCAATTCACTAGAATAGAAGGGGTAAGAATCACCTGGTTTCTAAGGTTTCCATGATGAAATGCACTCCCGACACAGCCATCTGGTATTAAACGCTAAAAGTTGCAATGGAAAGCTGATGCAGTTCATTTCACTGCAGATTTTCTTCTGAACACAAAATAGTCCTTACAGTGAAAACACTCTAGAAATATGGATATCTAGAAAGAACTGTCTACCATTGACAAGTATAAGAGTACTGTGTTAAAAAAATTTAAAAAAAACAGTACTGTGTGTACCTGGCCCTTGCTACTGCAAAAAGATCATGGTTAATAGCAAGGACTGTTAGCAACAATCCATAGGAGAAATGTGCTTGTCACACCGAGCAGCAGAGAACAGCAAATGGCCAGATTCATATCAATTCCCATTCTTGACAATGGGAAGGAGAGGAGGGCTTTTAACTTTTATGTGGTTTCTGGAAAGCTACAAAGTCATCCCTGATTGGAGAATGCTTAGCAATTCCTAAGCAAAATCCTGATTTCAGTGTGCATCATACCAATTTTTACGAGCTTTGGGTCTTCAGCTTCTTTGGAGGCATTCTCAATGCTGGCATGCTCCTAAAACAAATGTACTATGTATAATTTATGTAGGAGTTTCAGTCTGACCATGTCTTGTATCTACCTGCTTCGGTGGTCTATTGTGTTAAGGGAAGTGATCGTCCAAGTTAAAGTCTATCCTTGACAGAAGCATGAACTACCATGTAGAGAGGAATGGCGTACACCTGGGCAGAGAGAGACACCACAATCATCCAAGAGGGAAAAGGAAGAGTCATACAAAATGCTTTGGAACAGCAAACTTTTCCTAATTCTTTATCTTGCTATGGTATGTCCTTCCATGTTCCTGTGTTTGAAGCTCTTGGGTTAGCATCCTTCTTAGAAATGTCCATCTTGGGATTTTTTTTAACTTCCACCGTTCCATTTCTCATTCTCACCTTTGAAATACCATCTCTTGGTTTGTCCTTTATTCACCTCACTCTTGGTTTCTCCTTTATTCATCACAGTCTTTTCTTGCCTTCTCTGATTACCTCTTCCTCCTTTATCCCTAGATTCTCCTGATGCCCACCGTCCAGGTCAGATGCCTCATTCTTTTTATCCGTACTCTTTGCCTTTGCAGTTTCAACAATTTTCATGACTTCAGTTCCGTTTGCCACAGCATTCCTGAATCTGTGCCTCAAATGCCTGATATCTGGCTGGTTTACCAATTCTGCACTGGGAGCCACTAATAGCCAAGATAGGCGTCCTTGCCACTGATGTCTCCAAAACTCTGTTTCCTCCTGTTTCTCATTTCCTGGAAGTCTATTCTATCTTCTCGTACATTAAATCTCACTCTTTCTAATTCTGAAATTTTTCTTATGGCTCCTCCTATACAGCCTGATTCTTAGCACTTACAGTGTAGACTCTAAGTTTCTCACCTAGATGCTTTATTCTTCTCTCTTCCAAACTGTCTCTTATCTAACTTCCTTCCCCATTATTAAGTTTGCCTCCTGCTTGCAGGAAGGTTGCCAAGCCCACTAGCCTTTTTTTTAATGTGGGTGGGGATCTGATCTTTAGCTGTAACATTTATAGGGTAAGTACTTTATCCGCAAAGTCATGGTCCTAACCTTTTGGAGTTCTTCATTTGTGCCTTTTGTTTTCTTATGACTGCATTCTGCATAAGCTTTTTCACCTGCTAAAATCATACAAATTGCAACAAATAGATTTCTACATGTGTTGGTGTGCACTGCCAATTTTTAATTCATTCTTCTGAGATCTAGGATCCCCGTGTCTTTACACAACGGCACTTTGAGAGAACTCTCTCACTTCATTTTCCCTTCTAAAGTAGATCACTTTGAATTTAGTCTCATTACTTTTTCAAATGATTGTCATGGCTAGTCATATTTTGTAAGCTCAGGTCTTCCCCGGTGTGCATTGAAGGATGTTTATGAAAATCAGTAGAACTTTGACTATGAAAGAGAAATAAGGTGTAAACCAAAACAATCATAGAATCATGAATCTTGGCAAGGCACCTTCAGATTCTTCTGATTCAAACTGTGACCTCATGCCAGAGCCTCTCAGTGGCACTCCAGCCACCAGATTTTCTCTCTACTACCTGATGTTGCGGTCAGAGAGGGACAGCTAGAACAGGACATTCCATTGCGGGCAGTTTTGCTTTACTCTGGGCCAAGACATACTTCCTGGTAACCTTGCCTTGCTACCCCCAGCACCAGCTCTACAAACACTTGGGCTTCTCCTACTTGTCAAGTTTCAGACCCATATTACTGCTCTCTGAACAGAGTGCTATAGAATAGGTAGTCTGGATGACCTAGCTACTATACTCGTTAATGGTGAACAATAGTTTTGTTTTCTATTCTGTTTTCTTTATTGATCATTTTGTCCCTATCACTAAATGCTCTGCTTCGATTTTTCTGCCATTAACATGAAATATTCTTACTCTTTCTCACACTCCCCCTAAAATCATTTATTTCATTCTGTCTAGGGATGTTATATTTTTCTTTTAGAGACCATATTATTTTTAGAATTTCATGTTCAACTATTATATCTTACAACTCACCTTGAAACAGTCTGAAACTTCCACGGGATAATCAGACAAACTCATCAAAACCAGTTATTAGAAACACTTATTCCCCCATCAACAATGATATATATCACTTATACTTGTTCAGTTTCTATAAATGCCATCGTTTGACCCATTTAAAAATCACCAAGTGCATCTGAACTCAGAGGAATGACAGGGTAGACAGGTGGACACAATCAGGACAGAAGGCTTCTGGTGAAGTTCTTCACTGACACTGAGTTCTAACAGGATGATGGTCAAACCAATGAAATTCTCATCTTCTTCAACTCAATGAGCTTTCAACTTCCCCCATCCCGGACATGCTGGCAATTTCCTCATATCTCAACACTGACAAACCATAATGTCCCTAAACATAAAGCGTATTATCGCATATAGTCTGTGGTATAGCAGATATAATATTGGCTCCATTCTCAAAAAACAAATGAGACTATTAACCAATATTTCTTGAAACCCAGAGATTGTAGCAGAATGTTGGGAAAAGTGAGCTGATAGGTGGGTCTGTCTATAACATCCTCTTCAGTCGAGCACATGCTAGTGTGAGAAGGCAAAGTAGCTGACAGTCGAGGTCAACCTCAATATTTGACAATGCAAGCAATTAGGGGATAGTAAAATTATCTGTGGAGTCTTGATGAGGAACTGAAACAAACGGAGTCCACACAGTGCCCTTGCTATATTCATTTGGATCTTCCATTCCACCCAAATTTGTTCTCTGGGTGGTTGAGGAGTCTGTTTAATGAAACACTGACCAGCTTACACATTCACAAATGAAAATAGTTTACCATGACTTTTGTCAAGTCTTGCTGCTGCAGGCATTCTTTTGGGCTACCAACAAATGAGGACACAGAGACTTATTATCATTATTAGTTATGAATGTTCAGCCTTAGTTTAGGTTCGTTTCTGACTAGCTTTTCTAACTTAAATTATCCTGTTTCTCTTCATGTACATTTTGCCTTGGGGATTTTTACCTTTCATTCTGTATGTCCTACTCCATATCTGTCTGTCTGGCCCCAGGCATCTCCCTCTCTTTCTTGGTGGGGGAAGTCCTTCTGTGTATATGTTGTTTATTGGTTGATTAAATAAAGCACTGTTGGACAACAGGGAATTAAGATAGGTGAGATTAGAAGTTGAGGAGGATTCTGGGAAACAGAGGCACAGTCAGTCATGATGTAGGACATGGGAGAGGTAAGAGGTCGGAACCCTTTCTCTGGTAAAAGAAGACCATGTGGAAATACTCACATTAGCAGTTATGGGTTAATAATTAAGTCAGAGTTAGCCAATAAGAAACCAAGAAAACAGCCAACAGCTTCATAATTAATATAGTGCTTCGTGTGTTATTTGGGGGGGCTAAAGTGGTGATAGGACCAGAACAGAAATTCCACAACACTTTCTCCCTCAATCTCTCTCTCCTCTCTCTCAAGCCTAGATTCCTCCTCCTATTTAGTCTCTTTGCCTACCAGCCTCTACCTATCCCTCCTTTGCCGAGCTATTGGCCAGTCAGCCTTTTATTAGACCAATCAGGTGCCTTAGGCAGGCAAGGCTAAAACAGCAACCCATCTTTACATAATTAAACAAATGCAGCATAAACAAATGTAACACACCTCTACATAGTGAAAGCAATACTCTATTCCACAACATCTTGTGTCATGTACTTTCTTTCCTCTGAAATTTGAAAGCACATGACAGGATCATGTTCTTCTACAACATGGTAGACACTGGTGACAACCTGTGCTGTCCAGCTTGTGAAACAGAAATGTTGTCAGTCAGTAACTAAATGCCTTGCTACATTTACACTCAGTTGGCTAGTGTAGCAAGACCTCAAAAGCACTTCAGAACCCTGACACTGCCACATGTTTACCACTCATAGAGGCAGGATGAAAACCATCCTCCAGGAGGCTCATAGGCTACTCTGGACCACTATCCCTGCCATGAGGCTTCAGCCCTTTGCCTGTCTCTCTAAGAGGATAGAGGCTCAAGGATATTATCACTCATTCAGAGCCCCAAAGATATAATCAATGAATATAATCCAAATACCATCTTCTGCCTTTTGCAAAAGCCACCAATCTTGGTTCTCAGTAAATAACAATGTTTTCTGTGTACATGATATCAAAGGGCCACAGCAAGATTTATAAGGAAAGGAAATCATTTCCTAGAGAAAATGTCTTGGAATGAGGTGGTTCATTATGTGAGCCAGCAGAATGTCAACTCTGCTGAACTCAAGCTTCCTTCACAAAGGACATAAAAACACATCCCAGTAAAAAATATTCTGATTTAGTGGAGAACAGAGAGCCAGTGAGGTCATCAAGTCAAGAGTTTGTAAATTTTTCTTTTATTAAAGTAAAGGGATAGCATTTCCCATGGTGCAATGGTGTCTAATAATTATATATAACTAAATATCTGTGAATTGAATTAGAAGAAATATCACTAATATTCCAGTACTCTCTATGTACTCATGACTATGCTGGCAAGAAGAGTCCCTGCTGTAGAAGTTCAATGTCTGAACCTTTCACAACACCTAAATATGCTATAGGCAGGGTTATTTTCATAATCACTAATGGGCAGTCATTCATATTGTGATTCCTAATTCTGGTCCTTTTATAAGAATTGTATGTTACTGCCCATATTAATTTATGCCTTTTCTTTTTCTAAAATGCATTTTACATTTTAGATTTGACATGTTATTCTAAAGATTTATACTAAATTATCTTCTCACAGGGTTCTTACCACTATAGAATGCCATAGTCCTGCTGACTTCTAAAAATGTAGTTAGCTATTTGGAGGGAGACTTTTTTTCACATTCATTAAAAATATGATGCAACAATTAGACAAAAAAAAAGTTAACCAGAAAACGTGCCAAATTCCACATGCTGTGAATAAAGATGATTAGTTAATAGGGGGAGGGAGAGAGGTGGTAACACATATTTTTCTACTTAGTCACCAGCATACTAAAAATAAAAAAGCAGTTTACCCAACGGAGAGGAGTATTGCTTTCATCTATTATTCTGCTCCATTAACTCTGCCCGTAATAAACAGTCAATATTGTTACTTTCAATTTTTTAAAAAGAAATATCTATAACCATATTCAGTAAATAAGATTGAATTTCAGGTTTTATTTTCCTCAAAGTATGTAACATGAGGACAAGCCGATAGCATTTCTCGAAAGAATTTTGCATCTTTTCAGGGGGCCCTGTCATTGCTGGAGTCCAACTGCATTTTCCTCACACGGGGTGCTGACTGCACAACTTAGGCAAACACAGAACAGAAGGGTCTCTTTTCATTTCTGACTCTGCAAGATGAGGTCACTGAAAGCCTCACACAATGCCCATGGGCTGCAGGACATGGCTCGCTGGGCCAAAAAAGACACAGTGCTTTTCACTGGGGCTGGTCTTTGAACTGTACGCTTTAAAGGAGTCTTAGGATTCGGGGGAGGCAGGGAAGGGACGCAAGGGAAGAAAAAGCAAAGCCACTATATCTGTCTCTCTGACCTAGACGCAGAGGGATGGCAAAGGTTAGACCCTAGACGTGGAGGCCAAGACAATTGAAAACGCTACTTTGATAGGTTCATTTTTATTACTGTTTTCCACTGAATACTCTGCTATGTTCAATAGAATGTTACTAACAGCCATATCTGCCCTTACTCCAAATTCCAGGCAAACACAAGTTCTACTTTTGAACTCACACAGCAAAACCATTGAATGAGCCTTCTTCTGTAAATAGAACCTTAAGAAGCATTTTTTACATGGGTATGGATTTTACACCCTAATAAAATGATTAGGGGTACGGTTCAGTTCCTCCAATGTGTTATAAATTGAAAACATCTTTTCAAACTAGAAATATGCTTTAAAGTTGCAGATGGAAAAAATGAAAGAGTGTCTTGTGAATCCCTCCTTCTCAATATATCAAATTCACAATCAAAAGGCATATAAAACATGGTCAATGTGCAAGCCTGTAAATGGAATCACTACTATGAGCTTTTGATAAATCAAACTGGCGTCTTCATAGCCATATTTTAGTTCTTTTCCTGGAGGTAAAGGCCAGGCAACAACAGTTGAACACATCATCTGTTTCATGACTGAACAGCAGACGAAAGAATCCAGTGACCCAGGGCATTACACAAAAGGTTGGGGAAAGCCCTTTCCTCAATATGGTTTTCATGAGTAAGGGAAGACATTTCATGCTCACTCCCACCCCTTTCCAGCCTGCCTAAGCCATTTTGGCTAAGAATGCCATCATGGGGAAGGAAATGCTGTCACCACTTCATTTGTAACCTCCTTGTTGTTCTGCTTTCAAAATGATTGAAGTGGCAAACAGATAGATTCTCCCAGGAGGACACTTTTCCCTAACCTGAGTCTGGAAGAGACTAAAAGGAGCCCATTTCCATGGGCTCTGGGAGGTGGATAAAAGTGAAGCTCCTACAATAGGTGGCATCCATGCTTGCTGCCCTGCACTGAACTCAGTCCAACTCATGAGGAGCCTGTAAATGCCTAATGTTAAGAACCAGAGTACAGTGCTTAAATAAGAAAAGAACTCTTAGTGCAAAAAGCCTATTGGCCATCCATATGTCTCTTTGGGCTGCTCACAGGCAAACAATGAAGGCTTTTTTAAACAAGGATAGAATGCAATGGTTAGATAATGTATATTAAACTCACTTGCTGAGTTTTCTTTTTTTCTTTCCTTTTTTTAATTCAGGAAAGATAGTGATATGCCAGTAGATTGACAAGAGTAGATTTAAAAAATTCTGAAGATGACTGGTTACTTAGTAACCTATTATCTTCACTTTATGAGAACATTATCACTTTCACACAAGCTACCTAGGACAACATGCTCTTCATGCCTGCCTTTAGTTATTAAGAAATCATTTTATTAACACAAAATAAACATTTAGAATGAAAGGAGCCTGCTAACGGGAAATGGACATTACACACTGCAACTGAAAAGTCTTCTAAATTGATTGTTTCCTCCAAAAGATCATTCTCAAAGCCCTTGATTAAAACTTATAACAGTTTCCAAAATAATATATAATTATTCACTATGCTAACCGTTGTGGTGACTGATGATAAGAGCCATAATGCATCATAGGTTCTTCCTATGGAGTCAGACTCCACTGAAAACATTAGGTAGATTCACTTATTTCTCAGTGATCTGAAGAGATTGGAGTTCTCATAACCTCATTTCAGAGCAGTAGCTTTCCTAAGTGCATGCATCTTATAAGTAATAAACCAGTGTTCCAACACACAGGTGGTCTTCAGAGCCCACATCCTGAGCAATGTAGTATTATTTAAGGTAGTCAAAGAGGGTGTGCAGACATAAATAACTGAAGTATCATAAATGCTGGGTAACTCCTGAGGTAGTCAGGGGAGGGAGGATGGGAATTAAGCCATACTGGCCTAAATTCTAATTGCAATGACTAAGATTTTTAAAAACAGTGGCCCTCTGAAGTTTAGTTTATATGAGAATTATGTATAGGGCTGGTAAAAGCAGGCTGATGGGGTCCACCCCTGAATTTCTATTTAGTGGGTCTGGGATGGAGTTCCAAATTTTGCATTTTCACAAAGTTCATCCATAGTATTGTTCACACTTAAGAACCTCTGTTATATGGACTAGGAAGATGGTTCAGTGGGTAAAAGCACACATGGACGGACACACACACCACCACCACCACCACCACCACCACCACAACCACAACAAGACCACAGCAGTTAAAGGGGAGGAGGAACCACTGGTATACAACATTTCTTTGGAAATACTTACAAGTGAAGCATGGTGGAGAAATTGCATTGAGCACAATTACCAGGTTAAAATGAAGTTTAAAAATAACACCCCTCATTTGAGTTATCCAGGTGAAATAAATAATAATCACGCGAGGCTGGGTAATATTTTTGCATACGTGGCTCGATATTGGCAGGCTCCATGTGAATTTGTGTGTAAAGAAATGAAGGAATGATGACAGAGGACTAGGGATCAGAATCTGTGTCTAAAGAAATAAGGGAATGATGACAGAGGACTAGGGATCAGAATCTGTGTCTACAGAAATGAGGGAATGATGACAGAGGACTAGGGATCAGAAGAGCTGCACCCTTTATGGAACTTGTTTCACTACACATAATTGTCACTCAACTGGTGCTAAATTCAATCGGGCCTTATTTATCATAAATGAAAGAGAGGGGGAGGGAGAGAGGCAAAAGAAGGAAGGAGGAAGGGAAGAAGAAGGGAGGGAAGGAAGGGAGAGAGGGAAGGAACGAAGGAAGGAACGAAGGAAGGAAGGAAGGAAGGAAGGAAGGGAGAGATTTAATTTCTTTCTCTTTTTTGTTGTGGAGGTGGGGATGTTTATAACAATCTGCTGAGCAGTTGGTGAAATAAAACCTGTTTCTGCACACTGAAAAAGTAGCATTGTTAGGATTGATCATGTTTTATTCAACTTTAAAATACAGGACTCTTTCCTTTGAAGAAAATTAAGTTCTCTATTAGTTTTGTTTAGTGATCATTACCATGAAGTATTTAAGCTAAAATATTCCCTAAAAGTCAGAGGAAGAAACAGAAGGGATAGTGAGAAACTAGCTTTCAAATCTTACTTTTAACAGAAATAACGGACTTTCAAATCTATGGTTGTTTAATCCTCTATAGAGCAAGAAGGGAGGGGATACAAAAAAAAATCTGCGTTTACCACCAAGCAAGGCTGTGGGAGACAATCATAGAGAATGTTGTGCGATTCCCTTTAAGCGTCTAATAATTTATGTTCAAGCTGAGCTGAGTAACAGAACTCAGCTGCAGAAGTTTAGCACATTGTCGACAATAAGTGGAATCTGGTTTTTTGTACTGTTTTCCATACTGAGCTCAGAAATAACACTTCCTCCCGTGGAAAGTGAGTTCCTTTTGCTAAATTTGAATCTGGTGACTGTTTTTTAGCTTACAAAAAATGTCTGCTGTCATTTCTGTTCCTTCTAGAGATCAAAACATTATTTTAAAGGAATTCCTCTTTTTCATTTTTTGTCACAAAATTATGCTCCATTTACTTTGTCTTTTATTTTTATGAGGCTGTAAACAATAAAATATTTTGCAAAAAGTTATAACATCCCACTGATGGATGCATTACATCTGCAAACAACAAAGTAAATATCCTCCCAGAGTACTAAAGATGGGATCCTTGCCTTTCCTAATAAGACCAAGCTGAGAAATGATGCTTTCACAATACCCAGGATTTGGTACTGAATCATTAAATGATGGGCTTGGATTTCTCTGGATGTTATCAGTTTCTGAAAGAATGATCTATGTCAATTTGCCTTTAAAAAAATTCTTGACATGAAAAGCCTTGCGAATCTAAAGTGCGTGAATACACATGCAAACCCAAACGTTTACAAAGGGTCCCCAGCCAACGAAGTCACCCTGCCTTGCATCTGTCCCTACACACTGAGCCCTTCCCTCCCAGCCCCACTGTGTGACCCCCTCTGCAGATGTGATCACTTCAGACATGAGGTCTGTCTCCACCTAATAACAGTTCTGATAACAGATTACATCAGTCTCCCAGAATGAGTTTGTTCTTGCACCATTAATTTAAAAGCTCAGTGAACAGTCAGGGGGCACATAAGAACAAAACAACTTTGTTCTGTGTGCAGAGGGAGCAGGCGCTCTCAGTGTGACACCCATCTTGAACCATATTCAAAGGCAGAAACAGTCCAAAGTCTGAGAAACTGTGATACTGTAAATAACTAGGCACCATGAGATATGTTGACTGTCTTTCTAAAATTCTAAGTTTTAATGCCCATCTGTTTTTATCTGTGGCTTTGAAAATTTACGACTTGCAACAAAGATGAGAAATGGAAACGACACTTAGAAGCCACTTGGTAAGAGAAACCTTTTTTTACAAGGCAGGAGGCAAAGGAAAAGAAACATGTTTTTAGTTTGTCCTTGTTACCAGGTAGCGGGGTTCCCTTTGTGCCTTGTAGTATTCTTAATAATGGAATTTAAAAGTGGGAAGAAACAAAATGACTATTTTATTGGAGTTTGAGAGACTACGGACAGGTAAGCGGGTAAGCAAGTAAAACCTGGCAGCTCGTGGGAGGGACATGGAGAAGAGAGAAACTAATGATTTCTGAGTTGGAGTCTTAAACACCCAACTCACTGGTTGTGTTGAATGGGGTTGGAGGTAGGGTAAGGACAAGAATGTGTCACAATGTGTGGAGGGTCATGGAAATAGACCTTAGAGGAGAGGAAACGTCCCCTGAGGCAGTTGAACCTCAGTAGGACAGTTGCAGAACATCCCCTCCTGCCATATTTGTAGATCCTGTGCTTTTCTCTCTCATACTGTGCTCCTCACATGAAGCCCACGAGAGGCTGGGCTTCCAGTCTTTCTCTGCCAATCACCTTCTCTCACGCTGTTAATGATGTGGTTTTTTTTCTTTTAGTCTCTTCTCTCCTGCCACGTCCTGCTGCACTGATGCAAACCATCCCCCATCAGTGTTCCAGAGGAACTTGGGGAAAAGTGGAGTAGAATTGTTTTGAAGGTACATGTCTGAACAATTAGTAGAGCCAGTATTGTTAATTCCATTGCCTCTACTTTAATGTCTGCATGCCACCTAGACACATGTCTATTTTTCAAACATGGCATACCCAGTATTTAGTATTGATATCTTATTGCAAACCTGTGTGTTCCTACCTTACAATTTGTCTCTGTTAGGATTTCTATTGCTGCAGCAAAACACCATATCCAAAATGCAAGTTGGGGAGGAAAGGGTTTATTTGGCAGTTCATCACTGAAGGAAGTCTGGATAGGAACTCAAGCAGGGCAGGATACTGGAGGCAGGAGCTGGTACAGAGGCCATGAAGGAGAGCTGCTTATTAGCTTGCTTCCCATAGCTGGCTCAGTCGGCCTTCTGAGCAGGACCAGCAGCCTAGGGATGGCACCACTCACCATGGGCTAGGATCTCCCCCATTGATCACTAAATGAGAAAATACCTTACAGCTGGATCTCACAGAGGCATTTCCTCAACTAAGGCTCCTTCCTCTCTGACTCTAGCTTATGTCAAGTTGACACACAAAGCCAACCAGTACTCAACTGTAGTTATTTTGACATTGTTCATAAAATTATTCTGTATCAATGGAATCTGTTACTTTTTTCCGCTGTAGACAGTATTAAAGTATTGTGAATATCATTCATATGTAAAGCCTTGGTTTTTATTATTTTTATGCATACCTTCTAAAAACTAATCAAAAGATATAATAACTTCTGATATAGTCTAAAAGTTCTAGATATAAAAATTAAAAGTCAATTAATTATAAGATAGATAAGTTATATTTCAAATGTAAAAGTCCTTAAGTAGGAAGAGGTCTGATAAAAAACAAAAATTGAAACAGTATACAGTGTGTCTAAATAATGACATAAATAAAGAAAAGGGTATTTTAGTCTTAATTTAAAGAACAGGGCAAGGAGTTTTCACATATCCGGATAAGTTTTAAACTCAGCTAAAACATATTGATTCATCATATTTCAAAAAAAAGTGGTTCAACTTTGTTGCTTGGATTTTAAAATTATTTTCCCCGTGGAGATAATATAAAATTCCTTTATAACCCCAGGCCAACTCAAAACATAGCTAAAATATTAATAACAGCCCTAGGTCCCAACTCCACACACTCCCATGGAATTTCAACTCAGGATTCTGCTGAACGCTCGGTCTCCTGGGAGGTAAAAGGTGGGGCTGGGTAAAGGCCCCAGAGCTTCTGTTCTAGGAAAGAGGGAGAGAGGTGCCTTGGAGGCAGGGGCAAGTGACATAGGTCTCAGGGATGGCTCAGCCAGGAAAATACAGGAAGCCAGCTTCATGACCATTTTGAGACATGTCATCTCCAAGTCAGGATTCTCATATGATCAACTGCTTGAGAAATTTTCCTTAAAGTTAATACAGTTTTAGGTGGAATTGCCCATTTGTAATCACAGAGCAAAAGTATTCAAGAAACAACATTGTTCTGTACTGAATGTGTACAGACGTTTTCTCTGGTCATCACTCCCTAGGCCATATGCTGTAACTACTTACATAGTATCAGCATCACATTAAGTGTCATAAGTAACAAAGATATGCTCTAAAGGATGTGAGGAGGTTTTTAGTTATATACAAGCACTGTATCATCTTATACAACAATTCCATGTGGACAGTAATTGACAACTGCATAGATAGAGAGACAAAATTAGTGAAACTCACAGAAAATGGACTCTTTTTGTTTTATGCAGAACATAAAAATAAAGATGTGCCCTGTACCTTTAGGCCCAGTAACAGATATAGAAGAAAATATAAACGTATGGATAATTATAAATTATAGTAAGTCAGCAAACTATTATGACATTCCAAAGGAGATATGTGGGGAAATAGAGATCTGTGATAATACATGAGTTCTCTGTTCCTAATTTTAAAATGCTCTAGAGGGGTAGAAGAAAACCCCTACTTATCTGCCTAGCCTTGTTTTACATATTCCCTGCATAAGAAAGGGTTTGAAAAAAATGTCTTAAAGAAGGATATTATTAGGTTACATAGAAGCAGAGAAGAGTGAAAAACAGTATGGAAACATAAATGTATATGGACTGCCAGGATGGGAAAAATGTTTCCCAGTCTACTCATGGCCTAGATTATATATAAGTAATAAAAATACTTTTGAAAATACTAGTTGAATCGCAGGTGCTATTCAGTAAGGGCCATACCTAATTCAGAAATTAAAAAATGTCAACGTTCCTGGGCAAATCACGCAGTAAGAAATTATTGTGTGAAAGCGGTTTCTTGCTAGATTGCAATTTATTGCTGGATTGTCAATGCCCTCAGTCTCCACCTTCATGAAAGGCAAGACAAGCACCAAGGGCCTGCACTACAATGAAGTTCGTCCAAAAAGAAAAAAAGGTAAACAAAAGATGTTGAGCAAGGCATCAGCAGCGAGATAGATTTCACACAGTTGCTGCCAAGGAGGTGTCAGAGATAATCTTTGAAATGTTGATTCTGTGTGAAAAGAAAAACGACTGTGCTATGAATAACATTCGAGGTCAGGAGGAAGTTTAATTTGAAGAGCTTCCCTTGCTATAGAGAGGTCTACCAGTAACTCCTAGCCATCTACAGTTGACTGATTGATATTCTCTCAAGTTTTCTCTGTAAAATGTACTGAATATGAGTCATGTGACTGACAAATTTTATCTGTTTTCAAACTTTTGCTAGTTGAACTTCGTATTATGGCAATAAAACCTATCATCTATAAATGAGCCATGAAATATGACAGTGAAGAAAGATTACTTTAATGGCTAAGAAAATTATAAGGATACAATTTATTGATAAATATTTAAATTAAATTCTGGCAATCTGACCTGTAATAACTGATGGTAAAGCTCATAAAACAATGATTTTTATAATTCTTTTTCATACATGGAGCTGAAATTTAAGAATTACCAACAATGAGTCAGGAATATGATTTAGACACAAGAGAAAACGCTGAGGTCTAGTGAATATATCTATCCACAGGGGGGAAAAAGTGACCTGACTCTACAAATGGTTGGCAAATGAATCTAAGCTTTCATTTGGGTTTAAACACTCCTGGTTTCAGCTATATATAAGTAATAAGTATTGTCATTTACCTTGTATCACAAGCAACAATAAAAGGAAATAAAGTAATTTTAACTGTTTTCAGATGTGGGAAAACCAAATAACACTGATCATTGGGAGAAAATGAGTCCCTGGGCTAAGTCTCCTATCCTCTCCAGTTTTCTGTCAAGACTCTGCTAAAGTACAAGAAAGGACAGGGGCTTTGAAAGATGACAGACACATAAATCCCCCTGTTCTCTCATCACATAGATTAGGTTCCAAGGTGCCATTGTATCTTTCATACCTCATAACATGCATACAATTCTATGAGAATAAATCATTCTCCTCCCCAGTAGATACAGTCAATGACACTAAACTGTTGTCACAGATCCTAATAGCAATACATCTGCTGCATAAGCTTAACTTTATGCATGTATGAAACTCAAAATGTGATCAGACTATAAAATATAAAGTCAAACTCCATCTTTTCATAACACTTATTGAAGCTCAAAATTATATCATTGTTACTTTGGGGATTTCTTGCATTAGACACAGTACATCCTTGCACCATTCATACAATGCCTTTCAAGTTCACATGTTTTTGTTTTTTTCTTTAATAATCTATGGATCATCTGGGACATAGATATTAAGAGCTGGTGATTATTAGTCTTACTGTTTGGCTTCCATCAATAGCTCCATTTTCATTTTGCTCATCATAATGAAAATAATGACCATTAGCCATGAGTGTTCATAGCAGGTGTTCTTCAGAAAGTAGAAAATCTTGACTGATCCTTTCAGCTCTCTACTTAGCTTGTAATGGCTCCAGCCAGTAACCATGGAAGAACAAACAACCCCTCAGTAGCCACTCACCAGGTGCTGAGTCTACTCCAGACTCAGAAATCTCAAGTGTTTGGCTGGAATTTACATTCTGGTTCATGCCTTATATTTGTTGAGTAATTAATCTACTTTACAATGACATTTGTGGAGTTTTTCCAAAGATCATGGCTTTTCGGAAATAAAGATTAATGACTTTATAGTAAACAAGTGAAAAACTATTTCTTACAGGAAAAAAAGGTCAAAAGAAAGACAAAAAATGTATATGATAATAAGCAGAGGAAATGTTCCTGGGCCATTCCCTTTTAATCTTTGGTTTTAGTTAAACCTGGCGAACTGAAAATACCTGTCCACTTCACATAAATCCAACTAAAAGGCAAAATCTACCAAATAAACTAATATAAGAGATATGCTGACTATTAAATTATTTTGCTAAACCAAAAAAGAAGCTATGAAGGAAGAGAACTCTAAACAGAGTGATATGGCCACTTGGACTTCCGCTGAGCTAGTCACTAGCCTTTGCAGACATTGATGGTGCCTACCCCTATGGCTATTCTTGACTACTATACCTATGTGACTGAACCTCACCAACACAAATACAATAGTACTCCATACCCTTTTCCTGCTGACGAAAGGAAAACACTCCAGCAAACAGCAATGAAGCTGTGCTTTAAAAAGTCATTACAATTGAGTCATTACAATACAGATAATTCTGAGGATAATGGGACGCCTACATACTAAACCAATTCCAAAAACATTTTTCTTATCTACTTAATGAGATTTCTTAATATTCCAATATATACATCATATATGATGCAATTACACATTTTAAGTATACTGTCTGATAATTAAATGTTTTCCTATGTTGTTAGACAGTAACCACCATTTGGAGCGCTACATCCACACAGCCTGTCTTACTAAGTCCCCTTGCAAACAGTTGCTCTGTACAGGCAATGCTTTTCTGATTTTATCATTGCACTCTGTGAAACAGAATCACAGGGTTTGTACTCTATGTCCCTTCCTTTGTTCAACATGCCTGAAAGATTCACAGCTCACATGGCCGCAGGTCTCCATAGGTCACTCCAGTTGTGCTGAGTGCCATTGACATTTATGAGAATCATAAAATCTGTTTATCCATTAATAAGTTGATGGGAATTTGAATAGTTTTCAGCTTGGGACTATAATATGAAACATGGTGTTATGAAATCCTTGTAAAGTTGTCTTTTTGTGAACAGTGTTTTTGTTTAATTTAGCTAAGTACTCAATGATACCATGTGTGTGTGTGTGTGTGTGTGTGTGTGTGTGTGTGTATGTGTGTAACTTAGAAGAAATCACTCCACTCTTTTTCTTTGATCCTACTATTCCACATTTACACATTCAATGCATCAAATTTACTCTCATCTCACATCTTCATGAAGAAGACCAATTTTGGGTATTTTTAATCTTAGCCAACCTTGTAAAAATAAATGAGTACTTCCAGCTTTTAAAGCAAGACTATTGCTATTTAAAAATTTTTTCTTATACAAAAATATTAATCCCTAGAATTAGTTTAAATAAGCAATATAAATATATATTGAATACATATTCATGAAACCAAGCATAACTCTTACATATGTCTCAAATTATAAGAATAGGAACTATGCACTGACTTTACACTTTTATGAAATTAATATTTGTTATTGAAAACATAGTTCTGTAAAAACAGGAAGAAATTGATGAATCATAAAAACATGAATTGCTATCTTGCTTCGTTCATTTATTCACTTACAACTTAGGCTATTTTTAAAAAAATAACACAACTCATAGTTTTAGGCCACCTTTTTTCCCATTATGATTAATAAGGGGTATCTTTAAAAATGTAAATGAAGGCAGCAATAGAGGAGAGCAGGATGAGAGATACCATAATAGAGGGAGTCATTATAGGTTTGAGGAGAGATCTGGTACTAGTGAGATTTCCAGAGATCTACAAGGATGACACCAACTGGCAAACTAAGCAATAGTGGAGAGACTACCTTAAATGCTCCTCCCTGATAATGAGTTTTACGACTACCTTATATGCCATCCTAGAACCTTCATCCAGTGACTGATGGAAGCTGCAGCAGACACCCACAGATAAACACTGAACTGAACTCCTGGAACCTAGTGACCGGGGGGGGGGGGAGGAGGATGAGCAAAGGGGTCAAGACTGGCCTGGTGAAACCCACAGAAACAGCTGACTTGAACAAAGGAGAGCTCTTGGACCCCAGACTGATGGCTGAGAGGCCCACTTGGGACTTATCCAGACCCCCTGAATGAGGGACTTTGGCTGCCTATGCCAAAATGAGTCTCTCAGCCTGGACTCTTGGGGGGGGAGCCTAGGCCCTGCCATAAACGAAATTATATACTCTGGAGATCCCACATGAAGGGCTTCACCCTCCCTGGGGAACGGAGTGGGGATTGTGTGGGGGACTTGAGAGGCTGAGGGGCCCAGGGGAGGAGGGGAGGGAGAGGGTGCTGGAATTGACATGCGAAGCAAGCTTGTTTCTAATTTAAATAAATAAAAAAGAAAAATGTAAATGAAATAAAAATTGTTAAAACCTTTCTTTTGGCCGGGTGGTAGTGGCGCACACCTTTAATCCCAGCACTCGGGAGCCAGAGGCAGGCGGATCTCTGTGAGTTCGAGGCCGGGCTGGACCAACAGCCTCCAAAACAATACAAAGAAACCCTGTCTCATAAAAACCAAAAGAAAAAAAATTAAAAAAAAAAACCTTTCTTTTGGATGCTTCAATTCTCTCAATGAAAAGTTCCTACCACCAGTTGTGATAACAGGTCCATATGTGATGTCATCCTTGGCAGCTCACTTCCAAATACTTTCAAAAAGCTTGAAAACTGTGAAATTTATTGGTGTTTGAAAATGTGATACAACACTTATACATGTGTTTTAGAAAGATCAAAATATCCAGCCAACGGGCCTTCTCTGGGCCCTGTGTCTAGTGTTCGTGGTGTCTTCAGCAATAGGAATTTACCTTCCACTTCTGCGGGGCAACCAAGTGCAGCAGTGACGAGCAAACTATAATGCTTTGGTAGTGTCTTGGACAACTCTGACCATCAACTTAAAAAAAGAATCCTCAGCCTGGTGTCGGGTTGTTGTGTTAGATGGTCTATGGCTTATGGGAAATTTTCATCTAAAACATAAATGAATATTTACACACCAACATATATGCATTAGAGGTATTTTTAGATAACTAATCAATAATTTAATTCCTTATAATTTTTTCAGACATCCTTACTGTGGTTTTACCCTCCTTCCTTTATTCAACATGTATCCATCCCCTCCCTAATTAGAGCCCTTCCTATTTTCCCACCTCCCCCTCAGATAACTTGTATGATGCTGTTCCCCTCTCTATTGCATCCTGCCCCCAAAATGATTCCATTTTACTTTCCGGGTTCCTGTAGTTACTTCACGCTATATACTTACATCTGAAGATTTGGCGTGATGGAGCCTCAGATGAGAGAGAACATCCAACTTTTGTCTTTCTAGGTCTGAGTTATCTCACTCAATATGATCTTTTCTAGTTCCACCAATTTACCTGAACTTTTATGATTTCATTTTTTAACAGCTCAATAGTATTCCAGAAATTACAGCCATGAAGTCTCACCAGCATAGCTGCCTAACCATACCTGAACATCAGTAGAAATGCTAACGTGAATGGAAGAAGGCTAATGAGTCCTCAACCCCTACACAAAGCACTAAAAACAACCAAGGAATGCCAACAGCAGGAGAAATAGTCTTCCTCATAGCAGAGTGCACCAATTGGTTATCTGATACCAAATGGTCATCTTTGAAAACATACATATATACAATTAACAGATTGAGAAGGCTGACATAGGTAGACAGATGATAGATATAGATAGATAGATACATAGATAGATAGGTAGATAGATAGATGATAGATAATTAAAGAAAAAGATCATGAATTTGAAAGAGAGCAAGGGGATTGGTATGAAGAAGAGTTTATATGGAGGAAAAGTGAGGAGAAAATGATGTAATTATATTACAACCTCAAAAATTTTTAATTATTTTTTAAAAGATCAGAATATAACAGCAAATCAATTCACAGAATCCTTTCTCAATTTACTGGAGAATTTCAAATACAGATACATCATATTCATTTACTAAATAAACTAGAATGGATGCTTTTCTTAGAAACAAAAAAAAAACTAATTAGGCAGAAGTATGCTTTGGCCCAAGGTAACCTAGACCTAGTATTCCTCTTGCTTTAGCCTCTCAAGACTGATAGTATTACAGAGATGGTGTGTGAAGCCAATATCTGAGTCTATGATATCTGGTATGTCTAGCCAGAAAATATGAAATAAAACAGAAATTACTCAGCATCACCACTTTGAAACCTCTGCCTGATTTTGTCAGGATCAGGAGCTGAATAACTTACAGACGTTTACCATGTTAATTAATGCTATTCCCTTGCCTGTAGTCCAAAGGGAACAAAGCTCCTGTACGTTCAGAGGCTGTCTGTGTTTGTAAGAGAACATTGTTGCATCATATTTCCATATCAAAGTCCACATATCACCCTGTGCCAGTGATTGCTCAAGTTAAGCAGAATCTAGGTAGACTTGAGACGAATGTGTGAAACAATTATTCTCTCTCATCATCTGGCATACATCAACAAATTTCTTGATGATTGATTATGTAGTTCACACTGACATAATATCCAACTGTTTTACATTTAAAAGCATTCATTCCTTGAAGGCATATTTTTCTCTTCAATGTCATCAATTATGCATGCCTACGAAACCTTATAATGGAAGAATTCACATAATATCCATAGAATCGTTTCTTCTGACCTAACTCCAGCAGTGGCAGGCCTCTCTAACATTCCAGTATTATAATACATGCAAAGACAAGTCAGGAAGTGAGAAGTAATGAGCCTCTAACTACACACCAGCTATGATATCAGGCCTCATAAAAATGAAAATCAAAGGTGCTACACCATCTTAACAAAGCCCCCTAGAGGAAAAAACCCCATGACCTAGTTTTGGTTGAAATGTTAAAGTTTCACTGGTATTGAAACAGAAATTCTGTGGTCATGATCTTCTCCTAAACAACAGATTTTCGTGTCACCATTCTCAAGAGATGAGATTAGGGGTCTAAATTGAAAGCTGGTACTTCTGCAGATCCAGCCAGAAAGCAGCTGGGACACACAGTCTGAGTAGGAGAATTCAAGGGAGTAGAGGTGTCCCACAGGATAGCTCGTCTCTAGAGGCATGGCTTTCTCCCTCCAGCACTGTTCCTCCAGTCAGTGGTACCCCCTTGATCAGTGAAACCTCATTTTCCATCTTTAATTTTGTTCAGTAAGGCCACCACTCATCAAAACCACTATTCATTCTCAGCAGAGGCCAGTGTCAATGATGGAAGATGTACACAATTTCTGGATGTACAGTTAAGAGCTTAGCAAATGAAAGGGAGGGCAGAAGAAATCAAGGATGCCCACAAAAGCAGGTAATAATGGAGATTCCCATTTGGTAGATTCCTGCTTGAAGTATTTCCCCTTTTCTGGATCTGTCTTTCAGTTCAATGCCAGTCTTTAAAGTCTCAGTCAGGCAATGGATCTTCTAAAAGAGGAGCCGCATACATTATGAGCATTTGTCTATTCTTTGGCTTGTCTAAAACCAAGAATAATGTCTAGTGAGAGCACATGATTAATGAAAAGTGCCTGATTATTTCAGTGGGTTGACTCATGCTCTTCATTAGCTTCTAGAGAAAATGCCCTCTGTTTTTTTTTTACCAGAGGCACCAGGCTTGAAGTAGAATGTGTTAGAGGGTGCATCCTTTTGGATTCACAGCAGTTGAATTTGTGAAGATATTTTTGTAATTGTTTTTTAAAGCAGATCATTTCTAAACCACAAGCTTGGGTGAAGTTGATTTGGGGATGACTACAAATCAAGATATTTTGATATAAATAGATAGTAAGTTAAACTGTCTTCTTAAGAAAAAATCCTACAAATGATTGAAAATAGCTTTAGGATTCATTTTTTAAGTGAGAAAATTCAACTACAAAGCCACTACATTACATAGCTCCTATTGTGCTCGTTCAGTGCTCCTGAAGTGTGTATTTTAGAAGAAGGTCAAAGCTAGTCTGCACTGATGACAGGAAAACCCATGTAGCAACCAAAAGGCTTATTTTCTTTCCAGGCATTAAGCTGATGTAGTTCAATGGTGGGCAAAGGGAATTTATGTGACTTCATCACCCATCATGGGTTGAGTATATTTTCTCATTTAACCACCAATGTTCTTTCTTTAAACTATATTTGTTTTTTAAACCTGGACTGTGTTTTCTCTGTCTTTGGTTCCTTTCCATTTACTCTTTTCCACATTCTTTACTTCCCAAGAGCCATGATATTACACCCTCAATGAGAACACTGTCAAAAGTGAAGTCTAGAGTTTGCCAAGCTTTTTTTTGTGCAAGAAAGCTACCTATCTGTCCATCTCTAGGACTGGTTCACTGTACAAAATGATACAGGAAAATTCAAAAGGAATGGCACATCAGAGAAAGTTCTGAAATAAAACACTTGTTTGACTTCATACAGAAAACACCATCTCCATAACTCACACACTTCATAGCTGGTGAGTGGGCCAACACCAGCTATTCCCAATGGGAGTTTCCCTCCTGTGCCAACTGATGATCGGGAGTAAGATTGATAGCTGGCTTTATTTTCTTGATAACCAATTGTTAACAGAGATGTACAGAACTTGCAGCAGCATCTGTCTGGGTTGAGATTTGCTGTTTAGGTTAACTGTCTTCTAAATGACTCGTCTCCCCTAGAGCCACACCACACCAAATGCCAATCTTCTCCAAATGACCACTTTTCAATATCCAGATCACCTTTTTATTCCTATTAACTTTACTATTCTAGAGTAAGTACATTTGTGTGTATGTGTGTGTGTGTGTGTGTGCATGTATGCAAGCGCGTGCACACTGTGTACATGTTGGTAGAAGCCGGAGGTTGCTATTTGGTGTCTTGCTTAATTACTGTCCACTTTACTTTTTGACCAAGTGTCACCCACTAAACCTGGAGCTCACCAGTTTGGCTAGACTGACTGACCAGAAAGCCCCAGGGAATCCTCCTGCCTCTAACTCCCCAGCACCTCCATATTCAGCTTTTACCTGAGTGCTGGGAATCCCAACTCAAGTCTTCCTGCCTTTGCAGCAAACACTTTACTGCAAGCCAAATCCTTAGGATTCATTTTCTTTTAAGTCAATAAGCTTTTTGCTTAAAAATAAGTCAAAATTGATACACAAAAGCAAATGTTGTGTTCCTGATAGGAAAGGCATCCACACTTGCAAGGGCATCCTCCCATATTCAAGATATGGCACACGGCTTACTATAGGCAGAGAGAGAGAGAGAGAGAGAGAGAGAGAGAGAGAGAGAGAGAGAGAGAGAGAGAGAGAGAGAGAGAGAGAGAGAGAGAGAGCTGAATTATTTCTTGGATGGCTGGATACTCACCCATGCCTGACTTCTTTGGTCTAGATAGTTCTAGGTATGGACTCTTTCTAAATAATGACCCCTGGAATGGCACAGGTATGACCTGACCAGGGAAAGGAGGATTCTGTGTCAATATCTTTCCCTCCATAATACCATCTATGTGGTGTTGGTCTCACTGGAGACTCCATCATACTGGTTATCTACTAGGGACTGTCACTGTAATAAGAAATAAGTCATGCTCACTGAATGTTTAAGTAACTGACTTTGCAACCTCTCCTGTAGGATTTCCTCTTTGACTTCATTAGACTCCACTTTCTAGGCTTTATTTGTTCAATCGCATGAGCTCTTTTCACCTGAGGACAACGATGGTTGAAAATGCCTAAAAGAAAGTCAGAGCATCTTGCCATGGCCAAAACACACATACACTTCAACACATCTATCAGTGTCTGCAAAAGCATTTAGTCACTCTACCTATATGTTAAGACTGAAATGGGTTAAATTTTTGCAGATTAACAAAATGATTATTTCTCTGGACATTTTGAATCAAATCTTAAAATATGTTCAGTATCGGGCTACTTTAAATGCAGACTTTGATGCAATAGATTAGCAGTTGCTCATTCTGTAATCATGAAGACGTTAACACTCAAGCAACAACAGAAAGCATGCATGCTGTCATTTGTCCAACCACTTTCCTTCTAGAAGTATGTTGTACATGGAGACAGAAAGTACCCAACATTTGGGGCCAAATTTACTTTCATAATTACTTCTGCTTTCTGTAGTTGAGGTCTCATGGATGTCAGAACAGTAACCTGCTGATGACACTGATTTTCAGGGGAGAAGGGAGGCGCCTTCCTCAGTGCTCATGACTAAGTCTATCTGTGTGGAAACTGGCTTTTGGTTGCTTAGGAATTCATTGGCTTATGGCTGTTTGTTCCGTACTCTACTTGAAGCCATAATTTCTGCCTGCTTTTATATCATTATTTATCTTCAGAGTCATATAGTGTCATGCATAAAAAGAAGTTATTATCTGGAATATTTCTAAGAATCTTCCTCTTCAGTGAAGAAAGAGTAACGGTCAAGTGACTCAGAAAATTAGTCATGTGCTTAAATAGTTGTTCTGACCAGTTTTTGTAGCTCTTAAAAAATAAAATAGCAAAATTCATTAAAGTTTCCTCAAATTGATGAATTAATACATGTTCCTTGCAAAGACAAAGCATCTGGGGCAGTGAGATATCTCAGGGAGTAAAGGCAGTTGGTGAAGCCTAGTAATGTGAGTCCTACCCCAAGATCCACACAGTGGAAGGACAGGTCAGATTCTCACGAGGCAGCCTTTGATCTCCATTGTTGTTCTTCCACCACATCCAAAATGTTTAATTTTTTACATAATCCACAAGCATATAAACTATCAGTGCCTTGTCCCTTCCCATAGAGAGTCCTCATTTTGAAAACTTGGTATAGTTTGCTTCATGTTTAATTATGTTTATAAAATCACACAAACATACAAATATAAAATGCCCTACTTCTATAATAGGACCCATTAGAATGTAGGATAACTTCATACTCCTCTACAATGTGATTTCTAATTATACATTATTGTCTCAGACAAGCCATTATAATAAGCCAATATGCATGGTTTTACCTCGTTGTTTTAAAGAGTTATGCAGTATTTCGTAGCATGAATATAAAATATTCCTTGCTGATGAACAATTAGCATTTTCCAATTGCATGTTTTTATATTAACACACTAACACATATATCCACACATCCATTTTAAAAGTTTTTATAGGACAAACACTTATATGTAGAAGTGGTATCTAAAGACAGCATACACCTTCTTGAGTTTTTTTTTCGAGACAGGGTTTCTCTGTATTGTTTTAGAGGCTGTCCTGGAACTCACTCTGTAGACCAGGCTGGCCTCGAACTCAGAGATCCACCTGCCTCTGCCTCCCGAGTGCCGGGATTAATGGTCTGCGCCACCAACGCCCGGCTCTTCTTGAGTTTTATAACATATTTTCCAATCACTTTGATGAAGGGAACTAATAAGGCTGTTTTCCCAATACCTTTAATTTTGCTAGATGTTGTCAAATATTTTTAAGTTGGTAAGCTATTATGTAAAGAAAAGCATCATTCGTTGTTTGAATTTTTATTTATGTTGGGCCAATTATGTTGTAGTTCCTACTAAAGTTACATTCATCACTAGTGAAGAGACAGTGAGTTGCTTTTCACACGTGACTTTCAATAATAGCTTTTTCCATGAAAACACATTGTTAACCTATCTACTAGGACTTGATATTGCCTTTCTGTTATATAAGGTATGGATATTATTAGAACTAAACTGAAAGAGTTTAACTTTAATCATCTGAACTGTCACCTTTTTCTTTGTTTGTTTGCTTTGTTTTTTCAAGACAGGGTTTCTCTGTATTGTTTTGGAGATTGTCCTGGATGAACTGTCACTTTTAACAATTTAAAGAGGTCTGTCAATCATCCACCCTAGCTACTACAATCAAACTAGCAAAACACCTACAGTTAAAAGATTCCAATAGGTGTAAATTATCATTAAGGGTAATAGGAAAGAATGAGAGTGGGGATGTTCTAAATTTTGAGCTGGGAAGACATCATCTTATAGAAGCAGCTTTCAACCTGTGAATAACAACCCCATTGGTGGGTCCAATGACTCTTTCACAGGGATCAATTAAGAGCACTGGAAAACACAGATATTTACATTACAATTCATAGCAGTAGCAAAACTGCAGTTATAAAGTAACAACGAAAATCATTTTATGGTTGGGGTCACTGTAACATGAGGAACTACATTAGGAAGCTTGCAGCATTAGGAAGGTTGAAAACCACTGTGATAAAGGAGCAGTTACACATACAAGAGCACAAAAAGAAGTAGGTCTATTCTTAGAGACAACATGGGGATCGAGGAAAGAGTTTGATGAGAAAGAAGGTAAAGTCAAAAAATAGTTTAAGAACCAGGGAGAAGCTAGGGTAGTGTGGTGGATTGTAGAGGCTGACAAAGGAATAGACACGGAACTTTGGGGGAGAATGGAGATTAGTATACACACACAACATCTGAGAGATAGTCAAAATCTAAGGAGAAGCCATCAGCAACCAGACCAGTGACTCTAGGACCCAAGACTGAAGTTGAGGAGACATCAGCGTCAAGGAGCCGTCAAAAGCCCCCAAGCCTGAGATGGTCTAGTCGTATCCAAAGGCAGGAAAGGCTGGGGTGTGTGCATAAGGAACGTTAGAGCTAAACACTAAATATCTCCTCCAAATCCAGTGGTCGGTTGATATCTGCAAATGGCAAGACTGGAAGTTAAGTCTCTCTAAAGTCATAATCTGAATCATTTTAGGTGTCTGTGAGCTCCTTGCGAGGAACTGCTGAAGACAGTACAAAAGGCAGGAATTTCATATCCAAATGTCCCAAATAACCTGAAAAGTGTGCAGGAAGTTCAGGCATTTGAGTGTGAAGTTGTGACACATTAGGTGAGAGAAGGGTATGGAAAAGCAAATACAAACCCCTCTGAGGAAAGAGACTGCATTGGATGCACTCTGGGAGCAAGTCAATACAGATGTTTGTTAAAAGAATGGACACTTGGGGTCAGAGAGTAACTCAGAATAAACTTCGGATAGGCTTATCTCAGAGGTGGGTGCCAGCCCAGCAAAGCCTGTCTGACTTATTTCAATTTTCTTCAAAGTATATGTTTCATTTCACTTCTTCAAGAGACAACAATTCAGGAATGTACATACGTCAATTAAGATGATGACATGTAAAATACAAAGGCCCAATTTGAGGTACGCTGGTTTGCAGAAATGTTGAAAGTTTACAAATGCATGACCTCACAGAAACGAAAGTAAACAGACCTCAACTAATTTTCACCTCATAATTTATCTTACATCATCCAACTGGTTCTTGAAAAACCACTTTGAAAGTTAAGAAATAGTTCAGCACTATACATCACAGAAATTCCATCTCCCTCTGACTTTTAGATCCCTTTAATGTGCTTTCTTCTGGCAATAACTAGGGAACAGAAAGATGACTTTACACAGATATTCTAGTGAACACAAACAAGAATGCACCCAGAAATCAGTTCTGTTTCGAAAACTTAAAAAAGAAAAACACTAGGGATTTTCCAAGCAAGTAGCTGAAAAGGCTTAAAACACTCGATGACTTGAAAAAGAGCCTTTATATACTGAGCACAAATTGAGTGTCTTGATTCATGAGTAAGCAATTTTGGCAAATAATCTACTTCAAAGAGCCCTTAAATGTATCATTTATAACAACATACACAATAATATGGAACTGGTAACTCCTGATTAAATCCTAAATTGTGATCACATAAAAATTAAATAGTTACTTTCTTAATTGAGAATTTGACTCCATTCTAATGGAAATTGTAATAAGGTGAATATAACAAGAGAAAATAAAAAAAGTGAATTTAATAGAAAATCAAACAAGGTACCAATTTCCTTTAAAACATTGTCACCTGGCCAGGCGGTGGTGGCGCATGCTTTTAATCCTAGCACTCGGGAGGCAGAGGCAGGAGGATCTCTGTGAGTTCGAGACCAGCCTGGTCTACAAGAGCTAGTTCCAGGACAGCCTCCAAAGCCACAGAGAAACCCTGTCTCAAAAAACCAAAAAAGAAAAAGAAAGAAAAATAATTGTTCAACAGACTAGTTGGTTTACTTATGTAACTGTTTATAGAAAATCTAATTCTCAACATCCAATGAATCTTATTTCAAAGGTTAAGAAAAACTTCAATTACAAGAAAATCAACGTTTTAATTATTTTAAAAAACTATAAATAAAATGAACATTTTCATACCAGATAATCTAAAGAAACTGTAAACCAAAGAATTCCCTCACTGAAAATTACAAAATACATATTGAAAAAAGATAATCAAATCAGGATTTATGAAAATGGCAAAGTTTACATTTTCCATAAACAATGATATGAAAACTTGAAAGGGGAAGTATGTTTATCCAACAGAAGAAACAGCCAGTGTTTTCCCTGTCCATTATGTAGTTATCTCATCACTCACTATGGGCTAAATAAACAAATAAAATGAGAAGGAAGACAGCAGAGACTAAAAAAAAGTAAACTCATTAGGAAACAAAACAATGATGGTGGTGATAGAATTCATACAGAACAGGGAGAAGACGGAGCCCAGAGACCAAAGAAAACCCTAGAAGGATGGAAATGAGGAGGAAATGTAACTGGCAAAAGTCAATGTTTCAATAAGAAGCACACTTCCAACAAACAGAGTGAAATCACTACTAATCCGGCCTTGAGGAGAGTCCTACCTGAGGAAGGAGTACACATAATCCATAAAGTAAACGGGAGTAGAAGGGCACTCAGCTTCCATCTCCGATGGCAGCACCTCATCCCTGGTGCCTCACCCATCCTGCAATTAATAACAGAAAATCATAATCAGGACAGGTACCCTTCAGTAAGGCATTAGGACAAATAATGCCAAGTGTGGTTCCCAGCAGGGACTGAATATAGAATAAAATGTTAGTCTTGTTTTCAAATAAAGAACTTCATACTAAAGGCATAGAACCCAGGGCCTCAGGAGCATGAGGCAAATGTTCTCGGCCATGTCCTCAGAAGAGACTTAAAGGTTAGTGAGGACTAAATCATCCCCTTCAAGCAAAAGAGAGAGAAATCCAGGGGTTGCAGAGTTCTGTGACTGCCTAAAGGCTGTCTTGTGAATCTGCTCGTTCCTGTGTCTGTTTCTGTCCCTGTGTCTGTCTCCATTTGTGTTGTGTGTATGTATGTCCGATGCATCTGAGTACAAACCTTGTCTGCCCCTATTGGACAGCATAGGAAGCATCACAAGGGGAAGAAATCTTTAACAGAGTTTTAAAAGACATTAAGTCATAGGCTCCACCTGACCTCCACTGACCCAGACAACAAAAACCATTATCAACCAATATCCATACACAGTGGCTTTCAACTTTTGTGGTAGGTTTTAGGAAATTGCTATCAATTTCTGGTGTTTGCTGCTTTCAGCAAATGATACATATGCATTGTCCTGGGCCTGGCCATGGAGGAACACAGAATTTAAGATTTCAGCTATGAGTTAGCTTAGGTGGGGAGAGCTAATTACAAGGGAAACCCAAGGCAAGTTAGGTGGGGTTTACATTGTTCTCTTAAAGGCAGGTTAAACAAACAGGCTGGGTACACAGTAGGGTAGCAGCCTTAAGTCTTAAGTGACCTCAGTGTGTATTACTAACTCTGGCTGTGTGGTCCAGCAGAAACTCCAATGTCTTAGGATGTAAGAGATATTTTCAGAATATAGCATTTCCATACACTTGTTTGTATCTTCCTTACAAGAACATATACGGTAGGTGGTTTCTTAATTTCAAGTAACTGTAGAAAATAAAGCATAATTCCTTAAGGAACAAAACCATTTCAACTTCTCGGCAGCACAAGCAAACATGTACATAACTGCATTATCCTCCCCTGTATTGTTTTAGATCTTTTTTTGTGGGAGGTTATTGTTTTAAATCTTACAAAAATGTTTTCATGTTATAATATCTCTTGTCAAAGGGTAATATTTAAAATAAAATTGAATTTCTCTTTTTTCCTTAAAATGAAGCACTGAAACATTAACATTCCAAAAAAATGAGCCCATTATATGCAACAGTATCTGTCATTGTTTTCAAATGCTTACTAATCACCGAGTAGTTCAGAAACTACTAAGTAACATTACACGCAGGTGAAAACATTCAGTCTTTGTGTATATCAATGTTATCAGTAGTCTCCGTTTTTAAATATCACTCATTTATTGCTTTTGTGTACACTTGCACACATGTGCAAATAAAGGTCAGAGGACAACTTCTGGGAGTTACTTTTCCCTTCTATCCTGTGGGTCTCAGGGATCAAGCACTTGGGTCATAAGACTTGGTGTCAAGTGCCTTTACCTGGTTGGTAATCCATCTTGATGGACAAGGAGAGTTATATCTAACTTGAAACTGTATTTACTAAGGAAAGGTTCCATGCTATGATGGCTCACAACAGATTTTGTTGAGTCAGCATCATTAAAAGAGGAAAGCCTGTGAAGGATGCAATAAGAATAAAACCCATTTGTTGAGGGGCTGGAAGGATGGCTCAGAAGTTAAGAGCATTGACTGGCTGCTCTTCCAAAGGTCCTGAGTTCAATTCCCAGCAACCACATGGTGATTCACAACCATCTATAATGAGATTTGGTGCCCTCTTCTGGTATGGATGAAAACAAAGCACTCATATACATAACATAAACAAACAAATACATATTTTTTAAAAAAAACATTTGTTGAAAGGGGCCATAAAAGGACTGGTACTGAGGCGAGGCAAGGGCAGGCAGGCAAGACCTAAGCAATGAGAAGAAATCTCCAGGGCTTGAAACACCCAAAGAGACAGTAAAGTTACAATTACTATCAGAGAGTAATTTTATTTCTAGAAGGACAACGAGATACTTTCCTAACCCCTAAAGTCTGCTTATGTTGGTAAAGTGTGTGACACTAAATGAGAAGTCAAGAAAACACTCAGAAGACAAGCATACATGAAAGGATTCCGTACTTGCCTTAAGAATACATTTTGAATCATTATTTTTTGTAAGAGGCAACACTGCATCAAAGGAAACATGGATTACAGTAAAAAAAACAGGTCTGGGTTTGCTACCTAAGACCTCTGCAACGCCCAAATTCTATTTGACCTGTTGTACTTGTGTGTCACCCTGCAAAGAAAAGAACAGTGGTGCACCTAGTCCATAGAACCACTGACTGATAGCTTCAAAATAAATGATGCTTTCAAAAGTCAGTGCCTGGTACCTCAAGCATTCCATAAATAACAACTGTCGTTATAATTACTGTCAGGCCCGGCATGCTAATGTGAATGTTTCTTCTACCCACTGTATAATAAAAGGAAGACACTTAAACAATGGCAGATGATAGGTTTCCTTGTTTATGCCAGCATCCATCGAATGACTCCAGAGCCACTTCGGGGATCACCTGGGAACAAGATAAACTCATTCATGCCTGCTATGAATGAAGACATTTTATGTAGCGCCTGAAGCTTGCATCACCGATCACAGTCTGGTACTCCACATTCTACAAGTTCCAGTACAGGTAGTTGTCCATTTGGACTTTCTAAACTAAGACAAGATCAAGACCCAAAGAGGGTTTTGTTGCTGTTGTTGTTGCTGCTGCTGCTGCTGTTGTTGTTTTGGTATGGAAAACATGTTTTCAGATATTTTCATCCAATATATTTGAAGTTGAAAAGCAGTTACCGATTAAGAGGAACATGTTTGAGTAAGTAATAATGTTAATAATAATGGGTACAGATTCTTGAATGACCAGAGCTTACAGCTTGTTCCTTTGATGACTCTGTGATTTGGGGGATGAGCATTTTCAGAGACACTTAAACTGTCAGCCTTGTCACTCTTCTGTAAATAGGCGACTACTGCCCACATAGAACTGCTACCTCTAGCTCAGTCAGCTGGGGCTTACACAAGAAGCAGTTAGATAGTCTGTCACATAGAAAGGTCACTTATTTGGAAGAATGGGCCTGTTTCTTATTGACATTGTATGAATGAGGTGTTCTCCATTCATATTGGGGATGAATAGGCTGTGCTTCTAAAATAAAAGAATAATTACATATTTAAAGAAATTTAGAGAACTGGAAATCCACATGAAGATGTCTAACTTATGATTTTCGTGGAAGAAGAAACTGAGGTCCAACAAAATGAAAAAGAACAAACAGAGTTGGTTGCCAGACTCTAAGAGTTACATGTCACCCTCCCAGCTTCGTACTCTATGTGTCATAGGGAAATTCTCCATCAACATGTGAGCAATGTCCCCTCTGTTAAATTCATACATGCTCTCAAACAGAAGTGTGCTCCTTAGCCTGGATACCAAACACTGTTTATTTTTCCATGCAACTTTTCCTTTACTATAAAAGGTTTTCACATTTAGGGACTCTACAACTGATGCTTGAGTTGTTTTACCAAAGCTGTCTGCAATCCTATCATGCAATAACTGCAAATGAAGACCAGGGCTTGATACATCCCAGGGCTCAGGACTCCATCATTTTAGACACAAAAGGAGCCAGAACAGAGTAAGCACTCATAACGTAATATAAACCATACGACAAGCCAACTTTCATCTACTTTACTGTTTACTGAAGAACAGAAACAAATAAATTTAGAACAGGGGAAGGGAAGCACTGTGGGTCTTCTCAGGGGATCACTTAGTAAAGATACATCCCTGAAATTTAAACAAGTTTCTCAGAAGAATGGAAAAATCCCAAGCAGGGTTACTAAGGTTCTTAATAGGGACTTCAACTCGGTACAGGCTTGATCGTGGCCTCAGAGTTCATCTGAGAACAGAAACATTTTTTCAGGATCTACTTTTCTCTTTATTTATGTGTCCCTCTCTCTGTCTTTGTGTGTTTATACCAAGTGCATGTGGGTTCCCACGGAGGTCAGAAGAGGGTATGTTATGTGTTGGATGCTCTGGAACTTGGGTTACAGGTGCTTATGAGCCAACTCATACAGATGATGGGATTGGACTCTGGTCCTCTGGAAGAGAGGCAAGTCCTCCTAGCCACAGAGTCATCTCTCCAGCCCCCAAGAAATGTATTTTAAAGAAACAGAATCATATCCTTGTGTAATTTGAAAAGAATCATTTTTACTTTGCAGATAAACCTATTACCTCACAGGTGAGAAAATAAGAGATTAAACTACTTGGCCAGGTTTCAGAATCCATAGTAAAACTCAAACCCTTTGTGTTCCCTGGCTTCTAACCCCGCTGTCCTTTGTGAGGACTGTTACCTCTGCTGCCACCCTATACTAAAACAGTAGGCTACAAAACACAATATGCTTGAGCCCCATTTCAGAGACCTTTGGAGATCAAAGTGAAGTTAGTGAAGACATTCTGAAATTAATAGAGAATTTCCAGAATATTAGTTCTACTAACAATTCATTTCCTTGACCATATTCCTACTGTTTCTATGGCAAATCTTTTTCATAAAAGTGTTCAGAAGTGCCAGAGAACACCTTGAGATTCTACCAGGATAAAAAAGAACGGCAATTTAATGTAGTCAAGCCTGTTTATAACAGCATTTCTTCTTTCAGTGAAAGGTCATGTTCCTGAGACTAAGCAAAGTGTAAAAGAGAGAGTGTGCTATCCTATTACTGAACTCAGACCCTTTCATTAGATTGGCTTACCCCCACTACAAAAATCGCACTTACTGTTCAGGTCGTCACAAAGCCTGCCTTATTTGAACAAGAATATGTATGACTGACTCATACCATAAAGTCAACATGAGAATTTATGCAAATACAGAGAGGGTGGTGTTATATACAGGCATAAACACATGTGTGCATACACAGATAGTCTTGAATTAACTGGAAGAGAGAGCTGTCATTTATCAACATCCTATTTTTATTTTGCTCGATAGTTGTGTAAAATATTCTGGGTTTTTTTTTCATTTTTTTCAAGACAGGATTTCTTTGTAGCTTTGGAGCCTGTCTTGGAACTCACTCTGTAGACCAGGCTGGCCTTGAACTCACAGAGATCCGTCTGCCTCTGCCTCTGCCTCTGCCTCCTGAGTGTTGAGATTAAAGGCATGTGCCACCATCACCTGGCTGTGTAAAATGTTCTTAATGAAAACTTGGTCAAGGATATATGAGATATTGTCATATTATAATTTTTACAACTGTAATTGAATCTGAAATTATCTTGAAAATTTTCAATGAAAAAGTAAACCCCTAAACTTTGGTTGGTGTGGGCAACTAAATTTCAGAAGATTCTGAAAAAGACAAAATTGTAGGAGAGGTGTGCATAGGGAATGATCACACAAAGGAGACTATTGTTTATAATATATGACTCTTGGGGAAAGGATACTCAGTTGTTCTTTGAATTTTATTTGTTTTACATTTTTATGCAAGTGTATGTGTCTATGTGTGTGTGTATGAGCTCCTGTGTGTAGGTGCTCTTGGAGGCCAGAAGAGGGCATTGGACTCCCTAGAGCTGCAGTTAGAGGCCATTACGATCCTCCCATCTAACTGAGGGCTAGAAACTGAACTGCTGCCATCTTCAAGAGCAGTACAGCTCTTTAGTACTGGGCCATCTTTCCAGCCCCTTTTGTATTTTCTTTTTTTAAAAAAATATACTTTGAAACTTCTTGTAGACTTACAATTATTTAAAAAAAACTTAAATGCACTCACAATATCCACTGGGGCATGTCAGTGCTGTCACCCAAACTGGTGAGTGGCATTGCTTTGATCTCTGTCAGATGACAGAAGTGTCTCTCTTGGATTTCCTTTATTTGGATTGGCAGGACCAAGTCATATACATACTTTTCTATTGCCGTATAAATATTTTTCTTTCTGATTGTGTTTTTAACCAATTCTATCATAAACATGTAAGCTTTCGTTATATCTGGGTCTTTAAAATAATCTTTAAAGGCATTCCAAAGAATTTCCCTCTGAGTAAAAGGGAGGCAAGATGATTCCAGGTTGCCACACTCATACTAGAATTCCTAGTTGGAGTTGGTACAGTCTTTAAATGTTGTCATTTCCATCAAGTAGTATGCATCACAATGTCATCAAGCATGAATAAGGTAATGATGTCATCCAACTAGGAATAAACATGGAAATATACATCTGGTTACAAATACTACTACACACACTTTCTATTTAGTCTAAGTAGTAGTCTCTAGAAACTTCTACTCCTTTCATCAGAAATGTAAATTCTATATGACATGTGGACAGTTAGAAACATGATTGCGTCTGAAGACATTATCACCAGTTCATTTTTAATAAATAAATGAAATGTCTCTCAAATCATTATTTCTAGAAATCAGAGTGTCACTTTAGTCAGGCAGTAACAACTATGCACTTCTAATATTTCCCAAAAGCAAACAGACAATAGTCTCATTCACCATTCACACTGGACAGGCACAATGTCATGTAACTTATATAAGCCATAAATGAAACAGTAGCTTCATGTTCTGTGAGACCAACAAGAGCCAGCCTTGCTAAATCTACTGGCTGTCTCAGAGCATGCAAAACATGTGGTTGTTGCAACTCCAAAATATATTTATAAAGTCTATGATTTCAAAATGTGCATGTAACAACATACAAGTTTGTTCTCTCCAAGGAAGAGCCGACCAAGACATTTAAGCAGCCTGTGTATTTTTATTTACTGCAATTAAATTTTGAAAAAAAAATGTAGTTTCTGTTTACCATTTCAACATTTTCAACAAAATGATAGGAATATTTACCTTGGGCAGACTGGCACTATCTCCAAGTGTTCTAACTTGCCCATCAGCCAAAAAGGGTCAAAACATCTCAAACCATTGCACAGAAAATATGCATAATGATATTGAAAGACACAGAAAAATATTCCACCAAAAGAATTCGGTAAAGAAATTTAAATCAAAGTTAAAAGCCTTAGATGATTGCTTATCGTGATTCCACCCTGAGAAGTCATAAATTTAATCACACCAAATTCAAATGGATTAATAATTTAATTGCATTATCAAGAAAACGTTACATTATCTGTTGATCAGTTTCACATCCTTTACTTTTAAAGGCGTTCGTGCGCGCGCGTGTGTGCGTGCGTGCGTGTGTGTGTGTGTGTGTGTGTGTGTGTGTGTGTGTGTGTGTGTTGCTTTTAATCCTATGAGCGCTAGATACCCAGGGAGGCTGGAGAAAAGCTGCCTAAATATCTCCTGTGTGGAGCTGGGAAATGTTTTCAGGAAAACTAACTTGGAAACAAACTTAGCAGTCGATCCAAACCTGTTGCCTACATAGGGGAACGAGTCTTATGTTAGATGACTGGCTATAACCCCCAACAAATGCTCACAAGTTTTCCGCTCGCCCATTCCACTGCCATAAGCAACACTCAAAACTCACAGGTGTGGCATTACTTCACAAGGAGTTTTAATAAAATTAAGTGGTATTTATTACAAGGCACAGTGCGGAGATCAGAGAGGCAGGATGGAGGGTGAAGCTGGTGTGCTGTTCCGTCGCCCACCTTCAAGATGTGTGTGGGGTTGTGGAGGGGACAGAGCAGGGAGGAAAAAAACCCAAGCTGGGCGCTAACTTGGAAAAGGAAACAAGAGCGGAAATAAGTAAGGATGGAGATGTGGAGTGAGGAAAGTATCAATCTCTGTAGCTCCTGAACAAGTTAGCGGAAATGGGTAAAAAAGTCTGTCAGGTGTCTGCTCAAGAATAGATAAAACGGCAGAGGGAAAAATTACACACTATGAGAAAGAATAACTGCTAAGTTGGCCTCAGAGATAAGTGTGGCCCTGGTGAGAACCATTGTCCAGTCTGGAAGGCCAGGCGGTGTGCATGGCTGCCTCTTCATCGGGTGTCTGGGAAAATTTCACAGCGTGCATGGCAATTCCACCCAAGCAAAACCTTGTAGCTTTCTCTGACCATCTCACCCACTCCTCCACGCCTCCTTCTTGTAATTCTACAGGAAGCCTCTATCACGTTCCTTAATTACTTTTTAAATCTACATGGTACACCGAGAACATTTTTTTTTTCTGGGCTCTTCAAAGAAAAAGGCGCAGGGCTGGGGAGGTTACCTTTGGGGGAAAAGTCATTTAAATATCTTAGAGATCTAAGAACGACTTCTACTGGCAACTGGGACAGCGCAAAGCCAACCCCAGCTCAGCAGTACCTTCCAAGGCCCCAGGTGTTGATCCAGGGAGCGCTGGCTTGGCAGCGCGAGGGCCCTGCAAGCAGCTGCACCGTCGGTTTGTCCTTGTTTAATTTGAATCAAAACCAGGTTGTCCCCATACTCGAAGCCCTGCCTTTCTTATTCTGCGTTACACGGCCTCGGAGTGAAGTTCACCTCTCTTTTTTTCTCTCTCTGTCTCTCTAAGCGAGAAAGGGAAAAAACCAGCAGCACCCATACGCCCCAGCTCCGTTTGCCAATACCCAGTCCCCAGTACCTCGAGGAGCACGCTGAAGCTTCAGTTACCGTAGCTGGTACCTTTCAGGGGAGCGCTGAGCTACGGGGTCGAGAAGGGGACACAGATGGAGGTGCAAATGGCTCGGAGCTGGGAAGCCACTTACATGCTGGCCTTAGGGCGCAGAGGTCCCCAGAGGCTGCACGCTCATCCTCCTCCTCCACCTCTCCTCTTGCTCTGCTGCGGGCGAGCTCCACCGAAGGGGAACCCGGGCAGCCGGGACCGCGCCCGCAGGACCCTTCGTCACGCCCTTTCTGGAGACTTCATAGGGTTTCCCGGCAGCTGCTCCTCGGCTGCGCGCGGGGCGGCGCAAGGTGGACCCCGGGGCGCGCGCCGCGGAGTTCAAGAGCGGGTCCCGCGCGCAGGGGCGCGGCTGACGGCGGCAGGTTCCGCCCGGCGCAGAACTTTCCTAACAGTTGGGGCCAAGGGCTCTGGCGAGCAGAGCCGGGTGGCGGGCGGTCCAAGCCTGCGGGGCTGGAACGGTTCGACCCGCAGGGTCCAGAGCCTGCGGCGTGCCGTCGGCCAGCCTCGGTTTCCCCCTGGGCTCAGGTGCGGCTCCGCGCAACCTCCGGGGTGGCCCCCGCTCTAGGCGGTCCTAGGCAGAGGACAGTCCTGAAGGAGCAGCTGCCCCACCCAGGGCCGGCCACCCTAGGGCAGAGGGAAAGAGAGAAGTCGCCACGCGGGGCGGGACCTGCGCGGGCGGCGGGGGTGGGAGACTGGCGCAAGGCCAGGCGCAGCTCTGGGGAGGGGACCCCGCTGACCCCGAGGTCACCCGCCTGCCGCGAGCGCCGAGCCCCGCAGAGCCTGGGTGAGGGAGAGGAGGTTGGAATGCAGGCGCGCAAGTGGGCATCTGCTCTGCCTGCAGACAAGCACCCGGGCCGCCCCTTTTCTCTTTTTTAGCTCTCCGCTTCCTTCTTCCCGAGTCTCCTTCCCTTACAAAAAGCAAGAAGGAGAAAGAAAGAAAGAAAGAAAGAAAGAAAGAAAGAAAGAAAGAAAGAAAGAAAGAAAGAAAGAAAGAAAGAAAGAAAGAAAGAAAGAAAGAAAGAAAGAAAGAAAGAAAGAAAGGAAGGAAGGAAGAGGAAGGAAGAAAGAAAGGAGAAAGGAAGGGAAAATGGGAATGGAGGAGGCTTGGGAGGTGGTTTGGGGCGATATACTTTTTATTTTTCTTTTTCTTTTCTTTTTGAATGGGATTAATTTACCAATGCAAATACAGCTACTCACTAAGGGAAGCCAAGCAGGATGACTGTTGGGCAGTACTTCTGCAGGGAATCTGCTTTGCAGGGGACGTGGGCACACCCACTTGCTAAAAGGGGGGGAAGTGCTTAGACAGAGGGTTCTTCACACTGTGCCTCCTCACAGTAAATTCACTGAACACTAGAGATGGCCTTTCCATACTTGGAAACAGACTCAAAGCAGAACAGTCCCGCTTGCGTTGTAAGGGACCACATACAAATGCCATAAAAGTAGATTAACCTTGATCACCTAGAAAAGGGTTGGGGTAGGGAGGAAAGAGGTAAAACAGGATTTGAGGACAGACAGTTACAGGCAAAGAAAGAGGAAGCTGGAAGGCCGCCAGCAATCCAGACTACTTCTGGTCTGGTGTGTATGCTTGTGATTTTTATCAGTATTTATTTTAATAATAAAAAAACAGTAGAGTTAATAGAGACTTGAACTGCTCCATTTAAGAAAATCTGAGATCCTTTTTGGTAGGGAAAAAAATGAGACGTAGGGAGGCAAAATCTGAACAAACTATTTAGAAAAGACCAGGGCTCGAGCCTCAGGCCCACAGACTCTCAGTTCAAGCCCACTTATGTGACACCAAGATTGTCCCAAGGATATATTTAATGTCCCACCAGAACTTTTCAAAACAACACCATTTCAAAATTTCGTGGGCCTAGAATCTGGGTGCAGGATAGCTCCCTGTATACCTCAAGACTGTAATCAAACAAGAGTTAACGCTGCTTGCTGCTGAAGGCTTGACCGGAAGAAGTTCTACCTGGAAGCTTTTCCATGAAGTGTTCGGGTTACGGAAGTCTATTTTGCTTTCCCTCGTCTTCTTCTTCCCTTTTTTTTTTTTTTTTGTTTGTTTTTTAGAGACAGGGTTTCTCTGTATTGTTTTGGAGGCTGTCCTGGAACTCACTCTGTAGACCAGGCTGGCCTCGAACTCACAGAGTGCTGGAATTAAATGCCCGGCTCCTAGTCTTCTCTTATCTCCCTTTCATCCCTATCGACCCTAGCCCCTTTTACATGCCCAGATTCGTGACTTTTGGGTTGGTTTTGTGACCCCCCTTTAGTTTAACCACTGCCATCTGTGTGACTATTGGATTCAAACTGTCCATTGGAGGGTCACAATTAAAAGCAATGACTCCCCACTCCTTGATCTGATCAATATCAAAGAATTCAGCAGTTAGAGGCAGTGTTTCCTGAGCTAGTGGTAGTGTGCGTCCTGAGTTCTTCCTCCATCCATGTATGTCTATTGGTGGGAGACCAACCTTCTTCTGACAGGAGTTGCTGACTTACACAATAGCGGCATTACTGCTATGGGATTAACAACACTGTGATGGGGTTTGTGGCCTGCTCTATAGAAAGAATCCGTGTCTGGTCCTGTAAACTTGGTCAAAAACCCTCTACTGAGGTCATAGACCCTAGAAGAGAACTTAACACTGCTGTTTAACTAAACTGACATAATATCAAACTGCATTCTAAATGTTTATGTTGATATCCATAGACAAATGCTACTCTCATCCTGTATCAGAGAACCCTCTTTTTTTTTTCCAGTGATGAATTTTGCAGACTAGTGGTGAATGCAGACATTCATGGCTGTGCAAGGTACTGAGAATAAGTTAGAGATGAGTGCTCAGTCCTGAACAATGTGTACGTATTATCACTTCTAAGACTCAGAGAACACTGTGGAAGAGAAGGAGGAAACAATTTAAGAGGCAGAAAACAGAGGGGAGGTCTAAGACAACACAGTTAGTGCAGTCATGAACCTGCAGCAGCCTTGTTTGTCTTAACTGGGCCTATGTACTCATAGAATTTTCAAGCTGAAAGTAATCATGAAACAAAGAGCGAAGGAAGACACAGAAGGAGTTGCAGGAGCCAGTGCTCTTCAAAATGAGAACCGTCCAGAGGTATGCATGTGTATACGGAGACTGCTTTCAAGGAATTAGCTCACACAGCTATGGAGGCGTGGGCCCAGCATCTGTACGGTAAACCAGCAGACTCTGGGAGTTGCAGTGTGCTGGCTGAATCCCTTCTTGCCTGAAGGAAGTTAGTCACTGTTCAGTTAATCAGTCAGAGGCCAATGATTTTTAAGCAAATTTTGTTAAGATTATTTTATTGGCAAACTATAAATATTTATGGAGTGCAATGTAATATTTCATGTGTATAATGTGGAATAATTTGGCTAAATAACATATCTCGGACCTGATTTATGTACCTTTTATGTGGTGACACTGTAAAAGGAAGCTTTTCCTTGTGAGAAGCCTTCCCGCCAGCCTGGTTCTAGAGCCGCATCAGTCCCAAATAAACACAAAGGAGGCTATATTAATTATGAAGCTGTTGGCCTTGCTTGTTTCTTACTGGCTAGCTCTGACTTAACTAATTACCCCATAATTGTTAATCTAAGTATGTCTCTTACCGGAGAAGTTTCCGGGCTTCCGACCCCATGGCGTTGCATCTCGACTCTCCATGTTTTTTCCTTCCCAAAGTTCTCCTGGACTCCTAGTCCCACCTATCTAGATTCCTATTGGCCAGCAGTTTTATTGACAAATGCACAGGACTTCCCCCCAACATGACACGTTTTTAATTTTCTTGATAATTTTAAAATAACACAATTATTATTGATTATAGTCTCTGTTTTGCAAATGATCTAAAAAATAGATTCCCAGTCAGGAGTGGGGGTGTACACCTGCAATCCTAGCACTTGTGAGGCTGAGCTCAAGAGAACGGAGAATTTAATACCAGCCGTGGTGAGTTTGAGGCTAGCCTCAGTTCCTCTGTGTGGGTAGGGGAAGGCGTTCCTACTGACTGAAATATTATCCCCTTTGATGGACAGCTCCCCATTTCCACTAATCCACAACCTCTGGCAAACATCATCCTGCTCGCTTCTTCTTTGAGTGTCTGCACACTGTATTCACTACATTCTCCACACAGTGAAACCACATAGCAATCGTCTTCTGTCCTTCAAAAGGTAAATGAATAATTGTGTTAGTTAGGGTTTTGTAAAGAGAAGCTTTTCTTTGAGAGAAGCCTTCCCGCCAGCCTGGTTCTAGAGCTGCATCAGTCCCAAATAAACACACAGAAGGCTATATTAATTATGAAGCTGTTGGCCTTGCTTGTTTCTTACTGGCTAGCTCTGACTTAACTAATTACCCCATAATTGTTCATCTAAGTATTTCTCTTACCGGAGAATAGTTCCGGGCTTCCTACCCCATGGTGTTACATGTTAATTCTCCTGTGTTTCTCCTTCCCAGCGTCCTCCTGGACTCCTAGTCCCACCTATCTTGATTCCCTATAGGCCAGCAGTGCTTTATTGACAAATGGACAGGACTTCCCCCCAACAGGGTTTCTATTGTAAAGAGACACCATGACCATGCCAACTCTTATAAAAGAAATCTTTTAAATGGGGGCTACTGACACGTTCAGAGGTTTTGTTCGTCACCATCATGGCAGGAACCTTTGTAGCATACAGGTAGATGTGGTTCTGGAGAAGGAGCAAAAAGTTCTACATGCAGCAGTGGGGAGAGAGAGAGAGACAAAGACAGAGAGAGAGAGAGAGAGAGAGAGAGAGAGAGAGAGAGAGAGAGAGAGAGAGAGAGAGAGAGAGAGAGCCTGGGCCTGGCTAGAAGTTCTGAAACCTCAAAGCCCACCCTCAGTGACACTTCCTCCAACAAGGCTACACCTACTCCAACAAGGCCACATCTCCCAATAGTGTCGCTCCCTATATACTTATGTGGGCTATTGTCATTCAAACCACCACAATAAGGAAAATGTAACACACACACACACACACACACACACACACACACACACGAGTAAAATAAGGAAAATTTTCCATTTTGAACACTGACGAATCTAGACAATGTAATGCAAAAAAAACTGAATTAAATGCTCATCTCATCCTCAAACCAACATCTTAGGCATATCCAAAATGATATCTAACCAAATATCTGAGCGCCTGACCAAACCAAGTTAACTTAACCACCACATTAAACATTATTCTAGGAAACAGAGATGTAGCTATTATGTGTTACTACAAAATTCATGAATTGAAGTTTTCTGCAAAGAAAATGTGAGTCATGGCAAAAATATTCCAGTGTGCCTGTCCTGGCTATTGGCCAGTATATTAGGATTATCTGTACGTTTTGAAATCTCTTCCCACAAGAAGGAATTGTTCTCTCCTGTTGGAACGGCATGTGAGGGAAACAGTGTGTGAGGCAAAGAGCAGTCTTTTAATGCAATAAGGCCCAAGTTAAAACTTGACTGTACAGTTTGCCATCACTGTGAACTTCTGCAGTTTACCCGGATTTGCAAAGCAAAGATCACCATTGAGTCTGTTTCAATCAGATTCAATCAACTAAGGACATAGAACACTCAGGGGTTTCCTGGAACGGGGTGATATCATTTGCACCGCCTGCTCCACATGTCATATCATCCTCAAACTCAAAGTGCCAGGACTACATTCCTCTGCATTCAGTAACCGTCTGACGGCATTCCAGACAAAAGGAATTTTGGACATCTGTGCAAATCCTTAATGCCGATGAACATTTGGCTGTGAGAAACTTCCTTTTCCTATTGATTGACTTCAGCATTCCTGTCTTTAACATCCATTCACAGCAGGGACATTCTGCCCCTCACAATGAGTCTTTCACATATGTGAAGGCAGTGATCACGTCCATGTCTTCCTCACTCAGTGTTCATAGCCCTGGTTTTTATTTTAACCATTTGATGCCCGGCTTTTTACTATGTGCCTGATTTTCTCTTCCCATCTCCAAGTAAACCGACATCAGTGCTAAGTATTCAAAGTGGTTTACACACCGTAACTATGAGGTTCTTGCCTCCCCTATACTGGGTATAACTCATATATAAATCTCAGCTCCTGTTGACTCTTTTGAGAAGAAATGTAAAAAAGCAGCAGAAATAGCCATAATAAACTGGTGCTGTGTGAGTGTGAGTGTGTGTTGTGTGTACTTTTTTCATAAGTGAAATTTCTTAAGACATATATCTTAACTTGTAAATATTCAAACCCAACTAGAAATTTCTGGATCTTCCATTCTTTTGTAATCAATTTATCTCCTCCCTTTTCACCAAGCTTATTTCTTTCTCCAGAAAGGAAGAAGGAAGAATGCTATTAATTGCCTTGTCTGCATCCACGGATATCAACCTGACCAGTCCCTAGTAATTGGTCCAGTATGGCAGTGGGGCTCGTCAGGTTTTCTAGCAATTCCCTGATGACCCATGGCTGTTTTAATCATTCTAGCCCCTAAAAACCTTGACTCATCAATGAGTCTCTCTCTGAGGCAGGAGAGCAGGTTCACGACTTTTGGGAGTCACTCAGATCTCAGATCTCAAAAACCACTACTCCAACCTCTCCTTCCTTCCTTCCTCTCTCCCTCCCTCCCTCGCTCCTCCCTCCTTCCTTCCTTCCTTCCCTCCCTCCCTCCTTCCCTCCCTCCCCCTCCCTCTCTCCCTCCCATCCTTCCTCCTTTCTGTATACACCAGTTGTAAGATTGACTGAGAAGAAAGAAGGGGAAAATGAGTGGGGAGGGATTAGTCTCTCAGAAATATTATAAATTCACAACATTAAATTTTCTGTATATAATTAGTACTCCCACTTTGAAAATAAGAAATTGAAATTTAAAATGGGTCTATATACCTGATGTACCTTCATTTCTATTGTTGTGAAACATTCTAGTCAAGAGTAACTTAGGAGAGAAAATGACTTACAATTCCGGATCACAGTCCATCAGTAAAGGAACTGAAGGCAGGAACTTGAAGGCTGCTTGCCACTACAAACAGCATTACCCCTGAGTGAGGAACTTACTTCAGAGCCAAAGAATCACAGAATGAAGGATAGGTGAAGCTCTGTGGAAGATCCTGCTTCCTGAATGGCCATGAGATTTTTTTTCTCATTTGACTTTCTTATACAGTTTAGGATCACCTATATAAGGAATGCTGCCACCCACAATAGGCCGGGCCCTCTTATATCAATTAAATAAGCAAGACAATTTCCATAGGCAAACATGATATAGGCATTCCTCAAACCAGGATCTCTTCTTAGGTGAGTCTAAGTTGTGACAAGTTCACATTTAAAACTAATTAGTAGAATCACAGTAGGCTAAGCACTGAATTACTGTAATAATACTCTAACTTTGTGTCAGCTGGTCCGTCACTGTAGGCTCAAGTGTTTTGGTGTAACTGTCAGAAATCTCAGGTAATTGTGTAAATGTAAATTATCTGAATCCCTATACAAGGAACCTAACCCTGTTTTATTTTGTTTCATTTGATCTAAAATATCAGTTTGGAGAAATCAGTTTGAAAATGGATTCTTCCATTAACTGTAACGGTATTTTGCAGTCATTCTGTTATGTGAACATTTAGTAGTGCTATTTCTTTTTTTTTTTTTTTTTTTTGGTTTTACGAGACAAGGTTTCTCTGTATTGTTTTGGAGGCTGTCGGTCCAGCCTGGCCTCGAACTCACAGAGATACGCCTGCCTCTGCCTCCCGAGTGCTGGTATTAAAGGCGTGTGCCACCACCGCCCGGCAGTAGTGCTATTTCTTACATTTTAGTCTAATAACAGTGTTTACCCACTGAAATAGTGAGAGAGAAGCTGCCTTCTAAGTGTTACTAATCTATAGCTAATCAACATTAGATCCACACATCTTCAGTTGCTTGTTAATCTATCACATGTAATTGCACATACCAAAAAGTTCATATGGATTTTATAGACCTATTAAGGTAAACCTTTATTTATCCACCCAGAACATGGGCTTGGGCTCAGGAGTTTTTTCTTTCTGTTCTCTGTGCACACTTGCTGTTTCTCTATCATTCCTTATTCTTTAAATAATCCCAAAACAGACTTTTTTTTTGATTCTCTTTCCTGTTAAGGTTGTTATAATATCTGTTGCAGGCCTAGTCCTTGAAGTTAGGAGAGATATGTAGACTGGATAAAAATAAGAATAACAGCTTAAATTTTCTTTAAAACGTTTGGGGAAAATTTTCCCCAGTGGATGTTATTAACAGAGAGACTTGAATTAGTGGGGGAATAGACACAGTTATGTGGCACAAGCGTGTTTCAAGCTTGAGGAAAATTGGCTTGAGGGGAAAGAGCAAATGAGGTTTAAGAGTGCAAACGGCCAGGGTACAGCCCTGTGACCAATAGATCTGTCAGCAAGTTTACTGCAAAAGAAGTCAGCAAAGAGTATGAGACTATGCTGCCCTCAAATGCCAGCTCCAACTCTGCATAAAGATTACTTGAAGCAAGCACAATTAGGAAGCAGAAACCCCCAAAATAATTCTTTGTCCTCCATCTACCCAGTGGCAGATAATAATGTTTTACACATTTCCCCCCTTCCTTCCCCTCCAATAGCTCTTTCTATTGGAGATGGAAAATAAGCATTGTGATATGCCTGCAGAGATTTTACCACAATAGCTGTATTCTATAAGTTTTCCTGTAGACATTTGCCTTCCCACAATTCACTGTCTCTAAAAACACAAAGATCTTTTCCATATCTTGTCAACTCTGAACAAATGTATCATCCTTTGTAAAACAGTATACAAATCCCAAATTCTAACCTTTGAATTATTCATCTCTGATTCCTCTGGGCATGTGCTCATTGAATGGATAAATAAATCCTGAGGCACATTTTGTTTTTGTTAACCTTTATTATTAAAGTCTAATTCATGGAACTGAATCACAGAACTTAATAAGGGAGAAGGAAGGTTGTGTCTTCTCCCCTGTAGAAGTCACTGGGTGATTTTGCACAGACAAGAATAAGATTGCATTTATGGGAGATGGATGCAAAGCAGTTCAAAAACTGGGAGCAGGAAGACTTCTTAGCTGGCCATCACACAGCCCAGATAAGAAACAACAATGGATGGTATTCACTAGGGAGGTAGAAATGGAAGTAATTGAGTATGGGATATTTTAAAGGCATTTCTAAAAATCGTATATCAAGTATAAAAGAAAGCAATACAGTTCGTGATTTAGACCCATGCAACTGGGCAAATGTGGATTATTTAGTGAGGAGTGACTGTAGAAAGAAAACACACAAAAGTTCAAAATAAACACCTTAAATCCGGGATCTCTGTCAGGCTAACATGCACAACTATAGGCTTCCTAGAACTTCCTACGTGTTTGAACAAAGTAACTATTAACCAGGCAAGCATTTCATTCTGATGGTTTGTCTGAAATCAGTGCCAAGTTCCTGAATGGTTGTTTGCATAATGGACTTCCACAGTGAATTGGGACTTTTTAGATCAACACATAAATAAATAAATGAATTAACTAATAATGAATAAATAAATGAGAACACTAGAACAATTAGTCACAGTGTAGAAGAAAATGAAAAATGGGAAAATATTTTTTCCAGAAACTTCCAAATACTCTGGCTGCAATGTGGGATTTTAGAGGCTGATGGAGAGATAAAGGGCTGACTGGTAATAGTTTTCTAGGCTAATGACAGGAGTTTGCCTTAATGCTGTGGGATATACTGAACCAGCCAAATTTATGTTCGAATATTTACACTTAGGCTTTTATTGGCTTGAGGGAGCCACATAGTCAAGGAATGTTACAGGGGTGAATCAGGATGGATGGTGTTAGGGAAGACCTTTGCAAGAGAAGGAGATGAGGAGGTGCTGTGCAAGGTAGGTAGGGTAATAAATAGTGTGATGCCATTGGAAATGCCCGTTAGTTTTTCTGTTGCTCTGACCAAATGCCTGGCAAGAAGTGACATAAAGGAAGAAGGGGTTTTTATCATGTTATGTAAGAAGGGATACAGCACATTATGGGAGGAAAGTCATGGCAAGAGGAGCATGAGGAAGTTGGTCACATTACATCAGCTAGTAGGAAGCAAAGAACAATCATGCTGAGGTACATCTTGCCTTTCTCCTTTTAATTCATCAAGGGCTCTAGCCCACTTGTTGCCCATAGTCAGGGTGGGGCTTCCCTCCTCACCTAAAACTTTCTGGAAACAGCATCATTGACACACCCAGAGCTGTGTCTCCGTGGTAATTCTAAATCCAGTCAAGCTGACAGTGAAGATTAACTATCACAAACTATGAGGTCAGATATGTATGGCGAGGAAAGGTGAACGAGAGTCATGGTTTTTGTCTAGTCCATCCCTGTAGGGAAGGTATGTGAACCTTTTGTGCCTGACATCACTAGACAAGGCAGAGTTAGCAGATTCTTATCAGTTTATGCAGTCATACACAAACCTTTCCTATTCCAAATGCCGTAACTGTGAGAACCATAAGGACTTTTTCGCAGGGAGTGGGGAGCGGTTGTTTTCCCTTCTCTGCAATCAACAGATGTCAGAATCCCTCCTCCTCCTCCTCCTCCTCCTCCTCCTCCTCCTCCTCCTCCTTCTTCTTCTTCTTCTTCTTCTTCTTTCTCTTGCCCTCCTCCTCCTCCTCCTCCTCCTCCTTCTCCCCCCTCCTCTCTTCCTCCTTTTCCCCTCCTACTCCTTCCTCTTTGACTGCTTAGGCATGACAACGAGTTGCTTTAGTAAAACGAGTGTGATTACCATACACCATTGAAGAACAGAGCTTTCTGGATTGCAATTCATTCTCTTCTCTTGCTTCTGTGGCAGTATTCTATAGGGTGAAGATACCATCTACTTGGATTCTAAGTGCAGAGTATATGTAACAGGTACTCTAAGGAAAACTGTACAAGTCACACATATGATTTGATAATATTTGCCAGGAAGATTTGGGCTTGCCTGTTAGTGGGATATAATTAAACTGCTTTTAGCCCATGCAAGAACCATTGTGTAAAGAGCAAATAAGCTAAAATGTAAAACAAATAAATAAAGCAACATATAGTTGATTACAAAGGGTATTTAAATAATTTAAAGTATCTATTTTATATGAAAATGGTCTTTTTAATATTTCCAAGGTATTGAGCAACTGACATACCACTGAAATATGATGATATTCATAAGACTGACCAGCAAAGAACAAGCATGGGCGTGATACTAGTTTATATTACATGTTTGTTTTTTGATTCAATTTTATGCAAGTTTTCTTTTTAAAGTCAAAATGAAGTAGTTCTTTAGAGACCCAGGAAATAGGAAGTGTGTGCCTGACAGATAGGGGAGAATGATAACAAGAAAGAGGAAAGAGAGATCAAATTTCCCATAGGAGGCAGGCAAAATTAGAGTTGAATATAACACTGTGAAGCCAATACAACAGCCTTACGTATGGAACTTCTTGGTGGATAACTTAATATCAGAGCTACTTTACTCCACCTAGAGAAATTGATAAAATTTAAAAGAATAGGTACAACCTTTAATGAAAATAACTTCATGCCATTTTATTTAGACTGGTGCAGCTCAAACCATATTTATAGACATGAACAAGCCAACTTTAGATTTAGAGATATTGTCACACATTTTTCTATTCATTTTTTAAAAAGGAATGTATTAGGAACCTGCAGAATTAGTCAGGTTAAACTAAGTAGCCAGTGTTTAACAGAAAAAAATTCCAAGAATGAAGAGTGATAATTTAATGACACACCAACAGAAAATAGGTCGCGCAAGGTGGTTGGATCTCTGCACAATGCAGAATCCTCTGTGTCTTGATCTAGGATCGATTGTACCTTTTAATTACAGAGGATACATAAGGGAGGAAAGTAATATGCTCACTAAGTTTAAAGAAAGAAGGCATAGCTGAAGAGAACAGGGATGGAGGACAGGCTTATAATGTTGAAGTTTGTAAGTCTGTGTACAGACTAGAATTTCATTTACACTTCTATTGTGTGCTACAAAGGGATTCAGTCAGGAACTTGACCATTGTGTACTTACTAAGTTGAGCATAGGTTAGAAAAGAGCAATGATTTAAAACATGATGTGACAGTTTATTTTACCTGTCAGTTTAACAGGTCCATGGGTTACCCAGATATTTGGCCAGACAATTTTCTGGATGTTTTGGATAAGGTTTTTTAAAAATTAGATTAACATTCAAATCAGTGGACTTAAAGCAATTTTTCCTCTATTAAAGTGGATTCCTTCTCATCACCTGAATGGAGGGAAGGTGGAGGGAGTGTTGTGAGTGAGGGAGGAATCTGTAACCTTTGAACTTCTGCAACATCAGATCTCCCTACATTCACCAGACACCTTCAGAGGCCGATGGAAACATTTTGTCTCCAGCCTTCCAGACAGACTCCACAGACACATGAACCAATTCAAATACTTCCCCCCTGCTTCCTTCCTTCCCTCTCCTCCACCCTTCTCTCACCCCCTCCCCTACATATCCACTCCTCATTCTCTTCCTCCCTTCTCCTCTCTCCCTATCCTATTGGTCCTGTTTCTTGGGAAAACCCTGACTAGAAAACAGGATGAATACTTAGGTAGGTGCTGCTGTAATTTTGATGGATGATAATGATGACCCAGTTCAGGGTGGTATTAAAGGGGGGTGATCAGATTCATGATGATTTGTGCTTGGGAGCCCGAAGGATAGAGAGGGATCGAGAAGAACACTTCATGTTTTAGACTAGAACAGCTCCATGGATGAGATCAACGTCCACACAGGAAGAAGAGCAATTTGGAAGACTGAGGATGTGCCAAAGGTAAGTTGCCTGCAGATGTCTAAAGACATCACAGAGACCATTGGCACATCTGTCTGGAACTTAAGGAAAATTGTCAACGTACTTGTGACATTTCATGTGCTGAGAATGAGTCATACTCTAACTATAGGTGCAGATAGAGAAGATAAAAGCACTGAGGCTCTGTGTGTCATGGAACAAGTAAGTCCTTACAAGGGATGAAGGAGCAGAGGATACTGGAAAGGAATCTAGTGAAGCAGTGGCAAAGTAGGACTTGGGCAGTAGAAGACATTTCAGCAAGGAAGAAGGATTTGGCACTGATTGCAATGCAAAGTAAAGTTAGAGGACACTTGGATGTGGACACAGAGAGCACCCTAGTTAATCCAACAGAAGTGTGGGTAGCACGATGGAGCCAGAAACCACAATGGAATAGCATGAGAAGATGAACTGGGCTAATTTCCTTTAAGGAAATGTCCTCTAAATTCAGTGCTGTTAAAAGTCCCTTCTTTTCTTTTAGAAAAGTGCTGCGTGATCCCATGTGTCTAAGAAGGCAAACAGTCACACTTACACAACTCTGAACCCGAGACTGAGTGAGGCTAGATGTGGGGATGGTAGGAAACACTGGCCAACACTCACACATTTCTGATAATCCAGAGGAATGTGGTAGGATTATGTGTTTGAGGTCTTTCCACAACATGGCAATCATAATAATTATAATGTTCTTTTTTTTTTTAAAGCAGAGCGTGGCTGGGAAGGCATCTTAGCCAGAGGACCTAGGTTAAATTTCCCAGTCTTTGTATTAAAAAAAAAGCTGGCCTCTTGGTGCACAGTTGTGATTTCAGCTCTTGGGAAGCAGAAACAGGAGGATGTCTGGGGCTTGTAGGCCAGCAAGATTGGCCTAATTGTCAAGTTCCAGGTGCCAATGAGAGACTCTATCACAAAAAAAATTAGGTGGATGTCTTCTAAGGAATAACACCGAGGTTGAGCTTCACACACAAGCACTTGCATGCACATATACAAATACATAAATAGAAAAAAATTAAAGTTTGTCCCTACAAAAAGAAGAAAAAACTTAATGGATATTGTAATTTTCTCGATGCAATGATCTTCAATAAATATGAATAAAAAATATCACATTACAGACCATAAATATAAGGAACTGTTATTTATCAATTAAGACAAATGTACATGAAAGAAAATAGACAATTTGCTATAATCAATTTTTTTACAACAAATTTTGCTCTAAAACAGACAAACAACCGATGAAACATTTTTTGAGGAGAGTAGTGGACACATTTTGCTCTTCCAAGGAAAGCTCTGGGGTGAAAAGATGGGCTAGTGGAGGAGATATCCCAACAGAGGGAATGTCTAACCAAGTCTGTCTTTGAGCTTGGACTCCTTCTTCAGCCTCCCAAGAGCTGTCATTATAGGACTGCAATGCCACAGCCCTCTTCTGTGAGGTCTCACTGCCATGTTGCTAAATGATCCTGAAATAGCCAAGTGTTATGCCAAATTTTCTGCCAGAAAGATGCAAGATAAATGAAAATCAAAACTGGCAAATCGCTCGTATTTCTAAAAATCCTAGCAAGTAACACTAAAATGTACACAGTTTATAAAATTCTATAAAAAACTCACCAAAGGTCGGGGTCAGACATAATCTTTGTTGGAATCAAAAAGGAAATAAATGACAAAGTTGTAAAATTTACATTTGAGGGCTGGAGAGATGGCTCAGTCTTTAAGAGTACTCCTGCTCTTACAGAGGACCCCATTTTATTTCCCTGTGCTTATCAGACAGTTCACAAGTGCCTGTAATTCATATCTAGGGGGCCTGACTCCCTCTTCTGGCTAAGGTCAGGAGAATCATACACTCCCACAGATACATGCACATAAAAATTTTAAAAAGAAAAACAAAATAACCCCCCCTTCTTTTTCTTTTTTCTTTCTTTTTCTCAGAAAGGAACAATTTACACCTTGGAAATTTAGAAAACTTTTAAAGATCTACATGCTAAAAATGTTTGAACTTTTTTTTCTCCTAAAAGTTCATGCATACTTAACTTCTAACTGGATCTTTGATTATCCATTTGCTATTTGTCATGCTGTGGCCAGGACTTAATCATTTTCATTTCTTTAATAATAGTTTTAATCATATCTTCTCTCTGCTGGTCCTGAAGAAGCTAATTTTATTGTTTAAATTGTCTGCCAGGGACAGAACAATTGGAAACAGAAAGCACAATCCCAGGCCAAGAAATGTGATTGAAACCATGAGACTCGACTATTAAATGAGAGATGGATGGTCAGGAAAAGCTATGTGGAATCAATCTTGCTTGAGTTGGTTCACAGAGTAGCGGCCACTTACGAAATATAATAGAGGTCTCAGAGAGTAAGAAATAGAGAGGTTCTGAGACCTAGAACTAGTAGAATGAATGAAGAACTTGGGGCTCCAGTAGAACTGGGGGGCACTATACAGAAGGCACTGCTTAAGAGCTACAGGAGCAGAGATGTAAATACAAGCTGTCTTACTCATAGGCCTCCAGTGAAGAGTCTCCCACCTTGGTCTAGCTCCATGTGTTTAGGCTATAATTAATGCTGCCCAGCCCTATTCATTGTTCTGTTTTCATAGTGTTAATAAAATATCTTGCAAGGCAGTAGTGATCATTAATAATTTCAAAATAGAATCAGGTTTTCTAGAAGGGGAAAATACCTCAGATCCCCTGAATAAAGAAAGAAAAATTCATTAACAGAATAAATAGGCAAAATTACTTAACTAATTCGTAAGTTGGATTTTGTGATTCTGTTTTGTGTCTTTGTATTCTCGACATGGAAATGATTGGTAGTTTGCATTCCTAAAATTGTGGTATAAAAGATTTTAGATCTCAAATTTTCATGGTTTGGCCGACCCACCCTGGAATAAGGACATACTACTTGAACTTTGGATGTGTGCTGTAATCTCTAAGAAGAATTAAAGTTGGTTGGCTTAGTGCTTCCACATTCAAAGAAATAACACAGAGTTAGGTGAATAAGGTGTTCTATAACTTCATCTTCAGAACCTACTTTTTCAGAGTTCTGTATGCACTGCCTTCGTAAATTTAAGACAAATCATGCAACTCTTGTTTATGATCTCTCCAGTTTTCTTTGTCTATTATCTACCGATGTAGCACACAGTTATTTTATAGTTTCTTGTTTTTATTGAAGCATTTCAAAATATTTGTTTGAATTACAGTTAAAATCATGTATTGACATTTTGTTGCATTTTTATTGTAGTAAAATACATATAGCATAAGGTTAGCATTTAACCATTTTAAGTGAGAAGTCCAGTGGCTTTATATACATTCACACTCATATCAGCTAGTACAATTATCCATCTCCTGAACCTATTAACCAACCAGACTGAAACTGTAAACTCACTCGGTAGTAACACCCTACTTTCTCTCCCTCTTCCAACTCCTGGTGATTTGTATTCTGTTTTTTGTCTCCATGCCTTTGTCTGTTCCTGAGACTGAATAATAATTGGCGGTTTGTATCTGGTTATTTCATTAGTATAATGTCTTCACAGTTCATCTGTGTTATAACTTCTATTATATTGTCATTCTCTTTAATTAGAATACTTTGAGTGCCCATCCCACAATATGGGAGGCTCTCTCAGCCTGGACTCTTGTGAGATGACCTAGGCCCTGCCCTGGATGAAATGACAGACTCTGGAGATCCACCATGGAGGGCCTCACCCTCCCCGGGGAATGGAGTGGAGATTGGTGGGGGGTTGGAGGACCTGGTGGGGAGGGTGGGGAGGAGGGAAGGGACAGGGAGCTGGGATTGACATGTGAAACAAGCTTGTTTCTAACTTAAATAAAAAAGGAAGAGAAAAAAGGTCTATTAGATACATTTTTTGAACGTTATGACACACACACACACATTATGAAACGAACAGCGAAAAAAATTCAAACTCCCCTCCCTCATCATTACTGCGCATCGTCATTTGCTAGCATTAAATATTTGAGCAAAAATAAAAACATTATTGGAGTGATTGTAGCACTGTCTGGTAAATGAGAAAGAAAGATAGAATTCTACAGAATTAAAAGCAAGCAATACCTTATCCCTAATGAAAACTTTTGCTTTGTAGTTTTTTAAATGTGCCACAGAATGAACAGTTACGTTTTTAATGTAATTTTAGGAGAAGACAAGAAGGGGTGCCTGCCATTAAATTCATAACTAGAGATTTTGTTTCAAGCTATAAAATATCATTAATTGACTGGGAGGTAGTAGCACATATCTTTAATTCCAACACTCAGGATGCAGAGTCAGGTGGATCTCTGTGAGTTCAAGGCCAAAGTAGAAGCAGTCCTCCTGTGATTCTTGTGTGGGAAGCATTAACGGTTTCAGAAACAAAACTTTTTTATATGGAAAAATGCTAGTGGATTTGGACATGGGCAGCTATGTCTATAAACCATGCTGATTCAACCAAGGAAATGGCTTTTGAAATGGGTGTCATTAGAAAGGTTTCATTTACTATGAAATTAAACTGTGCCCACACTGACTGTTGTTAATTAAATTATTCTGTATTAGTACACGTTGCTATCAATTTCTCATCACCTTCTGAAAATACAGCCAGCATCAAAAAAAATCATTTACACTGCAAACCAATTTTTGTTTCACTTTGTTAGTATCCATACACCAGACAGTGTGAAATTTAATACAATTGACTGTAAAAATCCAAACACTTTTTCTGGCTTATGGAATTGTACTGTTTTCATATTTTTTCTTTTTCATCATGTCATTGATTTAAGTGAAAAATGTTGCCAGAATTAATAAAGTTCACATCTGTGAATGTGTGGTTGTGTTTTTCTGGTTTCCCTAAGTGAACATGAATCATGGATCTCACTTTCCCAGATCAGTTACACTTGACAAAGTTTTACTCTTATAACCAAGGCCTAGGCCATTGCTGGGTGAGACATCGATCCCGGTAGAGCTCAAGGCGTCCGTTGTTCAACTGCTGATAGGCCTTGTGAGGAGGTCAGTCTCCTCCTGCTGACACAATGCAAAACTATATTGCATAAGAACTAAATTTGTTCTTCCAATATGCTTGAAATTGCTATTGTCACTTCAAGGAGACATATTTAGCTTTTGGAGATTGATACATTGGAAATTTTAATTTTAGTTACTAACAAACTAAAATTCCTTGTGTTATAAAATATACAGAACTCATTAAGTGGTATTTGGTGATGTTACTTGTCAAGCAAAAGGATAATCTGTAAGTGAAATACTGGATTTCTATGTTTGCTCATACTTAAAACCATTATTTGCCGGGTCTTGGTGGCAAACGCCTTTAATCCCAGCACTCTGGAGGCAGAGGCAGGTGGATCTCTGTGAGTTTGAGACCAGCCTAGTCTACAGAGAGCGTGTCATGACAGCCTCCAAAACAATACAGAGAAACCCTGTCTCGAAAAACCAAAGAAAAAAACCAAAAAGCAAAAAAATACTATTCACCTTATTTATTTATTAATCAGCTTTTGGGGAGTTAAGTAACATTTCCTATTTAACTATAAAGGTGTGCTATACCTAAATCACATGCTATCTATGTAGTCTGGCACAGGCAGATGTAAAAAAATTATAGTGGTTATTACTATTAATAAAAGTACTAGAATTAATTTTCATCATAATCTTTTATTTTTAAAATAATCACCAGTAGGTACCTGCCATCAAATGAGTGAACTAATACCAATGTTTTGGGTTATTTTGTTTTTTATATAAATTATTCTTCTCAGTTTCTTTCTTAAAAGATCAGATCAGCTTATTTCCTTTCTGATTTTAAGATGGAAGAGCTGAAAAGATCCTCCATACTGATGGTAGTATGGAAATGCTTATAATGTTGAAACATAATAGAGGTCTCGAGTATGGTATGTTCACAATCACTGCCAGAGAGACTACAGTGTTCTTAAGGACTGGCAAAACACTGAGCTCTTCAAAGTAAATAGTTAGCATCAGCCTTGAAACCAGTGTGTTGTCTGGAACTACCAACTTGGAGATGACTGAACATCCTTAAAGCATATAAACTCCACTTCTGTGAAGAGGCACTGTTGAGTGAGAAGACGTAAAAAAAGAAAAAAATGCTATCTGTGCACATGTTTTAATGGGCCTAGCAAAGGTTGGAACAATTCTCAGAGCCTGACAGTGCTGCAGCTGTCAAATTACATCAGACAAAAGCAAGACATATATATTTGCATGTGTAACACACACATACACACACACTCACACACACACACTCACACACACCCCAAATAAAATAAAGGTAATTTTTAAAAAAAATTAAAAGCCATCAACTTATTAGACATCCTATAGAAAAATACAAAGTATTTCAAAGCCATATATAAGTCAACACAAAAACAACTTTAAATGTATCTCCCTGATGGAAAAGCTCCCCAACTTAACAGAACTGAAAGGAGACACAGTAACACTTGAAGCCATCCATGTTCTTTTTATTTTTTTAAGCCCTCTTTGTATATGATAGAGAAGATAAGGTCATGGACAGTGTGGAGAGCTTGAATACTATGCCTCAGTTCACAGGTCTTGAAGGTATCACAGGGTGACTTCATGAGCTATCTTGACGAACTTCTATGGACGGCATACCGGCAGAGACTGCAGGCCACAGCGATGTTTTAAAAAATATAAAAGGATTGAAGTCATAAAGAAAAAAAAACTGTGCTCTATAACAGCACCATGAAGTTTAAATTTAAAATAGAAATGTATCTAGAAATTGCCCAAGTATTTGGAAGTTAAACAACACAGTTTCAAGTAACTCATTAGTCAAAAAAGAAACCAAATTAATTTAAAAGTGTCTTGAGATGATTGATGATGAGCCCATTTTATATTAAAATTTGTGTAGTGAAATTAAGTAGTTCATGAGAAACTTGTGGCATTCATTTTTTTTTCCCTGATTCTTCTGAGCAGGGTTTCTCTGTGTAACAGTCCCACCTGTCCTGGGACTTGATTTGTAGAGCAGGCTGGTCTCAGACTCACAAAGATCTGTTTGCCTCAGTCTCCCAAATGTTGGGATTAAAGGTGTGTGCCACCATTAATACTTAAGAAAAGCTAGGGTTGACTGTATTAGCTCCTTATTTAGGGCATAATAAAGCTACAATTAATTCCCCTGTAAACAGAACAAAAGAAACAAAAAAAAAAGTATCAATGAAGTTGTCAGAAGAGAACATAATGGAAGACCTTCCACTGTTAGAATAAGTGTACACAATTTTTAGTAACTAAATCAAGGGTCAAAACAAAAAACAATTGCCAAAGTCCCTCGTGTGGTGGCACAAACCTTTAATCCCAGGACTTGGGAAGCAGAGTCAGGTGAATCTCTAGGCCAACCAAACCTGAGATCCTGTCCCAAACAAAACAAAAACAAAGTAAAATAAAACTAAAGGGGGGAGGGGAAGTGAAAGCAATCTCTGAAGAAACAAGAAATCTGAATAGCTGATGTCAACTAAAAATAATGAAGCCCTAATAAAAATGGTTTCTACAAGCAAAATCCCTGACTTATGTGGCTTGGTGGGTATGTTCTGTTGAACATTTTTAAATAACATTAATCCTACACAAATTGTACTTGAAAACCAAGGGAGGGAGACTACTTCCCAACTCACTTTACGAAGCTAATTCACCCCAACACAATTATCTGTAGGTAGTAAACCACAACACAGTGCAGACAACATAACTGCAGTTTAATAATCCTCCCAAACACAGCTATAAGTGTTTTAGCAGTTCATGAGCAAATTAAATGCAGAGCATGCTGAGGAGGGAAATAAAATTGTCCCGTTTGAAATGCAGTTCCAAGGTGAGGATAGTAACAGTAAGGATGAGCCGGGTGTTGGTGGCGCACACCTTTAATCCCAGCACTCGGGAGGCAGAGGCAGGCAGATCTCTGTGAGTTCGAGGCCAGCCTGGTCTACAAAGCGAGTTCCAGGACAGGCTCCAAAAACAATACAGAGAAACCTTGTCTCGAAAAAACCAAAAAAAAAAAAAAGAAACAAAAAACAAAAAACTAACAGTAAGGAGGAAGCCCACTGCTTGGAAGACAGATCTGTGAGGTCCCTATCTGCATTGACTAGCTTTGTACTTCTCAAGTTCCTAAATCTAAATGAATGTTTTGGGCTCTGTCTAAGTAAAGTCGAGGAAGCTTGGCTTCTGAGGTGGAAGCAGGAGATAAAATGTTTCTCAGGTTTGAACTGGATGAGCCAAGTGAGATGCTGAAGACATTGCAGGCATTCTTTTCTTCAAAGAGACCAAGAAGGCATTTTTATTCTATCCCGTTTTAAAGGGCCCAGGAAGACACTGTATTTTATTCTACTATTTTTTATAGTAATGTAGTGAGCCATCAGCCCCTTACTGGGTATAATATTCTCAGCACCACCCACTCAGGGTTGTATTTGTTTGTCTGTCTTGTTTTTCTAATCTTAGCTTTAGATAACATGTCTGTATTTGAGAGAGAAAAGTGTGTGTGTGTGTGTGTGTGTGTGTGTTTGAACTAGAGATTAACCAAATCATGACATCAACACAAAATCCCTGGCTTACAGTAAGGATAAAAGCCTTCCCTATGCAAATATGATTCTTACTGTTATTATTCAAACCACAGGTATACTGTTCATGATTATTTGCTTAGCCGAGGCTGCTCTCTGGTTTACAGCATGCTTTTTCTATAGCCAAGGGCAGTTCACATACACTCTGAGGTTGCATCATTTGTTTTCAGGACAGAGAGCCTCTGTTCTCTTACCTCACCTCCTCATCCCAGAATCTACTGCTGAATGAATGGCTTCCTTCACACTGAGAAATCCTCCTTCAGAATTAGTAGAAAATAAAGATAGCAGAAAAAAATTCTAACAGATAATTATACACAAAACAAAAGCCTTACATTTTGTTTTTTGTTTTTTCTTAAAGTTGCCACCAGCAAGGCAGCATGTGGGAGTGTTACAACGTTATTTCAAAGTCTTATTAGAGTGGAAGACAGGAAGATACTGCCTTTGCTGTTGTCTGGGCCACACTGGAACGCTTTGGGGAGAAAGTGGCATTAAGCTGATTCCGCTTGATTTTTAGTCCCTTCCTTCCTTCCTTTCTTCCATCCTCTTCCTTCCTTTCTTTCTCCTTCCTTCCTTTCTCTCTCGTTTAAGATTATAATTAATTACCTAATTTTCCTTCTTTGCTTTCATCCATCCAAATCCCACCATATGCCTTTCTTTGCTCTTTTTCAAATTCATGCCTCTTTTTTCACTAATTAAACCTGTGAGACCTAACCTCCTTAAAACCCCTTCTCCCCTGTGCTGGCCAGCATTATGTCAACTTGACACAGTCTAGAGTCCTCTAAGAGGATGGAACCCCACTTGAGAAAATGCCTCCACAAGATTGGGGTATAGGCAAGCCTGTAGAGTGTTTTCTTCCTTACTGATTGAAGGGGACAGGAGCCACATCATTGTGGGTGGTGCCATCTCTGGGGTGATGGTTCTGCAAGGAAATAGACTGAGCAAGCCATGTGGAGCAAACCAGTAAAGCAGCATCCCTCCATGACCTCTGCATCAGTTCCTGCCTCCAGGTTTCTTCCCTGTTTGGCTTTTGTTCAATGCTATGGAAAAGTAAGACAAGCAAACCCTTTCCTTCCCAACTTGCTTTTGGTCATAGTGCTTCATCGCAGCAATAATTGAGAGGCCCAGGCATTACGCTGGCCTGCCCCTGTTACCTGGCAGGATTCACTCAGGCAGTTCTCTGGTCAGCCCAGAGTTCCATGAGAACCAGTCTGCACGCAGGTGCAAAGACAGAGCCCTGCCCACTTATGCTCTCTTATCTCTTACCTCACTCTGTCTCTATCGTGTCGTCTCCCCCTTTCGGTCTCCCTCTGCTATAATAAACTATAATAAACTACAGTTACTGTGCTCTCCATGGCCCGTGCTCCGTTGTCCATCGCGCCGGTCCCAGTTCTGTGCTCGCACTCGTGTCCTGCCCTTCCGCCACCCTTCTAACTTCTAATTTCTAATCTTAAGCAAAATAACAACAATAATGACCCTAACTAGCACATCCGTTTTTCTCTCTTCTCTCCTTAGTTTGAAGTATTTTCCCCAAACCGCCAGGGGCAGGCTACTGCCTAGTGCTTCTCTTTTCTCCTCCTACCATCAAAAAATGTTGCCCACCTAAAAGGTCAAGGTAAGAGTCAGAATGATTACAGCTCTCTTCTTCTTTGGATATTTGTAGTAACAGGCATGGAGAGAAAACAAATCAGTAAATATCCAGGGCTAGAACTTTGGGAATTTAGAATAGTCATAAAGAAGACTTTGAGAAGGCCCTCTGCAGCATCTGGAAAATCAGCTTTGCCTGTGGATGTGACAAGAACCCTAGCCACCTAACCTGTGGCCGAATTCAAATAGTACAAATCAGGGACTTGGCTTTCAAAATATCAAAAAGTACCTCATGACTGTGCAACATAGCAATATCAGGACAGAACCAGAGAACACTTTAAGAAGATGTGGATTTCCGAAGACTGGAGACAGTGGATCGTGAGGAAGCTCTACTGGGAAAAAAATCTTATTTGTGGATCTCCAAGGTGTTTAGATGGGTAAACTTCGGTCACCCGATATCCGAGTCGTTGTGGAACCTGAGTACTTTAAACTGGGAGCCCTATAGCACCCATCATTGGCAAGACTTGATGAAACTCCTCTTGAAATAGCCTCTTGATTCAGAGAGCAGAATGCTTTGAAAGACGCCTAGAATTCCTTCAAATATTTTTTGTGCTGCCTCTGTGCTTAAGGACAAAAAGAATATGATCCCCCAAACCCGACCCTCCTCAATGATGTGCCCCCCGGGGGGGTGTCTCCTTGTTCTGTTTTTTTTTTTCCTTTTTTACAGGAAGCTTGTCTTTGGGCACATGGACCTCATTGTATCTCTTGCTTCTCTGATTCCATTGAAATATCTATGCATAATTGCCAATTACAAAATACAAAACTACCAAATTTCCTCCCCAGGAGGTAGGAGTCTTCATCAGCAATGCTGCCTGAAACATGTATTCTGCATGGAAAAACAGGGAACTGGTGGGTGGTCAGTGCCTACAAAAGGAACCTGAGCAACTTGAGAAACCACTGCCTGGTGTAGTGACCAGTCCCCCATTCTAGCAGCCATTAAAGGCTAACATGTGCTTGCATGACCTTGCAGCTCCTGTCCTGGTCACTAGGAAGTCACATGACCTCCTCTTGGCAAGGAGCCAATCAGAAGTTAGCTGGTGGGGCTGTGCTTTATGACTCTGGGTGTGCTTTAAAGACAGTGCACAACAGTGATGTGCAGAGTATAGCAATCGCCCTGGGAGGGCCTATACCAACCAGTTGACCAATCAACACAGGACACGTCACCCAAACCTGGAAGCGCACCAATCCTGAGACTGTTTCATGCCCCTAGACATTTCCTTTATTCTGCCCTTTAAGATCCCTGCCTTGAGGTTGCTCAGGGTCTTTTCTCCAGTCATCTGCTGTGGTGGAGGGATGAAGGGCCGGAGCTAATGGGTTTAGCTCATTAAATAACTTCAATAAAAGACTCTTTGCTTTTGCATCAAAATGGGCCTCTTGGTGGTTTTGGGATTCAGAATCTGGGCACAACTTTTGAAAAGACCTGGGTTGGGCAGTGAGCTCCTACTGAGAAAAGAAAACCATTTAATGGAGCCTTAGGACAGCATTCAGGTCTGGTTGAACTGTGAAGCTTATCAGCAGAAAGTGACTGAAGTAAGGTGGAAACCATTGAGCTAAGTTGTAACAGTGAATTCCTGAAGGAAAGAGAATAATGTTTATTTGTTTGTTTCTTTGTTTAAGTAAGGACAAAGATCTGATAAAATATACTCCTAGTAGAAAACTGAAAAGCCATGACCCATATACCCACTTTGGGAACCTATTTTTAAAGCGAGTCTGAGTTGTGATTCTCCTGCCTCTGAGATTCCAAAAGGAAGGTATGGATAAAAGCCAGTCTTCCTTGGAACTTGTGAAACGGGGTTAATGCCAAAAGCAGCTCTCAGCTATAGCTCCAGCACCATCCATCCCTGCCTGCCTGCTGCCCATGCTCTTTGCCACGACAGTCATGGACTAACCCTCTGAAACTGTAAACACCCCCAAGCCCATACATCATTCTGTAAGTTGTCTTGGCCATGGTGTCTTGTCATAGTCATAGAGCAGAAACTAAACCAGCCTCCATCTTCCCTTTGTGCAATCTTGATGGGACAAAAAGCAAGCTGCCTTCCCTCAGCCTGTCCAGAGGTAAGCATAAAGCGAAAGCGGCATGAGTCAGCTTTCTCTGCCGGGATCTTGAGACTAAAATTAGATAAGATAGTTGGAATTCACACCCTTCAGTTGTGATGGCTCAATGATGAAGTCAATGGAAACTTTCGTTGCCACAGAAACACCATAGTTAGCAACTTCCTGAATGTTCTTACCCTGGGTCCAGTGCTTCCCTTCAACTCCATAACTGCACTAGCAAGTGACAATAATTTCACTTCCGCCATGTGTGGTCCAGAATCTGTTGACATGGCTTGTGACAGAAAAATACTAACGAATTTCAGCGGTTCTCTGGAGTCAGCTAGAACATGCATTAGTATATTTTAAAAAATGAAATGTATATTATTCATGATATATACACGGCTATGTGTATATGCATGCATTTTTGACTTTATACACACAGATACATATGGGAGAAGAGGTAGGGAAAGAGCGTGTATTATAATGTTATATATATTGAGATAATAAGTGGAAGTTTAGATCAAGAAGAAGCAATTAGTCTGTGAGAGATCTTTTTGACTTTCCCTAGTGTCTTAGTATGTAAAATATATAAAATCAATGATACACTTAGAGCTTCAGTCTTTCCTCTCAGTTAGACAATTAGTTCATTTCGTTACGTCATCACAGATGCATCCTGAGTGTACAGTAGAAATCAGTCCTGATCCACAGGGTCTATGCTTCAGTCAAGTTTGTCACCTTGACTTGTTATCTCCACTCAGGAGTGTAGAAACATATTTATGGAAGAGACTAAAAAATTGTTTAATCAAGGCTTAATCAACATGATAAAGATTAGAAAAAATTAAGTGATTAGATAAGATAACCAAAAAAACTAAAGTCAAATGGAATGAAAAGCCCAGGCCGTTTGACTGATCTCTCTGTCTCTGTCTCTCTGTGTCTGTGTTTGTGTCTGTGTCTGTCTGTCTGTCTGTCCGTCTCTCTCTCTCTCTCTCTCTCTCTCTCTCTCTCTCAGTGTGTGGAGGTGTATGCATCACATATGTGCATTGGTATGTGAAGTTATGCCTGTGCCTGCAGGCTTACATGGAAACTGGAGATGTAATGCTTTCGTGAATCACTCCCTACCTTTGCTGTGGTTTTAGATTTATTTTTCCTCATTTTTAACTATGTACATATGTGCATTGGTGTCTGGGTGCCCTCTGAGGTCAGAGTCATTGGAACTCTGGACCTGAAGTTACAGCAGTTGTGAGTTACCTGACGTGGGTCCTAGGAGAAAATATGGGCCCTTTGGAAGAACAGTAACACACACTATTAACTTATTATTGTTGGTGTTGTTATGTTTAGATAAAGCTGCTCACGGTTTGGGTTAGACTATATAACCGTAAAGCTTTCTGGGACCAACCTATCTCTATTCATTAGTATAGGGATGGAAGACTATGCCTAGCTTTTTTGTAGGTTCTGTGGGTCTACAGTCTGTCCCCATGTTTGCACCACAAGCAATTTACTCACTGATCCATCCTCCTACCTATTAATTTGTTATGCCCATGTTTCATTGTCCAAAATTCTAAACATATTTGGCTTGGTGGAAGGCATTAGCTTGGATTTTAAAGACAAACTCTTGTAATCCCAGTATAATTCCAATTCAACTAGAGTGAAAATTCCCAGCAGGTTTGTCTAAGTGATAGCTACAGTCATGTGTACCCCAGGCTAGCTATGAACATGGCCTAATACAGTATCATAATTACTTAAATTTTTCTTTCTGTAATGCAATTACATGGTTCTTGAGCCTGAACTTTCTAGAAAATAATGTTATGTTACAATGTCCAAAGACTGTTCACTCATGTCCTGAGAGCATAAGCTAAGTGTGGTGGTTCAATTCTGTCATCCTAGAACTTATGCATATTCAAGAGCAGCATGGGCTACCCAATGGCTATCTAGTGAGAAAGCTTATCAAAAATGCAAACAAACAGACAAATAATACAAAATTTTATTTTCATTTTTATCCATTTATCCATTGTATGTGGTGATATATTGTTTATGATCTAATAAAGCCACTGAAGTTCAGAATGCAAAGAGCCAGCCACACTAGTTAGCTTTATAGTGGTGGCACACACCTTTAATCTCAGGATTCAGGAGACAGAGGACTCTGTGAGTCCAAGACCACCCTGGGCTACTTGAGAGTGAATCAGTCTGAAAGAGCTCATGCCTTTAATTCCAGCACTAGAGAGGAAACAAAGGGTCTCATGTGAGATTTAGTTTCCAGTCACAGGGAAGACAAGGTTTCCATTTTAGCCTTGATAGAGGTAAGAGATACTGGCTGGTTGCTTTGCTTTTCTGATCTTCAGCTTGAAGACCAATATCTGTCTCTGGATTTTTACTATTCGTGTTATAATTGTATGTGTGTATGTGTGGTCTCGTGTATCTTCTTGTTTCCCCATATCTGTGTCCTAAAATGACCCCTCTGGCTTTTGATGGCAGAAGAGTTGAAGACTGGATCTTACCTCCACATCAGAGTGGTCTTAATGGCTTCTCACTTCCCCATATCTATGAAGATCTAGTAGAAATACCAAAGCCCAAGGCTTGGTTTCTCACCAAGAAAGACATCTCTGGGATGAACTTTGTAACAACATTGAAAGTCCTTGTTAGATGAAAGTACATACAAACCCACTCAAGCTTGCCAAACTGCTTAAAAAAGAAGGATGCAGCTTGCTTCAGAATTTGTCGAAAGTTCTATCCTGATTTATAATTGAGTTCTTTTGCATGCCTTAGCCTTCAGAATTGAATCATATTTTGTTTTCAGAAATATACTTTAAATAAAAAATTACTTGACTTTTTATTTTATGTGAGAATTTGTGATATATATATATACATATATTTTTTACATGTATGCTGTGTGCAGAAGCCAGAAGAGAGAGCTTCTAAAACTGGAGTTACAGATGTCTGTGAACCATCTAATTTGGAGGCTGGAAACTGAACCCAAGAACTGTGAGTGCTCTTAACACTGAGCAAGTCATCTCTCCAGCCCAGAAACATCCTAGCTAAGACATTTTGCTTTGGATTCCCTGGCTGTAGAAGAAAAGCATCAAACAAACTCACCATGGAAAAGAGAGATTCAAGAGCTGTCATCACCACTGACAAATGTATATTTTTGTGTTATTGTTTGGTATGGCTGAGATTAGAACAGAATTGAGCCTATGCAGTTTTGTAATTTATGGAGAAGACTGCCCTTTTTCAGAGGAGAAAGAACTATCCATAGGGAGCTTGTGACCTTTCAAACATAGGAGTAAGATGGACTTATGTTTTAAAATTAGAATGAATACCCTTGACCATGAAAAGTTAAATAGCAATACCTTGCTGTCCCCCGCCCCTTAGGCATGCATCATTTCACCTAAAATCACCTTTTTATGGTGATCCCAGTGCTCTGATTTGCAGGAACAGTGTTTTATTCATCCTAATAGCGATCCCATGAGTAGGTGTTCCTGTTATCTCCATGGTACAGTTGAGAATATTTACTTTATAATCACTTATTGGAAAGTGACAGAGCCTGGCTTAAAAAAAAACAAAAAAAACCAAAAACTCAGGGGCCAGCGAAATGATTCATTGGGTAAAGTTTTTTGATGCCAAGCCTACAGACCTGAGTCAGATTCCCCAGGACCCCCTGGGTGAAATGAAAAGATGACTCACAAAAGTTGTCCTTTTGCCTTCATACACTCACAATGACACACTGTACTCCCTCTCTATAAATAAGTGTAATACGATATTATTTTAAGTTTTTATTTTGTATCTTTGTGTATAGGCTGAATGTATGTACATGAAGTGTGTAAGTGTGTATATGAGTGTGTGTGTGTGTGTGAGAGAGAGAGAGACAGAGACAGAGAGAGAGACAGAGAGACAGAGAGAGAGTTCATGTGTGTTCATATCAATTTCACCTCCCACCTTGTTTGAGGAAGAGCTGCTTCGGCTTTGCTCAGTCAGGCTGACTGGCCTGCAAGTTTTTGTGGTTTCTCCTCTACTTTCACCATATGAGCATGGGGATTACAGATGTGTGTTCCCAATCCTGTTTTGGTGGTGGTGGTGTATTTGTTTGTTTCTTTTTTTGTTTTGTGTATGTGTGGCTTCTGGGGATTTGAACTCAGATCCCCTCATTTCCCTGGCAAATGCTTTACACATTGACCCATCTCACCAGCCTTAGGAAACAGCGTTTAAACACAGACCTTGCCCAATACCAAAAAAAGCATAGTCTAATCCACATGATTTTACAAACAAGTAACAAATACCCCTGAGAAAGATACATACTGCTGTAGCATGAATAATAAAAACCCAGAGACAGAGACTGGGGTTCAAGCTGAAAACCAGAGAAGCAAAGCAGCCAAGTCCCCATAGATCTCTTACCTCTGCCAAGGCTGGGGAAGGGATCCTGTTCTCAATGTGGCTGGAGACTAATTGTCAGAATACTGAATACAGAATGCCCTATCCTTATCTTATATACCTCTCTAGTGTTAGGAGTTAAGGTATGAGCTCTGTTACTCTTTTAGACTGACTCAGTCTTGTATAGTCTAGGGTGGTCTTGGACTCACAGAGATCTATCTGCTTCTGTCTCCTGAGTCCTGGGATTAAAGGTGTGTGCCACAACTGCCCAGCACCTATGGCTTTGGCTAGCTCTGCATTCTGATTTTCAGTGACTTTATTAGATCATAAACAAAAATATCACCACCTACTGAAAAATACATATTCTCTGGTACTGAAGTCCATTTAGATGTGGGTTCTGCTTTTCCATTTATTAGCAAACGAGGTACAACTCATGTTTCTGAGCTTTCATTTGCTCATCTGTAAACTATTATTAATAAAAATGATGCACAAGTTGTTATTAAGATTAATGAGAAAAATTAAACTAACATGTAGCAATTATTCCATTATTTCATTCTCCTCCCTTGAGTGGGTATTATACAGCTCCAAGCAGCTCACAATCTCACTCTAACTTGAAAGCAGGACTGGAGGAAAGGGTCATGTTAAAGACTGTAATCACAACGTTTCTGTGCCTCATGCTTTTCCCCATGGGCTGGGGCATCCATCTTGACTGTCTTGCATTTTACAATGAAGTACAGAGACAATAGTTCTTAATTTGGAGGGTGGGCCTTGGTAACATGGACGTATGTGGGAGAAGGGTTGCTTGGGTTCTGATGCCATCGTAACAGCAGCAGCCATAATAAAAGTTATGAAGATTCTTAACCATGGCCCAGGTGCCTAGCAGGACAGGTTCATGGTATGACTTAGTTTACTTGTATGGGCATTGTGTTTTCTGCTCTTTCTGTTACCCATATTAGTTCCTCTGGGTTAACTAGCACCCAAACAGGGCCCCATGGTTTTTCTTTGATGAGGAATAGAGAAAAGGGGAGGACCTGAGTACTTCCTAGTTCTGTATGTACCTAGAACTGGCAGAAACCAGTGCTTACTGGAAGAAGGCACTTCTTCATTAAAGACCTCCAGGATGAAATTATGACTTTTCTTTTATAGTTTCTGTAGTTCTTTGTTATTGTTATTCCAACAAGACCCCTAACTCATTATTCCACTTGCTAATGAACAAGGGCATGGCCTTCTGTGTAGCCTACCTTGGTGGGAGACAGGCTTAGGAGAACCCAGGGGCAGTTTCTCAAGTATAATGAGTGGGAGATAAAATTGGTCCTGCCCATTGTGTATGGTTTTATAACTGAAGAATATTGTTAATTATGGAATAAGGGCTGGGCGCGATGGACAGAGCACAAGCCATGGAAAGCATATTTATTTATTTATTTATTTATTTATTTATTTATTTATTTATTTTGGTTTTTTGAGACAGGGTTCCTCTGTGGCTTTGGAGGCTGTCCTGGAACTAGCTCTTGTAGAACAGGCTGGTCTCAAACTCACAAAGATCCACCTGCCTCTGCCTCCTGAGTGATGGGCATGGAGAGCATATTAAACATATTTTATTACAGCGAGATTGAAAGGGGGAGGCAGACATGACACAGAGAGAGAGAGAGAGAGAGAGAGAGAGAGAGACAGAGAGACAGAGAGACAGAGAGAGAGAGACACAGAGAGAGACACACAGAGAGAGACAGAGAGAGAGATGAGAGAGAAGAGATGAGAGAGAGAAAGACGAGAGAGCAAAAGTGGGCAGGGGTCTCTCCTTTAAAGGGGTCCTTTGTACCTGCGTGCAGACTGGTTCTCATGGAACTCTGGGCTGGCCAGAGTGCTGCCTGCATGCATTTTGCCAGGTAACAAAGCAGGCCAGCGTAATGCCTGAACCTTTCAAAGAAGGAACTCTACATGTTAGGATTGGAGATCATCTTAAAAATGGACTGAAAGCCCAGAACTCACAAAAGCCCTCTTGAAAATGATAAGGAAATAGTTATGAATACATGAATCTTGCTTTATAACTTTTCATGAAGCTGTTGGTTCTGTTTTATGATTTTTGACATCACCATGGGCTGAGCAGTAGCTCAGCAGTAGAACATGCACTCGCCTTGTATGAGCAAAGTTCAGGGTTCATTCCTCAGAACTGAAAAAAAAATCATTGTGTATTTTTAAATCGAGGCAGTCAGATGCTATTTCATTCTTTATACACTTCTCAAGATTGGAAATAAAACAGAACGCACCTTGCAGTCATCATCTTGGAAATGCACATAAAAACTACAGGAAACAAACTATACATTTATTAGGATGGTTATTGTCATAAAACAAGGAGCTGACAAATGCTCAGTGGGGAGAAATAGGCACACCTGTCTACTGTCCTTAGACTTGTGACTTGATCTGACTGTGAGAGAGGCTCCTCAAAACACTAAACACAACTGCTCTATGATGGAGTAATACCACTTCTGGGTGTTAGTATTTGGGCATCTATACTGAGCTGCTATTAGGATTCTGACAGGATGCACACTCTGCTGCAACCACTGAGAGCACCACCTGGGCACATTCACTATGTTCCCTTTTAAAGGGGCCCTGCCCACCTCCCATCCTCTTCTCTTTCTCTCTGTTTGTCTGTTCCTTTCAGAGTGCTCTCTCTGTTTCTGTCTCTGTCTCTGTCTCTGTCTCTCTCTCTCTCTCTCTCTCTGCTTCTCTGCCTATTTCTCTGCCCCCCTTTTCTCTTCTCCTCCTGTCCCCAGAGGCTGGTCTCCTCCCTCCCCTCCCCCTTTTCCCATCCACTATCCCCTAATAAAAAGCCCTCCACCCAAGCTCTGTTGCATGGTGTCTTTCTGTCACATGCTGCTTTTTAAAATTACAACCCTGGGTACATACTCAAATGAGCTGAAGTCTTTATGTGGGAGGCTAGGTGTGTTGCTTAGTGGTAAAGCTTGAACTTAGAATGCATGGAGCCCCAAGTTCAATTCTTAGCAACACAAAAGTCATGACTAAATTCAAAAGATGTCTGTAACCCTCTGCTTACAACATGATTCACAAAACATGGAATCAACCTTAGTGTCCACTGTGGATGAATAGCTGTGTTACAAGTACACAGTGGAATACATTCAGCCTTAAGAAACAGTTTTACTTCTGACAGCTGGACTGAACTAAATGACATGCTAAGTAAAATAAACCAGGTATCAAAAAATCTAAATACTGCATGGTTTCTCTTACCTGTGCAATAAAAAAGAGAATTAACAGAAACAGAGAGCAAAATGATGCTTACCAGAGCTGGCGAGGTAGTGGCAGGGAGGGGAAAGATGTAGACCAAGGAAATAAAGGTTTACTTACACAAGTGAATTTGTCATTGACATTATTTTACAACATGGGATTACCACCAGTAATCAAATAGTCTGTAGTTGAAATCTGCTGAGAATGGATTTTATATGTTCTCTTCATAAAAAGCAAACATAATATTCTAACTGGATTGTTCTAATTCTTATACAATACTCATCTATAACAAAACAAATTCTACTCCATCAATAAATACAAAATTGTTTTCTAGAAATAAAATTCTAGAAAAGTAAAAATAGAGAATGTTTCTCAATCCACACAAGAGACTACAATAAGGACTTTCTCTATGTCATGAGATAACAATTCTCTAAATCTGACAGCTGCATAGAATCTTCTAGAACGATGGTTCTCAACGTTCCTAAAGCTGTAACCCTTTAATACAGTTCCTCATATTGTGATGACCCCCAACCATAAAATTATTTTCATTGCTACTTCATAACTGTAATCCTGCTACTGTTAGGAATTGCAAGTATTTTTACAGATAGATGTTTGCCCAAGTGGTCATGGCCTACACAGGTTGAGAACTGCTATTCTGGGACATGGACTATAGATGGGAGGGGTTTTGCTTAGTTCTGCATCCCAGCTCCTAGTGCAATAGGCACTTCATGAGTTTTTATTAAGTTAAATAATAATTTATAAGCATTTGCTTCTGTTTCTGTAACGATGGCCTGTAGCTGTAACCACATGCTTCTGTTATCGCCATGTTTTACTTGATTTAGTCTTATCCCTCTCTGTGACTCCACATGGTCTTCACTACTTTTCCTTGTCTGCTTGCTTACTTACCAACTCTCTCGTGAGCCACAGAAACCCCACCCAAAGAAGGGGGAGGTGTCATTGCATTATTTTTTAGACTTGCTTAAAGATCCAACAAATTATTTTTCATACTTTCCATAAATATCTAATGGTTTTGATTTCTGTGGGCCATCTAATTTCTATATTCATCTAAGGGGTGACCTTACATAGTTCCCTCGGCAGACACTATAGCATCCTGGACAACCTTGTGCCTCTCCTGTGGAAGAGACAAATTCAGATGTGGTAATCATGGTCCTTGTATTTCCTCTTTAGTGGCAATGTGACTGAATGCAATGGGTTCACAACTTGGTGAGAGTAGAGTCAAAATTAGCACAGAAAAGACAAGAGTGGTGAAAGATTTATCATGTAAATCCATATCAAAGTCAGCAGAGTCCCATCCATGTAGGCTGAGCCTAAAGTCCTGAAAAATGGGTGGGCAGGAGCTCAGTGTGCTCCATAAAGTTTTAGCTAGAAATAAAGGAAAAGCTACTTTGAAGGTGTGTTACTTTGGATGTCTACCACTCTGCAGATGCCTGCTTCTCTTAGTGGCATCACCCTGTAGTTTTGATGAACTGAATGCTGCTCAAATCATAGTGCATTTTGCATTCTAAGTGTACCTACAGCAAAAGTGCAATCATTTGTGTATAGCTAATTGCCAACGTGTGCAGGAATCTGGGAAATACAGCTCTTAGACCCATAAATTTTTTCTACCTAATATTTCTCTTTTCCATTCACGTGAGTAAGATACAATCTGCAGTGGGGTTCTGTAAACATTCCATATAAAAACAGTTTGTTCAACTCTTTTGTTTCTTCCCTGCCACCCATAGAGGGGTAAGGAAATATGTAGAAATGGATTTCCTTTCAGGTGTGTGTGTATGTGTGTGTGTTAAATTTATTTTCCTGGTTGGTTGTTGTTATACTGAAATGGCATCTCTCTATTTTGCCCAAGCTGATTTCATCCTCCTACACGTAAGCGATACTCCTACCTCACCTACTTCAGCCTTTTGAGCAACTGTGAAAGCAGACACAGCCACTGTGCCTGCCCTCCATGTATTTTATTCAGAGGACATGGTAACAACTCTTAGGAAATATGTGCCCTTCAGCTGTCAGCATGCCATGAGACCTTGAAGAGTTGTTCTGACCGAGGTCCTCAAGTTGCAGCTAGTGGCACAGGGTTCAAAGACATCATTTGGTTTCCCAGAAAGGGAAAGGTTGATCAGCCACTTCCAGCATCTCAGAGCCCCTTGGCGATGTAGCTGGTGAATCCAGCATGGCATTCTACCCTCTAGACAGTGTCTTCAGCAACTGGTCTCAGAGAAGCCCAGGTTCGTCAATCTGCAGGGCCAGGTAACTACCCAAGGAAGCTTGGATGGATCAATTCATTGCAGTAGCACCAATGATGTCTTTGTAATAGTATGTCCAAAAATTACAGGACATTTCATGTTACTTTGACCAGTGAAAGAGGCAAAAGCCATGGTCTGCCTAATTCCAAGTAGAAATTTATAGATGGTTGTAAGAAGTTTGAAAGTTATCTCCAAGGAAGGTTTGGAATTCTATGTTGCTCTTTCAAATTCACCTTAAAAAGTAACATTGAAGTCCAGGAGGTGGTGGTACATGCCTTTAACCCCAGTACTTGGGAGGCAGAGGCAGGTGGATCTCTGTATGTTTGAGTCCAGTCTGACCTACAGAGTTGCAGAGAAATCATGTCTGAAAAAATGTAACATTCACAAAAAAGGAAGCTTGGGTTTTTAATTCACTTATTTGAGATTTTTTATTTTGGAGTTGAATACAAGGTACAAAGTACATTTATCTCTAATGTTTTTGTGGTAATATAATAGTACCATCAGCAAGACTACATAAACTCACCCAAATCACTTGTACCTCGTTACTATGTTATACGTGTGCTAAAATATTCTATCTGCATCATGATTTGGAAAAGGTTTGAAAGCAGCACCTTAAAGGTATAATTTTCAGCCAGCAGGTATCTGTATTCAGGAGATACAATGTGTTTCTTTTAGCAATTCTGAAAACTAGAAGAATATAAATAGGAATTTTGCATCTTGGATCTCTTAAGTGAAGAAGCATCAGTGGCCCTCCCTTCCCCAGGGCTTCAGAAAACTTTACATGCTACTGTAATGAAATAAGTGTGTATCATTAAACTGATGGTTTAAAAGATGTCAAATGGAGGCCTACAACTACATTGGTAAAGATGTTCTTGGCATCATTCATCACCACTAGCCAAAATATAATTGGGATCATACTTTCCCATATCTTTTCAACCTATACTGTTACATTTATGCGACAAATTTATAGAAAAACAAAGAAGAGATATTCTGTAGAACACTGGCCTACTGAAAACCGACAGGCCATTTTAAAACAAATGTATGATTCTTTCTTACAGAAAAAGAAAACTAAGGGTACTTTAATAAAAGATGTGAATGTTACAGTTTTACAGAGATACACTAGGAAATCTCACTAGCAATTTGAATGACTGGAAAGGCTATGTCCAGATGTACTTTTCCATTCTTCTGTGGGAACTAAATAATTGTTGTATAGGAGAATTTGTCAATGCCACACAAAATCTTTTATGCATATCCCTTTTAAATTAGCAATTTCATGGCTCAGCATGATGAATCACACTGCCAAAGATAGAAGAAAAACATATGTTTATTTCAGAGTCTTTCTTACAGGAGAAGACCGGAGATACCATCAGGTTCCATCAAAATGGCTGTGCCAAAAAACACAGTGGAATTATTACACAAATGTTAAAATGAATGAATGGTATTTTATAGTCTATGGAATGATCAACAAGACTTAAATGCAAAAAACAAAGTAGACTAATGTATGCTAAAATGTTATTGTTTATTGAAAGGGGGCTAATATGGCCATGAATGTACAACTAATATTTTTAAGAGGCTAATGAAAGACTAAATCCTAATTAATTATTTTAAGTAGTTATCAATAAATGAATTGGAAAACATGGATTATACAGGACACAGGTAGGAGATAGATTTCTTTGTTTATATTAACTACTTGTGGGTTTGCTTTTACAACTATATGTATGTTATTCAACATTACCATAAAATAAAATTAAAATTTTTTATCAAAACTAATTTTTAAAATGTTCTGATTGATAGTACAACAATATCAACTAGAATTCATTGAAATAAATTAAAAACGCAGTGATTAATATACTTCTAGTGCACATAGAGAGAGACAAAAGGAGCCTATTATGTATTTGGTTTGTTTACAGTAATTATATGTGATAGTGTGCTGTTAGGCAAGTGGACTATATTAGAAGACTAATTATGTAATGTTTATATTTTAATATCAACAATGTCTTGGGAAAGAAGAATTCTTGGTAGTGGAGAAAAGTGAAAACCCCTATAACCAAAAGGTAGTTAAGTATTTGTGAAAAATACAGTTCTGAATTTGCACTGGACTTGTCAGAATTAAGTTATATTTTGTACCTCTATGAAAATGCCTAGAAATGAACAGTAGTAAATGAGTACAGCCCAGATATTGTGTCTTTAATATTTCTCAGTAAAAGGAAGGTATCTTTGAGTGAATGAAAGGTCCGAGCGAAGCAAACAAACAAGATGAGCTTGGAACCTGTAATCCTACAAGGCAGCAATGAACCTATCAAGGACTAGGGTTGTGTCAAAGGGATTCAGCATCCTCTGCCACACAAAGATGGAACATCCACAAAGATAACTGCGATGGATGGAGGTGCTTGACAACATTCACATATCCACAAGCTCTAGTAATGTTGAAACACCACTGAGCGTGGCTTCACTAGAGAGGATACTGTAGAACCGACTGTTTTGAGAACTGTTGGATGAAGGAAAAAGTTAAGACAATACCCCTAAAAAGCACGTTGTAGATAAAGAGAATCTTCTTTTTTTCTTATGGGAGTGCCCCAGCCTTGGTAATGAGGAATATTGAATCAAGAACCCTTAATGAGTTAATAATTCACAAAGCAAATGAGAACCACTAATTCAATTCCTCCTTATTGTGCTACTCAAGGGAAAGGACTGCTAAGACCACACCATGTTATATTATAATTAGCCAACAATTACTTGCCACAAATAAACTGCAAATTTAAAAACATAAGAAAGACATGAATGTAGGAGAGGGGTGCATAGGGAAGAGGGAGAATTGACAGGGGTTGGAGGGAGATAACAGAGGATGGGGTCAAGACCTTCACAGATTCAAAGCACCCAAAATTCCAGCATAGACAAGGAGAAGTGGAGATAGTAAGTCCCACCACTAACCATGAAGCCATTTGCAACTGATCCCTGATAGGAAGGCAAAAATCAGTTTTTCCCCCCAGTGGAGTGACTAGGTAAACCAATTCAAGTTAGCCAACACAAAACATACTTTGTGTTTCATTATGAACTTTTTATTTTGTTTTGTTTTTCTGCCTTATTTGTTTTTTGTTTATTTGTTTTGACCTTTTTTGTATTATTTGGGGGGAGGGGAATACAACATTGGGTGGATAGAGAGGTGGAGAAGATCTGGAAGGACTTGGAGACATCTCAACATATATTGTATGTAAAAAACTTTTTTTAAGGAGAAGATAGGGGTGAAAGTAACCAGAATATATTATGAATATATGAAATTACCAAGGAACAAAATTGACTAACAAATAAGTAAATGTAATAGTAAAAATTTTAATGAAGCTACAAAGAAAAAAAAAGTAAGTGGAGGAATTTAGAGATTATTTGACAGAATAGACAAGCCATTAAATGAGGTGGTTTAAAATGATACGGTTTGTACTGTTTGACAGTTTCCATGACGTACCGTAAACACATGAGGTCCAGCTGAGACATACATCCTCATGGACTGAACAACTTCTGGATTGTAGGACCTTCCATTCGCAGTCAGTCATTGTTGGATTGGCCGGACCAAAGGCATTCTAATAAACCCCCTTTCTATAATAAAAAGAGATCTATAAGTTCTGCTACTCTAGAGAACCCTGACTAATACAAAACTTAATACCAATACGGAAAGTCCACCGTGGAGAATTTGAATTGTCTGACTGGGAACCAAAGCAATAATTTATAAGTTCTTCATATGATTCTAACGTTCAGCTGGATATGAAAATAACTTTATAGACAAACCAAGAAAGCAGCTATTAAAGTAACGAATGCCTTAGATCCTGACTTCACCAAGTGCTGAAAATGGAGGCGGAGCCTTGAGCCTGCTTTCGTCATTCCTCTTCATAGCATGACCCTGAGTCTTTTCCTGTAACAGCCCCTCCTGATTACTGTAGCACACTGTTGATAGATTATCAGTTCTTATGTGTGCCGAGACAATGAAAGGCCCAGGAGACAAAGGGTAAACAAGAGCTGAATCTCCTTTCCATAGAGCACTAGAAAATGTCCATTTGTTACGAAGGCAAGGACAGAAACACTAAAAGAACATTTAGACATTCTTTCCCCTTGGCAGATGTGAAAATGGACCTCTCAGATCTTGTTAATGGAGGGCCTTTGGTGTTTACACATCCCCTGCACCTCTGCATTTACCCCAAGGTTCCCTCAAAGTCACTCTTCCAGTGGTTGACTACTATGAGGTCCACAGCCAGAGTGACTGAGCTTTCTTGAAGGGTAACTTCGTCTCAAGGACTAAGAGAACTTTGCCTACCCACGTCTCCTTCAAGAGTCGGACTTTTCTGTAGCATGAGGCTTCTATTCCATTGTCCCTTCCCTTCCATCTGCCCTGTGAAACACTCCCCGGCCCCCCATTCTATCTTGCACGTATCCTCTTTCTGTATCTGTTTCTCAGAGATCTAAACACTAACATACTCCTGTTACCTGAGAACCAGCATGTTTCCTTGGAAGACAGAAAAGGATTGGTGTCCGGAGATAGGATAAGAAATGATAAGTTGCTCAATAAAGGGAACGAGGTGGCAGTCAGCGAAAATATCAAATCTGCATTAGCAGAACAGAACTCCAGGAGATGACCTTCCTGAACATAAGGGGTGGGTTTGAAAAAAAGAATTAATGTCAGAGGTTCTACAACAGCCAGCTGTTGTCAACCTTCCTAATGCTGTGACCCTTTAATCATGTTCCTCATGTTGTGGTGACCCCCAACCATGAATTATTTCATTGCTACTTCATAACTGTCATTTTGCTACTGTTATGAATTATAATGTAAATATCTGATGTGCAGGATATTTGATGTGTGATTCCTGAAAATGATTGTTCAACCCCAAAGGAGTCACAACTCACAGGTTGAGAACCACTGCTCTAGAGAAATATTCCCTGGTAAGAGATTTGGAATGAAGAAAGCGGAAAGAAATTTAATTGGTAATTAATTTGGTGGTTATTTGAATGTCTACTCTATACTTTAATTGCACTACTGAAAGAAAAGTGATCAGCTCACCTCTTTGGTGGGCAGGAAGCTTGAAATTTCATTTCTCATTTCTCCACTGCTCTGGAATGCCCACCATCAGAATAGTTGATTCTACTGTTAAGTTTCTCTCCCTTAATTTAAACCAGGGTTATGCATGCAGCATGCATTATGCATGTTATGTTATTTACACTAAATACATTTTCAGTAAATTTCATAAGGAAGAAAGAGGGGAATAGCAAATAGTTGAGTGCACTTGTATCCAGTGCTAGAACCAGCATTAGTAATCTGCTCATATTTGTTTCAGATTTCTAAACTAAGATCTCCCTCTTCCTGTTTGCTCCCTGACACATTTTTCTAAAGTAACCACACTCTCTAAGTTGAATGTTTTCATGTTTTATGCAGGTTTTCCAGCTGCGTGAAATGACAAATAAAAATTGCATATGTTTAGTGCATAGTGTAATGCTTTGATGAATGAACTAATTGCAAAGTAACTTCTATAATGATATTACCGACACATCCATCAGTCCACATATCTACCTGTGTATGGTGAGAAAAACATAAGATCTACATAGTCAGTCAAAATTGCAATGTTCAATACTTTATTATTAATTGTAATTATTATGCTGTATATTAGATATATAGAACTACTCTTTGTTAAGGGAGGCTTTATCCTTGAGAGAAGACTTCCTTCCCGCCAGCCTGGTTCTAGAGCTGCATCAGTCCCAAATAAACACACAGGAGGCTATATTCATTATGAAGCTGCTGGCCTTGCTTGTTTCTTACTGGCTAGCTCTGACTTAAGTAATTACCCCATAATTGTTAATCTAAGTATGTTCTCTTACCGGAGAATAGTTCCGGGCTTCCTACCCCATGGCGGTTACATGTCGAACTCTCTGTGTTTCTCCTTCCCAGAATCCTCCTGGACTCCTAGTCCCACCTATCTAGATTCCTATTGGCTCAACAGTGCTTTATTAACAAATGTACAGGACTTCCTCCATCAACTCTTCATTTGACCAACATCCCATTTTCTCTTAGCTCCTGACCAATGACACGATGACACACTTTCTTACTCTGTTTACCTATGACTTTGAAATTTTCAGGTTCCATGTAGGTGATCATGCAAGTTTGTCTTCCTATTTCTGTCCTATTTTACTTACCACAGTATCTTCCAAGTTTTTCCATATTGTGCCAAAGGCAGGCTTTTTCTTTTTAAAGGTTAGCAGCATCCCATTATATTAGAATACATAATTAGAGAGCCTAGAAATGAGTTGGCACATTGATGGTCAAACATTCAACTGGGGAAAAAAAAGACAGCTAGGTCAGAAAGATGGAGTTGGGAAAACTCCATGTAGTACACAGAGGTATTCAGTTGGGCCCTTATCTCACAAGCAATGTCAACTCAAACAGATTATGGGTCTAAGAGAGATTTAAAGCTCTAAAGTCACTGGAAGAAAACACAGAGGCAACTCCAGTCATCAATGTGAACAATCTCTCATCCCACTCAAGCATAGACAACAGAAGCAAGAATAGACAAATGAGTTAAAGTTTTCTGTATAGCCAAGGAAATGATCAATGAAGAAAAGAAAATGTATGGGATGGAAGAAAATTATCTGTTGACAATACTTCTGCTTACAGCTACTATCTGAAATGTGTAAGTATCTCAAGCAATTCCATCTGTTTTTTGTTTTTATTCTATTTTTTATTTGTTTTATATACCAAGCACAGTTCCCCTTTCCTCCCCTCTTCTCAGTCCCTTCACCTTCCCTTAGCCCACCCCTACCCACTCCTCAGAAAGGTTGAAACCTCCAATGGGGAGTCAACAAAGCCTGGCACATTCACTTGAGGCAGGATCAAGCCCCTCCCCACTGTATCAAGGCTGAGTGAAGCATCCCACCACAGGGACTGGGCTTCAAAAAGCCAGCAGCTGAGTCTTAAGAATACAAACAGCCCATTTAAAAGTGATGCAAGCTGCCAGTGTGTTTAGTATGTGCAAGGTCCTGGGTATGGAAAAATGCATGTGAAATGCATATGGAAAATGCATATAAAAATGGCCAACACCACTAATAAGCACAATAATATGCATCACGATGAGACAAACCTCTTAGAATGGCTGTTATTTAAAATGCTTGTACCATGTTGAAGAGGATGGGAAGGAAACACTACTTTTGTATACTTCTGGTGCTAATTCGACAGTACAGTGATGGAAAACATTACAATGTTCCTCAGAAGCCTCCAAATAGAACTATTATATTACCCCTAAAAAGTATTATATAATTCTTTAAGCCACTCCTTGCTGTGATCAACATTTTACTTATCCCAAATGTCTGACCATACTGTGTATTTACAACAAACAATTCACACATTTGATTTGGTACGACAGCACTTCTACCTTGCAGGGCTGGACTTGTTGGAGAAAACTGGGTGAATTAGATGTTCATTTTTAAGTGTGATGGATCTTGCCAGATAGTCTTCCAAGAAATCCTAGGCTCACATTTCCACTGAAAATACTGAAAGCAATCTTTCCCTTCATTCAGCCAACTGTCCAAGAGTTCCAGCTCATTGTTCTATTATACAAACTACCACCATTGGCTTTTTTTGGCATACTTTTTCAAATGATTGCGTCTTCTGAATGCTTCCTTCCCATTGAGACAGAGTTTTCTATGATTTTATTTACTCCTGCACTTTGGGGTTAGAAATGTTATTTGGTTTGAAAAGTTCTGTGTTTGGCATAACTACTAAATCTTTACCACCCACACTGCAAACATTTCCTAGAATTAGTACTTCTTAGCTTCATAATATGGTATCACATGAAAGCATTCAGTTTTGAAATTGTCCAACACTTCGGTTTCCAGAGTAAACTAAGATCATTATCTCTACCCTTTATGTTATTCCCTTTTAGATTTGTGTGTGTGTGTGTGTGCGTGAAATTTTGTGTTTAACTCTAGGTTTCAGTTGTTACTGTGAAATAGTATGAATAATACACAATTTTCTTGTATTTCCAGGATGTAGGCATTCATACTCAAAACTAAAATGCTTTAAATCTCAGTGTTTTGCTAGAAAATATACCTGAAGTATTGTGAGGCGTATTGACAATATTTTTGAAAGTAAAGTAGTTCTGTTAAAATATTTGTGTTCTTCTCCTAACTCCTTAGATTTCTTATAAAACAATACTTGATGTGCCCTCTTTAACTAAAAGGGTGCGATGTAATCTATTTACTTTCCGTGAGAGGGCAGTCATCCTTAATTTATGCCTTCCATTTTTAAGTGTATTTGAATGCCTTTTTCCACTTCTTAATGTATCTGTTGGTTTTGCTCATGTTATAAAGACCTGTTTGGGGATTTCTACTGTGCTCCTACATTTCAGTGGCCAACTTAGTTTTCTTTGTTTACACAATCATTTACAACTAAGTCAAACAAGTGCCTACTGAATTCTGGGTTAACTTCATTTTTCTTCTATTTATTTAGTTTCAGACCTAAAAGTTAGCACACTCAGTATTAGGCTTCATAATGGCATTTTCATACAAGATTCGTTTATGTTAATTCTCTTTCCCCATTCCCATGTCCCCGCTTTGAGCCTCATACCTCTTCTTAACCTCCTGTTTTTATGACACATGTGTCCTATTTGTCCCCTCCTTCCACAATACTTCTTTAGCCACTCCCTTTGTCTCCTGTCAAGTTAACTTAAAACATTCTATTTTCCTAGGTGTTTCTTCCATCCCAATATCATGAGAACATCAAAATACACTATCATTTTCCTTTTAACTTTTCTTCCTGTGTCCATGAGAGCACCGGGATCATAACTCCTTCTCTTCACTCCCTTCTGCTTCCTGTGTCCGTGAGAGCACTGGGATCATAACTCCTTCTATTCACTCCCCTCTACTTCCTGTGTCCGTGAGAGCACTGGGATCATAACTCCTTCTCTTTACTCCCCTCTACTTCCTGTGTCCATGAGAGCACCGGGATCATAGCTCCTTCTCTTCACTACCCACTACTTCCTGTGTCCATGAGAGCATCAGGATCATAAATCCTTCTATTCACTCCCCACTACTTCCTGTGTTCATGAGTGTAGGGAAAAGGGACCAGTCAAAGAAACACACCCTGAACAGAGCCAAAGAAACACACTTTGGTCCTGCAACCAGAACCAAAGAAATGTATCCTGACCCTGAAACCAGTGCCAAAGGAACACACTTTGTCCCTGGAATCAGAGTCAGTGAAAGAAATGTACCCTGGCCCTAAAATTGGAGCCAAAAGGCTAAAAAGGACCAGAGAAAGAAACACACTTTGGCCCTGAAACCAGAGCCAAATCTGACCCTAAGCCTGTGTAAAAAAGTAACCAATCCCGGAGCACAGCTCTAGCCAATCTGAGCTCAGCACTGAAATCGGACCAATCCCTACTCTGGAAAAGCTTCCCCACCCCCAAGAATCCCTATATAAACCCTGTGTATGTTCAGCTTGGCTGGTCCAGCTGCCTTCCAATAAACCCCTTTGGATGAGCTTCGGGTGAATATCTTTTGCAGCGGCCACAGAGAAGAGGCGACCCTGGGCAGAGCAGAGCAAGCAGGGCTGTAACATTTGCCCGGGAAATCTTCCTCTGCAGAGCGGAGTTGTTACATTCTGCTTCCTGCTCCCTGCTCTCTGCTCTCCAGGAGCAGAGCTGAACTGTAGCAACTTTGCCCGAGAAACCTCCTGCCAAGCAAAACTGCTACACTAGGCGAACATCCCCAGCTGGAAGACCCTGTCCTGCTGGAGAGGAGCTGATACACCAGAGAAGCCTTTCTCTGAGGCAAGGCTATAAGCTGCTAAGCTTACTGCAACCTGTGGTGGTCCTTGGCTCCCGAGCTCCAGGATACCTTTCCATCTGAGCTGTGTAACACTCAGTATTCTGTGACTCCCGAGTGCCAGAATACCTGACCCACTCCTGTTCCATCCTGTCCCGACCCATCCCGAAACGCTTACAATGAGAGCACTGGAGTGCATAACTCCTTCTCCTCACTCCCCTCTACTTCCTGTGTCCATGAGAGCACCAGGATGCATAACTCCTTCTGTTCACTCTCCACTACTTCCACCTTGGCCACTCTATAAGTTGGCAAATTTTGGCGTATTTTGATCGTTAGGAATAATTTTTTTCACATGGGTATTACGTGTCACTTGAGGATGTTGTGTAGCTGTTTCCTCCAAATTGAAGCATTCACAGCTGAAGAAAGGAAGGAAACTCAGAAGATTTAGGAAGCTAATGAAGACTTACAAGGCTCAGGAAGCTCAAAATATTACCATACCCACAAAGCCCCTTCTCTGAGGTCTGGGAACAGGGGGGTCTTTAGTGGAGTTGTCTCTAAGTTGTGCAGGGAACACCAGTGCTACAGTTTTTTTGCATGGTTGCCCATGCTGTTCCAGCTGTTTCAGTGTCACCACTGTTGAGTTATTCATGTTCCTGTATATGACCCTGACAAACTTGTTGGTTCACCAGACTAGACTTAGACTCATTTGTTTCACTTTTTCTTGCTACCTTGTCTGAAGAGAATATGTGTTTGACTGTGTCTTCCCAGGGAAAGTCACAAGATGCAACTGTCTCCTAAATGGGGACAGATAGAACAAAAAAAATGAGTTTGAGGGGAGCAATTGCATGCACCCTGCTGTAAGCCATAGACATGCAACACATCTGGGAGTGGGACATCTGTGGGGACAATCCAGATATGGCTACCTTGCTATAGTGGTTTGAGTAAGAATGGCCCCTATGGCTCATATATTTGAATGATTAGTCACCAGAGAGTGGAGCTTTGAGAAGATTAGAAGGATTAAGGGTGTCCCTTGTAGGAAGAAGTGGGCCACTAGAGGTGGGCCTTGAGGCTTTCAAAAGCCCTCCCAGGCCTAGTGTTTTTCTCTGTTTTGTCTTTCCAATGGATAAGGAAGTATGTAGCGCTTAGCTACTTCTCCACAACCATTTCAACCTGCTTGCCTCCTGTCGCCATGTTCCCCACCATGATGACAATGGACTAAGTCTTGGAAGCTGTAAGCAAGTCCCAGAATAAATGCTTTCCTTTGCAAGAGTTGCTATGGCCACAGTGTCTCTTCAGAGCAATACAACAATGACAAGACACTTATATGGCTTGGCATGGTGGGCAAGCCCTGTAGTGGCTGTTCCATGCTGACTGTTAAGGAGATGACTTTTGATCAAGGTCAAAAAGTAGTATATCCTTGTATGGAAACTTTAGGTAGTATATTCTCTACATTTTATGGGTGACATACTTCCTTGATAAATGGGATCTGCCATGTAGGAATGGAGGCCAACAAATGAGTAATCAACTACACAATATATTGCAGTCCCTGAAAGTAGCACATGTAGTAGATGCAATGGCTAATAGTATGTGGTCTCAATTACATGGCTTGTTTATATGCTTGATTTTTGAGAGAGGGTCTCTATATAGCCCTGGCTGTTCTGGGACTTACTAGGTAGACCAGGCTGGCCTTGAACTTACAGAGATCTGCCTGCCTATCCTTCCCAAGACCTTGGATTAAAGTCATGTACTATATTGCTCAACAGGAGAGACCTTTCAATTGGAAAGGAAGATCCCACCCCAACCTGGCTTGGTAGTGGACAGGCTGAGAGGTTGAGATCAGTGTGATTGCTATAAAAACTAAGAAAGTGAGTAATTCTCCCTTAATTTAAAGGCTCCATAACCTGAGGCAATACAAGAGAAATCTGTTCTTTATGGAGACATTAGAGGCATTTGGTTATTCCTGGATGAGGTCTCCATGAATATCAGGAACTGGAAGAAACTAGGACAGTACAGAGAGAATTGGGAATGAAGGAGGTGGTGTTTTGTGCTCCCTTCATCAGGCCCAATAGAGCCGTGTTCCTGAGAGAGTAAAGGAAAATATTGATTCAGCAGATATTTGGGGACTGGCATGTGGCTTTAGAGGCTTTGCTGAGACCCACAAGGAATGAGATCTTTATGAGGTCAAAGACACTCTGGTGGATTTGGATGCTTTAGACTGGAATATAAACTGGTTTTGTGAAGAGCTAAAGCATTAAGGGGGAGATGAAAAATGGAGAAAACAGATAATAGAGTCTGTCCAGGTCATTCAAAATCAAATGTGACAAGGTTTGCATCAATCTGGAGTTTAGAGGTGGGGGGATAAACTTGAGAGAAGTCAAATGCTGTGTTAGACACTAGTGAGTGCCTCGAGGTTGTCAGCTTTACACCGGAACAGGAGCTCACCACAGGAAGAAAACAAAAGAATGGGAGACAGAGTGGAGTAGGTGAAGAGATTAAGCTTGTCTTGGAGACAAGCAGTTACATCCCCCAGGGTATGCTGTGTGTATTTCTCCCAGGAAGAAAATATAGGACAGATGGATTTCAACCAGCTTGATGCCTTCTCTGTAGCCAGATGTGGGTGATGAAGAGATGGTGGTTAAGACCCTAAAATCAAACCCATAAGACCTAGAGAAGTGTTGGAAATAGAGCATGTTTTAGGTGAGAAAACAACCCATCTCCCCTTTGGGCCTCAGGCACGCCTAGTAGCATTAACTGGGAATGCAGAGTTACTCAGCAGCCTCTCTGTCAGTAGCTGTAGTTGCAGGAAGAGGCCAGGTGGCTCGTAAAAATGACTGGACTAAAGAGAGGGATCCATAGTATTCCTCACTCCGACAGCTGTACCTCACATTGCTCTTTTAATGAAGAAACTGATACAAGTGATGGGATATTTTTATGCCATTTTGTACTTAAGTAATTTTTAAAAAAAATTATCCCCTCAGGAGCTAAGTCTGGGGTCAACTGGCATTTGGTTGGAATGGAAGGCAAGGAGACCTTCAGCAATCCTGCCTGTCTTCTATAAAAGTTTTCATTACACAGGGCTAGTCACAGGGTCTTCAGATGTGGGATAACAACTGGAAGAATAATAAAAGCAGAAGTTAAAGCTTTTAAATGAAAGTGCCCTGCATGGGAAGAAAAGGCCCACATGGTTGTTGGAAAATTCTAGTGCTTGGAGTAGGTTACCTTTTTATTAGTTGTTTGCCCTGGTGACCCCTTAAGAATCCTCAAACCACAAGGGATCTTGCCACTACTGTCAGTTGCATGCCAGAACTAGAAGGTGGGATCTATTTTTCTGAAGACACTGAACTTGATTGTAGGCCGTGGAAGATATCAGGCTGGGACTGACCAAGCAGTAAGTTCCTGCCTGCCAAATAAATGGCTTTTTATAGTGCTAGAAGGCATTATGCAGGCCGTTACAAGAGAATTGTCACCTGTGCTACATTACAGACGTTCCATCCAAGTAGTGCCCTGGTTGTTGTGAGTGTAACCAACTCCTCTCTGACTAAATGTAAAGGAGGGACATGGGTTCACAAGATAAGCCTGGGAAAAGAGCTACAGCTGGAGGGGGCCACTGCTATTGTTTTGTTAAATGAGTGTGCTGTGACTATCAAATAATTGCCTTCTAACGCAGTTGTGTTTATGCCCCCAGATTACTGCAACTGTCAGGCTCGGTTGTGGAAGAATTCTTTTTGGCAGTGGGCAGTGGTTACCATGGAGACTCATATACAGCCAGTTGTCTGCTGAGAATGTACTGGCCCCAATGCTAAATGTAAGAAAATGATCACACATCTTTAGCACCTACTCCCCAACTCAGAAAACACGGAAGAGTGGAGTAGAACATTAGAAGGAATGGAGGACAAATCAAGTGGGAAGGGTAGAGGGTTCTGTAGCTATTTTCTCTGAATTGGTACCTTCACTGTAGTATTTGGGAAAAAGGGAAAACATCAACAACAAAGAAAACCTTAGTAGAGCCAGGAAACTTACAAGACCAAAACCCATTGTTGTGTAAGAAAAACTATGGTAGGGCTGCCTCCAGGTTGTTTATGGTTCTTTACTGATGCAATTTTCTTATGTTGTCATTGATGCTAGTGAGGATGGGCTTTTTTTGAGATGCAGTTCCCTTTGATCCATCTACACTCCTGTAGGTAACCCCAAATATCGCATTGCTTCACCAGCACAGAATTGAGCGTGATCCTCTTTGGTTTACCACCAGTGCCCTACCTGAGATCAATAACATTTGTTCCCGTCCTCCCAGGGAAAGCCACAAAAAGAGGACTTTTTGCATAATTTACCAAGTGAAACTTTATAACATTTTCTTGTTAATGGTAAGACTTAGACATACAATACTGACTTAATAAAATTAACCCATGTTTTTCTAGAAAATGGTTTACTTTATCACAGGGTCCAAAGTTACCAAACATAAAATTATTCTGTTTTCTGTTTTTTTAAAAAAGTCTCATTAACATAGTGTCCTTTTTCATAGTAGTTATTTTTAAATGTCTATTGTTTATTCATGGTCACAATGTCCACAGCCTAGAGACTGTACACAGTTTGAAACTGCTGAACTTTTATCTGACCTGTTGCCTCATCCTCATGTAAACACTGGCAGTTAATTTTGTTGGATTTTAAGTATTAGTCATAAATACAAAGCTGAATTCTCATTAGAACTTTAAGTTCAGGACTGGGGATATGGTTCAACATTTAAACAGTTGCCCGACATTTATGATGTCCTGGGTTTGATCTTAGCATATCCAAACCAAAACATAAACTACATGTGTATGTGTGTGTGTGTGTGTGTGTGTGTGTATGAAGCTCCAGATTGTCTGCACAATTTTACAAAAACTATGTTCCTCAGTTCTTCTTCTCCAAACCAAGCTATATTTATTCCACTCTGAGGGGATGAGTCATAGGCAGGAGTACTGTAGCAGTGCAATGACCTTGGAACCATGCCAGAACAAAGACTCTGCTCCTGGAGAATGGCACCAGGGCACACCCAGGGGACTGTCCATCTGAGGCACAGGGGAGAAGACCGTGTTCCAGAGGCCAGAGGCTGTCACAGGCCAGAGACTGCGGGAAGTTGCAGGGCTTGGTGCCCCTTTTGAGTGCCATGCTTTCCAGGAGTACCTTGCTGTCCCTCTTTACTGAGGATTAGAGATGCCAACTGGACAAGGATGAACAGCCGGCGGAGGATAAAGCCATCATCTCCAGTAGGCAGCAGCTCTCCATCCTGAGGGACAGAAGAGACTGTTCATTTGTTTCCTTATAATGGTGATTTTGCATGCTGTTTCCGTTTTCACTTGTGTTTTAGTAAAAATACAAACTGGCTCACATGTCCCCTCAAATCGTATTATTGTATTCTGGATATATGCTTTTTTTCCTTTTTATTGGGAACTTGATTACTGTTCTCTAATTCGATCTTTCTTTTACTTAATAACCTTATTTTCAAGCTAATGTTATCTGCAGTGGTAAAACCTTCCCATGTCAGAATTAAATTGTGCCACTCAGCTGCAATGTTCCTTAATTTTTCTGAGGCTGACAGATAAGACAGGTTTTCCTGGCATTGCAATTCCAAGAATTTTTGCTTGCATGTGGTCTACAAACATTCCTGGAAGGAGACCTGAACATAATGTTTATTCGTGACCACTCTTATCTGAGGCTTGTTGATTTAGTAGACAGCCTTTAGGCATGTTGATCCAAGTCAGGCTTCAGAGGTTTCCAGTCTATAGTAGGTTCAATCTATTACTTTCAGGTCCAGAGCAAGGCAGAGTCATCATGAAAGAAAGGCATAGCAGGAGAAAACTGCTCAGGCAAGTTGCAGACAGACAACAAAGAAAAGGCAGCCTGGACAGAGGTAAGATGCATCCTTCAGGGACATCCCCAGTGATCCAGTTCTTCCATCCAAGTCCCATTGTCCACAGTTGCACCACTTCCAAATAGTCATCTGCTCAGGTTTCAATTTCATCAATGGAATGATCTAGCCATAAATACAGAGCTCTTGAAATCTGTTCATTTCCCAGAGCCCATCAGATGCCAACTGAACCATCACTACATGAGCCCAAGGGAACAATTTCACAGTTAAACCATAACAAATTCCTATGTATGGTTTGCCATTTTTGTTGTATAAAATACATTTCATAAAACCAAGCATGAAAAGAAATTTCAGGCTTCCCACATCAGGGTGGACTCAAATTACTAGTAATAATCCTATTGATTAACAGTTTAGAAACTTTCAGCTTCAAGACTTTTGGTCATTTCCTATGATTTTAATGTTCTTGTCAAGTTCAGAGAACCACCATTTCTGTTTTAAAAGCATAATCTTTAGGGTCTCCAGCATTTAAAGTTTTATTGTCTAGGTATTTATTTCAAATAATCATTGAATTGCCAAAACCCACTAATAGTTTGCAACTGATATACACAGAAGTTGATTAGAAATTTCTTACCTAAGCCGGGCGTTGGTGGCACACGCCTTTAATCCCAGCACTCGGGAGGCAGAGGCAGGTGGATCTCTGTGAGTTCGAGACCAAGTGAGTTCCAGGACAGCCTCCAAGCCACAGAGAAACCCTGTCTCGAAAAAAACCGAAAAAAAAAAGAAATTTGTTACCTAAACTCATGTTGGACTTTCATGTCAGTTTAGCAAGTAACTAATAAGAACCCATGCATGTATCAAGTATATGGTCCAACAAAGGAAGGCACACTTTTAAAGTTCTGGGATGGGAAGAGATGAGTGACAAGGAACTGTAAAAACAAGGGAGGACTTACAAAATCATATCAATTGCTATTTGGAGGATTTAAATGAAGGAACTAATGACAGCTAAGTGTATGAAGTGTAGAACCCTAAGCAGAGAAATGTTTGGGTCCAGCCTCTACCTCCAGGAACTTTTAAGAGCTCTTCTTCAGCAATAACTAGACCAAGCATGAGATTGACTGCAAACCACACATCTGGATTTCAATAAACCCAAACTAAGGGCACCATGAATTCAACCTCTTGCGTTTTGCAGTGAACTTCGGCTCCCTGGTGGTCTTTGGGGCGAGGGTCCTGAGACAAAGACTGTAGGGTCTTTCAGAATATGTCTGAATAGCTACTCCCATGGCTAAGGCCCGATACTCCAAGTTCCACTAACAGGGAGATGAATTAGATGGCTGTCTTATGTCTAGGACTGGGATAATCTATGGGCTCACTTCCTGGAATGAACTCTACATCTGGGAGAAGGGTATCTAATAAACATAACCCTGTCCAATTTGTGGGCAACATGCAATAAGCTACTTCATTTTCACATGTAAAGACTTACCAGGTGGGGATTAGAGACATTACTATTACTCCCCCTTTTTAGTTTTATAGAAGTTGCATTTTTAAGGAGCTATGAGAATGCTCTTTAATCCCTTGAGCATTATAAGGAATACCTGTTGTGATCAATTTTCTATTGAGTACAAAATGGCTGAATGCCCTATTAGAATATCCAGATTTATTGTCTGTTCTTTATCACCTTTGGAACTCCCATGTAAGTAAAACATTCCAAACAGTGACCCATAACATGCTTGGTCAATCTCATGCTTGGTCTAGTTATTGCTGAAGAAGAGCTCTCTCAGTTTGTGTGGTGGCCATCAAAAAACCTGAATACCTATCAACTGCCATGTGTACATATTTTTATTTGTCAAATTCCGTAACATGTGGGCATAAATGATTAGGAAGTAGGCCTCTAGGGCTCATGTTTAAATTAGTTACAGATAAATATTGTGGGCACACCTCATTGTTTGACGATTTTGACAAGCAGTCTCTCTAGTTATACCAAATTGCTTTTCTAAACCTTTGCTATTTTGATGATGAAAATTGATGAGACTCTAGAGCTCTCTCCACCAGAGTCAAAGCGACCAACTTTGTTAGTTTATCTGTTCACTCATTTCCCCTGGCCAATGGGCTGGGAAGGTTTGAATGAGCTCTTATGTTACCCACAAAACATGACAATTGCATTTTGAATTATTTGTTTAAATAATATTTTAACCTGATCATTGTTAGTTCCAATGTACTGAACTATCTTTATTATTTGAAGAGCTTAAAAACTTAATGATTGTCAGTATACAATTAAATGACTCTTTTACTGGAATCTGAAAAACAATTGCAACAGCTCATAACTGGACTATCTGAGCTGAATCCAGAGATATTTGCTCCACACATTTCTTACCATCTATACCATAAGCTGTTTTTTTCATTAGAATAACCATCAGTAAAAACTAGTACAACATTTTCTAAAGGACTATCTTTTACTATTTTGGAGAATATAAAAAAGGATGTATTAGCTCAAACTGTAACAGCCTATAAGCTGTAAACGGATCAATTTTTCCTGAAAACTGAGAGAAGAAGTTGTCCACAATTCACTGTTCTAAAACAATCAACTTGTTGCTTGGTATAAGTAACATGTATTGAGGGACCAAAAAATAAAATTAATAAAAGTTTAAAAACTTGAGCCCTAAATCTAGACAGAGAGAGGGAACTTCTAATGGTAAAGGAAGATTTAACTCCTTAAATCAAGAGTGTTAGAGCCCCAACTGTTTACCATTCCTGTAACATTTCCTTGTTATTTGTTGGTCATAAAGGTTCTCAGTTGTAAAGAGTCCCTGGCCCAGGGGCTAACTGACAGACCCTCTGACCTCAGCAACTTTGTAAGCCTTATCTTATCTTATTTAGGTGCATCCTGCTGAAAACATATACTGTTTTACTCCGGATCTTGTCTGACCCTAAGTAACCATGGAAGCTGAAACCTGTGGCATTTTTTTAAAAGCCCCCACCCCCTTTTTTTGGTGATGGGCATCTCATCTCCTCTGTCATGGAGAGAAATCCAATCTGACCAGCCTGAATTAAAGAAACCTTTTCCCTTTGCATCAGAAGTGCCGACTCCTTGGGTTAGTCTCTGGGAACCCACAAACCTGGCACAACAGTATTATACTTTGTTCTTTGTCAAAATATCTCCCAGATTCCATATGGCATTTCCGCACCATACAGGCTACTGCTTTAAAGTAAGGATTTAACACTTTGGCTGGGGAAACAGCATAAGTTTCCCATGGTTTTGTATTGTGAATATAACATCTGCTGATGCCAGACTATACTTTCTAGCACTAGACCTTGTTACCTTCTTTAGTCAACCATCCAGGTGAATTGGGATCACTATTTTCTTTTAAAATCTCATTTAAGGTTTTTTTTTAAAAAAAGGACAAAATCAATTTTTGAAAATCGCTTAAAAGATTGTACGCTATCTTTTTAATTTTTTTAAATTGACATTTAATTTTTATTAGAATATAACATACGTCCCAAATAACTTTTGAAAAATCACTCAAAATTTGCAAGTAGTCTTTTCTGATCCAACCCGCAAGCCTCTCACTAGCTGACAAGGCCTCATTTGTATCTTAGCTGACATGGTCTAATTTGCATTTACACTGACACCTTTGTGGGTGGGGCCTGACCAAGCAGCTGTTCCCTGAAAAAACATTTTTAAATCATGTATTAACTTCTATTTGCTAGATTTTCTTTTTTGCTAACCATAAAAAATTTAGGAGGATCTCTGTATCCTCTCCTTTTAAACTTCATAGAATCATCTATACATATTCTCTTGGCTCCTAGGCTATGCTGTGGGCTTATGTTATTTTCTATAGACTGGCTCTGAAGGCTTAAATCTTTCATCTTTCCTGTTAAGACATTAGCTGACTGGCTGGATGCTCCTTTTGGCTATATCTAAAGCAATTTAGGTAGCTTTTTAAAATATATCTGAAGTGATTTAAGTATCCTTTTAGTCATATCCAAGGCAATTAGAACAGTTGCTTTTGTCAATATTCACACATTTACACTTCACATTCCATACATACTGGTGTGGCCACACCTGTACACACACAGACCATGCACACATCTCTCTCATCTCTCCTCTTGCCTAGGTTATGATTAGTTAATTGAAATGAAACGTCCTTAATTGAAGTCTCTTGTAACACAGCAGCTATAGCCATATAGTTGAATTATGAGCATCCAAAATCTGAACAGATCCAAATTTATCCATGTTGTCATTTTTCTCTATAAGGTCTTAAAAAAGTTTCTGACTGACTGTATCAATAGCATTTTCTATACTTTTGTCTGGGCGTCAGCCATGGCAGCAGCTCTCAAGGCTGAGAGCTTCCTAGGCTTTGGCCCTGGCCTTTGGGCCTGGGCTGGCCTGCTGTAGGTCACCTGTGGCTGCTTTTCTCTCCCGCAGCCGGTCTGACATCCGAACAAACCTTTACTAGACTCATTTGTGCCACCTTCCTTTCTACAAGGTCTTAGCATGGCCTGGCATGCTGCATTAACATTCTCATAAGCTAGTTGTCTCAATCAAAAGATTAACACCTGTCTCTCCCCTTCTTTTGGATGATGTTTGTATTTGCCTAAAGACAAAATTTGAAATAACTCCTTAGGTCCTTGCCTGTTCTTTCTAAAGCCTTCAGCCCATGTCCTGGTGGCTGAAAAGCCTGTTTTGAGTTCTCCTGGCTGCTGGGCCAATCTGTCCATACACTGCTATCTCAAAAGTTAACTGCTGATCTATATATCTTTGTATTGTCCTTTCTCAGTGAGCACTTTATAAGAAATGGGAAGGTTTTGGGCTCTCTTTCTTTCTGTCTTTTTTTTTTCCTTTTGCCGCTTCTCCAACACTAACCTGTACTGGAGACACCTGTCCTGTGGCTGCCGGCCATGACTTGAGGGGTGCTTGCTCCTAGGTTGATCTATGCTTGCTGCTGCCTTAGATAAAAGAGCATTTCTCTGATCTGAGGAACCTTGAAAAGTTCTCATCTCCCATAAGATTCCACTAAATCTTTTAAGCCTTTTAGCTTATGTTGCATTTTACCACTAGGTTTCTGCTTGTCTGTATTTCTAGTTAAAAATGAGGGATGTGAAGACTCTCCATCCTGATACTCAATAACTTTCTCTTTATATTCATTTTAATCTCTCTGTCTCCCCTTTATGCCACACCTACCTAGTAGATGTGGAGGTTTCTGCTAACTGCTTTAGGGACAGATATTTTATGTTGTCCTTCTCGTATGTGCGGTGGCACTTTCCCTTCCCCAAGCCCTGGTGCAGCTCTGATACGGCTGTGGCATGGCTTCTGCGAGGGGGAAGAATCCCCTCAAAACTCTCAAACTCCAAAACCCTCTGCAGTTTTGCTTCATTTTAGCTCTCCTGGCTATCAAAACACACACAAGTAAATATGTGATCATCTGGCCAAAAATTTCTGTCTTATACATTACCTTAAACAACTTGAAGTCGGTTGCCACCTTTTTTATTTATCATCCCCTCCAGGAACAAACATCTCCAATATAAATGACAACCTCTTCTGTTTTCAACCCGTGTTCCTTGTATCTTGAGGGCTTCTTTGAGCCCGGAAATAAGGAGACTTTGCCGAGAAATTTCCCATCCCATCACTTACTTTGGCCGTAAGATCTGCGTTGTTGATCACCACCGTGTCCATCTTGCTCTTTTTGGTGGGTCACCAAAATGGAGACATGCTGTCCCCTGGGGGATGCTCTGGAAGGGCCCTTCTCTTCAGCGAGTGGCATCTTTTTCCTGGTTGTCCGATTTCATGCCCCATGTTGGGCGCCAATAATGCCCCGACCGACGGAATATTCAACATGGGGGCTGCAGGACACCTAGGAGAAAGATGGGGGACAGGAGATATGAAGAATGGATGCCAAGACAGGATTCTGATCAAGGCGACAGCTTTATTTCATCCCAAAGGGATTTATATAAGGGAAGGGAGGAGGGGAAGGAATGGGGGTGTGCTGCAGCTGCAGTGAGCCTAGCACAGCAAAGGTCAGTGGGATGGGTAGGTCATCCTGTATCCTCTGGTAACCTAAATGCAGATTCTAACTTTATCTTTCACATTCTTCCTTCTATCGTACAAGCCTACGCCCCAGACTAGGCAGATAAGCCACAGGTCTGTTTTCTCAGAACTTGCTTCCTATCTTAAGAGGTGGTATTTCAGCAACTCCTGTAAATTTTCTAACTATGGTAATGCATAGGATGTTACAGAGCAGTTCTTATTTTAACTACAGTCGATAGAGAGACGTGGAGGCCTGCCCGTTGGGCCTCAGGCCATCTTTGTCCCTTGTGTCTGCTTTTTCCTAATATTTTAAATTTCCCTTGGAAATCATGTATTGTAGGTAGTTTCCAGCTCTGGCCTACTGCTCTTAGAATGCACTTGTAATCTCTTGCCAGCTTTCAAGTTGCTTGCAATGTTCCCACCATCAAAAATGCCTGTTTTGGTTTATCTTTAATGGATTGATTATGTCTTACCATTGGAAAACCTTCATGATTGGATTGTTTATGGTGCTCCTGTTGCAGTTTTATGTTTCTATTTAAGAGTTATGGCAGTTAGCTTATGGAAGACACATGGGTTGGGTTTGGCCTTTTTCACTCTGTTCCCTTGTAGGATTCTTTCAGCCTCCACAGTGGCCAATCTGCTTCCCTTCCTCTTTCATGTTGTACTGTGACCCAATTAATTAGGAACTGGAACAAAGGTGAAATTAGGAAGCTCTGTTTTCCACTCAGCCACTGTCTCAGCTCACCTCAATGCGATTCCCATTGTAACTCAGAAGAATAAATTTTGGTTTTGTTTTGTTTTTAAGTTTGAACTAGGGATTCCTTGTGGGCTGAACAGATTAATAATTTTTAGGTTTAAACATGTAGATGATCTTTAAAACTATTTCTTTCCACCAAGAAGACAATTTCAGATTTAAAATTGAATAAAAGTTTGTGACTGTTTTTTAAACCAGAATACTTGGTTTATAAAGAGTCAGGTAACCAGAAATTTCTTGGGTCAGGAACAGCTAAAATCTTCCTTGAGGTACTTGATGCAGGTAGGCGATGAAACACTTGTCTAGCATGAACAATGCACAAAGCCCTGCTTTAGCCCTCTGGTACCCCAAAGAAAGAAAGGGAAGCTGTGGGGAGCAGGGATTGCTCTTCAAGCAATATAGTCCCTGTTCCCTTCTTGTGGGATGTATGTGGACAGGTACACATGTATATATGTCTGAACATGTGAGGGGATATGTATGACCATACATGTATGCAGAGGCCAGATGAGGAAGTTGGGTATGTACCTCTTTCATTCTCTTACTCCCTTGAGAAAGGGTCTCTCACTGAACCTGGATATCACTGTTTCAGATAGGCTGGAAGCTACCAATCAGTATATCTCCAACTTCCTACACACCCCAGCGCTGGTTCATCTGTAGATGAACATGACCACATCTGGCTTTTACTTTGTGTGTGTGTGTGTGTGTGTGTGTGTGTGTGTGTGTGTGTCTGTGCACATGTGTGCACACACATGTTCTGGGGATCTGAAGTCAGGTACTCATTTTGGTGCCACAAGTGCTTCTACCGGCTGAGCCATCTCTCCAGCCCCCACTCCTCCTATTTCTTTACTGTTGCTTTTCTGCCTCCAAGTAATTAAAGGGAACTTCTATGACTCATTTAATGTGCAACAAGTGAACACTGATGAATTGAAATTGTCAATTGTCAATGCCACTAACTGTCAAGAGAAAGTTAACATGGGAGATGGAGACCAGCGATATAAAATAATGAAAACTGCAAATAATAATGACGTCTGCATTTTTCATGCCTTTTGAATCCATAGTATAGTATCCACTGAGCCACATGACCCCCTAAAATGTGGGGAAATAGAGGATAAGATTTGATCCCCTCCCCAAAGAAGCAGAGAAGCAAAGGGTAATGAGTAACAGTGGCCCTGACACCACTTCCTAGAAATTTTTAAAAAGGACCTTTTTCTTCACTATTAATGGAAAGTTACAGTGACTCCAGGAACTTCAGGCTGTGAATTCACCATCTGGGAGAACATTAACGAGTTGGAATGTCTTACTCACTCTTCCGTGATCTCACTACTATTAGCTGTAATTCAAGTGTAGCATAAAGGTTTAGAGAATGATCACCCATTCCCTGAGAATTAAAGTATTTTTCTTGTATATTGAAATAGATAGTGAAAGGTTTAAAAGACGTGAGTCCAGGTATAAAGCTCTATTTGATTTATTTTTTTTAATATTGATCCCCTATTCCAGAATTTTTAACCTTTCACTTTTCTCTGGGTTATTACTAGGAATTTGGAATGCCCTTCTGAGCACTTGATAATCTTTTTCATTCTTGAGTTAATGGCTGTCAATGTAGCTCTGACTGTCCTTGAAATCAATATGTAGACTAGGCTGGCATCGATCTCACAGATATCCACCTGTCTCTGCCTTCTGAGTGCTAGAATTAAAGGCTAGTGGCACCATGCTCAACTTTATGAAAATCTTTTAAGAAAGAAAAGTGATTAACCTAGAGTACTGGACCATTCTGTACAAGTCCTGATATGTAACATGTACTCTTCCTGCCCACTGCCTGGTTCCTATTGCTGCTTTCAGCCCCCAAACACACACGACACTATAATAATTATGAAGCTGTTTGCCATTTGCTTGGTTTCTTATTGGCTACCTCTGATTTATTAACCCATAATTACTAATATATATTTTATAAGAACTTAACTTTTTGAGGATGCACTCCTGAGTGCCCGTTGATCCTGGGAGATCACGTGGTGAGAGCTCTCCTTACTACAATTCCCAGAATCCTCCTAGACTCCTAGTCCCACTTATCTTGTTTCCATATTGGCCAACAGTGCTTTATTCAAACCAGTCAGACACATATTTACAGAATGACGTCTTCCAACACTTATAATCTAGGTAGGGAAATAGAAACAACTATATAGATACTTGACATAAAAAAAAAGTCTTTTGGATCAGGAGACTCATAATGGTAGGGAAAGCCCATAACACTTCTATATGCAGAATGTAAAATTTTGTAGAAGTTGCCTCAACTAGGTGTACCAGATAGAAATCATTTATTCTAGAGAGAACATGATGGCCACTGAGAAGCTGGTACAATCATGTCGCGAGAGTTCATAGGCTCCAACCCACAGGCATTTGGTCTGGTACAATCAAGCACGTTGACTGAAGGCTAATTATATGTGAATAGGAGCTGATATAAAAAAATGGGGCTGAGTTTCTTCCTGATAAGAGCTTGGCAACTGGACACCTGATGAGGTGAGCCAGAGTTCTCCCCAACCTGCCCATCAATGTTGTATGTCCACGTGGAGCCTCTTGCTTCCACAGATAAAATGAACTCAGATTATTTGCCTAATCACATATCTTCATCTTCTCTTTCAGGGTTCTTTGTTGCAGAGGGCAATCCCAGGTTTTGTGTGTCAGTCAGTTCTCCCTGTCAGCCAGCCTGACTTGACTTAGAATCATCTAGTGAAGCATACTCCTGGGTGTGCTTGTGAGGGCACTTCCAGAGAGGACTAATTATCAGGGTAAGGAAGATGCTCTGAATGTGAGTAGCAGTAGCTGACCTGCTAGGGCCTTGACAGAATGAAAAGGACGGGAAGGCTCATCAGCATCCCTGCTTCTTAGATGCTGGAAAGTGAAGAGCTATGTTCTGCCACACCCTCCCTACCATGACAAACTGAACCCCTGAAACTGGGCTAACCTATCCTTTCCCCACTTCCACTGTTTCTGACTGATACTTTGCCCTGGGGATGAGAAGATTGGCCAATATAGTATGTGAGTTTGCTTTCTGTCATTTTTCTCAAGGTTCATATCTTTCTGTGACCTATATCCTTTGAGGTTTGCCATTGGGATTTTCTATATCTTATTCCATTGAAGTTGCTTTTATTCTCTCAGACCTCAGTGGGCTTCTCTCTTGATTTCTTTCTATGTGTGCAGAACAAATACAGAAGAACCTTTCTATAAAGATAAAAGTAAGGTTTTAAAAGTATCAAAATATTTAAGATTCCCTACTTACAAATTCAAAAGTATATTTGGTTAATGCATGGGGTGGGGAAGATTATGATAACTAAACTTCCTTTGTAAGGAAGGACTTATCTTGAAAATGAAACATTCAGAGAATGAAGATGTGTTTAGTACTACCACTTATTTTGCTCTTTGAACTTTCTATTTTTATTTTTTAATTCACATGACTTTCCCTCTCATACAGAAACTTGTTGGAAGAAATAAAAATATGTGTTCTTAGTCACAGAACTTTCTGTCGTTGATCTTCTGTAACCCACATCTCCAACCCTTCTCTCCCCATTTGTCTAAAAGCACTGCTTGTTCTAATTTCTTGCCCCCTGTGCCTCAGTCTCCACATGAGTTCCTAAGACTATTTTACTCTGACATATGCTCTGAGACTCACCAATTGCATTAGGTAAATTATTCTGGAGAAAGCAACTCAAGAGAGAAAAGGTTTATCTGAGCTCACAGTTTTAGGTTACAGTCAATCTAGTGGGGGAATAATGACAGTGAGTTTGAGAGAGTTGGAAGCCTTGCATCCCTAGGCAGGAATTGGAGAGTGATGGATGCTTATGCCCAGACAGGGTTCTCCTTTTCATTCAGTCCTAGATCTTAGCCCATGGAATGGCATCCATATGCAGAGTTAGTCTCCTCACTTGGATGAACATAACCTAAATAATCGCTCACAAGTGTCGTTAGAAGCTTGGCTTTTTGGTGAGTCTAGAGCCCAGCAGGTTGGCAATCAATGTTGACCATCATACCTGTCTTAAATACGCATGCCACCATTGGTTATGAGAAACATTTTAGACTTTCCATTACAATGATAACTGATGCAGCAGTCAGACCCCATGGAAAGACTATGTATGTGTTACCTTATGTCATTAAGAAAATGGACTTAGATTGCCGGGCGGTTTTGGCGCATGCCTTTAATCCCAGCACTCGGGAGGCAGAGGCAGGCGGATCTCTGTGAGTTCGAGGCCGGGCTGGACCCATAGCCTCCAAAACAATACAGAGAAATCCTGTCTCGTAAAAAAAAAACAAAAAACAAAAAAAATGGACAAATGGACTTAGAAGCTTATTCAAATTCAAGAAGTAGGCAATGAAGAGACAGATAGAATCTCAGGTTTGCATCTTTCAAAGTTCATGTACTTAATTTAAGCAAAGAGTATCGAAAAGAAACTCAGGGAGGAGAGGCTTCCTGCAGTGAAGCATGTTGGGTATTTGCAGAAATAATCCAGGAAGGATGTAGTGGTGAAGGAGTGGGGGGTGGGAGGGAGATTGAATAGGAGTTTGCAGGGTGCATGAGTGGAAGCTGGGAGGAGGAGCATATGGTAGAAATATTACAGCAAGAGAATTGGTGTTTCATTGGCAGGAAGGCAGAGAAAGAAGTCAGGAAATGCTACAGTTCTTAGTGTCCATGACCATCATTGTTGGAATCTGAGACAGAGTACTGGCATACTTGGGGTTAATACTTTAAATGTGGTCTGTTGTATTTTTCCCGAGTGACTGAATTTTGTCCCTGCAGCCCTTTTGCCTTAAAGCCTAGAACTGAACCTAACTGTATTGCCCAAGGGCAGCAGAGGGCAGACATTGCCTAGACAATAGAAATCAATGCTTCACTTGAATCTCAAAATAGAGATTCCTGGAGCCCGTGATGTGTTACTGGTCTGAAACAGTGTTTTGTTTTTTTTTTTAATTTGGAAGATACTTGATTAATGGGAGCTGTAAGAAGGTTTTGCAAATCTGAGCTTCAAATCTTGAATCATATCCAGATTACCATATCCACAGTAAAGTTTTGATATTGAACTAGGAAGAAAAGTTGATGGCAGAAGATTCCACTAGGAAGGAAAAGTAAATAAAATTCTGTGGGGTGCTGGGGAGATGACTCAGTTGGTAAAATTCTTACCATACAATATGAAGACCTCACTCTGGATTCCTGGCACCCATGTAAAAGCCTGGGTGCTGGTGGCATGCACCTGTAAACCCAGCACCGGGGAGGTGGATACAGGAGGATTCCTGGAGTTTCCTGATTAACAAGTCTATCAGAGTCAGTAAGCTTCAGATTCATCAAGACTCATCTCCAAATGTAAGATCAAGAGTGATTGAAGAAGACATCAAAAACTGCCCTGTGGCCTCTCCATGGGCATCATGGGGAAGTACAGTACACAAATACATACACATCACCTGTGCATTTGTGGATGACAAGCGACACACACACACACACACACACACACACACACACACTGGTGAGTCAATTGGAGGGTCTAATCCATATTATATTGCTACCCACCAAAGGAGAAAGAGAGAGAGAGAGAGAGAGAGAGAGAGAGAGAGAGAGAGAGAGAGAGAGAGAGAGAGAGAGACTGGTGATGGGCCAAGTGTTTTAGAATAATCCCCAAATCCAAGGATTTCCCTCCCAGAAAGACATAGCATAATTCTAGAACAAAAAGCTCTTTGGAATGCATCAGGGAACCTTATGGTCATTACCAAAGTAAAAAAGGGAGTTAGCTATTGGGTCTGAAATTGCATTCTTCATTTCTCGTCCTTATGTATGTAGTGCAAACAATCTAGAACTTTCTGCATATCCTTCCTAAACGTGACATGGGAGTGGTGAGAGAAAGGGAAAAGGCCAGGGACCAATATGCTGAAGCTGAGAAGGGGAACTGCATGGTAAATGTGAATGCAGAGGGACCAGGATATGTCCAGCTATGCCTCACAATGCAAGTCCCAGCATCTGGATCCCATCAAATGCCCCTCGGGCAGGGAAGGGTATCAGACTACACTGCAATTTCCCTCCAGGTGACTGGGCATGTAAAGTACTTGAGGCATCAAATTACTTCTAATAAGTGGGAAGGAGACCATGAAAAGGGGCTGAGAAGGTATTCAAAAGGTAGTTTCTAAGCAGGGAAGTGGTATAGGTATTGAATTGGGAAGACTATAATAGACTTAAGGTGGTGTGGGGAAATATGGAAGGCTCTTGGAGTTGTTTTGTGACACCGTTTGCTGAGCTATAAGAAAATAACATTTACATGGTTCTGAGTCAGAGTCATCGAGGATTCATTTTGACATCTCCCCAGGTTGCTTCAAATCCTCTTTGTATTTATGGTCCCCAAAGCTCCTTGCTTTAAGTATTTGTTCTTGATGCTAAACTCAGATATTGGGTTTCAATATCAATTTAACACAACTTACTAAAATCTATGTGCTTTGTGAACAGAAATACCCAGGGCACTATTCCATTGTAAGTACACAGCAAAAACAGGGAAGGTAAGAGGAGAAAAATGCTGGGAGCCAAAATGGAAATTCAGCTTTTAAAATAAAAATTTAGTTGTAGAATAGTTTTTAAGTAAAAAAAAGAATCACAGAGCACAGCAAGTTTCTATTAAGTTTGCGTAGCACATTTGCCCCAATAAAGAAATCAATATTGATGCCTCATTATTTGCTAAGATCTACTGCTCACTCAGTTTCTTATTTTTAACCAGGCATCTTTTTCTGTACTACATGGAGCTCTATATTTACTTGTCATGTCTCTCAACTCTTCTTGCAGATGACATTGCTGGCTTTTATTAGGATACTTCCTGTAGCTAGCAAGCATTCCATTATGTGAATACATTATTCATAAGTTCTATGAGCATATTCCTAGAAGCTACATTCATTGGATTTTTCTTTAACAAAAATACTGGGATTCTGCATACTTACTGGCTTGGTCCCCTCAGAGGTGAGCTGCTCAGAAGTTTTGAACAGTAGATGAAGAAGAAGAAGGAGGAGGAGGAGGAGGAGAAGAAGAAGAAGAAGAAGAAGAAGAAGAAGAAGAAGAAGAAGAAGAAGAAGAAGAAGAAGAAGAAGAAGGAAGAAGAAGAAGAAGAAGAAGAAGAAGAAGAAGAAGAAGAAGAAGAAGAAGAAGAAGAAGAAGAAGAAGAAGAAGAAGAAGAAGAAGAAGAAGAAGCTGTTGAAGTTATGAGCAGGATATTTTACTTCCTGTGACATAAGCCTCTGTTTACCCCAATCTTTGTGTCCCATTGCTATCTGATGCTCTGATTTTTTAACACAATGAAATCCCAGGAACTGTCATTAGACCTATATGCTCAGTCCTTGCCTCTTTGTTTTATATTACAATAAATAATTTCTCTGGAGTGTTCTGGGCTAACAGTGCCAGTGCTGTATATTGAGTATTAGTCTATCAACTTTTCCCTTTGTCTCAATGAGAACAGATTTACCAAAATGAGAAAGTGAACACAGGAATGACTGACTGACTGACTGACTGACTGAATGAATGAATGAATGAATGAATGAAACCTCATAGCATGTGGCTCCATTTAGTGAACTGAGGATCAGTACAGCAACTGAGGTAGGCATTTTTATGCACATTATTCCTGATAATGTAGGTAATCCTTCATTGCTATTCAGAGTCACCTTCAGATAAATCAATTGCTTGTCTTAGTTTTGTAGACTTTGCAAGTTGCCTCTGATAGGCTTATCAGACTAGAATGCAGTACAAAGCATATAACCTCAGGATTGCAGGCGCTGTCTAACATGGCCTTCTTTATGTTAAAATCTTTGCCATTTTATGATAGGAATCAGAAATCTTTTTCTCAGAAGAGGCAGAAAGTATGTATCTTAGTCTTTATCGATGACACTGTCACTGGCATGACTATACAACTACTCACATTGTGACCGGAAAGGACAACAGACTAGATACATTAGTGAAAATGTATGACCGTGTTTCAACAAAACTTTATTGAAGGAAATTGGGCTAGGTCAGATTTAGTTCACAAATCATTGTTTTCTATGTCTGATATGTAATGCGGAATCCTGATACTTCTCCCTGATGGTGGCATTGCTCAGCACTGATTTGCCATGGCTAGTGACAAAACCAGCCCTTATGAATTTACCAGTGAAAGAAAGCCTTGCTAGGCAAATACTCTGTCAATCTTAATTTTTATAGTACAGTGTCAATTTTACTGTAAGAAGTGGTAAATAACTCTAAGTTGAAAATCAAAGGATTTCTTTTTTACAAGTTATCATTAAATCAAATTCATTTAAGTGTGCAATACATTATTTAAACATTCGGGGTTAAAAATGAAAAGAGTGAATTATGGAAACCATAGAATTTCTCCAACTGAGCTTTTATACTAACATTGTGAAAGGTAGTTTTCTTCCTGTTGAAAAAATGAGAAGTTCCTAAGTAAGAAGACAACTGGTAGTAGCTATGCAGATGAATTCAGAATGATGTCATTGTGTGGACATGTTTCAGAAGCCATTTATATGAAGACTAAAACTCAAAAAATTAAAATAATACTGACTATACAAGTAGTTTAATGGCTAAACAACATGGAAAATTAAATGTGACAAGGAGGAAAGAGCATGAATATTAATATTTCATGAATCTATTTTCTGTTTCTCTTTTGGTTTATTTCTTGCCTTAATGAGAATTTTAATGTCATTACTTCAGGTGATCACTATCTTAACTTCCTGGTAACCATCAAGAAAAATCTTTTTAAAATGCTATTAGGGTAAATTATGTAATCATAAGACAAACTATGAGAGACTCAGAAAAAAAAGAAGCATGCTAAACTGAAACCAAGCTACAGAATGGCTATTATAAACTTTTTTGCCCCCTCCTGCCCTCTATCATAGATTTTTACCTATCGATACACATTTTGAGTGCCAATGGATTCACTCTCCAATTAAAAGACATGTAGTGGATCAAGCATACTTGTAATCACAGCAAACAGAAGACTAAAGAAGGAGGATCATGAACTATGGTCCTGTGTATACTACATAGTTTCAACCTCTCTGCCTCCCCCACCCCACACACACAAAGGCTGAGAGAAACTGAATTAATTTAAAAAATATAACTCACCTACAAGCTTCTTACAATGAGTTCATCTCACTTCTAGGACCTCATATGAACTAAAAATAAAGGAATAACATTCTCAATGAAAATGGAATCTATAAGAGTACAGGAGTAACCAAGCAGTGGTGGCTCACGCCTTTAATCCCAGCACTCAGGAGGCAGAGGCAGGCAGATCTTTGGGAGTTCAAAGCCAGCCTGGTCTATAAAGCAAGTTCCAGGACAGACTCCAAAGCTACACAGAGAAACCCAGGCTTGAAAAATGAAACAAACAAAAAAGAATACAGGAGTAGACATTCTTAGATAAAACAGGTATTAAATCAAAAGCAGCAAAAAGAAACCAAAAAGTCATTGCAATGGTTGGAATGAGAATCTGCCCCCCCCAGACTCATGTATTTGAATACTTGGTTCCCAGTTGGTTTAAATGTTTGGTAAGGATTAGGTGTGGCCTTATTGGAGGAGGCATGTCACTGGGGACAACCTTTGAGGTTTCAAAAGACTGGTCTGATTCTCAATGTGCTCTCTCTCTCTCTCTCTCTCTCTGCCTTGTGTTTGTGGATCAAGATGTGAACTCTCTGTTGTTCCTCCTGCTCAGCCACTATGGACTCTAACCCTAAGCCAAATAGAACACTTTCTTTTGTTATGATGTTTTATCAGAGTGATAGAAAAGTACCTAAGACAGAAGTCATTATATAATGATTAAGGGACTTATTCAACAAGAGGAAATAACACTTATATAGAGGTCCCTTAATACCTAGTAGAGGAAACATTTCTGGAGAATGGAAGGGAAAACAGTGCCCTGGCCAGCAGGGCACAACCAAGGTCGAGCTCACAGGAACCTGGAATGAAAGGGACAAGAGACACAAAGAATAGACAGCAAGACAGGCTCTCTGATCAAGCTGCAATTTTTTATTTTCTCACAAGGATTCTTATAGTGGTTGAAGCAGGAAGCTTGGCAGAGCAAGGGGGGTTAGGTAAGAGAGGCTATTGCTTTGAAGCAGGGAGCTTGGTCTTGGCAGGGTATGTTCCAAGGACACAAGTCTGTGGCAGAGGGAGTCTGGACTGCAGGCCAGGTGGCAGAAGGGTGGGAGAGCCTGGACTGCAGGCCTTGAAAGTATGCTGTCCAGGAAGATAAGCAGGCACAGAGATGTAGAAGCTTAACTGTGTTAGTCTCTAAGAATACAGTAGGAATATAAAGATGGCTTTTATTATGCTATCCTTATTTAGAACCTTTCACAGCTGGCAATATTTACAAGAGGTCCTATATTCCAATGATCGCTCCCAGCATCTCCTCCCTATTCATATCAATTAAAAAAGATGAGAATGCTGACAGTCACCGATTGAAGGGCAGGGTAGAGGCCTAACCACCCAAAATAATGAGGTACTTTTTGTGGGCCCCATTATTCACTTGACTTGGCAAGTGGGTGGCTCCGATTGCCCTTGATGTCTTTTTGTGGAGGAGAGGATTTTGTTGACATCAACCTCTCTGGAGTTAGGCCTTTGCAGTGTTTTGCCATGCCCCCGTCTTGACAAGGATCAGGCCTGAGCAGGCTGGCCTATGGCTCTCTGGGTGTGCCATGGTTTATTTTTTATCTCTCATCATGATGAGGCTCTTCCATCCCTCAGTCCATAAGGTCAAGGCGATGGTAATGGACCTAAATAGGTTGCTTAATAAAGGCTGTCAATTTATTAAACGCCCAAGACCCAAAGCTGAGGAGAAGCATGATTCCTATGAAGGGTCCTAACAAGGAGGGAAGTAACATTGTGACCCAAGATAACATGGAAAACCAGGTTTTGAACCAACTTCCGGTACCTGTGCCAGCTGGACAATGAGGGTGGCGGGTTGGGGTGGAAGAACGCAGGATATTGTTAAAGGCAGGAAGTGTTAAGAGATGGGTTATCTTTGGTGTATAGCTTGACTGCAGGGGGTCACCTGAGAAATGACTTTAGGCTGAGAAATGGAAACTCACTGAGACCTGGTAAATGGGAACTTACTGAGGCCAGTACTTATGCTTTGGTCTAAAGATTCAAGGTCCCCAAAATCTCCTCCCTTACTTTAAAGCCATCAGTTTGTTAAAGAGAAAAGGTCCTAGCGACAGGAGGATTAGTGAGCCAAGTTGGGGGCCAAGCAGAGGGAACGAGGCAGGGCAGAATTCCACTCCAGGCACTCCATATGGGCTTGTCGAACAATTCTCTGTGGCCTTTCTCAAGTTTCTCCTGGTATTTATTGATTCGGTCTCGAACAATGCCTGGCTTGTTGGTGTAGAAGCAGCATTTCTCCTGCAAAGTCAAACAGATGCCTCCCTTGCCTGCTGTGAGTAAATATAAGCCTCTCTTATTTTGTAGGACTACTGCCAGGGAGTCAACTTGGTCCTGAAGGTCCTGAACTGACCTGTAAACAGTCTGTACATCATCAGCAATCCATTGAGATAGCTTGGAATATGTCTGTGTAGCTACTCCCATGCCTATGGAGCCCGTGGCTACTGTCCCCGATACTCCAAGTCCCATTAACGGGGATGAATTGGATGGCTCTCTTATGTCTAGGAATAAGATAATCTATGCTAGGTATTAGAATGGGCTCATTTCCTGGAATAAAGGCTACATTGGGAGAAGAGTGGCTAATACACATAACCCTATCCAATTTGTAGGCAACATGGAATAAGCCATTCCATTTCCACATGTAAAAACTTGTCCAGGCCCAGAACAAAGAGCTGTGGATACAGTAATCATTAAAGAGCAGAAAGTAAATGATGCTTGTCCTACATCTTTATCAAAGCTATCACTTTTAAAATGTTTATAAAGGCATAAAGAATGATTAAATCCTGTGGGTTGTATCTTAAAAGGAATGCTAAGAGGGCAATTATCAACTGGTGGGGGACCATCAACAGGTACAGAGGAATTTTTCAACACCTGACTGACCAGAGGCCAAGAGGTTCCCAAGGCCAAATACAACCAGCAATCCCTTTCCAGGTAGACATTAGTGACATTACTATTACTCCCCCTTTTTAGTTTTTAAGAAGTTTCATTTTTAAGGAGCTATGAGTACGCTCCACAATTCCTTGAGAATTATAAGGAGTACCTGTTGTGATAAATTTTTTATTGAGTACAAAATAGCTGAATGCCTTATTAGAATATCCAGACCTATTATCTGTTTTTTACCACTTTTGGAATTACCATGTGAGCAAAACATTTTAAACAGTGACTTATCACGTGTTTGGTGGCTTTTTCAGTTTGTGTAGTGGCCATCAAGAAACCTGAATACCTATCAGCTGCCATGTGCACATATTTTAACTTGCCAAATTCTGTAACATGAGTAACATCCATTTGCCATAAATGATTAGGAAGTAGGCCTCCAGGGCCCACTCCTAAATTAGTTGCGGATAAATACTGTGGGCACAACTTATTGTTTGACAATTTTGAGAGGCAGTCTCTCTAGTTAAACCAAATTGCTTTCTTAGACTTCTGCTATTTTGATGATGATAGTTATGAGACTGCAGATCTCTCTCTACCTGAGACAAAGCGACCGATTTTGTTAATTTGTTGACTCGTTTCCTTTAGCCAGTGGACCAGGAAGGTTTGAATGAGCTCTTATGTTACCCACAAAATACGGCAATTGCATTTTGAAATTGTTTAAATAATATTTTAACCTGATCATTAATAATTCTAAATGTAATGAACTGTCTTTATTATTTGAAGAGCTTTAAAAACATAATGATTGTCAGTATACAAATTAAATGAATCATTTACTAGAAGTTGAAAAACCATTCCAACAGCTGGTAATTTGACTATCTGAGCTGAGACAAACATAGGTATTTGCTCTATGTATTTCTTACCATTTATAACATAAGCTGTTCTTCTATTAGAATAATCATTACTAAAAAACTAGCACAACATTTTTTAATAGGACTATTTTTTACTATTTGGGGGAATATAAAAGGATGAATTAGCTCAAATTGTAACAGCCTATGAGCTGCAAACTGATTATCAATTCTCCCTGAATTGAGCAAAAGCAGTTTCCCATGAATTACTGTTCTGAAGCAACCAATCAACCTGTTTCTTGGTATAAGGAACATGTATTATACTTTGTTCTCTGTCAAAAATATCTCCTAGATTCCATACTACTGCTTCAAAGTAAGGATTTAACACTTTGGCTGGGGAGACGGCATAAGCTTCCCATGGTTTTTTTTTTTTTTTTTTGCATTGTTAATATAACATATCTGCTGATGCCAGAACTTGTCTACCTTCTTTAGTTAACTGTTTAGGTGAACTGGGATCACTATCTCCTTTTAGAATCTCATTTAAAGTTTTTAAATCACTAATAAATGTCCTTAAAAAAAGGACATAACCATTAAATATTTCCCAACAACTTCTTAAAATTACTCAAATATTATAAACTATCCTTTTTAATTGTTGAGGTTTAATTTCTTTAGGCTAAAACATATGTTCCAAATAACTTTTGAGAATTACTTAAAGTTTGTGAGTAGTCTTTTCTAATCCAACTTGTAAAGCTCTCACTAGCTGACAAGGCCTCATTAGCATCTACACTGACAACTTTGTGGGTGGGGTCTAACGGGGCAGCTGTTCTCTGAGGCTTCCTCTCTAAAACTTTTTTCAAATTATGCATTCTCTATATTTTCTTTTTAACTATAAAAATTTAGGAGGATCTCTGTATCCTCTCCTCTGCTAAACTCTACAGAATCATCCATACAGACAGAGTCTCTTTGTGCTTAGGCCAATGTTGTAGGTTTCTGTTTTTTACCAACTAGCTGTGAGGGCTCAAATTGCCAACCTTTCCTGTTAAGATGCTGACTGGCTGGATGTTCCTTTTGGCTATATCTAAAGCCATTTAGGTAGCGTTTTAACTATATCTGAAGTAATTTAAGTATCCTTTTAATCATATGCAAGGCAATTTGAGTAGTTCCTTTTGTCAACAATCACGCATTCCCAATCACATTCCACACATACTGGTGTGGCCACACCATACACATGTACCATACATACATCTCTCATCTCTCCTTTTGCCTAGGTTATGATTAGTTAGTTGAAATGAAACTTTTTAAATTGAAAATCTCTTGTAACACAGCAGCTATAGCCAGTCCTTGAATTGTGTACATCCAAAATCTGAACAAATCCAAATTTATCCACGTTGTCTTTCTTTCTCTATAAGGTCTTAAAACTGTTTCGGACTGGCTGTATTGATAGCATTTTCTATACATTTGACTGGGTGGCAGCCACAGCAGCAGCTCTCAAGGCTGCAAGCTTCCTAGGTTTTGGCTTTGGCCTTCCTTATCTCCTGTGAGAGCCATTTTAGTGAATCTTTTAAGTCTCTTAGCTTCTGCTGAATTTTACCATGGGGTTTCTGCCTCTGTCTTTCTAGTTGAAAATGAGGGAGGTGAAGACTCTCCATGGTGATACTTAGAAACTCTCTCTTATACTCATCCCGATCTCTCTGCCCTGTATGTTTTTTCTCATGTAGCCGCTCCTCAGTAGGTGGGGAGGTCTCTATCACACTGCTAACTGGCTCAAGGGCAGATATTTTCTGTTGTCCTTTGCCTATACATGGTTGAACCTTTATTTTCCCAAGCCCTGGTGCAGCTGCAGTGGTGGCTTCTGCTAGAGGGAAAGATTCTTTTAAAACTTTTAATCTCTAAAATTTCCTATACTTAGTTTTGCTTTATTCAGCTCTCCTGGCTATTAAAATATACATAAGTAAATATACAATCATCTGACCAATAATTCTTTGTCTTATATCTCTTTTAAATCTTTCTTTTTAACCCTTGTTCCTTGTGTCTTGAGGGACTCCTTAAGTTCCTTAATGAACAAATCTTGCTTACTAAATGCCAGTTCCATGGCGTAAGTTTACCTTGCGCTGCTGTGTTACTCCTTCAGATCTGACTCACAGCTGGGTGAAGCTGTGGCGATCTCTGCGAACCAGTGCTTTCCACCCTTGGGTGCGGTGGTTCAGTGAACTTGGGCAGGCCTACCCCCTCTGGGTGCAGCAGCGTTCCTGGGGTCCTTAGGTTCTTCGAGCCTGAACGTTGGGTGCCAATTGCCCTGGCCAGCAGGGCCCAACGAAGGTGGAGCCTACAGGAACCTGGAATGAAAGGGACAAGAGACACAAAGAACAGACAGCAGGACAGGCTCTCTGATCAAGCTGCAATTTTTTATTTTCTAACAAGGATTCTTATAGTGGTTGAAGCAGGAAGCTTGGCAGAGCAAGACGGGTTAGGTGGGAGAGGCTATTGCTTTGAAGCAGGGAGCTTGGTCTTGGTAGGGTATGTTCCAAGGACACAAGTCTGTGGCAGGGGGAGTCTGGACTACAGGCCAGGTGGCAGAAGGGTGGGAGAGCCTGGACTGCAGGCCTTGAAAGTATGCTGTCCAGGAAGATAAGCAGGCACAGAGATGTAGAAGCTTAACTGTGTTAGTCTCTAAGAATACAGTAGGAATATAAAGATGGCTTTTATTATGCTATCCTTATTTAGGACCTTCCACAGCCGGCAATATTTACAAGAGGTCCTATATCCCAATGATCGCTCCCAGCAAAATAGACTATAATGTAATAAAACTAAAGGTATTTAATATCCTACTTTTAGCAATGGGAAAATTATCTAGAAGAAAACTAACGAAGAAATGCAATTAAATTGTACTCTAGAACAAATGGACCTAACCTAGATTTACAAAACATTTTAGTTAATGACTGCAGGATACATCAGCACATGGATCGTTCTCCAGGATGGATTATATGATAGATCACAAAATAGTCCTTAACAAATTAAAATAGAAAACACATTAAGTATCTTTCCTAACCATAATCAGTAAGAAATCAGTAAGAAAAGCTGAAAATCATGGAAATTAAACTACTTGCTTGTGTAGAAATGGGATATGAGAAAGTCAGGAAGAAAATAGTAAACATTCTTGAAACAAATGAAAATTTAGGGGATACAGTAAACAGTTTCTAGGGAAATTCATAGTGACTAACAGATGACATCATATTAAAATATTAACAACTATTGCTGCATCTCATGGAAGCAGAGAAACAGGAATAAATAAAAATCAATAGAAGAAATAGTGATGATTAGAGCAGCAATAAATTAATTAGAGGTTTAAAAACAATATAAAACATTGTTTCTTCAAAAAATTACTAAAATTCACAAAGCTGTAGCCAGACTAAGAGAAAGAAGACTCAAATGAAACCAGAGATAGAAAGGGAGGTACTGCAGACACCATCAACACAAAAGACAATAACAGATTACTTTGAACAACTGTACCTCACCCAATTCAGTAATCTTGAAGAACGGACAAAATATTGGAAATATATAATGTATTGAGACTGAATCGTGGATAAATAGGACAGACCATTAACAAAGAATGTGCCTGAATTATAATAGTGTCCTTTCTCAAACAAAAGCATGAAATCAGTTTTTCCACTGATTTCTACCAAACACTGATGAAATTAATTCCAGTCCTTCTAAAGGAAGGAATTCTTTCATATCCAATTAACAAACACAGGATTCTCCTGAAATCAAAATAAGATAAGATGGAAAACTACACACTAACCTTGAACCAACAGGCAAAAACTCCTCAACAAAACATAAATAATTATCCTAAAAACAAATTAAAAGAATGGTTCAACATGACCCAAAGAAGTTACCCTGGGGGGCTGGAGAGATGGCTCAGTTGTTAAAGGCTAGGCTCACAACCAAAAATGTAAGAAGTTACCCTGGGATGTAAGTATAGTTCAACACACACAAGCCAGGAAATGTGTCTTGTTACAACCTTCATGCAATGAAGAACAAAGGCCATGTGATCATCTCAATAGATGCAGAAGAGACATGTAATAAAATTCAATATCTCTTCATGATAAAATTGATTGAACAAGTTAGCTACAGAATTAGCATATGAAAACAACAACAACAAAAGCCATATACAATAAACCAACAACTAATATAGGACTGTGACTTGTAACATTTCCGGGAAATAAATGTAAGATATAATTTTAAACATAAAATGTGCAAACTCCTTTATTGATTTTACTTTAGAAATTTGTTGAAAACAAAATAACCACAACAACCCACGGAAAATGCTGTTATGGCTTGGCTATAAAATGAGCCCCTAATTCCATGCTGAATGTTTGATTCCCAATGCAGTGCTCAGAGGTAGGGTTTTTGGTTTTTGGAGACAGGGTTTCTCTGTGTAACAGCTCTGGCTGCCCTGAAACTCATTTTGTAGACCAGGCTGGCCTCGAATTCACAGAGATCCTCCTGACTCTGCCTGCTGAGTTCTAGGGTTAAAGGTGTGTGGTATCACTACCCTGTGGATCCACATTTTATGGTATTCCTTGGAAAGGATACAAATTATGAGACAGGAAGTAGTTACCCTTGAAGGGTACCCCTTGGCCTACGAACCACTCACCACCACACACCCACCTCTCTTCTTCCTGGTTGTCATGAGGTGAGCAGCCACACGCTCCTGCCACCATAACCTTCTGCCTTAGCACACGACATAGTAACAGAGCCAGCCAATGGCAAATCAAAACCTGTGAAACTTTGAGCCAGAATAGCTATTTCTTCCTTTAAAATGTTTTTCTCAACTATTTTTGTCATCATGTCAAAACAAACAAACAAACAAACAATCAAACAAATCAAAACAACAAAACCCTGAAGCTAACCCAAATTGTAACTGGCTCTATACACTTGTTAATTAAGTAATTGTCAATAATAGCAGGAAAAATAAAGATTAATTAAATTATGTTGTTTGTGCATATGAAATTAAATAATGAGTTTCATAAAAATTGTTTAGTTGTATAGTGTTACTATGAAAGGCAACAGATACTCAGAAATAAAAATAATTGGGATGTAGGCTCACATGGACAGCAGTATTGCATGAAATAAACTCTTACACAAATTTTCATACAAACACGGATAAAAGGAGAGAGTTCATCAAAATGTGTATGGTAAATATCTCTGGGCTTTAGGGAAAATTCATTTTCTTTGTTCTTTCTTATAGACCATTGTTTTTCAATCTTGCTAATGCTGTGATCCTTTAATACAGTTTCCCATGTCGTGGTGACCCCTGACTATAAAATTATTTTCATTGCTACTCCATAACTGTAATTTTGCTATGGTTATGAATCATAATGTTTTGCTACTTTGTTACTGTATTTTGGCTTCTGTTATAAATAATAATATAAACAGCAGGAGGGTCTTAGGTGACCCCTGTGAAAGGATGTTCAAACCCCAAAGGGGTCATGACCCGCAAGTTGAGAACTGCTGCTATAGGGTATATTTTTTCTCACTGATAATGAATTATTTTTCATATATATATTAACCACAAAGATCAAACTAAAATAATTTCAATACTAGTTAGAGTTTGCTTAAAAAATGATTTTTTTTATTCCAGGTCATATATGTATGCCAAGGGAAAAGATCATGAACTCCAGGCTAGCCAATGTTACACAGTGAGTAGCCATGAGACGGGCATAGAGTGACTACATGAACTTGAAAAATATGATTCAACTACACGTTGCTTATAAGAAGGACTCTGCTGTCTCTCATGTTCTTTTTACTTATTTATTTGTAAATTTAAGTTTAAATTAGAAACAAGGTTGCTTCACATGTCAATCCCAGGTCCCTCTCCCTTTCCCTCCCCTCCTCCCACACCCTCCCACCAACCCATCTCTCATGTTCTTTGCAGTCAGCCACAACATGGGATGATTTTGATGAAATCTGAGTGAACATGGTCCACTGTACTGGACAAAAGCTTTAAGGAGACATTGTCCCCCTTTTTCCCTCTTCTCCCAACCATGTGAAGATGATAAAAAACAAAACAAAACAAAAACAACTTCAGGTGGTGGTAAAACTGAGAGTTAGAAAAACATGGCTCCACCAATTACATTTGTAGAAAAGTCACCTTCTAAACAGATACGCCCATTCTGGGTCTTCAAAACAGAGGAAGCAATTTGATGATACCTTTGTGCTGGTATGCATTTTGATGCATGTATGAATACAGAATCCACCTGGCAAAGATGAACTCCTAAAGGTTTTCTTTATTAATGTGAGACTGTATATCCTTTATTAGATTACAAACAATTAAAACGGATCTGCTTTTGTAAACCATTTCTATTACCAACAAATATGATCTCTTCTTTTATATCATTTACCACTACAGCACACACACTTGCAGGAAGTATTCTAGTTAAAATGAAAGACAGTAAAGGCTGGATTGCTAGTCTAGTGGCAGCAGACCTGCAAGTGTATACCAGGATCTGAACTGATCCACAGCCAGCAAAACCAAACAGACCATCTTAACTGAAGCACCGTGACATCTGAGGCATGGGATTTCCACCCCCAGGTATTGGCATAGGCAACTGCTTTGGCAAAAAAGTATCTGAAAACTCTATGAAGCATAACTTAATGTTTTGAAGATTTTCAAACTGAATTCCAAGTGCCACTTTCCTCTTCAAAAAAAAAACCAAACAAACAAAAACCTGTTTTCTGTGAGACATTCTGAAAGTATCTCATGTACTGTTTAATAAAACAATGTGGATGTGACCAAAATAATGAGAAATATTAGTTTTGAATGCCTCTTAAGACATGTAGGTTCCTGAAGTATGAAAAGGAGACTTAGCTGTCTTTTTTTCATGGTGGAAAGCTGGCAACATTCCTGTCGGGACTCTCTTTGGTGCAAGAGCCAGATATCACACTTTATCTTACGCAGCATGTTTGGCTTCTCTTAGAATTCCTTGGAAAGAATAACTATATTCCCTTACACAAGGCTTCAAAAGCAACTTGACCAATAGCATTCAGATTCACACTACTGGCATTGCCAGTTTTAATTTTGTCTTTTTTGATTTCTAATGACCCATGAGCCCATTTTCTACAAGATGTCACCAGAGGACATGGCGATTGTGCTGGGAAGGCGCTGGGGATAGGGTCTAACAGCAGACAGGGAGGATGCTGCTGACTACTGTGTAAAGGGAGAGTATTTCTTTTGGATTCCAAGGACCCACTCCTAGGCTCAATTCCCGTGATGACTAGACTATCTATATAAGTCTAGTCATATAAGCTTTACCTTGCTTTGCAGAATGTCAAGTCAAGTCCCTTTCTTTCTTCCTTCCTTCCTTTCTTTCTTTTCCTTCCTTCCTTCCCTCCCTCACTTTCTCCTTCCCTCCCTCCTTTCTTTTTTCTTTCAGAATATCGATTCACGTTCTTTTCTTCCTTTCTTCCTTCTCTCTCTTTCTCCAGCACTGGGAGTGGAACCCAGGGCCTTATACATGCAGTACAAACTCTCTATCACTGACTTATATTCTTGTTTTTAAAATGGGTTGTGTTTTGTTGCATTAGAAAGGTAGACACATTTTTACACATTAAAAAACTAAACTTACTTCAACGGAAATAATGTTTTTAAAAAATAAAACATAACTTCAGAAAGAAAAAATATACTTTTAAATTATACAAGGAATTCCTGGAAAATTTAAAGAACGCAGTGATGACTGCTGATTTTAATTAGTCAAATACTTCAAAAGCTGCTATGTATACTTAGCAGCTAGAAGAATAGAAACTATTTTAAAAGTTTATTTCGATAGTAGAACAGGATTAGGATGGGCCCAAGGGTTCCAATCAAGAAATGTTCAGCAACTCTGTAACCTCTGGAATATGACCTCCCTTGACATACATCCTCTTCATGGGTTTCCGTCCTCCTATAGCAATTACCCAGAATGCTATTGTAAAAGCTGATAGGTTCATTTGGAAGCTCATAATGAGATAATGCCGATTAAAAGAATTGCAGTTATTCTTCCCTTGGCCCTCCTTCCAGGATGAATGAATTGCACTATGTAAATGTAATCCAAATGCAGAAAAGAGGGAAGCCAGAAAAAAAAAAAACCCTGAATCACTGAGAAAGTGGAGTGGAAGGTCAGGCTTGAACGAAAATTACACTTGTGATTTTACTACAGAAGCTTTATCCAATACGTTTGACATTTAGATAATTGTGAACACACACACACACACACACACACACACACACACTCTTTTAGGTAGCACTAAACATTCCCTTATGTAAATATCAGACTAGTACAAATTGACTTTTAACTGTAGCTTCCAGATACTCCTGGGCAGGTTTTGTTTTCTTCTTTTGTTTTTAAATAACGTGCACTTTAACAACTTTGATGTTTTCTCTTGCCTCTGTAACAAGGTCCTGAAATTCAGTGCATTAATCAGACCAGATTTATTATCTGACAGTTCTGGAGGCCAGAGTCTGATAGAAACCTCGGGGGGCTAATACTAAAGTGTAACAAGGCTGAGTTACTTTTTTCCCTTGGAAGATGTTTGATTGACGCTGTTTCCTTGTGGTTCCCAGCTTCCCAGGGCCACCCGTATTCCTTGGCTCTCTGTCTCCTTTTCCATCTTCAAAGTCTCCAAAGGCAGATTGGTCCTTCTTACATCTCCCACTATGCTCTGCTGAAGTCTGGGAAAAGTTCTCTGCTTTTAAGAATGCATATGATTAGCCAACAGGGCTGTCATCCCAGCACTCAGGAGGCAGGAGAATCAGACTATATTAGTAATTGTTACATTGACTACATGATTATAATTTGATGAAGACAGCCAGAGACACAGCGAATAACACTTTGATGTTTTTATTGGTAATTATGGGAAATGCTGCTTCAGATGAAGATGTAAAACATTAAAGATTTATGCTTGTCCTCATCCACTACTAGAGACTTTCCTTGTAGTGCCCTGCTCTTATGCTCAAAGGAGCTATCAAGGCATGCCATGGCAATGTCCACCAGACAGCAAGTGAATGAATTTCCATAATCACAGAAAAATCCAATTACATCCAAGAACGTCTTTCTGCTACCATGTGCATTTTTTTGTAAGAGGCAATGTTGACCTCAAGCTTTGCTTTTCCTTATACTAGCTTGGTGTTTTATCAGACACTGCCTGGGAACTCGAGGTACCTGATTTGTGAGTTCTTCCTTTCCTAATGAGGTTGGGAGATTTGTGAGCAGAAATGATATCTGATACGCCCTTTATATTTCTCATGGCTGAGGCCATTTTAAGACAATGAGTGAACACTTCTGAAGTGATAAAAAATAACCAATTAAAGACCTCCACTGAATTTATATATATATGTTGGCAACTACAGTAGATTTCAAGACTTTCTTGACTATCTGATGATTAATCATTTCTTTTTTAAAGGGCCTCATCAAGTCCAGGTTGGTCTCAAACTAGCTATAGATGAGATGCTGGCTTTGAACTCCTAACCCTGCAGCCTTTATGGCCTGATCGTGCAGGCACTACAGGTGAGTGGTGGCTCGAGGTGGTTCATGGGTCAGGGGTATGTTCCTCATCCTCTCTCTCCTCTCTTCTCCCTCCCTCCTCAACAGCTCTGTAATATGGGGCAAGTAACTACATCCATTCGGTCAGTTCCATGCCTTATAAGTGTTTAATTGACTATGTTCTAAGGTCACTCCATCTTTAAGCACTTGTGAATCAGTGTCAACGTCACTGTAACAATTCATTAGGACACAATTAAAATTTCCAGGATTACTGAACTACTTCAATAATTTAATTATGAAGTGCTTAACCACTAGGAATTTCTAATCATACATACCTTTAATCCCAGCACTCGGGAGAAAGAGGCAGTCAGATGTCTGTGAGTTTGAGACCAGCCTGGTCTACAGAGAGCTCCAGGACAGGTTCCAAAGCAATACAGGGAAAACCTTGTCTTGAAAAACCAAAACAAAAAGATTCGACCCCTTTGCTCGAGCTTTGGTGCCACAGGCCTGTGGTTGCAGGCAGGAAGATTCTAGGACCAGCTTGGAGTAAAGAACAAGACCCTTATCTCAAAAACAAACATGGAGACAGAACTGCCCACTGACTTTTGTTTTCTATAGTCATGTGCACAGTATTTCACATTCATTTTTCTTGACATAATAGAAATTACAGTTATGAAGACAGACATAGTATTACCTTATCCTCAAAGGATTCATATTTGTGTCCAGGAAATGCACTGTAGGCAGGTTACGGTCTGAAACTCTGTATTTCTCAAAGTCACACATTAAATGAATCTCTAGGGCAGTGGTAATGAGTCAGGAGCCTTCAGGATTAGGGCTTTTGTCAAGCGACCCCATAGAGTATGTTACTTCTTTTCCATGAGAAGACACAGCAAGAGAATGGGCCCATACTAGACACTCAAAGTGCTGCTGGTTTGATCTTAGACTTCCTAGTATCCAGAGCTATTGCTATTTCTACTGCATACAGTTATTCTGATGTGGCAGCTTGTACAACTTATGACAAGACAGTAAGTGAACTCTACTATTCCAATAAGTAAACCACATTGGATGTAAAGGTTTTCCTTCAGGAAGTTATTCAGTGATATATTGAATAGATCTATAAATTAACAAGGACACTGAAATTAGATTGCTACCTCCATGGCTGGGAACAGTGTGATCCACTTTACCTGGCCTGCTAGGAGGTTTTGCCTTAGGACTAAATGAACATTTTGCTGCAGTTGTAAATTCACCCAACTTCTCATAATTTCATTTTCCTCTTACACTTCTCTGTCATTCTTAATGGCCATCAAACTCCCTCTATCGGATCCCTGCTCATTTTATAAGGTACATCGTATTGGAATATGCAGCTTACATCCAGGAGGAATAAAACCATGGGAAGATTTAGATTTGAATGTATCTGTTGTACTGTGTTTGCATTTTCTTCATGTTTTCTTAGAAGTCCTTTTATGTCTTCTAGCAGTTACCCAGGTTTGGGAAATGATAATTATTCCAATAGCACACCAGTGTTACCCCAATAGCACTGAAACTAGGCCACCAGTTAGGTTTTATTTTTATATCTGTGTTTAAATGACCAGTCACATCTAACTGGAATTTTTTGCTTTTAGGCACACCCAGTGCTTGGCACTTCATAACTTCTTTGCTTGGTGATCCTAAAGTTGACAGTTCAAACATCATTCAACAGAAATGTCCTTACCTTTGTCACTCACTCTTCTGGGCAGCATGGCAGGAACAAAACATATTCATCTCTGATTTTCGCAGATGTGAGTAGGAGAGCAAATGAATTACTCATTCTTTGTTTTTTTGTTTGATTAATATGTTTTCCAATGATTGTAATCTCATCTGTGTATTTGTTTTCTGACACTCATACTGACATGCACTTATGCACACATATTAAGAGGGCTCTCTGATAATCTAACTGCAATACTTTGATTTTTTTCTCATAAATGATATCAGAAAATAATGAAGAAGAAAATGATATGAGAACACAATGAAGAGTCTGGGAACTTTCATTACAGTGACTTGCAATAAATTTCTCTTTCAAAGCTGCTAGACCATCTTTCTGATATACTTAGCATTTGGGAATGTTTATAAAAAATATTTGGAGAGGGCCGGCAGTGGTGGGGCACATCTTTAATCCCAGCACTTGGGAGGCAGGGGCATGTGGATCTCTGTGAGGCCAGACTGGTCTATAAGAGCGAGTTCCAAGACAGCCAAGGCTACACAAAGAAACCCTCTCCCAAAAAACAAGCCAACAAAATTTTGGAGAGGACTGAAAAGTATTTAAGCTCAACAAGTCTATGTATGTTTGTAAACAAGTGGATAATGATGTTTCAAGTTCATGTCTATTTATAACATTTGCATATGTAAAAATAATACCTAGAATTAAGAGAAAAAAAATTCATCATCATACTACCAGACACAAAAAATCACATGCAAAGAAGGGAGGAAGCCCACTGGGAAAACAAAAGGCGATGACTGTTTTTGAGTTTCCTCTTCCTCAGAACCAGTATAGGGCATTACTTATGGCAGATATTTTCTAATTGTTCTGCATCCATTGAGATGGTCTTGAAAAATCTACCTCTCCTTGAACTCTTGAGCACAGGTAGAGCAGTTTTTATCTGAGATACTTGGGACCAGATGTGCTTTCAGAATTTGGGGTACCTCTATAGATTTCACTGGTTGAACATTTCTAACATGGAAAGTTCACATGTAAAATGCTCCAAAATTTAAAATTTATTGAGGGTTATATAGGTAATCCTACCTAAACATTTGATTTTGGGTATCCTGTCAACAGGCATGTTTGACCTGAATAGTATTTGTTTTACATATTTTGAAACTCTTGGAAAGAAAAAGGGGATTGTGTTGCTTTGGTTAATTTGATTGATTAATCACCTAATCATTAGGAGTAACTCTTTATCCTGAATAATATTTTTTTGCTCTGTCTTCATCAGGCTTACTTCCTAGCAGTTTTGGCCCTGGCAGAGAAAACTCCCTACCACCCAAATAGCAAATTTTTGTTGGTCATGGTCTACGGTTTCAATTTTCCTCAAAGGCATTTATTGACTGAATTCTCGGCACAATGTCATAGGATGTTCAAGACTATTTACTTACTCCCTAGGATTGATGCCAGCATTTAGGTTTTTAAAACATGCTATGTTTCAGGTTACAGTGAGAAAAGGTTCAAGGGCCACAGCCTCATCTGAGTTTCATCAGCCGAACCTCAAGTTTAGACTTGAATTTCAGATCTTCTAGTGATGCTATCAATTCAACTCTACAGGAAAGCTAATGTGAAACTAGCATAGGAAGGTTGGAAGGGCAATTTTTTTTCCATTGGGCAGAGCAGATTTCAGCAGTGAGGGAAAGAGAACACATTTGCTTATCCTAGGACAGTGTATTACATTACTCTCCCCCATGGCTTTATGATTTTCACACCTTGTCTTCAACTACTTGGCCTTGAATTTGTAAGCAGTCTATTATACCCTTAGGGGAACATAATCAAATGACTTCTGTATTCTCTAGTCTTCAAAGCTCTATGGTAGTTACTGTGTTTCTACATTATTTGCCCATTCATCTACAAAAATGTTAATAAGTTTTTCAGCTGTCATAACTATGTTCAGTTTTCACTGTGATCTGCTTGTTGTTTTTAATCACACCGTTTGTTCTTAACTCCAATGGGCTTGAATATATGTGTATATATGTTAATATATATGTACTTATGTGTATGATTGTATACTTTCAGAACATAATTTAAAAAATACTTTTAGAAAGGCTCTACTAACCCCAGTGCTAAGGATGAAAATCACCTCTTGAACATGCGAACCAAGTGCTTAGCCACCAAACATATCCAGCCTTATACTGTAATTCTAAAGAGCACAGGTTATAGAATCTTCATTTTTATTTGATTTCTGTATAATTCTTTCAATCATTCATACTTGAGACACTCGGTACACACCAGGCTACATGTGAATTACTAATAGTCACACATGTGTAAAAACCTTGGAAAATCAACATGCTCAGCATGTGGTAGAGGGATAAACAAAATAAACAATGTTCAGTTTCTGCGCAGGTAAAAATAGTAGTAATTTTTCCAAGTTACTGTTAAAAGATCCTTGCTGGTTTTAGAATATAATACATGCACATTGTAAGAGAGAAAGCCAATGTCCTTTTCTTTCTTAAGGGCATGTTCCTGATGTAGTGACCAGTGCCCCATTTGAGCAGTCATTACAGGCTAACATGTGTTTGCATGACCCTGCCGCGCTCCTGTCCTGGTCACTAGGGGTCAGATGCCCTCCTCATGGCAAGGAGCCAATCAGAAGTTAGCTGGTGGAGCTGTGCTTTATGGCTCTAGGTGTGCTTTACAGACAAGTGCACAACAGTGATGTGCAGAGCATAGCAACCGCCCTGGGAGGGCCTATGGGCCATAACAACCAGTTGACCAATCAACACAGGGCAGGTCACCCAAACCTGGAAGCACACCAATCCTGAGACTGTTTCATGCCCCTAGACACTTCCCTTATGCTGCCCTTTAGGACCCCTGCCTGGAGGTTTCCTGGGTCTTTCTCCAGCCATTCGTCATGGTGGCGGGGTGATGGACCCGAGTTAATGGGGTTAGCTCGTTAAACATCTACAATAAAAGACTCTTTGCTTTTACATAGAAATGGGCCTCTTGGTGATTTTTGGGTTCAGAATTTGGGCACAACACTGACACCTATATAACTGGCAATGTGGCTTGAATAAAATTCCACTGGTTACTAATCAAGCAGGCAACCCCTGTGGCTAAGAGTAGAATTCTGTGGCCTCTTTTAAAACACATGGATGAAGGTTTGTTTAGGGCACAAACCAGAAGCTTTTGACATAACTGCTTTGCTGTACAAAATGAGTTGTGATAAAAAGGGTAGCGGGACATGTGAAGAGGAAGTCATGCAGATAACCAAAATTCTCCAGTCCCTTTTCTTTCGGAAATGAAGTTGTTTTTTCAGTTTGCTTCTTCCTTTAATGAGGACAGAGAAGTCTCATGTTTCCAGAAGTTCAAGTCATACACACAGTAGGTTAGCATTTCTAGGGGCGGAAATGGAGGGATGTTTTCTTGACGCAGTCTTGATGAGGCCAGTAGGTCTATTTGGTCAGGCTGACCATGGGGAACCATTCTTGGCTCTGGATTCGCCTGAACAGTGCCTTGGCAAGATATCCATGACAATCACTGTGGACAGAAATTTATCTTATTTTTTCATCCCTTTCTGTCACACTGGTAAAACACCATTATCAGTTTTATTTGGGACGGTCACAAGAACATAGGAACACCGTGCTTCAGTTAAAATAAATTCTGCCATACTCCTAGCTGAGATTACACTTCAAGTTAAGAGACTTGAGTCAATCCTGACTTCCACCTTCTTCTCCCTCATGCCAAGTTCTCACAGAAATCCATTGGATCTACTTAATACAATCGGCTCTTACTCTCTCTATGGCTATGGTGGCTGAAGCCAACTTTTCATACTATAATCAATGTGATACACTTAACTGGTCTCTTAGCAACCAACGCTTCTTTCCCTAGCCTCTCTTCACAGGCATGGCCATATGATCCTTTCAAAGGTTGCTATTATCCTACCGGACCATTGTTTTGCTCAACACCTACCTGCAGCTCTTCATTTTATTCGAAGCCAAGTCCCTTATAGAAACCTAAGACTCCTTCCATCTAATCAGTCTTCCTCTACATACACTCTGTGACCAGCCATGAGGGTAGCTGCGTGCTACCTCGTCCACTCTTTCCTCTGTGAGGCCCATCTAAGTGAACAATTCAAATATACACGCACCTGCATATACACAGAGGCTCCTAGACTGTGCCCTAGTTTCTCCACAGCATTTACTCTCCACCAAGAAAATTCCCTGAATGTAGTTTCTGAACTTTTTCACTAATATGCAGGTGGCACTGATGCCTTGTGGAGTGTTAACAGTTACTACTGATGCCTTGCGGACTATGGATGGTCTGCTGTCACGTCTGCTGCGCGGCCTGTGTCCGAGAACGTGCGGAGGGTGTCGGGTATTGAAAACACAGAGACTCGTTTAATGATATAAAGAAAACTTTAAACAGGCTCCAAAAAGGTTCAAGAAAAACTTCCTAAGAAAGGCTCCCACCAGAGAAGCTTCTGCTCTCTCCTCTACCCTGGCTGGTTCTGCTCTGACCCAGAGGTGGATGTGTGTGGGTTTTTGAAGGTGCGGTTAGTCTTTGGACAAGGTCGAGGTCAGGGCGGTTTCCGTGGGAAGGCCTTTCCCAGGAACTTATTGTATCGTTTTTAGTAAACATGTTTTTACTAAACATTGTCTTACAGCTGCCTACTCCCAGGCAGAAGGGGAAGTGGCCAGGAACTTATTGTATCGTTTTTAGTAAACATGTTTTTACTAAACATTGTCTTACAGCTGCCTACTCCCAGGCAGAAGGGGAAGTGGGTCTCTGCTCAAGGTCTGGTGTTCCCACAGTCTGCACCTTTACAAAGTACTGTTTTGGGGTGCTTACCTTTGTCTCCTGTTCTTTTTGATATGTGCAGGGCTAAGGCACTAAAACTTTAGGGTCACTAGACAAAGTGTCTCTGAAAGGCCAGAGTGTTGAGTCCTACTGCTGGGATTTCTGACTGATACAGCAGAGGAAGCACCTGAGTACTACATTTCTAGTAAGAATCCTTGAAAACCACTCCTACCATGTGAAACTTTTATTAAAGATGGCCATTTCCTCCCCACTAGAAAGAAAACTGAGGCTGACTTTATTTTCTGCCATTTGCTCTTGACAGAACAATACCAGGCATAAAGCAGCAGCTTAATAAATGCATGTCAAACGAGTGAAAAGTGCTCATCCCATTACATCAGAAGATGCACCCTAACTCATAGGGATAGGTACATACAAAGATATTAAATACAGTTCACCCCCTCATGCAAGAAAACATTTCCTGATTATTTGGAAAATAAATTATCATTAGTATTTTATATTATTTAAAGCATCTGGATGAATAATCAACATGGATAGAATGCTACTTTGTGCTAAGCCCCTTACACATGGCATTTCATGTATGTCTCCAAGCACATGCCAGTGCTGTCCCTTCCATCTCACAGAGCAGGGCTCTGGGTTGTAGCCGTGTACTTCAAGGTGGCTTCCTGACCCGAATGTGCTCTGCCAACTGGGGGCGAAACAGGAAGTGACAGCTTTACTTCCAATGTGCAAACGTGTTCCGGTTTGCATTAAAATTTGCTACACTTGAGAAGACCAAGCATCCCAGAATGTTTTAATTCTGATACTCTATAGAACCATAGCAGAGCACTGGATTTCCAGATGTAAATGCTGAGCTGGAGTAACGTTTATTTCATCAGTGTACTTTCCAGGAGATGTGTTCCGTGGATTCTTTGTGATGATATTGACAGTCAGTCACTATATATATCCATTCTACCAGACTGTGCACAATAATATACTAATGTGGAGAAAAACTGACACAAAAAATAATGAGTTAGTGATGCTTTTTCTCTCAAGTAGGTTAGAATAGATTTTTCAGTCAATGTTTCTCTTAAAGGGCTGGATAGTAAACATTCAGACTTACAAGCCATATAACTCTACAATTGTGAAAGCCATCCAGACAAAATTTAAATAAATGGGTATTGTGTCATTCAGTTAAGATCCTAGATTATAGGTGAAGTTGTTGTGCCCAAATTCTGAACACCCAAATCACCAAGAGGCCCATTTTGATGTAAAAGCAAAGAATCTTTTATTGTAGATGTTTAACGAGCTAACCCCATTAGCTTGGGTCCTTCACCCCGCCACCATGGCAAATGGCTGGAGAAAGACCCCAAGCAACCATGAGGCAGGGACCTTAAAGGGCAGCGTAAGGGGAATGCCTAGGGGCATGAAACAGTCTCAGGATTGGTGTGCTTCCAGGTTTGGGTGACCTGCCCTGTGTTGATTGGTCAACTGGTTGTTATGGCCCATAGGCCCTCCCAGGGCGGTTGCTATGTTCTGCACGTGACTGTTGTATACTGTCCATAAAGCACACCCAGAGCCGTAAAGCACAGCCCTGCCAGCTAACTTCTGATTGGTTCCTTGCCACGAGGAGGACATTTGACCTTAGTGACCAGGACAGGAGCGTGGCAAGGTCATGCAAGCACATGTTAGCCTGTAATGACTGCTAAAATGGGGGACTGGTCACTATAAAGTCTATAGGCCTTGACCTGCTGTCTCATGTTAAATACATACTATGGGCCATGTCCTGATATCTCCTATGTTAACAGAGCCTATGGGCCATGGGCTTGCCATTCCCTATGACAAATAGAGTCTATGTCCTCTACTAAAGAATTCTAGTCCAAATGGCATAACTGAAATGGATGAGAAAATTTGAGGTGAATTTGTCATATTCACCTTTCAATTAAAAACATGTAATAAAAACGATTTTTCTGTCATGCAAATCACAACACGGTTGGCTCTGGGGTACACTGAAAAAGTTAAAAGAATCCTTGTATTAGTGTCCACAGAGCACACCTGTAGGTGGTGCTTAAGCCCTAGAAAACTCATCAACTTATCAGGAACTAAAAGTCCCATGGCCCTTTGTACCCCGCCTCTACAACTCCACAAGAGCAGAAGAGAATCGGTACGGCACCAGTCTGCTAGAATTTGAACAAAATTCTTTTCTTCATTTTCTAATACATGAATCAAGGGCTGCTGAAGGACAGTGACCTGCAGTGCGTGTCAGTGATAGGAAGTCACTGGAAGCCAAATTTGATTTTTAGTGATAAAGTTATTTTTTTTTACTTTCTACCTTATATTTCCTTCCATGACCTTTTATTTTTACTGAGTTATATCTAAACATGAATATAAGCTGCATGTAATCTCTGTTATCATTCATCGTTTTTGAATGTTCATATTTGCCTTACAAATCTTAAGGGGAAAAAAAAGCCAGGAACTCCAATCCAGAATATTCTGTCAATCTTTGTTAAAAGTTTAATTTAGAATATTATAGCAACATAATATGGTTTGTTTGTCCAAATATTACAGATTTTTCAAAAACTTTCTTTAGTGTATATAAATTAAGAAAGCTTATACCCAACATGATTTTCTACAGGGACATTTTCAGTTTTTGAAGCAGGGTTTGATGCTAACATCAGCTCTATGTACTCAGGGATAACTGGATCCACTAAATGGACAATGACAACTGGCTGGCTGAGCAGCTGAAGGAATCCAGAGCACACAGGAGTCATTGTCTTACTCAGTGGAACTGCAGTCTTCTGTGAACCCTGCTCCCAAAAGGCTGAGGAAAGTGTAAGGAGTGTTAGTTCCTAGGCTGAAGACGCATGGCTTCCCCTGCAGAGGCTTCACTCCCTGCCTGTTGTCAGCAGCCTGAGAGCCTTCTGGAGGTTCTGCACAGCAGTGCCCACATCTTCGTACTGGAGAGCACTGCCGGCGTATTTGCAGTACTTCTGAGCTCTAGCATAGTCCTCTGGTGTCAGGCGGATATCCCCTAAAGGAAGCACATTCAGACACATCACAGATGACACATGCCGTGTTGCTCCTTCAGCATGTTTATACTCAAGATGAAACAACACATTCACGCTTATGTAAAAAGATTATGCTTCGTTTCTACTTATATAAACCAGACACATGGCAATAAAACCAACTCAGACATATACAATTTCCCATCAATAAGTAACAAACCAGAAGTCTGTATTTTAGGAGACTCACTGGGAGGGGGAAAAAGACTGGTGGTGTGAAACAAGAAAAGTAGTTTGGTGTTTATACTAGACTGCCGAGGCTCACTTCATGGAACACCACCGACAGACTAAACCCTTCAGCCCTCATTTGAGCTAGAATATAAATATATCCTCCAATAAAATGGGGGGGGGCTGTTGACATATTCTATGCAGAACACTGTCATTTTTTTAAGCGTTAAAATAGTCTACATTTCGCTTCATTTATGTAAAAAACAAACAAACAAACTTAAGGCCACCCTCCCCAAAAATTCTTATCATTAAAATGTACAACAAAACATCAAAATTTATTTCCAGCAGTTTTTTACTTACAGATGAGAAATATGCAAGAATTCAACTAAATAAATTAGGGTAAAAATACATGATTTACTTAATCTAAGACACAAATGTCTGCATCTATGTATTTCTATAGTAAGATAAAGACACACAGTGTTTTGTCTTTGGAGAAGAAGCAAACAAATGGGTGTTTGTTTATTCATTTATTAATTTTGTGGAGAACCTTGAGGATGGTAACCTGACTAGAAGGTAGAGGGACAGGAAAATGAGCAGGCAGCACACTTTGTTTTTAAGGCTACACTGACAGACAGATTTCTTTTAAATGGTCTTTAATTGTTTTTAATTTATTTTTTTGCCATTGGTGGAAATAGCAAAATACAACTGCAACTGTTGGGAGACTGATACCAAATCCTAACCAATATTCCTATCTCCCAAAGCAAGTACTGATAAACTCTATGTATTTTTAGTGTTAATTTTGTAGAAGGTACCTGGTGGCTCCCAGCTCAGTGGCTCACTGAATAAGTATGGAAAGGCTACCTTTATTGCCACTAATTCCCTATATTCTAAATATAGCGCATGAACAGTTGAATATTAATTAAATCCCAGATTTAAGATAATAAGTTTACAAATTTCCATACAATAAATATGCAGGGTGCTCCATGGAATGAGCATTCAACTAGCCACTGAACTAGTAAAAGACTGAAGCAATTAGATAGAATCTTTTAACAGGAAGTGTTTAATTTTTTTGAATTTCTCTCTTCCTTTAAAAGTAATACAACCAACAAATAAGTAAAACTACAATCATACACTAAATACTCAAGAATAATTCACCACCATTTGTTAGTATTTTAGTGGAGTTGTTATTCACCACATCAATCAAACCTAAAAACACCAACCTTCACTTCTGTTCACAATTTTGTCATGTGAACTTCAGTTTATTCTTGACTTAAAAAATATCTACTAGATTCTTCGATGGTTTTTCAAAATAATGGATGCTCTGTCCACTTGGATCTATATGAGAGTATAACATTGTGGAGGCCGAGTGTACCTTAATGCTGCCCAATTGGTCTCTAACAGCTTCTCCTCCCATCTTAGAATTTTAATGCAAAGACAAGTGCCTGATATTCATCACACCCATCGGGAAGGAAGCTCTGATGCTCAGAAAAACTTCATCTTTACAGCATCAACGTCAGTTTTGTCTTGCTGAGGCATAACTTACTCATTAGTAAGAGAAAAGGTGCACGATAGCCAAGCTGACATTTTATTTTTATAAACTTAATTTTTATTTTTATAAACTTACCAAGAATGAAACTATTTTAAAGTACATTTTAGCTTTTTATGAAGTTATCTCAATATTAATAAAGTGTAAATAAACTATTACTACCGAAAAAAGACATATAAAGCTTATTGACACCCATAAGACATTCATTAACTCATTTATAAAAGACAGTAACTAGATGATAAAAATTAACATGTAGATTCATATTCAAAATGTAATTTCTAGACATATAGAGATGTTAGGCTTATTTCCAACAACTTAAAGAACTTAATCAAGCCATGCAAAATAATTACTTTTGTAATATAATTAAGTCACCCATAGTGAAATATAAGAACTTAACTTTTAATATGAATTAAAAATAAAATCTGTCACCTACTTAGGTTTCCTGAAAATTATCACATAAAATTTCAATAGAGATGGTAGAAGAAACAAGAAAGGAGACAGTTTAATTTCAGGGTACCTAATCTTGTAGTCAGTATCATAAAAACAGTGTTACTGTGCCAAGTAAAAGCTTTTTTCCTCTAAGCAAAGGTGAGAAAGCACCTCATGGTGATGGCATGAGGAGTCAGTAAAGAAATAGAAATATGCATTGCTTTCCTGAAAATAGACCAATTTTTAGAGGAGTTCTATGTTCAAGCAAAATTAAGAGGCATTTTCTCATAACCCCTCCTGCACCACCCCAAGTACAGAGAAGCATAATGCAGCCTACAGAAAGCCAGATGACTCACCCTGGGAAGTTGTATACATGTCAGGATCGATGGCTGGGACAGTCTGTGGACTAGGTTGCACGGCATTGCTCGTTACACCTGTGAATCAAAACCAGAGATATGCAAAAGGTGCTTCATCCCCTAATAAAGTATTAGGAAAGAAGTCAAGGGTTGACAATTACTTCACTGTTTCAACATTTTCTTCATTCTGATGCAGGAACAGAAAACATGCAAGAAAATGTGAGTGTTAACCTTCATGATTAGTGCTTCAAAGTTTTTTTTAAGTCTTGGAAATTAAAAAATAATTACTCCATTTCCCCTGCTTTTTCATCCCTCTGATGACTCTTATGTACCCCCTTGCTCTCTCTCAAATTTAATACCTCTTTTCTATAATTATTGTTCATGATTAATGCTTCAAATTGTTTTTTTTTTAATTCTTGGAAATTAAAAAATCATTACTTGGGATAGGGCACCCATCCAACAATGAGAGATGCATTCTCGCCCTGGACTCTTGGGGGAGGGTCTAGGCCCTGCCCTGGATGAAAAGATAGACTATGGACACCTACATGGAGGGCCTCACCCTCCCTGGGGAAATGAGGGGATATTGGGGGGGTTGGTGGGAGGACACAGGAGGAGGGGAGGGAAAGGGAGAGGGACCTGGAATTGACATGTGAAGCAATCTTGTTTCTAATTTAAATTTAAAAATAAAAAAATAAAAAAAGAGAAAAAATTACTCTATTTCTCTCTTCTTTTTCTTCCCTATAACCATTCTTATGTTCCCCCTTGCTCTCTCTCAAATTTAATACCTCTTTTCTATAATTATTGTTATATATTATATATGTATATAATATACATATTATATATGTATAAACATATAACAGTGACCTGCTCATCCCATATCATATTACTTATATATATGACCAAGTGGTCACATTGCTTCTTAAAGCTTGCCATGTGTCTTTAAAGGAAGAGACTCCCTTCTCACCTTTTAATCTATTGGCCTAGTAAGTACCCTTGAGGTCAAAGTGAGACATATGATTTACTTTAAGTTGGCAGAAGAGTACAGTTCTGTGAAATTGGACACCCCACTTAATGTTTTTAAGATGGTATTTCTTATAGGTAAATGGATTATTAGCTTGACTTCCTGTTAAAAATTTTCAACACTGTCATCCTGAATGAGTGACTAGCACTATACTCCCACAATGATTCAATCCGTAGGAAAAGCAAATGCAGACAAGCTAATTACCTCCAGAAGCCAAGTGCTCTCTGAAAAGGCATGTGTCTTGCAAATGGTAATTAGTTCTGCATAGTATACTGTTCTGTGTGCTCTGCAGCTCAGATGGCTTAGCAGCTATAATTCCAGATTATTACATATTTACATATAATCCTTGCTATCTTTTTAATGGCCTTACAATGTTCCTTTTTAATGCATGGATTATGATTCACAAAACAACTCATTACTGACAAACTCATGTTTTTACACCTTTTGCTACTACACAACAGTACTACAGTGAATGTACTTATCACTGGAAAGCCAGGAGATATATGAAATCTATGCTGAACAATTCAGTGACTGTAGCAGAAACTGCGGCCTGCCTACCTAAACGGCAGTTGCCCTGTCCCCAGTGCCCAGGCCAGCCCCGCATGTGCAACTGCATGCACATGCACAGCAGTCACTTCCTCCCTGAGCGAAGTTGACGAGCCTGCCTCAACTCCCAGAGATGCGCCAGAGGGGCACCTGACCCGAAGAGACATCTGACCCGGAGATACCAATGGGAAAACAACATAAGGCATCAGCTCCTAAGCAATGGGGCCTTGGGAGGGGTATAAAGGCAGCCTAACTTCCTGAACAAACGAGTCTGCAGCACGCTCTGCTCTGCTACTCACTGACTCCCGGCGCCTGAGTCATTGGTGCTGTGTCTTCTCTCCCCCTCCCCCAAGGGGTGTCCCAGTAGGGTTACGGGGAACAAGTGATCTTTTGCTAAATATTCATGAGTGCTAACAAAGCATATTAAGCTACTAACATGTGACCTATTTTTTCCCCACGAATATTTAAAGGCACATATGAACATGGTGGCACATGCCTTTAATCCCAGCACTTGAGAGGCAGAGGCAGGCAGATCTCTTTGAGTACCAGACCAGCCAGGGTTACACAATGAAACTTCGCCTCACAAACAAAACAAAACAAAACCACAATTAAAAAAGAATATTAGAAAGTTAGAGGATTGGAGAGGCTGTTTGTCAAAACTAGTGCTTTACAGCAGCCATATCTTAGTGCAAACGGCATCCACACCTCCTCTAAGCAGGCGACACCATTCCTCCCAAGGAACTCACACTCTTCCCCAGATTAAACCTTTCAGCCACCTCCTTCATGGAAGGGCACTTTTCTAGCCAGCATCGTGATAACTTTCAAATAACTATGTGTGACAGGCTGCATTAAGAACACAGTAGGATTTGGACTACTTAGTTATGCAGGATTACTTCATGTGAATGATATTTCAAAAGGCGTGTGACTCTTCCTAAATTTCCTCAGTCATTCAGCTGCTCAGGCCTGAGGCGGTATAGTCTGACCATGTCTCTTCCTGTCTGTCCTGAAGCACAGAGGCATCTGCCCTTTTGCCGAAACTAAATAATGGACTGACGTAAACTCAAAAATACCTGGTAAATTGGTAATGGTTTTTAGGTTACTATTTATTCACTGGGTGCTCTAATCTGCTACTTTTTTTCTCTGTTTTGGAGTTGGATAGGTCCCTCTGGACAATCTGCACAATGGTTGCAACTTTTAGACTGCAATGTGCTGGGGTGAGGTGATCTTTTTAAAATCCACTCCTGGAGGAAAGCAGTGAGCTTGAGCACTTATTCTTTTCTGTTACTCAATAAAATGCAAGCATTATGTCAGAAAGTAACTTCTGAGTTACACTTAGGCAATACATTAGAAGGTATCCATACATGTTCAAGAATACTATAACATTTTTAGTTAAATGTGAACTTGTTCTACAGACTAAATGGTACAAAACCGAGAAGGGAGACATGAGAGTTGGTTAAGAAGCTAAAGAAGACTGACTCTCCAAATTTAAACAGAGCCCTGAAATGCAGTGGGGTTTAGAGGCCCTGAAAAGGGAGGAGGACACAGCTTCTCTAACCTATGAAGAATAGAAAGCAGGAAACCAGATGCAATAGATCCTCCATGTATCCAGCGGAAATGGTACTGAAGGAAACACAGGCCAGGATGTCAACAAGCAAATGACACCTCACAGAACCCAAGGGCATGACTTCTCCCTCCCTCACAGAGCTCAGGCTTGCAGTCCATTAGGTGAGAGGCACAAGGGCGAGCACTGCTGGGTGTGGTGGAGCACCTTTAATCCCAGTACTCCTGAGACAGAAGCAGGAGGAGCTATGTGAGTTAAAGGCCAGCTTATCTACATAGAGAGCTCCAGGTAAGACAGAGCTACACAGCGAGACCCTGTCTCAAAAAAAAAAAAAAAAAAAAAAAACAAAACTCCAAAACCCCAAACCAAAATGTTAGCAGCAATAGTACAACTCTGTCACATTTATCTAGTCTGATTTTCTGCTAAGGCCTTCTGTAATACAGACTGCAAGAATAAAGTGGACATTATAGTGTCTCCAGGTATCATCTGCTCAGTGACTCAGGCACAGAAGCAAACACTGCTAAGCAACCACTATTCCTGCCCTCCTTGCACCCAATGCTTTTTTGTGGAAGAACTAAAACTTGTAAATGAGTACATACTATTCTTTTCAGCTATCTGAAGGATTTCCCTTCGATAAAAGTGCATCCTGGACTTTACATGAGAGAAGGTAAATCACTCTTAAAGTGAGCAAGAGGGGAAACATCTGTTATGTTTGTAAATGAAAAATGTTATTGCTTTCTTTGATTTGACAGCTATGGACTGAGCAAACAACCTGGAGCTAAGAGGAGACCCAGCACCTAAACGTAAGAACTAAATGCATGCATGTCAATGAGAGAACAACTTTGGGTTTGAAGATTTTAGACCCCCATCTACCTCGGATCACAGAAAGGCAGCAGCAATTAGCTAACTAAATGAAGCCAGAGTCTTGAATTCAAATCCTCATTCTTCACTGGGCATGCGTCTCAGAAGTTTTACTTTTATTCCTTCCTCTGATGAATAGAGAAGAGGGTAGAGAGGAGGTAACTAGATCTGTTTCTCCAGTAGTACCTTTCAGGCAATCTTTCTGCATACCCTATACTGATGCAGGATATTTGTCTTGATTCACAAAACGATTTTGAATTTTTACTTGCTATTGAAAGTCCCATGTCTTTGGCACAGAGAAGGAAGGAAGATGAAAAAAGAAAAGGAAAAGAAACTAATTTGTAGAGTGCTTATTTTTATACTATGGCTAAGTACTAGTCATTCTATTCTTTTTCCTCTGTTAATAATTAAAATAAACACGAGGAACAGGTAGAAAAACATAGGGTGAGAGAAGTCGATGCCAGTTGAGTTATGGCAAGTTTACGGTTTAGTAGTTAAAAACATATATTGTGATCTGCCCCCAAATGCATGACATGCTTATTCTGTAAGAATGCCAGTGTTTACTCTTTCAGGTACATCCCGAGCAGTAGTTACCTGTGGCAGATACACTGGGCTAGCTGGTTTTGTTTAAGTACTCTAGAAATGATGTTTATAAAGACTATAAAACATTTAAAACAGTGACAGTGTTTGTTTCATGAACTGTATGTACAAAACAAATTCACATTGGCTGCAATAGCTACATCATGACACATACAGTAAAGCCTGGAAAGCCAGGTGAACTATACTAAATGATGACATAAGAGAGACCAGTGACACAATAATCAATTTCAGCAATAATAAAGGCAATGTATTAGCAATGTAAACAGAAAACATAGTGTTTTAAAGTAGGAAGTAAGATATAATTGCTATTTCAATGGTGAAAATACATTTTAACTATTGTGAAACCCCTGCATGATGCCCTAAGTGGTATGGGCAAAATAAGGTTGACATATGGAAGCCCATGAAGTAAGGGTACAGTGTCACAGAAACAATACACAGCAGGGCTCTTAGCTGGACTCTCATTCCAGTAATTAAAACTGGAGAGATACTGTAAAATTAATACCACAGGTTATTCTGGTGCTGAGATAAAAGCAAAAGTTCGCAAACAATTTTTAAGGAAAAAACCAACAAACTCAAATTATACGAAAACTTAAATATTAGTTGTAAATGGCTCTCTCTTTGGAAGTAAGGCAGATGTTTTGTCAGAAATACGAGTAAATGGAAGAGTGCCTGCAGCTACGTGCAAGCGTCTTCATCTACTGATACTGACATTAGAGGACATGAGTTTTGTTCCATATAATGCATTGATTAAGTCAAGGATAGCAGAGATTGCCTCTTGCCATCTGTAAGTCATATTTTTGTTATGTTCACCTGTGATTCTACTGTCTCTGAGATGCTTTACCTCCAGGCCTACTCTCCATCATCTGTATCAATAGGACCATGCAGAGCAGAGGCAGCATCCTAACCTTGCTGCCACAGAGCGATCCTGACTAACCAACCCAGTGAGAAACTGGTATCGCAGAATCACAGAATCACAGAATTATCCTCAAGCTACAGTGGAGGGGACAGATAGGGAAGAAGACAAAAGGGAAAGAGCCATTTCTATAATGTACACAAAACATTAGTAACATAAGAAGTAAACAGAATTAATTACATGTAAGCTCCTGTCACTGCCTGAAATGTAGACCGTAATAAATACTAAAACAAAAGTGAAACAGATTTTTTTTCCTGGTTTTTCAAGACAGGGTTTCTCTGCGTAGCTTTGGAGCCTGACCTGGCACTTACTCTGTTGACCAGGCTGGCCTTGAACTCACAGATATCTGCCTGCCTCTGCCTTCCGAGTGCTGGGATTAAAGTCGTGAGCCACCACTGCCCCGTAGTAAAACAGAATTTAAGGATCAAATAACATCATTGTGGACCAAATATAGTGTTGTTCTTATTTCTGAAAACCTTTTGTGTGTGTATGCTTAAGTGTGGTGTATGTGCATGCATGACTGTGTGTGGTGTGTATGTGTTGTGTGTAAGGCATATGCATGTGTGAGTGTGTGATGCAAGTGCATGGTGCCTATATATGTGTGGTGCCTGAGTGTGGTGTGTGTGTGTGTGTGGTATACGCATGGGTGTGTTGAAGTCACAGGAAGACACTGGGCATCCTCTGCTCTATTACTCTCTGCCTCCCTTAAGATAGTGTCTCTTAGAAACAACTGGAACTAAGCTATTCGCCAGCAAGCCCAGAAATCCTCTTGCCTCTGCACTCCTTAATGTTGGGGGTATAGCTGCGTATGAGGCCATGGCCAACTTTTCCTGTGGGTGTTGGGATCTGAACTAAGGTCCTCATGTTTGTGCAGCTTGCTCTTACCCACTGAGCAATGTCCAGCTTCAGAACTATGCAGTTTGTATGAAAATGGGGACACGGTACTGAGTCATACCTGTGCTGTGCGGCACTTCTGCAGGTGTGTTAGCTGGAGCATGTGCACCTGGAGGAATCTGTATCCCACTGTAGCTGCCTGGTGCCAAGTTGCTTGGGTCATATGCTGAAGATGATGATGGCTGAGGTGGCTGAGTGGGCAGAGAAGTGGCACCAACATCTTCAGTTTCTTCAACGTCTGTATATAATAAATGTACAATGTTGAAGCAGGCATTGTGAATTACAATTGATAAGTATTTTTATTTTCTTCTATTCACATGACAAGTAGAATCTACAAATACAATTCCACCTAATGCATCTCATAAGCCTCCTGTTTCTTGAAGCCATTGTTATATATGTTTTTACTTTCTTAAAAAGTTTTTGACTCACAATGAATAGCATTTCTTTAAGATGTTACCCACCAGGTCTACACAGTTCAAATCACTGTCAGACCACTGTCTTCTGTGTTCCTACTCGTATGGCCCATCAAGCCCCACTTAAATCATTCAACTGCTTTTCTAATCCAAAGTCCCAGAGTCCACTTTTCTCCAAACACCTATTATGAAATAGGTACCTAAATGTGAAATTTCATTTTTAATTTTTATTAATCTTTTATCAATAGTAATAGCATAATCATTTAATGGGCTACACAAAGCTTGAATAAAAGACAACTATCAAAAAACAGTACATTTTGGACAATACAAGTGTGACCTATTTTGTCAAAATGTCCTTATTATTCACTTGAAGTTTGTTTTAAAGAAATAACTATTATGTGCTCAGATAACTCAGGCCCTGGGGAGAACTTATTACTGCTGATGAACTTAACTGTAATGGTACTAGGCCTCCTTCTAAACATCTATATTTAGCTCTGTCTTAGTTAGCCTTTACTGCCAACTTGGTAATAGCTTAGTCACTTGAGAAGAGTCTCAATTGAAGGTTTTCTCAGATTAGGTTGGCTTTTGAGCATGTCTAGCAGGGATTGCCATGATTATTTTTTATGTAGGAGAGTCCAGCCCACTGTGGGCAGTATTGTTTCTTGGGTAAGGGGTCCTGGGCTATATGAAAAAGCAAGCAAAGTACACATTTCCAAGCAACCTTGCAAGCAGTGTTCTTCCATGGTTTCTGCTTCCAAGCCCCTGTTGAGTTCCTGCCCTGATTTTCTCAATGACTGGCCATCATGGAAATGAAACTTTTCCTACCCTCAGTTGTTTTTGGTCAAAGCAACAGAAATGAAACTAGAGATACCCAAAGAAAACACTACTCTCAGCCTAGCTCAAAGATGGTTCTCCTCGAAATGAATAGTGGTGAATATAAGAGACTCATTGCTACTCAATGTGAGAGTTGAGTGGCTGGTCCAAACAGGGCACTTATATGACACCCCCAAAACTCAGGGAATGTCATGAAGAGGAGGAGAAAAGAATGTAGCACCAGGAAAATATGGAGAAGTTCTGGTAAACGTTAAATTCTGAGAATGACATAGCTAACGCAATCTCGATCTCACAGCATCAGGGCTACCAATAATGGGCCTGTACATGACTGGGCCTGTCAACAGTCAAACATGGGTGGGGAAGGGGCTCCCATGGCTCTGCACTTTCCTGCTGAATGATGGATTGCTGATAGATAGGTTCCAGGAGAAGACACATTCTAACTGATGAGCTGACCAGGTCCTAATGATTAGTTCCAAGTCCATGGACACACAGATGACCCTTGTTAAAATTAGCCAGTCACAAAACAAAAAAAAAGACCATTGTGGGAAGGGATTTGTAGAGAGAAAGGAAGGCAAAAGGAATCTGGGGTGTTTGAGAGTATGGGCAGTGACAAAGCATCAGGACACATTATGTACATGTATAAAACTGTCAAAGAAAGCAACTAATGAAAGCTAAGAAAGCAGTGGTATTCAACTGCAAGGAAGTTCCATAGCTAATATGTTTAAAAAAACTAGTGCTATTTGGGCTATTTCTAGATTTTAGGCAATTGTAAGGTTCTTACAAACATACAGTCCTTTTGTCTGTCTCTAGGGCAGTGTTTCTCAATCTTCCTAATGCTGCCACCCTTTAATACAGCTCCCAACCACACAATTATTTCCATTGCTATTTCATAACTATAATTTTGCTACGGTTATGACTTGTAGTGTAAATATATTTTCTGGTGTTTCTGAGTCAAACCCTGTGAAGTTTAATCATGAAAAATATGAAATCCTTGTTATTTTATCTGACCAGTACTTAATATGGAAGAAAAAGAAAGGAAAAAAAGTTTTAATCTTTAAAAAAAAAAAAGCATTAGACAAATAGTCAATATACCATTTTCTCTGAACTGAGAAAAATTCAGCTAATCCTTGCACTTTATTAGATGATTTGGGGCATCTGTGGAGATGATTATTTATGGCAGGAATCATTAAGCTTCCCTAAAAGATCAGGTAGTATACACTTGTGAATCACACATCCTTGGTGCAGATCTTCAGATCTGCTAGTACAATGCAGATGATTAAATTCTATAAACCTACTTATTATGTAATAATGTCAAAATTCTGTACAAAGATTTCCTTTTACAAGTCAAGTGCAAAACACTGTATTATAAATTGCGTGGAAAAAAGACACTATATATGAAAATCCATCCATCCGTCTGTCCGTCCGTCTGTCCATCCATCCATCCATCCATCCATTTTTCTATTTGCTTGAAAATTTATAAAAATAGTCTCTCTAAAGACAGACAAAACTAAGGTATTTATTATGAGTTTTGGTAGGGTCTAGGAAATGAGTATATGGAATTAGAAATTCATTTCCCACTTTTGTATGATATGTAATTTTTGGAGCCATGTAAAGTATTACTCTGTCCCCTGCTAATATAGAATACTTAAACAAGAAAACAACACAAAATCATCACAGCACTAATACAATATCTATTGGGGCTTGGGAACACTTCTAAGTCACACTGTGAGTGGACTGTCTTTTCTATGCAGAGATCAGGTTTGGGCAGATATAGGAGACAGTGAAGACACTTAGCTGACATGGAGACACAGCACATGAAAAGCCTTAACCTTAAATGTCCCCAAGCTCCTGGCTTTGTAATCACTGTAGATGAAAAAATTGTCAGTACCTTCTGAAAACTTTTAAGTCTTCTGAAAACTCAAGGTTCTACTGAAACATCTCTACATAGGATTACTACATACATACCGTTATCCTCTTCTATTCCAACGGGGCCTGCTTGAGGAGTCTCCCCATTCTTCAAGCAGTTGTGGATATATGCTGCCTTCCACCTTGCATACTTCCTGTGTTTCACATTCTAAAGGGAATATATTTGCAGCACCATCAGGCCACGGCAAAATAAAAATGAGAAGTACTAATGCACGCTAAGTCATATTCCTGAGATGAAGTCTCTATTTGTGTGTGCAGACCATGCCTACATTCCACTGCTGATTCTCCCAGTGGTCAGGGCCTGGAAGACTCCATGCGATGGTCTTTTCATTAGAACACCATGGCATCATATCACAGAAAAAGGCTGCAAGGGAATTGTTTGTATGTCCAGCAAAATTCTAATTCGTGGGTTCCTAGAGAAATAGGTTAAGCAGAATTTTAAGCTAAAATATAAGAGACAATGACAACAGATAGCTTGTTTTTGTAAAGATATGTATATCTATATCCATATCTATATGTCTCCACAAAAATAAAATAAAACTAAGATGACAAAAGTGATATATGGTTAATTTTAACTCCTAAATTGTCATATGCTACCTAAGTGCTGGATCTGATCACCTCAGTTCTCAAGGGCAGTAGGGGTTGGGGGGGAGGGTGTCTGCAGGACTTGTCTAAGGAGGAAATGAAACACCACTTGCTAAGGAGCCTGGAATTCTCTCTCTCCTGTTTCAGCTCCAAGGCCTGGTTCCCATTTTTTCCCTCCTTCAGGTTTGACTGCAACCATTTCTTTAACAAATTTTCCAAACAACTGCCCACACTTAAAGTCTTCTTGATTTTCCTGTTCAGCTCACTGGCATGTGTGCTTGCTTTATTTCTTTTTGGTTCACTCTTGTCACACACTAAGTCAGACAATTTGAATGTACCCACCTCTTTAGTGGCATGGGTCTGTACCTTATCAAAGAGGAGCCTCGCTTGCTAATGTCGCCAATAACCTAATTCTCTTAGGCAAGCCCAGCAGACATTTGTAACCTCCCCTGGTCAAACCTGACAGCAGTATATTAAGCCCTGGACCATTTCTGCTTGTGAAACCGTCAGTCCCATTTTGGGACTCTTTTATTCTCCTTCCTCCCTTTTTGCTACTACCTAGGCCCCTACTCAACCTCCAAATAGCCTGAAGGTTCGTTCCTATTCTAGCAAAGACTGTAAACTAGAGGACAGTCTGGGTGACTCACAGAGGACTTTAAAACATCACCTGTTTTTCCACAGTATTAGCAAATTTACAGAAACCCATTCTTGCTAACTTTTTGAAAATGGGGCTTTGGAACACTGGGGTTCCCTTTATTTGGCAGTGTGTCTGAGCTGGCGGCAGCTCCTCCAGATGATGCACTCATGCAGATCCATAAACACACCATCTCTCCCCTGCTCTCCCACTGTGCTCACCCTGCATTCCCAGCTTCACATGTCTTTAGCATCTGTTATCAGGTACCATTTGTTACCTCATAGCTTCCTTTCTCTACTACTTATGCATTTCCTACAAGCATCAGGACAGCAGTTATTGAACTTGTTTGTGTCTACATATTAACTTATGCGGCTTCTTTATTAACCCGAAATGTATGAATTAGTCTGTTTGCTTCTAATAAATATTTGATACTGTGGTTATTTCCACTATGAAGTCACATATACAACTAAAATGAATCTTCCCCAAACTGCTTTCCTGATTCTCCCCAGGGTCCCCTCCTCCCAGTTAACTTCATCCACTGGTGACAGGTATCGTTGGGAGTCATTTTTAGCACCTCTACCTTATCTCAGGCCTCTTCCACCTAATTCACCTGATTTTACTTTTGGAAAATATAAAGTTCTTTATCTTCATATTCTAAGACTCCCCTAAATCCACTAGTATTTTTATATTATATAAAATATTTTATATCTATATTTTTAACCTACCTTCCTCTATTTTCCTTGTCCAGAACTCAGCTAACTCTTCTAAAATATAAACCCATTCATATCAATCTTTGCAGTGGCTTCCCCAGCCACTTGGTCAGCTTGGCTCATAACTGTCCAGGCTTCTCAGTCTTCCTATCCACTGCACTCTATCATGTAGCTTTCTGGATAGTTTCTGTCTCTAAACATGGCCAGGCCCACATATGCTGCTATCACTGGCTGTTTTTACTTTTTCTTATTTCTAATTTATTTACCTCTACTCATTCCTTATGGGGTGCATCAAATACTAACTCATCACAAAGGTTTTCCTGACCTATCCAATCTAAAACGAAGGAACTTATTTTTAACAATATTTGCCATAATTTATAATTAATTACATATTTATATTTATAAAACATTTCCTTGCCTATACTGACATCACTGAAGGGAGTCTACTGTCTGCCCTCTGAACCATGTATCTGGTTTTGTTCTAGCACACACTAGCCGCTTAACAATATCTCCCATCTGATGAATGTGTGCTAACAGAGATTATCATGTTCTCCAATAATGTAGTAGAGTTGCTTGGCAATGTATACATTATTCAGGTTAGAAAGTTTAACTGAACTGATTACATAGTTATATAGTACAATGTGAAATTTCCAAAGTTTGACTGTTGAACTTTTTGGGAGCAGGGGACTTTTGAAACAGGGTATCATTCCAAGGCCTAGGCTAGGTGGTCCAGGCTAGCGACTGCTTTATAATCTGGGCTAGTTTTACAATTGTGGCACTTATCTTGCTTCAGCCTCCCAAGTGCTAGGATTATAGCATGAGCCACCACACCAGACTCGCAGTTTCTGACCGCACAAACATCATTAGCATATGGGTTGCTGTTCCTTCCCTTCTTTTTCAGTTTTTAATAAAAACAGAACAAAACAAAAATGCCAAGGCACTGAGTTTCCATTAGCTTTATGTTTTCAAAATCCCATGCAAACCAGGACTGATGGCATACAAACACTAATTTATCTAACTTAAGAATTTTTAGGATTGAGCCTATTTCAAATATATGTAATTACCATGGGTATTTTTGATAATAAACATTTGGGACTAAGACTTTAAATTAGCAAGCAAAGAGATATAAAGTAAGCCATGTGTTCCATCTGCCCCTGGAACTAATCATCCAGCCATAAACACAGAAAGCATATAACTTTAGCTACAACAAGTCGAAAACATTGAGCTTGTTTCTTGTGGTGTTTGAATACTTCTGTCTTAGGGTCTTTATTGCTGTGAAGAGATGCCATGACCACAGCAATTCTTACAAAGGAAAACATTTAGCTGTGGGGCTCGCTTACAGTTTCAAAAGCTCAGCCCATTATGATCATGACGGGGAGCACGGTAGCATGCAGACAGACATGGGGCTGGAGTGGAGACTGCTACATCTTGCAGGCAACAGGAAGTCAACTGACTATCACACTGAGGGAAGCTTGAGCAAAAGTGACCTCAAAGCCTGTATCCACAGTGAGGTACTTTTTCCAACAAGACCACACCTACTTCAACAAGCCACCTTCTAAAAGTGCCACTCCCTTTGGTGGCCATTTTCTTCCAAACCACCACAGACCCAGAAAGAAAAACAGTATGCGCAAAGATCCCTGGGAGCAGAAATATTTCTGTTTGGTCTTTCCAGACAAGCATGACATGAAAAGTTGGAGAGAAGGGCAAGACCAGGCTGGGGAGAAAGAAAGTCTATGCTGCCAGAAAGGTGGAAGCAAAAAGAGTTAAGATGAATGGAAAATCAATCTGCTACGGTAAGTAGTTGACAGGTGAGTTGGGTGAGAGAAATCCAAAGCAAGATTAAAATTTCAGCCAACAACTTCTATGCACTTTCCTCCTGGTCCTCTATAATCAATCTGATATGCAAGCAAGTTACATTTTACTTCCTCTAAGACTCAGAGACATTTAGTCTGGAATTTAAACCTTCCACATTTATGTTTCTGCTTCAGCCTCAGCCATGCCATTTCCTGTATGCTATTCTCCCTTCCCTACCATGATCATCTTGTGGTCAAATGTCTCTTCTTCAAGATCCAGCTCAAATATTTACTCCCAAACAGGCCCCCTGGCTTGCAGGACGTTAATAATTATTTTTAATTTTCTCAAGGAAGGCACTACACTAACTGCTGAGGGAGACAGGATGAAGGAGACAGCACAAACATTACCTACAGTCCAACATGAGGCCAGCCAGTATCTGCCATCTCTAAATGTGAGCCCTTTCATCCAGGTTCTGCTTTAGCTTCTTGCTTTACTACCAAGAAATAAGAGAAAAAGCCCGGGGTTCCACAATATCCATGGTGGCAGATTTTCAACAGCCTAAAAGATTTCTATGAGGTCCTACTGTTTCCATGTACTGGGTCCAAAAAAGTAAGTATCTACCACCTGGATGTTTGGAGAGAACTTATTCAAACCACAGCAGTAAGACATTACTTCTTCAGCTTTTCCCCTTCGGGTCCATTATCTCATCATTACAGAGCTGTTGATGGTCATGATGTTTTAGTAATAAAAGCAGGCACACTATTTAGGAAAGCTTTGGGAAGCTACAACTTGTGATTCAGATGGAAATATATGTATTTAGGATGTATCTAGCAAAGAGGATACTGCTGCAAACAAATGAACTTTATCTTTATATGAGTTAACCTTGTCTGTGGAGTTTGTGGAAGAGTTGTATTATGACTGTATAAGATTCTCTCCTAGTTTCATATTGTGAGAAGTTTAAAGCATTCTTGGCACCTTTACTAAGTATGTAAAAGTTTAAGAAAATATTAGTTTAAGTTAAAGAGGGTTTATATTAGTAAACATATGAAAAAAATTCCAATAGCAAATAAAAAAGACAAATTTGCTTTTAGTCCCCATTTTCCAAAACCCTGCCACGAATAATATATAAGAGAAACTTCTGACAGTTTCAAGTTGAGTTAATGGACATCTGAATGCTGTTGTAAAAATAAAGAATGTTTGCTGATGCACAGTATTTTAAGAGGAAAATTTCAAGATGTCAATATTTGTAAAATTCATTCACCCCCTTTAGCTGATTAAGACATCCTTTCTGGGAAACAGGAATTGTAAAAGGAGCTTTTACTTTTGTTCTTGTCCCCAAGTTCCTGTTTTGTAACTGAACTGATGAAAATCACTGACAATGGCAAATCTCAGCTAGTAGAGTCAGCAGCGGATACGAAGATTTCCACTGATTTCTCAATTCATCACCTGCAATAGGTCACGGAGTGACTGGTAGGAAAACACAAAGCTGGATCAGGTGTTCTCAAACTAAGTGCGCACAGGAATGAAAGGAGATTTAATTAGAAACAAAAAACAAGTTTGCCACAAATTTGTGGACTTGGAAAGCCAATATAACCAGTTTCTGGCACACACAGACTTCATTTTGGGGACAGCCCCAGTGACCTTTAGTTCTTCTTCCTTGACTTTTTGTTCTGAACCTAGATTCAAATATCATCATTTCTCACTCTAGCTGCTGTCATCGTGATATTTCTGAAACTTCTCTATGCATCTTATATTAGGTCCACTTTCTACTATTTGTACACTTTCTGGACCCTGAGACCTTTTTGTACCACTCCATTGCTTCAGTCTCCATTTGTGTATTTGGTTTACTGGCTCTCCAGGTCTCCTGATTTTCTTCTTACCTTGATGACATCGCAATCAGTCCTTTCTATTGGCTCACTCTTGTTACAAGGCCTGGACATCTACTAGTTAGCTCTTAGATATCCCTTCTTCCCCATTTAAACTTGATTCTCTGATCCGGGGTGATGGTTTCAATCAGAATGAATGGCACCCAGAGACTCAGAAGTTTGTTTAGTTCCCAGTTGATGAACTGCTTGGAAGGATTAGGAACTGTGTCCTTGCTGGAGGTGTGCAGCTGAGGGTGGGCTTTGAAGTTTCAAAGGCCCACAGGCCCAATTTTGCACTCTGTTTGTGCGAGTTGCCTGTGGATCATGATGCAAAACTCTGAGCTCCAGCACCAAGTGTGTTCTGATGCTTCTAGCCATCATAATAATGGACTAACCATTTAAGTACTTTCTTTCATAAAGGTTGACCTGGTCATGTTGGCTTTAAACAACCAAAAAACAAAAAAAAACCTCCTAAATTCATATCTTCTTTTCACACTTTTTCAAACCTCAAGACTAACACATCTAACTCAACATTTCACTTGTAGGTTTGGTAACCTTCTCCTGCCCCATTCTCCATATAATTTTATTACTTACAGGCAATATATGAGGGACAGCATATTTTAAAACTTAGTAAAAAGTATTAGATGATTTGGGGGAAATCTCATTAGGGAATATATTTATACTAGAAAAAGTAACTTCCTTGTAGCCCTAAAGTCATAAACTTACAATGAGCCTCACAGACCTGACCATGAGCCACGACTATACACTAACAGAGTCTTAATGTTCAGCACCATTGTCTGATCCTGCTCACTAAGTCTGTTCCTTCTCATGTCAATTCTGACATGTTGGAATGGCAGTTCTCTTTTTTGTTATTTGCTATTGTTTTGAGGCACTAACCAGGCTAGATTTAAACAGAGTTAGCCTGGAACTCATGATCTTCTTGCCTTTGCCTCCTGAGTACTAGGATTACATTATGCTACCACACCAGGTTGCAACGCCATTAACAGCTGCTCCTGGCCAAGCTCTCAGTAATGTTCTTATCAACTTCTAGCAGTGCTATGACAGAAACACATTCAGAATCCAACTACTTACCGTCATGACCTCCGCTGCAAATTCACGTCTGAACAAGCCATATCTCTCATATTGATAATCTAATGCCTGATTTCCCTATTGCCTACTACCTTGGAAATAACTATTTACATAAAGACAATTCTTATCAATTATGCTTGAATTCTCCCTTATCTTATCCTCTATTGTTCTCCATATAAAATTCTCTCCTCCTGAACTATCTCTATGATTGTTTCCCCTTATTGCCTTTGCTAAAATGCTGCCTGATTGTCAGCAAGGTTTTGCTCAAATCAATTTACTTACAAACTCTTATTCCTACCTTCAATTTCTCAATGACAGCTACTGAAATGTAGCAATAAACTTTTTTTTGTTAATGAATACAAGTATATTAAACTTGAATATACACTCTGACCTGTGGTTGAGGATAGTGTTAAGGATATCTGTAAGATCCTCAAGTTATACATAGAAGTTGAAAAAAAATTCCTGAGAGGTAATTACAGCTTTCTGAACATTTTTAAAGCAATGATTAAAAAAAAAAAGAGTAGCAATCTCTTAGTATCTATAGGGAATTTACCTCTGGTCCCTAAAATGTATTATACAAACAATAGATGGTCTATACAGTGACAGGAGCAATGAAATAGTGTAAGAAATACTTGAGAAACAAGCAATATAAAATTGCTATAATAATGACTATATATTGAAGTACTTGTAATTATTTATTACATATACTTCCTGACAGGTTTATACCAAAGTTTTATAGTTGCATAATTTTCAAAGCAACCATAATCTTACAAAACAAGATTTTAAAGAGAGCAAAACTTTATTTCAAAAATAATTAAAATTTAATCTACATATTTGAATTTATCTACTCTGTTATCATAGCATTAGTATGTATGTTCAAAGTAGTTAAGATGTCCAAACAAGGTATGGATGTTAGCTATTCAATAACATAGTTTCATTAAACTTATGGAAAAGTTTTAATAACAGTGTATAGCATATTACATATAGGTAGATACAGTCTATCTAGTAAAGATATTCCACATATCTTGTAATCATAATTTTTTTAGATGGAAGATAATTTCATAAACAATAGATATCAAGATCAGGAACATTCACACACAGCAGTACTATCTGTTCCACAGCCACAATATAGTGTCAACTGTACCAGTAATGTCCTCTGCAATTATTTCTCCCAAGGCAGAGATCTAATCTAAGAAGCATGCATTATTTGGTCATATTTACAAATCATGTCTATTTATTTTCAATCTGACAAAGACTGTTTTTCTTGACCCTGACATTAAAAACTGCTAGTGTAGTTATAAAATGTCTATTGATTAGATCTGTTGGATGTTTCTTCATGCCTGGTTCACATTATATATTTTGAGCAGCACTGCCACAGACTATTTAATATTGAATAGGAGAATGGCTTGTTCTAATACTAGTGATGCCAGGTTTCAACCTGGTTAAAGAGGTCCATGTTTTCCCTTAAAAATTTACTGTTTCTCTCTTTGAAGCTATTAAGTAATTTGAAGGGAGATAGTTAATATGATTTATTGATATAAAGAGCTTCTCTGTTCTTTAATCACTTCCTCAGTTTATTTAACACCATGGCCCCATTGATTATAAACACAGGTATTGTCCAGTGATATCAGATTTGCACTGATCCTCAAAATTTTCTTCTCTTTTATCCATCCATCCATCCATCCATCCATCCATCCATCCATCCATCCATCCATCCATCCATCCAGAGACAGGGTCTCAACATAGCTTAGGCTGGCCTCTAACTTAAAATCTCCCTATCTCAACTTTCCAAGTGTAGAACCATAGGAGTGTACCACCATGCCTAAAGGCAGCTGTTCTTTTTATAGACAATGAGGCCCCTTCAAAGTGTCTCCTGTGTCTCTTGATTATAACCACACTATGATTTCCTGGCATAAGAAGGTCCAACCTAATGCAGTGCTTTCCTAACCCGAGTTATGATTCAGCTACTGGATCCTGTTACAAAAGACTAGTATTGAGAATCAAATCAGGTACTCAGGGTGTTCTCTGCTACTGGTGCTTCATTGTTTTAGATTTGTCTTGGTATGGAGAAATAGGACCCAGACTGTATGTGCTTTTTACAAACATTACATACACACTGTAAATACATATTCACAAAAACATGCAAATTATATACACAAAATAGCATATATATATATATATACAAATGTGTATATATAAACCAATGTATTAAAAAGCATAAAATATCCTCTAATTTTGTAATACAATATACCTCTTTCTTTTCTGGTATTTAGTTTCTACCACAGTGAAAACCTGCTTCTTTCTATATTTACCTATCCGCCCAATCCCAGAGTAGAGTAAGTCACTTTATAACTACCAACTTACTCCAAATAAACCTACAAAGAGTTCAGTACTGAGATTTTTGCAATACAACTGATATATAATTTGAGATGTATAAATGTTAAGTATATAAATTATTGTTTTGATAAACAGATATTGGCCTAAATAATTTCTAACTAACCAAAATATTCCTTTATAGCCCTTTCCAGATTAATTTCCCTTGCCCCACTAAAAAAACCTTAGAAGTATTTTTTTCCTCTTTCATATTAGAATGAACTTGTCTATAGTTATACATTATATACAGGCAAAATATACAGTGAACCATGTGCTTCTTCTTTTGACCAGAATTTCTACAATATTTACCCATATTCCAGGCCACATCAGTTGTCAATTATGTATTATACTGAGTAACACCACAATTTGCTTATCAATTGCTTAGACGCTGACATCTGGGTTGTTTCCAGATGTTGTTTTGGCTATTATGAGTAAATTTCCAATGAGCAAGCTCTTTTTCTAGACATATGTTTTTATTTCTCTTGGGTAAGTACCAGAAAAGGAAGTGCTGGGTAAAAAAGGTGGGAGTATGTTTAATTTTATAAAACCTGCCAATTCTTTCCACTAAGTAGCTACAACATCTAACATTTTCGCCCAGCAAAGTCTGAAAGGTCTGGTTTCTCTTCACTCTAAACATTTCAGGGGCTAGTCTTTATTTGTTTGGTTAATTTTAGTGATGTTAAAGCTGCTGGTTTTGGGTTGTGTTTTTCTTTTTTAAACAGTGACTGAGTATGTTTTTAAAATCTCGAACTCTAATTATAAATTAAAAAAATTTTTACACTAAGTATTTCATGTAATGTGAAAATCTTATTATGGGGTACAGACATTTGTAACTGTACCATTTTTTTCCATGAAATGACTCCTGACTGCTAAGAAATGTCTCATATAAATTGTACATTTTTACTTTAGAATGAGCAGCTAGTGCTCCTAACTGCTGAGCTGTCTCTCCTGCCTCGTTTTCATCTTTTTCAAGTGAATGCTGTATTGATAGAATTCTGATGAACAATTTGTTTCTGCTTCTTTTTTTCATTCCTTTTTTCTTTAAGCACTGTATTTACAATTATATTACTTTCTTGTTTCTTTTCTTTTTTTAAATGAGAAATCAATTATCTTCCCAAAACACTGCTATCCTGTGTGTAAAGTGTTATTTCATTTGACTTTCAAAATGTAGATAGAAAAAAAATACACAGTTTCCACGTCCATTTCACTTTTGACAGACATGCTGGTCTGAATAAGTAATGCAGTAGAAAACTAATAAAAAGCAACATTCCTCATCTTCAGCTATGAGACAGGTGCATACTCACTTCATCTGTCAGCTCGCCAAACACTGTTATGACATCTATTAAAAGGCTTGCAGTGTAGAAGGACTTGATCATATTTCTGAAAGAGAAAAGGTATTCTAATTTAAATCAAACAAACACTGAAATGCAGTCATGTAACCATAAGAAAAAATACATTTAAAAATAATGAAATTAATTCTTGAAATAAACTCTATTCCAAAAACATACATGGGAGCCCATTGTTAATGTCATCAGAAGAAACTAACACCGTACGCAAATGCTACCAGGTTTTATCTTGGAGTTTGATTTTGCAATGTCAACTATTACCTGAATCTATAGAAAACAACAATGTATTTCTATGGTTTTAAATACTGTAATAATGACCAGTCAATTACTAAATTGGCTGGCACTCTTCCATGATTTTTTGTATCATTTGTTTTTTTGAGGCAGAGTGTTATATGTAATCTCTGTTGGCCTTCAATTTTTGATGATCCTCTTATCTCGAAATAGCTATGTACACTACACCCAGCTAGGCTGGTATGCTTTTAAAATTGACATCCTCAGGACAAATTTGTTTGGATAAAATCAACTCAGATTTTCACTAACTACAGTGGCTAACTGGGATAAATGCACTAAGAAATGTGTTTGACATAAAAAGTTCCTAAAGCTGCTCTCTTCAAATAGAAAGGACCCACTTGTAACCTAAAAATCACTGTGAATTATAATTCAAAAATATAGAAACCACTATTCAGGAGGTCAGAAAGTATTCAACTGGAAACTGGGTAATTCATGTTAGAAAGTAATCAAACTTATAAAAGAGATTTGATTTGCTTTCTTCACTTACTTGTGAAATCGTCCTGCTCGATCTTCATTGTCTGCATATAAGAACATTTTCAAAGCATAATTTTCCAAATGGGCACAACCAACTATTTCTTGGGTAACAGCTTCATTATCCCCCAATTGTTTTTTAAGCTAAAATAAAATCAGACACATAGCTCATGATTTTTTTATTCCCAAAAGGGTCTGCTTAAGCACAATTTACTTAAGTAAATTACTTTACATTCATTTCAATAAAAACAGCACATCTTATAAAATAGCTCTATCCTAGCCTCCTGTATTAAAAAAAAAAACTTGACTCCCTCACTGGGATGAAGATGTAGAGGTACAATGGTGCTTTAAAGATGAAAACAACCAAAAAAGAAAGAAAAAAAAAAAGACACCATTGCCAAGTATCCAGGTGAAGAACCAATCAAACCCTGCTAAAAATAATACCTATCCACAGACAACTACCATAAAATGGAAATAGAAACTTCTTAAGCACATAATTTAAAATTTAACTTTGACTTATTTCAGTTTGCATCAAATATAAAAAATAAGACTATACACATCACTGTGCCCTAAAATAGTGCCTCTAGACACAGTGTTTAAAGGACAGCTCACACAAAACTAGGAGTTGTAAAGTGACAAATGCATTACCAGATTATTTTAAACCTAGACACATATAGCCCAGTCAACACAACTTACAATTACGCAGATTTCAGTTTGCATATCCCTCTATTACACATATAGCAATTTGAAATGTTTTGAAACCAAAGTAGTTTCTGTTTTGCTTGTCTAAGACCATTAAACTGAAATAAAATTATTTTCAGGAACATCAGATTTAGGCAGCCATATTACTAAAATTGCTTTTATTAGAGTCTGGCTGGAAAAATGGCTCAGGGTAGTTTAGGAGCACTTGTTGCTCTTGTCGAGGACATGGGTTCAGCACCCACACAATGGCTTACAAAAATCTGTCACTCAAGTACCAGGGGGATCTGATGCCTCTTCTGGCTTCTGCAGGCACTGCACACATGGGGAACACACACACACACACACACACACACACACACACACACACACACACACACACACACTCTCTCTCTCTCTCTCTCTCAAACACACACACACACACACTCTCTCTCTCTCAAACACACACACACACACACACACACACTCAGGATTGCCTAAAAAGTCAGCCAAAATAAAAACTCTAACAATTAAAACAATAATTAAATCTCCAGAAAAGATGTATGTAATGCTGGAATTTAAGGTAATTTTTCCAAACCTTATTCTGAGTAGCAGCAGAAATCTACAGTGTTTAATCTGTAAACTGAATTATAAAAGTAGATTTAGTCCTAAAAAATTGGTGAAAATATGCTACTTCATATTATGATCAAGAAAAATTCTGATAAAATCATGACATATTTTAATGCTTCAAAGTATAATGCAAACACTTTATCATAGACATATGCACTCATGTGAATGTATTTTCCTCACTTGTCATGGTTGTACGCATTGTAAAGAACTGAGTTCTGCTTAGTCTGAAGCTTTTATCTTAGCTGTTATTACTAGTGTGAAGGAAACACAGTCTGTATAAGTGTCTGTGAAAGGTGGAACTTTCCAAAGTCACTGTAATGTGACAGTTATTGTCCATCTTCCGCAGCAGCATAATTAGACATGCAACAGCAGTCTAATTCATCTAATTCACCACATATCCACAGAAGCAACATTTGAAAGCAGGGACTTTGGGTCAGTAGAGAGTGACAGCAAGTCACAGAGGACACTTTATGTATGGTTGCCAATTACAACTAGGCTGTAAATTCTACATTGGACTGGCCCTTTGATCTGAACAGTAACTTTGGAATAATAAAGCAAAACAACGAAAACCTTCAAAGGTTCTGGGCTAACATAAATTGTTTAATTTTAGTATGGATTACTTTTGTTTCTTATAATACAGGTGATCCAAGCCTTTGACAAAATCCAGCACCCCTTCATGATAAAGGTCCTAGAGAGATCAGGGATAACAGGAACGTACCTGAACATAATAAAAGCAATATACAGTAAACCAACAGCTAACATCAAACTAAATGGAGAGAAACTCAAAGCAATTCCTCTAAAATCAGGAACAAGACAAGGCTGTCCACTCTCTCCATATCTCTTCAATATTGTACTTGAAGTTCTAGCTACAGCAATAAGACAACAAAAGGAGATAAAGGGGATACAAATAGGAAAAGAAGAAGTCAAGCTTTCATTATTTGCAGATGATATGATAGTTTACATATGTGACCCAAAAAACTCCGCAAGGTTACTCCTAGAGCTGATAAACAGCTTCAGCAAAGTGGCAGGATACAAGGTAAACTCAAAAAAATCAGTGGCCCTATTATATACAGATGATGAAGTGACTGAGAAAGAAATCAGAGAAACATCACCTTTTACAATAGCCAAAAACAGCATCAAATATCTGGGGATAATGTTAACCAAGGAAGTGAAAGACCTGTATATCAAAAACTTTGTGTCTTTGAAGAAAGAAATCAAAGAAGATACCAGAAAATGGAAAGATCTCCCATGCTCTTGGATTGGTAGGATCAACATAATAAAAATGGCAATCTTGCCAAAAGCAGTCTATAGATTCAATGCAATCCCTATCAAAATTCCATCACAATTCTTCAAGGACCTGGAAAGATCATTAATCAACTTTATATGGAAAAACAAAAGGCCCAGGATAGCCAAAACATCCCTATACAATAAAGGAACTTCAGGAGGCATCACCATACCTGATTTCAAGCTCTATTATAGAGCTATAGTCCTGAAAACAGCTTGGTATTGGCACAAAAATAGGCAGGTAGACCAATGGAACCGAATCGAAAGCCCTAATTTTAACCCACACACCTATGAACACCTGATTTTTGACAAAGAAGCTAAAACTGTACAGTGGAAAAAGAAAGCATCTTCAACAAATGGTGCTGGCATAACTGGGTAATGGTATGCAGAAGACTGCAGATAGATCCATGTTTATCGCCTTGTACAAAACTTAAGTCCAAATGGATCAAAGATCTCAACATACATCCAGCCACACTGAAACTTTTAGAAGAGAAAGTGGGAGATACTCTTCAACGAGTTGGTACAGGAGACCACTTCCTAAACATAACACCAGTGGCACAGGCACTGAGATCAACAATTAACAAATGGGACCTTCTGAAACTAAAAAGCTTTTGTAAGGCAAAGGACACAATCAAAAAGACAAAAAGGCAGGCCACAGAATGGGAAAAGATATTCACTAACCCTACATCTGACAGAGGGCTAATCTCCAAAATTTACAAAGAACTCAAGAAACAAGTCTCCAAAACACCAAAGGATCCACTTGAAAGGTGGGGTACAGAGCTAAATAGAGAATTCTCAGTAGAGGAGGCTAAAATGGCCAAGAGACACTTAAGAAAGTGCTCAACATCCTTAGCCATCAGGGAAATGCAAATCAAAACAACTCTGAGATACCATCTTACTCCTGTCAGAATGGCTAGAATCAAAAACACCGAAGACAATTTATGCTGGAGAGGATGTGGAGAGAGAGGATCACTCCTCCATTGCTGGTGGGAATGCCGACTCATACAGCCTCTTTGGAAATCAGTATGGAGATTCCTCAGGAAAATGGGAATTAATCTACCACTAGACCCAGCAATTCCACTCTTAGGCATTTATCCAAATGAGGCAGGTTCATACAACAAGGGCATCTGCTCCACTATGTTCATAGCAGCATTGTTTGTAATAGCCAGAACCTGGAAGCAACCTAGATGCCCCTCAACTGAAGAGTGGATAGAGAAAATGTGGTACATTTACACAATGGAGTATTACTCAGCAGAAAAAAACAATGGAATCTTGAAATTCGCAGGGAAATGGATAGCACTGGAAGAAACCATCCTGAGTGAGGTAACCCAGTCGCAAAAAGACAAACATGGTATGTACTCACTCATATATGGATTTTAGACATGGATCAGGATAGTGCCAGTCTGCACTTCCACTGGTAGAGAGGCTGGGAAACCTGAAAGAACCTAAAAGATATGCATATATGCATAGTACCCAAGACAAGAGGATTGAGACAAGATCCTCTGAATGGATGGGGAACATGGCGAGGGTGGGGGAGTGGGACCTGGGAAGAAGAGAGGGGTGAAGAGGAAGGGAGTTGGTCATGGGGGAACAGGAAGTTGAGGGGGTGGGGGTAAAATAGGGGGAAGAGGGAATCATAGGATCGAAGACAGATCAGGCACCAGAGTGACCTCGAGTGATCTAAAGGTATAACATCAATTGGCAAGCTAAGCAATAGTGGAAGGACCACCTCGAATGCCCATTCCTGATAATGAACTTGATGTCTATAACTATCCGGGAGCCTTCATCCTGGGACTGATGGAAGCAGAGGCAAACACACAACTAAGCACTGAACTGAACCCAAGGAACCCAGTGACAGAGAGAGAGGAGTGATGAGCAAATTGGCAAGGAATGGGCTGGCAAAACCAGCAGAGACGGCTGATCTGAACAGGGGAGTGCTCTTGGACCCCAGACCGACAGTGGGGAGGCCAGAATGGGACTGATCTGGACCCCCCAAATGTGAGTGTCAGTGAGAAGGCCTGGGCAACCTATGGGGCTCTGAGCTGTGGATCAGTGTCTATCCCTGGTATACAATCTGTCTTCATGTGCCTATGGCACAAAGAGAGATGCTCTCTCAGCCTGGACTCTTAGGGGAGTGCCTTGACCCTACCAAGAGTGAAATGATAGACTCTAGACATCCCCTATGTGGAGGGATTTGGCAATAGGGTGGGAGGGAGGGTGGAAGGGGAGTGCGGGAGGAGGGGAGGGAGAGGGAACTGGGATTGACATGTGAAACAAGCTATTTAAAATTAAAATAAAAAATGATTAAAAAAAAATGAAAAAAAAAAAGTAATAGGTCCATATATCAAGGGTTCTTTCCCTCACTAGAATAACTTAGGTCATGTTAATTCAAAGTGTTCACTATGAGTTTTTATTTATGACATGCTTAATTTAACTGAGGATACAGTTCCCTGAATTTTACATCCCCAAATTGAAACCAAAATACAATAGGTTTGTGTTGTCTTTTGTACCTGAAATTACTTTTCTAGATTTTCAGAGGGGACATGAGGCAGGGGCAGGGGAAATCACAGATTGACATTTTCACGATACAATGTTGTACAAAAACAATTAGACAAGTTTGAAAAGTTGCATGTAAAATGGGTCAAGATAGAATTTACATCAGATGTACCCTAATTTCAATTGCTATGAATAAAAGTTTTCTGTCAATAAAAAAAAAAAAAAAAAAACACCTAAACAGACAGAAAGTAAGCACCCAGCTGGCAAGGGAACACTTGGAATGGATGCATGACTGTGTCATTGTCTGTCTTTCTTAGAGATAAACTAGGTGGTCTAGTTTGCTTTTCTGTTGTGATGAAAACCAAAAGTAATTTAAGGACGAAAAGGGTTTATCTGGCTTACACTTCCAGGTCACAATTCATCGTAAAGGAAATCAGGGCAGGAACTCAAGGAAGAAACTATGAAAGAATGTTACTTACTGGCTTGTTTTCTGACTCTCTTAGGTAGTTTTCTTATACAGTTCATACCTACCTGCTTAAGGATAGTATCACCCACAGTGGGCTGAAACCTCCTGAACCAATTAGCAATCAAGACCATTTCTCACATGCCCACAGGCCAATCTAATCAAAGCAATTCTTCAACTGAATTTTCCTCCTTCCTGTGACTCAGATTTCACCAAGTGACAACACAAATTAACCATACCAGGATGGAAGGACACAGGAGTCACTGAGTGGACCCTGATTACTAAGACTATTAATAGTTGGTATTATTTTCTTTATTCTATGACACTTAATTCAAACAATTCAACTTTCTGTCAGTGAAGTTGCACAATAACCTATAATATTCTTCCATGGTGAAGAGGGAGACGTTCTCACCCACCTCCATCCAACCAGGAGAGGAGCGTGCCTTGCCATGAAGAGGATAAGCAATTAGTAACACCTCCTTCATGATTCCTTTCACTAAACAGCCCATTTTATTCCAGTACGGGTTTTTAAAGAATTCTTAAAAAAAAAAAAAACCATGTGTTGTTGGTGCATGCCTTTAATCCCAGCACTTAAGAGGCAGAGGCAGGCGGATCTCTGTGAGTTCAAGGCCAGCCTGGTCTACAGAGCGAGTTCCAGAACTGCCTCAAAAACAATACAGAGAAACCCTGTCTCGAAAAACCAAAAAGGAAAAGAATTCCTCAATCAATAACTCACAAGACTATGTGAATGAAGGCAAGAAAGGATGAGCAGACAGCCATCTATAATAATGCATATGCAATGATAACTAAGCCTACTTTACACTAAATGCCCTTGGATACAGTGTTAAAATCCCTCATTTTCTTCAGGTACAAAGACATTACTAAGTGTTGCTAAGGGAAGGACGTAAATGGCAGAAAACACATTCACAAACACACAAAAAGAAATGCCATATACAATAGCCAGATAGTAAGTTATCAGTGTTTAACTTACAGCTTCTAACTGATCCATTAGCTTTGATAAAAATTTACGACACTCAGGAGTTTTACTATCAATCTTCATTCCAGTTTGCATAGCATATAAACGACCTACGCAGAAAAGAAAAATATGTTGATTTTAAATTCCTATACATTTAAAAAACACCCATCAGTTACTTAATTGCATCCATGGCTAAGCGATTTATGGCACCCATTCATGAGGACAAATTTCATTTGTTAAAATAAAACTGCATGGCATGCAGACCTGGGGAGGGGGAACAGCTTCCATCTTTGGTAAAATGTCTACTCTCTGATCACCCATAGCTGCTCTATAGTTTGGTATTTTCCTTTTTCCATGACATCGACCTCATGGTCCATGTGTCTGAGCTTCCACAGTTGCTGACCTTAAGGCAAGCACTGCTGACTGGACACCAGGAATGTGTGCTTGTTGCAGACTCCCACAACCCCCAGAGGCTCATGAGCCTTTGCGTCATATCTTGAATAGAATGATACCTAGTCATCCTGCTAAGTATACAAACTAGGAACCATCAATCTTGCTCCCACCAGTGGTTTGTGAGCGGTCTTATTCCTCACAACCTTGGACTTACCAGCTGAGCATGTCTTCTACATGCCTTTTCTATAACAGACAGAAAATTGGAATATCTGTCAATACTCTAAACAAGGTTTCACATTCCTGTGTGTTCTTGTCTCACGCTTACCCTGTCGAGACAGGCCAACAACACTGCTTTCTTGGCTCCAGGCTTCACCTTTGGTCTGCCTTCCTGGCTTTGTAAGCGACATTTTATGACACAGGAAGCAGTTGAACTTTTATACTTAAGTTTTTCTTTTAAGTGAATGAATAGTTAAAATAATTTTACCTAATAAGAAAAAATTTGTCTAAAATAAAATTAGACTTATTCTGGCTTTTGCCACACATATCTCACCTAAACAATGCAAGAGAACCACTATGCTAACATATTTTTACAAGAAAGGCCTTCTTTTGCTGTCATAAGGATGTATTGTTGAGTCAAAGCATTAAAAGACAAGTCAAGACAAGACAAAATACATTCCATGCAAAGAGTGCCCACCAAGAGCCAGATTAGAGGTGCTGATAGACAACTTGAGCAAGGATGGTGCCAACAGAGGCTTGAGCTGAAGTTTATTGGGAGAACTGCTCCAGTCATTTCAATGTATGCTTTTCCTCTAAATAAATACACCTCTTTAAAAAAAAAAGCATTTGAGATAAGGCTAATGCTGAAGACCTCTTTTACAAACACCCTTGCTTCAACACTTTTCCACTGCTGAGAACTGGAAATGTGTATGGTGGTGATTTTACGGGATGAACACTCACACACAATATGTCTGTAATTCCCCCTTCTGCAAACACAGGATGTCCTGGAGATGGCAGCACTAGCGTTTCACAGTACACATGGGTTCTTCTAGTAAAGGCACACTAGGGCAATTCTCAAATTTCACTGTCGTAGTTGGTCTTGTGTTATGGCACCTCCTAGTGGACATATGTACAAGTTGGGTTGGGGGAAGCAAGAGCTAGCATTCCCTAGTGCCGTTTTTGAGAGCTACTTTAAGGTGTGCTTTAAAAAGAGTACCACTATATAGTTACTTCTATAATCATAATTTATGCAAGATCCTATATCTCTTAAACTCACAAAAGCTGATATTAAACATAAACTGTGTCAATCTGGGGACTAAAAGTAGCATCTCACTGCATTTCCTAATGACATTACATATTTCCTAGATATCTTGGTACTCTACTTTATGAATTAGGACTGCTATGAAAGTTAAAATCTTCTACCAAACTGGTTTTATTTTTAAGAAACTGGTTTGAAGAACTATTGTTTTTGGCTTTCTAGAGGGTGGGAGGAAGAGGTAGGAATTAAAACCGGGGTATCATGTTAAATGAACACAATCTCAATGAACTATGGAACTCCAGTCTGCAGACACCCCCTCGGTCAGCCATGTTCTTTAGTAACTTGTCTAGGACTTTATCTAGGAAGACTACGCTAGTCAGTATTCACCCACTCCAACCCCTATTAAAGTAGGTTTGCTCCTTGTCTAACCACTTCTACTTCTGTTCAGGCCAAGGTTGAGTCTATTTTAGTCAGCTCTTTTGTATTTGAATTTAAAAGATTATGAACACTTCTTTGAAGAGCTGTCTGTGTCTTCTTCCAGGGTTTGGTTACATTTCAGTCCATGACAGACTCTCTAGATAGAAATATGTTAGCTACAAACACTATGGGCACTTTTTAAATTTTGGATAAGATACTGCCATTTCTTCACCAAATTAACCAAAGCTTGGGAACTTCCTTCTATCTATAGACATTTAAATTCTACATGATTTTCCTGTCTTCTTATGGCTTGATTTTCCAAATTTAACTCTATGTGTAGTAAAATCTCCTTACAACCATCTCTTCCTTGCCATCTCTTCCTACTATTACTCAGTAATTCAGCTCTAGGATTCAACTTGGACTATATACAACCTTTGTGATGCGCTCTTTGCTAGCTCTGAAACTCCATGGGCTTGAGGTCCTGTAATTTCATAGAGATGTACACTGACATGTGTACTGCTAACAAGTCTTTCTTTTAAACAAGGGAGCAAATCCTTATTTTGCTTAGGTTATTAGTTCGGGTTTTCTGCAATAAGCAAGCAAATCTAAATTCAATGCAAATACCATGACAAGCTTACTGACCTCTAAAATGTTATGTGTTCTGCTCACACACTGTCACTCTACAAAAGAATTACCACAGCAAGCTAATGTACAGCTGAAGTAAGTCTGTCAAGCACAACTCTGTGAATGCAACACTCTGTTCTTGAACATTAATTATATGTACAATTCTAGGCTTCCAGTTCATGGGCACTTTTCATTTTAAATTATAACATGTCTCCTTTCAGCTATGTCTGTAACCAGATTTAATTTTACCATGCATTTTCCTTTAAAAATTTTGAGGTAAGAGTATTGCTATGAATCTTGGGCTGGCCTGGGATTCACTATGTAAATATAATGCTAGCTTTAATCTTGCAGGCATTTGCTGTGTGCAGCCTCCCCAACTGCTAGGGCTAGACAGCTGTGTCCCCATGCCTGCTGTGGTGGCTTAAATGAGAATACCCAATAGGCTCAAATATTTTAATATGTGGTCCTTAGCTGGTGGACTGTTTGGGAAGAATTAAGAGGCGCAGTCTTGTTAGAAGTGTTGTGGCCTTGTTGGAGGAAGTATGTCATTGGGGGGGCAGACTTTGAGTTTTCAAAAGCCAACATCATTCCCAATTTTTCTCCCTGCCTCCAAATTGTTGATAAGATGTAAGCTCTCAGCTGTTGTTTAATTACCACGCCTACCTATTTGCTGCATGAGGGTCATGATTCACCACCTGAAATTGTGAAGTAACCTCCCCATTAAATGCTTTTTTTTTTTAAATTAAATAAGTTCTTGGTCATGGTGTCTCTGCACAGTAACAGAACAGTAACTCAGATACCTGTCTACAATATAGTTTTCAGTGTGAGCATCCTCTGTGACTGTACTTTTACCTGTAAATCCTTTTATTATAGCCCTCTGGCAAAAGCAGACTTGGCTAAATATGTAACTGCCCTTTTTCCCTATGTCTGCATCTAAGCGGCACAGACTGCTGGCAAACTGTCACGCTTGCAAATACAATGATTAATTCCAAATAAACCTGATACACACTTCACCAAAGTGCCAAGTTTTATTTTAAACATACTTTAACCTCTTTAAAACAAACATATCTATAAACATACACAAAATTAGCACACAATAGCTACTATGGAGACACTGACACTATAACATGATAATGTAATGCAACATAATAGTGACAGTTTCATTTTTGTATGCCTTTTCTTATTTTCTCTCACAGTAATGGACAGTGGACATTATGTTAGGTCTAACATTCAAGGAGAACAGTTAGCTACCCAGTAGACCAACTGGGGGAACAAGTGGTTAGTTAACGTAGTTAAAAGCCCAGATAGAGAAGGAGTGAGGTTGATTCCTAGACTTACCTTGTCTTCTCAAACAGCCTCAGGGCAACTATTGGAAAATTAAATCAGCACTTTCTTGCTACCATATGTAGTTTATTTTCATGTGAAAGATCTCAGTCCCTTATTAGTTTACTTGGCTTCTGTTGTTTAAAATACAGAAAACGGTGTATCTATGTCCTCTGAAGCAAAGATAAAATTGTTTATACTTCAATGTAGCCACAACCACTTATTTTTATTCTTCAGGAACACTTAAAATACAGTGCAAAAAATTTTATGGACATGACCTAAACTTTGTCCCCTTCATTTGTACATATATTAATCTGTATTATAAAGGCATTATTCTTGTCTTACTAATGAGATCTCAGATTCTGATTTGACATTTCTGTATTGGTTATATGTTGTGAGATATATGATTACACTGTGAACTCCGAGTTTGCCTCTGTTTGTGTTGATTGAATAAAATCAATATTGGGTCAGGAGGTGGAACCAGCAATTACTTGATAGAAAGCAATCACAGAGAGTCAGAGGGAGTCCGTAACACAGACACACAGACACAGACTCAGACACACAGACACACAGACACACAGACACACACACAGACACACACACACACACACACACACACACAGTAGTATGGAGGGACTCTTGAGTGTAGCGGTCCTTTTGGCTTGGAGATGGAGGTGGTATTCTTTCTGAGACAGCAACATAGATGAAAGATCAGCTAGTTGCTACTCAACCTCTCTAAGCTAGTAGGTTTTCACCCCAGCTTCAGACTCCCAAGTCTTTACTGGTAAATAGAATGCTAGAGATTTAGTTAAAAATTACATTTGGTGGTGGCAGCAGGAGGTGGATGGGAAGGGGATGATGTAGAAGTCTTACTGGGCTGCTGCCTGAGAAGCCAGCTTGCGGGAGCCACAGTTACTGGCTGAAACAACAGTAGATTCAGGTACAACCGCAGTGTTGGTGATAAAACAGCAGTTATGTGACTTACAATTTGAAGTTTGAAAAATGTAATAGAAGATATATCCTCTAATAATAATTAAAATAAGACCTTAAATCTCTTTATGAAAATTAGAAAATATCTTTTGCCATATGGATGGAAAAAAGGATCACTTTCACACAGAGCTGTCTGAGACAAACAATTCACTGTAGAAACAGATATATGATGAAAATTAATATGTAACACAGAAAATTTCTATTAAGATAGAACAAATGTATGTTTAGCTAAAGTTGCCTATAAGAAAATATTTATTTTACATTAAAATTTCTTTTAGGAGTAGGAGGAGGAGTTTTTAATTTTCTGAGATAATATAATTACAGCATTTCTCCACTTCCATGTACACCCCCACCCCAGTTCTTTTTCAAATTCATGGTCTCTCTTTGTTTGTTTTTATGAATAAATATTATTTGATGATGAGTAATGAGGTATGTTTGCAAAAGGATTAAGTACTTTCCAATCCAAGTTTAATTTAATGTGAGGCTTTTAGGAGACAAACATTCACTAATCATGAAGGCATGCATTATTCAAAGTTCCACAGGCTCTGAAAATAAATGTTTTAACAGATCTTGCTTATCCAAGAGAAATGTAAAAATGTCTAACATGTAAACACAAAATTTTACACATGCATATCAGAAAAGAATAAGGTTTTATTATAATAAAAGAACACAGCATTGAAATATTATGATATACATCAATGTTTAAAAATGAAATTTATTTCAAAAGATAGAACTTATAAATAAATGTCTGCTATATGGTCAGTATTATACTTTGTGAAGCAACTTCTAAGTCAAACACTGAATCACACTGCAGTTTTTATATCAGACATGTCTTACTACTTTCCAAAGGAAAACAACAGTAGCAATTTCCTCCCCTGCCAATACACACAGTCTGACCACAAATCAAATCAAAACAAGGAACAAAGAAGAGAGAATAAAAGAATGTCTGCTAAAGGGTATGCATTCATCCTTCATCAAACAAGCTTTTTGGAGTTCCTGTCATGATACAAGTGTTAGCATTCAGGCATTTGTACTGGCCTGTTCTTGGGTTGTGACAGGATATAGCCTCAGCTGCAGCCACAGCAGCAGCCACTAAGAGCATCACCTGTGCACATTCACTATGTTCCCTTTTAAAAGGGCCCTGCCCACCTCCCTTTCCTCCACCCTCCCTGTTCTGGTCTCCATTCTTCCACTTTTCCCACTAAAAAACCCTCCTCTGCTTGAACCCTGTCACATGGTGTCTTTCTCTCTCTCTTGAGTATTGCTTTTCTTAAATTACAACTACTTTAAGAAAAAGTAACTCTTAATTCCTACTAAAAGATGAAATTAAATTGACCTATGAATTAATATATCTAGGTTTTAATATCTACAAAATCAGGCTCTTTTATGCATACTCTCCAAGGACTATTTTATCCATGCTCCCCAAAGAACTAGAAACAAAAATGGTGACAAACAATGCTGGAAAACAAAAGAACAAAACACAAAGGGATTCAATGAACCACTAATACCTTGAATTTTGGCCAGACCTTTCCAAAGTGTCCTATGTCCAAGCAGAAACAACTAACTATGTTGCTGTGAAAATGTGTTGCATAAAGCAATAAGCCAACAGTTCAAGCAGATCAAGCAATTACAAAATTATGGAAACATAAGATGACAGTCAAATACTTCGAAACTAATATGAAAGTATTTATAGAAAAGTGAGTAAAACAAAAAAGAGAAATGTTCATAAGGGGATTCATGTGTAATGCCTAGAAATAATTATGCAAAGTGAAAAATTCACTTGATATATGATTAATAGTACAGCATAAACATTAAAAAAGAAATGGCTAGTGAGCCTCGGAAATAGTAATGGAAACCCACCCAAAATAAAACCTGGGGAAGCAATCTTAAGAAAAACAAACCTCTTAAAAACCTGCCTCTAGAAGTCCAGGAAAATGTAAAGTGTTTAGCTTACATGTGACTAGATTCCCAAATGAAGGAGGCTAACCAGAAAGGTGTCAGAAACAGGGTAAAGGAAAAACAAAAAACCTGTCAAATCCAGTGTACAGCAAGTGAAAGTTAATCTTTCAAAAAGAAAGTCCACGATAAAAGCCTATTTCTTCACAGCAGAGGCTGAGATAATGTCAGCATCAAACTGAGTAAGAAGGGATCCAGCTCTGGAAGAGAAAGACAACTTCAGATTTAAAGCTTAGGCTACAAGGGAAGAGAAATTATGAAAATGATGTTTATGTGGTTAAATGTATGAGAAATTAGTTTCTCACGTTATAAAAAATTTAAAACACAATAGTTAAGTAAAAATGTATTATAGGATATATGACATATGTATCAACACAATACATACCAACTATAAGCAAAGGGCAGGAAAAAACATGAAATACTTTATTTGTGAAGTTTTGTATCATATGACAGCAGATCCTGATGCCTAATGCAAACTTTATAATAACCAATAAATGGAGAAATATTAATCTCACATTGGAAGCATGACAGAATCCTTAACAAACAAAAACCAATTCTTGAGGACACTGGAGCGATGTTAGCAGTTAAGAGCACTCTAGCTGTTCGTGCAGAGCATCTGTATTCTATTTCCAGCACCTATGGAAGATCAACCCTCTGTAATTTCCATGGTAAGTGATTCCACGCCCTCTTCTGGCCTCTGCAGGCATTGCCTGCACATGGTACACAGATGTTTAACATGAAGGTAAACACACACAGACACAGACACACACACACACACACACGCACACGCATACACACATACACCCCTCAATTATCTACTAAAGAGGCAAAAAGGAGACAAAAATCAGAAAAATCAAATACAACACTGATAGCAAGAGTAGACAAAGAGGCTTGTATGGATCTCCCTGGGAAGGGGAAATAGAAGAGATCTCCTGGGTAAACCGGGGGCGGGGAATGGTGATGGGAACATAAGGAATAGGGTTGGGTTGGGCAGGATGGAGGTGGGACAGAAAGGGAGAGTAATGAAAGGGAAGTATTGATTAGGGTGGGCATTTCCAGGGTTAGGGAGAAACCTGGTAACAAAGAAAGTCCCAGGAATCCACAAGGATGAGCCCAGCTAAGACCTCTAGCAATAGTAGAGAGGGTGCCTGGACTGACCATCTCCTGTAATCAGATTGGTGATTACCCCAATTGTTATCAGAGAGCATTCATTAACTGAAGGAAACCCATGCAGAGATCCACAGCCAAGCACTGAGCCAAGCTTCGGGGATCCTATTGAAGAGAGGGAGGAAGGACTGTACAAGTCAGGTGGTCAAGGTCGTCATAAGGGAACTCATAGAAACAACTAACCTGGGCGCATGGGAGTTCACAGATTCTGGACTGACAGCTAGGGAGCCTGCATGGGACGAACCTAGGCCCTCTATGTATGTGTGACAGTTATGTAGCTAGGTCTATCTGTGGGACTCCTAGGAGTGGAATCAGGGCTTTTCCCTAATGCTTGAGCTGGCTTTTGGAACCTATTCACTATACTGGGTTGCCTCATCCAGCCTTAATATAAAGAGAGGCGCTTAGTCTTACCTCAACTTGACATGCCAGGCTTTGCTGACATCCATGGGAGGCCTGCCCCTTTCAGAAACAAAGGAGTTGTGGATGGGGGCTGGGAGAGGACAGAGGAGAGGCAGGGGAAGGGAACAGGAGGAGAGAATGGAGGGGAAACTGCAGTTGGGATGGAAAATATAGGAAAAATGTAATTAATTAAAAAAAGAGTAGGCTTAAATTCAAGTACATTAATAATTATGTTAAACAAATGATTTACCCCAATTAAAAGGCCAAGGTTGTCCTTTTAAAAAAAAAAGACTCAAGAATATACTGTCTTCAAGACTCCAGTGAACTGGAGTAATAATAACTTAAAAATAATATTAGCTGAATATTTACCAAGAGTCATTTATCTGTATAATCACTTAAGAGTGGCAAAATCAAATTAATTTACCACAAAAATATTGTGAAACTGATGTCGCTTTGTCCCAAGGTTACTAATAAAGTGCATATTTCCTGTCATCTGAGTCTCAAAGGTACTAAAACCACACATCAGAGAAAAGACAGACTCTTAAACAAATAGTGCTGAGAGAACTGGAGAGTCACATGTAAAAGTGTCAATTGGGATCTTTACGTCACTCACAAATCAACTCAAAATGGATCCACGTTCCTAATTAAAGACTTGAAATCATACGGGAAACACTTCACATTAGAGACATAGGCAAAGACTTTTGGAATAGGTTTCAAAACAGCTTAGGGAATAATATCAAGAATTGACAAATGTAATTACATAGAATTACAGAGATTCTGCCCAGCAAAGCAAACAATTACCAAGAAGCAGACAATCTGCAGATCATGAGAAAATCTTTGCCATCTATATATTCAGGGAATTAGTATTTAGGATATACAGATCATTAAAATATAAAACAAAGGAATAATCCAAGAAATAAATGAACAAATGTGTATCATTTAAAATAAGCCAAAGAGTCAATAAATACATGAAAAAAATGTCAACAACCTTAGCCATTACGGAAATGTAAACCCAAACTACAATGAGATTTCATGTTATCTCAATCAGAATGGCTGAAACCAAACCAAACCAAACCAAACCAATGCTGGTATGTGTGAGAGGCATGTCCATACGTGGGAAAGAGTATAACCACCATAAAAATCAGGATGGAGCTTCCTCAAAAACCAGAGCTACCATGTAATCTACTTACACACTTCTCAAGCATGCACTCAAGGAACAAGGCCGGCTTACTATAGATACCTGTACATCCATGTGTACTGAGACACCATTTACAGTAGGCAAGTTACATGACCAACATGCTAGTGAAGCAAGCCAACTCAGAAAGCAAATATCACATTTTCTCTCATCTGTGGAAGCCAGGGTGAAAATTGGAAAGATGACATTAAAGTAAAAGGAGACGACTGTGAAAAAGAAAGGAGATGAGGGAGAGGAGGTAAGAAAGGTAATGGATAAGAACTATCAAGTATGTTATGCATGCAAATGTCACAACGAAGTCCACTACTTATACAACATTAAAAATAAACTAAATTTCACAAAGTGAAGCATATTCGCCCAAGATCATGCAACTAAGTAACAGGTTAGGCTCTCACTTAGGTATAGTAGACCTCAAGTTGCCTAACCTTGTATCGCTCAAGCTCTCATCACACTTAGGTACACAGCATTGTATATGTGTTACGCATAAGTAAACACAAATTATATACCAGAGTATATAATTCTTCATACTTGTTTTTTACAGTATGTTGTGGACATTTTCTGTAATAAATGTAATTATCATTTCCACAGTGACATAACATTTTATTAATTAGAGGATTTGAACTTATCCATGTTAGCTTTACAATTTCAGCATAACATAAAAAAATCACGGCTAAAAATAGATTTATGTTGGACATTTTATACTACCCTATACTCCTTTCTGCCCACTTTCTTTGATTGAACTGCCATGTTAAAAAGCGTAGTCTTTACTCTCCTCTCATAGTGACTATTTTCTCATAGTGACTATTTCAGTATAAGTAAGACCCTAGCCTGGTAAGAGCCCTTGATATAATCATGGGTCATCATGATGATTGGCATAGTCATGTCATGCATTCCCCTCAGAAGAACTGAATCCTAAGAAGGTCAGGTGGCGAGTTACCTAAGATAGGTGTGAATTTGCACATAACGTTACACTTTACTCCCTTCAGGCAAATGCTACCCTGTAATGAGTGTCAGTGGGAAGTCAAGTGATTCTTTATGCTTTTGTATGTTTTTCGAGTTGTCTAAAATGAACATGCATGATTTTGACTAATGTTTCTTAAAGGTGACAAATCAATACTATATTGCTTCTAGAGGGAGCTGGAAAAGTGTATGTGTGTGTGGGGAGGGGGGTGCATGTGTGAGTCTATGTGCACATGAATGCCAGAAGACAGAGTTGGGTGTCTTCCTCACTGTCCACCACACGCTTTTTAGAGCCAGGCTCTTTAACTGAGCCTGGAACTTGCTGATGATATAGACTGACATTTCTCCCCAGATTATATCATTATCTTTTTACTAATTAGTTATCACTGACAACTTTTTAATTCAACATTCCTCCTCTTCATCTGTTATTCAGCAACAGAGGACCACAATGGCTGCAAATCAAACATCCCTAAAGAATGTTATAATGGCAAGAGTTGCATAAGCTTTTGTTATTTATCAATTTCTGTGACAATTGTGTGGCCATCGTTCTCCTCGGAGGACCATTGTTACCTTAAAATTCAGTCAACTCAGTAAATGCTCTTTTTTGGACACCGATTCTTTACTATGAAACTATCTCTGGTGGTCCAGCACTACTAGGCTCAGTAAAGAGTAAAGAAAAGCAAGTCTCCCAAAGTTCACAATCAGAAGAGAAGACAGGCAAATGAGCAGGCAGCCAGAGGAAAGTCAGAGAAAACACGGGGACTAAGAAGATGCACCTACAACTAGGGGCCAAGGGAAGGGCTACCAGGAACAACTGTGGCATTCACGCTGGGACCTTAGGGATCAGAATGGAGTGTGTAGTGGGAGAAGAAGAGTCATGGGGCAGAGCAGAGGCTGTGAGGCATAGAGACAAGAAAAGTCAGTCAAGCGCACTCAGTTTCAACAGAACTACAAAGCATGACTCAAAATCCAGTCAGCAGGCACCACACCACTGAAGACACTGCTACTTTCTCTGACTAACATTTGAACTTCCTCACTGCCTATGCCTTCTAATTATGTTTGGCTTTTGTTTTCAATGACTTTATTTGTTATAATATGAAATACTCCAACTTACACAAAGGGGAAGAAACAAAAACTTATACAAAAGGAAAAATACCACTCACATACAAACATTCCATTGCTTATGAATATATATAACTTTTTTTTTCTGAGACAGGGTTTCTCTGTGTAGCGCTACTCTCCTGGAACTTGCTCTGTAGACCATGTTGGCCTTGAACTAACAGAAACCCACCCACTTTGTAATTCTTGAAAATTATATAATTTTCTACCAGCGAAGACACCGTTTTCATAGTATTTGTTTGTACATTTATGATACATTTACACACACACACACGCACAATTTGTGCTTTGAAATTTTACACCTCTATTTATAGCAAAATTTGTATAGTATTTGTGCCCCACACATGCTAGGCAAGTGCTCTAACATGAGATATTTCTCTACGCTATTTCTTTTCTGAGACAGGTTCTCATGTAGCTCAGGTTGGGTTTGAACTCTTGATCCTCTTGCCTCTATTACCAGAGTACTAGGATTATAGATATATGCCATGATGCTCAGCAAACTTGAGAATGCGAAGATCTTCCTGCATTTGACATTACCTACAGGACCAGATCTAGCAGTGTCCAAAATATTTCAGTGTGTGTTGTTTGTAGGGACTCATGCATTTTCTGGTTTTATTAAAGAACATACTTCATGGAATTCTGCTTAAAGGTCTTACAATATTACAACATTTGTTTTTTTATTTCATAAACACAAGTTTCCCCAATCACTGCTTGTCTTAGTTATGATCACCATAGCTGTGATGAAACACCATGAGCAAAAGCAACTTGGTGGCAGGTTCATTTCCCTCACAGTTCATCACCAAAAGCAGTTAGGACAGGAATGCCAACACGAAGGGTGCAGAGGCCAGTTAGAGGAGCTGCTTACTTGCTTGCTCCTATGGCTTGTTCAGCTTACCTTTTTATAGAACCTAGGACCACAATGGGCTGGGTCCTCCCTTATCAATCACTAATCAAGAAAATGTCCTGCAGCCTTTCCTACAGCCAAAGCTTCATTTTCTCAATTGAGATCCCTCCTCTTAGAGGACTCTAGCTTGTGTCAAGGTAATATAAAAACTAGGTGGGACACTAAGCTGAATGTTAGTAATTAGCACTCTGTCTTTCATTAGTTTGCATTTTCTTGTTTGTTTATTCACAGGAATCTTATGTCTGTAAGGATTGGGGCTGGGGATATGGCTCAATGGTAAGGCTGTTGTGCAAGCATAAGGTCCTATGTTCAGATTCCCTGCACCTGCCATCATTCATACTTCTTGTAAGTGGGAATTAAAACGATAGAGGAATTGTAGTTTTAGTCTTTTTAATCTCAGAGAAATGAACATTTATGATGTCATTAAAAAAAACCCTCCATGAGCATGCTAGCTTTATTCATAGCACTAATAGCTGGGAATGACCTGAATGTCCTTCAACAGCTAAATTGTCAACCTGTAGCATACACATAAAAGACCATGAACGAGCATGAATGTCCTTCAAGAGCTAAATTGTCAATCTGTAGTATACACATAAAAGACCACGAATGAATATGTAAAAGGGAAACATTAGATGAATCTTCAGGGAATTATGCAAACTTAAAAAAAAAAGGTCACTGCCCCCAAAATACGGATAATGTATGATACCACTTCTGTAGCATTTTTATATGCATGTACAGTGTTGTGGATCAAACACAGGCCCAGTGCATGCTAGGAAAAGCTAAGACAGCTCCACTGCTGGCTGTTTAGCATTTTAGAGAAGGGAGAACAGATGAGTGGCTGCTAGGAGACAGCAAAGGTGGTGCGGAGAATAAGGCAGGTGTGGTAAAATGCACCATGATGGATGCAAGGAACATAAAAACCATTTTGTGTAACGAACGTAGAAGCCATTTTATGTGATTTGAAATAATATGATGGCTGAGTTTGCCATCAGACAGCTCTGATAAGAGCTATGCCTCAAAGCAAGCTCCTGGCAGGCCACCTCCTTCAGCAGCCTAGCACAGGACAGGCCTTGATAGTTTAATGCGCTAACTCCAACGTGGTGCTGATGTGCTAGTGAACCAGCCCTAAGCTGAGAGCCCTGAGAGCGACAGCTACGACCAATGAAATTACACAAAACTTGCCACTTTGGGAATGGTCTCTAGGATCACACTGCTCCTGAGACACGGCTGCTCGGGCTCCTGTGTTGATATCTATTGCCAAGTGGACTTGAGACTCTGTGCATGGCCTTAGCCTCAGTGACCACTGAATTCCAGCACTGTTGCTGGACCCACTTGTCAACACTAGCAGTTGGCCTCTGCTGTCAAGGACCTCCAGGACCTCCGTCAGCGCCATTCTCCCAGCCTGCCACAGCCAAGGACTTCGTGGTGGATGTGTGTGGAGCCTGCAAGCTTCTGAGGAGTCCTTGCAGAAGAACATTCCCCACTGGAACCCTGCAGTAGCATTTCTCCCACGACAACTGTTCACCACTTGTGGAGATGTCTATTTAATTTTTATATCGAATGATAATATAAGGAATGTTTATGTGAACAAATCTAGCATATTCCAAAGACAAATCTTGGCTGGACATCCTATTACCAAGTGCCTTAAAGCCCACAGGCCATCCATGCATTCTGGAATGGATTCTTAGGCTGTTGTGTCTTGACGGCCACGGTAAGCGTAGGAATGTGCACTGACAAAAGTGTTTAGAACTGAGTGTGCATATGCATAAACAAACACATGCAAGACTTGGAAATCTGAGAAAACACTGGTAGACTGTACCGATTTCAATATTCTGGCTTTGACAATGTATGGCATTTGGGGGGACAACAGGCTTTTTCTGTATTATTTCTTATACTTTTGCATAGGCCAAGAGCAATCATAAAAGAAAAAAGCTTAATTAAAAAATGAAATCGCTGGCCATGGTGTCACACACCTGCAATCTCAACAATCGGGGGGGGGGGGGGAGACAAGTGGATCTTGTTGAACTGGAGGGAAACCAGGGCCACAAAGACTGTCTGAAAGACACAACACAACACACTGCAACAGAACAAGATGAACTTGTGATTAGTGCCTCAAATGGACAGATTTTCCATTGTGGAGAATTCACTGTGTTCGCTGAGATTATGTTAAATAGCTTAAGCAAGGAAACATCATAGTATTGCTAAACAGGGACAAAAAATAATCTAGTATATTGTTTCAGTATTCACTTTTGATACAGAAAGAAAACAAGACAACAGACAACCTAGAAATGTAATAATAATATTAAGGTAACTTAAAAAATATAAAACATAGGAAAATTCATATTGGGCCAAGGATTCACTCATTTTTGGAAATCACATAATTACTCAGGAATAAATATAACACATAATTTAGTTTGGATTGCATATTCTAAGGAACTCTTAACTACAATGATATCTGTCGTAGGGATTGGATCCAAGTAAAGACAGAGTTTCCTTTAATAAATACTTTATAAACAGAGACCACAGATACTTTTTCTGTGCATATATCTGCTTCCCTGTGCAGGCATGTATAGCCAGGGATCAAAGTCAGGTGTTTTCCTCTGTTGCTTTCCACCTTGTTTCCTGACACGGAGTCTCATTGAACCTGGCCTACACCCCCAGTGGCTAGGCTGGCTGGAAGTAAGCTACTGGCATCCACCTGTCTGACCTCCCCAGACTCACGTTATCCTGCCTTCTTTTATACATGTGCTGGAGAGCTGAACTCAGTTCTTATGTTTGCATAGCAAACATTTCACCTACTGAGCAATCTCTCCAGCACCCATTTCTCTAACCTGGAAGATCAATTTATATATTTCAATAGCTTGAAGCACGAAACAATGTTCCTCACTGTGAAATTTTCTATTGGTGCCATCATGTTGGCATTAAAAGTCTTTTGGATTTTAGAGCATACAGAATGTGTGTGAGGGCAATAAAAATCTAATTTTAAAGATTTAAAAATAAACTCAGTAATAAGAAACTATCACAAATGGCCAGGCAGATTTGAAAACAAATACTCAGAAATAAAAAATAAAAGTTGAAGTCAACATAATAGATGTGCTAAGCAACAGAGTACGTGGAGGTTAAGACAGGCTTCACGACTTACAACGGAACACAGATGAGATGCAGAATTGAGAGAGGGAAGTTAAAGGGAAAAGGATAACATGTACGCAATAAAAACTTCACAACTATAACAAACAATAAGAATGTAATAATTTTCCATAATTGATAAAAGATCCATTTACAGTCTTAAGAAACCAAATCCCAAGGGAGTACACAGAAGAAATCAAGGCTTAGAATGTATCCTAGAAACTGATAGACAATTTATATTAAGCATTTTGGAAATAGAACTTCCTGAAGAAAAACTAGACCATGAATTGGAGAAAAATACCTGCAACACATGCAACAAAGGATCAGTATATATTATTAGGAAGAGACAGGTCAATAGAAGCATGGGCAAAACAACAAAAAGGCAGTTCAAAAGGAAGCCACATGTTTAATTAGCATATGAATAGACCCTGAACCTCATTAAAACTCAGAGAATTGCAAATATCATTTCAAAGAGACAGCATCCACAGCCACCAAATTAGCAAAAATTAAAAACTTGAGTAGCACCAAATGTGAATACATTAGTATGTTCCTATCAGTCCTTAAACTCTGCATGGATACCATGCACTATCTTGTACATGGGTCTCATAATAAAAACTGCATTACAACCAAATGAGTTTTGCCATGAAAATGACCATTCAGGACTCTAGGGAGAGGGATTCCATTGAAGTAGAAACAGGCATGAAAACCAGATGGCACAGGCTAAAAGGTCCCTACCAGGAAAGGGTGAGGACAAGAGTGGACTCCCACTTCAAGTTTGCCTAAAAGGTGGAGTGATACTTTACAAAGATGAAGTACAGCCATCTTCTGGCTCAATTTTAGGGGACTGTCACGGGAAACACTTCTCTTAGGGTTTTTAATTTTTATTTCTTATGTTTAAACAAAGGAAGCAGGGAGCAAGGTTAGAAACAGAGGGCAAGAATGAACAATTGACACAGGAATGTCCTGGGTAGTCACAAAAGTGCACAGTAATAGGTGTGAGAATGGGGCCCAGCTTGGAGGGGGAACAAAGGACCCTGTTTCAGTTCAGAGTTCTTTGTTCATGTACCAGTTCCTCTCTGGCTCTATGCTCAGCATCCCAGCTCTTCTGGACTGGTCCCCTGGACCGTCACACTTTCATTCTGTCTATAGGTATATTCTTCCCCAAATACTGGTTTCAACTGTCAGTGAAGAATCCTCTGAACAAAGGAAAATGAAATCCCCTCTCCACTATTGCGGTATTCTGGTCCTTCTATTCCCATTCCCGACTTGCTTTATATAATCCATGAGCCCTGATGAAGCAACCAGCTCCCATCAGTTCTATGAATTTTTTTTCTTCTTTTACAGTTCCTAGGAATGCCTGGGACCGGGTAAAAAGGCTCAATAATCACATCCTGAATGGTTAGCAGGACTTGGTTGAGGAAGTTAAGAGAGCATGCACGGTGAAAACAATACTCAAGGCATTTACAAAGATGAAGTACAGTCATCTTATGGCTTGCAGAAGATGTGACAATTCAGATCTGAACTCATGAGGAGTTTGGCAACTATGGGAGGCGGGGAGGGAGGACAACGACATCCGAGAAGGGAAGGGATGACCTGGTCCGGGTTGTTGCTAACAACGTCCACAATACAGGACACACCGTATTCTGCAAGTTCTTCAGAGGCTCGGGGCAGTACAATCATTTCTTGCAACAAAAATAATATGACTATGAAATCCAAAATATAGTTTACCTAAAACCACCACCCCTACCCACTTTCCCAACTCTAAAAGCCTGCACAAACTTAGACCTGTTTTCCCTGGGAACACTGGTTAAACTTTCCAACTTTCAGGATGCCAGAAAGACGTCTGAAAATTCTTACTGGCTGGGGAAGAGGCTTATGGGAAGCAAAAGTCAAGAACAGTCAGATTCAAGGTTTTTTTTTTTTTTTTTTTTTTCCTTTAGTAGCAGACACACTCCACCGGACCGTTTCCAGAAGCCGGAAGCGGTCATAAGCACCCTGCACTCTTGGTTGTGTTTCCCCTGCGTCTACCTTCCCATGCCCGGGACGCCCACTTGCGCGGCGCCCCGTCCGTCGTCTACCCAGGCGGCTTGCGTGTGCACACACAGCCCCCGGGAGGACGTGCAGACGACTCGGGGGCGGGTGGCAGCCAGTGCCCAGGCTCTGAGGCAGGAGAGGCAGGGGACACTAAGGTTTCCCAGCGCGGGCCAGAGGTCAGGGCTCAGGTCTAAAGCCAGGGGGCGGGGCGGGGCGGGCCTCGAGAGCGGAGGGCGGCGACTCGGAGGGACTCACAGTAGTAGGCCACCACGGGGTCCCGCTTGTCGTGCTCCTGGGCCGTTCTCAAGTGATGCTGTATGCTCTTAAACTGCGCGGGCAGCGGCGGCAGCGGGGCCAGCGCGGCCATCTCCACTCCCCGAAGCGCCACTTCCTACTCGCCGGCCACAAACACTTCCGCTTCCGCCTTCGAGCGGGGCAGATCCCACCCACTCTCGGGTTGCCCAGCGGCTCGTCGGCGGGTCGGTGACGGATGCCCGGAGGAGACAAACTTAGCTGCCTGGCTTAAAGCGTTTACAACGCGGTGACAGTGAGTCTTCCGTGTTGCCCACGGCACCAGCGCCCTCTGCTGGTACGAGAAAGAAGCGTTTTTATTTAACTTTTTGTGTTTTTTTCTTTTTTTGGGTATGGAACAGAAAGAGAAAAAAGAGAAAATAAGAAAGTAAAGTTCATTGATTGGGAGAAAGGAAAAGGCGTCATATAACTTCCAGTTTCCTAACCTTAAGTTTGTATATATTAACTACCCCATCTCTCTCCGTGTGTGTGTGTGTGTGTGTGTGTGTGTGTGTGTGTGTGTGTGCGCGCGCGCGCGCACGCGCGTTGGAGTGGGGTGTCTCATTAATTTTAATAGAATAAAAATGATCACAAAATGAAATTTATAAACATTCACAGAAAGTACCCACTGCAGCTTTTCTAGAAATGATAGGGAGATGCTGGAAAGACAGATGTGAAGGAAGCTGGACCTGGAAACAGCCACTCCTTTTGGTTTAGAGGCTTTAAATTCCTGCATGAGAAGTTCTATGTCTAAATCTTCATCATGAAATCTGCATGGTCGTATATTGGACTAAATAGGCATCCCTTTCCAAACTTGAAAGCTGAACACGTGGAAATTAATGAAAATTGAATACTTTCTCTGATCTAGGTAGTGTATACTTCTGTGACATAATCCTGTGTAAGTTTATTAATCACAGAAGATGTTGAACACTTAGGAAGTGTACTCTGTTTCAGTCCTTGTCAAAACAGAGTCCTGGAGATTTATTCAACACTTGCAATTCAGGTCATTTTACAGCGTGCGTCACATTTTCTCTCTACCAGCGATGATGATGATGGTAATGATGATGATGATGATGATGATGATGATGATTTTGTGCCTCCTCTCCATTCCATAGTAGCATCTTAAGAAATTACATTTCATTTTCCCCCTTCAGTAACCGCTTCCGCGCCCCTGCCCAGGTCTTAACTTTGAGGGTGTATCTTAGAACTGTTTTTACTGAAATCCCAGTACTACCCAGAAATAAAATCTAAAGCTATGACATTTCCTACACTTAAAGTTTTCTGATCATTCTCCTCCCAATGTCCTTGTAGTGCATCTCTCTAGATATTTTGTCTGTGTGTTTCCTAGAGTTTGTGCTTTACTTATTTTTATGTAATTTAATGAATTTAAAGTTAGTATATAAAGTAATGGGTCTTAGGGTTTGCTATGACATTTTCATATATATATATGTGTGTGTGTGTGTGTGTGTGGTGTGAATCATGTATAAAGTACATAATGATATGTAAGTATGTAATAAAGCAATGTTTGACTTGTCAAAAATCTTTTTTATATCTATTGAGATGACCTTGTGATTTCTGACCCTAAGTATATTTATATGGCATATAACTTTTATTGGTTTTATATGGAATATGTTGAACCAACCTTCTTACTTGGGATAAAATTTTCTTGGCTGTGGTTTATGATCTTCTTAATGTGTTCTCAAGTTGTGTTAAAAAGTATTTTACTAGAGTTTTTGTATCTGTGTTCATTGCCAGTATTGGTATTTAGTGTTCCTTTGCCTTACCTGGTACCAGGTAACACTGCTGTCACGGAATGAGTTTGGTAGTGTTGTTTCCCTTTATAAACATAGAATAATCTGAGAAGTATTGCTGTCAGCTCTTCTATAATAGTTCATTAGAATTCAATACTGCCTGTTAGGTCTTTTATTTATTAATTTATTTGTTTGTTTGTTTATTTATTTATTTTCTTCCCCTATTAGGAATGGGGTTCTGTTTGTTTTTGGCTTACTGTATTTAAATAATCAAATTTTCCCTCTTATGAAATTCATTCTGCAGTATGTTTTGTATTTCCACATGAAATTTAGATGCCACTTGTAGGTATTTACAAAGCTTTGCTGAGATTATATTGAATTTATAGATCTATGTAAGTGATTAAGGCTACCAACACAGTGATGGCCAGGAGAGGCTTTATTTTTATAATTTAATTTCTTCCAGTAATGTCACATTATTTTTATTGTACCTGTCTAGCAAATATTGTGTGATTTTTTTATGTGTTTCCTGAGTTTTAGCCTATTGTAAATGGGAATATGTTTATATACTTCAGTATTTTATTGCTCTACAGATGTACTTTTTTGAGGGGGGATGCATTTCATTTTTCTTTATTGTTTTTTATGTTTTAGAATTTTTATGTACTGTTGCATGAGAGGAGATGATATTACTTCTTTTACAATCTGCATATCTGTTATTTGGTTTTAGTGAATTTACTGAAGAGATCTTTTGGCACATGTACATTTTTTGTTATTTGGCTCTTAATGAATTACAGTTCAAATTAAGCCAAAACAGCAAAAGTGGAAATGCTTCTCTTGGTTCAGATCATGGGGAAAACTGTTCATTAGTTTCAATATTATTGGGTGTTTCCCAAGATTCCTTTATATGCTTTATTTTTCATCAAATTTAGATTATTCTCTTATCAAGTACAATGTTTTGGTTTTGTTTATTTCATCAGAAATGACTATTAAATTTAAAAATTAAATACTTTTATTTTAATATGTTAAGATGGCTATATTATTTATTCTTATAATACAGTTCAATTATATCAATTGTCTTTTAAGTGTTTATAAAAAACCTGTCCTTTCCAGGATAAACCCAACCTGGACATGTTCTTTCTGTGTGTACATAGCTGGATTACATTTGCTAATATAATTTTTTCTAAGAACTTTCAATAACAAAATTATGCTATGTTACTCTCTTTAAACAAAATGGGAAATATTTTCTACTTTTTCTGACATGGTCTTGCTCAGGAAGCTGGGAGCTTCTTTTTATCTTTGTAAAGAGATTTTGTAATGTTTTCTCTTCCTTAACCATTTGGTGAACTTGAACAGAGAGGCCACCTGGATCTGGAGTTTTCTTTATGAAAAGGATTTTAACTTTAATTTATTTAGCAGATTCAAGAATATTTATGTTTTCTGTGAATTTTGTCAGTTTCTCTTGTCATAGTAGTATGGGTTTCAAAGAATTTCTTCATTCCATCAAACTTATTGTTACATTGTTCAAGTATCCTTGTGATCATGCGAATGTCCTATCACTTTTCATTTATTATAATGGTGATTTCTTTTTTATTCATTATCTAAAAACTTACTAGTTTTGCTAAGCTGTGAAATAATAACCATTTTTATGCATTTCGTTTAACTTTCATTTTCATATTTCTGTTTCATGTTATTTTTATTGCTATCCTATTTAATGATTTTTAGCTGTTGTTTTGCTAATTTCTTGAAGTGTGAAGATAAATAAATTTATAAATTTAATGAGACAATGTAGAACTTCTATAGGCAGCCACACAATTTTTTAATTCTTTTAACAAATTTCAATAAGTTGTTTTCATTATCATTTGATTTATAGTACTTTTTAATTTTGATGCGGTTCTTCCTGAGTCCCTGGATTAATATAAATGTATCAGTGACTTTTCAAATATTTAGATATTTGCTCAACATCTTATTTTTCAAATTTATTTACAATTTACTTCCATTATGAAAAGTCACTACTTTCTGAATATCACTGAATCACCCAACAGTGTGTGTTTCCTTTAGGTACTGGGTTTTGTTTTGTTTTAAAAATTTGACCTATTAGTGTAGTACATATTAAATAAGAGGTCCTCAGGAGCTATTCATGAGTGAAACTACGTTGGATTTTCTTCTATGCTTTCATATGAAGCAACATCAATGATTTAAAATCCTAATATGTAATTTGTAACATCAAATATAGTCTTAAGAATGCTTAATAAACTTCCACAATTTCAGTATTTGACTGAGTGTGCATGGTTCCCTACTAAAATATCGACATGAAACAGTTGGCTATAACTATTCTTAAATGACATAAGTGAGGGTGATCGTTGAAAATACAGACAAAAAGAAAGAAGTGCACTGATTTTCTATAAAATTACCTGTGCGATAATTTCAAAAATATTGATGAATTATAGCTTAATGTAAACAAAATTTTCCATTCAGATAGTTTTAAATACAGAATTAATGTAAAGGCAGGGTATGTATAGGCACAACAAAAAACAAGGAAGCCATGCACAGTGTTATTCATAGCAATTCTAATTTATTTCTTAACTATCTCCATGACCATTTAATATTGAAGTTTCGGGAAAACAATATGGGTTTAATATTAAAGATGCAATTGCTCATTTTCTCTGAATTAGGGATAAAACTACGTAATGACTTTTAATTAATTTTATTTTGTGTTTAAAGTTATATTTGACACAAACGTAAAGGTAATCACGTCCTCAAAGTTAAAGTTACATGGTTCAAAGATAGGGAAGACCTGGATTGTGGTTCGGTTGTGTGACTTGCTGCACATAACATAACGTCTCCGGACATCAACGTTCCAGTCTTTAACTGAGGTAAGACGTTTCTCTGGTCACAAAATAATGTGATCACCTAAAATGTTGCATATGAGAGAAGCCTACACAATTCCTATTTTAAAAATGAATTATCATTAGATGTATGTGTACATTATCATAGAATAAGTGATAAAATAAAAATAGGAGATATTTGCTCAAAAACACCTAGTTTACAACTTGGTATCTTAGTCTCTAATACACATAAATTACAGACACAGCAAAATTTAAACAGCATATGGGATTGAGGTACTCGATGAGAAAACTGAACATAAATGATTGATAGGAACTATAGTGTGACAATAAGCAATCCACCCTGTCATTGTTTAAAGAGGAAACATGATCTTCTGAATATGATCTCAAAAATCTCAGCAACACATAATACCATGGTGATTACAGTAAAGGTATACATTGCGATGAGAAAAATAGTTTTCTCAAAGTGTTCCGGAACCATGCATTTTAGAACATTTATTTTTTTACCAAGGGATTCAGCATCACACAAGTATACAGGGTTCACCTGGAAGCCGAAGAGGTGAATCTGTAGCCAAAACGCTGCCACCTCCAGGCTGATTCTTAGCAAGACAGAGAGGATGTAAATCACAGTGTACATGGGCTTTTGAAGGATGCATTCTTGATTGATGCTTTTACATGCCGCATAGAGGTGGAAGATAGCTCCAGGAAGCAGGACAATCACCAGTTGCAATGCCCAGAACACCTGAGTGTATCAGAACTATTTTAGTCAAATCAGATAAGCAACAGGTCATGGATGTAGCAAGGGCCAACTTAAAAATTCTGTTTTCACAATTGCCTGATGCAAATGAAAATATGGTGAACAAACATAGTAGCGCTGATACATATCATTTATTTTCTAAGATTTTATAACTTTAAACATATGACAGTTGGAAAACATCATATTTTACTATTACTACTATCCGCTAATTATGATGAATTATTTGATGGTAATAGCGGCTTCATGTCTTTATGCTAAATACAGTCAGAGATAGTAGAATACTAGATTTGAATTTTTTGAGGACCTCAAGTTACATTTTCTCAAATATTCAGTCAATTAAGAGGAATACAGTTCTCAAAATTATAGGAGGAAAAAAAAAACTACATGTGCTGAGGAGTCAATGTTTGCATGCATACCCGAAAACTTACTTGGGGAGTTATTGGCCTGAACTGGTTGTAACAGAATAGATTTATCTCCCTTTTGTCTGGGTCACAGCTGAAATGCAAAGCCTCATTGCCATAAACTGCAAAGCCCAGCACTCCAAGGAAGAACATCCTCACGGAACCGAAGAAGAGGGTGTGGAACTGACCGATCACTGTCGGAGGTTTCACCTGTTGGTTTGGGAGGGAGGGGGAATTGGGTTGGAAAGGAACATTTAAAAAGGATAATTGGAAGGATATTTTTATGTTCACATTTAAAAAAGATTTTAAAAATGTTGAGATCTGAGACGTTTTGAAACAAGACAGATGTTTGAGATGATCATAGTCACTTAAAGCCTGAATGAGTGTTGTGCCTCGTTACTCTTCAGTTATAGAGGGCAGGAGTCAATCGGGCTCTATTGCCGATCAAATGGGTGAGTTTTGAAACACTTTAACCAGCTTTGAATTCAATGTAATCTCTTTGAAATGAAACCATAATATCTTAGAATGTCTGGCTGCCTCTTTTGGAAGATTGGATGACAAATACAGCATTAAACTTAGGACTAATACTATCAAAATGACAGAACGTTATTTGCTTAGTGTTGGCAAGATTTTTTTCATACTTAATATTAAGAGTGCAAGCTACTTCAAAGAATCAATCGATGAAAGTGCTTCAATAATTAATCTACCTAGAATTTTAAGTTCAGACTATTTTACAGAACATGGTTGTTAGATATGTTACTTTTATTTGTAAATGCACATTGAATGTGCTCATCAACACACATGCCAATGGGGTTAAATATACACAGACAAAAATTCACGCAATCGAGTTTCTTGTTCGCTACTTACACATCCTTCGTAGAAGTTCTTGATGTAGTTTAGAGACATCTTTCAGGAGATGTTATCTTGGCATTCCTGTGGACTATTGTTAAAATATGTTGTCAGTTTGCTTCTACCAGCATCAAACTCTTACATTCTCTCTTGACTTGTACAGCAGAAACCACCTATCTCTGCAAATTTCTCTCCCCTCCTCCTTTTCCTTTCTTTTTTCCTCATAGACCTCTGGGGCCCTAGTCAACTTTCCTATCTCCATCTCAAAACAAAACAAAAAACAAAGAAACAAAAGCGGAGGGCATGTGGTCAATCTAATAATCCCTTGGCTTGCAAGATCAGCAAAGCCAGCCAGTCAGCCAGGAGTGCCAGCAAAGCAGGCCAGCAGACAGATGCCCTGAGCACCCAGGGCCCTGCAATCTCTTGAGAATTGCTTAGATGTGAATTGGCACACTGTGTAATCTACAGTGTTATTTGGCATGTCCTAAAGTACACGGAAACATTGCTGATATTTTCTGATTCCCTTCCACAACATATATTGCTAATTTCTAAGACGTCTAAGAAGTTGCAAACACGGGAGTTTGATGATTATTACAACACTGAATATTATTAGTGTGTTGTGATATGTATCTTTTTGCTGAATACTTGCAACAGATGTGGAAAAAAGATGCAAATATGTGCCCTGAGGATATATTTGTGGAACGATAATCAAGATAAGACTAGTGTCTATCATGAATCATAACAATCTTTTCAGTTTGTCCTTTAGGAGATACATTATCTGCTGGAAATTGTTATGAGTACTGAGGTCCAAGGGACCTAGAAAGATAAATAACTACTTCAACTTAAACCAATTGGCGTATTTTCTATAGACCAATAATAGCACATAACCAATTATGGATCATATCTAATTCTTTTATTCACTGTTCTTTCTCTTGTGATATCCTGAAGACTAACCCCGGACTGTTTCTCTTTTCCCAACGTGAAGACGTGACAGTGTTATATATAGTTGTAACCAATGGGCAAATGCAGGGATATTCTTGAGTGCTGTTTTAATAGGAACAGTCAAAATGAGCAAATTAATGATTTCTTAAATAATAAAAAATTATTTCATATTCTCATCTCTTTAGAATCAGACTATAGATATACTTTACTTTCTTCCTAGAAAGATATGTGTAAAAGCTCGTGCAATTATTTCTGCCAGAAGAGTCATGTTTAGGATTCTATCTATGTGCAACAATAAATAATGTTTAGTTAAATATATACAGAAGCATACATGTATGAATCATAACATCCTTTTGTGGGCTACTTGATTACAAGGGGAAAATCCCGATCAATAAATGCTATATATTCACTCTTAGCTTCCAAAGGGATAGTGAACTCACCAGGTAAGAGCACTTCTTGGGACAGGGCCCTTGCACATATGGCAGTTGCTAGGGTCATTTATTGGGTGATCATCTGAGTTTCTTTACATGCAGGTTCCTAAAAACACAGCTTAAGCAGTGCTTGGGAATCTGCTGGGTGCATGTTTGCTAATGTTACATTAAGTAACACAATGAGAAAACTAGTTTCTACTGCTTCATCTGAAGTCACCTGACAGGGGTTTGGGCACAAAATAAGGAAAATACTGTGCTCAAATGTTTTCTACTATAAATATTCTACCACAAACATTCACTTCTCTCTCACTGTTCTCACCTGTCTAATAGCAGACTTAAGCTACCATGCCTGGGTAGGGCTTACCTATGACTCTTCTTGCTCTAGAGTCTGGAGGTACAAAGGTAAATATCTTCTTTTACTTGCTATCCACAGGAAACGGTGAAACACACTGGAGAGCTATTGACATGGCCACTCCAAATCCCAAAGAGCAGGAGAGTACAGCCATCATGACCGCAAAGCAGATTTTGAAATTTCACATGGGAAAATATTGATAGTTGGGAATTTTATTGTTTAACAGGAATGTTTCCCAGATCCACAGCTACTACAATTTGCAGCTCTGCAATGACCTACAACTCTGTACTTTGCTCTTGGCTAAGAGCACCTTCCCTCTTTTATTAGGAAAACAGTAGTTGTGTTAGAAGCCAGATGGTTTCTTTAACTGCTGGCCTCCACAAGAAAATCAGGGAACCAGAAGTCAATAATTTGACCAAATCTAGTTCTTTAAAACAATATTAGCTATTCTATAGCTATTACCGTGTTTAAAAATGATTTGCTTTTTTCCCTATTTTTTTACTTAAATTAGAAACAAGATTGTTTTACATGTCAATCCCAGTTCCCTCTCACCCCCCTCTTCCTCTGCCCCCCACTAACTACCTATCCCATCCCCTTTCTGCTCCCCAGGGAGGGTGAGGCCTTCCATAGAGGATATTCAAAGTATGTCATATACTTTGGAGCAGTGGCTAGGCCCTCCCTCCAGTATCTAGGCTGAGAGAGTATCCCTCTATGTGGAATGGGCTCCCAAAATCCATTCGTGTACTAGGGATAAATAATTATCTACTACCAGAAGCCCCATAGATTGCCGAGGTCTCCTCACTGACACTTATGTTCAGGGGTTCTGAATCATTCCTATGCCGGTTTCCCAGATATCAGTCTGGGGTCCATAAGTTCCCTCTTGTTCAGGGCAGCTGTTTCTGTGGTTTTCACCAGCCTGGTCTTGACCCCTTTGCTCATCACTCCTCCCTCTCTGCAACTGGATTTCAGGAATTCAGTTCAGTGTTTAGCTGTGGGTGTCTGCCTCTACTTCCATCAGCTGCTGGATGAAGGCTCTAGGATGGCATATAAAGTAGTCGTCAATCTCATTATCATGGCAGGGCATTTAAGGTAGCCTTTCCACTATTGCTTAGATTGTTAGTTGGTGTCATGCTTGTAGATCTCTGGACATTTCCCTAGTGCCAGATTTCTCTTTAAACTTATAATGGCAGCTGGGTGTTGGTGGCACACTCCTTTACTTCCAGCACTCGGGAGGCAGAGGCAGGGGGATGTCTATGAGTTCAAGGCCAACCTGGTCTACAGAGCGAGTTCCATGACAGCCTCCAAAACAATACAGAGAAACCCCGTCTCGAAAAACCAAAAAAAAATAGATAATGGATTCCTCTAGTATGGTATCTCTATTCTTGTCCTTCTATATTCTTCCCCTGACTCAACCTTCTGCTCTCTCATGTCCTCCTCTCCACTCCTCTTCTCCCCTTCTCCTTCTCCTAGCTCCCTCTATCCTCCCCCCATGATCCCAATTTGCTCAGGAGATCTTGTCCCTTTCCCCTTCTCTGGGGGACCATGAATGTCTCTCCTAGGGACCTGTTTACTTTCTAGCTTCTCTGGCAGTGTGAACTGTAGGCTGGCAATTCTTTGCTCTGCTTAAAATCCATATGTGAGTGAGTACATACCATGTTTGTCTTTTTGTGATTGGGTTACCTCACTCAGGATGGTTTCTTCTAGTGTCATCCATTTGTCTGAAAATTTCAAGATTCCATTGTTTTTTTTTTCTGCTGAGTAGTACTCCATTGTGTAAATGTACCACATTTTCTCTATCCATTTTTTAGTTGAGGGGTATCTATGCAGTTTTCAGGTTCTGGCTATTACAAATAATACTGCTATGAACATAGTTGAACAGATGTTCTTGTTGTGTGAATGTATATCTTTTGGGTATATGCCTAAGAGTGGAATAGCTGGGTCTTGTGGAAGACTGATCATCATTTTCCTGAGGAATCTCCATACTGATTTCCAAAGTTACTGTACAAATTGGCACTCCCACCAGCAGTGGAGGAGTGTTCCCCTCTCTCCACATCTTCTCCAGCATAAAATATCATTGGTGTTACTGATTTTAGCCATCCTGATGGTATCTCGGAGTTGCTTTGGTTTGCATTTCCCTGATGTCTAAAGATGTTGAGCAGTTTATTTAGTGTCTATCAGTCATTTTAGACTCCTCTATTGAGAATTCTCAATTTAGTTCTGAATCCCACTTTTTAATTGGATTATTTGGTGTTTTGGAGAGTTACTTCTTGAGTTCTTTGTAAATTTTGGAGATCACCCCTCTGTCGAATGTGAGGTTGGTGAATATATTTTTCCATTCTGTGGACTGCCGTTTTGTCTTGCTGACTGTGTCCTTTGCCTTACAGAAGCTTCTCAGTTTCAGGAGGTCCCATTTATTAATTGTCGATCTCAGTGTCTGTGCTACTGGTGTTATGTTCAGGAAGCGATCTCTTGTACCAATTCGCTCAAAGGTACTTTCCACTTTCTCTTCTAAGAGGTTCAGTGTGACTGGATTTATGTTGAGGTCTTTGATCCATTTGGACTTAAGTTTTGTGCATGGCGATAGACATGGATCTACCTGCAGTCTTCTACATGCCAGTATCCAGTTATACCAGCACCATTTGTTGAAGATGCTTTCTTTTTTCCATTGTATAATTTTAGCTTATTTGTCAAAAATCAGGTGTTTGTAAGTGTGTGGGTTAATATTAGGGTTTTCAGTTTAATTCCATTAGTCTACCTGTCTGTTTTTGTGCCAATACCAAGCTGTTTTCTGGACTATGGCTCTATATAGAGCTTGAAGTCAGGCATGGCAATGCCTCATGACGTTGCTTTGTTGAACAGAGTTGTTTTGGCTATCCTGGGTTTTTTGTTTTTCCACATAAAGTTGATTATTGTTCTTTCAAAGTCTGTGAAGCATTGTGCAGGGATTTTGATGCAGATTACATGGAACCTATAGATTGGTTTTGGCAAGATTTCCATTTTTACTATGTTGATCCTACCTATCCAAGAGCATGGGAGATCTTTCCATTTTCTGGTATCTTCTTTAATTTCTTTCTTTAAAGACTCAAAGTTCTTGCTCTACAGGTCTTTCAGCTGTTTGGTTAGCATTACCCCAAGATATTTTATGTTGTTTTTGGCTGTTGTTAAGGGAGATGTTTCTCTGATTTCTTTCTCAGCCCATTTATTGTCTGAGTAAATTAGGGCTACTGTTTTTTTTGTTGTTGTTGTTTTAGTTAGTCTTGTATCCTGTCACTTTGCTGATGGTGTTTATCAGCTGTAAGAGTTCCCTGGTAGAGTTTTTGGGTCACTTATGTAAACTATCATATCATCTGCAAATAGCGAAAGTTTGACTTCTTCCTTTCCAATTTGTACCCTCTTGATCTCCTTTTGTTGTCTTATTGCTCTAGCTAGAACTTCAAGTACAATATTGAAGACATATGGAGAGACTGGACAGCCTTATCTTGTTCCTGATTTTAGAGAAATAACCTTGAGTTTCTCTACCTTTAGTTTGATGTTGGCTGTTTGTTTACTGTATATGACTTTCATTATGTTCAGGTATGTTGCTGTTATCCCTGATCTCTCCATGACCTTTATCATGATGGGGTGTTGGATTTTGTGAAAGTTTTTTTCAGCGTGTAGTGAGATGATCATGTGGTTTTTCCGTTTCAGTTTGTTTATATGGTGGATTACAATGATGGATTTTCATATATTGAACCATCCCTGAATCCCTGGGATGAAGCCTACTTGTTCATGGTGGATGATTTTTCTGATGTGTTCCTGGATTTGATTTGCCAGTATTTTGTTGATTATTTTTGCATCAATGTTCATTAGGGATATTGTTCTGTAGTTGTCTTTCTTAATTTTGTTTTTGTGTGGCTTACATACCAATGTAATTTTATCCTTCTGCTTCTATTGTGTAGAACAATTTAAGGAGTGTTGGTATTAGGTCTTCTTTGAATTTCTGGTAGAATTCTGCACCAAAGCCATCTGAGCCTGGGCTTTTTGGTTTGGGGGACTTTTAATGACTGCTTCTACTTCATTAGGGGTTATAGGTCTTTTTAGGTTGCTTATCTGTTCTTGATTTAATTAGGTAGGTGATATCTATCCATAAAATTGTCCATTTCCTTTACATTTTTGAATTTTTTGTAGTAAAAAGTATGACCTGATGATTCTTTGGATTTTCTCAGTGTGCGTTGTTATGTTTCCCTTTTCATTTCTTCTTCTTCTTCTTTCTTTCTTTCTTTCTTTTTTTTTTTTTTTTTTTGGTTTTTTACGAGACAGGGTTTCTCTGTATTGTTTTGGAGGCTATCAGTCCAGCCCGGCCTCAAACTCACAGAGATCCATCCGCCTGCCTCTGCCTCCCGAGTGCTGGGATTAAAGGCGTGCACCACCACCGCCCGGCTTCCCTTTTCATTTCTGATTTTGTTAATTTGCATGTTCTCTGTCTGCCTTTTGGTCAGTTTGGATAAAGGTTTGTCTATCCTGTTGATTTTCTCTAAGAACCAACTCTTTGTTACGTTGGTTCTTTATTTTGTTTTCTTTGTTTTGATTTTGTTGATTTCAGCCTTCAGTTTGATTATTTCCTGGCATCTATTCCTCAGTCGTGAGTTTTCTTGTATTTGTTCTAGTGTTGTTAATTCTCTAGTGTGACTCTTCTCCAGTTTCGTCATGTGAGCACTTAGTGTTTTGAACTTTCCTCTTAGTACTGCTTTCAAAGTGTCTCATAAGTTTGGGTATGTTGTGTCTTCATTTTCATTGATTTCTAGGAAGTCTTTAATTTCTTTATTTCTTCTTCTACTGAGGAATGGTTCAATTTAGCATTGTTCAATTTCCTTGAGTTTGTAGGGTTTCTGCAATTTGTGTTGTTGTTGAATTCTAACTTTAAATCGTAGTGTTGTGATAAGATACAGGGTGTTATTATAATTTTTGGTACCTTTTGAGGTTTGCTATGTTGCCAAGTATGGGTTGATTTTAGAGAAGGTCCCATGTGGCACTGAGAAGAAGGTATATTCTTTTATGTTTGGATGGAATGTTCTATAGATGTCTGTTAAACCCAATTGGATCATAACGTCTGTTAGTTCTTTCTTTTTTAAGTTTCTGTCTTGTGGTCCTGTTTAGTGGTGAGATGGGATGTTGAAGTCTCCCACTATAACTGTATGAGATCTTATGTGTTATTTGAGTTTTAGTAAAGTTTCTTTTATGAAAGTATGTGCCTTTTTAGTTCGGGCATAGATGTTCATAATTGAGACTTCTTCCTGATAGATTTTTCCTGTGATGAATATGAAATGACCTTCTTTATCTCTTTTTATTGATTTTAGTTTGAAGTCTAATTTGTTAAATACTAGGATAGTTACACCAGCTTGTTTCTTGGGTCCATTTGATCAGAAAATCTTATTCAAACTCTTTACTCTGAGGTAATGTCTGTCTTTGAAGTTGACGTGTGTTTCTTATATGCAACAGAAGGATGTATTCTGTCTTCATATCCATTCTGTTAGCCTGTGTCTTTTTATAGGCATGTGAAAACCATTAATATTGAGGGAAATTAAGGATCATTGAGTGTTAATTCTTGTTTGTTTTTGATTTGTTGTTGGTATTTTGTGTGTATTTACCCTGCTTTTCCTTTTGGCTTTTGGTAAACTTGGATTATCTATTGCATATGTTTTTGTGAGTGTAGTTAACTTTCTTAGGTTGGAGTTTTCCTTCCAGTACTTTCTGTAGGAGTAGATTAGTGGATATGTATTTTTAAAATCTGGTTTTGTAGTAGAATATCTTATCTTCTCCATCTGTAGTGATTGTAAGCTTTGCTGGATATAGTAGTCTGGGCTGGCACCCGTGATCTCTTAGTGTTTGTAGAGTATCTATCCAGGACCTTTTGGCTTTCAGAGATTTAATGGAGAAGTCAGGTGTAATTCTGATAGGTTTGCCTTTATATGTTAGTTGGCCTTTTTCTTTGCTTCTCTTAATATTCTTTCTTTTTTCTGTTTGTTTGGTGTTTTAATTGTTATGTGACAAGGGAACTTTTTTGGTGTTCTGTCGGCTTCTTATACTTTCATTGGCATGTCTTTCTTTAGGTTGGAAAAGTTTTCTTCTATGATTGTGTTGAATATGTTTTCTGTGCCTTTGAGTTGTGTTTCTTTACTTTCTTCTATACCTATTATTCTTAGGTTTGACCTTTTCATGGTGTCCCATAGTTCCTGGATCTTTTGTTTTAGGTATTTGTTGGACTTAAGATTTTCTTTGGTCGATGAATCTATTTCTCCTAGTGTATCTTCAACACCTGAGATTCACTCTCCCATCTCTTGTATTCTGTTGGTTATACTTACATCTGTGGTTCCTGATTGTTTACCCATCTTTTCTAATTCCAACATTCCCTCAGACTGTGTTTTTTTATTGTCTCTATTTCAGATTTCAAACTTTGAACTGTTTGAATGGTTTCTTGCTGTTTTTGGTTTGCCTGTTCTTCTATTTCTTTAAAGGGTTTTCTCATTTCCTCTTTTAGGGTCTCTATCATCTTCATGAATTTATTTCTTAAGGCCATTCTCTTCTGCTTCATCTGTGTTGGGGTGTTCATGCCTTGCTGGCCTAGAGTCCCTAGATTCTGTTGGCATCATATTGGGTTTTCTGTTGCTGAATATGTTCTTATATTGTCATCTTTCCATCCCTTCTTCCAGTGGGTGCAGGTGGGGTCTCTTCCTTTCCTGCTGTGTAAGGGTGCAAGGTTCTCTTTTGGTGGGTGCAAGCAGGTCCAATACTCTGGGGGGGTCTCATGGTGGGTGCAGGCAGGTCTGGGGCACTCACTTTCCCGGTGGGTGGGAACTGCACTAGCACAGTTCTGTCAGCAAACTCGAGGTTGCTTGGTGCTCCATGGGCGAGTCAACCTGCCTGCAGTCCCCAGACCAGGAGTTCCCTGAATGGGCAAGGAGAAGTATGGCCTAAGACAAGGACAGAAGCTCATCTCTGCTCCGAGTGGGGGCAGGAGTAGCCCAGCGATCTCAGCAGACTCCAGGTTGCGTGGTTCACCAGGGCGGAGTCCATGATTTGCTTTTTTATGTGTATTAATGTTCTGCCTGCACATATCTATGTGAATTGCATGCATGCTTTTTGTCTGTAGAGGTCAGAAATGGTGTCAGACCCTTCTGAAGTAGAGACCCAGACTGTTAGAGCTGCCATTTGAGTGTTGGGAAGGGAACCAAGGCCCTCTGCAAGGGTAGCATGTGCTCTAAACTGTGGAGTCATCTCTTCAGCTTCTGCTGTTATATTACTAATTATTTCTTTTCTGATCTGAGTATCAAATTATTACACATAGCTTTCTTCTCCTCCCTCCATCCCTCACTCCTTATTTATTCCTTTCTTTCTTATTTTTGGATTTTCAAGACAAGGTTTCTCTGTGTAGCCCTGGATGTCCTGGAACTCACTATGTAGAGCAAGCCAGCCTTGAACTCATGGAGGTCTGCCTGCCTTTGCCTCCTGAGTGCTGATGTTAAAGTTCCACACCACCAGTGCCTGAATGCACTTAGCTTTTAATAAGTCAGATAACATTTAAATACTTATTTCTCTGTCCTATATGTATTTGCTTCTGTTTCGGGAGTGAGCTATTTGTGAAACCATGCTCTGAAGATGTTTAGAAATCTTTAGTCTAACTTGCATGAATTACCTTAGTCATACTTTAAGTACTTGAGAAATCATATGCAAGGATATTATAGTTACATCAATAATTTGAAGTCTATGCCAAACTCCTTCTTTATAGTAGACATTTTTACTGGCCAGGAAGAATAGGGGTGAGAAAAAAATCTAGTGTACCAATACCTGACTCCAAATTTTGTTTGCAAATCCATACTTGACTTTTTAGCCAAGGAATTCAGAGTGAAAACTTAGAAACTGAAAGTAAGGGAAACACTCATCCACTTCTATTGGGAGTGTGAACTTGTACAATCACTATGGAAATCTGTGTGGCAATTTTTCACGAAGATGGAATCGATCTACCTTGACTCTATAGCTCGATGGGGGTAGATCCAGCTATACCAGTCTTGGGCATGGGCAATAGTGAGTTGCCATCAGTTTTTAGAGAACAACAGTCTTGGCAATAACCTGGGTTGTTTTGGGTTCCCATGGCACATCTTTGGAGGTTTCCTGTGGGAATATGGAAAAGTTAAGCAGCTGTCTATGAAGAGCCTTCTGAGGTGATATATTGTTTATGATCTAATAAATCTTGCCTGAAGATCAGGAGGCAAATCCAGCCTCACTAATTAGCCATAAAGGCTAATTAAAGGTGTCACCTTTAATCCCAGGACTCAAGAGACAGATGCAGGTGGATCTCTGTGAGTTCGAAGCCACCCGCGGCTATATGAGAGTGGGTCAGCATAAAAGAGAAACAGGGCTCAAAACTTCAATACCAGCACTAGAGAGGTATATGAGACAGGATCAGGGTCTCAGAGCTTGCACACATTGAAGTCTCCAGCCACATTGAAGACAGAGAGCAGTTAGTCTCCAACCACAATGAGGTCAGGATTGCCCCAGCCTTGATTGGTTGCTTTGCTTTTCTGATCTTCAGCTTGAACCCCAGTATCTGTTTCTGGTATTTTATTATTTATGCTACAGCCTTGACCTCTAAATGCCTGCATCTTTGACATAAGAAGGTATCCCAAATGCTAGCAAAGGGGAAACAAACACCAACCCATCCATAAACCCTTGGATTTACATTGGTGTAATGCCTTCAAGATAGGCGAGTACAATGATGGCACAAAGCTTGTGGAATAAACGATCAGTATATGATTTGACTGGAAGCCCATTCAAGAAGATTTAACCCATTCCTGACACTGCTTATTTGGTGACCAAGGGCCTGAGACAGATAACCCAGGGACCTAGGGTAAACCCAAATCATACTGTTGTAAAATAAACAAACAAATATGGCAATGAAACGACTTCTAATGGCATTCTTCTATGCTCATAGATCCTGAGGCCACAGAAAGCAAAGCTAGCCATATGCCATAGAGCTAGTCAACGGTAATACACCCCTTTAATCCCAGCATCCTTACTAGCTAGCCATAGAGCCAGGCCGTGGTGGCACACACCTTTAATCCCAGAACTCAAGAGACAAACCAATGGATCTCTGTTAGTTCAAGGCCACACTGAGCTACATGAAATTGATCCAGTCCTAAAGAGAAACAGTTCACACAAAGGTGAAGCAATGTGAGCAAATGTATGGAGAAAATGCAGCCCTGTTTCCTATCAATGGGCATGCAAACTGGCACAGCCATTATGGAGAACGGTATGGATGTCCTTTGCATTTACAAACAGAGCTGCAGTAATGATCCACAATCCCAGAAGCACATCCTAACAAGTGAAGTTAATATCCTGTAAGGTTCTGTGTATGTGCGTGTTGACTGTGGCATTGTTCACAATAGCCAAGAAAGAGCTGGACCAATTCCTAGCATCCCAACTCAAGCTCCAGATGACCTGATGCACTCTTACAGCCTCCGTGGGCATTACATGCATATGGTACCCATACACACATTCAGGCAAACACACTGAAATACATAAAAATAAATCTTAATAGAAGAATATATGGATGTGTTTACAGCTCTCTCGCTCTCTCTCTCTGTCTCTGTATATGTGTGTGTGTAAACATGTGGTGATAAGGGTTTGCTTAAAATGGGGCATGGTTTGTATTTAATCTTTTAGAGTATGGTTATGAACTATCTTGTATAAATTTGTTTCTAGCAAACAAGGGGAGATGATCTCAATACACATTTCCTATTTAACATTTTTTGACTTTCAGTATTTGCATTGTGTCTCAGTAATTTGACCTCCCCTCCATGTGATAGCCAATGACTGTTGAATGTGATAGAATAGAGATCAATTTAGGTAGTCACAATAGTGTGCTTCCCAGAAGGACAGCTGAGATAAGGCAATCTGGATGGCTGCCTAGATTCATAAATCACAGTCCTTAGCCAATTCATATCTCACTGAAATCTCTGACCTGCCAAAATTGGGTTTGTCTTTCTACATGAATTATTTATGTTTTCTGGAATGGAATTTGGGATGGTTTAATAGAAAGGTCAATAACCAGCAATGTCACTTTGGGTAAATGATTTAACCTTCTGAGGTACACCTCCATTTCTCCAAAAAGACAGGGCTGGCTACTACAACCTATAAGTTATTTCACAATTCTGTGGTTTTACTAGTCTAAGTATTTATTACCATACTTGCAATGATTGCTCTACTTTTGAGATTTATTGACAGTTATTCGCTTGGTACCACAGTTTCTTGTTCTAAGAGTGGGATAGAAGACTCTGTTTCCCTCATTCATTTATTGAATATCCCTACACTGCCTGGTCTCCAGTTTCATAACACACGACTCTTTCTTTTTGGATATCTCATTAACAGGATTTAACTCCAAGGAGAGCATGGCATGTAAATCCTGAAGGCCAGAGCCCATGTCTCTTTTCTGCTATTGCTATTATTTAAGCATCTATGTTGAATCTTTAGTTTCAGTTTCTCCATTTTTAAAATGGAGAGGATGACTTAACTAAGATGCTATGATTGGAGGAGTAGATGATGTACTGCCTTGAGCAGTGTCTGGTAGATATATACTTGGTTTCTCAATAAACAACATTTTAACTCCTGTTTTGGAGATGATTCCTCATTCTATCAATTTAGTGGGATTTATGGCAAGTAATCAAAACTGAGGATTATTGAGTCAACAAACATAATATTGAACCATCACTTGCACTGAAAAGCCTTGGAGAAACTACATAAAATCTCCAAGCCTGGATTTCCTCATCTGTGTGGAGCTTTTTGAACAGTGCCGATCAGTGAATTTGTTTCTCTGTGAGTACTGATAAAACATCAATTACTATTTCCGTAAATGTGTTGTTTGTTCCCATCATCTTTTTTCTCCTTGGCACAGCAGTTGCATATATGAGAAGCTGCATGCTTTTGTTCCAGTGGTAAGTTCTACAATTTGAGCACATCCTTTATACCTCATGTTAAAATTTTATTGCGAGTGACAGTGTTAAGGGGCAGTACTTTAAATAGATGATTTCATTATGAGACCTCTATCATTGAAAATGGATCAGTGCCAATTGTGGAAGTGGGAGTGGGTTAGTTCTTTTGAATTTGTGTCTGGATGACAAGAACATATCTCTGCCCGATTTCCTCTTTCTGTTCCTGGCATACTTACTTGGATTTTCACCAGCATATGGCATAGGATGAAGGCCCATGCCTGATGCTAGATTCATTCTTTTTGACTACCAAGCTTGCAGCACTGTGATCCAAATAGATTGTAATTTATGTAATTCATGGCACATCGGTCCACTTTTTCACCCCAGAGCCCTGAAACCACAGATAGTACCTAAGCCTAATTCCTCATATGTTTATCACTCTAGAGAAGCTGGGACCTGAGATAATGGAGCTGACAAATGAGGCAGACTGGTCTGAGGCATTCGGAGCATCAGACAGTTTTATACTCCGAGGGCTAAGAAGAGTCACATGAGTAAAACGTACAATCACAATGACACGCCATACTAACAGACAAGCCTCACGTGGCAAAAAGTGTTTTCATGGAGTCTTATAAACAAATACTAATGTCCAGTTGTAATGAATAATTGGTAAGTAAACATGCTCCTATATGTGCAACATCTGGGAGCAGCATGGAAACATGTTTGTTTTGAAGAAACTGAGATCGCAGAACTCTTGTTTTCTTAGTTTTCTCAGAAGCCCTCAGAAATCTCACCAACTCCATTTCTGGACCATGTTCCAATACTTGTGTACTGTATATTTCTTAGACATAGTATCTAAACACAGTGTCTATGAAGAAACTTAATTTATAATTTAGGCTAAGTAAGACTTTCATAATAATTTCTAACCGAATGGCAGATTTAATAATACTTTCTGATAGAAGTTCTGTGAATGTGTAGCCATCCTTTCCCCCAATGAGATAATTCAGCACCTAGATGACAGGATGACTTGAGGTAAATGATTCAGGCATGTGTCTTAGTGTTAGGTGTCTATGTCAGCGTTATTCTGAACATAAGCCCTGTGACACTGACACCATAGTTGATCTAAGTGTCCAAGCTGCTAAGTGACTAATACAATGGTAGTATAAGCAGATAAGACACACCAACAGAGGGATGATTGACCTATAGAGCAGGAAAGATGGAGGCAAGAGAGACTTCATCATGCAACTCTGAGTGTTGCACAGTTTAAAACTTACAAATTGTTTCCGTTTGAATTTTTCTATGAAGTAGCTTTGGACAGTGTTTAACCAAAGGTAACAGAAACTGTGGGAAACAAAGCCCCCTAAGGAGAAGTAATGTACTGTCATAGTAGCAGAAAATAGAGACCTTAGCTGATCCTTAATGCTTTGCTCAGCATGTCTTATCTTAAATAATTAATGTATAGTCTCAGGAGTTGGAATTTTTCCTTTTGGGACATATTTTATCTCTAGGAAGAGATCACCAGCATAGCTGCTATATCCTTTGTGAAACGGTTTTTATTGTAGCATTGTTATATCTGTCCATTTACATATTGGCTCTGCTTGCTCTTTGGTATAAAATACGATCTGAATGGTTGCAACAGCAATTATGTGGTTCATGAGGCTAAAGTTCTTACCACAGGGCAGAAGCTTGCCAGCACTCCCGTGTCAGTCCTGCTCTAGAAGTCGAGTTTAGGAGTCAAAAATAAAATCCTCTTTCCCTTTTAGTAATTGTTAATATTTTTCTTCTTCTTACTGAAACAGACAGAATGTATTTTAATAGCTGTTTGATATATTTTCTGATTTCATGTTTTTCATTTCTAGATCTGTTTCTTGTGATTGATTTTCCCATTACTAATCATGTGTTCTAGCTTTTAATAAGCCTGGTAATGTTTAGCTGATTGCCTGGCACTATGGATTTTTTTTGTTGGCTGTTGAAATTTACAGTCTTCTTTTAAGTACAGTTATAATTTGCTTTGCCATGCAAGTATCTTATTAGAGTCTGGCGAATACTTTGGAGGCTTAACCACTTTAAAGGTAGGTTTAGATTTACTTTTAGCGTAGGAAAATTTAGACTCACTACTAAAGTAAAGTTCTTCCAAGTAAAGGTCACACATGACTCAGGATGCATTCTGATATGTACACAGTCAGTGCAATTCACTCCTTGTGCGAGTAGCATAGTGTGTATTTACTGGGTGCCAGCTAAGAAGACTAGATCACAGCATTATTTCATCTTACGGGGCCACTGTTAAACAAATGACCCAGGATTTGCCCAAATGTAGTTTTCAGTGCATGACTGTATTTTACAGAGTACATCCTGCTTTATGAAGTCTCTACATTCTGGGAATATAAACCACTTTTAGTTCTTTGTGTTTAAAATATATATATTGTAAAAGGACATTGCTGTTCAGCAATCTAGGCTTCTCTGAGTTAGTGATTTTACTGAGGCTATCCTGAGTGCTGGGAAAATAGGCACTTACCATTATACCTGTGTTTGAGTGTGAGGGGTCAAATTTACAATGGTTCTTTCTCAGACTTTAGATAGCTTCTTGTAATTTATAAGATTAGTCTTCAGTAGAAGCTTCCAGCAGACCTCTGTGCATTTCTGCTTAGTTTCTACCTCTATTGTACTCGTTTTGGCAAACTGGGCACCTTTCCATCTCCCTAAACAGACTCCAGCTCTCTCAATTCATGGAGATACCTAGGGTTTGTTAGGGTTTCATGTTCTGACAGAGCTTGGAAACCCATGGACATAAACTGATGCATTCTGTTTGCCTGTTTTTTTTTATTCTTTGACAGTGAAATTCTGCACTGCTTATTTATAAGGAGGTTGAATCTTTTCAGTGATTATAGCAGAGGGCTGCTGTTAATGGTGTGGTTTTCTAGTTTGGAAAGCAAAACACCCAGTCCCTAGTACTATGATTCTCCCCAAACAGATATTCCTTCAAATTAATTTTTTGGTTCTTAGTAGTATTCCAAAGATTGTTGGACATGTGACCACTGAACAAATTACTGCAACTTAACATTTGCAATATAGCAGATGTGACTTAGAACTGAAATGAGGGTGATGGGGAAGTCCTGTGTATATGTCAATAAAGCACTGTTGGCCAATAGAAAATCAAGATAGGCGGGACTAGGAGTTGAGGAGGATTCTGAGAAACAGAGACACAGCAGAGACAATGTAGTCCACCAGAGAAGTAAGATGTCCGGACCCTGTTCTCCGATAAGAGAAATACTAAGATTAACAGTTATGGGTTAGCCAATAAGAAACAAGCAAATGGCCAACATCTTCATAATTAATATAGCCTCCTGTGTGTGTATTATTTGGGGATTGCAACTGTGGCAGAGCCCAAGCAGCTGGCAGGGAGAAACAAAAGCACCTGGCGGAGGAAAACTACAAGTTACATGAGGGATTTGACAGAGGTCCCTGGAACTGACAAGTGGTATATGATCAATATTATTCTAGGGTGTAGAAGTATTTTTGAAACTCTAATTATTTTAGAAAACCAAACTGTTTCTAGTTCTGAGTGTTTGATTGTCTGTTCTTTTTTCTTTAAGAATGAAGCTTTTTATTGGAGGACCAATACACAGACACTTCAGTTAATTCACAGATAAATCTTGTTGTATCTATTTCAGTGTACTTGCTGTTTTTTACAGAAGTGTGGTATGAAAGGGCCACAGCATATGTTTGGAGGTCAGAGGATGATTTTCAGAAGTTGATTCTCTCCTTCTACCATGTGGGTCCTGGAGATTGAGCACAGGTTACTATTTAGTATGTTTTCCATTATATTAGATAAAACTAACCCTTCACTAATGGAATACTAAGCTGAGATCCTTGACAGTGCAAATCTTCTATAGATCCGGACTTCTTATCCCTATGGCAGCTACATGGTGAATCCCTGTGTTTCTCCTTCCCAGAGTCCTCCTGGACTTCTAGTCCCACCTCTCTTGCTTCACTATTGGCCAACAATGCTTTATTGACATATACACAGGACTTCCCTATCAGTTCACTATTTAGGTTGGCCGGAAGATGGATTGTTCCGAGTCTCTCAGATACACATCATCTTCTATGACTCTGATCACTGAGAATAGTTCTTGCAATTCAAAAATGGACTCTTAGTCCACTTTGACCTAGGATTACTTAGTGCTGAAAGGACATAAGAAGAAAATCTTTCATTTTTATTTTTCATTCTGAGAAAATCAATCTGTCTAGAAAATAGGTATGGCTCTGGAGGACTTTTATCTTAAGCAATCCCAAGTTACCATTGGCAAATGAAGAATTTTGATTCTAAGGTAGGTTGTGGTATATGAATAGTATTCTTAAGTTAGTAAGGACTGCAAGTCAGTGATAATTGAAAACATATTAGAAATGTTGCATTAACTATTCCTTTCAACATGATTAGATTTTTTTTATGTTACTTCAAATCATTGTAATACCCAAAGAGTACTGAGGTTATGGTGTCATAACTGGATAAGAGAATCATATTTCTCATTGTAATAAATAATAAAAATAAATTTGTGAAAGTTCAATGATTTTTTTCTTTGTTTGAGAAAGCCAAATATCTGTAGAGCTGTATGTATCTAGTGGCCATTGTTGTAAAATTATTTACTACAAGTGAAACTGAAATGTCTGTACATATGCTTCCCATTTGTTAGTGCTTGTATTTGACTTAATTTCAATTTTCATCAATATATATCCTACATGGCATCAATTGGTTGTCATTATGCCATCAATTTGTTGTCATTTTAAAATACTGCACATAATTAGAGATTGTAAATGCTTATATTGTATGGTTTGGTGTGGGGAAAATTAAAGATTGCTCCAAGTCTAACCAAACATCCTGTAGTACCTTAATATTTGGAAATATGGAATAATATTTTGAATTCCTGAGATATAATGCCTGCCTTTAATATATGGAGTGTTTCTAGAATTGAACTTTGGCTTTTCCAAGCAGTTTCATGTGCATAAGCTTTAGATTCTGGAATTAAAAATCTCATATGAAACTGTTGGGTTATCATTAGAGCTGCTCCTTGTTCCTTTGTGACATGCTACTAGGGAAAAAATCACTCCTTTGAATAACAATGAACCTGAGACAAATTTAGCTTTTGAAAGCTGATTAATGCCTTTCCCTGTTATGAACACCTAATTTATACAATATTTTTGTCTTCTTTTGTAAGGAAAATTTAGCATCATCTTTTTTTCTCATTTCTATACATTATGCATTGGGGTTTGCTCATTTTTCTTTATAATATTAATAAAGATCTTCTGGTGTAGATATATAGGAGCTGATAGGATATGAAGCTCATGTGAGATGATTATATTAACATCCTGCTTACTAGAATTGTTTGAGATTCGGAGACATATAAACTAAAAACATTAAAAGCATCTCACATTCTCTCAAAGTTTTAGAGTGAACAGTTTTCCCAGACTTAGATGTCAATGATACTTTTCAAGGTGTAATGAAAACTTCTGTTAAGTATCCTATAGTGACTTGTTCCCAGCAAATGCTGTACATAAAATGAGGAGAAGTTCAGCGGGGCAGTGGTGGCACACACCTTTAATCCCAGCACTCAGAAGGCAGAGGCAGGTAGATCTCTGTGAGTTCAAGGCTGGGCTGGACTGACAGCCTCCAAAACAATACAGAGAAACCCTGTCTCGTAAAACCAAAAAAAATGAGTAGAAGCTAACCCCGGTATTTGTGCTTGTAACTGTGATTCAAACAATTTAGTATGAGTTCATGTGCAGTAAATTTCTAATAGCAATGTTACTATATAAAATATGCACATGTATATGTGATTAATTCCTTTATGAGGAGGCAGGTTGCTAATGATGTTAATCATAACAACGCTGTAGAAGTTAATAATTGGTTAAAGGCCATTATGTGAAAGACAGTGATAACCAAGAAAGCTTTACTTAGATAAAATGTATGATAATAGTAAGCTGAAAGATTATTTATGCAAACGAATTTTTGGAGTAACACATATAGCTCTAAACTTTTAATGGAAATATGAATAGGCACGAGACAAAAAAGGATGCATTCTAAAATGTTGTTGCCTAAAAATTTCTCATTAATTCTCAAATAATGTAGGGAGATCTTGACAAGAAGTGACATCCTAGTGGAATGAATTACTTCCATTTGGTTCACAGAATAATTTGGAATCAAATGCTATTTCAGGCATAGCATGGGCGATTTCCCTAGGGCAGTAACATTTCAGGAACTCAGGTGCATCACCAAACTTGTAGGATGTTTCTTGGGTGATGAATCCTCCCATGATTTATCCTTCTTGAAAGAGTCTGGATACAGGACTACTTTCAGGCCTTTTTCTATGTTCAAACGAGACATTAGTAACTACATATGCTTTTAGAGCCAACTGCCATTCAAGCAGCTGCTTGTGACTCAATAAGCACTTTGTGTACAGATGTGTGCTTGGATGGGATGTTTTTGTAAGATTAAGGATGTGGAGAGAATTATCAAAGTTATTTCCTGACCAGAAAAGTGGTTTAACAGGTACAGGTGACAAGCTTGATGGCCCAAGTTAGGTCCCCAGAACCTACATGGAAGGTGGATTAGCTTCTTTACACACACACACACACACACACACACACACACACACACACACTCACACAGAGTAAATCAATCAACCAATCACTCAATTAATCAATAAATGTAGACTGCTATCTCCATGACTAACTTTATCATTGATCACTTGATCAATAAAAGCAAACATTTCTTTCTGAGTATTTGGAACATTTGGCAGTACCCAGTGTAATAAAGGTCACTTGACTGTAGTGATATATTATTTATGATTTATTAAAGCTTGCCTGAGGATTCAGAAAGCAAAGTCAGCCACAAGCCATTGAAACCAGGCACACACCTTTAATCCCAGCAGCCAGAAGCTAGGAGGTGGTAGTACACACCTTTAATCCTAGGACTCAGGATTAAGAGGTAGGTGGATCTCTGTGAGTCCAAGGCCACCCAGATCTACACAAGATTGATTCAGTCCTAAAGAGATGGTACTGAATCATCAGCACACACAAAGATGATCTTAGCATCTGGGATCACATGCCTTTAATTCCATCACTAGACTGGTACAAAAAGATAGAAGCAGAATCTTCAGTAGTCAGTATAAGCATCCATTCTCCAACCATGTAGAATAGGAATGCCCCATCCTGTTAGAGGTAAGAGCTGTTTTGCTTCCCTGATCTTCAGGTTGAACCCCAATATCTATCCCTGTTTTTTTGTTTTTGTTTTTATTTGTTTATTTGTTTTTGAGACAGGGTTTCTCTATATTGCTTTGGAGCCTGTCCTGGAACTTGATCTGTAGACCAGGCTGACCTCAGATTTACAGAGAGAGATTCGCCTGCCTCTGCCTCCCAAGCGCTGGGATTAAGGGTTATACTTGACATGTTTGTATAAGTTGGGAAAATAAAAACCAGAACACTTCAGCTGGTACAAAGATCCAAAAGACATGCAGTTTAGTGAGCAAACATCTATGAATGGATCAGAAAGAATGTATCTTTTAAAATATGAAAAAATTAGAGACGTACAATTTTCAGTTGACAACAGGACTTCAGCAATGTGATATTTCACTACTTGTATACAAAGTGTGATGATCACATTATTTTCACTTTCTGCCACTAAAACAAAATTTCCTCAGATGATCAACTTAGAGAAAAACACTTGTCTTAGTTCACAGCTCTGGAAATTTCAGTTTGTAATCCATTGAATTGTATGTACATTTATGTCTGTGTTGTATTTTGTTTCTTACTCTCTGGAAGAGTCTGTTTCTAATCCCTGGAATCCTTGGTATGTAATTTAATATATAGACCCAGTCATACTTTTACACTTAATGTCCACTGATAGTCATTTATCAACTTGGTATCTTTAAGAGGAATACCATGCAGACTGCAATTTATAAACCATTGTGTCATTTCCTTTTGTTGCGGACATCAACACGACATATATCTGACCATTACACTTTTCTGAATAGGTGTTGAAATATCAGGAAATTGAAATATCATACTGCACTCAGTGCATCCAGGGGGCAGAAGTAAATATATTGAAGGATGAAGGCAGTATTCTTATTAATAACCCGAGTTTGAATTAGTTATGATGAATTTTAGGAGAGAGATGATTACAACTCCAAAGGAAAAGGTCTTGGCCTTAACCAGTGGAGATTGTCTTCAAGGAACAAGGCAATTTATTTTCCCACCCAGACTCATTGAAATTCTTGTCTTCTCTGACAAAACCATGCAGGTTATATGTAGTGTACCAAATTCATATGAATCTTTTAACCTTTGCAGAATACTCTGTGACTGCGAATATTGGCTTTGAGGAGAACTTTTTCTATTTTGTAATTTAGACCTCCATGCTAAGAAACCTCTGGAGAACCAGGGGTAGGGGGAAAAGGGGATGGCGTGGGAGAGAGAATACGGCAGGATTGTACCATAGGATGATCTCTGTTAAACAAGAACAAACATGTTGTGGAGACAGGGTTTGATAACAGTAATTTGGCTATGTTTATATTTACAAGTATCAAAGCCTCTATGTGAAATGGTGACATTGTAGACAGTTATCTTTTATGTTTGTGGTAATCCATTCAGTGTTTACATATATTTTTGTGCTTCCAAATTTAGCAAGGCTGCTTGTTGTACTTGTTTATCCAAGATAAGAAAAATTACACTGTGGCTATTGTTTGACTCTTCAAGCTGATGTTCTGCTTGTATTCTAAATGTGTGTTTAATAAGGCACACAGTGTTATTTCAATACGATTTTTATGCCGTTTTGCAATAATTAAGCAAGGCTTACAGAAGGATGGTGAAAATATATATGAAATTTCAAGCTAGCTTCTTTTGTGATGTGACAGAAATGCTCTAATTACTACACCTATACTTTAAAAGAATGGATGAAATGACGTACTGGGCACCGAACCGTCCCTTTGTCATTCTTTTGTTCCTTTGATTTGGTTATGTTTTGCTTTTACAGATGTCTTCTGAGATTCAGGAAAGGAAACCAGCTCTCAGTAGGTGGCGCTAACGAGACACATACTATTTAACTGTCAAATGCTGCTGCCAGCAGTCCCTTTGCCAGTAGTAGTAAGGATGCTGAGGGTGAAGACAGATTGGTCGCATTGTATCTCATTTTGGGGATTGCTTATGAGACACCAAGGGATTTTAGTGATTTGTTCTATTCCTGATATACATGGAATTTGAAGATGATGCTTATTCTTTTTGTCCATCTCATATTTGTAGAAAATAAAACAAAAACTGTTTTATTTTGGTGAAAATAAGGACTAGTACTGTTTAACCCATAAGTAGGACCTGGTAAGCATTGGTGCAGACATATATTTTATTGAAATATTTTCCCAAAGGGAAAGGTCTTCCAAGGTAACCCATCAACTTCTTATGGGGGTTAATTGAGAAATAATTTATGCATTTCCTATTTCTCTAAGTTTCATGTTGTTCATGCATTATTTTGAACTTATGGGTCAGACCTGTCAAGGAGATTAATATAAAATCCATTCCACACTTAGAAACTTCCATAATGTAAAGGGTCCAATGGATTTTCTAGAAATGGTTTTGGAAGTCAACACAATGAGCCTCTCCTCCACTTCCTCCTGGTTTGTGTCTTTGAAACCTTACAGGTACACGGCTCATATACTATGTCATTCAGCCACTTAAAGTGTACAATTAAATAGTTTTCACTACAGTCATAGGAGTTTACAACCATCATCACAATCAATTTAGAAACATTTTTGTCTTGCCCCAAAGAAACCTCAAATCATTATGACTTCTCCCATTTTTTTCTTAACTTCTCAGGTCTTGAGAAACTAATCTATTATCTGCTTTAAGATTTTAATTTCTTTAAGTTTTGTTTTATATTCTTGGTGTTCACTTTATGGATTATCATCATATTCGTGTTATCAGATCCACTTCAGATTCATATGAACAGTTTTGGCAAGTTGTAAATTTTTGCTATTTAGTTTAAAATTATATTTTGTGTGTGTGTGTGTGTGTGTGTGTGTGTGTGTGTGTGCGCGCACATGCTTGCACCATGGCACATGGGTGGTCAAAGGACAACCCATGGGAATTTCATATTCTCCATGGGTTTCAGGAATCAAATTTAAGTTGACAGACTGGGCAGCAAGTGACTGTACATTCTGAGCTATCTCACAGAGCTAAAAATATTAGTTGCATATAGCTCCTGGTGATAATATTATCAAAGACATCTCAATTGCATATGCTACCTGCCAGATAATACATTGTTGTAATTTTTATGTTGCATAATACATTTTTAACAAAAGTGGTAGGAGTAAGGATAACTACATAATTATAGTTGTTATATTAATTCATGTGCATTTGGATTGCTGTCAGTTGCTTCCCAACTGAGGAACTCCCTTTGGTTTTTTTTTGCATATTCAAAGTAATTATTTAACAAAATTATTATATATTTAGAAATGTGTATAATTACATGATAAACATAAAAACACCTACAAAAGCAATGAAACTATGTATTAGGATTAAGGAGAACTATCATAAAAATACGTTATTTAATACATATATTTCCTTTTTTTTACATTTCATTTTGTTTTGGAAATTTCATGCATGATTACTGTATTTACATCATTTCCCCTCCACTGTCCCCTCTTCTTCTCCTTCTTTGTCCTTGGAATTCCCGCTTGAATTTATAATCTCTCCATTATTATTGCTTCACACTCTACTCCCCACATTTTTTAAATACAACCTGATGAGTTCATTTAGTGTTACTCATACACATATGTGTTGAAGGACAGCCACTAAGGATAACCACTTGGGATTGGATAACTTATCAGCGGATCCATCCCTGGAGAAGACTGCTTTTTCCACTCCTAGCAGCCAATTCTATTGTGCCTTATTTGTGGCTGGGGCTTTATAAGACACAACGTCCATGATGGGAATACAACTGGTAGTGTCCATGTGCATGTTCTGTTTTTTTTGTTTTTTGTTTTTTTGGTAACAATGTCATTATTATTTCATGGCTGTGACTTACCTACTATATTGTAGCGGATGCTCTGGTCCTCTGTCTCTAAGGACAGGAATGTCCTTAGTGTTCCTTTTCAAGTCATACTGCTGCTGTAAAACACTATTTGTCTCTGAAAGTATTTGCCTTCATTTTAAAAGAATAGCTTGGCTGATTAGAAGATTCTTGTTGGTCAGGTTTCCATTCATTATAGCGAATATGACATTCCAGTGGAGCCTGGACCTCCATCCTTTCAAGAGAAAAGAAATGAGCTGCTGCCCTGCAGATGGTCTCTTGTATTTGATAAGCTATTTTTCCTTTGATGCTTTCACTATTTTATCTTTGAATATTTTATATCCTTGAAATGCCTCAGTATAAATATTTTTGTGCTGCCCAGTTGGGGGGCTGTGGAGGTTTTCAACTGTGTTTTAGACATGTTTCACCAAATATAAGAAATGTTCCTTCGCCATTTCTTTGAATATGTTATTGTTATGCTTTTTTAAATCTGTCTGCTATTGTGCATACTGTAGTATACTTAAATGATATGCCACAAATTCTCCAAGTCTGTTCACTTTCATTTTGAATTCTCTTGTCTCCAGATTATACATTCACCACAGTCTATCTTCAGTTTTACTAACTTCTTACCAGTCAAACCCAGTGCTGTGGACAGATGTGAATGTATTAAACTGTTTCACTTTTCATCTCCAGAATTCAAATAGGGTTCTTTCTTGCAAGGATTGCTTTCTTTTCAATATCCTATATTTGATGAGACATCCCATACCTTCTTCCTCTTTTTAAAACATGGCCTTTTAAGTTATTTGAATATATTGAGTATTATATTCAGCTAGTACAGACAAGCTCATTATGAAATAATTAACTTGCATTTTTCAAGGGTACATTTGATGCTTCATTTCTCTCTTATTTGCTCCTTCCTACATGTACCTCTTGTTTCATGTCTCATAATTTTTCATTGAAATCTATACATTTTAGACAATATATTGTATCCATTCTGTATCCTGAAAACCTTAAAACCTATTTGCTTGTCTGTATTTATGAAGTAGGTTTTACTAGTTGGGTGATGTCTCTATGGTCCACAATGTGCAGTTTCTGATGTAACTCCTCAGAGATGGGAGCTGTGTCTGTGGATAGTCATGCTAATATGAAGTGGTTTGAACAGTATTATTTTGCTATTCTCCGTACCTGAACTCTTTAAAATTTATATTTTAATTTTTAAAATTGTATCTATGTGTTATGGATTTATTGATGTAAGTTCTGGTGTTTATGGAAGCTAAAGGCATTGGATCTCATTGCAATGGGGTAGCAGGTAGTTTTGAGTGCTGGAAACCAAACTCTAGTCCTCAGCAAGTATAATAAGCACTCTGAAGCACTAAGCCATCTCTCCAACCCCTCGATGAACCCTTTATTAATCTATATGCTTCAGTAAACATCATATCCAGCTGTTAGCTTCAACTAATTGCTGTCTGATGCTCTATTGTTTTTAATAGTACCTTGGGGGCATTAAATGCTTCACAGTATGATTCAATTAAATTCAGAGCCCTTTGCAAAAGATAGACGTTGAGGTCAGTATTTAAGCTTTGTTCTATCCTGTTTCTTTGGTTCTCTTATGAAGTAAGTAGGTGGTTTATGATTTAGCTTATTGTTTTTAGAAGCTATGGGGCATCCTATTCGTCACTGATTTGATCAGTGTCCTTCATCTTAAAATTCCCAAAGTCTTGTTCCAATGTTAATTTCTTTGGGTAGGGCTATTGATTTCTTTGCTTTTTTCCCCCTAGTCTTTCTTCAGCACTCAAACTTATCAAAAACTTCTGTTGCAGCTCTGAAAGAAGGGGATATGGCTTGTTTTATTTGAGTAACACTACTGCTTTGCAGGCAGGGCAATGGGCAAGGGTGGTAGTCTAATTATCTTTACCTTGCCTCTCCCTCTTCAGGTGAACCAGAGTGATGGAGAGTACTCTAGGATCCCATATTTATAGATTGATACACCTGCGGCTTAATTTCTGACATGTGAATAGTAGATCACAGAGTAAGATTGATTGCTCTGGACTACCTAGCTGTTCTTGGTTTCACTAGAGCTCAGGTATGTGGGTATTGATAACCAGTGGCACTCTGAACTTCCAGAGAAAAAACTTCATGGAGTCTTTTGTTTGTGTCTGTTTACACACAGAAAGAAGCTGTCACACTAATGGGCATTATGGTGGTGGTACACAGGAGTTAGAGGAGGTAGGTAGATTGATTCTCAAATGCCACAGGCTTATTATGATTTTACTTAGATTTTTGAAGTAGTTTGGAAGTCTCCCTCTCTTCCTTCTCCTCTTCTTTATGCACTATGGATAATGTCAAAGGTTAAATGGTTATTTGTATTAATCATGCTAACCAGTTCTGCTCTCCCGCGGAGATAATAGGTCTACAGAGCTCTTGCTAGCGTTATTCTAGTTGTGGTCTCATAGAAGGCTGCTTCTGCATCTACTTCTAACCGTTCATCTGAAGCATTCTCTTCTTCCAGTTCTTGTAATAATATACATAGCATTAACACTTCTATTTTCCTCTTCTTTTTATGAGATATTGAGGGTTGAACCTGAGGCACCATATTTTGTATCATTGTCTGGATGTTTGTATGCCTACAAAATTTATATGTGGAAGCCTAACTATCAGGTAGTATAGGTAGGGGATTAAAATGGTGATTAGGGCCCCAGCGAGTCCAGCTTCAGGTGAGATTGGGTCTCCAGTGGGGACCGCCCGCCCAACGTCCATCCCCTTGATCTTCCGGGCCGCTCCTGGCATCCAGAAGACCCACCCACACAGGAAAGACATCAGTCCTTCCAAGACCCCAACCCCAGCGAGTCCAGCTTCAGGTGAGATTGCATCTCCGGTGGGACCCCCCCCCCCACACCCAGATCTTCCAATCAAACGGTCCCAAGAAACAAGCGGGTATAGCAATCCTAATATCTAACAAATTAGACTTCAAATTAAAATCAATCAAAAGAGATGAAGAAGGACACTTCATATTCATCAAAGGAAAAATACATCAAGATGAAGTCTCAATTTTAAACATCTACGCCCCAAATACAAAGGCACCTACATTCGTGAAAGAAACATTACTAAAGCTCAAAATGCACATAAAATCTCACACACTAATAGTAGGAGACTTCAACACTCCGCTCTCACTGCTAGACAGGACCTCCAGACAGAAACTTAACAAAGAAACAAAAGAACTAATAGAAGTTATGACCCAACTGGGTTTAACAGACATCTATAGAACATTCCACCCAAATACAAAGGGATATACCTTCTTCTCGGCACCACATAGAACCTTCTCTAAAATTGACCACATAATAGGAAACATAGCAAATCTCCACAGATACAAAAAAAAATTGGAATAACCCCCCTGCATCTTATCAGACCACCATGAATTAACATTAGAATTCAACAATAACACAAATCTCAGAAACCCTACAAACTCATGGAGATTGAACAATGCACAATTGCACCATCCCTGGGTAAAGGAACAAATAAAAAAAGAAATTAAAGACTTCCTCGATTTCAATGAGAATGAAGACACAACATACACAAACTTATGGGACACTTTGAAAGCAGTGCTGAGAGGAAAGTTTATAACACTAAGTGCCCACATGAAAAAACTGGAGAACAGTCATACTAGAGAATTAATAGCACAGCTGAATGTTCTAGAACAAAAAGAAGCAAACTCCCCCAGGAGGAGCAGACACCAGGAAATAATCAAATTGAGGGCTGAAATCAATCAAGTAGAAACCAGGAAAACACTGAGAAGAATCAATGAAACAAAGAGTTGGTTCTTTGAGAAAAATCAACAAAATAGATAAACCTCTGTCCAAACTAACCAAAAGACAGAGGGAGAGCATGCTAATTAACAAAATCAGGGATGAAAAAGGGGACATAACAACGGACTCTGAGGAAATCCAGAGAATCATCAGGGCATACTTTGAAAATCTGTACTCCACAAAATTTGAAAATTTAAAGGAAATGGACAATTTCCTGGATAGATATCACTTGCCAAAACTAAATCAAGAACAGATAAACAATCTAAACAGACCTATAACCCCTAATGAAATAGAAGCAGTCATCAAAAGTCTCCCAAACAAAAAAAAGCCCAGGCCCAGATGGCTTCAGTGCAGAATTCTACCAGAAATTCAAAGAAGAGCTAATTCCAATACCCCTCAAAGTATTCCACACAATAGAAGCAGGAGGCTCACTGCCAAACTCTTTCTACGAGGCTACAATTACCTTGATACCCAAGCCACACAAAGACACAACTAAGAAAGAGAACTATAGACCAATTTCCCTCATGAACATTGATACAAAAATACTCAATAAAATACTCGCAAACCGGATTCAAGAACACATCAGAAAAATGATCCACCATGATCAAGTAGGCTTCATCCCAGGAATGAAGGGATGGTTCAACATTAGAAAATCTATCAATGTAATCCACCATATTAACAAACTGCGAAAGAAAAACCACATGATCATCTCACTAGATGCTGAAAAAGCTTTTGACAAAATCCAGCACCCCTTCATGATAAAGGTCCTAGAGAGATCAGGAATAACAGGAACGTACCTGAATATAATAAAAGCAATATACAGTAAACTAACAGCTAACATCAAACTAAATGGAGAGAAACTCAAAGCAATTCCTCTAAAATCAGGAACAAGACAAGGCTGTCCACTCTCTCCATATCTCTTCAATATTGTACTTGAAGTTCTAGCTACAGCAATGAGACAACAAAAGGAGATAAAGGGGATACAAATAGGAAAAGAAGAAGTCAAACTTTCACTATTTGCAGATGGTATGATAGTTTACATAAGTGACCCAAAAAACTCCGCAAGGATACTCCTAGAGCTGATAAACACCTTCAGCAATGTGGCAGGATACAAGGTAAACTCAAAAAAATCAGTGGCCCTATTATATCCAGATGATGAAGTGACTGAGAAAGAAATCAGAGAAACATCACCCTTTACAATAGCCAAAAGCAGCATCAAATATCTGGGGATAATGTTAACCAAGGAAGTGAAAGACCTGTATATCAAGAACTTTGTGTCCTTAAAGAAAGAAATCAAAGAAGATACCAGAAAATGGAAAGATCTCCCATGCTCTTGGATTGGTAGGATCAACATAATAAAAATGGCAATCTTGCCAAAAGCAGTCTACAGATTCAATGCAATCCCTATCAAAATTCCATCACAATTCTTCAAGGACCTGGAAAGAACATTAATCAACTTTATATGGAAAAACAAAAGGCCCAGGATAGCCAAAACAACCCTATACAATAAAGGAACTTCAGGAGGCATCACCATACCTGACTTCAAGCTCTATTATAGCTTGGTATTGGCACAAAAATAGGCAGGTAGACCAATGGAACCGAATCAAAAGCCATAATTTTAACCCACACACCTATGAACACTTGATTTTTGACAAAGAAGCTAAAACTGTACAATGGAAAAAAGAAAGCATCTTCAACAAATGGTGCTGGCATAACTGGGTACTGGTCTGCAGAAGACTGCAGATAGATCCATGTTTATTGCCTTGTACAAAACTTAAGTCCAAATGGATCAAAGATCTCAACATAAATCCAGCCACACTGAAACTTTTAGAAGAGAAAGTGGGAGATACTCTTCAACGAGTTGGTACAGGAGACCACTTCCTAAACATAACACCAGTGGCACAGGCACTGAGATCGACAATTAACAAATGGGACCTTCTGAAACTAAAAAGCTTCTGTAAGGCAAAGGACACAGTCAAAAAGACAAACAGGCAGGCCACAGAATGGGAAAAGATATTCACTAACCCCACATCTGACAGAGGGTTAATCTCCAAAATTTACAAAGAACTCAAGAAACAAGTCTCCAAAACACCAAAGGATCCAATTAAAAGGTGGGGTACAGAGATAATAGAGAATTCTCAATAGAGGAGGCTAAAATGGCCAAGAGACACTTAAGAAAGTGCTCAACATCCTTAGCCATCAGGGAAATGCAAATCAAAACAACTCTGAGATACCATGTTACTCCTGTCAGAATGGCTAAAATCAAAAACACCGATGACAATTTATGCTGGAGAGGATGTGGAGAGAGAGGAACACTCCTCCACTGCTGGTGGGAGTGCCGACTCATACAGCCTCTTTGGAAATCAGTATGGAGATTCCTCAGGAAAATGGGAATTAATCTACCACTAGACCCAGCAATTCCACTCTTAGGCATATATCCAACTGAGGCAAGTTCATACAACAAGGGCATCTGCTCCACTATGTTCATAGCAGCATTATTTGTAATAGCCAGAACCTAGATGCCCCTCAACTGAAGAGTGGATAGAGAAAATGTGGTACATTTACACAATGGAGTATTACTCAGCAGAAAAAACCAATGGAATCTTGAAATTTGCAGGTAAATGGATAGCACTGGAAGAAACCATCCTGAGTGAGGTAACCCAGTCGCAAAAAGACAAACATGGTATGTACTCACTCATATATGGATTTTAGACATGGATCAGGATAGCGCCAGTCTGCACTTCCACTGATAGAGAGTCTGGGAAACAGGAAAGAACCTAAAAGATATGCATATATGCATAGTACCCAAGAGAAGAGGATTGAGACAAGATCCTCTGAATGGATGGGAAACACTGCGAGGGGTGGGGGGGAGTGGGACCTGGGAAGAAGAGAGGGGGTGAAGAGGAAGAGAGTTGGTCATGGGGGAACAGGAAGTTGACGGGTTGGGGGTAGAATAGGGGGAAGAGGGAATCATAGGATCGAAGACAGATCAGGTACCAGAGTGACCTCGAGTGATCTAAAGGGATAACACCAATTGGCAAGCTAAGCAATAGTGGAGAGACCACCTCGAATGCCCATTCCTGACAATGAACTTGATGTCTATAACCATCCGGGAGCCTTCATCCTGTGACTGATGGAAGCAGAGGCAAACACACAATTAATCACTGAACTGAACCCAAGGAACCCAGTGACAGAGAGAGAGGAGTGATGAGCAAATTGGCAAAGAATGGGCTGGCAAAACCAGCAGAGACAGCTGATCTGAACAGGGGAGAGCTCTTGGACCCCAGACCGACAGTGGGGAGGCCAGCATGGGACTGATCTGGACCCCCCCAAATGGGAGTGTCAGCGAGAAGGCCTGGGCAACCTATGGGGCCCTGAGCTGTGGATCAGTGTCTATCCCTGGAATACAAACAGTCTTCGTGTGCCTATAGCACAAAGAGGGATGCTCTCTCAGCCTGGACTCTTAGGGGAGTGCCTGGACCCAGAGTGCCCAGAGTGAAATGACAGACTCTAGATATCCCCTATGTGGAAGGATTTGGCAATAGGGTGGGAGGGTGGGGGGGATGGGGAGTGCGGGAGGAGTGGAGGGAGAGGGAACTGGGATTGACATGTAAAACAAGCTATTTAAAATTAAAATAAAAAATGATAAAAAAGAAAAAAAAATGGTGATTAGGTCACCAGAAAAGAAGAAATACATATAACCCTTTTCCCATGGTACAGTTTATCGGAGTGGTGTATTTGTTACAATTAGTGAAACTATATTGAAATTACAATGTGTATTTGTGTTACAAATTACACAAAGACCACAATATACATTAGGAGTCATCCTTAGTGTTGTGTTTTTTTATGTATTAGACACGTTTATTATTATGGTGTCATACAGAGTACTTATTTCTACTAATCCAGAAATCCTTTGTACTTTGCATATTCAGAGTGCCCCTCCCTCAACAACTGGCAGCTATGTTTCTTCATTCTCTATAGCTTTGCCTTTTGAACAGTGCCCTATACTTGGAATAATATGGTGTGCATCCTTTTTTCTTTTAAATTCAAATTAGAAACAAGCTTGTTTTACATGCCAATTCCAGTTCCCTCTCCTTCCTCTCCTCCCCTGCCCCCCAACTAATTCCTTATCCCATCTCCTTTTGGCTCACAAGGGAGGGTGAGGCCTTCCATGGAGAATCTTCAAAGTCTGTCATATCCTTTGGAGCAGGGCCTAGGCCCTCCCCTGAGTGTCTAGGTTGAGAGAGTATCTCTCTACGTGAAATGAGCTCTCAAAATCCATTTCGTATGCTAGTGATGAATACTGATCTACTACCAAAGGCCCCATAGATTGCTGAGCCATCCTCACTGACACCCAGGTTCAGGGCGTCTGGAATAGTCCTAGGCTGGTTTCCCAGCTATCAGTCTGGGGTCCATGAGCTCCCCCTTGTTCAGGTCAGCTGTTTCTGTGGGTTTCACCAGCCTGGTCTTGACCACTTTGCTCATCTCTCTTACCTCTCTGAAACTAGATTCCAGGAGTTCAGCTTAGTGTTTAGCTGTGGGTGTCTGCTTCTGCTTCCATCAGCTACTGGATGAAGGTTCCAAGATGACATATAAGGTCATCAATCTCATTATCAGGGACAGGCATTTAAGGTAGCCTATCCACAATTGCTTAGATTGTTAGTTGATGTCATGCTTATAGATCTCAGGAAATTTCCCTAGTGCCAGATTTCTCTTTAAACCTATAATGAATGTCTCCCTTTATTATGATATCTCTAATCTTGCTCTCCTCTATTTTTCCCATGACTCAACCTTCCTGCTCCCTCATGTCCTCTCCCCTCCTCTTCTCCCTCTCTCTTTCTCCTTACTCCCTCTTCCCTCCTGCCAGGCTCCCAAGTTGTTCAGGAGATCTTGTCGCTTTCCCCTTCCATGGGGTACCATGTATGTCTCTCTTATGGTTCTCCTTGTTTCCTAGCTTCTATGGCAGTGTGAATTGTAGACTAGTTATCTTTTGTTCTATGTCTAAAATCTATTTATGAATGAGTACATACCATGTTTGTCTTTTTGTGACTGGGTTACCTTGTTCAGGATAGTTTCTTATAGTTCTATCCATTTACCTGCTAATTTTAGGATTCCATTGTCTTTCTCCACTAAGTAGTATTCCATTGCTGTAAGTGTACCAAATTTTCTCTATCTATTCTTCAGTTGAGGGAATCTAAGTTGCTTCCAGGTTCTGGCTATTACAAATAAGTGAACAGATGTCCTTGTTTTATGAATGTGCAACTTTTGGGTAAGTGCCTGAGTGGAATTGCTGGATCTTATAGTAGACTGATTTTTTTTTTGTGCATGTCGATAGACCTGGATCTATCTGCAGTCTTCTACATGCCAGCATCCAGTTATGCCAACACCATTTGTTGAAGATACTTTCTTTTTTCCATTGTATAGTTTTAGCTACTTTGTCAAAAATCAAGTGTTTGTAGGTGTGTGGGTTAAAATCAGGGTTTTCAATTCGATTCCATTGGTCTACCTATCTATTTTTGTGTGGACACCATGCTGTTTTCAGGACTCTAGCTCTATTATAGAGCTTGAAGTTAGGTATGGTGATGCCTCCTGAAGTTCCTTTATTGTACAGGGTTGTTTTGGCTATCCTGGTTATTTTGTTTTTCCATATAAAGTTGGAAAGGTTTCTTTATAGTTCTGTGATTGTGCTGGTAATTTGATGGGTATTGCGTTGAATCTGTAGATTGCTTTTGGTAGATTGCCGTTTTTACAATGTTGATCCTACCTATTTAAGAGCATGGGAGAGCTTTCCATTTTCTTGTGTCTTCTTTAACTTCTTTCTTTAAAGACTCAAAGTTCTTGCTATACAGGTCTTTCACCTGATGGGTTAGCATTACCCCCAAGATGTTTTACATTGTTTGTGACAACTGTAAAGTGTGATGTTTCTCTGGTTTCTTTCTCAACCTATTTATCATTTATATATAGTAGGGCTACTGATTTTTTTTAGTTAATCTTGTAGCCTGGCACTTTCCTGAAGGTGTTCATCAACTGTAGGAGTTCCCTGGTAGAGTTTTTTGGGTCACTTATGTAAACTATCATATCATCTGCAAATATTGAAAATTTGATTTCTTCCTTTCCAATTTGTATCCCCTTGATCTACTTTTGTTGTCTTACTGCTCTAGCTAGAATTTCAAGCACTGGTAGCCCTAAATACTAATGAGAATTTGGAACAACATGGACCCTCATTCAATAATTGCAGGAATGCAAAAATATACAACACATCTTGGCAGTTACTTGCAAAACTAAACATATTCATAGCATGTGGTTTAAGTCCTGTCTTTGGTTCTTATCCAAAGAGTTGAAAACATTGCTCTATAGATTCTGCTTGACCTGACTTCTGCCATCTTGACTTGTAACTACCATCATTATGCCAGAAAAACCCTAACTAGTTTTTCCTGAAAAGTTTTCCAACAACCCATGTAAGCAAACTGTTAGAGCAGGATACTGAGCATTACAACTCAGACTATATAGAATAAAACATTGTTATTTTAATTTGTTATGCTTTAAAATATTATGCTGTAAGATAACTTTATATACCCTCAAATATTATGATGATGAATGTTTTTACATGTGGTTATTTTACCTGTTTATCTTATTTTAATTTTTTGTAAATAATATTTTAATCTACCATTTGAAAGTGCCCTACACATATATCAGGTATTTAATCTTATTTACTCCTATCTACATCCTGACAGCTGTCCCCAGGATTCAACTTCCACCATACACTCAACTTAGATCCTAAGCAAAAGATTATCATCATTATTAATAGCCTTCTGTATCGGTCATTGTTCTATTGTTGTGAAGAGACACCACGGCCATGGCAGCTCTTATGTTTAATTGGAGCTTGCTTGCAGTTTCACAGATTTTGTCCGTTATCAGCATGGTGGGAAGCATGGTGGCAGAAGGCAGGCATGAAGCTGCTGAGGGGCTGAGAGTTTTACATATGGATCTGCAGGGAGCAGGAAGAGAGAGAGTCACTGGGCCTGGCTTGGGCTTCTGAACCTCAAAGTCCATGCTCAGTGACGCACTTCCTTCCTCCATAATGTCATACCTACTCCAAAAAGTCACACCTTCTCTTGGTGCCACACCCTGGTGATCAAACGCTCAATTATGTGAGCCCACAGGGGCCATTCTTATTCAAGCCAGCATACCTCTGCCTGAATCAGATTAGTGCTGACCATGTGCAACCCAGCATGGTGACAGTCACTGTGGCATGAACAATCTACCAGAGGCTACATTGCCAAAATAGCTCCTTAGCTAGGAGTATAGCCTTGAGAGACCTCCTCCATTCATGCTGAAAGTTTTGCTAGCTTGATCTTGTGAAGGTTTAGTGCAGGCAACCATAGTTGTTGTAAGCTAATGTGTGCATCAGCCATGCCATTTTGTAAAGCCATTTCACCTGAATTGAAATAGGCAGTTTCCATTAAGAATGCAGCCCCTGGTAAGTCCACTACCTTTCAGTGCATGGTCACATATGCAAGAATATATAGGCAACACAAATTAGACATTATAGGTGAAAATGAAAGACATGAAATTGTGTGGGTAGGATGCAGAGAGAGGGCCTACAAAGAGGTGGAGTGGGGGTTGATATGACGAAAACAACCTGAATGGAATTTTCAAACAACTAATTCTTAACATTGGGATGATAAAGTCTCCATTATTAATATAGACTTATTTTTTACTTCATTGTGTCATTTTTCTTTGTTGATATGTATGAATTTTGTGTTTTTCATTTATTAAAAATAGATTTTTTTCCCTAAAAAAATAGTCCCTCCAGAAGGGAGGAAAAGACTCACGAGACTCAGGAAGTAACCAAACTCATGTCTGGGACAGCAGCAACTTGGAAACTCAAAGGCCTCTCCCTCTTCAGTGTTATATACAGAAGCAGTGGACAGCTGTGGGCATGGTCAGGTGGGGGTTGGGAGATTGACTAGCCCACCTGCTGAAATGAGGTCTTTTTTTGGTTTTTGAGACAGGGTTTCTCTGTACTGTTTTGTAGGCTGTCATGGCACTCGCTCTGTAGACCAGCCTGGCCTCAAACTCACAGAGATCCGCCTACCTCTGCCTCCCAGGTGCTGGGATTAAAGGTGTGCACCAAGAATGCCCAGTGTGAAATGAAGTCTTTTGGACCTGCAGAATCCCTGTAAATTTTGCAGCAAGTCCCAAGGATGCAACTTTTATGATGATGATGCATCCATCATCAGCTTTGAAGTCTAATTCCAGCTTCTGCGAGTCACCCTTTAATCAAACTCTTGTTAACAATCAGAAGCTTCGGCTTCACCGACTTGGATTTTGGGGCAAAGCTTTACTTTTTTGTCATGAGTTCCCTTTATGGGATGTGTAGACTTGAGTGCTATTTCTCTTTTACCCAATAGTCATGACAAGAAGATAACATTGGTCGGCTCCTCTCTCCATCCTCCAAATCTTACATTCTTTAAACCTCCTCTTTTGTGCTGGTCCCTTCGCTTTGGGTGTGGGCAGGGAAGTTGATATAGATAAGCCGTGTGTGGCTGAGCAATTAGTCATTTATTTTCATCACTTTAATCAGTTATGGGTCTGCATTAATCATTACCCACACCAAAAATAAGCTTCTCTGTCCAAAGTTGAGAGCAGTACAAATATAGGTGTATAAAAATTTTATTAAGAAAGTAGTGCATTTGACAATATGACGAGTTAGTGAAACACCAGTAGATTTGCCACAGGGGCTTACGATACCCCAGTCATGAGCTAAAGGTCAGCTTTGCAATACTGGAAATGAAATCTTCCTGTGAATTGGAGGCTCCAAGTCCAATCAGAAAGTGGTTGATTATACCCACAACCATCTTGCCATTACTGTTAGAATGGGCTCAATTTGCCTGGCAGGTTGGTATTGTAGTTTATAGAAAGTGCTGTGTGAGACTAACTTTTCTCCCCAGCAGCTTGTATAGTAACTTCCAACACTGTAAAAGTCACTAAAGTTATCAGAGCAAAGGCAAATACAACAGTTGTCATAATAAGAAATCTAATGATTTTTTTGTTAATATTTTTGCTGTGAACAAAATGTCTAGTGACTAAGTCCTAATGGGTCCCCAAGTTATTAGCTTACTCTCCCTCTTGGAACACCTTCTTTTGATGGATTTGTTGTCTGTCTTTAGATGTTTTATTTGTGTTGTCCTGGACAGATGCATCAGATCAGGAACCATCTGGGACTTGGTTTTTTTTTTTTTTCCTGAAAAGGTACAAGCATTACATCACCTCAATGTTAGAGCGCCGGACTCTTTATTTTAATTTAACACTAACTTTAGGTTGTGTCTCCTTTAGGGAAAATGCTGTTGGGTATCAGAAAAACCATTTTTCTTTAAAATAACATTAAAAAATTAAAGTTAGCATAGTTAAATAGTATGTGAGGATTTAAGTTGGTGTAGCCTCTTAACCCCCTTTAAATTTTTTTCAAATTTATCATTTAAGTATTTGGTGGTGTCATTTCACAATAGCTTGGCTCTGTAGATAAATACTAAATGATAAATACTAAAAATTTTAAATCATTTGTTAGCATAAGCAGGATCTTCATCATTTTTTTAGCTGTAAGGGTTCTAGAAAGGAAATATATAAAGAACTGTTTGACAAAGTTAAGTTTCAGATAAGATACAATGGTATTTTGCTGGACTTTCCAGGGCCCTATGTCATGCCCAGGGCTGTGGTCTGTAGCTTACTAGTTAGGGAGAGGCATTGTGTATGTCAGAGGTGCACCTTGAGCACAGACCTTTACTACCTGACAGCAAAGAATGTTCAAAATACAGACAGTTGTATTTTCAGATATCAAGCTGTGCTCTTTTATTGCTGATTACATATTAGAAGTTTGGGATAACATATAAAATGTATGCTGTATAAAATAAAGCCGTCAATAAAGGACATGACCTCACGTGCTTCTTTTAACTACTTTTCTTGCTAGAATCTGATCTTTTGTCAGACTAAAGACAAGCATAAAACTAAAAAACAAAAAGTGCATTTAGTTAACATTGGTCATTAACTTTTTATGATTTAAACTGCCATAGCAGTTCTCGGCTTTTCTTCTTAGGCATGTTTTTCCTGCTAGTGTTTAAAACATGGAAATGGGGCTGTAGGAGCACATTAAGCCTCTTTAAAATTTCTGTTTCTTTAATTTTTATCTTCAAACTCCTCATGTCCCATCCTCGTTAGCTTTCTGTTTACTAGACTCCTTTTCAAGTACCCAATTCCAAATATTTCCTTCCACTATATCCTTTCTATATTCACAATCTGTCTGCAATATTCTTTTTCTCTCAAGTTAGGTCACTTTCAATTCTCAGTACATGTGTTAATTGATACATGAGGGCAGTTAATGTTGAGCCTCAGTATTCCTCAAGGATACACATTTTGGGTGAGGATGTGAAAACTGGGCTTCCAAAGATATCAACCATGACCATAAGACTCTGATTCTTCTTAGTCCATCCAATAAACGATCATCTAAATTTAAATAAACAGAAGAGTCAGTTAAAATATTTAATGGCTGGGAACATGTAATAAAAGCTGATTGATTACAGCGAGTTTATATTTTTTTAGTTGTATAACTCACAGTGGGTAGAGTCTTTTTATGGAAAATGTGGAATTTGTATGTAAACATGCTCTTCGTACTTTTCTAGAGCTATCTATAAAAGCATTAAAAACAATCTCTATAGGATTCTAAGAAGTAACTTCAGGCAATACTCATGGAATATTTTTATAAAATCTTAAAGTGAGGATCCTTTTTCATTTTTATAGATCCCAAATAGCACATTACTCTGACTTGCCAATTATTAACAGTGTGGAACCAACAATTTTCCTGCATTTTATTTAGTGGAAAAATAGTTTTAGCAAGTTGTTTATCAGTAAGAGATTATTTCTATGAGCCACTGCCTTAGCAGCCACATTATTTAATAATTTAATAACATGCTCTGTGTCAGGCATTACATTTTTATAGAATCTAACCAAGAGTTTTCAGAAAGTAACTTAAAGAGCAGAGCCAAATCTTCAGTAATGGTAAACAGATAAGAGCGTACCCAATGATGTAGTTCAAAATTCCAAATTTTGCTCTTTTGGTTCATTTACCATGAAAATTAAACATTCATTTAAGCATTAATGAGATGATCAAGAGAAGAGAGCATCCTCCATCTAATGAAATTTAAATGGCATTGTCTTATTATTTTATGCCTTGGTTGTGATTGTTTCAGTACTAGAAGTTGGGCTTGTTTTAATTTTTTTTCTCCTATGAAGGGACCACTGATATTAAGTTATTCTCACTATTATGGAAACACAAAACACATTTTCTACAAAGGGACCTTTAATATTGAGCTATTCCCACTATGAGAGAAAGACAAACAAACAAACAAACAAACACCACTTAATCAAAAAGCAAGCAAACAAGCAAACAAAATAAGGTCTAACCCCAGTTGGGGCTGCAGCAGCAGATCTCCACCCTGTCATTCAGTTCTTGGAACTCAGGTGTTACCACTCTGTGCTGGAAGGCACTTGGCAGAAAGGGCTGACAGGTATCTTCCAGCCAAAAGCTCTGCTTTCCAGCTGCCATTATGTTTGTTCGATCTTTTGGAATAATTCTAGTCTGCATAGCCGAGTTATTTAAAACCTGTCTTACTTAGGGTGAATGCATTTCATATGCCACCACTGCTTCTTTAGATTATTTCAGAGCTGTCATTTCTGTAGGTTTCCAACTGATCCGAACACAAACATTTCTGCTTTTTATGTTGGGGAGTCCCCCTTCCCTTCCCCATTTTCTACCGGAAAAAAGCCCCTTTCTCTTCTTTATTCTTTGTCTTTGGAGCTTTTGTATTTAGTAACTGTTAGCATTCAGGCCTGTCCTTGAGGTTCTACTAAGATATGCCCTCAGCTGCAGCCACTAAGAGCACCTCCTGTGCAGTCACTATGTTCCCTTTTAAAAGGGCCCTGCCCACCTCCATCTCTGTCTCTGTTTCTCTCTCTCCCTCTGTCTTTCCTTCCCTTTCTCCCTCCCTCCCTCTTTTCCTTTCTCTTCCACCACTCTTGTCCCCAGGGACTGGCCTCCCCTCCCCTCTCTGCCCCTTTTTCTGCCCCTTCTCTCCTCTTTCAATAAACCTCCTATGTGATTCTTCTTGTATAGCATGGCTTCTCTTCAAGGCATTTTTTCTTAAATTACAGCAGTAACTGAACATAGTGTTGCTCCTGAAATGGGGAATTTAAATTCAGCATGCCCCTGCCAAATCCTGGAGTCTTACTTATCATGAGTGAATGTTTCCTCCAATCCTGGAGTGTCTGGATTCTCTGATTTTGAGCCCCACCCTGGATGCCAAACGTCAGGTGTCCTGTATTGTGAGGGATGATCAAAGAAAGAGGGACCCTCCAAATTGTAATTTAGGCTCTCTAGCAGCTGGGAGAAACAGTTCTGAAGAACCAAACCCCAACAGCTGTGCAAAGAGGTATTTACTGATTGTTATACAAAAGTTATTTTTAGGTAAAACAAATTCTTTGTACCAAAACCCCTGATCTAATTTCCTTCAGAAAACATCACACCCTTGCCCCTTTAATCTTCATTGTGTACTGTTTGCAGTACCCATTTATGCAGGATGCTCCAGGTGTGTCAGGACCATTTTGTGACCAGAGTCATGCAAAGGCTGTAAAGCTGCTTCAGAAAAAACAACTCTATAGGCAACAGAAAATAATCACTATTTTCCATAATGATTTCTTCAAGGTCTAAGTACTTACAGAAAACAACTATTCATTCTGATGTTTACTCTAGATACCACGATTGTACTAATTTTTTCTCTATAGTTCCCTTTAGTTCTTTGTCGAGGAACAGTTATTTTTATTTTGTGGGAATATTTTCAAGACCTATCTTTTATTCCACCAACTGACTTTTCTTTCTTTTACCATCGCCACACTATTCTGGGGGCTACAGATTTGTAATGTGTCTTCAGGTAGAATCAATTCTCTGATTTTTATCTTTTTTTCCCAATATTGTGTTCACTATTACTGGTCTTGAGGAAATTATTGTCATTTTGCTGATGCTCAAATATTACCTTACTGGGCTATTGATTGGATTGGATTGAATCTATACATAAAGGTATGATCATGGATATTCAAGTCATTCTTCTTATCTATGACTATAGACAATTGTTTCCATTTATTTAAGTTTCTGGTTTCATTTGCTGTACTTTTATAGCTTTCCTCAAATTGATACTGTATATACTTTATTAGATTTGCATCTGTGTATTTCACTTTGGAGACTCAATACAAAAACTTTAGTGTTTTGAATTTAAAACCATTTCATATTGATAATTCATAGTAAAACAGTTGACTCTGTATATTAATTTTAAGTCTTTAAATCCTGCTGTAATTCTTTATTATTTCCAATAAATATTTTTTCTTGTTGATTTTAATTTTTTTCTTTCTTTCCTTTTTTTATTTAAGTTAGAAACAATCTTGTTTCACATGTCAATCCCAGCTCCTTCTGCCTCCCTGTTTCCCCATCGCTCTCCACCAAATCTCCCACCAAATTTCCACTCAGATCCCCAGGGAAGGTGATGCCCTCCATGGTGGACCTCCAGAGTCTGTCACTTCATCCAGGGCAGGGCCTATGCCTGCCCCAAGAGTCCAGGCTGAGAGAGCATCCTTCATTGTGGGATGGACACTCAAAGTCTATTTGTACGCCAGGGATAAATACCACCCAAGGCCCCATAGAGGCCTTCTCCCTGACACCCACATTCAGGGGTTCTGGGTCAGTCCCATGCTTTCCACACATCCATCAATATGGGATCCAAGAGCTCCCCCTTGTTCAGGTCAGTGTTTTTGTGGGTTAAACCAGCCAAGTCTTAACTCTTTTGCCCATCAGTTCTCCCTTTCTGACACTGGATTCCAGGAGTTCAGTTCAGTGTTTATCTGTGGGTATCTGCCTCTGCTTTCATCAGTCGCTGTACGAAGGTTCTGTTTCCCAGAATCTCTGGCAATGGGATTGTGTGCTGGCACTCCCCTGATTCATGTCTAAAATCTATAAATGAGTGAGTACATACCATGTTTGTCTTTTTGTGACTGGGTTACCTCACTCAGGAAGGTTTCTTATAGTGCCATCCATTTGCCTGAAAATTTCAAGATTCCATTGTTTTATTCCACTGACTAGTACTCCAATGTGTAAATGTACCACATTTTCTCTATCCACTCTTCAGTCGAGGGGCATCTAGGTTGCTTCTAGGTTCTGGTTATTACAAGTAATACTGCTATGAACACAGTGGAACAGACATCCTTGTTGTATGAATGTGCATCTTTTGGGTATATGCCTAAAAGTGGAATTGCTGGGTCTTATAGTAGACTGATTCCCATTTTCCTGAGGAATATCCATACTGATTTCCAAAGTGGCTGAACAACTCGGCACTCCCACCAGCAGTGGAGGAGTGTTCCCCTCTCTCCACATCCTCTACAGCATAAGTTGTCATTGGTGTTTTTGATTTTAGCCATTCTGACAGGAGTAAGATGGTATCTCAGAGTTTATTTGATTAGCATTTCCCAGATGGCTAGGGATGTTGAATGCTTTCTTAAGTGTCTCTCAGCCATTTTAGACTCCTCTACTGAGAATTGTCTATTTAGTTCTGTACCCCACTTTTTATTTGGACCCTTTGGTGTTTTGGAGACTTGCTTCTTGAGTTCTTTGTAAATTTTGGAGTTCAGCCCTCTCTCAGATGTGGTGTTAGTGAATATTTTTCCCATTCTGTGGTTTGCCTTTTTGTCTTGCTCACTATATCCTTTGCCTTACAGAAGTTCCTCAGTCTCAGGAGGTCCCATTTGTTAATTATTGATTTTAGTGTCTGTGCTACTGGAGTTATGTTCAGGCAGCAGTCTCCTGTACCAATTGTTTCAAGGGTGCCACTCATTTTCTCTTCAGGTTCATTGTGCCTGGATTTATGTTGAGGTCTTTGATCCATTTGGATTTAAGTTTTCTCCATGACAATAGACATGGATCCTACATGTCAGCCTCCAGTTATGCCAGCACCATTTGTTGAGGATGCTTTTTTTTCTACTGTATAATTTTAGCTTCATTTTCAAAGATCAGGTGTTCATGCATGTATGGGTTAATGTCGGGTGTTTGATTCGATTCCATTGCTCTATCTGTCTATTGTTTTGCCAATACCAAGCTGTTTTCAGGACTATAGCTCTATAATAGAGCTTGAAGTCAGGGATGGTGATGCCTCCAGATGTTGCCTTGTTGAACAGGATTATTTAGGCTATGCTAGGTCTTTTGTTTTTCCACATAAAGTTGAGAATTGTTCTTTCAAGGTCTGTGAAGAATTGTGCTGGTATTTTAATGGGGATTGTGTTAAATCTATATATAGCTTTCTGTAAGAGTGTCATTTTTACTGTTGAACCTACCTATCGAAGAGCATGGGAGATCTTTCCATTTTCTGGTTTTTTTCTTTAATTTCTTTCTTTAAAGACTCAAAGTCCTTCTGATACAGGTCTTTCACTTGTTTGGTTAGCATTACCCCAAGGTATTTTGTGTTGCTTGTGGCTATTGTAAAGGGAGATATTTCTCTGATTTCTTTCTCAGCCCTTTTATCCTCTGTATATAGTAGGGCTACTGACTTTCTTGAGTTGATCTTGTATCCTGCCACTTTGCTGAAGGTATTTATTAGCTTCAGGAGTTTCCTGGTAGAATCTTTTGGGTCACTTATGTAAATTATCATATCATCTGCAAATAGGGAAAGTTTGACCTCTTCCTTTCCAATTTGCATCCCCTTGATCTCCTTTTGTTGTCGTATTGCTCTAGCTAGAACTTGAAGTACAATATTGTAGAGGTATGGAGGGAGTGGACAGCCTTGTTCTGTTCCTGATTTTAGCGTAATCACGTTGAGTTTCTGTTCATTTAGTTTGGTGTTGGCTGTCTTTTTGCTGTATATAGCTTTTAGTAAGTTCCTGTTATCCAGGATCTCTCCAAGATCATTATCATGAAGGGATGTTCGATTTTGTCAAAGGCTTTTTCAGCATCTAGTGAGATGACTGTGTGATTTTGTTTCTCAGCTTGTTTATTGATGGATTTTCATATGTTGAATCATCCCTGCATTCCTGGGATGAAGCCTACCTGGTCATGGTGGATGAGTTTTCTGATGTGTTCTTGGATCTGATTTGCCAATATTTTATTGAGTATTTTTGCATCAAAGTTCATGAGGGATATTGGTCTGAAGCTCTCTTAGTTGTGTCTTTGTGTGGCTTGGGGATCAAGTTTATTGAAGCCTCGTTGAAAGAGTTTGGCAAAGACCCTTCTGCTTCTATTGCGTGGAATACTTTGAGATGAATTTGTATAAGTTGTTCTTTGAATTTCTGGTAGAATTCTGCACTGAGGCTATCTGGCCATGGGCTTTTCTGTGTTGGGAGACTTTTGGTGACTGCTTCTATTTCCTTAGATATTATAGGTCTATTTAAATTGCTTATATGTTCTTGATTTAATTTTGACAAGTGATACCTATCCAGAAAATTGTCCATTTCCTTTAGATTTTCAGATTTTGTGGAGTACAGGTTTTCAAAGTATGACCTGATGATTATATGGATTCCCTTAGTCTTCGTTGTTATGTACCCCTTTTCATTTCTAATTTTGTTAATTTGATTGTTCACACTCTGCCATTTGGTAAGTTTTGATAAAGGTTTGTCTAGTTGATTTTCTCAACTTTGATTTTTGTGTTGTTTTCCTAGTTTCTGCCTTATTGATATCAGCCCTCAATTTGATTATTTTCTGGCATCTACTCCTCCTGGGTGAGTTTGCTTCTTTGTGTTCTAGAGCTTTCAGCTGTGCTGTCAATTCTTTAGTGTAAGTATTTTCCAGTTTCTTCATGTGGGCACTTAGTGCTATGAACTTCTCTTGTAGTCCTGATTTCATAGTGTCCCATAAATTTGAGTATGTTGTGTCTTTATTCTCATTGAATTCTAGGAAGTCTTTATTTTTTTTTTGTTTCTTCTTTGACCCAGGAATGGTGCAATTGTGCATTATTCAATTTTCATGATCTTTTAGGGTTTCTGTAATTTGTGTTGTTGTTTAATTCTAATTTTAGCTCAAGGTGGTTTGATATGGTGGATTGAGTTATTCCAATTTTTTTTGTACCTGTTGAGGTTTGATATGTTGCCTGTTGTTGATTTTTATTATCCTGAAAATTTTGACATGAACTTAAATATCATCCATGAATAAAAGCAGTTTTATTTCTTCCTTTCAAGTTCACTTTATTTCCTTTTCATGTCTTATTGCATTATTGAGGACATCTAATACACTGTTGAAAAGGAATTGTGAAAGGAGAGACATCTCTCCTTTATTACTGATCTTAGTGAGAAAAACTACAGAGTTTATACTGTGATAAATATGTCTTCATTTGTTCTATCTGGGGTTTTAGCTTTTCATTATACACAAAACTGGGGGCAGTATTTCTTCAGCAATATTATTTCTTTTTCACCAACTTTTTGCACTCTATTAAAGTAATATTAGGCTATCTATATATCTTGCGTACAATAACACTTGATTAAAATTTTCTGTTTGCATTTAATTTTAAGTAGTATATATTCCCATATTGAAATTCACTATGGGTTTTTTCTTGCAAGTATTTTTTTCTGCTAATTATAAAAAGTTTGTTTTACATAATAGACTTTTTAAAAATCAATACACACACATATATATGTATATAAATATATATTTATAATTTTCTATGTCCTTCCTTAGGATGCATTTTCTTTTTCTAACCAAATTAAATACAATTCATTTTTCCTTGTTATTCATCTAATATACTTTAAATGATCTAAATTTCTGACCTTATTAACTGTTTTCTGGTTGGAAGGAAAGATAAGCAAAATCTTTAGTGTATTGTCTTAGGATTTCTATTTCTGTGAAGAGACACCATGGCAATTCTTATACATAAAAATATTTATACTTGAGGTGGAAACTTGTAGTTGTAGTTTCAGAGATTTAGTCTATTATCATCATGGTAGACATGCATGGTGGAATGCAGGCAGACATGTTGCTGGCTACATCTTGATCAGAAGGAAACAGGAAGTGATTTGTGACTCTGGAAGTAACTTGAGCATAGAAGAACTCAAAGCCCACCCCCATAGTGAAACACTTCCTCCAACATGGCCACACCTACTCTGACAGGCCATACCTCCTAATAATTTCACTCTTTTGGGGGACATTTTCTTTCAAACCACTGTATCATTATTTTTTTCCAATTTTGGACAAAATACTTTGACCAATAATATACCAGTAATATACACTCTTACTGATAAGAATGTAACTTATTTAAAGTCTTGCTGTTCTATGAGTTGATAACTTATTATTTTAGATAGTTACTTCATAAATTTGATTAAGTATAAACCTCTCTCTCCTAGAATGAAAATTAAAGTAGTTTTAAGTTATTTTTTCTTGTTTTTCCCAGACCATATTCATTAAATTTACTGGAATTCTTTTTTTTTTTTTTTTTTTGGTTTTATGAGACAGGGTTTCTCTGTATTGTTTTGGAGGCTGTCGGTCCAGCCTGGCCTCGAACTCACAGAGACCCGCCTGCCTCTGCCTCCCAAGTGCTGGGATTAAAGGCATGTGCCACCAACGCCCGGATAATTTACTGGAATTCTAACATATCTAGTGTTGTATAGAGACTCATTCTTGTAATGTGAGCTGTTTATTTCCAAGTATTGCATACTAAGTAATCTATACTACCCTGTGTTTATTTGTTGAAAGATACTTTAAAATACATTTTTATAGGTAAAACTGACTTTGAACTTTCTATTCTCTTCCATTGATTTTAGTTCTTATTCTGCTGGTCCCAGTGCTCTTTTAGGATTTTTTGTTGTTGTTGTTTTTCGAAACAGGGTTTCTCTATGGCGTTAGAGACTGTCCTCAAACTAGCTTTTGTAGACCAGGCTGGTCTCGAACTCACAGAGATCCACCTGCCTCTGCCTCCCAAGTTCTGGGATTAAAGGCGTGCGCCACCAACACCCAGCTGCTCTTTTAGGATTTTATATTGTATTGCTACTTCATTTCTCAAACTTTATTCATTTTCTTTTCTGTTATCATAATATTGATTGCAAAGCCTCTAATTATTAAATATCAATAGTATTTGTAGATACATTTGTGTTTCCAAAACTCTTAAATGTGAATCTATAATGTTGCAGTGTATATAACATTTGACTTCTTCATAATACTTTGAAGGGAAATACATTTGGAGAAATAAAGATTATTAGAGTACTGTAAATTTCAAATCGTCCCAATTTACTTATAGAATACTTTTATTAACAAAGTTGAAACAAGCACACAGTTCTTTATATTTTCTTGTATTAGGTACATAAAATCTATAATGCATATTTTATGAGCATTCAGTATCTTATAGTTAAAACCCCATCCTTTACTTACATAGGAATTACATTTATTCTTATTAAAAATAAAATTTTTAATATTATTTAATTTTTATGCATCACTTGTGTTATATGTATATGTGGTGTGTGTTTCACTCTTCTGTATGAGTATGTTGAGACTGACAGTGTTTTCAGTTATCTTATGTCTTACTTTATCACTTTACACTAACTTTTGAGACAGTGTCTCTCACTGAAACTAGAGTATTCAATGTTGAGTAAACTATCCCTCAGGAAGGTCCCAGGATCTGCTTGTCCCTGTCATTACACTTGTGGTGTTACAGATGTGTGCCTTATTGACCTGGCTTTACGTTTGTGTTGGTGTTCTGAATTCTTGTCTCCATGCTTATACAGCACATACTTTACCTATAGAACCATCTAATGGTCTTACCCATATTTTTGTTTTGTTTTGTTTTTGTTTTTGTTTTTGTTTTTTTTGGGTTTTCGAGACAGGGTTTCTCTGTATTGTTTTCGAGGCTGTCGGTCCAGCCTGGCCTCGAACTCACAGAGATCCGCCTGCCTCTGCCTCCCGAGTGCTGGGATTAAAGGCATGCACCACCACCGCCCGGCCCTTACCCATGTTTTTTAAGGAACAAAGAGATACAACAGCCATTGAACTCATAAATCAAGCTTCAGAACACAGTTTTATTGCGTTTGTAGAATTAAGCAAGCCATTTTACCTCAACCATTTAGTTGTCTTAAGTAAAATATAAGACTTAAGTGCTCACCTCAAAGAATATTTACAGCTATTAGTAAGATACAATTCTCAGCAGATGGATGGCACATTGAATAAAATAAACAGTTTGTTCCTTCAGTACATGCCTGTTTCTGATGTTTGTTGAAAAGTGAGAGACATTCATATTCTATTTGGAATTTTTGATGCATCTAATAGTTGTTACATAGTTTTAATCATTAATGAAATTTCATAATAGCCATATTGACACACAGTATATAAACACCTTTGCCATGAACTTAACCTCTAATATATGAAAAAAACCATCCAATACAAAATACCTTTTTTCTATGAGTCCATTACTTGAATATTTGCTAACACAGCCTTTGGAATAGACACTTTCTTATCTAAATGGTTATGAGTATACAGATAATCAGAAGCATTTTGGCTTTCCATATGCATTCATATACATACATTAAAATATGGTAACTATATAATACTACAGTAATAGGCACAAGAAATCTCCTTTTGATGGGTTGTTGAGGATAGACCATATGATTTCCAAAACAATACAGATTATCAGTGTGATCCTAGGTTACCTCTTAGGGGTTGAGGGTTGAGGGTGGACCCCTATTGCTGAAGATACCATGCATTTAGGATAATTCAAGCTGAATCCCACATTATATCCTCTTTCCTGTTGCATGTCTTCCTTGGTTCCAGAAAATACCATGTAAGCTGAGATCAGTCCCATCCAGCTGCAGCTCTACGAACTGTGGCAATCACCATCACAGTAAGATATTAATAGGTGTAAGAAGTAGCTCTCACATGTATGTGCTAACCAACAGCAGTCTCATTGAACTTAAGACCCACTCAATAGGAGAAAAATCATGCCTGGCACTAACTTAGCCATCTTCTCAGGGTAAGGTCATGATCACTTTCGTAGATCAGCACTAATTCCATATCGCATTCTAAATCTTACAATTATACTCCCAGAGAGGTATAGCTACAACCCCTCATAAAAGAAGCTTCTCATAGCAAATGGAAGCCATATCAGAAAGCCACAGCTGTACACAATGCAGAGATCATGGTTAGCGCAGTCCCAGTGGATACACCTACATCACAGCTCCCTCATTGGTCGCATAGGGAACACCTAGGAAGAAGTGACGGAAAGATTGTAAGAGCCAGAATATCAGGGAGTCTTCTGTGAAGCAGTCTTCCCTAAAAATGACTCTATAAACTGTACTAGAACAATGGCAATATCAACAGACATGCTCAGATTAGTGGAAGGGAAAAATAGTTCACAGGGTCTTACCCCTAGATGAAAAACTACAGGTAACCAATGATTACTGGGAGAGGCATAATTGCCCTCTTTCATGGTTGAGCCCCCTTATTGGTTTTCCAACACAGAGTGCTCAGCCTTGAAACCATATATACTCAACGAAAACACTCAGCGCATGATATATATTTACACACGCACAGACACATATGAAACGAGTATAATAAAATAAAAAGAGACCACCAACTTGAGAGGGGCGAGCATGAGAGTAATTAGAGGGAAGGAACGATACAATTTTATTGCAAGGGAAAACATTAAAAATAAAAATCATTAAAATAGAATACCTTGAGCTTGAAAGTTTGAGTCCTCTCAGGATTTAGATTTCTTTACAAGTTTACTTTGCATAACGAGAGTGAATGTTATAAGAGAAACTTAACCCTGAGGATAAAATTTCTAGAGACATAGTTCAATTTATAAGTAATGTCAATTATCTTGCAAAAGAAAAATGGACAGAAATGTACATGAAAATTCCACTTAGCCAGTCTAAACTTTACAAGGGACTAAGCGGTGAAGCCCAAGAGTATACCATAGACTTGAAATTTAATTAGAAAAAAATTGATTGTAATCCCAATAACTACCTTGCTGTGTGAAATCCTCTTTTTTTTTGGTCTGAAAAGCTGCTGAACTGACAAATGGCCTTGTCCCTGTATGCATTTTATCGGCTCATGAATAGATCATTAAAGGTGATCTTTTATGGACTCCCAATTGTTTAATTTTATCTTCTAACTCTCCAAGCCAGACACACATTTCCCCAATGTCAACAGTGTTATTTGTCTAACTGTGGGGTCATTATATCTGGACAGTTTTAAAAATTTTGTAATGATTATGGTTTGTGTATGTACGGGTGTGCTGTGGTATGCACGAGGAAGTCAGAGGCAGCACATTCCAGTGGCTTCTCTCCTTCCAAACCATATGCTGCCTCCAGGGATGAATTCAGGTGGCCCATCTTGCGCTACAGCTGCTTTATGCATTGAGCCAACCCACTGGCTCTGAGCAGTCTTTTCTGTATAACATTCTAATGGTGGTGGCGATTCTGGAAATTATTTTATTCTGATTCACAGATTGTGAACCTGTCAATTTGGGTGCAGGGTTAGGTCCTATAGTTTCAGATTCTTGGGAAACTGAAGCAACAGAATCACTTGAGCCTAAGAACTCAAGGTCACTCTGAGTGACATATAACATCATGCTTCAGAAAATGAATATATCAGATTTTAAGTGTCTAAATTTATGAGTGGTATCATCAGCTGCAGGCATATATGCATACAGAGATGCACATAGTGCTAAAATCAAACTTATATAAAAAGAAAAACAAATGGGTAATTCATGTAAAAATCAACAAGCAAACAAACTAACTTTTACCACTCGTGAACATACGTTCTAAGAGTTGCTAATTCAAGCCTAGAGGTTATCTGTGTGTGTGCAACAGAAGCCATGTGCAAAAATGTTCATAGAAACTATTTAAATAGGCTAAAGTTGTGAAGCTTCCAAATGTTAGAGAACATGAAAATGGATAGGTACCACTTGCATGTTTTTAAAAGGCTCCTCACGAAGCGTGTATAGCTCCCACGGATATAACGAGGAAAGAAGTTGGATGACTGAGTCTGTAAAGTTCTATTCCTGTGATCCTCAAGAGACCACTAAGGTGAAGGCATGCTTAGTGGTGCTTTCTACTAACTAGATTGTTCTGATAGTAAAGCATACCTCTAAGTGATGTGAACTTGTTGTATGCTGTATCTCAAGAAAATAGAGTTAAAAATACATCATCTGCGGAAAAGAGTTTCTAGATTTGGGATGGGGGTGGTGGTCAGAGGACGAGAGAACAGAGTGGACAGCAGTTCTTCCATTGATTTCATCCTTTATCCCTGGCTGGCTTGCTAAATTCAGCGTTTCAGGACTGGGGACTTGCCAGCTCAGAGCATCAATCCTCAGAGGCTCACAAACTTCCTGCGTGGGCATCTCCTGCTCGGAGACGGTTGAGGATGGATGTATATGGGGACGCAGAATGAACAAAAAGGCCTCAGCTCCCCTTCGGTTCCACACAGCAGTACGGCAGGAACGGTAGAGAGAAGAGCAAAGCTGTGGGGTGAACACAAAAGACACCGCGCTAGCTAGTGCCAGCGTTTCAGCGGCCACCGGCGGCTGGGCAGCTCCCGGATGACTTCCGTTCCTGGAGCGGACCAGTGGGGCAGGTAGGGTTCTTGGTCCCACAGGGGCTGACCTCGGTTTTCCTGCTTGCTACTGGGGGGGGGGGGGGGGATATAAGCCTTAAAGACGAGTAAAGCCTCAACCGCTTGCTTTTTGTTTGAGTTTAAATCGCAAACCTGCAGTAGTGAAGGGAACCTCTCCTAGGGAGAAGCTCCGGAGTGCATCGCTCAGACTTCTTTGCGGGACCAGTGCTGTGGCTCAGACCCAGGAGCCACAAAACTTGCCAGGATTAGAGGCAAATCAGTTAAACCCAAGTCGTGCTCTTCATTGCACTTTTCAAGACATTCGAGTTCACGAAAACTCCTGCGGGTTCCTTGGGAAAAGAGTTCATGCCCCCCAGGTCTCTTTCCAACCTGTCCTTGCCCATGGAGGCGAACGAGAGCGAGTCGGTTCCTGAGGTGTGGGAAAAAAGATTTCCTGCCCCGCTCGGATGGGACCACCGCGGAGTTGGTGATCCGCTGTGTGATCCCATCTCTCTACCTAATCATCATTTCCGTGGGCTTGCTGGGCAACATCATGCTGGTGAAGATATTCCTCACTAACAGCGCTATGAGGAGCGTCCCCAACATCTTCATCTCTAATCTGGCGGCTGGGGACCTGCTGCTGCTGCTGACCTGCGTTCCAGTGGACGCCTCCCGCTACTTTTTTGATGAGTGGGTGTTCGGCAAGCTGGGCTGCAAGCTCATCCCCGCCATCCAGCTCACCTCCGTGGGGGTTTCTGTGTTCACGCTCACCGCCCTCAGCGCGGACAGGTAAGAGTACAGGTAGCAAGGGGAGAAACTGGAAAAGTGCTGGACAGGGCAGGGGGCTAGGATTATTGGGAACTGGAATGCACCAGCCAAGGAAAAAGGATGTTAGGGGATGGAGATGGGGAAAGGCAAGTGTATGTATATAATGGAAGCCTAGTAACTCGAGTTAAAACATAATGAAAAGTGATGTTTAAAAACATATGCAAACTATTTAAATAAGAGTTAAAATTGCACTAATTTTAAACTTGCACACTCTAGTGCCCGCATTTTCCCACACACTTTGGCAACCTTGCTATGCACTTCACAGAAGATCTATGATATAAACAAGTTAAAGTTCAATTGTCGTCTGGGATTTTATTTTTTTATTTTTATTTTTCCTCCGTGTGTCTAAACTTGAGCAAGCTGCTTCCGGATTCAGTAAAGGGGCATATTCTGGTATGTTAGAACACTTAAGTTTAACTTGAGGAAACTGCATAGTTTAGCCATGCACCACTTACATTGTGAAGTAAATATCGCTTGTCTAATGAAAACAATTAGAACTAAAAGTGTGCTTCAAAAATATACTCTCACATTTTCTTGTTTGAAAAATCTTAAGTTCTTCTAGTTCTTGTTGAAATAAAGAGATTTCTCCCCAGATAATGTTAAATTTTAATATCTTAAAACAATGCTATGGGCACAGCCTTCGTTATCAATCTCCTTTCACATACTCTAGCAGTGTGAACTATCCATTGTTCTACTTGGCAGATCAACTGGTTCAACATTGTCATTTTCCATGTGTGGCTTCTGAAGCTCAGAGAATGTAAGTTCACTGCTGGGAGGAAAATCCAGGCTTCCTGAAAGGAGGCTTGGACTGTTATCCTGGGCTGCCTATACCACTCTTTCGGGGCTTTTATGCAGGAGGGAATTCTGGGAGGTTGCCTGGGGGCAAAGTTTATCATTGGCATCATTATTGGAGCTGTGGCCTCATTCTCTTGGGAAGGAAAGACTGATTGAAGTTATTTTGCTAAACAATTCAACTTGGTTATAAAAATTCACTCTCCTGACTAATTTGCATATTAAATTATTAATGAGTCTGGATCTGAGTTTCTGGGGGCTGGCTATACTGCCCTTATACTAATTTGGAATTAAAGAGTTAATATTTATTGGAAATAGTGGAGAGTCTTTATGATGCTGTTGTTAGCTAAGCAGATACTTAGTCTATCTATGTAGCATACTACTTATGAACCTTATTTTGTCTTCTTGGCAACAGTTCTATTATATTATTTAAGTTTCATTTGAACTTCAGAGCTAAAATATGATGTTTGAGCTTGGCTGCACTTCTTCAGGAGAAATATTTTAGTCAGATTTTTAAAGAAATAAACTTAATTAGAACAAAACACAATGATTAACTATCACAATAGGTGAACTTGACACCAAGCATTCATTTTTAAATCATGGCTTGGTAGCAAGACTCAGAGCTTGAGTTTATTTCACACAAGTTTTTCAATTTATTGTCATGGAAACAAGTAATTTTCCCTCACCAGAGGGAGAAGACTGAAGAGCCTCATGAATTTAGGACTTCTTGGGGGTATCATGTGCATATGCATACCGTGGCAATTGTGGTGCATGCTTCTTTTGGAGTTCCCTGGCTGTTTTCAATTTGGTTCAATTAACCAAGCTTAAATAAAAATGTTAATAACACATTAGAGGTATAAAAGGGAGGAAAACAAGAGTAGGGAAAATGAAAGGTGAAAAATGTAGGATGACCCCCACACTTTCACAAAAGGTAATTAATTTTTATGGGAGCTTTCATGTTGTCATTGCAAAAGAAAAGTTGCCTTTTATATTAAGAACCCAGCTGTGATGTTTACAGAGCCATAGTGACAGAATGAACTGCTATCTCTGCAATTTATTGTATCTATATTAAATAGTGTGTTATATTTGACTACAGTAAATTATGTCTTTTCCTCAGTTGCTTTCAATCACTGCTAGATCTCTTCCATTTTCCCTTTCATTAGAAGTAGCATCACTGACTTAAAATGCACTGTTTGATTCCTGAGTATTAACACTGTTTCCACAATTCAGTTATAGCTCTGTGATTATTTGTTTCCTTGTGACACACATGGTAAAATGTGAATGTTCCAGGCTGGATTTTGTGGCAGCTGGGTCCTCATTGCAGCCCTTATAGATACATACTTTTCCTGCAGAAGGATGACAAAATATCACAAAACGTATGCTCCTAAGGTAGTGTTTACCTAATATGAGAATCAGAGAAGGCATCTGATTCTCTAAGTACCAGATATTTGTTGATCCCAGAAATTCATTGTGAATGTGCACCCACTACTCTGGAATGATGCCCACTGCTAGTTGCTTCTAAACACATGACCTATGTGCAGACTTGAAAAGTATGAGTAAAGGCAGAATCTCTTAATTCACATCCTAGAGGCTCTGTCAGTCAATCTTTGGAGAAACCCAATTTGTCTTCTTTGCCCTGTCCCCAATTCTTTAGGTGATTCTGAAGCTTGATACACATTGAACATTAGTAGACAGTCTCCATTGTACACCACCATTCCTGTCTCAACTCACTGTTCAGCAGTTCTACTCACCACAATTGGTTTTAATTAAGAATGTCTTTAATACTTAGTAGGCCCGTCTCCATTTGCTGAGAACACACTGTAGCTCTGAATAGTATACTGTGTACTAGCGGAGCAACAATGAGCAACAGTCTGGTTCACACCCAGACTCCTTGTTTGCATCCTTCCTGCATAACAAAGTTCAATAAGAAAGAAGATGGTAATTTAACTAGACATACTTAAAGAAACAGATTTTTTTGACATGTTCTGATGATTTTTTGCAAGAAGTAAAAATGATCTGATTTTCTATTTATTTTATATTATGATTAAATTCAATTTTATATTTACATTAAACTTATACTGCATGCAGAAATCATCAATGAGATTCAAGTTGATGAAGCAATCTATTCATTGATGCTTAATATATGGATGGTGATTGTACTTCTCTGTCTGTCTTTTGATTGATTATTCTTTAATTCAATTAGGAAAATCTCTCTGAGACTATTTGTAAGGGAAAATGTATCATTTTACACATATCTGCTATGCTACTGAGTTTAATTAAATAGGTTTTATGCTGAGGGACATCTTTCTCATGGTTTATGTAAATGTTTGAAAAAAGCATGATAATACATGCCCACTTTAGTATGCATGATGACTTTACTTATTGCTTTATATTCTTCCAAAGATATACCTACAGCATTAATATTCTTTCAGAGTTGGGTCTGTGGCTCAGTGGTAGAGTGCTTGCCTTGAATGTGTGATGCCCTGGGTTAATTAACTAGTACTTTCTCCTCCCCCACAAAACAAAAAAAAATGCTCATTTGCATTTGTAAGCTATGTTACAGTACTGACAACTTTTATAATCTGCTGTTTTTCAAGTGTGATTCTTTGTTTATAGGATTTGCACTATTGTCTTTTCATTTAGATACTTCCTGGTATATAGCCCTCTTGTCTTGCAGAAGGTCACAAGAATCATCCCCGTTGAAAAGGTCTTAATCATCTTTGCCCTACTCTAGAGCTAGGTTCATCTTCTTAAATGCAATTTGGCCTATTACTAGTAGTCTTATCACAATGAACAGTTTACACATTTTATAGCCATTTAAGGAGAACAGTGCATATTACAACCTGAAGGTCTGTGTCCTCCTAAAATTCATAAATTGAAATATTTTTCCACTAAACAATGGTGACAGGTAGTGGAAACTTTGGGAGATGATTAGGTCTTTGGAGTAGGGTCATTATGAAAACAGCTTCAGAAGACTCTGCTAGTCATCTGTAAGTGAAGGCACTTACTGGAGCACTCTATGGGTAGAAAGAAAATCTTTTGGGGAACAAACTTGCACACTGTCTTGGAAAGTAAAGGGTAGTAGCTATTGGAGAAAGCAAGTGGGACTTTCAGCTGAGCAGGCTGTTTCAGACCTATAATGAACTAGATGCTCTTGTCCAGGTAGTTGAGGCAGCTGACAATGGAGGTAGTGGTTTTCCTGGTAACAGAAATCAGCCTTAAGAGGTTCCTGAGAAATTCTGAGGTTAGGCTTCTTTTTATTCAATAAAATCCTTCTGTTTATACAGTCAGCGGCCTTCTGTTTGGAACACTGTAACCAGCACTGCCAATGGGGTTGGGGGGGTGTTGGGGAGCTGCTTTGAACCTAACATATGCTATCTAGAAAGGGCACTCTCATCAGGCATTGAATCTGTCAGAATCTTCATCCTTGACTTACTACTCTTCAGGATTGTAAAATAACCTTCTGGAGTTCACAAATCACCCAGTCTAGGGGATCTTAATTTATTATTTCAAATTACCTAAGACTATGTCTCTGCAAGAGTGTGCAGCAGATGGTGTGGAGAGGGGCATTTTCCTTTTATTTATTTATTTTAAATATCAGGGATATTCAGAATATCCCCTGTGGTTCCTGGTTACCTAAAAGAAGGCTCACTGTGGAACTTTATTAACTGTTTTATCCATTGTCCTCCATTAAAAAATGCAATCAACAGATCTATCTATCTGTCTGTCTGTCTGACTGTCTGTCTATCTTTGGTAAGTTGCCTGTATCATGAGTCTGATAATCATTATAAGCCACTAAGTACATAATTTTGGGAAGGAGATGTTTTTATCCTTACTTCAGAGTGAAAATAAAAAGACCTTAAGTGACTTTTATAAATGATATCATAGACAATGATGAATTTGTCTGACTGTAATCACTTTTTATTATATTTTGCTATTTATCTCATATATATATATTTAACTTCAAACCATTTAAAGACAAATACAGCTTGCTTACATACAGTTTGGCTTGTTTGAAGTATCACTGCTTCATGTAAAGTGTGGCATTGGTCATGAGAAGTTAAGGATTAAGGTACTGGTCTCAAAACATGAGTCCTCTATTACCTGCCACAACTACACATACTCACTAATATCCAAGAGGTGAGAGGATAGGCTCTTGTGTACTCTAACAAAATAAAATTGGTCTATACAAACAGAATACTCTTCTATTTTCAGTTCTTTCAATTGGATTGTGGATAAAAATTCCACCCTGAATTCCTATCTAGGGTTTATTGATTAGGAAAATGTTAAGGGAAAATGTTCAAAGTCCCAAACTCTGAAGCTATGAGAATAGAATCAAAGTAGACTTTAACTACATTGCTTTGCAGACCTTTGATAACTCAGTTATTTTCCTTAGATAGCAAGCATAATGATGGATTGGAAATGAATGCATTTAAATAAGAAAATCTAATAGCTGATCAAACTCAATGAGAAATGATACATGTACTACTGTACATCAATTGGAGATAAAATTATTGTGAAAGAGTCAATCACCATTTCTTAGGACACTCCACTTTAAAATATTTCCCTCTCTTTCCTTGAGCTCTGTGCCAATAAGCCTTGGAATGAATTGGAGACACTGAAATGACAGGGAGTTTGTGTTTTTCATATGTTAGGAAACAGCCAGAGAAAGAAGTGTTGGTATCTATACTGTCAGTGAGACTTAGTTCCCTCTTCCCTCCCTCCCCTTCTGTCTTTTCTTTTTCTTTCTTCTTTCTCTCTCTCTCTCTTCCTTCCTTCCTTTCTCTCTTTTCTTTCATTTATCTCCATTCCCTTCTTCCCTCCCTCCCTCCTTTCTTCCTAGAGAGTAAGAGTAACTTGAGCCTCTTTTCCTAGGTACAGAGCTATCGTGAATCCCATGGACATGCAGACTTCTGGCGTGGTGCTGTGGACCAGTGTGAAGGCTGTGGGCATCTGGGTGGTCTCTGTGTTGTTGGCAGTCCCTGAAGCTGTGTTTTCAGAAGTAGCACAAATTGGTAGCTTGGATAACAGTAGTTTCACAGCATGCATACCCTACCCGCAAACGGATGAGTTGCACCCCAAGATTCACTCAGTGCTTATTTTTCTTGTTTATTTCCTCATACCACTTGTTATTATCAGCATTTATTATTACCACATTGCTAAGACTTTAATTAAAAGTGCACACAATCTTCCAGGAGAATCCAATGAACATACCAAAAAGCAGGTAAGCTGGATCTCTCTCTCTCTCTCTCTCTCTCTCTCTCTCTCTCTCTCTCTCTCTCTCTCTCTCTCTCTCTCTCTCTCTCTCTCTCTCTCTCTCTCTCTCTCTCTCTCTGTGTGTGTGTGTGTGTGTGTGTGTGTTTGGGTTTTCACTTGCCTTAACTGATAGGATCTTGGGTAATTTCTTACATGTGGCTGTGTCACATATAAATGGGATCTACCTGAATCCCATTTATTGGGTATCAGAGCCTCTGACAAGAACTGGAATGTCATCAGTAGAAAATAAAGTTTTTGTGCTTGGTGGAAGTTATGTTGGTAAAGAGACTACTTATCAGTGTGAGGACTGAGTTCAGATCCCCTGAAACCAAGCACACACATGTGTACACATGAATGGATAATAAATAAAAAATTATGTTTTTTTAAATTCCATGAAAATATTTGTACAAAGATGAAGATCCGTCTGTAAAGTCCAGATTTTAAGTGTAAATTGATTATGATCTTTTCTTGGTATCCCTGTAAAGGCGACCAGAAATGTGAAGAAGGATATCTCTATAAAGAGGATAGGGCAGTGCCTAGGGCTGGGCCGGGGACATGAATGGGTACCAGAAGGAGAGGCTCTAGGAAATGCAGAGCAGCAGAGAGAATGAATGTAATACCAAAGGTGGTTGGGACTATTGGTCTATTACAACTGTGCAACCTTACCCAACATTAGTCGAAAGTTGATCACATGTAGATTAGCTACAATTTTTTTTTGTTAAAGAGCATGCAATAATAATTTCAGTTAAAGTTATTTGTGTGAAAGAATGTTTTTGTGTAGAAGTTCCCAGTTGTGTGTTTCTATATTCCTAGAGAAAAAAACACTAATGGGCCAGAACTTCCATAATTACAAATGTTACAGGGATGTGATGACTGCTTTTTGGGAATATGAGTGCAAATAAACTAAATCTGAGATTGCTAGTGTTAGTAGTGATTCTAGATGGAGAGAGACCTTTGAGTCACTCACCAATCAGCAGCAGGAGCTGTCAGAGGTTTCCGTGGTGCAGTGTAGCCTTCATTAATTAATGAATATCAACATGAAGAGTAGACATTCATTTTAAAGATTCAGATAGTGAACTGATGTTTCAGATAAATGAATCAATTCTTATCTAAGTATCTGGAATCATGCAAGCAAGACATTTATGCATCAGGTCCTTTAATTTACATAGCTAGACACTTTACTGGGAGTTCTAAAATCCAAATTTTATCATATTGTATGTTTGAGTTTTGGTTTTTGATTTCCTTTAAGTTGAATTCTTCCAATATCCACAACTTTTTTTTTAAAATACTGTTGGTTTTGCCTTATTTTTGTAAATTTCCCCTTGGAGACTTTATAAGCTCTGATTGGGTAACTGAGTCTTGAAATTTTCTAAGACATCATCTCAAAGCCCAACTTTCTTGAACTTGAGTCTCCGGTTTTGGACTGCCATGGAAGTTCTATACCCATGCTGTGTCGTCTAGGGAGGACATATTGAGTACTATAAATTTTATATTGATACTTCTTGAATTGCCTAACTTAGGACACAAAGATGCATCATTAGTACAACTGCATTCTATTTCCTTGTCAGCTATGTTTCCCTTTGACTTATGGTTATATTTGCTGTTTTTTATAGATGGAGACCCGGAAACGATTGGCTAAGATTGTGCTCGTCTTCGTGGCCTGCTTTGTCTTCTGCTGGTTTCCCAACCACATCCTCTACTTGTACAGGTCTTTCAACTACAAGGAGATTGACCCTTCTCTGGGTCACATGATTGTCACCTTAGTGGCCCGGGTTCTGAGTTTCACCAATTCCTGTGTCAATCCTTTTGCTCTTTACCTGCTCAGCGAAAGCTTCAGAAAGCATTTCAACAGCCAGCTCTGCTGCAGGAGGAAGTCCTACCCAGAGAGGTCAACCAGCTACCTTCTCAGCTCTTCAGCAGTGAGAATGACGTCTCTGAAGAGCAACACAAAGAACACGGTGACCAGTTCTGTCCTGCTAAACGGACACAGCAAGAAGCAGGAAATAGCGCTGTGATTGGAGGCCATTCAAGTCACTCTTGGAAAAATCCCTTACAAACTTTGCTATTATTATTGAGCAACGTAAAACTCAATAATTTCCACATTCATACTGTCCCCTAGCTAATTCATCAGGGGACTTCACGACTGATTCAAGAACAAGACAAATATTTTTCTCCGAATAGAGTTTTACATTACACCATGCACATCTACACTAAACACATATAACTGACATACACCTCCTGCTAACATTGATTTACAAATTCCCCAGGATTTCAGACATTGCAACAAGCAACTGTGCCATACTTACTTCAAATTCCTTTTATCCTAAATAGTAGAGAGCATTTCCATAATCAGTTAAATTTGGTGAGAGATGATATTTAAACACCTATTATTTGAAATACAAATTACATCATTCTGATGAGTAGATTTTGTTTATAACTAGTATATGTATATGGTGAGTAGATTTTGTTTATAACTAGTATATATATGTATGTATATATTAATTTGAAAAAACAAGTGGAGCTTAATCATAATTCATCAGCATTTATGGTTCTTTATATAATTATAATTTATAGAAATGTTTGTACATTCTCTATATAGTATTGGAAGGTATGACAACATTTTTATGAATTGTAAGTTGATATATGAATGTGTATATGTAGAACAGGTATCATATGCTCCAAATTCCAATAATATGACTCAGATGTTTGCATGGCCATTTTTGTAAACACTTACATTCTTGACAATTTGGCTGCTTCTGTGTAGGTAATAAGATTTATATAATTCTGGTGAGTTCTCATTTGCTCTTGCATCTGCCAACTGACAAATGTATGAGATCTCAGGCACTTTCCTCTGCATGATATCAGTTTTCTCTGAATAAACATCTTGAGATTTTTCAGCAAAATATAAACATTGTCTTTATTAAATCCCAAAGGCTATCCCTTTCTTCAGCCCATATATCTAATTCTTGAGTTTCTTCATGCCAAGTTGAATTCTAAATACATTAAGGTAACTTTGCTGGCACGTAAAGCTTCTCTTTAAATATTCCTAGCCCACACTACTGAAGATATTAAGCAATCATTTGGACACAGCAATTCAAAAATAAATTAGGGCAGATTACCTATAGCATACAATAATAGGATGATAATGAACACTAATCAAGTGTTTGTTGTGTTCTAGTTTATTAGCAGAGCTTTATATATAATTTTAAATTTTTTCTTCTGTATAAACTTTTAAATGAATAAAAGAAGGATCCAATTCTCTAGGTTATGAAGATGCTCAAATTATGGGACATATTTTTTAAAAAAAAATAACACAATTTCACAAATCTAACAAAAACCTCAATACATTGCCAGAAACCTGGTCTTTAGCCTTCATTAACTACATGGAAAAATCACATGTGAAGTACGTCTGGTTTTCTTTATTTTATAGGTTGAGAAATTGAGGCTCGGCTATACTCAGTGACTGAGGGAACATCATTCTATCATGTGAACAACTTGGAATATAAAACCCGTTACAACATCACAAAGTGTATATGCACTACTCCTCCACTTCCATTCAGTAGTGGATTTCTACAACTGATATCAAACTTCAGGCAATCTGCAGATGTATTCATCATGAAATCACACAGTGTGTACAAGGTTTATATTACTTTTGAGCATCTTAAAAATAACTTGAGGTCCATTCACTGCAATTTGTAGAATCATGGCCCAAGAATTAAGAATTCTTGGTCAACGCAGAATATTTCTCATAAAGAATGTTAAGGAGATAATAGACACATAGGAAAGATTGTAAGACTCATCTACATATGTCTTATATTATTCTTTTAGTTTCACATACACAGAAATGGATAAAATATTATAAAACAGATGTATATATTTTATAATGTATTTATATTATCTTAAAACTAAAAGGACATGAACATACATAAACTATGTACTCCTAATAAATTAAAGTTCAAGAGAATACACTTTTGTGTAACAATCAGGTATTTTGCAAGGATGAAAAAACGTTTTTGTGAAATGATTAAAAAATTCCCTAAACATTTTATTAAAATATTTTTCTGTAAATATGCCAATGTCATAATGATGACCATGCAAATTTCTATGTTCTTTTTTCAGAAAGTATATTAACAATGGGCACAGTTCTGAACATATTATCAAAGACTGACTGCATTTAAGTTTCATACAAATTTATTTTTATTTTATATGTATGAGGTTTTTGTCTGCATACATGTATGTGCACTGTGTGTGTGCTTGGTGCCGGTAGAGGTCAGAAGAATGCACTGAGTTCCCTAGAACTGTAGTTACAGATGTTTGTGAGCCACAAGTGGGTGCTGGGAACCAACACTGAGTTCAGTACAAGAGAAACAAGAGATTTTTTTCCAGCTCTTCAAAAATTCTTTTTTTTACGGAGGGGAGCTTAGACATGGACAGTTACTACACTAGTAAATATTTTATAATATATAATTAAAACATATTCATTTTGATTAAAGTGATATTAGTTGTTATATTTATATCAAAGGGTTGCTAAACAAAGCAATAATTTTGATTGCATGCATACAGCCACACTTGAACACATGACATTGTAACCATAATCAAAGCTAGAGTTGAAACTTTTTCACTTGTTAGATTTTTGTGTTTAGTGTATATGTACTTGTTGATGGTCCCTAACTTATGATAATTATACATGCTTTTTCTACTCTATGATAGTGTACAGTTGATGTGCATTATGTAGAAAACATTCCTTAAGATTTGATTTTTTTCTGAATTGGAGGTATCACCCTCTGTCATGATGTTGGGCAATGGCAGGAAACTACAGGTTCTTACATAACATTTGATCATAGGGGTAAAAGACATTAATCTACAGTGTATTATACTGAATAAATCATATGTGATAATAAACTTTTTATGAGGTGAATATTAATTTTTTGCCAAACTTTAGGCTAATGAAGGTATTCTCAAGATGTTTAATATAGCCAAGGCTAAACTATGATGTTTGAGAGGGGAGATGTATCAAATGCATTTTTGCAGGGACAGGGCCTAGCTATATAGTATTAGTTGTCTTAAAGCACTCTATTCAGTCCAGTTTGGCTTTGACCTCACAAAGATTTGCCTGGCTCTGCCTTTTGAGTGCTGGTGTTAAATAAATAAATAGCCATGACTGGCCTTAAATGCACTGTTGATTTGATATTTTCAATATACAATGGGTTTGCCACAGATTGTAGGCAAAGGAGCATCTGGACTTGTTCCTGGGTATTTGAATATTTCTTAGCTCTTTCTATGGTTGAATGTGCTTTCAACATTCTTGTGTTAGAAATTTAATCCCAGTTCAACAGTGTTAAGAGGCATAATCTTTTAAGAGGTTAGTATGGAATGAGGGTTCTGTTTTATAGGATGCATTAATGTCTTAATCATTAGAACGAGCTCATCACACAAGAATGGCATCTTTATAAAGGATGTCATCTTCCTTCCCTCTTCATTGCTCACATGCTCTGATTTGTGACATTTCCTCCTGTTAATGATGCAGCAAGAGCATCTCCAGGTGTTGCCATGGATCTGAAACATGCTTGTTTTGAAACTTGCCTGTTCTGGAACTGTGAACCGCTTAACTACTATTATTTACAAGTTAAGAACCTATCCAGTAAAGACAGTTCTTATTATCAAATGATAATAAAGTAAATTGGTCCCAAATTTACCTATGAAGTGCACAGAACAATAGTAAACTAAGTGAAGGGTGCAAAGCAGTGAGAAGTCGACTAAATATTTTTACTTTTAATGAGCATATGGAATATGTCTTATTATTAAAATGTCCTTCTTAAAATAGGAGATGTGAATGAAATAAAAACATTAACCTTTCATATGCTCGAGACTAGGTCCTAACCTCATTAATATCTCCTGTATGTAAGATGGATTAGTGACATCACAAAGATTAAATATGTGATAAGGTTGTCAGGCAACACCTGGCATAACAGTAAATATTCATTGAAATGCTGTCTAGCATACTTTAAAATTGATTCCTATCATCTAGTGGAATGATAATACAATTTTTAAATGTTTTGTATGACAGCTACTAATGTGTGGCTTATGAGCATAACTATGTCAGCCTCAGTAAGGCAGCGGGATTCCAATTTCCATCCAATGCATAAGAGGTTTGGATGTTAATGGAAGGCAGAACATACAAGGAAGGGTTTATCATGAAGCTCTTACTGGTTTCTAAATTCTTACAGAATCATTCACTATTTAAGGATGTTTTAATCAATGTAGGCCTGAACATACTATGATAAACCCATTAGATGAAGTCATCTAATGACATCATAGCTGTCATTGATAGTATAACTACATAACCTGCAATGATGACATCACCAGATGCCATATTTCTAGGACTATATTGTTGTTTCTACGCAATGCATGAATGCATCTATGGTTAAGACCTCCAGGGACCTTGAATTCAGTTAATTCTTTGAGAGGATTGAGTATGTTAGTTTCCTCCTTGAAATGTGGAGGTTGTGTTGTAAGGACAAAGAGAATGGCCCTTTGTGTTTAGCTTGATCTCTAGTGGTATCTTGTTCCGCATTCTCAGAAAAAGGAAAAGAGCTTAAATGATAAGTCACCTTCCTGAATACATTTACAAACTGATATGTTGTGTGTAAAAATGTGGGACTGTAATTTTGCCCCCAAATTCCTTTACCAATTTTGTGTGTGCTACATAAAAACCTGGGAGGGGAATAAAACTCAGTGAATCCTTGAAAACACAGTACATATTTCATTTGCTTATTAGAGCATATGCTAAATATTGATTAAATCCCATGAAACTCTGGAATAATTAATAGAGTTTGAACAAGTGTAATCTCCATGTACTCATATTTTATTTTTAGCTTCATTGCTCAGTCAGGAAATAGCTCTATGTTTCTAAGAAAGAAACTATCTCAATTACAAGACAGCTCTTAAAATAGAATATTCATAAGGATTTCAACTTCAAATAATTTAACATTGCAGCATGTTTTCCTCTGCCTTGCTCAAACAGTAGGGAAAGCTGTCACAAAATATGGTCCAGCTTCTGGGTGGAACATTATCTGTTTAAAGTTATAAAGGAACAAGAGAAAACAAGCAAAAGAAGTGTGTTTGTGACTTTGGCACTAGTGACCATTGGAGAAAACCTTGCTTATTAACATAAGCAATGATTACAGCATTCCATGTCATTTCACTCTTTAAATGATTTTGCCAAGTTGTTTTATTGTCCATATGTTGCATCTTAGCAGGTGTCTGAACAGGAAATTTCCTTTTATCCCTAACTCAGTGTTGATTTGTAGCAAGTAATTTGAAATCATATACAGAAAAACTTAATGAAGACTTTATTTCTTAGAAATATTCTCTGGGGGTAATAAATTGATAATAATTAGCCCTTATGCCTCATGGTGGAAGAATTATATAAATTAAAGCCATTTGGGAATTTTATAATTTATTTACTGGTATTCAACAAAACTATTTGAAATGAGAAACCTATAATGATTTGAGTTATCTCAAATATCAAGTCAGAAAAACAAGTTATAAAGATTATCCAATCTGAGCTGGGTGGTGGTAGTGCATGTCTTTAATCCCAGCACTTGGGAGGCAGAGGCAGGAGGATCTCTGTAGGTTTGACGTCAGCCTTGTCTACAGAGTGAGTTCTAGGGCAGGCTCCAAAACTTAAAAATTTTAATTGTCTCCTTGGTGTTAGGAATTTTTTCCTAGTGTATAATATTCTGTTGCTTCATTTTAGGCACAATATGCAAGCAAATTCACAACTGTTTGACCCATCATATTCATTGTTATTGTCTTGGAGAAAGATTTTTTTTTCTCCACGTATCTCAGGTTAGTCTCTAACACCCAGTTGTACAGTACCTGCCTCCCATGATGAAGTTGCACACATGCTGGGCCAAGTCAGACCTAGAATAAGACAACCTTCACTCTTTTCTGATGTTAACTTAAGTGTGTGTCTGTAAAAGGGAGCCCTTTCTTTTATTTCTCAAGACTGTCTCTTGTGAGAGTGAAGAAATAAAGAAAAAAACTCTCGCAGGTCATTTTCATCTAGCCTTCTATCTTCACTAGACCTATTTATCACCCCAAATTTGTGGTCTTATTGCATGGAGTTTCTACAGGACAAAGCACATCAATGTTGACCAAACAATGATGATATCTTATACTTAATAAAATTTAATGTCAGACTGAATTCAGCATGTTCTTATCACTCAGTTAAAAGCACAGTTTTTGCTTGTCTGTTTAATCAAACTCATCTCTGGAAATCAGCGAGGCCCATATAAAAGTGATGCTAGAATTCAGGTGTGTTTGATCTGTCTGTTTTACTTTTGTATTTCAGCCTAAGCTATAATAAGCTTTCCAGAGTGTTTAGAAATTAGAGCCTTGTTTGCTTGTCTGGCATCTTGCCAAACTCAGCACTAATGAATGCAGTGTGTTAAATTCAATGGCTCAGAATATTTCTTTGAACAGGACAAGAGTTTACATTTCATTTCAGGAGAATTTATGATTAGAGAAGTGAAGATAAATGTTTACACCTTTGTAGTGCTTATAATAGCTTAATTCTTTATTTGATTTTTTAACTTCAACTTTAGAATACCATAGTGACTTATTTTTAACTAACATGATTATTTAATAAAATCAGTGTGGAAAACTCACACATGTGAATTCAAAAAGTCATTGTTCTAAAATCCTCTTAAAACATTTTGTGGTATCAACGGGAGGGAATTTCTGTTTAAATTAGTTCATAATTATATCCTTTCTTAGTTAGGGTTTTTATTTAGTTAGGGTGAAGAGACACCATGACCACGGCAACTCTTATAAAGAAAACATTTAATTGGGGTGACTCTCTTACAGTTTCAGAGGTTTAGTGCATTATCATCAAGATGGGCAGTAAGGCAGCATGCAGGCAGACATGTGCTAGCTACATCTTGACCAAAAGGCAGCAGTACCTCAACTGAAAGTCACTTGGAGGGAATCTTGAGCAAAAGAGACCTCAAAGCCTTCCTTCTCAGTGATGTACTTCCTCCAACAAGCTCACATATCTTAATAGTGCCATTCCCTTTGAGGGCCATTCTTGCAAACCACCATAGGTTCCTTACAAATATCCTTAGCTTTTTAAAATCTAAGTATCACCATCAATGTAATTTCCTGATAAGATAATTGTTGGTCAAACTTAAATTCTGCTAAATATTCATAAAATCTTTTCTTTTTCTACCGGTAATCATTGAACAAATGACGTTATAGTTACAGTGGACATGATTTCATTACCCTTAAGTGGTGCCATTTTTAAAAAAATTCAAAACATAATGAATGTTTCTCATTTATAGGAAAACAGAAAGGTTTTTAAAGTTCAAACACTTAGATTTATGTCTTAATTCAGTGGTGATTTTGCAAGTTAGTGGAATGCTATCATAGGATTTTTTAAAATACAAATTCTATATTTTTGGTTGTGAGCCTAGCCTAAATTCAAAAATTTAAAGGAAATGAACTATTTTCTGGATAGATATCACTTACCAAAATTAAATCAAGAACAGATAAGCAATCTACACAGACCCATAACACCTAATGAAATAGAAGCAGTCATCAAAAGTCTCCCAACCAAAACCTGCCCAGGCCCAGATGGCCTCAGTGCAGAATTCTACCAGAAATTTAAAGAAGAGCTAATTCTAATACTCTTCAAAGTGCTCCACACAATAGAAGCAAGAGGTTTGTTGCCAAACTCTTTTTACGAGGCTACAATTACCTTGGTACCCAAGCCACACAAAGACACAACTAAGAAAGAGAACTACAGACCAATATCCCTCATGAATATTGATGCAAAAATTCTCAAAAAAATACTAGTAAATCAGATCCAAGAACATATCAGAAAAATCATCCATAATGATCAAGAAGGCTTCATCCCAGGGATGAAGAGATGGTTCAACATACAAAAGTCTATCAATGTAATTCACCATGTAAACAAACTGCAAAAGAAAAATCATAAGATCATCTCACTTGTTGCTGAAAAAGCCTTTGACAAAATCCAACACTTCTTCATGATAAAGGTTCTGGAGAGATCAGGGATAACAGGAATATACCTGAACATGATAAAAGCAATATACAGTAACCCAACAGCTAACATCAAACTAACTGCACAATTCCTCTAAAATCAGGAACAAGAAAAGGCTGTCCACTCTCTCCATATCTCTTCAATATTGTACTTGAAGTTCTAGCTAAAGCAATGAGACAACAAAAGGAGATCAAAGGGACATAAACTGGAAAGGAAGAATTCAAACTTTCACTATTTGCAGATGATATAATAGTTTACATAAGTGACCCGAAAAACTCTACATGGAAACTCCTACACTGGATAAACATCTTAAGCAAAGTGGCAAGATACAAGATTAACTCAAAAAAAAATTAGTAGTCCTATTAGTTACAGACAATAAAGGGGCTGAGAAAGAAATCAGAGAAACATCACCCTTTACAATTGCCACAGACAACATAAATTATGCTAACCAAACAAGTGAAAGACCTGTACAGCAAGAACTTTGAGTCTTTAAAGAAAAAATTAAAGAAGCTACCAGAAAATGGAAACACCTCTCATGATCTTGTATTCATAGGATCAACATAGTGAAAATGGCAATCTTGCTAAAAGTAACATACAGATTCAAAGCAATTCCCATCAAATTACTGGCACAATTATTCACAGACCTTGAAAGAACCATAATCAACTTTATACGGAAAAACAAAAGACCCAAGATAGCCAAAACAACTCTGTACCATAAAGGAACTTCCGGAGGCATCACCATGCCTGACTTCAAGCTCTATTATAGTCCTGAAAAAAACTTGGTATTGGTAAAAATAGACAGATAGACCAATGGAATCGAATTGAAAATCCTGATATAAACTCACATACCTATGAACATTTGATTTTTGACAAAGAAGCTAAAATTACACAATGGAAAAAAGAAAGCATCTTCAACAAATTGTGCTGACATGACTGGATGCTGGCATGTAGAAGACTGAAGATAGATCCATGTCTATCACCATGCACAAAATTTAAGTCCAAGTGAATCAAAGACCTCAATATAAATTCAGCCACACTGAACCTCTTATAAGAGAAAGTGGGAGGTAACTTTGAATGAATTCATACAGGAGACTCCTTCCTGAACATAACTCCAGTAGCACAGACACTGAGATCGACAATTAACAAATGGGACCTCCTGAGCAACAACACAAAAAGCAGCCCACAGAATGGGAAAAGATATTCATTAATCCCACATCTGACAGAGTGCTGATCTCCAAAAGTTTAAAAGAATTCAAGAAGCAATTCTCCAAATCACCAAAGGATCCAATTAAAAAGTGGGGTACAGAACTAAATAGAGAATTCTCAACAGAAGAGTCTAAAATGGCTGAGAGACACTTGAGAAAGTGCTCAACATCCTAAGCCATCAGGGAAATGCAAATCAAAACAACTCTGAGATACCATCTCACTCCTGTAAGAATGGCTAAAATCAAAAAACATCAATGACAGTTTATGCTGGAGAGGATGTGGAGAGAGGGGAACACTCCTCCACTGGTGCTGGGAGTGCAAACTCATACACACCCTTTGGAAATCAGTATGGAGATTCCTCAGGATAATGGGAATCAGTCTACCATAAGACCCAGCAATTCCACTCTTAGGCATATACCCAAATGATGCACATTCATAAAACAAGGACATCTGTTCAACTATGTTCATAGCATCATTATTTGTATAGCCAGAACTTGGAAGCAACCTAGATTCCCCTCAACTGAAGAGTGCATAGAGAAAATGTGGTACATTTACACAATGGAGTACTACTCAGCGGGAAAAAATCAATGGAGTCCTGAAATTTTCAGGCAAATGGATGACACTAGAAGAAACCATCCTAAGGGAGGTGATCCAGTCACAAAAACACAAACACAGCATGCACTCACTCATATATGGATTTTAGACATGAAACAGGGAGTGCCAGCTTACAATCTGGGAAACAGGGAGAACTCTAAGAGAGATATCTATGGTACCCCAGAGAAGGGGAATGGGAAAGGATCTCCTGAGGGGAATCTCATGGGTGGTGGTGAGAGGGAGTTGGGAGAAAGAGAGGGGTTAAGGACGAGGGGAGAGGAATATATGGGGGAACAAGAAGTTTGAGTCAAGGGAAGAATAGGAGAGTAGGGTGAGAGATACCATAATAGTGGGAGCCACTATGAGTTTGAGGAGAGATATGGCACTAGTGAGATTTACACAGATCTACAAGGATGACATCAATCTAATCATTCGTGGAGAGGCTTCCTTAAATGCCCTTCCCAGATAATGTGACTGATGACTACCTTGTATGCCACCCTAGAGCCTCCATCTAGTGGCTGATGGAAGCAGAGGCAGACACCCACAGCTGAACACTGAACTGACTTCTGGAAACCAGTTGCAGAGAGGGAGGAGCGATGAGCAAAGGGGTCAAGACCAGGCTGGTGAAGACCACAGAAACAACTGAGTGGGAGTTCATGGATCCCAGAATGATAGCTGAGAGGCCAGCATGGGACTGATCCACACCCCTGAACATGGGTGTCAGTGAGGAGTTCTTTGCATTCTTTGGAGACTTGGACAATAGATCAGTATTTATTCCTGTCATCCAAATGCACTCTGGGAGCCCACACCACATTGAAGGATGTTCTTTCAGCCTGGACACATGGGGGAGGGCCTATGCCCTGCCCCGGATTATATGACAGACTTTGGAGATCCCCCATGAAGTGCCTCACCCTACCTGGAGAATGGAGTTGGGATTGGGTGGGTGGCTGGGAGGGCTGGGGGTGTGGGGGAAGAGGGGAGTGAGAGGGAGCTGGGATTGACATGTGAAGCAAGCTTATTTCTAATGTAAATAAAAAAACAGGTAAAAAATACAGATTCTACCAACTGGAATTTGGAGTGTGCATTAGAAGGTCTTGCCTCTAAGATGGAAGCTCTTCTTTTAAGTTGTTCATGTTGAGGGCTATAGGTTGATAGTAGCTTGAAGTATTTATCAACAGAAATGTATAGAAATCACATTTGTAGCTGCCACTGACATAATTTATCAGACTACTATGGTTAAGTACATTTTATACATTTAAACTAACATTCACTCTATCTGACATCTTGAAGAAGATAAGTGATATTAAATTTTTTAACCCACTACATGAAAATTCAGCAACACAGAATTTATGGGATTTTGCAGAATAGTGGAGTTAATAATTCTATTTGCTATGTTAATTTACTTTATAATATTTTAAAGGGGTAGTCATTTTTATTCAAATGTAATTGAAATCACAAAGTTTTTCTCTTTATTTAGTTACAGTTTCTATTGTAATAAAGCACCATGAGCCAAAGCACTTGGGGAAAAAAAGATCATTGATTGCCTTTGTTCACTTTATGATGCATGTGAAAATTATTTATCAAAAGTTGTTTCTTTTTCTTGTGATGACATTGTAAAACTAGAGTTTGACACCACTACCAGAAGAAAAACACATAAAAATGAAGACATGGAATATGCAGCTGCTTGGTACCTCAGATTCAGAAGCTGCACTTTGTAAGTGTTAGAGAGAAATTAAAGTTGTTTCTGCTTTCACAGTTAAGTGGCTATTGCATCTGCTGTCTGTGGGTTACATGAATCCTATCCACAGTTTTATACTGACATACCTGCAACAATTGATCAGTCATTAGAGAAGGCTTTTTCACCCTGTGTATTCTCCAGATCTGCATTTTAGTATTTATCATACATTAGTTTCAATCAATTTCTTCTAATGAAAGGACCTCCCAAAATGGTAAGAAGTCCCTAGACACAGTGAGAAATCGAACTAGAAATTGGAAACAAAACTTACAGATCCTATTGGCATATAATTTTTGGTGTTTACATAAATACGTAGATGGTTATGAGAACTAATCTAATATCTTATTTTGACATTTCAATATTAATTCATATTCAACTTTACTAGTAGATAAATTCAGCTATTATGATTATTTGATTTGGTTTTATGCCTTTATTAAGTTGAAGCAGTCATTTCAAAATGCATAGTTTATTTTGTTGTTAGAATTGATACACAGCTTGTTTGCTTGGAATGCCTGTTTCCATTTTTTTAATCTCTAAGGTGATGTCTATAATTAGTTGTGAGGTGTGTTTCTTGTAAGCTGCAAAAAGATGGATTCTGTTTTCTAATCCAATCTCTTAGTATACATTTTTATTAGGAAATTTAGAGCATTAATATTTACAATTATTATTGAAAAATGTGAGTTAATTCCTGTCCCTTTTGTTTATTGTGTGAAGTTTTCTTGTATTTCATTTGCTTATCTGTTTATTTGTCCTTGTATCTTCTTGAATGTGTTTATTCTTCTCTTTAGAGGAATTTTTCTGTAAATGTTGCCTAGTGGTCATAAACTCTTTAATCTATTTTTATGTGTTTTAAATGATTTATATTACTTTACTAATGGTAATTAAAATAATAATAGGTTCACATGTGTTAATATAAACACAGGATAATTTCATACTTATCAATAATATTGACCAACTGAAAGTAATCATAATTGAAAACTTTTGTAGCTTTTAAAACTAGATAATGAAGATGCCAGATTAACAAAAGCAAATATAGGAAAAGAATCTTTTTTTCCTTATATGGCACATTCTGCAAAAAGGTAGGAACTGGCATGTTATAAGTGATCAAGATTCATGAATATGATAAAAATCAGAAATTTAATTGATGAGGCATTATTTTACTGGTTGTTTTTTAAAGTAAGAACAACTGTGAAAATATTTTATACATTTGTTCAATTTTATGCATTTTGAAAAGCATTGTTTTAAACATAGCCTACTTACTGTTTTTAGAGCATTCTTCAAAATTCAACACCCCTTCATGATAAAAGTCTTGGAGAGATCGGGGATAACAGGAACATACCTTAATATAATAAAGGCAATATAAGCAAAACAACAGCCAACATCAAACTAAAGGGACAGAAACTCAAGGTGATTCCTCTAAAATTAGGAACAAGACAAGGCTGTCCACTCTCTCCATATCTCTTCAATATTGTACTTGAAGTTCTTGATAGAGCCATAAGACAGCAAAAGGAGATCAAGGGGATACAAATTGGAAAGGAAGAAGTCAAACTTTCACTATTTGCAGATGATATGATAGTTTGCATAAGTGATTGGAAGAATTCTACAAGGGAACTCCTAAAGCTGATAAACACCTTCAGCAAAGTGGCAGGATACAAGATTAACTAAAAAACATCAGTAGCCCTATTGTATATAGACAGTAAAGTGGCTGAGAAAGAAATCAGAGAAATATCACACTTTACAACAGCCACAAACAACATAAAATATCTCGGGGGTAACTATACCCAAACAAGTGAAAGACCTGCATGACAAGAACGTTGAGTCATTAAAGAAATAAATTAAAGAAGATAACAGAAAATGGAAAGATCTCCCATTCTCTTGGATAGATAGGATCTACATAATAAAAATGGCAATCTTACCAAAAACAATCTACAGATTCAATGAAATCCCCATCAAAATCCCAGTAAAATTCTTCACAATCTTGCAATCCCAATACTGAGGAGTTGGAGGCAGCAGGATCACAATAGAAATAAACACATACTTTTCCACATCAGGCACCTGTGGAATTTGATAGATTTGCATTTTGAGCCTAACAAAATATGGACAGACTAATAAAGTATCCTTTGGGTGCTTTTCTTTTACAAATGAACACAACAAATCTGGAAACTTTGTCCTAAAATCCACACCACAAGTCTCTACATTTAGATTTGTCATCTTTTCTGTTTTTTTTTAAATAAATTTGATATATACTACTGATATATGGACCCATTCATCCATACTGTATATATGCCAGGTGCTCTGCTTAATATTTGGCATGAGGACATCAGCAACAGAGGAGTCTGTACTTCAGGAAAGATGCATGCACTAAGTATGTGTGCGGGCAAGTAGGATGGAGTCTGTGCTACTGAGTACATGATTCCAGGATCTCGTTCTTCTTTCTCAGACCTCATTGAGAGAAGATGTGCTGTTGTAATGAATTCTAAGATGACTTTTGTAAAACAAATCTAGGTTTATTTTGTACATATGAGTGTTTTGTCTTCATGAATGTAGGTACACCATGTGCGTGTCTGATGCCTATAGAGGTCAAAAGAGAGCTTTGAATCCCCTGAGAACTGGAGTTATAGATGGTTGGGGGTGGGGTGGGGAACCGAACCTAGGTCCTTTGCAAGAGCAAATACTCTTTTCCACCTAGTCAGACTGTACCTCTTCCCCTATAGATTTGTCTTCTTAAATAGCTATGGTTTGAAATAAGAAAGAGATCAGTTGTTAACTAGGAACCAGCTTTTCCAGAGACTTAATATCAGCTATGGTATTTGTCTTTAAGAAATCTTTTCTTTAAGGGTAAAAGAGACCTTTTTTTGTGATGTGGTATTGTGGCTCACTGTAGCTGAGAGGTAACTCACTGGCTTGTATGTTATTTTCATAAAGCCTCCGTATTAAACAGTTTGATGTTACTGTAATAGAATACTGCCGGGGTCCGGCCTGTATCAGTCCTACAAGGCAGGGGTCATCTATTCTGGACTGATATCTTTGGGGCTGTGGTCAGAACCAGTTAAAGAGCCCTGGGTCCAACCCTGAGAGGGGGAGTGTGGATCAGGGAAGCCCAGCAGCATTAAGGACCAGACAGAGACTTCATGTCGTCTCAGGAGGGCTCTCAGTTAATACTGGAGACACTGGTTTATTCAAGCTTCTTCTTAAATAGCTTTCCAAAAGCGGGGAAGGGGGAGTACTGGCAGGAGACATCTATTATCATGTATATAGGGCTGACTGGGAAACACTTCCTTTAACCCTAGAAATGGTCCTAGAATGCATGTACACAAACCCTCAGACTTTCTGTAATGGCATGTCTCACCAGTCTTCAGACATGTCCCACTAGTCCTCATGACAGGCCTGTGGCCTAAGTCTATTGTTACACAAACTAGACCCATTCTCCACTGTGGCCAGGCCATCCAGAGGTAACAAGACGACATCTAAAAGACAATAGGAGATTCCATCTCCTGGAATTGAGCTGAAGCCTATATTAGAAATATCATATTCGGGCCCCAACAGAATACCAAGGCAGGCAAGTTCTGAAGAAATAAGGTTTATTTTGATTTATACTTCTGGAAGGTCATGTTCAGAGACTGTATCTGCCTACCATCTTGATAATTGAGTTCTGATTTAGGGACAGACGTTGCACAGCTCTTGATAAGGAGTGTGTCTATCAGTCTTTCTCTTGTTTCTTATTCTTGGTATTAAGTTTCTTATTCTTGGCTCAATCATTGGATACAATGTGATATTAATGTGGTATTAATCAAATACTAAACACATCATAAAGACTCTAAGTACTAGAGTTTGAGTATATTTTGATCCTATTAATACTACTACTATGTGAATGTGGAGTTAAACTGTCGCTTCACTTTGGACAAAGCAGTGGGTTGGTGTATAGGAAAGTATATGAAAATCATAGAAACTTTCTTCAATTCTGTGTTCTTCTGACTAAATATTATCCCATGATATGGTTCCATAAAGTGAGAAAAAGGGGGAAGGGAGTCACTATATAATCTTAGATTGTATTAAGATATTAATGAAACGATTAATCCATTTTCCTAGGGCAATGAGTAGAACCTTGGAAAGAGATTTGTTAAAAATATACCAAATAACTGATTGAGTGGATAGACACAGTCGAGTTATCAGAATCTATAATCTATAGACATAAAACAGCTGTAACACTTGGTATCTTCACTGTTTGGCTCTCTGACCCAGTTCTGGTTTTGAATATTCTGAAAATCTGAGTGTTACATATTTCTAATGTTGTGTAATTTGCTATCCTTTTACTGATGCAATCTGAATTATTTTAGTCTATGTGATATATGCTGCCCCAAAGACCTGGTCCACTAAAATAATGTAATTTGATAGAGCAATAATGTTCCAAGTACATATAATTCTTTATAATAGATTCTTTTAGTTGATTTGTGGCTTTGTGACAAATGAAGACTTCAATCCAATGGGAAAACACACATTGCTAAGACATACTTATGGTCTTGTGTTGGAGACATCTGGGTAAAATCTAATGCATTTCAGTAAAGGGTAAAATAAAATTATTTTTCTCCAAGCCAGGTTTTTAAGGAGGTAATTATTGCTAAAGGCAGAATAAAAATTTTTAGAAAATCTTATTTTGGTGTGCAGACTCATGGTCCAGTTACACATCAGTGTTCTTAAACTTTGGCATTAGGGATTTTTTAAACCCTTAGTTATAGACAACTTAGTCATATTTATGCCATTTTCTGCCAGTTTTAACCTGTGTATGACATACTTTAGCTTTATGCTCAACTGTTCTCTTCTATATTTGAAAAAATTGTTTATATTAGAACCCAATGCTGTTTTATCATAGACAGTCATTTCTCATCTAAAAATATTTAATTTCTCATTTAACATCCTTTAAAATATATTTTATGTCTAATATCCATATATGAGTGAGTACATACCATGTTTGTCTTTTTGTGACTGGGTTACCTCACTCAGGATGGTTTCTTCCAGTGCCATCCATTTACCTGCGAATTTCAAGATTCCATTGTTTTCTTCTGCTGAGTAGTACTCCATTGTGTAAATGTACCACATTTTCTCTATCCACTCTAGTGCCAGTCTGCACTTCACTGACAGAAAGTCTTGGAAACAGGAAAGAACCTAATAGAGATATGCATGGAATCCCAGAGAAGAGGAATGAGGCAAGATCTCCTGAACAGATGGGGAACACGGCGAGGGGTGCGGGGGAAGAGTGGGAGCTGGGAAGAAGAGAGGGGGAGAAGAGGAAGAGAGAGTAGGTTATGGGGGAACAGGAAGGTTGAGTGGAAGGTAGAATAGGGGGAAGAGGGAATCATAAGTTAGAAGACAGATCTGGCACCAGTGAGACCTCTAGTGATCCAAAGGGATGACATCAACTGGCAAGCTAAGCAATAATGGAGAGACCACCTTGAATGCCCATTCCTGATAATGAACTTAATGTCCATAACCATCCTGGAGCCTTCATCCAGTGACTGATAGAAGCCGAGGCAAACACCCACAGTTAAACACTGAACTGAACCCATGGAGCCCAGTGACAGAGATAGAGGAGCGATGAGCAAATTGGCAAAGAATGGGCTGGCGAAACCAGCAGAGACAGCCGATCTGAACAGGGGAGAGCTCTTGGACCCCAGACCGACAGCTGGGAGGCCAGCATGGGACTGATCCAGACCCCCAGAGTGTGAGAGTCAGTGAGGAGGCCTGGGCAACCTATGGGGCCCTGGGCAGTAGATCAGTATTTATCCGTGGCATACAAATGGACTTCGTGTGTCCATAACACAAAGAGGGATGCTCTCTCAGCCTGGACTCTTAGCGGAGTGCCTGGACCCTGCCCTGAGTGAAATGACAGACTCTAGATATCCCCTATGTGGAAGGAAGTGGTGATAGGGTGGGAGGCTGGGGGGAATGGTGGGGGGTGAGGGAGGAGGGGAGGGAAATGGAACTGGAATTGACATGTGAAGCAAGCTATTTAAAATTAAAATAAAAAATATATTTTATGTCGAACTTTTTGCATATTTTTATAACTTTTTGTGATGATTACTTTCTTATTTTTCCTTGAAAAAGTTTTTTTGATTTTTAATTTTTTCTTTTTTCTTTTAATTTTAAATAGCTTGTTTTACAATTTTAATTGAGAAAAATAATTTTTAAGACAGTAATCTTGAGTTTTAGTGACAACCAAGGAAGCCATGTTGAAAACATGGGCAACACATACAAGGGATCCTAAAGATACCTCTGGTTCTTTTATCATAATGTTGAAATGTATTAATTTATTGAATACTAAAGTTTTATTGTAATGGGCACTAAGTGATTGTCATTGTCAAAAGATGGGGACCTCTCATCTGAGTTCACAAGGCGAACAAAGACAGGATAAAGGTCTGGAATCTAAATCTGCAGTTTCTGCTTATGTCTTTTCCTTGGAGTCAGATTGACTCTGCATACTAATCACTCTGCGATAATCTCCTATTTAATCATCACTTTAACATTTAAAGCATAAAGATAAGTCATGGCCTTACATTTATAGTCACTTAGTACTGCAGGAACAGCAAAGAGCCCCCCGCCCCACCATGAACCATACCCTTTGAATGAAATTACCTAGAAGGAGAAGAAACAAGTTTCCTGGGAGAGAAGAAATGATTGCCTGAAAACCAGTTTGTCTTTGCATTCAATATGCTAAGCACTTTTCAGACAACCTTGTATGGGCTGGTCTGAACTAATAAAAGGCGATCTCTTATTAGCTCGGCTTGATCATGAATAACTAGTATCCCTTCTGTCAACTTGTACATTCAAAGCCATTGTCACTACTCTGAAGAAGGATATGGGTTACTGGATCCTTTAATTTGTCCCTTTCAATGTGGCCACTTTGACAAAATTTCCTCTCTTTGTTCTTCATCACTACTCATCTCTTTAATCTGCGTATTGGGACAGGTAGCCAAGCTTAGTCTGTGGGGCTGTTGAATCTGGAGAGTCTTCCCTAAAACATTTGTTACATTATTTATGTAAATGGATTTAGGCTAAGCTTACATGGATGCTACTTAGTTCTTTTTTACTTTTTATTTTATTTGTAAATTGGAAATTCACAAAAGACTTGAGAGTTGTTTCCTTGTGTTATTTTTAATTTGATTTGAATGAAACTTAAAAAAATACTTACATTATTATTTTTTATTCATTTGTATGCATGTTTGTGCATATGTGCAAGTGTATGCTAGGGCCCACAGAAGTCAGAACAGAGTATCAGATCTGGAGTTATAGGCAGTTGTGAGCTACCTCCCATGGGTTCTGAGGACTCAATTCTGGTCTGAGAGAGCAGCAAGCTCTTTTAACTACTGAGTCATCTTTCTATCCCCCTCAAATTGTTTTAGAGGAACTTAAACATATAAATATACCATATAGCACATGTGTAATAATGTAGCCCATAGAAACATATTTACTCATAAACCAAAGGGACTTAACATTTACACTAAAACCAAAACAATAGACCAAGGGTTAGCTCTTGAATCCCAGACTGATGGCTGGGAATCCAGCATAGGACTGACCAAGACCTCCTGAATGTGGGTGTCAGTGAGGAGGCCTAGGTAATCTATGGGGCCTTGGGTAGTAGATCAGTATTTATCCTGGGTATACAAATGGACTTTGGGCGCCCATCCAACAATGAGAGATGCACTGTCACCCTGGACTCCCAGGGGAGGGTCTAGGCCCTGCCCTGGATGAAATGACAGACTATGGACACCCCCATGGAGGGCCTCGTCCTCCCTGGGGAAATGAGGGGATATTGGAGGGGTTGGTGGGAGTGAGTGGGGGGAGGGGAGGGAAAGGGAGAGGGACCTGGAATTGACATGTGAAGCAACCTTGTTTCTAATTTAAATTTAAGTTTAAAAATAAAAATTAAAAAATGTATTAAAGAAACTACAACCACAGAATTTGATGATCACTCATGGAAGGCCTCACCCTCCCTGGGGAGTGGATGGGAGTAGGGCGGGGGTTGGTTGAGGGAGAGGAGGGGAGGGAGAGGGAACTGGGATTTGTATGTAAAATAAGATTGTTTTTAATTTAAATAAAAATTTATTTTAAAGTGTCAAAAAATGGAAAAGGAGTGTAAGTCCAAGCTTACACAAAACAAAATGAATCACAATAATCTGTTTATTAAATACTAAAACTTCTTGTTATTTGTTGGTTTGACTATTACATAAAAGTCTCCAAATTGCAGTCTTTAATACGAGCATGAAATCGTAGATATAGGCTAACAGTAAACCACCAGACAAAAAGACATGTACATGATTACATTAACTCAACCATGATTATAAACTGAATAAAACAATTATGTGAGAGTATGCTATTAGTAGAAGCAGTGCATAAAATCTGTATCTCTAGTACAGAACTCTCTTAAATGAAAGCTAAAGGTCAGAAGGGGAAGCTTGTTATGTTAAAGAAAATCTTTCTCCATTTTTAAAAGCCAAGCAGTCAAAGGGAAATGTTCTTCAAAATAGAAATCTGAGTTCATTAACAAAAGCTAGAAAGCTGTAACTTATAGGTTTACAAGAAACAATCGCCAGTTATAACAAAATTCAGGGGTTCAGAAAACCTTTTAATATTTTTAGTGGTGTGTATTTGTGGTGTGGTGTGTGTGTGTATGTGTGTGTGTGTGTGTGTGTGTGTACATGCCATGGTAAACTTGTGGCAGTCAGAGGACAATGCCGGTGTTAGTTACCACTGTCAACTTTGAGACAAGGTCTCTGGATCTCTGTTGTTCACCACAGTGTATTCTGGGCTAGCTGCCCATGGGCTCCTGAGGATTCTTCTTTCTTCACCACTCATTGACCACAGTGCCCTGGATTACAGATGCATCCTGCTATGTCTGGCATTGGCTTCTAGGGATTAAAATTCAAGTTTTCACATTCACTCAGCAAGTACTTTACCAACTGATCAATCTCCCGGGCTCAGAAACCTTATAAGAGGTCATAACAATCTTTTCTGTTGAAGCAGAATTATTTTCTGCTAGAATATTAGTAGAAAAAAAAGAATACAGGAGAGTGTGATAAGTGAGAAGGAGACAGAGAATAACATATGAGAGTAAGCAAATAAGAAAAGTTAGGGTCTTTCACTTTTTTTTAGTTTGGAAACAACCTATTCTCTAACTTATCAATCCCTTCTCTCTTATTGATACAGTGTCCAAAAAACTTAATTCTTTTGTAAGCTAACAATTTCATCATCAACTCTTTTCGTTTTTTTTCAGTTCTTTTATATTTATTTTTAAATTTAAATTAGAAACAAGGTTGCTTCACATGTCAGTCCCAGGTCCCTCTCTCTATCCCCCGACTCCTCCCATCAGGCCCCCCTCCTCCCCAATCCCCACTCCTTTCCCCAGGGAGCGTGAAGTCCTCCTTGGGGGGTGTCCATAGTCTGTTATTTCATCCAAGGCAGGGCCTAGACCCTCCCCTAAGAGTCTAGGGTGAGAATGCATCTCTCATTGTAGCATGGGCACCCAAAGTCCATTTGTATGCCAGGGATAAATATTGATCTACACCCAAGACTCCATAGATTGCCTAGGTCTCCTCACTGACTCCCACATTCAGGGGATCTTGATCAGTCCCATGCTGCTTTCCCAGCCATCAGTCTGGGGTTCAAGAGCTCCCCCTTGTTCAGGTCATCTGTTTCTGTGTGCTAAACAAGCCCAGTCTTGACTCCTATGCTCATCAGTCCTTCCTCTTTGTCTCTGGGTTCCTGGAGTTCAGCTCAGGGTATAGCTGTGGTTATCTGCCTCTACTTTTATCAGTCATTGGTTGAAGGTTCTGTTTCCCAGAATCTCTGGCAGTGGGATTGTAGACTGGTAATCCCCTGGTCCATGTCTAAATTACATATATGAGTGAGTACATACCATGTTTGTCTTTTTGTGACTGGGTTGCCTCACTCAGGATGGTTTCTTCAAGTGACATCCATTTGCCTGCAAATTTCAGGATTCCATTGTTTTTTTTTTCTGCTGAATAGTACTCCATTGTGTAAATGTACCACATTTTCTCTATCCACTCTTCAGTTGTGGGACATCTAGGTTGCTTCCAGGTTCTGTCTATTACAAATAATGATGCTATGAATACAGTGAAACAGACATCCTTGTTGTAAGAATGTGCATCTTTTGGGTATATGCCTGAGTGGAATTGCTGGGTCTTGTGGTAGACTGATTCTCATTTTTCTGAGGAAACTCCATATTGATTTCCAAAGTGGTTGTATGAGTTTTCACTCCCACCAGCAGTGGAGGAGTGTTCTCCTTTCTCCACATCCTCTCCAGCATAAGCTGTCATTGGTGATTTTGATTTTAGCCATTCTGACAGGAGTAAGATGGTATCTCAGAGTTGTTTTGATTTGTATTTCCCAGATATTGAACACTTTCTCAAGTGTCTCTCAGCCATCTTAGACTTCTCTAATGAAAGTTCTCTATTTAGATCTGTATCCTACTTTTTAATTGGATCCATTGGTGTTTTGGAGACTTGCTTCTTGAATTCTTTGTAAATTTTAGAGACCAGCCCTCTGTCAGATGGTTAGTGAACATTTTTTCCCATTCTGTGGACTGCCTTTTTGTCTTGTTGACTGTGTCCTTTGCCTTACAGAAGCTTCTCAGTTTCAGGAAGTCTCATTTATTAATTGTTGACCTCAGAGTCTGTGTTACTGGTGTTATGCCGAGGAAGTGGTCTCCTGTACCGATTCATTCAAGGTACCTCCCAGTTTCACTTCTAAGATGTTCAGTGTGACTGGATTTATGTTGAGGTCTTTGATCCATTTGGACTTAAGTTTTGTGCATGGCGATAGACATGGGTCTATCCAGAATCTTCTACTTGCAAGCATCTAGTTATGCCAGCACCATTTGTTTAAGATGCTTTCTTTTTTCCATTGTATATTTTTAGCTTCTTTGTTGAAAATCAGATGTTCTGGCGCACACCTTTAATCCCAGCACTCGGGAGGCAGAGGCAGGTGGATCTCTGTGAGTTTGAGGCCAGCCTGGTCTACAAAGTCAGTTCCAGGACAGCCTCCAAAGCCACAGAGAAACCCTGTCTCGAAAAACCAAAAAAAAAAAAAAAGAAAATCAGATGTTCATACATGTCTGTGTTAATATCAGGGTTTTCAATTCGATTCCATAGGACTACGAGTCTATTTTTGTTCCAATACCAAGCAGTTTTCATGACTATAGCTCTATAATAGAGCAAGAAATCAAGGATGGTGATGACTTCAGATGTTTCTTTGTTGAATAAGGTTGTTTTGGCTATCCTGGGTCTTTAGTTTTTCCATACAAAGTTGATTATTGTTCTTTCAAGGTCTCTGAAGAATTGTGCTGGTATTTTAATGGGGATTGCATTGAATCTGTAGATTGCTTTTAGCAGGATTGCCTTTTTTACTATGATGATGCTACCTTTCCAAGAGCATGGGAGATCCTTCCATTTTCTGGTTTCTTCTTTAATTTCTGTCTTTAAAGACTAAAAGTTCTTGTGATACAGGTTTTTCACTTGTATGGCTAGCATTGCCCAACGTATTTTATGTTGTTTGTGGCTATTGTAAAGGGAGATGTTTCTCTGATTTCTTTCTCAGCCCTTTTATCATCTGTATATAGTAGGTCTACTAATTTTCTTGAGTTGATCGTGTATCCTGCCACTTTGCTGAAGGTATGTGTCAGCCTCAGAATGTCCCTGGTAAAGTTTTTTTGGATCACTTATGTAAACTATCCTTTCATCTGCAAATAGTGAAAGTTTGACTTCTTCCTTTTCAATTTGTATCCCCTTGATCTCTTTGTTGTTGTATTGCTCTAGCTAGAACTTCCAGTACAGTATTGAAGAGGGATGGAGAGAGTGGACAGCCTTGTCTTGTTCCTGATTTTAGCGAAATTGCATTGAGTTTCTGTCCATTTAGTTTGATGTAGGCTGTTGGTTGCTGTGGGGACCTTCTGAGGCTGTAATTTGTGTTGTTGTTGAATTCTAATTTTAACACATGGTGGTCTGATAAGATTCATGGAATTATTCCAATTCTTTTGTACCTGTTGATGTTTGATATGTTGCCAAGTATGTGGTTGATTTTTGAGAAGATTCCATTTGGTTCTGAGAATAAAGTATATTTCTTTTTATTTGGATGGCATGTTCTATAGATGTCTATGGAATGTTCTATAGCTAATCCCAATTGGCTCATAACTTCTATTAATTCCTTTGCTTCTTTGGTATGTTTGTGTCTGGTATTCCTCTCTAGTGGTGAGAGTGGGGTGTTGCAGTCTCCCACTATAAGTGTGTGGGGCTTTATATGTGATTTGAGTTTTAATGTTTCTTTCAAGAACATGGATGCCTTTGTATTTGGGGCATAGATATTCAGAACTGAAACTTCATCTTGGTGGATTTCTTCTGTGATGAGTATGGAATGACTTCCTTCATCTCATTTGATTGATTTTATTTTAAAGTCTAATTTGTTAGATATTAGGATTGCTACTCCTGCTTGTTTCTTGGGTCTATTTGATTGGAAAATCTTTTCTCAACTTTTAAGTCTGAGGTACTGTCTATATTTGAGGGTGAAGTGTTTTTCTTGTATGCAGCAGAATCCATTCTGTTAGACTGTGTCTTTTTATGGGCTAGTTAAGGCCATTAATGTTGAGGGATATTAATGACCATTGATTGCTCATTCTTCTTTGATTTGGAATGGTTGTTGTTGTTGGAATTATGTGTGGATTTCCACCCTTTTTTCTTTTGGCTGTTGCTAAGGTGGGATTGTCTATTGCCTATGTTTTACTGGTTGTAGTTAACTTCCTTGGGTTTGAGTTTTCCTTCCAGAACTTTCTGTAGGGCTAGGTTAGTGGATTTGTATTGTTTGAATCTAGTTTTGGCTTGGAATATTTTGTTTTCCCCATCTACAGTGATTGAAAGCTTTGCTGGGTATAGTAGTCTGGGCTGGCATCTGTGGTCTCTTAGTGCTGGTAGAATATCTATCCAGAACCTTTGTCTTTCAGAGTTTCCATGGAGAAATCAAGTGTAATTCTGATAGGTTTGCCTTTATAGGTTACTTGACCTTTTTCCTTAGCTGCTCTTAATATTCTTTCTTTATTCTGTATGTTTGGCTTCTTGATTATTATGTGGCAAGGGGACTTTTTTTTGTGGTCCACTCTATTTGGTGTTCTGTAAGCTTCTTGTACCTTCATGGGCATGTCTTACTTTAGGTTGGGAAAGTATTCTTCTAAGATTTTGTTGAATATATTTTCTGCCCCTTTGAGGTGGTTTTCTTCACCTTCTTCTATACCTATTATTCTTATGTTTTTTTTTCATGGTGTCCCATATTTCCTGGATATTTTGTGTTAGGGATTTGTTGGACTTAAGAGTTTCTTTGGTCGATGGATCTATTTCCCCTACTGTGTCTTCAACACCTGAGATTCTCTCTTCCATCTCTTGTATTCTGTTGGTTATGCTTGCATCTGTAGTGCCTGACCATTTGCTCAGCTGTTCTATTTCCAGCTTTCCTTCAGACTGTGTTTTTTTTATTGTTTCTATTTCAGCTTTCAACCCTTGCACTGTTTGAATTGTTTCTTGCAATTTTTGCTTTGTTTTTTTCTTCCATTTCTTGCATTTTTTGGTTTGTTTTTTTCTTCCATGTCTTTAAGGGATTTTCCCATATCATCTTTGAGGTCCGCTATCATTTTCATGAAGTTGTTTTTAAGGTCATTCTCTTCTGCTTCATTTGCATTGGAATGTTGGAATCTTGCTGGTGTGGAGTCTCTAGACTCTGGTGGTGTCATATTTGTTTTTCTGTTGCTGAGGGTGTTTTTGTGTTGTTTCCTTCCCATCCCTTCTTCTAGTGGGTGCAGAAAGAGCCTCTTCCTGGCCTGGTGGTCGGGGACCAGAGTTCCCTTCTGGTGAGTGCAAGCAAGTCCAATACTTTGGTAGTTCTCCTCTTCCTGGTCCTAGTCCTGGTCCTGTGGCTGTAGAAGAATTCCAGGAACCTGGGGTACATAGGCTCCCACTGGGAAAGGAGACCCAGTGGCAGTCTCCAGGCATTGGAATGTGGCCCCAGAAATAGGCCCAGAATTGCCTGGTCCCATGGGTGGAGAGAATGGGTGTATAGGCTCGCGCCAGTAGGGGAGGCTCAATGGTGGTCCCCAGGCATTGGTCCCGTGGGTGGATAAGACTAGGAAACTGGGGTGCGTAGGCTCCTTCCTGGAGGGTAGGCTCAGTGGTAGTCCCCAGGCAATCCCCAGGCATTGGAAGGCTGTCCTGGATACAGGGCCTTGTTTACCTTGTCTCATGTGTGGAGAAGCAGATCTGGAATCTGGGATGCTTAGGCTTCCACAGGGTAAGGAGGCTCAGTGGCGGTCCCCTGGCACTGGTCCCGTGGGTTCAACTCTTTTCTTAGATGATTTTTGAATTCTCATTAAAGAAACCACCCAATTATGACCTCTAGTTCTATTATGTTGGACATCTAGTATGCACATCAACCCACATAAAACAAAGAAATAAACAAACCCCCCAAAAGCAACAAACAAAAAAAACCCCACTAAAACAAAATTAACTTTGGTGATATAAAAGTTTCCCCATATTTTACTATTTGCAAGTTATATTACTACATTTATCAAATATAAAACCAGCCAGAATGCCAGATAGTGTTTTTCCCCCTAAGACTCCTTCTCCCCTTAATTTTACAGTTTCTGTTTTATTATCTTTTTATCTTACCCGTGCTTTGGAGGTTTAAGTGGGAGAAAGGGTTGGGAAGGGCAAGGCGGGTGTTGGGGGAAGATAACTGATATTAAGGAAGTTTATAAATGCATATGAAATCCTATTATTTTATAAGCTTAACATGTAAACATATACACTTCATATATTGTATATTTTATACATGTGTTTATTTGGAGTTACCTTACAAGGGGACTATTCTCATTCCTTATTTCACAGGTGGTCAAATACATAGCCCAGTGCCAGGTGTGGTGCCACTGAACCCACAAATGGGTACCATGGCTTCTCCTTGAGTTGTTAGTCTGTAGCATCAACAAGATCCCCTTCAGACAATACAGACTACTGCCATTGTTCTTTGTTGCTCACTAGAACTCAATGGCAAAGCTCTATTCCTGAAGATGCTATGCATATTTGCCACATGGTATGAAAAAATAGTCATAGTCAATACTGACTAGGAAGCTTCTTACCTTCTAGTTAGCTTTCATAGTACTGCGAGGTGCTGTGCATGATGCTCTGGTAGTGGGATTAACCAACGGTCTTATCCAGAAGTCAATTCTGTGAACCATATTGATGAACAGCTTGGCAATATACACCCATGGATTCAATGGTGGCACAAATATTACAGAGGCAATCAACTGCTTTCTCACACAACTCAAGGCATGACTTAAAAAGAAAAAAAATATACCAAGTATTGAAAATAAAGACAAGAACCTATGAATGGGAAACCCATAAGCCTCAGGGGTGAACCTACTATTATTTTCCTAGATGGACATAATGTAAAACTACACTTTAAATTCCTATATTTTTGCCTTTAGTTTCAAGAAGTTCTTAAAACTCATCAGAAAAATTTCTTTGTGCAGTGGCTCCTGGTTAATGACTGAGAATTGTTCATCCAGAAATGGGACATCTATATCACAACCACTCTCCAAAGCTTAGGGCCCTTCATGGAAAGGGTGACAGAAAGTTTGTAAGAGCCAGAGGTTGAGGAGGACCAGAGTAAAACAGTGTCTCCTGCACATGGGAGGATGGCTGAACTCATGAACGCACATTCAATGTAGTTGACTGTTACATTAGACTAGCACATCATGGAGTGGGAAAGGATTCTTGCATCCTCACCTCTAAGTGAGGAGTGGGGAGATATCCAGAGTTGATGTTTTCTAATTGAGGGGAATCACTTTTCTTTACGATTATGACTCTTGTTAAATTAACCATACCCAAGAATAGAGCCCTGTACCAAGAAATATGTAGACAGTACAAATGGGAGTGGATGCATTATTAAATTTAAAAACTACAAAGGGTTATTGGATAGTGGTAGGAAAAAAGACTGAATAGATAGTTTGCCTTCTTTGACCAAATTGTCTGTAAATGGATCAGTCTTCTTACTCTATGGTCTGAAACAAAAAGAGGAAATCCATCAGCTAGCCAAGAGTAGGTGTACAGGCTGCCAACTGTACCAAGGAGAGGTTCAGGATCTGGAAAGAATTCACCCATACTCATGGATAAATAAAACATTGATGGTCTGGCACAAATGGAACCTGTCAGTGCTTGGTGTCAATTCAGTGGCTCCTCAAATGGAAGAGAATCATTTTTTAGGGACCTACATTTGACTGCCTAAAACACCAATGCAAAACACAGCTCACTCCTTAAAAGCAACTATGATATGATTTATACTGAGTCAAATACATTGGACCATGGCACTAGAGTATGGGTTTAGAGAGCCCTGAATCAAAGAGATTATGCAAATTTTTATAGTCACAGAAAACAGAACAGGAATGTGGGTGTCAGCTAGGAGTCCAGAGCAGTCTAACAGAACCTCAAACAGTGGAACACAAATGGACTTTGGAAGCCCATTTCCTATGGAGGGATACTGTTGCAGCCCTGATGTGGGAAGGAGGGTCTGGGCCCTCCCCCAAATGATGTGACAGACTTTGACAGCCCTCCCACTATTCCTGGAGAGTGGGTGCAGGGTGGGTTGGGGGCAGTGGGGAGCATGGGAGTATGGGAGGATGAGGGAATGGGAGGATTGATATGTAAATAGAAGTGCTTCTAAAATATATATATGAAAGCAAAACAGAAGAAAATATTGAATGATAGCATTTTTAACAGCATATTGGCATGTACATCAACTAGACACTCCAAAGCAATGCAGGGAAAACTGCTATATGTTTAACATTATGTGATGACATTTTTAGCTTTAGGATTGGTGGAAGCTAATGAGATGCTAAGTTAATAGACTTAAAAGGTTTCATCTAATAGATGAGAGGATGCCAGATCAGACACACATGAGTGATGAGTGACTAGTTATGTTAAATATATATAGTTCAACATGACTTAGTTTCTGATCTCCTTCATTTCCATTCCACACAACCTCAAAGTTCTACCCCATCAACCTTGTAGAATCAATTAACACAGTTGTAAACTTTTGAGGGGAAACCATAGTTTGCTGTTCTGACTCATTCAGCCAGATTTATGGAAATTGGAAAAGTATTTGAAAAGTGGGAACCGGGAAGTGGAAACTTTAAGGAATTTTAACCAAGGTATTACATACATATTGTAAGTATATGTATAATATTTTTTATTATCAAGTCCAACTTTCTTTTTGGGAAGTTAATGGAAGTATGAGTCAGATGGAATTGTTCAGTAGGTAAAATCACTTGCTGTTCAAGCATGAGGGCTTGAGTTCAAATCTCCAATATTCACCAAAAACACTAAGTGTGTCAGGGTTTGACCCTGTAACTCCAATGCTTTGTAGGATGAAGAGACAGTATGGACAAGAGGAACATGTTGGCCTTTAGTTTAGCTCCAGGGTCAGTGACTCTCTCTCTCTCTCTCTCTCTCTCTCTCTCTCTCTCTCTCTCTCTCTCTCTCTCTCTCTCTGTCTCTGTCTTTCACATATACACTAAGCATTAGTATCAAGATTATTGCAGTAGTACACATGATGGTAACTCATACCATAATGATGACAATATATAGGGATATGGTTAAAATAAGATATAAACATGAGTATATGTGGAAGAAATTATTGATGATTTCTCCTAGTTTTAATAGAAGGGCATTTAGTTGTATAACGAGTATTATTTTTAAAATATATATGTATATATATATATATATATATAGAGAGAGAGAGAGAGAGAGATTTGCACCTACCTATTTTGAGTATAGATGATAGGAATTTAAATAAAATTAGAATTAGGGCACTCAGCAAAATTGTATCTAAATCCATAAGTGGCTATAATTTTTTAATCAACTCTATTTCTGTTTATGTTTGCCTTAAAAAAGCAAACTGTTTTCTTTTCTTGAAACATCAGTAATCATGATCTGGGAAGCCTCAGGTTAAAAACATCAGAGAAATTTCCTCATCTTCAAGTGGAATCTGGAACTCTTTTGGGTGTCAATGTGCAGCAGTAATTGAGCGTTTCGTCCAAGGCCTGGTACATCTGCCAACCTCTAGGGGGGCAGCAGCTGTTATCTTAACAGAGATGTTGGGGAGTGCACATTCCGCATACCAAAACAAGTAGCAAGCAAGTAAGCAAAGCCATGGTGATACACTGTGTCTGCATAGAATGGGATGGGAGAGAGGAAGTCTCTGAAGACATGAAAGGGGCCTGGGCTCAAGCTGGACCTTGGTGTTCTGTTCATCACTAAGAATTTTGCAGAGCATTAGCATCAGATAAGGCCATGCTGTGAACATGAAGACAGAGAGAAATCAATTCCATCGTGTAGACAGTTGTTGACATTTACCAAAGGTGTGGAGCTTTTCCTTCAAGTGATCAATATGACGTGACAGGCAGACAGGATGGCTTGGGGGAGGAAGGAGTTGTTAGGAAATATGTTGTAAACTAATGCCTGGAAAAGTGCAGATGAAAAATCCATGAGGATCCATGCTAGAGTGTTGGAATAGAAATTGAAGAAGATGATGAGTGCACAAGACAATTTGGAGTTAAATTGGGTACATAGTGTTTTCAATACTGCATGTAATACTGTGCTAGCTATTTATTCTTTGCTTCAATGTATGCCTGTACATAAACCTTCTGGCTAGTATAATTATCTCTTTTATTGAGAGAATCTGTGGCATGGAAAATTATTTGAACTGGAAAGAGATCAAGGACATTCTGACCAATCCTTAAATTTCCGAAGGAGAACTTCAAATCAGCATAGACCAGAGAATACACTAGGCTGCCTACTGTAGAAAATTGTCTGCAGCCACGTAAAATAAACTCACTGGACACACTTAGCAATTGATCAGAGTTGGGAACTCATACTAGAGCAGAATGTCACATTAATCACAAGGTCAAGGCCAATGACAAGTGATCATTTGCCTTAAGGCTATTTAAGGACTTTGGAGTCCCATTGTTCAATATGCAAATGAAATCAGTACTGGCATGTTACTGGTCTGCTTGTGCATTACATCATTTCATAATTGTCTTAATTAATTAGCTATTGGTGAGATGACAGTAGCTTGCATTTGAAGACAGTCTTAGTTACAAATTAATCTTGCATTTATCTAAGTAATTACTTTTGTAGAAGACATATTAAATTATTGTGGTAGAGTAAATATCTATTATGTACATTTAGAATTTAAAGTTTAATTTAATTTAAACTTACACCTATAAAGAGGAAAAGGCAATGTATATATAAATTCTAATAGTGCTATTCTTCTATCTTTTTAATCTTTGGCTTGGTTGGCATCTTATCATTGTGGGATGATTATTATTTGCTACTCACATCCAGTATGTAATTTAAATGACTTTCTCTTCTCCACATACATTTTAATCAGCCCTTTTCCTTTGTTAGAGTACAGTTCAATTCTATTAAATAATTTATTCTGCGATTAAATTCACCTTTCAGTGGTGTTGCCTGTTAAGTATGATGTTTTGGAGAAAAATCCATATTACTAAACTTTCATTGGTGACATTAATTACCTCCTGAAGATGGTGTTGTGATTCAGTGCCATAAGTTATTTGGACAGTTCTTACGGTAACTCTGCTCTACTCTAACACCTCAAAACTCAACTGTCAGGTAAGAGGGCAGGAAGAAGACTCCAGGTCCTCCCTGCCCTACTCAATTAGTCTCCTTTTCATTCTTTCTTAGGAGAGAGAAACCCTGCCAGTGTGATCACCACTGGAGAGAGTCTACTTCAAGCACGTGGCTTACGTTGGGAATTATTTTGATTTTAAGAATTAAATTACTGAAAAGAAGCAAAAAGATTTTTGTCTGCAGTATATTTATCTTTCAGCTTTCTAGAGCAAATGTTTGTGTGATGATATCCTGACTTCTTCATTTTTTCTCTGGGAAAAAAGGCTTACTTGCAACTTCAAGAAGATGACCTAAATGATGTTCAAGTATGTGTCATGTCGTTAAACCTTATCTAACACAAGTACCAGGTGGAAAGATGATGGGACAGGCTTATGACTAGAGCATAAGATTTTATAGTTCTGTTTCATTTCAAACAAATGCCAGAAGATGCCAGTCTTATTTTTTCAGAGCTTTATGAATTTTGTAAGACCCACGAGTCCTCTTTGCTTTCAACATGATCATAGCTCATGAAGAAATCCAGAAATTAGATTTAGTTACTATAGAAACCAAACAACGATACTCATTTCTCTCTCTTTTTAAAGAAACAGTTTCAAAATTTAGTTTTATGTTGGCTGTTGGTTTGCTGTATATAGCTTTTGTTATGTTAGGGATGTTCCCGTTATCCCAGATCTCTCCAAGACATTTATCATGAAGGGGTATTGGATTTTGTCAAAGGCCTTTTCAGCATCTAGTGAGATGATCATGTGATTTTTGTTTATCAGCTTGTTTATATGGTGGATTACATTGATGGATTTTCATATGTTGACCCATCCCGGCATCCCTGGGATGAAACTTACTTGATCATAGTGAATGATTGTTTTTGATTGTTCTTGGATCCGATTTGCCAGTATTTTATTGAGTATTTTTGCATCAATGTTCATGAGGGATATTGGTCTGAAGCTCTCTTTCTTAGTTGGGTATTTGTGTGGCTTGGGGATCAAGGTTATTGAAGCCTACGTAGAAAGAGTTTGGCAAAGACCCTTCTGCTTCTATTGCATGGAATGTTTTGAGAAGAATTGCTATAGGCTATTCTTTGAATTTCTGGTAGAATTCTGCACTGAGGCCATCTGGACCTGGACTTTTTTTGGTTTCGAGACTTTTAATGACTGCTTCTATTTCCATAGGGGTTATAGGTCTACTTAAATTGCTTATCTGTTCTTGATTTAATTTAGGCAAGTGATATCTATCCAGGAAGTTGTCCATTTCCTTTAAATTTTTTAATTTTGTGGAGTACAGGTTTTCAAAGTATGACCTGATGATTTTCTGTATTTCCTCAGAGTCCGTTGTTATGTCCCCCTTTTCATTTCTGATTTTGGTAATTTGCGTGTTCACTCTCTGCTGTTTGGTAAGTTTGGACAAAGGTTTGTCTATCTTTTTGATTTTCTCAAAGAACCAACTCTTTGTTGCATTGATTCTTTGTATTGTTTTCCTAGTTTCTACTTTATTGATTTTAGCCCTCAATTTGATTATTTCCTTGCATCTACTCCTCCTGGGGGGTTTGCTTCTTTGTGTTCTAGAGCTTTCAGCTGTGCTGTTAATTCTCTACTGTAACTATTCTCCATTTTCTTCATGTGTCACTTAGTGCTATGAACTTTCCCCCGTAGCACTGCTTTCAAAGTGTCCCATAGGTTTGGGTATGTTGTGTCTTCATTCTTATTGAATTCTAGGAAGTCTTTAATTTCTTTTTTTTATTTCTTCTTTGATTCAGGAATGGTGCAGTTGTGCATTATTCAATTTCCAAGAGTTTGTAGGGTTTCTGCAATTTGTGTTGTTGTTGAATTCTAATTATAAAGCATTGTGGTCTGATAAAATGCATGGAGTTATTCCAATTTTTTTTGTAGCTGCTGAGGTTTGATATGTTGCCAAGTATGTGGTCGATTTTTGAGAAGGTTCCATGTGGTGGTGAGAAGAATGTATATTCTTTTGTATGTGGATGAAATGTTCTATAGTTGTCTGTTAATCCCAGTTGGGTCATCACTTCTATTAGATCCTTTACTTCTTTGTTGAGTTTCTGTCTGGTATTCCTGTCTAGTGGTGAGAGTGGTGTGTTGAAATCTCCCACTATAAGTGTGTGGGGCTTTGTATGTGATTTAAGTTTTAGCAATATTTCTTTTACGAACGTGGATGCCTTTGTATCTGGGGCATAGATGTTCAGGATAGACACTTCATCTTGGTAGATTTCTCCTGTGATGAGTATGTAATGACCTCATTCATCTCTTTTGATTGATTTTATTTTGAAGTCTAATTTGATAGATATTAGGATTGTGACCCCTGCTTATTTCTTGGGTCCATTTGATTGGAAAATCTTTTCCCAACCTTTAACTCTGAGGTAATTTCTGTCTTTGAAGGTGATGTGTGTTTCTTGTATGCAGCACAAGGATGGGTTCTGCCTTCGAATCCATTCTGCTAGCCTGTATCTTTTTATCGGTGAGTTAAGGCCATTAATGTTGAGGGATATTAATGACCATTGATTGTTCATTCTTCTTTGATTTGGAATGGTTGTTGTTGTTGGAATTATGTGTTGAATTCCACCCCTTTGTTCTTTTGGCTGTTGGTAGACTGGGATTCTCTAATGCCTATGTTTTTCTGGTTGTAGTTAACTTCATTGGGTTGGAGTTTTCCTTCCAAAACTTTCTGTAGGGCTGGGTTAGTGGATACGTATTGCTTGAATCTAGTTTTGTCATGGAATATCTTGTTTTCTCCATCTATATTGATCAAGATCTTTGCCGGGTATAGTAGTCTGGGCTGGTATCCATGGTCTCTTAGTGTTGACAGAATATCTACCCAGGACCTTCTGGCTTTCAGAGTTTCCATGGAGAAGTCAGGCATAATTCTGATGGGTTTGCCCTTATATGTTACTTGGCCTTTTTCCTTAGCTGCTGTTAATATTCTTTCTTTATTCTGTATATTTGGGGTCTTGATTATTATGTGGCGAGGGGACTTTTTTTGTGATCCACTCTATTTAGTGTTCTGTAAGCTTCCTGTACCTTCATTGGCTTTCTTAATGCTGGGAAAGTTTTCTTCTATGATTTTGTTGAATATGTTTTCTGCCCCTTTGAGGTGGTTTTCTTCACCTTCTTCTATTCTTATTATTCTTAGGTTTGGTCTTTTCATGATGTCCCATATTTCCTGGATGTTTTGTGTTAAGGATTTGTTGGACTTATGATTTTCTTTGGTTGATGAATCCATTTCTCCTAGTGTATCTTCAACACCTGAGATTCTGTCTTCCTTCTCTTGTATTTCATTGATAATGCTTGTATCGGTAGTACCTGACAGTTTGCCCAGCTTTTCTATTTCCAGCCTTTCTTCAGATTGCATTTTTTATTTTTATCTATTTCAGTTTTCAACCCTTGCACTGTCTGAATTGTTTCTTGCAATTTTTGGTTTATCTTTTTGTCCATTTGTTGCATTTTATGAATTTTTTGGTTTGTTTTTTCCATTTCTTGCATTTTTTGGTTTGTTTTTTCATCCTTTTCTTTGAGGGATTTTCCTATATTCTCTTTTATGGCCTCTATCATCTTCATGAAGGTGTTTTTAAGGTCCTTCTCTTCTGCTTCATTTGCACTGAAATGTTGGAGTCTTGCTGGTATGGAGTCTCTAGAATCTGGTGGTGTCATATTTGTTTTCCTATTGCTGAGTGTGTTTTTGTATTGTCTTTTTCCCATCTCTTCTTCTAGTGGGTGCATAAAGAGCCCTTTACTGGTCTGCTATTTAGGGGTCCAGAGTTCCCTTTTGGTGGGTGCTAGTAAGTCCAATAATCTGGTAGTTCTTCTATTCCTCGTCCTTGTTCTGGTCCCATGGGTGGGGAAGAAGACCAGGAATCTGGGGTGCTTAGCTCCCACCTGGTCCCCTGGTCCCTTTGCTGGAAGAGAAGACTTGAGGTCTGGGGTGCTCCTGCCGGGATAGGAAGCTCTGTGGCTGTCTCCAGTCACTGGAAGGCATGGCCTGGCATGGGGCCTTGCTTACCTGGATCTGCTGGTTTTCTGGTCTCATTGGTGGAAGAGAAGACCTGGAATCTGGGGTGCTTGGCTCCCGCTGGGATAAGAAGCTCTGAGGCCTTCCCCAGTCACTGGAAGGCATGCCGGGATCTGGAGTTCACAATTCTTGAATGATTAGAGAATGTCTAAATGTCTTCTTTGGTTTTCCTTTCCTGCTATAAAAATTTTCAAACTTGAATTTGTTGCTTCAGAAACATGAAAATACTTTTCTCTGTTGGTCATTTTTCTCATCTGTCATTCGGTAATAACATTAATATAAATTAATTATGTAGTAAATAATTAATCTAACTAAAAAGTCATTTTATCTGCAAATATATTGTATTCTGTATTCCTCTCTCTCTCTCTCTCTTTCTACACACACACACACACACACACACACACACACACACACACTCACACAAACACGATATATTAAAATGACCTACAGGCTGAAGTCCAGCTATCCAACAATGGCCAGCTGTGTATAGAAAATACAAGAATCTAGTAATCTAGTAGTTGATCAGTATTATAAGTTTGGATGTCTCAGTTGGTTTTCTGTATATTCTGGAATCCCAAAGAAGTAGGCTCTAAAGGCAAGGAAGGAATAGATGTGTTATCAAGAAATCAAAGAGCAAAATTTTCTGTTTTCTTCATCGTTATATAGACTTGTAGTAGCAGATACAGCCTATATTAAAGGTATGTCTTCCCACCTAAAGATCCAGACAAAAGGTCTTCTTATCTCAAAGGTCTGGGCTAGAAGTGGATTCAAGCCAAGCAGAACATCTCATACACGTGTGCTGCCCCATATGTGGGTCATAATTTATTCCAGAGATAGTCAAGTTGACAACCAAGACTCACAATGTGTTAGTGTTAATATTGGTATCAATTTGACAGAGTCTAGAATCACGTAGGAGACAGAACTCTGCACATGTCTGTGATGAATTTTTATGTGGGGGGTTAATTGAGATGGGATGACCTAGTCGAACAGTGTGCAGCATCATTGCTTGGGTTTGAATTTTACATTGCCTAAAAGGGGGGAAAGGCATCTGAGCCCCAGAAATCACTGTTTTCTGATTCCTGGCTGAAGGTATAATGTGACCTTCTGCCTTTAGAAGTATTCTTTCATTACCATAGTGGAAATTTATTATGTGTAAGCTTATCAAAATTTTCTAATTGCATAATCATTACATATTCTGCCAAATGCCATTTCTATTTGAAGTATGTTTCACTTCTTTGTGTTTCAAAATATCTGACTGGAACAACTTCTGAACATTTCTTGAAGGTAATTCAATAATATTTAAATTTTCTCATAGTTTAAAACAATTTTGACATATTTAAAGCTGCAGGTTTAGAGATAAAAAGAACCACAGCCACTTCCAAGGTGAAAATGTCACCCAAAACCATGGAATGTATCCAACGCAAGTCTGTCTTTATTCTTTTTGGTATCTTAGAATGAGATCCCCAACACTTGCAACTTTCCAATAGATTTTGAGAAAACCCTATACCTTCTATCAGTGTAAAAGATGAAAGTCTTTGACTTGGAGAATATGCAAAATCAAGAGAGCAAAAATTGAAATAACGAAAATTTCCTTTGTCATTTACAATTCCCAGTGATTTACAGAAATGTTGTTTTGATTAACAGTATTGCAGTTGGATTAACTTGACCTCTTCCTTAGTTGTAGAAGCTTATAGCTCTAGCTGTTTTTCACCTCTTTTCCCAACCAGCCACCTGGATGATTCTGTGAGATTCTACAGCATGAATTTGGAGTGGTCCCTGTATCCTTAAGCTAACGCTGGCAATACAAGGAACAGCTGCACAAAATCAGACTGCTTATTATTTTAGCAACTGTTCTGAAACATAACAGATTCTGCTATCTTTGTCGCTTTGCCTGAGGCACAGAGAAAATAAATAGCTCCTTTTTCGTTAGCTTATAGTATGGATTAAATGAATTCATCTAGGTAAAGTATTTGTAAGAGCATATGATACATAGCGTTTGTTATTAATTTTATTCAGATCATGGACAACTATTAAATTACTTTCCAAGGTATTAGGTGGATTTTATATCAAATATGTAGGAGCCAGGGCTTTCTATACTTCTGTGAGAGAAGGACATTAGTGAGACTGCATGTACCTTGAGAAAGCAATGCATTCTTGCTCACATTGGGATGAGTTCTCAGGCTTGAATTAGAGTAGAAATTAAATGAAGGGTTCTAGAAAACAAGGAACATTTAGAATTGGGTTGGGCTGCTTGCTATTCTGACAACTTGTGGTATGTCAACAGGCAGAGATATTTCACATACAACATCATAATTATATGAGTTAAGAGTTTGCATTCACACTTCACAGGGATGACCCTGGCTTAGGGGACAGTATAATTTGCTTCAGATTGCTCATGTCTGAAACAGAACTTCTGATCTCCTGCCTGTGGTTATTCCTGCTGTGCTGCAGCCTTGTCAGAGGATGATGTCATTAAGAAAGCCACTTTCTAATTCAGATTTATTGTTTGTTTGTTGCTCTAGAATAGTGATTTGTTTTGTTTTTTTTTACAATATCTTGGTATCTACTGGGATTTAAACTAGTTTGTGGGCTCAGGATGGTGCTGACACAAACACCCCACTAAGGGTGAGTGATTATTATGCAAACTTAGCATCTAATTCAAGTCCGAAATTGAAATGCTCCAAAATTTGACTGATGCAGCAAGTGGTAAATTCCAGACCCTGATCTCTTATGAAGTGTATAGTCAAAACAAAGGTGCACTAAAAATACTGTGCAACCTTCACCTCAAGTTACATGTATAAGGTATTTATGAAATAAAGTGAAAGTTGTACTTTGATTCTAGTCTCTCAACATATCTTTTATTTGTATACAGTATTCCAAAATTTAAAAAAAATCAAGTCTAAAACATGTGGTTTCAAGTGTATGAGACACTCAATCTATAGCTATAAATGACTAGACCAAATCAAGCTTCAAAAAGATGAAAGATTCTAGTTACATGAATAACATTCAGGAAATAAAAGGTCATTTATGCTATTTAAGTGGTACTTAGGTAGCCTTAAAATGTTGAAAATGCTTATTTTTCATGAGTTTATTTGACCGTGTAGAAACTACTCTTATGAATTATATGTATTAAGCAAGTGTCTTTAAAACAAGTCAATGCTGGAATGGAGATAAATATGTCTGTTGCACAAACATAGAGACCTGAGTTTGGATCCTTAGTGTCCATATTAAAAGCCAGGCAAGGTGGTACATGGCAGCTACCTATTTAAGGAGATGTTATTGGTGGACTGGTGCCGTATTTGTGAATGTCCACATTTTCTTTCCACTTTGCAACTCCACTCCCATTCCACTGCTGTACAATGTAATCTGATAACAGTTCTTTATTGACAGAATTTGTTCTTTTTTTCCCATAATGCAGAAGACACTATTATGGAAAATGCCACAGGTTTCCTTTTGAGTTCCACACTCGGCTGCAATTTCACAAAATCTGCTTCTTGGAACCACTTATATTCTATCACAGGATGTTCTTATTAAAAAGTCAAAGTCTGTGTAACATTCTCTTGGTAAACTTTGCATACCTTAGCAACTGAGAGCCTAAAATGTATTCTAAAGGGCCTACTCAACAATATAATCTACATAAAAGTGTCTACAGACTATAAGCTGTGAGAGACATTTTTAGAATTCTATTTTGTAGATTGCATAAACCCATAATGGAAGACACAATAATGTGACAATAAAATGAATTAGAAATTATTTCAACATGTATATTCGAACTAACTTTTGTGATATCTCCTTTTCATCCTGCTGATTTAGAAGTAAAAATAATCAGTAGTTTTGATGAGGTATTATTTATAAAAACAAAATTAAATGGGAAAGATACAATGTGTCTTAGATGTCACCAATGCAGTAGAACTGTTTTTTTCTCTAAGAACAGATAAGGAATTACATTACATTCAGTAGATCATTAAGTGAGTACTAGAATGCAGTGGAGACTCAGTGTTAAGACTCATATACATCTGAGTAACATGGCTGTCACCAAATAACAATGGAAGACACCTACATAATGTTATGTATTATTTTCCAAGTGATTTAGAGTATATCTAATTGTTCTTTCATCATAGCAGGTGTATCAGTTATCAGTTAGATTCTATTATCACATGCTTGGAACAGAGAGTTGAAATTTGCAGGCAAATGGATGGCACTAGAAGAAACCATCCTGAGTGAGGTAACCTAGTCACAAAAAGACAAACATGGTATGTTTTTTATGGATTTTAGACATATATATGCCTCTCTCTCTACATATATTATCATATACAAATAAGGATACTCTGCCTTCTTCTATTCCCACTTGCATTCCCTTTATGTCTTTCTCCTGTCTTACTGCTCTAGCTAAGACATTAAGCACTATATTGAACAGCAATGTGGAATATGGATATCCTTGCTATGTTCCTCATTTTATTGATAATAATTTCAAGATTTTTCTCTACTTAGCATGATATTTGCCATGGGATTGTTGTATATCACCTTTATTCTGTTAAGGTATGTTCCCTGTCTTCCTAGATTCTCCAGTACTTTTATCACTAGGAGATTTTAGAATTTGTCAAAGTCCTTTTCTGCCTCTGATAAAATGATCCTATAGTTTCTGTCTCATAATTTATTTATATTGTTATTACATTTATAGATTTGCATATGTTGAAGCTTACTTGATCATGGTGTATAATCTTTTTTATGTGTTTTTGAATTTTTTTCTACACTTCAAAGAATTCTTTGGGAATGAATAAATAATTACAAAACAGTTAATCAAAAGATATCTAAGAGTACACCACAAAATGACAGAAGTTAGCATATAGTGTTCAAGAACAACTCGTAATAAAAATGATCTCAATCCCCCAATAAATTGACAATACTATCATATTGGTTTATAAAACAGGATCCATCTTGTTCCTGCCTACAAGAAACATGCCTCACTATCAACAAAAGGATTCTTAAGATAAAAGGATGGAAAAAATATTTCAAGCAAATGCAAACAAGAACAACTAGCTGTAATTACTCTAAAATATAACAAAATAAACGGCAAACAAACACTGGAAAAGAGGCAAGGAGACTCACTTCATACTCACTAAAACAACAATAAAATCAAATTACAATGATAGTACATGCACCAAACACAGATCACCCATTTTCCTAAAAGGAAATACTAGTATCTAAAACCACAGATTAACTGCTGTGGTTAATAAACTACTCCCACAAATAGACAGGCCTTCTGGACAAAAGTTAAATAGAAACATTGGAGTTAACTGATATTATAAATCATAAAAACCTAATAGGCATCTATGGAATATTCCATCTAAACACTGAAGAATGCACATTCTTCTCAGTAGTCCATGAAACTTCCTCTAAAATCAGCTATATATTTGATTGCAAAGCAACCAGCATGGAAAATATACAAGGATATAGCAAAGCTTAAATCATACGGTGCATTCTGTTTAAGCACAATGGATTAGAGCTGAACATGAATAGCTAAAGAAACTACAGACACTAAAAAGCCATGAGAACAAAATAACACTTTACTGAATTGAGTCAATGAAGAAATCTAAAGGAAAGTTTAAAATTTCACTGGATTGAATGAAAATGAAAATACAACATATCTAAATCTACAAGACTTGATGAAGACAGTCCTAAGATGAAATTTATAACTCTGGGGCCTGCATCAAAATTTATGAGTGATCTCAAATTAATAACTTAATGATACAACTGAAATCCTTGAGAAAATAAGACCAAACTATGTGCCAAAATAGTTGATGAGAAGAGATAATCAAAATCAGTATGAAATTAATGAAATAGAAACAAAAACATATAAAGAAGCAAGGAAATGAAGAATTGGGTCTTGGAAAAGATAAATAAGACTGGCAAACTTTTAGCTAATTAAATCAAAAGAAATTAAGAGAAGACCAAAATTAATAAAGTTAGAGAGGAAAGGAGGAGATTACAAGAAACAAGAGAAATTTGGAGAATCATTAAGACATATTCTGAAAACTTTATATTTCACTAAAATGGAAACCTCTAAAAATGGATGAATTTCTTGTTACACATGATCTATGAAAGTTAAATCAAGATGAAGTAACTAGTTTAAATGACCCATAATGACCAATAAGATAGAATCAAAAAATTAAATTTCACAACTTATAAAAGCCCAGTGCATATTTCTCAGACCTTCAAAGAATTAACACCATACTTCTCAATTTATTCCATAGAATACCAAAGGAAAAAATACTTCCAAATTATTTTTACAATTCCAGTATTATCATGAAGCCCTAACCAAAGGCCCAACAAGAGAACAGTATTAAAGGTCAAACTTCCTTATGGTTATGTATGCCAAATATTCTCAATAAAACACTAGAAATTATTTCCTTACTAAAATATTGACAAAAATAGTTCAGAAAGCAATATTAAAATATAAATACTTCAACAATACTTTAACTTGCTATTATGTATATATTTTGCAATTTAGTTTTAGAACATTTAATTTCCTTAGTTCTTTATAGGATTAACTACTACAAAGTATTATTTTACTTGAAACCATTACTTATATCAAATTATACTGATGTTAAAGTGAAAAAGAAAACAAGTTGCAATAGTTAATTCTGTGGTCAGTTTTGTAATTAATTATCACACTTAATTTCTTTGTTTCCATTTAATCAAATTGAGAATTACCAATAACAAGAAAACATACATCTACTTGAGGGACAAATACTTTTTCATAAGGGTTTCAGAATATTCTCTGCACAGGAACTAAGAATCAGGATGCCTTTGGCATGACATTAATACATTTCTCATGGGTAGTACGTAGGCAGATGTTGCTAAGGAGACCAAATATATGCTATTCTTTTTCCCTCTGTAGTATCAGAGAAGTGCATGCATGTCAATCAATATTTTTGACTGAGGTTACAAAGAAAAGTTCATCATTGGATGTCACAGCATACCCAATAACAAAACAGTAAATCGGCATAAGCCACACTCTAATGGCTGGTCTTTAGACTGCTCTTTTCCTGGATACTTTATTATCATTGATTGGTAAATAACAAGCTGTTGTAGCAACTCTACCAAAGAAAGTATGGACCCCAGATTGTCTGCCAATTTCAAGCTATTAACAAGTTGGAATTAAAGAAGGAGACTGGCACATGGAAACTTACATGTCAGCAAGCTCATTCTAAGTATGGCTGGCACTGAGTATATAAAGGGAGGTCAGAGACTTCTTTTTGGAGAAGGTTGTCTCATCTTTGACTTTGGCTTAGCTTTCCTCTCTGTCTGGAGGTTTATATGCAAGAGAAAATACTGATGATAGAAAGCAAATCTTAAGGCCCACTAATTGTGAAATGGTTCATTTTTTCTACTACATTTTTATCCTGCAAGAGTTAACATTATAAGTAAGTACTGCATTGTTGTGGGATAATCTTTTAGTACACTGTGAAGATGTGTCTATTTTACCTTGTCTCCCTAAGACACCTTATGATTAGTTTAACAAAGAGCTGAACAGTCAATAGTTAGGCAGGAGAGGATAGGCAGGACTTCCGGTTGAGAGACAAACTCAGGAAGCATCTGAGAGGTGGGGGATTTACCAGCTAGATACAGAGGAAGTCGGACAAACAGTATGGAAGAGAGGGAATGAGCCATGTGTTACAATGTAGATTAATATAAATGTGTTAATTTAAGTTTTAAGAGATAGTTGGTAACAAGCCTAAGCTAAGGCTAAGCATTCATACTTAATAAGAAGTTTCTATGGCATTATTTGGAAACTGGTGGTCCAAAGAAGGAGAGAACGAAAGAGAGAAAGAAAGAAAGAAAGAAGAAAGAAAGGAAGGAAGAAAGATTGAACTCTGCTACACTGTACATTATGACTTGTAAGACTACTTTACAAATACTTGGAATCTTTAAAATAAGTTTGACTGTATGGTATTGATGATATCTGAGATTTATAATATTAAAAACAACTCTTAATTGCCTAAGAAAATGAAAACACATTTATCTGCAGATTATCTGTTGATTTTGTCTTTAATAAAAATTTTGGTTTTCTTAATGAAAGCAAATTGTTTTTCTCTAAGAATTTAAAACACAAGGCACTGTAGATTGCCACTCTGATGCTAACTATCTAAATGCAGCCAAGATCCAAAGCTTTAATGATCCTTGAAAAATGTATTATTTTTGTATGTCTGGAGTCACAAACATATTTATATTTATTTTCACTTTTCCTTTCAGAAAGCAATTTAAAAGGCAGAATGAACACAATATAAACACTTTGCCTTGACATCAATTTCAAAAACAAAGGGAATAGTTTAATGGCATGTGAGAAACAGCATCAGTTCTTGAAAGATATTATCAACATGGAAGCTTTTAGTATCTTTCCTTACCAAAAAATAGATAAATAAAACACAAAAAACAATACAAGGAAAAGTTGATTTAATTTTTTTTGTTCCCTTTCAATAAAAAGACACATTCTTCTACATTCACCAGCTATCTCAAAGGGCTATAAAAGTGAGAAAGTTCACACCATTTTAGAGCTAAGCAAGAGAATTATGTGGTAATAACTTATTTAAACTTGGTGGTTGTTTCTATAAAACTAGTATTCCCCTGACAAGACCCAGAACTAAAATCTTCCTAACTGCTTCTTCTGGGTTCTTTATTCCTTTCAATTTGACCCAGGCTGCTGTAAACCAGAGAGTAATATTATGTGCCAACTGCTGAAAGCCTCACCCGCTAGATGTTTTCAGATAATGAATTACATAGATTCTAGAGATGCCTCAGATCAACCAAAATGATCAAATACACATGTGATTCCATTCTACTCAAGATAGCATATGCACACAACTGCAGTAGTCATTTGCCAAGCACCTGTTAAAAGGAGGAAAGGAGTACTATTGTCTGTCCATATATAATGATAAAGCTTGTAAAAATTCTTTTTCTTAACAGCTGACATAAATAATTTTGTAGATCACAAGGTAAATTGCTTCTGAAAAAATTGACTGAAAATCTTGAAGATGAGTTTTTAATTGGGAAAATACTTGTACTAACTTCACATATAGGGAAATCTTAGTGGCACTGTTAAGCAACTTTTAAAATCTATAGAGAGAGTGCTAAGGAGTGTCCCCTGGAACAATGTTTTTATTGTTTTAAAGTTTATGAAGTCTTGTCTTCTTTTTTCTTTTCTAAAGATTGTATGCTGAGTCAGGAAGATTGTCATGAGCCAGTAGTTCTAGGTCATACTTAATAGTAAGCTTCATCTAAAAAACAAAAATAATCTCTTAGGGTCCTCCTTTATTCCCAGACTCTCTGGTAGTGGTATAGTAGGCTGTCTTTCCCCTGATCCATGTTTAAAATCCATATATGTGTGACTACATACCATGTTTGTCTTTTGTGACTGGGTTACCTCACTCAGGATGGTTTCTTCTAGTGCCATCCATTTGCCTGAAAATTTCAAGATTCCAATGTTTTTTTTCCACTGAGTAGTACTCCATTGTGAAAATGTACCACATTTTCTCTGTCCACTTTTCAGTTGAGGGGTATCTAGGTTGCTTCCAGGTTCTGGCTATTACAAATAATGCTGCTATGAACATACTGGAACAGACGTCCTTGTTGTATGAATGTGCATCTTTTGGGTATACGCCTAGGTGTGGAATTGCTGGATCTTGTGGTAGATTGATTCCCATTTTCCTGAGGAATCTCCACACTGATTTCCAAAGTGGCTGTATGTAGTGCCTGTGCTACAACACTTCCACGGATTCGGATGAAGGGCCTGAGGACTGAAATAAAGACAAGAGACAGAGGGCCATTTGTGCAAAGAGGAATGCCTTTTATTGCAACAAGAGGGGAGCATCATATACCAGTGAGCAGGCATGGTGGAAAACTATCAAGGTCAGAAGTTTATGTTCCCAGGCCCCTCCGGCAATAAGGATGGGCAGAGAGCAGGAACTTGCATTCAGGCCATATAGGGAGGAGGGAAGTAAGTATTCTCTAGATAAGCTTCTAGTCACAAGCTGGTCAGCAGATTCCTATGGAGGAAGGGCCCAATAGCTGTACCAGTTGGCACTCCCACCAGTAGTGGAGGAGTGTTTCCCTTTCTCCATATCCTCTCCAGCGTAAACTCTCATTGATGTTTTTGCTTTTAGCCATTATGACAGGAGTAAGATAATACCTCCGAGTTGTTTTGATTTGCATTTCCCTAATGGCTAAGGATGTTTAGCACTTTCTTAAGTATCTATCAGCTATTTTAGACTCCTCTATTGATAATTCTCTATTCAGTTCTGTACCCCAGTTTTTATTGGATCCTTTGGTGTTTTGGAGACTTGCTTCTTGAATTCTTTGTAAGTTTTGGAGATCAGCCCCCTGTCAGATACGTGGTTAGTGAATATATTTTCCCATTCTGTGGGCTGCCTTTTTGTCTTGCTGATTGTGTCCTTTGCCTTACAGAAGCTTCTCATTTCCAGGAGATCCCATTTATTAATTGTTGACCTCAGTGTCTGTGCTACTGTGTTATGTTCAGGAAGTGATCTCTTGTATCAATTCATTGAAAGGTACTTCCCAGTTTCTCTTCTAAGATGTTCAGTGTGGCTGGAATTTTGTTGAGGTCTTTAATCCATTTGGACTTAAGTTTTGTGCATGGTGATAAACATGGATCTATCTTCAGTCTTCTATATGCCAATATCCAGTTATGCCAGCACCATTTGTTGAAGATGCTTTCTTTTGTCAATTGTGTAATTTTAGCTTCTTTGTCAAAGATCAGGTGTTCATACATGAAACACAGTGTTTCTAATATCAAACTAATAACATTAGGAAAATTACCATGATTAAAAAAACACAAATTTCAATGGATATTTAAAGTGAGCTAATTTCATATATATGGGGTTTACTTATTCAAATCAATTGAATTAATGGAGTGACACAGCCTGAAGATTGTTTCTGAATACTCTCAAAGTTGTACAAACCTCTCCAAATATGGAAATGCTCATGACTCTGCTTAGTGTATGCATCATATTCACCATCCATAATCTTTCATTTTCCCCCTTTAAATCTCAAAATGTGGACACAGCATTCCAGACTTTCCATTTGTTTGGTACAGTGAAAAGGCCTTTCTTCTTTGATTACAATAATAGACCCCTTTCCTTTGATTACAGTATCAGGCCTCTCTCCTATCTTATAAGCCAGAAATGTTGAACTTGTCCTTCTCTTCAGACTCTGTTTTTCTTTCCAAAACTGATACCTCCTCCTTTGCCTTTTAACATTTCCAAACTCTTCTTCTCTTTCTAAAATCACCTTGTGAAAAGAAGAACTCATCTAACCGGTCTCATGAAGTTAAGCCCCCCTGCATTTACATCTAGTTGAGATATTAGTTATTTCTCAAATTGCATCTCACATTCCTATGAAAATATGATATTTTTATCTTTAGCAATTCTAATATGACCATACTTCACTCATTGATGATGGCCTATTGTAGATTCTGGAATTCACTCAAGAAAGTAGGTAACTTTCTAGCCTTAGGAAATTACCATGATATTATGCATATTGTATGTGCATATATACTATTTGGCAGGGAGAAATGAAATCATGTTTAAAGGCAAAAAGAGATCAGAACAAGTTCTGTATTGCCTGTTTTGTTTGGTACAGCTGTTCCTGGCTAAGGGACTGCTGGAAGCCAACAATTAGCTCACCGACCACTTGCCAAACCATCTGCTCTAGCTGCATCTGCTAGAGATGGAAGGAATTGTTCTCTAGTTCTCTCAAAGTTGTAATAAGAACAAGTGATTGTCCTGTGTGGTCCCTAAGAAATGGCCTACTCTCCTCTTTTCTGTCCATCTCTAAAATTCTAGAGTTCTGAGGAGAAAGACTTCTCTGAAGACCAACATGTCAACAAAGCTTATGTGTAGTGCAGAAATAAACTGAGCCTTAAGAACCGATGTGTTAGGATCACATTTTTGGCTAGAAAAATGTTAAGAAAGTCATTGCAAGAATTGAATATTAGTTTTTCCAGCCAGTTTTCTCAACTGCTGAGTCATCTCTCCAGTCTTTTAACTGGGATACATATAACATATAGATGTATGTATATATGTATAATATATATACATGTATATATATGTTTTACATAATATATTTTGAGTATGTTTCCTCTTTTCAATGCTTCACATATCCTCCCCACCTCCCTATTCTCTGAATATTATGTTCTTTCTCTCACTCCCTCTTTCTCTTAAAAACAAATGCCCACAAAAAAGCAAAAGCTCAATAAAAATACCAAAACAAAACATGCATCCACAAATGCACAAATGCATGCACACACAATTCTGGATTTTATTTTGTATTGGTTACCTATTCCTGGGCTAGGGGTCTGCCATGTGTGGAGTGTAATAATGAACAAAAGAATTAGAGAATCTGAACACCCACATTCACCACAGGTATTTTCTTATTTTCTCAATAACTAAGTACCCACTGCTTCACGTTTTGGGGTATATATTCACAGCAGTATTGCTATAGAGGGAGCATCTTGAGTGTCACAAACCCCATCAATCAGAACAGAGGTTTTAGGCTTCACCATCCTCCACATGAAGTTCAACTGTAACTGTCCACAGACAAAAATCACCCTGTGAAACTTCCGTGAAGCCAGAGCCACTAACATGGTGAACATAACAGAATACAAACCTCATAAAGGGAGTGAGAGAAATTCTCTAGTTTTACCCTGCTCTCCTCCTTGGTTATACAATCCTATACAGAAAGTATCAAAGGCACAAGAGTATCTAAAGACTAAGATACCTGAGGTCTGTAGACTACTTACCTCACATTCTAGATACTTTCCAGGAAGCCCATTTCTGTCTCACTTCAAAAGAAATACAGAGGATACTAGACTATCTTGGTGTTAGACAGAAAACAAGGAAACATGTCAGAGCCTTCAATAAAGACCACAAAGTTCTTGGGACAGTCCAGTCTACTTCACAGTAGTATCTGAACAGAGGTGGAACCTAACAGCATACTCTATTCATGAAGCTGACTAGGCCATTCCTACGAGGTTTCACATGACCTGGATCTCTAGGTAACTGCCTTCCAAGAACAACCTCTAATGGCACCCCACAGTCTTGCTCACAGAGGAATATGGTCGCCATTGCAAGTTTGATGAAGATCACAGGCTAATCCAGGTATACTTGGCACTTTACGTGCTCAGATCATACTCAAACTCTATTCAAAGACCTCACATAAGAAGATCCAAATATACTGGGTATTTCTGTAGAACATAGAATCTATATTAATATACTCCAAGTGATGACTCCATCTGACCTCAGGGTCTCTTCTCCATACCTGTCCAATTGTTAAAGGCAACAGGGGTGCCATCTGGTGAGAGAGTATATCTTGGGGCTCGACTGATCAGTTAATTTCCCTGATGCCTAGCAACTCAGCTTGACTGCATAATTAGTTTTAGTGGTCTTATCAAATAACAGCACCTAGCCTACTGTCCCACACAAATTAAGCAAAACTATTTGTATTTATTTGGGAACATAAGTAAGAGGATAGAGTACAATCATATCTCCTAAAATATGCATGCTTGTGGGAACACCAGACCTTGAGCAGAAACCCACTTCCCCTTCGGCCTGGGAGCAGGCAGCTGTGAGATAATGTTTACTGAAAACAATTCAGTGCTATAAAGCTCTTGATAGGGCTCAGATAAGGGCTTGCTCACTGAAACACCATGACTTTGACACCCCCTATGGCTAGATGCTTCTTCCTGTCCCCCCTGCTGTTTCTCCCTGATTCTGGGGCTGGAGATTAAACCACCAGCCAGGAGGGTGAGAAGTCTGGGAGAGTTGTTGGAGAATTGTATGTAGATGGATGGCAGAAGTCCTTAAAAAGGGAAGTGTTTTTTCTTGGAGATTCTCTTCTCCTAAGCCGACTTGGAAAGCATAAAGTTTTCTTAAAGCAACCAACCGGTCTCTGTGTCATCTATCCCGACCACCTCGCTACATTCTCGGATGCAGGCTACACAGCAGGTGCGACAATTGGAGGATCCCACCGAGATCGTGAAAGCGAGGTAAGTGAGCGGGTTTGTCTCTTTTTCTGACCAGGGACAGATTGGGGAAAAAAGAAAAGAAACTATGGGGAATAGTTCCCGAAAGCTTAAATTACAGTATCAAGTTAAAAAGTTACTTGAAAGACATGGGACTACAGTAAAGTCTAAAACCTTAGAAGGCTTTCTAAAATGGATTGAACGTGCCAGTCCATGGTTCATTACTGGGGGAGGCTTAAATGTCCCAGATTGGAAGGATGTTCGCTATGATCTTTAGAGTCTGGTGTTGGTGGCATATGCCTTTAATCCCAACACTCGAGAGACAGAGGTAGGTAGGATGGAGGCCATCCTTGTATATAGAGCGAGTTCCAGGACAGCCTCCAAAAGGATAGAGAGAAACCCAGTCAAAAAAAAAGAAGGGTAAAATAAGAAATAAAATAAAAAAATCTCCAGTCTTTCACCTGATCCACTGAGGTCAGGAAAGTAAAGGAAAACTGAGAGATTTAAAAGACTGGCCAACAAGTAAGGCTATAAGGATGCATTAAAAAGGGGGTACCAAGCTAGGAGTACCAAATTAAATGTCTAGGCCTTTGCCTAACAAAGGTCAAAAAAGAAAAGCGAAACCTAAGAAGTTGCCCTCAGTTGGAGGGTGGATTGGAAAATCATCCTCAATGGGAGGATGGATTAAAGATAGATAAATTTTAAAAATTGGTAAAGTTAATAAATAAGGCCAGTCTTTCACCTGATCCACTGAGGTCAGGAAAGTAAAGAAAGACTCAGAAATCTAAAAGGATAGCCGACAAGTAAGGCTATTAGTATATATTAAAAAGGGGGTACCAAGCTAGGGGTACCAGATTAAATGTCTAGGCCCTTGCCTGGCAAAGGTCAGGAAAGAAAGGGAACCTAAGAGATCACCCTCAGTTGAAGGGTGGATTGGATTAAATGTCTAGGACCTTGCCTGACAAAGGTCAGGAAAGAAAGGGAACCTAAGAGATCACCCTCAGTTGAAGGGTGGATTGGATTAAACGTCTAGGCCCTCACCTAACAAAGGTCTGGAAAAAAACGGAACCTAAGATAAGAAGTTGCCCTCAGTTGGAGGGTGGATTGGAGAATCATCCTTAATGGGAGGATAGATTAAAGATGGGTAAATTAAAAAAATTGGTGAAGTTAATAAATGAGGTATTAGTATTCAGTAAAGAAAAAGGCAAAGGTATATAAAATAAAAATGTTTGATTACATTTATATGGGGTAGGTTATTGATACAAATTTAAGGTCAATTTTGTGAGTCATCTCTAAAAACTTTTGGCAAAAGCCTGGCCTTTCCACTTTGCATCTACAGAATTACAAGGAGAGGGTATGGCTATAGCCCCTGAGTGTAGCTCAAAACTTCTCTAATGAAGAAATGATGAGGGACATACAGGACTTTTTCAACCATTTGTTTTAATTCAAAGATTGGCTGGAGTTGTTCTGTTAAAGAAGTTTCAGTTCAACAAACTAATCATAACCTAGGCAAAAGGAGAGATATGTATGCATGGTCTGTGTGTATGGACATGGCCACGTCAATATGTATGAAGTGTGAAATGTAAATGCGTGAATGTTGACAAAAGCAACTGTTCTAACTGCCTTGGATATGATTAAAGGGATACTTAAATTCCTTCAAACAGTTAAAAACTACCTAAATCGATTTAGATATAGCCAAAAGAAACATCCAGTCAGTCGGTTAATATCTTAACAAAAAATTCAAGTTAAGCCCTCAGAGCCAGTTAAAAAAAAAAAAAAGAGAGAGGTTTTTTTTCAGGGAACTGCCCTCCTGCTTTGGCAGGCCCCCACCCCCAAAGGTGTCTGTGTAGATGCAAATTAGGCCTTGTCAGCTCAGATGCTAAAGAGGCCTTGTCAGCTAGTGAGAGCTACAGGTTAGAAAAAAAAAGGGACTATTTGGGACATAGTATAGTTTACAATCCTTAAATGATTCTCAAAGGTACTTAATGGTTATGTCCCTTTTAAAGGACAACTACTAATAATTTAAATAGTGATCCCAATTCACCTAGATAGTTAACTAAGGAGGGTAGACAAATCCTTCTACTGTTATGGTCCAACTTCAAGTTCATACAAAATTTAAAAATAAAAAAGGGGGAGTAATGTCCCCAGTCCCCACATGATTCATTAAATAATCCACTCCTCATTTAAAATTTTTTAAAATGTAAATGCCAGTGAGGAATCTGCTTCAAACAGATTCTGACAGAAATTAAACAACTATTGCTCAGGTCAAATGAAAACATCTATACACTAGACAGTAGAGAAGACCCTAATTTGGGGTCGAGGGCATGTTTGTGTTTTCTTGCAGAAAAAGAATAAAGCTTCAGTAGCTGTCACAACATTTGGTGAGATGCATGGAGCAGAGAAAACTGGACCTGAGACCATGGGAGCCTGCCCAAGCCAGTTCGAGATCTCCTAAATCGATGTTCCTGACCCTTGATGTCATCAAATCTACAGCCCGAGAAAGAAATAAAACAGTCAGTTCGAGATTTCCAGTTTCTCATCAGGCCTGCTACATCAACCTCCTGGACCCGTGAGTTTTCATCCCAAAGCCAACAAAAACTGGAAGATTAGCAGTTTGCCTTTGACACACCTTAAAACAACAGAATTCATTTTGCCAGCTTTTCCCTTTGGGGGAAAAAAGGACCCATTTAAAACATTTGGACATTGGTATGGACTGTGATGAATGACAAAAGCCTCTTTTCAGTATTTGAACAGGACATGGTCACTTAAAATATCAGACTTGGTAGTTCCTGTTTCTGGAATCACACCTATGCCAGTGTGTTTTTCTGGAGAAATGTGGTTTGTCCTGGTGCGACAAAAAGACTTTGACTCGGGTTATATGTTCGGCTAATACTACTGACATTAAATCGACAGACTGCATCAACACAGGAACAAATCGGTACTCTGTAAATAGTGCAACAAGCCTCTTGTTCATATTTTTTATAATGCTACATGTGTAACATCAATGATTGTACCTAATGTATCTGTGCAAGTGCACTATCTAATGCTTTCCTAAGTAGATCTTAAAATGATTGTAAACTTTATCACTGTTTTAACCATCAAATTGTAACTATAAATCACCCTTGTAGCAAAGAAAGACTAGTGGTAAAATGCTACGGCCCAGATCGGGGGATAGGCAGGTGACAGAGAGGCGCTATGTCAGTGGGGGTCCTAGGAATGGTAACAGTGGCAGTAGGCATTCTGACTTCATGCTGAGTTCAAAGTGCCTTAGCCCATGGCAATCCCGATAGCCATAAAGCCTTATTACAGATGATTCTAAGGTTGGGGCGCTTTGTTGACGGGCAACCTGTGGGGAAGACCCTCCTACCTAAGACAGGGGTTCAAGGTCCCCCGAGGACGGGCAAGGGAGGGTGACCCCACTTGACCTAAGCCAGGAGTGCCTCATTTAAAAATAAAAAGGGGTGAATTGTGGGGACACCAGACCTTGAGCAGAAACCCACTTCCCCTTCGGCCTGGGAGCAGGCAGCTGTGAGATAATGCTTACTGAAAACAATTCAGTGCTATAAAGCTCTTGATAGGGCTCAGATAAGGGCTTGCTCACTGAAACATCATGACTTTGACATCCCCTATGGCTAGATGCTTCTTCCTGTCTCCCCTGCTGTTTCTCCCTGATTCTGGGGCTGGAGATTAAACCACCAGCCAGGAGGGTGAGAAGTCTGGGAGAGTTGTTGGAGAATTGTATGTAGATGGATGGCAGAAGTCCTTAAAAAGGGAAGCGTTTTTTCTTGGAGACTTCTCTTCTCCTAAGCCGACTTGGAAAGCATAAAGTTTTCTTAAAGCAACCGACCGGTCTCTGTGTCATCTATCCCGACCACCTCGCTACATTCTCGGATGCAGGCTGCACAGCAGGTGCGACACGTGCTCAGATATTGACTTATTGGTGTCTTTCCTATTAGCCTTTTTTCTTCTGTGTTCATGTATGTGTTTAATGGAGGTCATACTCTTTATATGATGTATTATTGTATTGATACTGTTAATTGGTAAATAAGAGATAATATCACGAAGAGTGTTTGGGGAAGTTGAAGATCTACTTTGTTGGCATTAAATTTGAGATTTTTAAATTGCACTAGAGTTGAGGTGTTCAGTAGAGCATGTATTTTCTCAAGCAACTTTCAATAGCAGATTAAACAATGAAATCATTTGAAGGCTGGTGTTCACTCATGCATGGAGTATAGAGAGTAAGTATAAAAATATTTCTAACAACTGTGTATCTCTGGTTACTATACTCAGGAAGAAATAGTAAAATCAGGTAAGTTAATAAAGATAGAGGCGATAAATATACTAACTTGACTTCTGCCTGGAAAAAATGATGATGGAAAATAACTATGATAGAAATTTATACGATGCAGAAGAAATTGAATGAGTGGGCATTAGGGAATAGGCAGCAAACTAGAATGAGACATTGAGACTGATAATGGTGAAAAAGTAGTTTAGGTTAACAGATCAAATAGAAAGCACTGTGATTTACCATGTCCCCCATAGAGAACACACTGGGAAAGCAAAGCTTCTGTTCTCCACTGAGCCCAGAAGCCAGGGAAGCCATAAGCCGAGTAAATCATCAACTGTAGCTCAAAGCGAAAATCCAGAGCCCTGGCTGAGGCTCACAATTATGAGAGCCTTGAGCAAGGCACAAAATGAGACATCAGAGCCAGTGGGGAAATCAGGATGGATTTCACAGAGGCAGGGCAAAGTGAGCTTTGAAGGATGAATTGCACTCATCTGTGTGTGGAGAAAAAGAGAGAAAACTAAATGGGAAAGCCTCAGAAATGGCTGCAGCCTGCTCAGGAAGCAAAGTTGGGTGGGGGGAAGAAAAATAAAAAGAAAGGATAGTTAACAGAAAAACTGGCCTTTGTGGCACAAGACTGTATCCCCAGCTACTGAGCAGGTTGAGGCAGGATATTCATGAGTTCAGCATCCAACCAGATGAGTAATGAATTCAAGGCAGCCCTGTGTAGCTTATTGTGGTCCCATCTTTAAAAAAAAGGCAGGTGGTGCTCAGATTGTTGCTTAGAGATAGAGGTGTATAAAGATGAAGCCCTATATTTGCTACTCAATAAGATACCAGGGGGGAATTTGTTTTGAAATTTTTGAATCAGTGTATAAATCTTTAAACATTTTTACCTTTCTTCTGTGTGCAAATACATAGATATATGTAAATGCTATAACATAAATATGCTGTTATAGCATTTTCTATTCAAGCATAGCTGACTAATCACTAAATAATTATGAGCATATTGCTAATCCCTTTTAGCAACCATCCTAAAGACTAATAACATTTCATAATTCAGAGTTTTCAGAAATATAAATACATTTTCAGGACAGGAACATTTTGAGAAGCCACAGTGTTCCTTAGCTCTTCGCAGGAAATGGTAATTAACACATCAGTAAATTACCTGTAGAATTTTATTTTCCTGCATGGGAAAATAAGATCACTTCACTCAGGGTTGGAGGTTGAGGTAAGTTAATGATTTGAAGAAAAAAAATGAAGCCTCATGCTATTCCCAGCAAGGGTGAGAATGTGTGCTAATGACATCAGCATTCCAGCAACTCAATGTTCTAAGGCACAAAGTCATACTCCCAGAGTATTACAAAGACATCTCCAGAACAGCATGAGAACCTGAATTTTTCCTTCCCTATTCCTGATCTGTGGGATAAGAACACAGCATTAATATTTTTGAAAAGGGACAGGAAAGTGATAGAATGCTCACACACAGGCAGAGCACTGGACCACTGAGCTATGACCTAGGCCCTTGAACTCTTCCATGATGTCCCTTTGCTTGATTTGGTGTCAAATAGTCCAAATTCAAGCATTTTCAAATACATCCATGGTAAACCTCTACAGTGTCATAAGTTAGTTTTGCTAATTACATCACATGAAGAAAACCAATTAAAGGATTGATAATATGATTTATGTACTTGTTGGCTGCACAATACTGATGCATTATTTTAAATGTCAAGGTAGTTCAGTTGATTTTTGTATTTATCATTTATCCACTTATTTATGCTTTTGTGATCTTGGTGTGTGTGTGTGTGTGTGTGTGTGTGTGTGTGTGTGTGCCTGTGAACACACATGTTGGGAGCCAGAAGACAACTTACAGGAGTCTGTTTTCTCCTTTTACCTTGTGGGAATATGAGATTAGACTTAGGTAGCCAGACTAGTGGAAAGTGCCCTTTATCTTCTAATCCATTTTGATGGTCCTCAAAGTACTTTTTATTGGTAAAGGGATGATTAACACAAAGCCTGTTTGAAAAAAAACATACACCACGTAGAAACCTACTTTTTATAAGGCACAGACACACACATTGGGAGATTGTGACTTGTGACTCTTTCAAACAGGAATAACATGCACAACAAATAAATTCTGATGTCAAACTTGAACCTCTTTTATTATATTAATACCAATGTCTTTAGGATATGAAAATTAAAGTTCTGAGTGATCACTTTTTGAATTAATTTGATTATAACTGTAATTTTCTTCAAATATTACCTATCAATCATAAAAGACAAAAGGGGAAAATTCTACATACAAACTAACAAGTGAAAAGCGATTAAAAATAAATATACAATGTATTTGATGATAAATGTCTTTAAGTTAAAGTTACACAAAAATTTAACACCATTAAATTTATATTTTTAGGAAATCAAAAAGAAGATGTTTTCCTCATCTCCACAAGAAACCATCATTCAGTGACAACACAATCAAAAGTAACTATAACCACGAGAAGGAATAAATGTATTGAATATTCTTCATATCCTCAGTCGGTTTCCAATGTCATACCAGAAATACTGAATGAAAAGAAAGATAAATGGGCATGATTTCTGTCCTTGTAGAGTTTACACTCTGCTGAAAGATTTACATATAAAAATGAGGTAGGTCTGCTACCATATCTTTGAGTAATAAATACAGTTTAGTATTTTGCCAAATTGTAAAATTTATTGAAGAAACAGCATAATTATAACAGGAAGGAACTATTTAAAGCCAATTTGAGCTTGGCTGTGACAAAGCATCTAAGCAAATATGATGATGTTGATTTGGGAATGGTTAAATTACAGACTAACATTTTTCCAATTATTGTCACTTTCTTCGTGTGTGCAATAAATATCTTGCAAAGTCTAATTAAAATATGAACTGTGTCATTATAAGCCAAAAACTGTATTTTAATAAATATCTGGCACTCATAAATCTCTTTGAGAGAACCATGTTATTTAAAAAACTAAATGTAAATAATTATCAAATGTAACATTACTGTTCATTCTCAACTTAGCACAAGTAAATTATACTCATCATTTAAAATTCATCAGTTACAAAAATATTCATTCCCTTAAAGTAGTTGTTATGAGTCTACTACCTATAATTTTTGAATGAGTTACTATAATTTTAGTCCAAGTATTTGTTTCTAAAGATTCTCTATCGGTGAACAGCCCATTGGTAGAATGTGACAAACTGAGTACAAGTGTCCCTCACTAGAAGCAAAAAGGAAAGCTCCTATAGTTAAAGAAAGAAAGGCACACAAGTCACTAACAAACACAAGGTAAGCAAATACACAAGTGATAAATGAACTTCAAAGTTGATACAATCTGCATCAACAAAACTAAGAGCACTGGAACACCTTCAGAAGTCAGATGAACGTCCCTGGCACTTTTCTAGACAGTCCGTGGTGCTCCAGCGCAAACAAAACAATCTTTCACTAGAACAAAGATGCCTGAGAAAGGGAAAATTTCTGTGCTAAGTCTGGCGTCAAATACAAAGAACTGGGTATACGTTTAGGCGTGAAGGGAGTAAATTGGGTATGCGTTTCTTGTGAAGGTGAATAAGATAGAAGGATATGTGGAAAAGCAATAGTCTATATTTAGACACATCTCGCCTGCTATGGCTACTGTGCAAGATAGGCCTGTCACTCACTTTACGCTCATAAATAGCTGACCAACAGGACTCGTCGTTACAAACAAGTAAATGTCTCCAGATGGCTATTTTGTGGTTCACAAAACTATTTCAACTGAAATTATTCATTACAAAAATATTACCTATGTATTTGAAAAGCATATTGCCACTGATTGATAACAATTGACAAAATTTTCCATAGAATTCCAGAGCACAACATAGCAATACAAATCTTTGGAAATGATATGTAAGTGCCTAAGACAGGATCATGATTTTGGTTGGTTGGTTGACTTTTGAATCTTTGGCTTTTTAAACTATTCTCTGTTGTTTGAGAGGAAATCACATCCTTCAAGTTGAATGACAAATTCCAAAAATGTCAAGAGCTGAACTTGTCAATGGAACTTAACACAGGAGTTACATTGTGCATGTTATCTTGCTCTTTGCTCTTTGAGTTGGGCTGAAAGAAATATGCTTAGAAATCTCACCACTAGATTGTCTTTGTTTTGCAGCTGATGGAACTCCTCCTTTATAGTAGGAAGTGGCGATAATTAGTGTAGCTACAATCATAGCTTTTATATCCTTATGGTTAATCATAAACCTTGGCATCAGTGATCTATGTGTGCTGTTTTCTAGTCCATTATTTCTATGCCTTTACTGTATAAGACACCTTGAAATTTCTTCATTTAGGTGTCATATTTAGCATTGCCTATCTCCAGATAACATTTTGTCACAACTGCCTTAAATTTTTGTTTTGCTATATTTATTTGTGTATGTGTGTGTGTGTGTGTGTGTGTGTTGCTTGACTTGTCTGTCAAAGCTTTCATTGAGATCATTCCTATTATATTTTTTCTTCATTAGGACATATAATATCTCCTTTACAGTACCAAAAGAATAGGGCTAACTATTGCCTTTCTTTTTTTGTCCTTCTCTTAATTAACCCAAGTTCTGTTAATATATGAAACTCATAAAACTGAATACATTATCACTAGAAGTTTAGTAACGTGTCACTGGCGTTAGCTCATCTCTTGTAAAGATCTCATGGCAGGAACTCCTGCAAGAAGGAGATATTATGTGGAAGAATGAAATTTCAGCAAGAAGGAAGGGGTCAAACTCCATCAACATTATGGAACCTTCCAGAATCTCACAAGAACTACTTAATTTCAACAACTGGTGGCACCCCTCTTGACCTAGTGGTTTCCTACCAGGCCTTACCTCTTAAAACTACACACTACTTCCCCCTGCCAGGTACCTCCACATTGAGGGACAAATTTCTATCACATGACCTCTGGAGGGATACTTTCAAACATTCAAAACAAATCAATCCTTGTCTACACTGCTAAATTGTTAAAGGATAACAACACTACTTCCTTCCTTCCTTCCTTTCTTCCTTTCTGGGGAGTGGGTTTCAATACAGGGTTTCTGTGTAGCTTTGGAGCCTGCCCTGGAGCTCATTCTGTAGACCAGGTTGGCTTCAAACTCACAGAGATCCACCTCTTTCTGCCTCATGATGCTGATATTAAAGGCGTGTGCCACCACTACCCAGTCAACACTATGTATTTTCATCTCTGTGACCCAAGGCTTAGGAAATAGTAAAATCTTCGTGGAACGTCTATGATTTTAGATGGCATAATGGGACTAAAGCTATATTTCCTTCAATATACAATGAAATATTTTATTACCATGAAGAGAAAAGCTTAAAGACAAGACCTAGGTAAAGCCAAAGCTACAGCTGTTCAACTGGTATCAAAACAAAAAGTCAAATCATAGTAGCAGATTTGACATATGAGTTAGTAAAGTGGTACTTAAAAGGTGATGTAGCCATCAAATCCAGACAAGAAAGTGAATCGTTCAGAACAAGTAGAACAGGCAAGAGTCATCTAGGACTTGAAGACTCCTACTTTCTGGTTCAGATGCATTCTTTAAATGCTTCAGCAAGTGATAATCTGAGAGAGTCTGTGTAGAGATTTCGAAAGCATAATTAAGTCCTCTTTCAGATATCTTTTATTAAAAGAAATTGATTTACTAAATCGGATTTAATTATATTTGTCCTTATAGGGAGCTAACCTCTTCCTGTCAAATGAGATTTAATGTATGAAACACTTTCAGTATTAAGAAATTTTTCTTTTACTTTAAGACATCTTGAGATTATAATAGAATCACATTTATCCCTTCCCTTTTCTCCTTCCACACCCTCTCGTATACCTCTCCTTGTTCTCTTTCAAAGCCATGGCCACATTTTTTCATTAGTTGTTTTATTACAGGTAGTTACATGTATTTGTATGTAAACACACATGTATTCGTAAGTGTAGTCCCCTGAGTGTGAATAGTACTAATTGTATGTATGGTTTCAAGGATGACCATTTGGTATTGGATAACCAACAGTTTTTGCTCTCCCCTGGGGAAGACTGTTTCTCCCACTCTCAGCATTCCTTATTTGCCTGTAGTTCTTTGTGTAGAGTCGAAGCTGTATGGTCTTTTCCCAACCACTTTGTCATGTCTATTGGTGTCAGTGCTGTTTATTTCTGTTTATCCAGTTGTGTTGGTGACACTTTATGGGTGTAGCTACTGATATTATTAGGAGACATGATTATTATGCAAGCTTTTACTCTTTTACTCTTGCTCTTTAGTCTTTTTTTTTTTTTGCGTGGGGGTACCACCGAACTCCCAAGTAAATCACACTCACATGCTTATTCTTAATTATGAGTGCCCAGCCTTAGCTTGACTTGATTCTATTCAGCTTTTATTATTTTCTATTAACACATCTACCTTTACCCTCTGGGCTTTTTTCTTTCTTATTTTGTATATCTTTCTTACTCCGTGGCTGGCTGGGTAGCTGGGTGGCTGGCCCATGATGTCCTCTTTTCACTGTTGTCTCATTGCTACTCCTTTGTCCATCTATTTATATTATCTTTCTGCCAGCCCCACCTATCCTTGTACCTGTCTCACTATTGGCCATTCAGCTCTTTATTAGGACCACCAAGTGTTTTAGACAGGCACAGTAACACAACTTCATAGAGTTAAACAAATGCAGCATAAACAAAAGTCACACACCAGAAAATAACATTCTACCATACATGATCTTCTAGCAAACTCCCTGATCATTTGATTCTTACATTCTTTCTATCCCCTTTTTTGCAATGTTTCCTGGTCCTTAGACACAAGAGTGTTTTGTCGATGTATCCAGTGGGACTGGAGATTTTCTATTTCTGTAAACACATCCTACACAAATCTTGATCTCACCATGTGAATAAAAGAGTCTAGGTGCTCTATATCCATACTTACGACTTTAGGACAGTGAATTTACAATTAGATATTGTACCAAGCACTGTACTTAAGGGACATCAGCTGAAGTTATTTTTTATTAAATTTATTACAATGCGCTGCAATGATGGCTAATTATACAACAGATTAGTTTGTACTCAAATGCTTGCTCAGTGTATTTAGACAAGATTCTTGCAATAATCACGTATGGGGAACTAACCTCTAGCTTTCAGATCTTTATTGCTTATGTCTGAAAAACAAGAGGAAGAAGAGCAGGACTGACCTCGGCAAATCTTCCAGGGACTAAATCCTGTCTTTGAAATACACTGGCAACTTCTGGAATCCAACAGTCTTTCATTTCTAATTATGTAAATATATATGTGTTTGTGTGGGTGAGTATTAGTTCAGGCAGAAGGTATGCACAGTAAGTGCAGACGCACAAGGAGGCAGGAAGAGGTCAGTAGATCCCCTCAAGCTGGAGTTACAGGCAGTCATAAGCTGCCCAATGTGGGTGCTGGGAATCAAATTTAGGATCCTTTGCAAGAGAAGTATGCATGTTTAAGCCCGAGTCACATTTCCAGCCTCCAGAATCCGGATTTCCACTGTAGAAGATGTAACCTCCTCCCATCAGTCTGCAAGTGAGTTGGAAGGCAATTAATTTGCTTTTAAATTCCACTCTCTTTCTGTTGCTGAAGGACAGTTAGCCTAAGTAAGCTTCTATGTATTTGGCTGTAAACTGGGGACGCGAAGTAAATTATTTCCAGGATTAAATGAGATAAAGTGTTAAACTTTTAGTGCTCATTCTAGAATAAAATAAACACTTATAAGTATTAACTAGTATTACTTCCTTCTTCCAGAGGAATTTCTCTGCTTTAAAAATATTTTTTCGCTGGGCGATGGTGGCACACTCCTTTAATCCTAGCAATCGGGAGGCAGAGGCAGGCACATCTCTGTGAGTTCGAGGTCAACCCTGTCTACAGAGCGAGTTCCAGGACAACTTCCAAAGCAATGCAGAGAAACCCAGTCTCAAGAACAAATAAAAGAATAAAAATATTCTTTCTTGGCTTAAAAACCCATAAACTTGTGTATAAGAGCCAAGAATAAATATTCCCGTTTTGGGTGCATAATACAGAAAACTTCACAAATAAAGTCAATCTGCAAATGTTATAATGTAAATGGAAATAAACAGTTATCTTGCCTTAACAGCAGGTGAATTTACATAATCAGAGTTAAATACCTGGGATGGTGTCCATCCTACCAGCACATTTTATATTATGCTGTTGATATTTTAATTGAAACACCTGCTCCTGAATTTAGACAAGAAAACCTTTGTTTATTTATGCTTTTACTACTTTGGGTGAATAAATATTTCCAAATTACTATTCACCATATATTCTACAGTTTTGAGATGTTCCTAAAACATTTTCTCATTTTAAGTCCAAAAATAAAAATTAAGGGAAAATTTCAATCAAGCAACCTACTAGCTTGGTTAGTATATATGACATATAATGAAAAGTATTTGTGCTAGTCTGAAATTCATAACAATTATGCAAAGAGAGACTATTGGAATGCTATTATGATAATTAATAAAAGAATAATTACTAAATATAAGTAAGTTAGCATGAATGAAAAAGAAATAATACACTTGATGAACACTTTTTGCTCTGTTAAATCAAAACCATTGGACAATAACCAGGTATGGAGAATTAGAAAGATTGGTGACTAAAATGCCTCATTTCTATCTTTTTAGTTCATGACCAATGAGTTAGAAACCCACTCTTCTCTCTCCACGATGTTGAAATCAGGCGTAAAATAAAAGTAGAAGAAAGCTTTTAGATTAGACAAATTTGAATTTGAGCCTCAGTTCTATTATGTGTGATCAGTATGACTATAAGCAACTCCTAATTTCTTATGGATGGCAAAGCAATAGTGATTGTTTATGTGCACTATTCACTTCACTTGAGACACAGATAGAAGTATGTAAAATCTCCTTTTGCTTATTGAGAAGACAGTGGCACTGGCCATAGTCATTATTAAAGGCAGAGAGTCAGGCTTCATAAGTCAGGTAGTTCAGGTGACAGCAGGGACAGACACATGGAAACTTAAAAACAAAAGCCATTTAGAAAAAGGTTAAAGTAATAGCTAAGGAAAATTCAAAGGAGCAAGACTAGAAGCCAGACAAAATGATTTAAAGTTTGTGCAGTGCAGGGAGACAGAAAGGTGTGAGTTTATAAGATGGTTAAAGATGTTTAAAGACTTTTGTCTTAGGTTTAATATTAGAATAAAATAAACAAATGACTATCACTCTTTCATCTATTTCATTCACTTGCCTTTTTTTGGTAAACCACTGTAAAATGTGAAATTAAACCTTGCTAATACAATCATAACCAGGTCACAACTTTGTCCCTTAAGGACTCTATATCTTAAAGACAAAATCACACTTGAAAACGATTTTAACTTAATAGTTGCAAAGTACAGAGAAATTTCATCAGGGTAAGAGTAGTTATGAGGAAGCTTTGACAGTTAAACTGATGCTTGGCAAATGAGGTATAAGGGCATGCTCATTTACACAAACACTTGGGGGTAGGGGGAGGGAGGGAAAGAGATAGCAGAGAAAATCAGAGAGATCTGATGGGAAAGATCATGAAGTGTGGGTTCCTAAGGATTGCAACTTCATGTTTTCAGTGGATAATGAGCAATCATTTAAGAACAGAGAAAAGAAAGATAAAGAGAACAAAACTTAAATTCTGCATTCTAAATCAAAGAATCCACTTCATCCAAATACAATATGGTGAATACTTCCTATCATGAAAGAGACACAAAAGATGACCAAAATGCAATATTTTGTGACAGAAAACATCCTAAGTGTGAGGCAGCTGACAAAAATGGCTACATAGTTACTCTAACCAAATGTGTTTTCTAGTCCTTGACTCTAGAAATGCCTTGTTTCCTTCATGTTGCTCAGCAGAAGGAAGAAACAAATTCCAGTGCACGCCAGGCTTGGCATACAGGTGTCTTTGCACACTTCCATTGTCTAGGAATGGAATAATGAGCAAGTCCAAGCTGGCCTGCTGGAGAACAAGAAACAGGTGGGACAGGCTTGTACTGAAACTCATTAGATCAGCAGCCTCCAGCTGATCTGGAAACTAGTCACAGCCATATAAAAGAGCCCAAACAAAACTAGCCTACCATGATTACCCAACTCAAATTGCCAGCATGTGGAATAATGGACAAGATACATGCTGTTTTAAGCATTTCATTACATTTTGGAATGTTTTGTGGCTTGAGTTTGGTTTTAACCTGTCTCTGAATAGTCATGCTGCAGTAATCTTCCTTAGTATAACAATACTCAAAGGTTTGTGGGGGTCTTTGAGCTGGTGAGGCATATTGGGAAATGATTTGCTCATGAAAACTTTCGAAGGAATTAATGCTGTTCTTTGTGGGCAGTAGGGGGGCAGGTAGGTGTTATGGAAGTGGATTATCCCATATGAGAAAAGATTATTGTTCAGAAAAGGGAATTCATGACCTGTCTCCAGTTTCTTATTTTCTCCTTCACCATGAAACTGCATTTTTGCCTTTGTCCTCATGATAGGAATCATTTAACATACTGTGATATAGTCAAGTGGGCCCTTACCAGATTTTGAAGAGATGGGGTCACCAAATATGGGAATATGAGACTCCAAAGATGCACTATATAAATCCCTTTCTTTATAAAATATGTAACTTCAAACATTCTGTGGTAGCATAGCAAAATGGATTAAAACACACACACTACAAACAATTGTGACAATCTGTATTCTTCATGTCAACAAACGTATTTTCTACAAGGATATCCTCACTGATTTGTATTTCTTTAACAAACTCATCTTTAATCAACTTTAGTGATCACATTACTCATGTTCCACTAGCTATCCATATGCACAATAAAATAAACTAATTACTAGATTCCAGTTATTTGAAATGGTATCAGGTAATTGTGGCTTCTTTCAGATAGTTTACATAAGAAAGGTTTTGATGTTGCCAATGAAGAATATAACTCAGGTAGAAGAAGATATGTTACTTATTAAACTTAATGTTACTTCTGTGTGTAGAACTTTCACCAACATGCAAATAGCAGAAAAACTAATGACATGTATAGCGGGAAAGAAAATCTTGTATTTTATACTTCCATTGATTCATCTGCCTTTTATTTGGTATTCAATTAGTGAAATGTTATTATATGCTAATTGATAATTCCACTGAAAACAATGGTACATTATGTTTTGAATGTACATAACTAGTGATTGGCTTATATTTATGTCTTAATTTCTTACATTAAAATCTTAATACTGGATTAATTGGATTAATATACATACTTGTAGCATGTTACAGACTGAGCAGCTTAGATACACACACACACACAAACACACACACACACACACCTTAACAATTAAAAATGGCCATGAATTTGAGTGAGAACAAGGAAGTACATGGGAAGAGTTGGAGGGAGGAAGGGCAAAGGAAAATGATGTGTATATTATATAGTATATAATATATGTTTTTGTATATTAGAGATGGTGTGGGTGTGTGCATATGTATAACTATGGAGTTCACTTTGTGTTGTTTATATGTGCATGTATTTAGGGCTGGTCACTGGGGATTGGTAACCTTTCAATGAGCTTATCTCTGAAAAAACCAGTTTTCTCTACATATACAACTATTAATTGCCTTCATTTGGGGTGGTTTCTTGTGAAATTCCCCCCCCTGCACATTGGCATGTCAACTGATATTGTCATTAATATGCCTTGCCTTTTCACATTTCTTGAGCATGCATATAATATCAAAATTAAATTATCCTTCAGTATTTTTGCTCTGGTTATACCTTTATATTTGTACGAACATCATGTAATGTCATTGCAAGAGAACATTTGTTTTGTATCAGATTATTCATACTTAACCAACTTCAAATTTGGTAGAAAAGTGGGAACAGTTTCCCCATTGGCAGAGGTATCCTCTCTAATATTTAAAAAAATTCCAATCCAAGTCTATTTATGAATCTGTGTAACGTTCTTTCTCACAGAGGGAAATTCTAGGGCAATTGGTCTCAACATGTGTATTGTGGCCCCTTTGGCAAACTCCTATCTCCAAAAATGTTTTCATTACAATTCATAACAGTAGCAAAATTGCAATTATGAAGTAGCAATGAAAATAATTTTATAGTTGGAGGTCACCTCAATGTGAGGAACTGTATTAGGTCACAGCATTAGGAAGATTGAAAACCACTGTTCTACAGGATTCCTTGGTGAAGTGTCTATGTATGCTTAGTGTTTTGAGGTCCATGTTTCTCACTCAGAGTGTTTTCTGTCAGTACCTTCCACCCTCAAGTTCACTGTCTTTCTTAGCTTATGGAAGTATTCACACACCACAGCTACAATTTTAGTTGATTCAGAGCAGTGAGACCTGCATGGCTTTATTTTCCTCCATCATGGTTTCACAGAGGGTGGTTTCATTCTTATTTAGTCCTTAGCACCTTTAGTATGGTTTTATGTTTTCTTATGATACTGAAACATCTTCATGTTTTACTGAAAGGAAGCTCAGTTCAGATTTTCTTGGGCATGCCTACATGACTAGCATCACTACTTCATATATGGGGATATTTTTATCACATAATGGTGACTTGAGGGCAGTCACAGGGATACAATGACAGTCAAGGTAATAACAATGATGGTTACCAATCGATAATAAGTGGATCATATATGTAGTGCTGATATGCTGGACAAAGGAATAATTCACATCCTAATGGGCTGGAGATAGATACTATTCAAACTCAAGATGATATCATTTAAGAAGAATAAGTTATTTCTAGCTGAAAACAAAGTAGATAAAACCATAGAACCAAAACTACAGCTGTGGCTGACCATTAATTACATTTTACTATTATAGGTCCTATATAGAATCATTAACACGTGTTTGAAAGGTGGGCTTCTTAGAATTAGTATGCTGTGTGTATCATTATGTTGCTTATTTTTATTTCTGAATAATAGTGCACATGTCCTAACATTCAACAGATGGTTTCTCTATTCTATTGATCTCTTTACAGTTTAGAGCAATTCAGAGAAAAAGATGAGTGAATGTAATTGTAAAAGTCTTTCTGCTCTCCTACCAAAATCTGTAAAATGCTGAGTTACAGGACAGGTGTACTTAGTTTTACCAGAATCTATGAATATCTTCCAAGACTGATAACTACATTTTACATTTCTGGTGGTAACCTATGCGAGTTTGGGTTATTTTACCTCCTTGCCAAGACTTTATGATATTATATTTTTATTTTAGTCACTTCAATGACTGTATAATGGCAATTTATAAGATTTAATTTGATAGCTAATGACACTGTAAAGTGGGACATATGCTAAAAGGACACATAAACTTTCTTTATTGATGTACCATTTAACACACTTTCCCCATGTTTAATGGGAACATGTAACATTTTACTATCAAATTGCAGAACTTCATTATATATACTGGGAATCAACCTTCTTGTTATCAACTCTTTTGCAAATAGAGTTATTTGGGCATGGCTTGCCTGTTTGTTTTCTTAATAATTGTATCTTTCAATGAACACCTTCTGATGCACCAAGGTGGATGCTGGCTTACCGTGGAGTAGAATAAGGAAGAACATGTATAAGAACAAGATAAAATCACATATATTATGAAGAGACTACATCAAAATTAGTTAGATGTATACTGACTTGAAAATTAAATAAAATATAATTAATCACATTAATCTACAGAGATATAAAAAGTGATTAAGTCTTGTTTTAAACCACAATTCTAGTATGGTTTGCTACCTGATATTAAATAACAATACTTGGCTATCTTCAAGGATTAAAAGTAAAAGAATAACATTCAAGGGAAGAGCTTTAAATGTGTTTTCTTCTGCTCATTTCAAAGAAATTATGAAATGGTATCAAAATAAGTACATTTACTAGAAGGCATGCAAATTGTGACTTCCTTTTATAGTCCAACATCCATGCATGAATACAAAGAATCCAAGTCCTCAAAGCTTTGATGACACAGTAATTCTAAAAATTGGCAATTATAAAGAGCCACAGAATAATTTTTATGAGTACCACTTTAATGTGTTGGCCCTTAATAATTTGCTTGACATAGCAAATATTGCCTCTTTAATGTTAAAAATTAGTTGACTAAAATTCTGTGAGACACCAAAAAATTGAGAATAGAGTTATATAATTATCGCTGTCCTGGTTATAATATAAAACAATCAAGAAATTGCAAGAGTGTCTTTTCTCATTCACACCAGGGGATGATTTAATAATATGATATGCTCTTACTAAGGGCATTAACTAATGTCAGTGAAGACTGTGGGTTTGTCTTCTGAGAAGACAATTACAATGTATGAAGCTGTGTGACTTACTCATGTTTTAAAATAAAGGATCTAACAATAAAAAATTGTAAAGAAATTGAATTATTTTGCATTAAAAACTTTCATGCAGTTTAGAAAATGAAGTGGAAAAAAACAAAAAGAATAACTACTTGAATTGAGGGAGTGAATGAAAAGCCATATGTTAGAATATTTTTCTCTCTTGAATTTGGAATCATAGAAATATAAAGCACAAATAATAAAATTACTGTATTGTATTAGAAAGAATTATACAAAATGCTCCTCTATTTAGCCTAGCTTGTTTTTTTTTCAGAATCATTATGTCAATGCTAAAAATGTATGCCAGGGTTTATGTCCATTTCACTCCACAAATCTTTATCAGACTGTATGCTTTGGACTATTGATATCTCTGCAAATACAAAGTGAGAAAGTTCCAAAAGTTTACTACCCCCGTGCAGTTTAATTTATAATTGGGGAAGAATTAATAAGTAAATTAATCTAGTGGTGGGAAAAGCTTCATAGAGGCTGGGTTCGGTGGCACAGACCTTTAATCTCAGCACTTGGGAGGCAGAGACAGGCAGATTGCTGTGAGTTGGAGGCTTAACGGGTCTACAGCATGACTTCTAGGACAGCTAAGGCTATTACACAGAAAATCCCTGTCTTGATAAACAGCAGCAGCAACAACAACAAAAACCCAAACCAAACCAAACCAAAATAAAAACCTGGCTGCCTTCCTTGATTTTCTCCACCTTATTTTCTAAAATATGCTCTGCTACTGAACCCAGAGCTCACTGATAAGCTTGTTTGGCTTATAGATTCTGAGTTGGAGTGCTGGGGGATGTCCTTGTGAATGCTATGACTGTGTGTTTCTCTTATTGGTTTATTAATAAGACTGTTTCAGCTAACGACAGGCAAAATTTATCTAGACAGGAATTCCGAACAAAGAGGCAGGGAGAAGGAGGACAGAGAAACAGATGCCATGTAGTTGCCAGGGAGTCAAGAGACCCGTGCATCACCGGTAAGCTAAGACCACGTGGTGATATGCAGTAAAAACCTATGTCTTTGGGCAAAGATTTATAAATATACATTAAGTCCCAGAATGGTTATTTCATAGGGACCCAGTGGATGTAGAGAAATGGGCTCAGTGGGACTGAGATAGATGGGGAAAACCTCTTTCTACATTTGAGACACACTGCCATAGCTGGATTTTTGTATGGGTTCTGGGCATCTGATTCAGGGGACCAAGCTTGTATAGCAAGCAAAGACATTATCCATCGGGCCATCTCCCCATCCTTTCCATGGTTTTTAGAGGAGAACTGAATAGAATGTAAAGAGTTGAGGGAGGTGGAAAATGAACTAGTTGAGAAAGTGGGAAATAAAGTCAGAGTCAAACACATGTGGTGTCTCAGAAACCAATGAAAGAAACTTTATCCAGAGGGCACGAGAAAACTACTCTTTTTATTAAGGGATTGTGTAGCAGATGAAGCTGAAAGATTTGGCAATCAGATCGAACATCACTGGTGGCAGGAACAGTATTGTTAATGGGATGGGAAATTAATACTTAGAGATAGGATTGCAGTAAGAAAACAGACAATTATCTCCTGGATTTTGGTATAAAAATGGATATGGCAGCTGTAAAAGAAAATGTATCAAGAGAGGAAAATGGTAGCACATGTGTCAGTATGGTAATGGTATAGTGGAGAGAAGGAAAAATATGATGACGCATTCAGAACCTAATCTTAAAGTGCACTCACAGCATTTCTCTCAACATGTCTCAAATTTCTTCCCCGTGTCCTTGTTTTAAGCTTATCCTTGTTTTTCATGCTGAGTCTACCATGTGGAATCTTTTCTGAAGATGAAGACACTGCTTCTGGCTCCTGAATTCTGTCTGGATCATTCCCTAGAAAGCAATTCCTAGCCAGCTGTATTGTATTGGCAAAGCAAGTTCTCATAATTCATTAGACAATCTAAGGCATCTCCTCTTGAATTCCAACATGTAAACGCTATTTGTGAGTTCAAATACTCTTAAAAAGGTTGTTTAGTAAATGTCATGCATTTTTACATTGCTTATAAAGAAAGGTTTAATTACATTTCTATTTTGTAGAGATTTAAGAAAGCAGACATTTATATTTTTGTTAGAAAACTAGGAAATATTACTTTGAAATTAATGCTAGTGAATCCCTTTATATTAGATTCCATCTCGTGGATAGGAGGTGAGCTCCCTATAAGGGGCCACATTACACACACACACACACACACACACAGAGAGAGAGAGAGAGAGAGAGAAACAGACACACACATGCATGCATCCACACATGTATACAAATATACACAAAAAATGAAAAAATACATCTGAGTTAAGAGGAATATAACTTTACTATGGAAAATATAGTGGTAAATAAAGGGATAAAGTCCCAGTGACAGAGAGAAAGGAGTGATGAACAAATTGGCAAAGAATGGGCTGTCAAAGCCAGCAGAGACAGCTGATCTGAACAGGGGAGAGCTCATGGACCCCAGACCGACAGCGGAGAGGCCAGTATGGGACTGATCTGGATCCCCCCACCCCGAATGTGAGTGTCAGTGAGAAGGCCTGGGCAACCTATGGGGCCCTGAGCAGTGGATCAGTGTCTATCCCTGGAATACAAACAGTCATCGTGTGCCCATAGCACAAAGAGGGACGATCTCTCAGCCTGGACTCTTAGGGGAGTGCCTGGACCCTACCCTGAGTGAAATGACAGACTCTAGATATCCCCTATGTGGAAGGAATTGGCAATAGGGTGGGAGGCTGAGGGGGATGAGGGAGTGCGGGAGGAGGGGAAGGAGAAGGAACTGGGATTGACATGTAAAACAAGCTATTTAAAATTAAAATAAAAAAAAATAAAGGGATAAAGTAAAGAAATTTACTCAGACTGCTACCAATCAATTTGACATTTTGGATTCTTTTCTCCAATATTAGAGAATTTGCTTTACAAGGAAGAATTTATGCCTAAAATGTCACTTCCACAGTTGTAACTCCTATATTCTAGGAACAAAATTCTTCAACAGTTTATATACATCTACTGTTTTCTTACAGGCACAAACCTGTTAAACTTTATACGTCTTCAACAAATGGTTTATATCAAATTGGATACAGACGTGTAAAATAACTCAATTCCAAATTGGTCAAGAATCTCAAGATAAGACCTGCTATCCTAACCCGGATAGAAGAGAAACTATGAAACAAACTTCAACTTTACTATGTATTGTTGTAGAGTATTATTTTAAGATGTATCACATTTGTTTATGCTGTGGAATATTTATTTAATGATGCAAAGATATGTTGCATTCTTTTATGTTGCATTTGTTTAACTCTGTGAATCTGTGTTACTTTGCCTGTATAAAGAACCTGGTTGGTTTAATACAGAGCTGAATGGCCAATAGTGGGACAGGATAAAGGATAGGCGGGGCTGGTAGGCAGAGACAATGAAAAGAAGGAGAGGAGGACACTAGGGGTCAGCCACCGAGTCACACAGCCAGCCACAGAGTAAGAGTGAAAGTAAGATATAAAAAAGTAAGAAAAGGAAAATGCCCACAGACAAAAGGTAGATGGGTTATTTTAAGTTAAGAAAAGCTGGCTAGAAACAAGCCAAGTTAAAGCTGGGCATTTTAAAGATAGAATAAGCCTCCATGTGATTTATTTGGGATCTGGTTGGTGGGCACTCTAAAAGAGCAAAGAATAAAAACAACCAACAAAAATGCATAGTCACAATAAAGGACTTTATGAATAGGACCTTAGTAACAGAGGCATTGGATCAAATAACTGGACAAATGGAACTTTATGAAACCACAAATCTTCTTTGTAACAATGGGGCATACCATTTTTAAGAAGCATCAGCCTTCATAATGGGAAAAATATTTACTAGCTCTACATCTGATAAAGAGCTATATTTAGAGTATACAAAGAACAAAAATAATATACTAAACACCAAAAAAAACCCCAAATATCCCAATTAAAAATTGGGCAAGAAATAGTTCTCCAAAGAAATAAATACAAATAGTTGAGTAATACTTTTTTAATGTTTTACTTCATTAGTTATTGGGGAAGTTTAAATTAAAACCACCTTCATAGCTGGGTGTTGGTGGCATACACCTTTAATCCCAGCATTCGGGAGGCAGAGGCAGGAGGATCTCTGTGAGTTTGAGGCCAGTCTGGTCTGCAGAGCAAGTTCCAGGACAGCCTCCAAAACAATACAGAGAAACCCTGTCTCAAAAAACCAAAAGCCAAACCAAACCAAACCAAACCAAAACAACAACAACAAACACCAAAAAAAAAACAAATAAAAAAACCTTCAGATTCATCTTAATGAAGTCAGAATGACTAAGATTTTTAAACAACGGCAATAAATTCTGGACACACATTTCAAACTGGTGCAGCCACTGTGGAGTCCAGTGTGGATTTTCCTTAGAAAAACATGAGATAGATCTATCATATGATCCATTTATGCAATTCCTGGGCATATACTCAAAGGACTGTGTATCTCAATGCAAAGATATTTGCTCCTCTGTGTTCACTGCTGCTCTATTTATAATAACCAGTAAATGGAAATAGTCCAGATATACTTGGTTGGATAGATAAATGTGATAAAAGCACACAATGGAACACTATTCAACTGTAAAGAAGACTACATTTGGAACAGGAAGATTTAAACTGGTGGATGATATGGAGCATAGAATAGGGAGTAAGGCAAGAGAATTCTGAAGAAAACACATGGAAATCTACTATAGAAGCTTCTTGAAATATAGGCACATACATATTCACATATAAAAGGAGTTTGAATAGAAATGCCCTGTAACGTCGGGACAATGTCTCTACTAGATACCATAAAATATCAACTAACTCAGTGCCAGAAGGAATAGGTCACCTCCTTTGTGGTTGTTAGTCAGTGGAGTTCCATAATGTCCTACCCTCAACATCACAAGATGTCGTTGACTCATAGGAAGGGGAGAAATGAGTGGGTACTGACTTGGTAGTTTCATCCCTACTGGCTGTCATTCACAGTACTGAATAGTGTGCAGTCATTCATTAATTTTATTCATCTCTGAACCCTTTGAGCTATGACAACAACTGGTCTTGCATGAGATGCCCATGGGTGCAATGGTGACAAGAATGCTATGGGAGTAAATGGCCACTTTCTAATTGGATACAAAGTCCTCTCTACAAAACTGAACTCATGATAACTGGGCCAAAAGCTTGTAGCTGTGTCAGTAACAGACTCTGCGGGAGAACTCAATACCATTATCTGCTAAATGGCCATTATATTAAACTTAGAGAGAAGTTTATGCCCATAGATTATTAGTAATTCTCTCAACCAAAGAAGCTTCATTTTTAAAAACATTTACCTTACAGTACCTGGCAGTGAATATCAAATCCACATAGGTCAAGGTGCAGAGAATGAAAGACTGTGAAGCTCTCTGCTTGATATGGTACATTTATATCATGCCTCCTTCCTGCAAGACTTGGGAATCACTGTGGAAAAGAGACTGCAAAGATTGTAAAAGCCAGCTTGGATTTCTGCAGTGAAAGATTTGCTGCATGCGACAGGGCTATTGTACACACGAATTCACAGCAGCTGTGACTGCAGGTGTGAGATTTATATAACATGATGCTTGAACAAACTCCAGCATGGATGGGTCAGGGGCTCATGAATTCCTCCTGCTAACTGAGAGGATATCAGAAACTGACAACTGCTGGAGGAGAGTGGGTTTTCTTCAGGGGCGTTGCCTCTAAGAGACTACCAATTCGACAGTAAATAGTGCAATACCCATGCACACACAGGCAACACTAAGTAGACACAATGGGCTTTTCAAAAATGAGATGGGGAAAATATGTCTGAGTGTGTCTAAGGAAAACAGAGAAGAATTAAACCAAAGACCGTTTTAAAAAAGCAGTTGGCTTAAAAACAAAATGAGGATCTTTGAAATTTTTACTATCTGTTGACATTGCTATAACCAAGAATCCTTCTTTTTCATGCCCATTGGATTTGTCTAGCCAGGCACAGTGGTATGCTGTTGTCCACTACTTCTGGGTCTAACAAACTCTCTTTTGCAATGTCTACTGAGAAGCAAATATCTTTGCCTCTGATATTGAAGCATACAAAGATACTACTGATATCAATGTATCTGTTCTACACGAAGCATGAATGCAAAGGTAGTTTTGGTGGTTTGAGAGAAAATGCCCCCCTTAGGCTCATAAAGAGTAGTACTATTAGGAGGTATGGCCTTGTTGGAGTAGGTGTAGCATTGTTGGAGGAGGTGTGTCACTGGCGACGGGCTTTGAGGACTCAGGTGCTCAAGCCAGGCCTAGTATGGGACACAGTCACTCCCTGTTGCCTGCAAATCAAGATATAGAACTCTCAGCTACTTCTCCAGCACTATGTCTGTGTATCAGCATGCTTCCCAACATGACAATAGTGGACTTAAATTTTGAATCTGTAAACTAGCCCCAATTTAATGTTTTCCTTTACAAGAGTTTTCATGGTCATGGTGTCTCTTCATGGCAATTGAAACCCTGACTAAGATAATAGGTATGATAAGAAAGAAAAATAAACTATGAAGCCTTTGATTTTGTGTTAGCTAAAACATTAGATTGAATAGATTTAAATTTTACAATCAAATTTTAAATATCAAAAATGGCAAAACTTTGTTATGTTTCTATTGTATTATCCATGAAACATATTAAATACTATCCACTATGTAAAAAGTCATGGTTTGCAAACATTGTACCAATTTATTCAATTGACAAGAGAGGTAAAAATGCTTTGTCTTTTGAGCCTTCTGGAATATTGTGAGAAAAACTGCTGCAGTTTCCATCATCTTCAGAAATGTGTAGTATTATAGAGGAAATGAGTAAAGTCTCTAACTATATTCCCCTAATATTTTCCCATATGTATTCTTCTTATTATTTGTATCTAAAGAAAGTTACAACAAAGTGGAAACAATATGCCATTAGTGATTCAAAGTTATATAACTTAGAAAGTCACTAGGTGGCAGGAATTTTCCAGCTCCATTCAAAATCTATGGGACCAGGTCCATCTTGGACTAAAATTGTTAAATGTGGTTCTGGGAAGTATATTGTAGACCATAAAATCTGTTGGTATAAAAGCATCTGAAGACTTTATTTTCTTATGTTCTGTGAACAGATCAAGTAGTACCACATTCAAAATAAACACAAAGTGCTTGGTGTCTTCAAGATGCTTTGAAAGGAAATTTGATGGGAAAGTACAGTATGATCTGTATCTCAAAAGGTTTAGAAAACTCTTACAAAGTACTTCCAGAGAAGCTATTGATCAAGGTACATAAATGTTGCCATGTTAACTGAGTTTTCTTAAGATATTTTACTCTCTTTTTCTTAGGAAAAAGAGAACTTAGAAATTTGCCTTAGAAAGTTTGCATGCTTTTATACATATTCATTCTTTTAGACCTAAAGTCTATAATTAATATATCTTTAGTCATGGTGTTGATGTGTCTCAGACTTACAAAATTTGTCTTTTATAATTCTCCAGGGAGATTACTTTCCACATAATCTAAAGAATTATGTCTATGTTCCAAAAGAAATGTGGTTCTAAATATTTGTGGTTAAGTTCTATATACAGTCTATGAGTACCAATTTTAGAAACCACATTAAAAAATCCATATTGAGAGCATTGGGATGGCTCATGTTAAAAATGTATGTGACTTGAAGGTTTGGTTTTCATACCTGGGACACATATGATAGAAGAAGAAAACCATTGCCATAAGTTGTCCTCCGATGTCTACTTGCAGACTGTCACACACAATCACACACACACACACACACACATGCACCAACAAAACAAACAAAATATAAAAATCTTGATATTGACTAGACAGTGATATTCTGGAAGTACTCAAATAGTTTTGATGAGAACAATAGGCTTTGGCTTCACAAGCGCAGCCCAAACTAGCCTGCATTTGGCCAGCAAACTGAAGTCATCAGATTCACATTCCAGGTATTCAGAGGAACACTCGAGCCATTTCAACAGCAGTCCTCCAAATTTCAGTGTTACCATGACAACCTCTGTAGTCTTCTTCAGGTATCACATCTTGCCAACTGAGCAGCCCATGTGATTTCTCTGGGTAGCTACTTAAATTATCACCCTTTAAAATAGTGACAATTAAAAAATTTTCACTTCATGGTGTATTAAGGTATCAGGCAGCTCTCGGAAGAAGCTAAGTGATAATTTTTGTAATTATCTATCTACAAAGTAACATATGATGCCTTACAAAAAGGAATGATTATATTCTTCGTGCTCCTAACCAAAGAAAAAAAAACCCTTTGATTCCTAGAATTTTATACTTTAAGTGCATGTGTAGGTCATAATTTAGTTGCACAAGGGGATAATTAAGAGGTGTGGTTGTCTCACCTGAATGACCTTAGCAGAGAAAAAGATGTTTCTGATTCTGGAATCTAGGAATTCTGGATAAATTATTAGAAAATAAAGGCAAAATAATGTATTTTATTTTCACTTCTAACTGGTGATAATTTTATTGCTTTGATTATTTTTCTCTGATTTCTTCTTAGGAAGATGGGGATACTAATTTTCAAAGACAAAATACTATTTGTTTCACAATACAATGCTGGAAGTTTTGTAGGTCAGATTGCTAATATCTAATATTTGAAGGAAATCAGGTATACTGATCTTAATAATAAAGAAAAATATATACCAACATTAGAGATTTTAAATAAATCCTTTTTGTTTATTTTTCACAGATTGTTATCTCTTAATTAATATCTACCTTCCTAAAGCCAGACAGTGGTGGTCCATGACTTTAACCCCAGCACTCAGAAGGCAGAGGCAGGCAGATCTCTGTGAGTTCGAGGGCAGCCTGGTCTACAAGGCTACACAGAGAAACCCTGTCTCAACCCTCTCCCCCCAAAATTCTACCTTTTTCCAAAATGTACACATTTTATTAAAAGATAAAGTCATGGTATAGAGATGTAGCTCAGTTGTAGAAAGCATTCATGGATGTCATAAAGGCCTAGGTCTATCTGTAGTACATTTAGGAGAGAGAAAAAAATAATAGTCTTCCACTTTCCTAGAAAAAATTGTGTTTAAATAATACATGAATATATACAAATATAATTATTATTGATTAAATTACCTCTCAGGAAAATGATGTCAAAGCAGGTGATATGTCTGCATAACTTTAGCCAATTTTAACTAATTGCATACTAAATATTGCTAAGAACATCTAAAGACCTGATATTTCATAATATGGAAATCAAAGAAGGTAATTTTGTATAAAACAAAAAATTCAACACTTAATGCCTTTTAAAAGAGCATCTCAGAATGCAAATATTTGTATCTTATTTAACAAAATTTTAGTTGATTTATCTCAATGTAATTAATGACCATTCTTATTGCTCTCATAGAATATATGCAATCTTGAAGTAGGAAGTAGTAATAGAATGGATAGAGTAAAATTATTCTATGCTTTCAAATGCTTGGAGGTAGGAGAGTTAACAATGGATAGTGGGTTGATATTTACCTGAAAAGAGAGGCTGAATGCCTTGGGGGTAAGAAAAGTGAGCAAGACAGCAGTTTTGCAAAGGATATAGGCAATCATTTTATGTTAGAGTTAATCTAAAATTATGTATAATACATGCAAGTACATGTGTATATACACATGCATTTAAAGAAAATTATGCCAATTGGCACTGTAAAATTCTTGCAAGGGCCATAGGCCTTCTAACAACATTCCAAGTACTTATTTTTGAGTTGGTGGCTAGAGGAGTCCAAAAGACTCCCCCACATATAGAATTATGGTAATGTTATTTGTGGACTCCAAGAAATTGAAGGTAACACCTGTTGCTGGAGAGACTACACACAGGACATGGAGGATTCAAGATGGACCTGACATGAAACCCTTCTCTATGAACCTGAAAACACGCAAGCGCCAAGGGAGGAAAAAAATGTCAACATCCCTACACACCTGTGATGCCTATACACTACAACAATTCTTTTCTTGATATTTAAAATTTGAGTTTTTATTTGTTTTGGATATTTTCCCCCTGTTGGATGTGTAGTTGGTTAAAATCTTTTGCCATTCCGTAGGAAACTGCTTTGTCCAAATGACAGTGTCATTTGCAGTGCAGAAGATTTTCAGTTTCCCATGATCTTGTTTTTTATTTTTTTCAGATAAGAATCCACTTGATTCAAAACCATTTTTTTCCTATTTTAAAATTAATTTTAATTTAGAAACAAGCTTGCTTCACATGTCAATCCCAGCTCCCTCTCCCTCCCCTCCTCTCCCACTGCCTCCAATCCCCCCAACTCCCCATAGAATCCACACTTGACTCTCGAGGGAGGGTAAGGCCCTTCACAGAGGATCTCCAAAGTCTGTCATATCATCCAGGGCAGGGCCTAGGCCCTCCCCCATGTGTCCAGGCTGAAAAAGGATCCCTCTATGTGGAATGGGCTCCCAAAGTCCATTCAGATATCAGGGATAAATACTGATCTAGTGCCTAAGGCCCCAGATATTGGCAAGGCCTCCTTACTGACACCCAAGTTCAGGGCTTCAGGATTAGTAACATGCTGGCTTCTTATCCATCAGTCTAGGGTTCATAAGCTCCCCCTTGTACAGGTCAGTTGTTTCTGTGGGTTTCACTCTCCCGGTTATGACTCCTCTGTTCATTACTCCTCCCTCTTTGCCACTGGTATCCAGGAGTTCACTGTTTAGTTGTGGGTCTCTGCCTCTGCTTCCACCAGCCACTGGAAGAAGGTTCTAGGATGGCATATAAGGTAATCGTCAATCTCATTATTGGTAGAGGGCATTTAAGGTAGCCTCTCCACTATTGCTTAGATTGCCAATTGGTGTCATCTTTGTAGATCTCTGGAAATTCCATTAGTGCCAAATCTCTCCTCAAACTTATAATGACTCCCTACAATATGGTAACTCTCATCCTGTTCTCCTCTATTCTCCCAACTCAACCTTCCTGCCCCTCCACGTCCTACTCTCCTCTTCTCTTCTCCCCCTCACTTTACCACAGCTCCCTGTCGCCTCTCTCCATGCTCTCACTCCACTCAGGAGATACTGTCCCTTTGCCCTTCTCTGAGGTACCCTGCATATATCTCTTAGGGTCCTCCCTGTTTCCCAGACTCTGGCAGTGGGATTGTAGGCTGGCACTCCCCTGACCCATGTCTAAAATCCATATGTGGGTGAGTACATAACATGTATTTCCTTTTGTGACTAGGTTACCTCACTCATGATGGTTTATTCTAGTGCCATCTATTTGCCTGCAAATTTCAAGATGCCATTGTTTTTTTCCGCTGAATAGTACTCCATTGTGTAAATGTACTACATTTACTCTATCCCCTCTTCAGTTGAGGGTATCTAAGTTGCTTCTAGGTTCTGGCTATTACAAATAATGGTGCTATGAACTTAGTGGAACAGATGACTTGTTGTATGAATGCGAATCTTTGGGTATATGCCTAAGAGTAGAATTGCTGTATTTTGTGGTAGACTGATTCCGAATTTCCTGAGGAACTGCCATACTGATTTCAAAGTGGCTGTATGAGCTTACACTCCCACCAGCAGGAGGAGTATTCCCCTTTCTTCACATCCTCTCCAGCATGAACTGTTATTGGTGTTTTTGATTTTAGCCATTCTGACAGGAGTGAGAAGGTATCTCAGAGTTGTTTTGATTTGCATTTCACTCATGTCTAAGGATGTTGAGCACTTTCTTAAATGTCTTTCAGCCATGCTCTATTAAGAATTCTCAATGAAGTTCTGTAGCCCACTTTGTTTTTGTTTTTTTTTATTTTTAAATTTAAATTTAAATTAGAAACAAGGTTGCTTCACATGCCAATTCCAGGTCCCTCTCCGTTTCCCTCCCCTCCTGTGCCCTCCCACAACCCCCCCCCCAATATCCCCTCATTTCTCCAGGGAGGGTGAGGCCCTCCATGGGGTTTCCATAGTCTGTCATTTCATCCAGGACAGGACCTGGACCCTCCCCCAAGATTTCAGGGTAAGAGTGCATCTCTCATTGTTGGATGGGAGTCCAAAGTCCTTTTGTATATCCGGGATAACTAATGATCTATTACCCAAGGCTCAATAGATTACCTAGGCCTCCTCACTGACACCCACATCCAGGGGGTCTTGATCAGTCTCATGCTGGATTCCCAGGCATCAGTCTGTGATTCAAGAGTTAACCCTTGTCAGGTCAGCTGTTTCTGGGGGTTGAATCAGCCCAGTCTTTTTTGTTTTTTCTCTTCTATGGTCTTTTTTTTTATTAATATTTGTTTTATTTTCCATTTTAAATTTAGATAAGAAACAAGGTTGCTTCACAAGTCAGTACGAGGTCCCTCTCCCTTTCCCTCCCCTCCTCCCGTGCCCTCCCTCCATCCCCCCCCCCCGTTATCCCCTCATTCCCCCAGGGAGGGTGAGGCCCTCCATGGGGGTGTCCATAGTCTGTCATTTCATATAGGGCAGGGCCTAGACCCTTCCCCAAGAGTTCAGGGTGAGAGTGCACCTCACATTGTTCTATGGGAGTCCAGAGACCGTGTGTATACTTGGGATGGGTACTGATCTGCTGTCCAAGGCTCAATAGATTACCTAGGCCTCCTCACTGACACCCAGATTCAGGGGGTCTTGATCAGTCCCATGCTGGATTCCCAGGCTGATGCCTGGGATTCAAGAGTTAACCTTTGTCTGGTCAGCTGTTTCTGGGGGTTCAACCAGCCCAGTCTTAATCCCTTTGATCATCAGTCCTCCCTCTCTGATACTGGCTTTCTTGAGTTCAGCTCAGTACTTAACCAGCCAGTAAATGAAGTTACTGTTTCCCAGACTCTCTGGCCATAGGATTGTAGGCTGGCACTCCCCAGATCTATGACTAAAATCCATATATGAGAGAGTACATGCCATGTTTCTCTTTTTGTGACTGGGTTACCTCACTCAGGATGGTTTCTTCTAGTGTCATCCATTTGCCTGCGAATCTCATGATTCCATTATTTTTTTCTGCTGAATAGTACTCCATTGTGTAGATGTACCACATTTTCTCTATCCATTCTTCGGGTGAGGGACATCTAGGTTGCTTCCAAGTTCTGGCTATTACAAATAAAGCTGCTATGAACATAGTGGAACAGACATCTTTGTTACATGAATGCGCATCTTTTGGATATATGCCTAAGAGTGCAGTTGCTGGGTCTTGTGGTAGGTTTATTCCCATTTTTCTGAGGAATCTCCATACTGCTTTCCAAAGTGGCTGAACCAGTTGGCACTCCCACCAGCAATGGAGGAGTGTCCCCCTTTCACCGCATCCTCTCCAGCATAAATTGTCATTGGTGTTTTTGATTTTAGCCATTCTGACAGGAGTGAGATGGTATCTCAGAGTTGCTTTGATTTGCATTTCCCGGATGGCTAAGGATATTGAGCACTTTCTCAAGTGCCTCTCAGCCATTTTAGACTCCTCTATTGAAAACTCTCTATTTAGTTCTGCAGCCCACTTCTTAATTGGGTCCTTTGCTGTTTTGGAGACTTGCTTCTTGAGTTCTTTGTAAATTTTGGAGATCAACCCTCTGTCAGATGTGGGATTAGTGAATATTTTTTCCCATTCTGTGGGCTGCCTTTTTGTCTTGCTGACTGTGTCCTTCGCCTTACAGAAGCTTCTCAGTTTCAGTAGGTCCCATTTATTAATTGTTGATCTCACTGTCTGTGCTACTGGTGTTATGTTCAGGAAGCTGTCTCCTGTACCAATTCGTTCAAGGGTACCACCCACTTTCTCTTCTAAGAGGTTCAGTGTGGCTGGATTTATGTTGAGGTCTTTGATCCATTTGGACTTAAGTTTTGTGCATGGCGATAAACATGGATCGATCCGCATTCTTCTACATGCCAGTCTCCATTTATGCCAGCACCATTTGTTGAAGATGCTTTCTTTATTCCATTGTATATTTTTAGCTTCTTTGTCAAAGATCAGATGTTCGTACGTGTGTGGGTTAATACCCGGATTTTCAATTCGATTCCATTGGTCTACCTGTCTATTTTTGTGCCAATACCAAGCTGTTTTCAGGACTATAGCTCTATAATAGAGCTTGAGGTCAGGGATAGTGATGCCTCCGGACGTTGCCTTGTTGAACAGGGTTGTTTTGGCTATCCTGGGTCTTTTGTTTTTCCATACAAAATTGATTATTGTTCTTTCAAGGTCTGTGAAGAATTGTGCTGGGATTTTAATGGGGATAGCATTGAATCTGTAGATTGCTTTTGGCAGGATTGCCATTTTTACTACATTGATCCTACCTATCCAAGAGCATGGGAGATCTTTCCATTTTCTGAGGGCTTCTTTAATTTCTTTCTTTAAAGATTCAAAGTTCTTACGATACAGGTCTTTCACTTGTTTGGTTAGCGTTACCCCAAGGTATTTTATGTTGTTTGTGGCAATTGTAAAGGGTGATGTTTCTCTGATTTCTCTTTCAGCCCTTTTATCATCTGTATATAGTAGGGCTACTGACTTTCTTGAGTTGATCTTGTAACCTGCCACTTTGCTGAAGGTGTTAATCAGCTGTAAGAGTTCCCTGGTAGAGTTCTTTGGGTCATTGATGTAAACTATCATATCGTCTGCAAACAGTGAAAGTTTGACTTCTTCCTTCCCAATTTGTATCCCCTTGATCCCCCTTTGTTGTCGTATGGCAATAGCTAGAACTTCAAGTACCATGTTGAAAAGGTATGGAAAGAGTGGACAGCCTTGTTTTGTTCCTGATTTTAGAGGAATTGCGTTGAGTTTCTGTCCATTTAGTTTGATGTTGGCTGTTGGTTTACTGTATATGGCTTTTATTATGTTTAAGTATGTCCCTGTTATCCCAGATCTCTCCAAGACCTTTATCATGAAGGGGTGTTGGATTTTGTCAAAGGCTTTTTCAGCATCTAGTGAGATGATCATGTGATTTTTGTTTTTCAGCTTGTTTATATGGTGGATTACGTTGATGGATTTTCGTATGTTGAACCATCCCTGCATCCCTGGAATGAAACCTAGTTGATCGTGGTGAATGATTGTTTTGATGTGTTCTTGGATCCGATTTGCCAGTATTTTATTGAGTATTTTTGCATCAATGTTCATGAGGGATATTGGTCTGAAGTTCTCTTTCTTGGTTGTATCTTTGTGTGGCTTGGGGATCAAGGTTATTGAAGCCTCATAGAAAGAGTTTGGCAAAGACCCTTCTGCTTCTATTGTGTGGAACACTTTGAGAAGAATTGGTATAAGCTGTTCTTTGAATTTGTGGTAGAATTCTGCACTGAGGCCATCTGGACCTGGACTTTTTTTGGTTGGGAGACTTTTGATGACAGCTTCTATTTCCATAGGGGTTATAGGTCTATTTAAATTGCTTATCTGTTCTTGATTTAGTTTTGGCAAATGATAGCTGTCCAGGAAGTCATCCATTTCCTTTAAATTTTCGAATTTTGTGGAGTACAGGTTTTCAAAGTATGACCTAATGATTCTCTGGATTTCCTCAGAGTCTGTTGTTATGTCCCCCTTTTCATTTCTGATTTTGTTAATTTGCGTGTTCACTCTCTGCTGTTTGGTAAGTTTGGACAAAGGTTTGTCTATCTTGTTGATTTTCTCAAAGAACCAACTCTTCGTTGCATTGATTCTTTGTATTGTTTTCCTGGTTTCTACTTTGTTGATTTCAGCCCTCAATTTGATTATTTCCTGGTGTCTACTCCTCCTGGGGAAGTTTGCTTCTTTGTGTTCTAGAGCTTTTAGCTGTGATGTTAATTCTCTGGTATAACTGTTTTCCTGTTTCTTCATGTGAGCACTTAGTGCTATGAACTTCCCCCGTAGCACTGCTTTCAAAGTGTCGCATAGGTTTGGGTATGTTGTGTCTTCATTCTCATTGAATTCGAGGAAGTCTTTAATTTCTTTTTTTATTTCCTCTTTGACCCAGGGATGGTGCAGTTGAGCATTATTCAATTTCCATGAGTTTGTAGGTTTTCTGCCATTTGTGTTGTTGTTGAATTCTAATTTTAAGGCATGGTGGTCTGATAAGATGCATGGAGTTATTCCAATTTTTTTGTAGCTGCTGAGGTTTGATATGTTGCCAAGTATGTGGTCGATTTTTGAGAAGGTTCCATGTGGTGGTGAGAAGAAGGTATATTCTTTTTTATGTGGATGAAATGTTCTATAGATATCTGTTAATCCCAGTTGGGTCATTACTTCTATTAGACCCTTTGCTTCTTTGTTGAGTTTCTGTCTGGTATTCTTGTCTAGTGGTGAGAGTGGTGTGTTGAAATCTCCCACTATTACTGTGTGGGGCTTTAGATGAGATTTAAGTTCTAATAATGTTTCTTTAACGAATGTGGATGCCTTTGTATTGGGGGCATAGATGTTCAGGATAGACACTTCATCTTGGTGGGTTTCACCTGTGATGAGTATGTAATGACCTCCTTCATCTCTTTTGATTGATTTTATTTTAAAGTCTAGTTTGTTAGATATTAGGATTGCTACCCCTGCTTGTTTCTTGGGTCCATTTGATTGAAAAATTTTTTCCCAACCTTTAACTCTCAAGTAATGTCTGTCTTTGAGGGTGAGGTGTGTTTCTTGTATGCAGCAGAAGGAAGGGTTCTGTCTTCGAATCCATTCTGCTAGTCTGTGTCTTTTTATGGGTGAGTTAAGGCCGTTAATATTGAGGGATACTAATGACCATTGATTGCTCATCCTTCTTCGATTTGCGATGGTTGTTGTTGGTGGAATTATGTGTGGAATTTCACCCCTTTGTTCTTTTGGCTGTTGGTAGAGAGGGATTCTCTAATGCTTATGTTTTTTTGGTTGTAGTTAGCTTCCTTGGGTTGGAGTTTTCCTTCCAAAATTTTCTCTAGGGCTGGGTTAGTGGACACATATTGGTTGAATCTAGTTTTGTCATGGAATATCTTGTTTTCTCTGTCTATAGTGATTGAGAGCTTTGCCGGGTATAGTAGTCTGGGCTGGCATCCATGGTCTCTTAGTGTAGGTAGAATATCTATCCAGGACCTTCTGGCTTTCAGAGTTTCCATGGAGAAATCAGGTGTAATTCTGATAGGTCTGCCTTTATATGTTACTTGACCTTTTTCCTTAGCTGCTCTTAATATTCTTTCTTTATTCTGTATGTTTGGGGTCTTGATTATTATGTGGCGAGGGGATTTTTTTTTTTTTTGTGGTCCACTCTATTTGTTGTTCTGTAGGCTTCTTGTACCTTCATTGGCATGTCTTTCTTAAGGTTGGGGAAGTTTTCTTCTATGATTTTGTTGAATATGCCTTCTGCCCCTTTGAGGTGGATTTCTTCTCCTTCTTCTATACCTATTATTCTTAGGTTTGGTCTTTTCATGGTGTCCCATAATTCCTGGATGTTTTGTGTTAAGGATTTGTTGGATTTAAGGTTTTCTTTGGTTGATAAATCCATTTCTCCTAATGTATCTTCAACACTTGAGATTCTCTCTTCCATCTCTTCTATTCTGTTGGTAATGCTTGTATTGGTAGTGCCTGACTGTTTGTCCAGCTTTTCTATTTTCTGCCTTTCTTCAGATTGTGTTTTTTTTAGTGTCTCTATTTCAGTTTTCAACCCTTGCAGCGTTTGCATTGCTTCTTGCAATTTTCTGGTATCTGTTCGTCCGTTTGTTGCCTTTTATGAATTTTTTGGTTTGTTCTTTCTTCCATTTCTTGCATTTTTTGGTTTGCTTTTTGTTCCATTTCTTGGATTTTGTGCTTTGTTTCTTCTTCCATTTCCTGCCTTTTTTGGTTTGTTTCTTCCTCCATTTTTTTCATTTTTTGCTTTGTTTTTTCTACCATTTCTTGCATTTTTTGCTTTGTTTCTTCTTCCATTTCCTGCCTTTTTTGGTATGTTTCTTCTTCTAATTCTTGCATTTTTTGCTTTGCTTTTTCTTCCATTTCTTGCATTTTTGCTTCATTTCTTCTTCCATTTCGTGCATTTTTTGGTTTGTTTTTTCTTCCAATTCTTGCATTTTTTGGTTTGTTTTTTCTTCCATTTCTTGCATTTTTTGGTTTGTTTTTTCTTCCATTTCTTTGAGGGATTTTCCAATATCCTCTTTTAGGGCCTCTATCATTTTCATGAAAGTGCTTTTAAGGTCGTTCTCTTCTGCTTCCTTCGCGTTGGAATATTGGGGTCTTGCTGGTGTGGAGTCTCTAGAATCTGGCGGTGTCATATTTGTTTTTATGTTGCTGACTGTGTTTTTGTATTGTCTCTTTCCCATCTCTTCTTCTAGTGGGTGCAGAAAGAGCCCCTTCCTGGTCTGGGGACCAGAGTTCCCTTTTGGTGGGTGCTAGTAAGTCCAGTAATCTGGTGGTTCTTCTATACCTTGTCCAAATGCTGGTCCGTGGGTAGAGAAGAAGAACAGGAATCTGGGGTGCTTAGCCTCCTACCTGGTCCCCTGGACCCTATGCTGGGTCCTGTTGTACCTGATCCGGAACAGCTACTCCCCTGGTCTCCCTGGCTCCTGTAGTTTCCTGGTCTCTTTGGTGGGAGAGAAGATCTGGAGTCTGGGGTGCTTGGCTCCCGCCGGGACTGGGAGCTCTGTGCAGTTCCCAGGCGATCTGCAGGCTCTGGAACACAGGCCGGGAAGCTGGCCTGTTTACCTGATGCTGCCAGAGGGACAGCTACTTCCCTGTACTCCCAGCCTCCTCTCGTTTCCTAGTCTCGTTGGTGGGAGAGAAGATCTGGAGTCTGGGGTGCTTGGCTCCTGCCGGGATTGGGAGCTCTGTGCAGTTCCCAGGCGATCTGCAGGCTCTGGAACACAGGCCGGGAAGCTGGCCTGTTTCCCTGATGCTCCTGCCGGGATTGGGAGCTCTGTGCAGTTCCCAGGCGATCTGCAGGCTCTGGAACACAGGCCGGGAAGCTGGCCTGTTTACCTGATGCTCCCACCGGGATTGGGAGCTCTGTGCAGTTCCCAGGCGATCTGCAGGCTCTGGAACACAGGCTGGGAAGCCGGCCTGTTTACCTGATGATGCCAGAGGGACAGCTACTTCCCTGTGCTCCCAGCCTTCTCTAGTTTCCTGGACTCGTTGGTGGGAGAGAAGATCTGGAGTCTGGGGTGCTTGGCTCCCGCCGGGATTGGGAGCTCTGTGCAGTTCCCAGGCGATCTGCAGGCTCTGGAACACAGGCCGGAAAGCCGGCCTGTTTACCTGATGATCGAATCAGCCCAGTCTTAATGCCTTTGGTCATCAGTCCTCCCTCTCTGTCACTGGATTTCTTGAGTTCAGCACAGTGCTTAGCCATGGGAGTCTGCCCCTTCTTCCATCAGCCACTGAATAAAGGTTCTGTTTCCCAGACTCTCTGGCCATGGGATTGTACGCTGGCACTCCCCAGATCTATGTCTAAAATCCATATATGAGAGAGTACATGCCATGTTTCTCTTTTTGTGACTGGGTTACCTTGCTCAGGATGGTTTCTTCTAGTGCCATCCATTTGCCTGCAAATTTCAGGATTCCGTTGTTTTTTTCTGCTGAATAGTACTCCATTGTGTAAATGTACCACATTTTCTCTATCCACTCTTCGGTTGAGGGGCATCTAGGTTGCTTCCAAGTTCTGGCTATTACAAATAATGCTGTTATGAACATATTGGACAGACATCCTTGTTGTATGAATGGGTGTCTTTTGGATATATGGCTAAGAGTGGAGTTGCTGGGTCTTGTGGTAGGTTTATTCCCATTTTACAGGGGAATCTCCACACTGATTTCCAAAGTGGCTGTACAAGTTGGCACTCCCACCAGCAATGGAGGAGTGTTCCCCTTTCACCACATCCTCTCCATCATAAATTGTCATTGGTGTTTTTGATTTTAGACATTCTGACAGGAGTGAGATGGTATCTCAGAGTTGTTTTGATTTGCATTTCCCTGATGGCTAAGGATGTTGAGCACTTTCTCAAGTGCCTCTCAGCCATTTTAGACTCCTCTATTGAAAATTCCCTATTTAGTTCTGTAGCTCACTTTTTAATTGGATCCTTTGGTGTTTTGGAGACTTGCTTCTTGTGTTCTTTGTAAATGTTGGAGATCAGCCCTCTGTCAGAAGTGGGGTTAGTGAATATCTTTTCCCATTCTTTGGGCTGTACCAATTTGTTCAAGGGTACCTCACACTTTCTCTTCTAAGAAGTTCAGTGTGCCTGGATTTATGCTGAGGTCTTTGATCCATTTGGACTTAAGTTTTGTGCATGGCGATAGACATGGATCTATCTGCAGTCTTCTGCATGCCAGCATCCAGTTATGCCAGCACCATTTGTTGAAGATGGTTTCTTTTTTCAATTGTGTAATTTTAGCTTCTTTATCAAAAATCAAGTGTTCATGGGTGTGTGGGTTAACATCAGGGTTTTCAATTTGATTTTATTGGCCTATGTGTTTATTTTTGTGAGAATACCAAGCTGTTTTCACGACTATGGCTCTATAATAGAGCTTGAAATCAGGGATGGTGATGCCACCAGAATTTCCTTTATTGTATAGGGTTGTTTTGGCTATCCTGGTTATTTTGTTTTTACATATATAGTTGAGTATTGTTCTTTCAAGGTCTGTAAAGAATTGTGTTGGGATTTTGATGGGGATTGCATCGAATATGTAGATCACTTTTGGCAAGATTGCCATTTTTACTATGTTGATCCTACCTATCCAAGTGCATGGGAGAGCCTTCCATTTTCCAGTATCTTCCTTTATTTCTTTCTTTAAAGGCTTAAAATTTTTGCTATACAGGTCTTTCACTTGTTTGGTTAGGTTTACCCCAAGATATTTTATGTTGTTTGTGGCTATTGTAAAGGGTGATTTTTCTCTTAATTCTTTCTCAGTCCATTTATCATCTTTGTTTTGTAGGGCTACTGATTTTTTTAGTTGATCTTGCATCCTGCCATTTTGCTGAAGGTATGTACCAGCTGCAGGAGTTCCCTGGTAGAGTTTTTTGGGTCACTTATGTAAACTATCATATCATCTGCAAATTGTAAAAGATTGACTTCTTCTTTTCCAATTTCTATCCCCTTGATCTCCTTTTGTTGTCTTATTGCTCTAGCTATAACATCAAGTACAGTATTGAAGAGGTATGGAGAGAGTAGACAGCCTTGTCTTGTTCCTGATTATAGAGGAATCACGTTGAGTTTCTGTTCATTTAGCTTGATTTTGGCTGTTGGTTTACTGTATATTGCCTTTATTATGTTCAATTATGTTCCTCTTACCCCTGATCTCTCCAGGACCTTTATCATGAAGGAGTACTGGATTTTATCAAAGTCTTTATCAGCATCAAGTGCGATGTTCATGTGTGTTTTGTTTCTCCGCTTGTTAATATGGTGGATTACATTGACAGATTTTTCCTATGTTGAACCATCCCTGCATCCCTGGGATGAAGCCTGCTTGATCGTGGTGGATGATTTTTTGATGTTTTCTTGGATATGATTTTGAGTATTTTATTGAGCATTTTTTACATCATTGTTCTTGAGGGATATTGGTTTTTAGTTCTATTTCTTAGTTGTGTCTTTGTGTATGTTGGGTACCAACGTAATTGTTGTCTTGTAAAAAGAGTTTGGCAATGAACCTCTTGCTTCTATTGTATGGAATACTTTGAAAGGTATTGGAATTAGCTCTTCTTTGAATTTCTGGTAGAATTCTGCACTGAAGCCATCTGGACTGGGACTTTTTTTGGTTGGGAACTTTTGATGACTGCTTCTATTTCATTAGGTGTTACAGGTCTGATTAAATTGCATAAGTTCTTGATGTAATTTTGGTAAGATTCGAGATTGTCCATTTCTTTAAATTTTCAAATTTTGAGGAATACAGGTTTTTAAAGTATGATCTGAAGATTTGCTGGATTACCTAAGTGTCTGTTGTTGTGTCCACCTTTTCATTCTTGTTTTTGTTAATTTGCATGTTCTCTCTTTGCCTTTTGGCCAGATTGGATAAAGGTTTGTCTATCTTTTTGATTTTCTTGGAACAATCAACTCTTGGTTACATTGATCCTTTGTATTGTTTCTTTGTTTTGACTTTATTGATTTCTGCCCTCAATTTGATTATTTCCTGGCATCTACTCCTCCTGGGTGAGTGTGCTTCCTTTTCTTCTAGAGCTTTCAGTTGTGCTGTAAATTCTCTATTGTGATTATTTTCCAGTTCCTATGTATGAACACTTAGTGCTATGAACTTTCCTCTTAGTACTGCTTTAAAATGTCCCATAAGTTTAGGTACATTGTGTCTTCATTTTCCTTGAATTCTAGAAATTCTTTAACTTCTTTATTTCTTCCTTGATCCAGGATTGGTACAATTGAGCATTGTTCAATTTCCACGAGTTTGTAGGGTTTCTGCAATTTGTGTTGTTGTTGCATTCTAACTTTAAAGCATGGTGGTCTGATAAAATATAGGTGTTTTTCCATTTTTTTTGTACCTGTTGAGGTTTGCTATGTTGCTAAGTATGTGGTCTATCTGTTTGGATGGAATGTTCTATAGATATCTGATTAGCCAATTGGGTCATAACTTTTGTTAGTTCCTTTGTTTCTTTGTTAAGTTTTTGTCTGGAGGTCCTATCTAGTGGTGATAGAGGGGTGTTGAAGTATCCCACTATAACTGTATGAGGTCTTATGTGTGATTTGAGTTTTAGTAATGTTTCTCTTACTAATGTGTGTGTCTTTGTATTTGGGGCATAGATGTTCAGAATTGAGACTTCTTCCTGATGGATTTTTCCTGTGATGAGTATTAAATGACCTTCTTCATCTCTTTCGATTGATTTTAATTTGAAATCTAATTTGTTAGGTGCTTTGATAGCTACACTAGCTGGTTTCATAGGTCCATTTGATTGGAAAATCTTATTCGAACCCTTTACTCTGAGGTACTGTCTGTCTTTGAAGGTGAGGTGTGTTCCTGTATGCAGTAGAAGGATGGATTCTGTCTTCATATCCATTTGTTACCCTGTGTCTTTTTATAGGCAAATTAAGACCATTAATATTGAGAGAAATTAAGGACCATTGAGTGTTAATTCTTGTTTGATTTTGGTTTGTTGTTGTTGGTGTTATTGTTTGTGCCTTTACCTTGTTTTTTTCTTTTGGCTTTTGGCAAAGTAGAATTATCTATTGCAGAGTTACCTTCCTCAGGATGAAGTTTTCATTCTAGTACTTTTTGTAGGGATAGATTAGTGGCTATTTATTGTTTAAATCTGGTTTTCTTGTGGAATATCTTATTTTATCCATCTACAGTAATTGAAAGCTTTGATGTGTATAGTAGTCTGGGCTGGCATCTGTGGTCTCTTAGTGTCTGTAGAATATCTATCCAGGACCTTCTGGCTTTCACAGTTTCCATGGAGAGGTCAGGTGTGATTCTGATAGGTTTGCCTTTTTATGTTACTTGGCCTTTTTCCTTTGTTGCTCTTAATATTATTTTTTATTCTGTATGTTTGGTGTTTTGATTATTATGTGGCAAGGGAACTTTTGTGGTCCACTCTGTTTGGTGTTCTATAGGCTTCTTTTACTTTCATTGACATGTCTTTTTTAGGTTGGGAAAGTTTTCTTCTGTGGTTTTGTTGAATATGTTTTCTGCACCTTTGAGCTGGGTTTATTCCTCTTCCTCTATCCCTATTATTCTTAGAATTGGCCTTTTCACTGTGTTCCATATTTCCTGAATATTTTGTGTTAGGGATTTGTTGGACTTAATATTTTCTTTGGTTGGTGAATCTATTTATCCTAGTGAATCTTCAATGCCTGAGATTCTCTCTTCCAACTCTTTCATTCTGTTCCTTATGCTTGCTTGCATCCTGATCACTTACTCACCTTTTCTAATTCCAGCATTCCTTCAGACTTTGTTGTTTTTATTGTCTCTATTTCAGCTGTCAAGCCTTGCACTGTTTGAATTGTTTCTTGCAATTTTTTGATTGTCTTTTCTTCCATGTCTTTAAAGAATTTTCTCATTTCCTCTTTTAGGGTCTCTATCATGTTCATGATGTTGTTTTTAAGGTCAGTCTCTTCTGCTTCATTTGTGTTGGGATGTTCAGGTCTTGCTGGTATAGGGTTCCTAGACTCTGATAGTGTCACATTAGTTTTTCAGTTCTTGAATATGATCTTATATTGTCGTCTTCCCATCCCTTCTTCCAGTGGGTACAAGTGGAGTCTTTTCCTTTCCTGGCAGGTATGGGTCCAAGGTTCTCTTCTAGTGGGTGCAAGCAGGTCCAATACTCTGATGTGTCTCAAGGTGGATGCAGGTGCATATGAGGCACTCCCTCTCTTCTGCCCTGAGTTGGGGGGAGGAAGTAGACCTCCACTCTCAGCAGCCTCCTGGTTACTTGCTCCTCTGGGGTAAGTCAACCTGGCTGCAGTCCCCAGGCCAGGAGATTCCAGAAAGAACCAATGTTCTTATTTATTGTTTATCTTAGCAACTTTGATTATGGTGCTTTGAATGTAAGGATCTTTCCACACCAGCCAATGAATTCAACACTCTTCCTCATTTTTTTTCTATCAGGTTCAGTGCATCTGTTTTTAATGATCTAGTCTTGATTCACTTGGAGCTGAATTTTGGACAAGATGATAAGTATGGATCTATTTGGATTCTTTTACACATAGCCATTCAGCTTGACCAGCACCATTTGTTGAAGATATTGCCTTTTTCTTTTTCAGTATGTATTTCTGTCTGCTTTATTAAAAATCAAGTGCTCACAGGTGTGTATTTATATGTGGGTCTTCCATTCAATTGCATTGATTGACAGGTCTATTTTTATGTCACTATGGTGTTTTTTCTATTACTATATCTCTGTAGTACAGCTTGAAAGTTGGGAATGATGATGCCTCCAGCACTTCCTTTATTATTCAGGATTTTTTAGCTATCGGTGTGTGTGTGTGTGTGTGTGTGTGTGTGTGTGTGTGTTTCCATATAAGGCTAAATATTGTCTTTTCAAGATCTATAAAGAATTGTGGTTGAATTATGATGGGGATTCTATTGAATCTGTAGGTTACTATTGAATTGATGGCCATTTATACAACATTAATCCTATCAATGCATGAACATAGTACATTTCCATTTTCTGATATAATTTAAAATTTTTTTCTTTCTCAATCCATTTGGGTTTTTATACATAAAAAGTTAGTGATTTTCTTTTTAGTAAATTTTGTATTCTGCTATTTTCCAGAAAGTGTTTATCAGCTATAGGGATTGCCTGGTGGAATTTTAGGGTCACTTATGTATACTATCAAATAATCTGCTAACATAGATACTTCAACTTCTCTCTTTCCATTTTATTTCCCCTTGATATGCTTCAGTGTTTTATTGTTCTAAGACTTCCTGGACTACATTGAATAGATATGGAAAGAGTAGACAACCTCATCTTGTTCCTTATTTTAGTGTGATTGATTTGAGTTTTTCTCCATTTATGTTGATGTTGGCCATGGGCTAACTATAAACTGCCTTCATTGCATTATGTCTCTTGAATCCCTAATCTCTCCAGACCTTTATCATGATTGGATTTTGGATTTTGTCAAATGCTTTTTCTCAGTTTAATGAGATGATCATGTCATCTAATTTTTGTGTTTCAGTATTTTTATAATGTATATTATGTGTATTAATTTATATATGTTGAAGCATTCCTGCATCTCTGGGATGAAGCCTACCTGATCATGGTGGGCTATCTTTTTGTTGTGTTCTTGGATTGGTTTTCATATATTTTATTGAGGATTATTGCAAAAATGGATGTAATTCTCTTTCTCTGATGGATCTTTCTTATTTAAATTAGAAACTATTTTATTTTACATATCAATCCCAGTTCCCTTTCCTTCCCATCCTCCCAGCCCACCACACACACCTCCCATGCCACATCCACTCCCTAGGGAGGGGAGGGGTGAAGAGAACATGAGGAATCAAGAAGATTGATTCAGGTGTAGGGGGGTGAGGGTGTGGGGAAGAATAGAGAAGGAGAGCAAGAAAAGAGATTCTTTAATAGAGGGAGCCATTATAGGTTTAAAGAGAAATCTGGCACCAGGGAAATGTTCACAGATTCACAATGATGACCCCAACTAAGAATCTAAGCAATAGTGGAGAAGTTACCTTAAATGCCCTTCCCCTATAATGAGATTGATGGACTCCTTTGAATGACATCCTAGAGCCTTCTTCTAGTAGTTGTTGGTAACTGAAACAGAGGTCCACATCTAAGCACTGAGCTGAACTCCTGGAATCCAATTGTAGAGAGGGAGGCATGATGAACAAAGGGATCAAGACCATGCTGTGGAAACCCACAGAAACAGCTGATCTCTGTTCAGTCTTTATGTTGACTGGGTATCCATGTAATTGAGATCTCTTAAAATGAATTGGGCAATGATCTTTCTGTTTATATTTTGTGCAATAATTTGTGAGTATTGATATTATCTTTTCTTTGAGATTCTGGTAGAATTCTCCATGAAAACCATCTGGCATTGGGCTTTTTTTTAACTGGGAGACTTTGTTTGTATTTCACTAGAAGTTATGGGTCTGTTTAAACTACTTGTCTGGTATTGATTTAACTTTGGTAAGTTGTACCTATGAAGAAAATTATCCATTTCTTTTAGATTTTTCACTTTGGTGAAGTAGAAGTTTAAAAGCTTACATGTCTCTGGTTTTCTTCAGTGTCTCTTGTTATGTTCTCCCTTTTGGTAATTTGGATTTTCTGTGCCATTTAGTTAATTTGGATGAGGGTTTGTGAATCTTATTGATTTTTCTGAAAGAACCAACAATTTGTTTCATTGATTCTTTGTATTGTTTGTTGTTGTGTGGTTGTTTCTATTTTATTGATTTCAACCCTGAGTTTAATTATTTCTTGCCATCTAGGTCTTTTGGACGTGATTTCTTCTTTTTGTTCCAGAGTTTTCAAATATGCTATTGAGCTGCTAGTGTCAGATCTGTCCAATTATTGATTGTAGGCATTTAGTACTATGAACTTGCTTGTTAGAATTGCCTTCATGAACTCCACTGTGGTGAATTGTGCAGTTTTGTTCAGCTTTGTTTCAAATATTCATTTCTTCATTCTTCTGCTAACTCTGTTCTTGATATTGGCCATACACTCAAGGTGATGTAGCTCTATGCAAATTCATTTTGTCATATCTATCCTGAGGGTTGAGAGAAGTAATGATATTGAATCTTACCCACAGTTTGATTCAGAATGGAAAATAATATTTCCATTCAGTTTTAGGAGTCATATATACCTGTTCATGCCAAAATAAAGACATATAAGACACAAGAGGTGAAATGATTTATGAGAGATGGTTATTGTTATTCAGAATTTTCAACCCCAGGTTAGAGGTATTTTGCTTACATGAATAAATTTTAACTGAGAAAATGTAAAACCAACATCTATGTATGTTGAAGGAGTCTTCACCTAAATTAAGGTTAGTCTTGTTAAAATTTATCTGAAGATTAAATATGGAAAACAGTTATATTTATATGAAAGGATTTATAATTTATCTATAGCTGTTGTGTATGGGGTCAAGTACACAATCATCCATCGTTTGTGAAAATAAATAACAGAGAAGAAAAGCCAATATTAGAAAAGCAAAAGTACAAATAATTTCAAACTTCAGAGAGCTTGTGTTGGATATAAATTGAAAAACAAGAATCAATGGGTTTAGTCATCCCATTATTGCTGTTTTCCTAACAGAAAGAATATTTTACTTGAATTCATCAGGCCATTATTGAGCTTGTATAAGCCAAAGTGTCATTGTTTATCAGGAAAAATTTCTCATTCCCTATATTAATTATCTTCTAAATAAATAAAGCTATATTCATGAATTTGCTTTATTTGGCCCTTGTTGTATAATTATTTCTGTTGATAATAAAAGAAGATTACATTTTTAAGTCAATAGTTAATTTTTGCTTCTTTTATAAAAAGAAATAGTTAACATCATGTTTTTCAGTAAGTATCAGAGGACTTAAATGAAAGAGGGAAATTTATTGATGAGTGTTTTATTAACAGTAATGTTTGTTTTGGTTTAGCAAGTACAGAAAATGGCTCAGAGTAACAAACAAGTCTGGAAAACGAGCCCCTCTGTTGCTTTTGAAGTATGCATCTGCCCAAATCAGAGAGGAAATTATTTTTCTTGATGAATAAGATCTAGATGCAAGAAAGAGAAAGAAAAAGGCTAATAATTTTTCTGTAATCCAGCCAGTGACCAGAATCCAGCACAAAAAAGTCTAATGGGTATATTTAAGAACATAAAGTTATGGAGGGAAAAATCATAGACTCAGGTAGATGAAAACAATCGTTTCTTATTCCAAGTAAAAGTAAAGTGATTGACAACAGTGATGACTGCATGTTTGTTACTATATCACAAGTTATACATTTTAACAAGAATGCTATTTTCTTCTTAATCATCTGTTGTAGTGAGGCATTGTGTCCATTTTCATACTGTTCTTTTAAATCCCCCATGTTTTGCCACTGATTTGAGACCCACAAGGCTTCTTCTTGTAGGGAGTTCTTCATTGTTTGGAGTCCACATTCTCTCTCTCTCTCTCTCTCTCTCTCTCTCTCTCTCTCTCTCTCTCTCTCTCTCTCTCACACACACACACACACACACACAAACACCAAATAAATAGGAAGTTTTCATTTGTTTCTCTCTATTCTCCTTCATTCACCAATGGACAGCTGAGGGAGTTATGCTGTCATCATCAAATCTTGAAATCTCCCTCAGAATTATGTTATAGTAGGAGGTGACAAGGTATATAGTAGTTCATAACCACAGTTACTGAAATTGGTTTAGAGTATTTAGCAAGTATGCCATCTCCATTGAACTTCACTTAACATTCTAATTAGATGTCACTCCCCCTCAAACTCAGAGTGATTAAGCACACTTGCTTAAGGGAACTATGCCTAATGCTTGGCATTTGCCTAAAAATTCAATTTAGACATGACTTGAAAAGAAAAATGAGGGACTGGAGAGATAGTTCCATGATTAAAAGAACTTGTTGCATGCCATGAGGACCAGAGGTCAGATCCCAGTCCCAACCACATGACAATCCCACAAATAACTCCAGCTCTTATGGATCTGCCTCCTTCTTCTGGCCTCCACATGCACAGGCACCTGCCACCCCACCCAACAGGATCATAGTAAATGCCAAATAATAAGTAAAAGATGAGGCTTCTGAAACCTACCTGCAAGAGAACTGCAGGTATGGTCCCCCCTGCTCTCCCAACCCTCCCACTCCATTGCTCACTGAGCCAACTGATGTGGGTAGTAGATCTGAGCCTTCATTCATTTACTGTGTATCATATTTTCTGCTTTTGAAAGGAAGAAACTAATTTAGTATATCTAGTAAGAGAAGCTTTTGGAAATATAGGTTTCCAGAGAAGATAATGTACCTTTACTGTTTCTTGCATTTTGTGTGTGTGTGTGTGTGTGTACACATGCACTGTGTAAGCACACACACTCATCAAATCAATCTCAATAGTCTTAAAAGATGGAAATTATATAAAATAATCTTTTCTCACCATTATGACTTGTATTAAAATTTAATTTCAATAAGATATATACACTCAGAACTACTCAACTATTTGAAATTAAACAGTAGGAATCCATGGAAAACTTAAAGTAATTCAAATTAATGAATTAAATATAGTAAATAAAAGAATCAGGATAAGAGAATATACACATCACATATTACGACAAGACTAAAACAGTACATGAAATACATGCAAATTTTTAATATCGTTGTTAGTACACCAATCAAAATAGGTAACTTGTTCTTTGGGCATCTATATCTGAGGCATAATTGATACTTAAAAATGCAGATAGAGTCAAATTTATTTATATATTATTCTTCATTGCTGGAATTTTAAAAGTTATATTTCTTCTTTCCAACTTCTACCCATTCATCTTCATTAAAAATGTATAAAACTTAAAAGTAAATGTACATGTTTTACTTCTTAGACTGATACACTCAGAATAATGAAAGTAGTGATTTTTCATTGAATTTTGCTTTCCTTTACTCTATATAGAATCATATACTTTATACTTTAAAAATAATTACTAGTAATCATACCTGCTTATTTGTATTTTTATGATATGTTCCCATATTGTTACGAGATAGACATTTCAGACACAGGCAATAAAACTGAGAGAAGAGGAAAAATCTTACTAGTTTTACAGTGATAGAATTATTCTTGGGAGGTGGGCATGCATGCCAGCAGCAACTGTGCTTCTGTTAAAACTCTGAACTTATCTGACAATGACAGTGACAATGACATCATTTCTTCAAAGTGTTAGTATCTTGATCCTTGACATTGGTTGGCTGTAATTTGTGACTGTCAATTCTGTGTGTTTCTGTCAGTGACTTTCTTTATAATTTCAGAGATAAAGTTTTCAGCACACAATAATCCCAATAAACTCAATTTGCTTGATTTCAGTGTGCTCACTTTATGCTCATGACACTCAATCGCCATTCCCATTATAAGAATTCTCTCTGACTCCCTTTTCCCCCCAATTGTTAGAATGGCACTTTGATTTCCACTGAATGATTCCATTAAATAAAAATATGGCTATTGTTGCTTTTGGTGTTGTTTTCAGTACTGATGGTTGAACCAAAGACCATATACATACTAAACCACCAAGCTACCAGTATTTTGTATCCAATCTGAGCTTGTACAGCATGTGATTACAAAGTATTATATTTTCTTTTTTTGTTTGTTTTGTTTTGTTTTTCTAGACGGGGTTTCTCTATATTGTTTTGGAGACTCTCCTGGGACTTGCTGTGTAGACCAGACTGGCCTGGAACTCACAGGGATCCTCCTGCCTCTGCCTCCTGAGTGTTATAAGCCATTATATTTTCTAATGAAAATTACACAAGGGAGTTTGCAAAGGGAGCCAGACTGAGAAATGGGCTTCTTCTTGATGGGAGAACATTGCCCATTAATGTGGAGAAATGTTGGTGTATGCAGCTCAGGACATCATTGAAGGGTTAACAACTCTCTCTGACATTTTGATAAATAGATGTGAATGCTAATTTCTTAGAGCAGGCACAGATGACTGATTATTTCATCAAGCGCTTGATCTAGTGACAAACCAGAATTAATCAGCAATTTAAGTGACTGACAGGTTGTTCAGGATCTAAGGCTCTGCCGTGAAACTTTATAGGCTCACTTATTAGTCTCCAAAGACAAAGATGACAGAGAAAGGAAGGGCAGGCATTTGAAATACCTTTTATTATATTGACACAAATGCAGAATTTGTAAAGTGGCTTTCTTGTAATGAACAAACAAACAAAAACCACAGTGTTGATTTCTCCTCTATTTTGGAAGCTTGCCTGATGCCTTCTGGCACCATGAAAGTTAGTCCTAAGATAGGAGGCTTTCAGGTTGGACCCAGTTGGGGTACTCTGGGTCCTGTGTCCAAGGTACATGGTGTTTTCAGCAGAATGTACTTGTTTCCACCTGTGGTGAGCAACTAAGGACAAAAGCAATAGCCTGTAATATTTGGAAAGTCTCTTGGGCAATCTTTTTTCCTCCTCTCTCTTTTTTTAAAATTTAATTAGAAACAATCTTGTTTTGCATGTCAATCCCAATTCCCTCTCTCTCCCCTCCTGCCCTGCCTCCCACCAACCCCCTTTCCCATCCCCTTTCTGCTCCCCTGGGAGGGTGAGGCCATCCTTGGGGGATCTTCAAAGTCTGTTACATTCTTTGGGCAGGTCTTAGGCTCTATCCTGCGTGTCTAGGCTGAGAGTGTATCCCTCTATGTGGAGTGGGCTTCCAAAGTCCATTTGTATGCTAGGGATAAATACTGATCCACTACCAGAGGCCCCATAGACTGTCTTGGGCGATCTTGACCAACAACTCAAAATGGGCTTCTCATACCTGGTGTTCTTTTTTGTTGTTATTTTGTTTTTGTTAGATATATATGGATGTTGGTGAGAGAATTATATTCCCATATCAGAAAAATTTTATTAAAACTATTTATATAATTGTATATAACAAAATATTTATTATATAATCTCTCTCTCACACACACGCACAACACACACACACACACACACACACACAAACAAACAACAACAGTTAAATAAAAGGATGCCATGAATTTGAGAAAGAGAAAGAGCATAGGAGGGATTGAAGGAATGAAAGGGAAGAAGAAAATAAATAAAGTAACTGTACTGTAATTTCATAGAATAAAAATTATTATAAAAATCATAGGATAAATTTTATTATATAGTTGTTCATTACTTGAAAACAAATGCTAATGCTTTCTCCGTAAATTCTACTCAGCCTAATAAAGATCACCAAGAAGAAAGAAATTTAAGATTAAGGCATTTCCTCTTTGCAGTTTGGTATGTATTTTTCCCAGAATTTATATTTTCTTGGTTAGTTATTTAATCTTTAGCCTGCATATAACTATCGCTTTTGCAAACAAACACTGGAAATAGTCACAAACCATTATTTCACAATTTCTACAAACTTCTAATAACTGCTGTATTGGGGGGAATCTTTTCCTGATACTTTATATGGTTTGGAACTTTGTAATACCTAAATATATTTCAATAGTTTTAATGTATATTGTTTCATACATTGTCCCAGAATCACTACAAGGCTTCTGGGTAAGAGATACATTAATAGCTTCTCATCTAAGTAATAAGTGTGAAAACTTCCACTCTGCAACCCCCATTCTTGCTGAGAGGTAGATGCAATCCTGAGTAAACTAAGGTTAGGATGTTTTACATTTGAAAGGAAACAAAACTAAGAAACTAGTTTTTATATAAAAAAAAGGACTAGCAGCCTCTTCTAATCTTCTGAAATGTAGGCAGTCACTCTGTCTCCATGGTGTAAATACATTTTCAACTCCCCTTTAATTCGAAGCTATCATCACATCAAAAAAATTTCAATTACCTGTACTTTTTTTTCTGAACCTCAACTGAGGAAACACTGATGTCTTTTAATATGTGAACAGATAAACTGTGAAACTGCTGTAATGGATTTTGTTCTATGATGAAAACAAAAGGCTTTCAAGCCACAGAAAGATGAGGAGGGCACTTGAAGTGCTTATTTCTGAGTGAAAAAGCCAATTTGAAAGAGATACACAGTATATGATCTCACCTATCATGAAGAAAAAATCACAGGGGAGTGAAATGATAAAGGGTGGCAAGAATGTGGGTAAAGGCAGAGCATAGAATTTTAGTGAAATGATGCTATTCTCCCTGCTACTCCAGCGATGCCTATAGAATATGATGTCTTTATAGTTACACACAGAGTTGTACAGCTCAGTGTGAAGTATAATGTGATGATGAACTTTTTGGAATCAGTGTTGGATCATTATTCGTGATAAATCCACCACCCTTATGCAAATATTGGCCAAAGGAGAAATGGTGTGGATAAGAGGAGAAAGGGTCCATGTGGGAATTGTACTTGGTGTTCACGGTTCTTCTAAACTTCTCATCTGCTCTGAGAAGAGCACATTAATTTTAAGAGTTCATCTTGATTTTCCCAGTATGATTTAATTTCACAGAGATAATTAATTATAGAAATAACACTGCTATTGGATTCTTTAGAAAAGTACCTGAATAACTGTAGAGAAACCCGGAGAAATGATTTCTCCTCTCTGAAGACACTGATGTGAAAAAAAGGAATGATCCTATTGGTTGGTTGCCTACCTGAGACTCTGCTTTAGAGAGAGGTGTGGTTTCCATGACTGTTTTTATGGTTGATTCCCATCATATAAGCAATGGAAACATTTGCTACTGCTTTGATTTTATAGAAGCAAAGTAATTATAAGAGAGACCTAACCACAAGTGACTTCTGATAATTAGCGCCATAGATAAAATGATTGCTTTATGTTCACTTCAGAGGCTAGATAAAAAATGATCAGGAGCACATAATTTAATCAAATTAGCCAGAATCTTATTGACTTACTATATCACATAACTGTTTTAGTCTTTTACGTATTTGAAGTTACTATACAGTTGGTCAAGGACAAGAATCTTAAGTATACTTAGTTTAGCAGTATCTTATACTTGGGGAAATAGGAAGATGAAATCTTCCCTTAAATTATATCAGCTTTTATAGCAATCATTTGGACTGTAGTATAATTCCAATTGTTTTACCTGCGAATTTCAGGGATCTTATTTCTAGAATTTTTGATGATCACTTTCAATTTGCTTTCTTGTATTTCATTTCTTCTTCCATCATCTCTCTTTTAATATTGTGAAACTTGGTAATAGCATATTCATCAGAATTTTATGAACCCAGTAAGTGTTCTTTTATGATGCTTTCTTCATTTCTAGAGAAAAAGGCATTCTCAGCCTCGGGAGGTTATTCTTTCGAGCTTTTCATAAAAAAAACCTAGTAAAATCGGTTTAGCTGTTCTGACCTCTTTGGTTTTAGTCATCTTTCCATTTCACTATTACAAATAAAAGTATATCTCTAGATTTTCCTGGCTATCACAAGGCTGAACTACTAAAGATAGGAATGGGGAAAATATAAAGTCTATAAAGGAAATCATAGTATTATTGAAGTTAAAGTATATGTATTCTGATTAAGGACATAGCAAGAGTTTTGTGTTGGGACCACTCAGAAGGCCATCCTGTAACACTCCTGTCTTCTAAATTGTTCCACATGTTTTATATATTTGTCCTAGTCATCATCATTCAACTCTCCATATGATACAAACTAATGGCCATTTGAGCAGGGTTCTGCTAATGAGACAATAATAATATGCAGCAATTTATACTTTCTAAGTTGAGATGTAATCCATGTTTATTATAAAAACACGTTAACTATTACAGGTAATAGTTATTTTTTCAGAAAAGGTACTTTCATCTGCTGGGGAATAATCCTTCTATATGCTGCGAATATGTATTGCTCTTATTGGTTAATAACAATATGACAGACTGGTAGCCAGGCTGGAAGTATAGGCAGGACAGCCAGAAACAGAGGAATCTGGGAGGAAGAGGGTGGAGAGAAGCGATGCCAGTCAGAGGCAGAGGAAGCAGGAGACAAATGTACCATGCTAATAAAGGTAACACCACATGACAGAGGTTGAATAAGAAATATAGGTTAACTTAAAATGTAAGAGCTAGTTAGTAATAAACTTGAGCTATTGGTCAAGCATTTACAATTAATGTAAGTCTGTGTGTCATAATTTGGAAGCAGCATCCAGGACCAGGAAACTCTGCCTTCATTAGGTGCCCAAATGTTCAGCAAGAATTTCCATGTAAAACCTGAGAAAAGCATTAACAGATGGCTCTTTTGGGAGGTCCATCTATGGAGCACTTGAATGGGATTTATGGGCGGTGGGCATCGTGCTATTTGGTAGCAGTGTAGACCCAATAGCTTCTGAGAATTGGGGTAGTGAGCATGATTCTCATTGGTAGCTCTGCTATAAAGTCGAGTGAGGTAAAGGCAGTCTCCAAAGGGGCCACTTTGGTCCTAGTCATGCCACTTAGCAGTTTAAAGATTAATGTGGTCAGAAAATGATAGAGATAATCAGTAAAGCAGGTTCAGGGGGAAAAAGCATCTAATGTGTCACAGTATGTTTAAAAACACATGTAGGCTGGAAGAACAAAGAGAAAGAATATATAAACTATTTTAAAAATAATAGGATAAAGTTGTTATTGGTAATAGTCAAGGAAAATGCTAAATAAAGGAGATGAGATTCAAGGATCTCTTTCTGAAAAGAAAAAGGGGGATATAGAAATGATAGGATAAAAGGATAGAATATTGAATCTACTTTAATCCATAAACAACTATTATTTTGTATTAGTGGATGACTATAACTATTGCTTATTACAACATTTATCAGGGTCCCCCAAAGAATACCAATGCCTCCAATCATCAGGAAGTGCTCAAGAGAACTACACCTGCATTCCTCAAAATGGATATGAATATTTACTATTGTTGAAGTAATAGTGATTAAGATTATCATTCTTGAAGCACTCTGGTGACCATTGTATTCTGGAAAAAAACCTGACAATTTCCATAAACTCTATTCAGGGAGGAAAAAATTCTGCTTACGATTAAAATATTGTCTAATATTTCTGCTACGTAAATAATACATACAATTGAAAAGGTACCCACATGAAGAAGTGTGAAAGGAAGAACCAGAGGTTAGCCAGAAAGGTCACCTGACCTTCTCTGAGGTTTGGAAAGATTAATCTTGTATTAGTGGATGACTATAACCATTGCTTCTTACAACAATTTAAAATTTTCTACATGGGGATTATCATAACCAAGTTGGGAATGAGCCTGAGAGACAAGAGAATAGGATCAACCATGTTTACTGTCAAATGTAGTTGGAATAGAAGAGTACACGCAGAAAGCGAGGCCAAAACAATGCTTAAAACTGCCCTGTTCTTTTCTGCAGAGGAAACAGAGGAAGGAGTGGATCTGGGGGATGGGGGAGGTGGGGAGAGGATGGAAGAGTGAAGGGAAGGGAAACTGTGGTTGGGATGTATTCTATGAGAGAAGAATCTATTTTCAATAAAAAGAACAAAAGAAATTTAAAACAAAAATCCTTTGAGTGACTACATGAAGGAATCCAGACAAGAAGAAGGTGAAACAAAGGTAAAGTCAAAGCCATACAGGCACAAAAGAAAGGAAAGCTTATGATTTGTCAACAGGCCAAAAGTGATCTCTGCTGTAGTAATTCTCTTAGAATGGGTGCATAAGAACGTTACAGACCTGGCACGTGGAAACAAAGACAAAGAGAGGAAACATGGTAAACAAAAAAAGCAAGATTAGTCCAACTCATAGTTTTTTTTGGGGGGGGGTGGACACCAGACCTTGAGCAGAGACCCACTTCCCCTTCGGCCTGGGAGTAGGCAGCTGTAAGACAATGTTTACTAAAAACATGTTTACTAAAAACAATAAAATGCCTAGGGCAATAAGTTCCTGGAAAAGGCCTGCCCACGGAAACCGCCCTGACCTCCACCTTGTCCAAAGACTAACCACCTCTTCTGACATGCCCAGATCAGTTTTTGGTGTCAGAAGAGAACCAGCCAGGGTAGAGGAGAGAGCAGAAGCTTCTATGGAGGGAGCCTTTCTTAGGAAGTTTTCTTGAACCTTTTTGGGGCCTGCTTAAAGTTTTCTTTACATCGTTGAACGAGTCTCTGTGTTGTCAATCCCCGACACCCTCTGCACGTTCTCGGACACAGGCCGCACAGCTGACGTAGCAATTGGAGGTCCCACTGGGATCGTGAAAGCGAGGTAAGTGGACGGGGTTGTCCCTTTTGCCAGCCAGGGACAGATGGAGGAAAATAGGAAAAGAAACGATGGGAAATTGTCCCTGGAAGTTTAAATTACAGTATCACGTAAAAAAGTTACTTGAAGAACAAGGGACTATAACCATGGAAGGCTTTCTAAAATGGATTGAATGTGTGAGTCCATGGTTCATTATTGGGGGAGGCTTAAGTGTCCCAGATTGGGAGGATGTTCACCATGATTTTCAGAGAGCCAGGCGGGGGTGGCGCACGCCTTTAATCCCAGCACTCGGGAGGCAGAGGCAGGCAGATCTCTGTGAGTTTGAAACCAGCCTGGTCTACCGAGCGAGTTCCAGGACAGACTCCAAAACAATACAGAGAAACCCTGTCTCAAAACAAAACAAAACAAAAACAAACAAAACAAAACAAAACAAAACTCTGCCGAAGCCTCAGGCTGAGATGCCTGCCTGCATCTTGACGTTGCCCAGCATGCGGCACATAGCTTTGGTTCCTACCCAGCACCAAAACAAACCTGCTGGGTGACTGAGAGTCAGCAACGCATGGGGGAGGAAGGGATGAGAAAACCATGACAAAAGGACAGAAATTATGAGAGGATAAAAGAGTTGTGCTTGCTTGCTTACTTTTAAAAAATCATCAAAAAAAGTATCATTAGGAAGGTTCTTGCTATTGTAGCTCTGGCTGGCCTTGAACTTGATGTGTAGCCCAGGCTGGCCTTGAACTCATGATCCTCCTGCCTCAGCCTCCTTCAGCAAATCCTACCGGCATGTGCCACCACAACCGGATACAACAAAAGGATATTTATCTGTGACAGCCAATAAGAAAAAATTGCTTGTAGTGTGTTCTCTCAAACTCAGTAGCAAAATATCTGGTAGCAACAGGTTTTTCTCTTATGAAACAAGTCAGGGATGGCTTAGATTTCTCTCTCTGGACTTTTGATTATACAAATTATTTTTTGTGAATTCAAATTTGTATTCATACTTAAACTATTCATCTACATTCTTAGTATTATACATCTGCTTGATTCATCAAAATTGAATGTCTGAATAAAATGATGAAAAGAGATATGAATATGTGTACAGTTGATAAAGGGTGTGTTATGTTATGAAGTCTCAAGGGAAAGACATTGTATTGACAGGGTAGGGTCTCTGCAACAACAGAACAGAGTTAATAACTCTTCTTCTATAATAATATTTTTGGAATTAGAATATAATTATATAATTTCCATAATTCCTTTCCCTCCATTCTACTCATTGCATTCACCCCTCTGTACTCTCTTATAAATTAATGCCCTCTATTATTTAATTGTTGCACACATACGTAATGCACAGTCTTCCTGCCAGCTGCCTGGGCCCTGTCCAGCTGTCTGAACCCCCACATAACACACAGGGCACTATATTAATTATGAAGCTATTGGCCATTTGCTATTATTTCTCATTGGCTAGCTCTGACTTAATTATTGACCAATAATCACCAATATATATTTTTATAAGGACTTATCATTCCGAGAATGCATACTTGCCTCCCCTCTTCCCAGGAATCACATGGTGACTGCTCCCTTCACTACATTTCCCAGAATCCTCCTAGACTCCTAGTCCCACCTATCTTGCATCCCTATTGGCCAACAGTGCTTTATTTACAGATACACATGACTTCCCCATCATCTCCCGTTTTTTGTCTAAATAAAAAGACAGATTTTAACTTTATCATAGTCAAATTATATGTAACAGAACAGTTATTATGCAAGAACTATAGTTACAATATTTAGCCCATTAACATTTAGTAATATTTAAAGAAAATATCATCGATCCTAACTTTGTGAGTCTAAAGTCTTACATGTAACTTGTTTTTTATCATAACTAAGGAAAACTATAACTGTCTTCAACTCCATCAAAGATCACAGAAGGATAATATATAAACTCTAAAATTGATAGAGACATCTCACTTCCTGGACAGACATCCGAAGTTCCTCTGTAACGTTGGGGCATTCATCTTTAGCCAATAGGCCACAGTGTATCTGGAAGACTTCTCAGCAAAGCAGGAAACTTCAAACTGTCCATCTGCATTGGCAGTCTGTCAGTCATTTTTCTGTGTCTTGCAGAAAGTATGTTAGACTCTTCCATGAAGCGGGAACCCTGTAGGGCTGTCCAAGTTCAGCAGTCACTTTCCTGTGGGTCCTGCATGTCCAGTTTATACAGCAACAGTCAAGCAGTCCAGGCAAGAGGAGTTTCTTGCCCAAATGACTAATCTTGCCACGTTGAAAGCAAACTCCATATTGAGTTTCTTCGATGCCCGTCTTTCTCTCAGATGTAATTGGTGTGCCAGAAGCAGACATTTCTCATTGTCAGGAAAGACCCTAAACCATTTTAAATGCTATTTTCTGAAGGTCTTTGAAAGGTTTGAAGATTATCTATGTCAAGTATATCTCTGTATATCTAGAAAACCTAACTATCTGTAATATGTATTTAATTATATATTACATTTTTAAAGATCAGTATAAACACAATACTTAAACAAGAGGAGAAATATACATACCATAAAATTGAACTTATATTTGTATCAATAAATGAAAAACCATACCAATACAAAGTATTCATTTTCATACCATAAACCCCTCTTACCTTTAAAAAGAGAATGGCTGTGATCATTAACCAATTATAAGCAACCCCATTTAAATGAAAACAAAGATTTATAACCAATATTTGGGAATTTGGACATTGTTTATTCCAAACTGTTTCCTGCTGATAAGGGGTGCTGTCCATACCACGGGGATCATGACAAAACTCAGAAACCTGGCTAAGTCCTTGCTTTTGTGGTCTGTACAGCTGTATCATCCCAGCTGTTTCAGATGCTGGATTGCCTGGGACATTGCTTCAGGAGGTCTTGCTTCATCAAACCACAGAAGCCTGGAAGAAATCCACAGCTTTCCAATTTCTGTGGAAACAGAAATTAAATATCTTTTCCAAAGTATCATATCCTTATACTTAAATTTTGAAGTCAAGGCATTTTCAAAAGATATAAGTTGGATTAATTCAGCAGCATTTATAATCAAGTATATTTTATCATTTGTTGTTCCTTTCTTAGCAATTGAACAACTGAAAAACACAATAGCATACAGTATCCAGCCTCTCTGTGTATTTTCCATCTTCACATGGCTTATTTATTTATCTATTATTATTACTCTATTTCTTTTACTTTTATTTATTTATTTATTTATTTATTTATTTATTTATTTCTCTGAGAGAGGGTTTCTCTGGAAATCCACCTGCCTCTGCCTCTGGGGCATTTCCTACTGGCATGTACCACCACAACTGGTTTCTCTATTTTTTTATCACTATCCTGTTTCTTTTTCTCTCTCATGCCTACATATATTTTTAAACACACTGTAAACCTTTAGAGGTTTTTCTTCATATGAATCTGACTTTACTGTAAATCTTTGGTTTTCTGGCCATGTGTCCATTAGCTAATAACCAACATTGCTAGTCAAAACTGTGGCTGATTTAGGAGTAGTTTTTCCAAGATGGTGGGCTTAAGTTCACCGAAAGTGCTGGACACACAGTCTCTGCTTGTCTCTAGCAAAACAGAGCCCTACTGAGAAAATGCTGCTACCAAGAAGCCATGCTTCTCTCTGTTCTTTCGTTTCTAAAACCCCTTTAAGCTTTTGTCATTCTACATGGAAATTCATAATCCCACTCTTGACAACCATTTGTAATGCATAGTCTTCCCGCCAGCCTCCTGGGTCCTGCCCAGATATCTGAACCCCCAAATAACACACAGGGCACTCTATTAATTATGAAGCTATTGGCCATTTGCTATTGTTTCTCATTGGATATCTCTTAATTATTGACCCATAATCACCAATATATATTTTTATAAGGACTTATCCTTCTGAGAACGCAGATTTGTGTCCCCTCTTCCTGGAAATCACATGGCAACAACTCTCTTCACTACATTTCCCAGAATCCTCCTAGACTCCTAGTCCCACCTATCTTGCTTCCCTATTGGCCAACAGTGCTTTATTTACATATACACAGGACTTCCCCATCACACACATATGTTTCTAAATATATAAATACAACTTTTATAGTGTGTTACTCTTACATAAATGATTTCAGTGCTGATCATCCAGTACTGGATAATCTGTTGGGGGAATCTTAGGGGAAAATCAGAACCAGACATGATTTCTCTCTTGTTGAATGGACTTTAAGTCCAATGAGAGGGCTGTTTGTAATTATCAATGTATGTGTGCAACTACTGTAGCCTTAGGGATATTGAGCCATGCTGGTTGTTATAGTTTTCATAGGTGTCACATCTATTTAGTACTATTGGTTGCTTTACTCCCTTGGAAACCTACCCAGGCCTAGGGAAATCATGGATATTGAAGGAGAACCTATCACTGCACTTTCCTAAATTATCATGATTCCTAACTACATTCAAAATATCCTTATAACAGGACTCTCCTCGATGCATCATTTGTAAATGATGGAGAAAATGTTGCCTTGAGATCACTGAAAATGTTAGTTAAGTACATACTTAAGAACATACTCATATGACATTTTTCTAAGTGGGGTACTGAAAGTACTGATACTCCATCAAGTCCTAATTTTCACTGAGAGTGTTAAGTCTATTTAGTACAACATGATTAGAATTAGAGTACAGTATGTCAGAGCAGAGAAATCCTGGCAGCAAGAGTTTGAGGCAGTTGGTCAAATTCTATTCACTCAAGAAGAAGAGGACAACACACTCTATGCTCAGCTCCCTTTATCTCCTTTTTATATAGTCTATGATCCCAGAAAGGGAATAGAGCCACTAATGATGAGTGAGTCTTCTCATCTAAATTAACAGCATCATGTACTAGGTGACTCTAGAACTTATGAAGTTTGAAATTGAGATTAATCATCACAGAATATGACAAACGAAACCTATCAAGCATGTGTACAAACATCCTTGTTATATATTAAAAACTATTTAAATTAAGATTGCAAGTTTGAATTAGTATTTATTAGTGAAAGCATTAGCTTAATTTCTGTGCCCTGCACTATTAATATAGAAGAAAAGATTTGATTCTCAAGACCCAGGAAACTTTTTGTGAATCACCAAGATACATGAACAAAAGCATGATGATGAGAGTGTTCACTTGAAATCATAAAGCCTGTGTCAGCATAGCGGAAAAAGAATAGTCATAAAGAAAGCAGACACCAAATTGGATGAAAGAGCAATCTTGGGGAGACTGGTGTTTATGATGACTTTGTACAAGGACAGATGATTGTGTCCATAATTGGCTTTGTGATTTTAAATGTGACAATGAGGGTGCCTGAAGTATAGGAGTGCAAGTCATTAGAGTCCAAAATGTGAGGGAGTTTCCAGCAGACAATGTCTGATGAATCATTTTTATAGGAATAAACCCAGTCTCTACATCATCGAAGAATAAAAACTAGGCCAAATTTTGTGGATAGCCCAACGATGTTAAGTGCCACATAGTCACCATCATGAATCACACACCAGAAGCAACCTTTTCAATAAGAAACTAGTAGCTGTACATTCTTTTTTGATGCAAATTGTGAAAGTTATTTTGAGTTGTAGTGATTTATCAAGATTAAAAAATAAGGTTTATGTTTAAAATATGTTCAGTATATGTAAATACTCCTCTTTGATCTCCTCTCCATGACTGTATATTCTGCTTATTTTAACTTAGCTGCACAAACATTGCTTAACTCCTTTAGCCTGATCATTCTGAATTATCTTAGGCAGTTGAACAAAACTATCAGTAGATTAATAAGTACTTTATTTTAAGCCTCTCACCCTAATCTGCTTTTCAATATTGCCAAATTTATCTTTGGAGGATCCTTCACTAACCATTGGAAGTCCTTGTTTTAAAGACTACGCCATGGTGAGTTATTCTCCTTAAGTTTGCATTAAACTTAATTTTTCTAATTACATTTTCAAAGTTTGCAAAGAGGTAAGTAGCTTTTCTCTGTCTCGTGTTCTATCATTTGGTGCTTCCCACTGTGGAAGCCCAGAAGCAATGTACAGTTGATCATGAACTGAAAACATGACCCCAAAACAAGCATTTCTTTTTTAAAAGTTTATTTTCTCAGGTATTTTTTTTAACATCAATCATACAACACACACCACCTTAAGTGGAACAGATATCATACATTCCCTTTCTAGTCAATTTCACCTAAAATTCCTTCTAGATTTTAAAGTAAAGTTCAGTGCAACTTTTAAAATCTAACCCCTACTTTTTATGCTAAAGTTTAAATATTATCCTATTTTTAATCATCCTTATTTAATAATCAAGCATTTCAACAAAACAGACACAACTGATGGCCTATCAAAGGTTTTATATGTCTTTCAGATTCTATGCCAGGGTATGAAACATCTGTTCATTTATGAAAGTTTATCAAGGGAAGAGATTATTATGTCATACATGATCCCAATACATTGATTTTTGTACCATTTGTCTTACAAATTCTTGATTATCACTAATGTAAATTCCTCAATAAAATTTATATTTATTTTAATATTTCACTTCATCTCATGTATTTTATTTTATCCTCTTGCTCTGTTACTAAAATCGGTAAAGAATAAAATACTTGTTCAGTTGTGACATTTTAGTTTGTAGTGATTTGATTTTTATTAAATTGATTCATATATATATACATATATATATATATATATATCCTTCAATTTTAAGATATGAAGCCATACAGTTAAAAGGATAGCTATCAGGACTTGGAAAAGTCTCTTGGAAGGGAAATGATAAGGAGACCATTTTTGCCTTACTATTTTCTTGATGCAGGGTTTCATTATGTCACCCAGGCTGTCCTCAAATTCAATCCTGCTATTTCAACCTCCTGAGACCGATTATTACAGAGGTGAGCGACCACCTCTAGCTCCCTTACTCTGTCATTAAACACATAACATGCTGATGTTTTAAACTCATCTTTTGAATCAGATTGTTCTCTCCTCAATGTAGTCTCAGACTACATGTGCCTGAGAAGGGTCCTCTATGGATACTAACACAGCTCTGTGCTTTTGCTTGCCTAGGTAACCTTTCTGTTTTTGCTTTTAAAGTATATAGACTTTGGCAAATTAGTTTTGAAAACCAGAAGGCCATTTTTCTAGTACCATGTGGGTAATAAATTCCTAGACTTGCAATTCTTTCTTAATGCTTGTTTTTATATTTATGTCAAAATTATCTTTTTTTTCTGAGTTTCTGGGGAAAGCAGAAATACAATTCTGGAAAAATGGCAGTATCTGTTACTCACTCTCTTGATACTATGCCATACCGAGTATTTATTCCATATTTTCCTATTAACATATTATCCTCAAAACAAGCGAGTGAGCTACATAGAGATAGGGTTTCTATATCCTAATGCTGAGATTGACATGCAGAGATATCCCGGGGTTTGTTCCAGTAGGTTCTAATTGGATGCAATAACAGCTCTCTTGACATTCTATCCATTACACTTTGTCTGCCACCACACTTGATAAATAGATATTTTGAACATGACTGGATGCTTACAACTGCTCATTTACCCTGAAAATCACAATAGAAGGGAATATATTGGCATGAACATGGTCCCTATGTTATCCTTTGTCTTAAAGAACTCTGTGGAGAAAGTGTATTCCACAATGAGGAAATGAGTATTTGTGCCATGCATGCATCTTGAGAATAAAATTTGATTTAATCTATGATTTTATCTCCATGATACTGACAATTTTCATCATAAAACGCCCAGAAACTTTTCTGTATCCATATGAGAGAATAAATTACATAGAGAAAAACCAGAATAAATAACCTTTTGATTTTATCTTTCAAGTATGGATCTAGCTAACTAATGCCATCTTAATGTCTATGAATAATGAGTAATTTAAGATGGTTGCACTGAACCTTTACAATTTTTGTAAATCATAGGAAAAATAAATTTACTGGTGATTGCATAGCACATAGCAGTTAGTCATATTTCTTAGTTAAATCTACAAAGTGATAATTCAGAAGAATATCAGCCCATGAATATAGTGATAAAGATGAAATGTTAATTTTGTTAGAGTGCAGCAAATATTTCTTATTTTAATGTGTGGTATATAATTAGAGGATATTATCTGTTTTTGGTCTTACATTCAGTCGTCATCTGTTGTAATTAGTTATATTACTCCATAGCTATTCATAGCAAATTCCTTGTATTTTTTTTTGAGAACAAGCTGTTTGGGGACATTTTTCTTTCAGGTTTGATATGAGACTGGATATAGACATTTTCCTGATAGACCCAGGTTAGTGTCTGATTGTGTCCATTCACTTTCTATTGCTAGAGTAATTCATAAGAATTTGATTTTGGCTCATGATTTTAGAGATTTTATTCTGTGATTAGTTGGCCCTATTATTTAGGGACTCTGTGAGTCATCATACTTGAAATAGTGGGAGCTCATGGCACAGCAAAATGAGAAAGAGGGGTCTGAAGTTTCCCTATGCCTTCTAAAGATATGCCACCATTTGTCTCTAGAACCTCCATGAAGCCTCAGCTCATTAAGACTCCACTACCTACCAACATCACCAAGTCTTTAACCATGGGCCTTAGGACGTTTGGCATATTGGATCCAAATTGTTGCACATATTTAACTATTAAATTAGCAATCATTATTAATAATATTTTACATTGTTTTCTTTTAGAATACTGACTTATAATGCATCTTGGTCTTTTGGCTATTATCAACTAGAACACATTGCTTTCTTCATATATTTATGGAAGAGGGAGAAGCTAGCCAGCCTTCCATTTTGCAGATTATAGGATATAATCCTATAATCCTTAATGTTGGATAGAAAGAGATTGTATATGGTTTTTCCTAATATCTAGAGTACAGGTTTTATTTTCTAGCTTGTATTTCTAGTAAAGAAATTTGTTCAAATTTCCCTTAATTTCAAACATATCCTAGTTATATTATTAAAACTAACTTGAGATGCCTACTGAGTTGGTATGTAGATGAGGGATCCAGGGATGGCCTTCTAATCTTTAAGAGGATCACAGAAACACGGGTAATTCTGATGAAAAAAATTGTGACAGGCTTACAGTAGGTATTATTCTATAGAACTGTATTTTTTTAGCATTCTAAGTGTTGTGTTTGTTTTGTATATATTGATGTTTATCTTTAAAACATTTATAAAATACCAATATCTTCATTCATAATCAACATATGTTTTACCAGCTGATGTCCAAGGGATGAGATTAAATAAAAAATGATTTCTGTTGCAACACGCCCAAAATAAATGTTTTTTTTCAATGTAGACTTAAAAAAAGAATCTCTTAGATGTTCATCAATGCTATGGCAAAGGATAAAATGTATTCACTTCCCAGTGTTTCTTCAGACTGGCCCCTGGATAAGGATCAGCACTGCATGTATCATTAGCTAGGTGTCTTAGCATTTATTCTCACTACTTAAGGAAAGACCATCTCTGGTAATGACACTAAGGTGCCCTCTCTTCTCCAAGGAGCAGTGTTAACAATAGCACACCCCTTTCCCAATCACAGTGAGTGGCAAGGCCCAGACACCCTCCACACTGATGCTGTCTCAAAACATTTGTCCGCATTCTTCCAGCTTCAGATCAGCCTAGAGCCTCTGCTCTCACATTGTGTTGCCGTTAATATTACCTCTGCCTCATGGCTGAAAGAGATAATATCAAGTGATGAATGTGTATTCTAAAACAGAAGCTGAGAAAAGTAAGGTTGACTTTTCATGAAATTAAAATCCATTGAATCAAATTTACAATTGCCAAAAGATTCTAAATGGTCTTTAGAAAACCAGGTTGAAAGAGCTTTCCAGTTATAACTGGTCTTTTTGTAGCTAAAAAGGTCAAAAGCATCAGCCAAGGCCAAAAGAATTGGAAGAATTTTGTCTCATCATTTGCTTTTCCTGGGAACAATAGTGTACTCAACAGGCACTAAGAAGAAAGCTGTATTTTGTATGACTCTTACTGATACTATCTGGAACTTGATATTAATTTCATTGTTTGTTGAAATCAACTGGACAAAATAGTTTTTCTGTTTAAAGTTGCAAAATACTATCTAGAGCCTTTGTGTAAATATGAATTCATAACCTTGGTTAGGTCAGTGAATAGAGAATTACGAATTTTTGGTTGTGTTTAATTTTATTTTAATGAAAAAAATCATAGCAGTCATAAAACTTTCAAAGGCTTCCTATATCAATCAGTGTCACCACAAGAAGCAGATGGCATCTACAAATTGGGATTATTTGAGTGGATTTAAATAGAGGACTATTTATGAGGTGTTAGGAGTGTTTAAGAGAATCATGTTGAACAGCACAATATCCTTGGGCTTGTACCAAGGAGGGTGATAATTCCTGCCGAACCTGAAATGTCAAGGAGAGGAGAAGTAACTGCAGGAAATGGTGTAGAGACTAAATTAGATAAGTCTTGGTAGAAGGGGTTGTGATCTTCGTAAGGAAAATGACATCATCTCACAGGAAGTGCTGCCCTTCCCCACAAGGAGAGAACTGGTAATAAATATCCTCATCTCTTCATTTTGTTTATTTGGCTTATAATATAAATGATTAATAGTCATAAAAGTGTTCAAATGATTCTTGGATACAAAAAAGGTAAAGAAAAGTGAGATAATGAAAAACATGCAAACATATACATACAAGTACACATATGTATGTATACATGTAATTATATCTATTGGTTATCAGTTTAATGTAAGACAATTACTTTCATTGCTAGTTTTCCTCCTTCCTATACCACACATTTAGTGAAATTCTGAGACCAAAATCTTTAGAATAGGATTTGATATCTCTTAGGAAATTAAATTTATTTCCATTTCCTTGTAATAGGGGATAATGTAACCTGAACTGGTAATCTGGGGATCTTTGTGAATGAGGTGTCAGGTGAGAAATTGTGACATATGTTCTTAAGAAACAGAAAAGCTAATGTGGGTTGGAAGAGGGAGCACAAACATAATTGAAGACAGCTCTTTCTGGGTGCTTTGCTGTAGACAGAAGAGTCATCAGACTAGAGACATTGCTACCATGCATGATAAAGGGGAGCAGGTCAGAAAGGGCCAGGAAGGGAGATGCAACATACAAGAAGGGCATGTCCCTGAAGTCCCTTTCACACAAGAGAGCCAAAGACTGGATAATGAACAAGGAGGGGATAAAATGAATCTTCCACAGGAAGTTAGATCTTTTGGGGATGGCACAAATAAGTGAAATGAGGAATAGGTAAATCTGTAGGTATGGATGCTGAGGAAGTTAACTCCTGAGAATGGAGTTGTTCCCTGAGATGTGGGAGTATGTGAGTATGGTCTGAATTGTTCTATCAAGAGTTGATAAAGCATCTGAAAAATGAGATAGAAGAGTCTCCAGGGTCCTTTGAGAACTTGCTATGGGTTAATTACTTACCTCCCCAAATTGGAGTTGAAATTACATCCAGAATTACATATAGAGTGTGTTTGTACTTAGAAATGAAAGTGATTAAGTGAACACTGATGTTAGGATGGACACTTATCCAATGTGTCATATCCTTATAATGAAGAGAAATTTTTGGGCAAGGAGATCTGTGCATCCAGTGCACAGAAAAAGGAAAGATGATGTGAAGACAATAGGAGATGATAACTTTCTGCAAGCCAAGATGGGAGACCTCAGTCAATTGTCTCTAACAGATTGAAAAGAGTCCACAGGTATGTGTGAAAACAGGAGACCATGTGGATTATATATCATTAAAAAAGACTTGTAGAGTGTTTTGAATTGATTGGAGAGATTTCCTTAGATTTGGGCTCCATTGTAACCCTGTATTCCTATGGGATATCCAATAAAAGAGATAGGGGACATTTCAAGCTCAGGATTTGCTCTTTCCAAAGCCTAAAATCCTACTAAATATTGTTCTGCTTTTTCCATGCTACACAGCTGGAAATCAGTACTTTCCCTTTAAAAAGTTAACAAATTAAATCAAGCAAGCAAGCAAGCAAACAAACAAACCCCCTTCTTCTCTTGAGAGATGAGAATAATTCCCTTTGTCCTGAATCTGGATACAACTGTCTGAATAATACAATACAGCAATTTCAAACTTCTATGGCCAAATGAAGGCAGTTTTGTGACTTTTATCCAGGCTTCCTTAGATAATGACTCTTAAAGTCTAATTTCTGTGTTTTGAAGAACCTCAAGAAGCACGTAGCAGGGCTTCTGGTGGAAAGGAGCTAAGAAAACCAATGCCCAATGCCAGTCTAATTAGCTAGCATGGTTGAGCAAATTTCTAGTTTCTGCGGTATGGAGCAGGGATGAGTTTTTTTTTGTTTGTTTGTTTGTGTGTTTGCTTGTTTTTACTTCCTTCTTGGAGTGACCATGCAAGAACACAACAATTGGTGGTTGTTTTCCAAAGTTTTAAACCCACACATTAGGCTGAAAGAAATGAAAATTAGAAGATTTAAAGCAAAATCAAAACTAAAAATCTAGAAACATGAAAAAGAGATTCATTTTTCCTAGTCCCCTAAAGCATTCATTCATGTGTTTACTCATTCATTGCTTTAGTAGAGTTTGTAGTATGTCTAGAAAGCACTGAGCATAAATGAGTAAACAAAATATTCTACTAAAAAGCTGTTAAGGAAGTGATTTCAGTAGAGTTGCAATTGGTGTAACGGTAAACGCAAAGAAGGTTACTGCTCTCTAAACAGTGTCCCTTCTGCCATCATCCAAAGCCTTTATAGTTTTTTTTAACTTAAAAAAACAATATCATATATGTGTGTAGTCCTCTGAAGACATGCTTGCCTCTGCTTAGAACACCTCAATGGCTTTCTGTTGCAGATAGAGAAAGTCCTATTTGCATTTTTTTCTGCAGAGTAACTGAGTACCCCATAACTTAATGGCTTAAAATCAAAACATCACAACTCATTATCAGTAATGGCTCCATTCTAACTGGGTTCATAATGTAGCATTTATTTCAGGCTTTCAATGTAGCTGAAGTCATCGAGTCTGGAGTTATACTCATATAAACCTTGGAGGAATTGAGCACCCACAAATGGCTTCTTCCTTCACACAAAAAGTTCCTTTCCAGCTGTGATTGGCTGGCTAGAGCATCACCTTATATATTGCTTTCCAAATGAGTAGTATCTTTTTGCTCAGGGTGTAATAGTTTCAGGTAGACTTCTTACCTCTTCTCTACCTTCCTTTGCAGGTATGTATCTTAGAAAAGTGAGCCTGATTCTTGTATTATTTATGCCCTGGATTCTTTTCATGAAAAGAAAATTCACATATTTTAGCTATGGTGTGTGGAGTCTGTATTTATGCTTACAGAGCACAATAGGAGACAAAATATAATTTGGATAATTGGACCATATTCATAGTTCATTAAAATGACAACTCAGAGATCTCATTCTACAAACTTTAAACCTTAAATCAATCTAATGTCATTGCTTTGAGTGGGAGTCCTTGTGTCACTGAGAAAAGATATTTGAAATCAATGTCATAGCTTGACAGGATTAATTCATTGCCAACTAACTTAGAGACCATGGAACAGAGAAATAAAGGGAATTGCCCAATCTTAAGTTGAGTTGTGGAAAAGCATTAGTGATTGCACATGTATAAAGGAGATTAGAAGATGACAAAAGCCTACATTCTTTTATAGTGATGACAGTTCAAAGACCTGACTATTAGTTGTTAATAGAAACACATTTCTAAGTTTAAAATCTCTTGAAGAGGATCAGTAAGTTCATTCATAACAGGTGCTCATGGGAGGTAAGCTGCAATTATTTATAAAAATTGGAAGAGACACATAAATGGAACCTATTGAATGAGTGACTGGCGCCTGACTCTGGGAAGAAGCTGTCTCTCATTTACCATGTTTTATTTTTCTTTGACTGTCTTAGAGTTTCTGTTGCTGCAACCAAACACCATAAATAAAAAGGAAATTGGGGAGAAAGGGTTTATTTAGCCTATACTTGAACATTGTTGTTCATCACCAAAGGAAGTAAGGATCAGGACAGGAGGTAACTCAAGCAGGGCAGGAACCTGGAGGCAGGAGATGATTCTCAGGTCACATAGGGGTATTCCTTACTGGCTTGCTTCCCCTGACTTGTTCAGCCTGCTTTCTATAGCGCCCAGGTCTACATGCCCAGGGATGTCACCACTCATCATGGGCTGGACCCTCCTGCACTGAGAAAATGCCTTACAGCTGGATCTCATGGAGGCGTTTCCTCAACCGAGGTTTCTTCTTCTCTGATTATGCTAGCTCATGTTAAGTCGACACAAAACCAGCCAAATGAATTTTCTTCCCATTTCCAGCAATCAGGCATTTGAATATTATAATTGCTGATGAAAATAATAATAACTTGTTTTCCTTAACCTGTTTCTAGCAAAGTGTAACATTCCAAATTGGTCTACTCTGTTAGAACCTATGAAAACCAAAAATAGCCAACATGACAGCAATGATAACTGGATTTTTCTTTTGCATCTACATATTGCTGCAAGAAGAGTCAAAATAATTTTCATATATCTTCTTGTTAAGCAAATATGTTTTAAAACATTTTTACTGAATTATTTAAATAATGTACACCCGATTATGCTTTGAAAAGAAAACTCAGTCTGGCAGAAACTCTGTCTAGAGGAGGTTTCCTAATTATTCTTAGCTACATTCCTGTGACATTATAAGACAGCTAATTATTCTCTGAATTGTCAAAGTATCCTAAATATAGGATAAAAGATATCTAGAAGACACTGCAGAATAAACCACAGAGGGAATTTTTAGCCAAACTATGCATAAAGATGATGTTGTGTTTATTTACATTTATTCATCATTTAGTGATCACAAAGGACTGAAAATCCACCAGTGGATTATTGAGGACACAAGACTCTGGTATTTAAACATTATATTCCTGTTCATTAAAACTATGGGATTTAACATTAAACCGGATGATTGTTGTCCTACGAAAGTAGGCCACTACAAATATTTTAACAATTAAACATGATCAAAATATTATGGATTCTCATTTACTTCAAATTTAGTTAAATAATTATAGCACCTTACATCAAGCAGTCCTCAATAATAATTACATTTATGTAGTATATTATACTATATTGCATGCTTCTTGAATTTTGTTATCATCAATCATAGTTGAAAAACATCTTTAAGATAAAAATAATTTTCTTATTTGCCTAGAAACACCTACTGAGGGATGGTGCTGCCCACCCACAATAGAATGACCTTCCCACATCAATCATTAATCAAGAAAATGATGGACAGATTTGCCTGGAGGACAGTCTTATGAAACTATTTTTTGATTAAGAGGACTTTTCAAATGACTGTGACTTGTGTTAAGATGACAAAAATCAACCAGGACCAGGTATGTTTAAATCTCAACATATTAATGAAGTCTACAGTGAGCACTCCATCTAACTTCATACATTTTGGGAATTTAGAATATAACACAGGTGTGAAATATGTCCTTGGCATGCTTAATGCACAGAGTTCAATTGCCAGCACAGTAGAAAGTGAACATGATGCTGTATGCTTGTAAGCCCATCACTGGGGAGAAAAGGCAAAAAGCTTGTTGCTACAAAGTCAACTTGATTCCAGCATGTGGGGATATATGAAAACCAAACAAACAAAAGTAAAACAAAAGAACAAAAACTAGACACAGGAGAGTAACTCGTAGGAATTCATAGAGATTGTGATATGCACACAAACGACCTCTGTAGTGAGCTGCCAGTGTGTTTGCAGCTACAGTGCTACCACGCTTCACAACGATCTGAGGCTAAGGGCTAAGGATGAAAATAAAGACAAAGACAGTGGCTCATTCTTACAAGGAGAATGGCATTTATTATTACAAGGGTAGAGCCTTATATACCAAAGTCAGGTATGGTGGAAAAACACCAAGGTCAGAAGCCTAAGTTCCCAGGGTCCTCCAGCAAAGGGTGGGCAAAAAACAGGAATTAGCCTTTAGACAATAAACATGTATGCAGGCCTTACTGGGAGGAGAGGATGAGTGTTTTGCTAAAAGCCCCTAGTAACAAGCAGTCAACAGACCCCCATGGGGGAAGGGTGCAACAAATCCCCCTTTTATATATAATTTAAAAATGAGCATCTGGCTTAGGTTGCCCGGGATGTTAACATCTATCTTACCCGTCAATGAGAAGTCTGTCCAAGCCTTACAAACCCTCTGTCTTAGGTTGATAGATGTCCCCTGGAATGTACCTGTCATTGATAACTCATTTGTCTTGCTGGCTCAACCAGGCCTGCACTGAGGGGTTATCTGTTGACTAGGAAAGCATGATCTGCTTTGTAAGAAACTAGCACTGAGCTTGTGGCCTTTCCATATGGCAAACTAGGGCTAAAGACTGTGTTGCCCAGGGTCATAATCCCAAGGGCTAGCAACCCATTCCTTTTCTTAAGTAATATACCTGTTGCAGTCCCATTAAGAGGGGCATCTCCCAAAAGGGAGGCACCCTGATCTCAGTTAGAATAGTCAATTAAGTCCATTTGTTAATTAAGATTTAAAGTTCCCAATTGTAATTAGTATAAACTTGGGAACTTAAGGTAGAGGCATCCTCTCCTGGGGGTTTATCCAGTATGCCTGCCACGGCAACTGGCTAAGAGATAGGGAAGCCAAAAACTGCTGTGATGTCAAAGTCACTCCCATGTCTTGTGAGGATGAGTTGGTTCTCTCCTGAGTGTTCCACTGGAATAGGTATGACACCTGGGACACGGACCACCAAGGCTGATCAACAGCTTCTCAAGCAGCATTCCTGGAGGAGATAATTAAACATTTCTCCTAAGGGAGTGTTATTGAATATAGCAAATGTCCAAGCAGGCAAATCCACCTGAGGGCTGCCTTTCCTAGGCTATGGTTGAGGCTGATTATAACTGGATATATCTGACAGTGAAGATCTGTTAGCATCAGGACCGGCAGGTTCCTCATTAAAGCCTAATGAGTCTAGCTGATGAGTATCAGCAGGAACAGAGCACACAAAACACACTGGAACCCAAATTGGGTACTCACTATCTTGTGGGAAAACACAAACAGACCCCTGGGCCCAAACCAAAACCGGATCTGGTCCTCTCCAAAGACCCGAGGTCAGGTCATTTCATTTAACTAGAGGATTTTGCTATACAGCAGGCCGCCAATGGCAATCTGCTGTGGAGTTGCCAGAAGCATCCACAATTTAAAAATTTAAGATATAGAGCATAAATGATAGAGTAGAGTGAGGGGAGCCAAGGTGGCCCCCAAGATCTCCCTTTACTTTAGCTAAAGAAGCTTTTAGAATGCGATGAGTGTGTTTCACAATAGCCTGTCCTTGGGGGTTGTAAGGAATTCTAGTTTTGGAGGAGATATCAAAATGTAGACAAAAGTGATTGAAACCTCTGCTGATATAGGCGGGGCCATTATTGGACCCCCCCATGTAAGCAAAAGCCTGTAAACAGTGGCTCTTAACATCTTTTACTTTTTCACCAGAGTGGGCAGAGGTGAATATCAGGTGGGAAAAAGTATCTACAGAAACATGGACAAATTGAATTTGCCAAAAGATGGCACATGAGTTACATCTATTTGCCAAATGTGGTTAGGCAAAAGTCCTCGAGGATTGACCCCCAAGTGAGGCACAGGAAGAACTTCTACACAAAGAGGGCAATCATTGACTATTAGAACAGCCTGTTCTTAGGTAATCCCAGTATGAAAGCTCAAAGACCCTTTACTGAGATAAAAGTGCTTATGTAAGGATCGTGCTTTAGTGAGTCCTTGTAAAACCACATCAATTTGAGCATACCTGTCAGCCATGCAATTTCCTTTGATGAAAGGCCCTGGCAAAGGGATGTGGGCCCTAAGATGTCCCACAGATATAGGTTTGCTGCGTTGCCACAGCAGACCTTTCACCTGGAATAAACTTTTGTGTATCTTAGAGATGGGAGCGACATCCATGGGGAAGAGTTGTAGAGCTAAGGCCAAGGCTGAAACTTCGGCCATTTGGGCAGAAGTTGTAGGAATTCTGGCTGTCTTAATGATCAGATAAGACACGACTACAGCTGTACCTTTAGAGGAACTATCTGTGAAAAACACTTGCCCCTTAGATACTACGATTTTTGGGAAAATTAAAGGATGTATTTTAAAAAGGGAAATCAAATTATTGGATGGGTAGTAATTAACAAAATAATTCTGGGTAGCAGAGAGAAAAATGGCCCAGTTATAATTATTATTTTGTAGCCATTTTATTTGTTGACAGGACAAAGGCACAACAACCCTATCTGGCTCCCCACCATAGGCTTGCGGGGCAATCCTCCGTGCTCCAAACAGGAACGCAACTATAGCCTGGTAGTAGGACACCACAGATTTAGAAGGGGAGGCTCAAGAATTAACCCAAAGATTGGGACTCTCTTGCCAAAAAACTCCCGTAGGAGCATGAGTAGTTTGTACCTTCTCCAGTGTCACTCGCAATCCAGCCAATCCCAAGGTGTTCTGAAGATTTCCAAAGGCAGATAGTAATAGCTTTTCTTTTGGTGCAGCCAACAGTAAATCATCCATATAAATTTGACACATGGTAGGGCTGTTAGCCATGCCTTGGGGCAAAACTACACACTGATATCTATTATAAGGTTCTCTTAAGTTCAAAGATGGGACACTGAAAGCAAAACGCTGACAATCAGCAGGGTGTAAAGGAACATTAAAAAAACAAACCTTTAAATCTATCACAAGCAGGTGCCAGTCTTTAGGGATGGCCACAGGGGTTGGCAGCCCTGGCTGGGTGGCACCCATGAGCATCATGGTCTTATTAACCTGTCTCAGATCTTGTAACAGCCTCCACTTACCTAATTTTTTCTTAATAACAAATATGGGGGTATTCCAGGGAGAGGTCGAGGGGACAATATGACCAGCATCGAGTTGTTCCTGAACCAAAACAAGAGCAGTCTCCAACTTTACTTTGGATAGGGGCCATTGTTCCACCCATACAGGTTTATCATTTCTCCCCATACGGGTTCATCATTTCTCCAAGTGATAGGAATTGGAGGTATTTGAGGCTGTGGAACAATGGCACCCACTAAAAGTGTCCCAATCCTCTCTGGTCTCCAGGAGATCTCTGCATTGGGGGTTTCAGACACTGTAGAGTGTTTCCAATATCTTTTCCTGGGCAATAGACTTGCTACCTAAACATAAGTTGTTCAGGGGATGTGGTCAGTACATCCCCCATGGCCTTTAGGATATCTCTGCCCCAGAGACTGATTGGGATGTGAGGCGAGGTAAAGGACTGAAATATACTAGAGTGTTCCTCACCATCTTTCCAAGTTAATAGATGGGAACTTTTACTACGTGACTTTGCTATGCCTATGCCCTGTAAGCTGCTATCTGATTCTTGTAGGGGCCAAGCCTGGGGCCAATGGTTAAGAGAAATGACAGATATGTCTGTATCAGTATCTACAAGTCCCTGAAAGGTCTGTCCCTCAGTAGTTAGGGTCATCATTTGTCCCGCGCTACCGTCTCGCCAGCAAGAACGACGCAGGACACTCGGATCCTTCTGCAGTAAAGCTTTAATACATCTTGAGAGATAGATGATCAGCTTCTGAGAGGGAGACCCCAAGCTAAGAAACCCAGCCCCTTATATAAGCCTAGGAGCTCCGAGTGAGACGTGTAGAGCCGGGATTGGTGGTTTGCTCATCACCCCAGATGACGGGTGAGGCACAGCTTAAACGGTAAACTCCAACTGACAGCAGATGTCAGCGCCATCTTCTAATGGCGATAGCAATAGTGAGGGCGGCTCCTCACATCTCCCCCTATTCATTTATTTTTGAAGCCATAGGACACCCACAACTTTGGAGTGGAGATAGAGGTCAAATCCCCATGTGCAAATTTGGAACATGTACAAAGCTCCTCTCCAGGGTCTTATCCCCAGAGGGAGCCCTGACCAGTCCCGATGTCGTTTTTCTGGGGGAAGGAGATCATGACATAGAACCTTCATGCAAGATGACTTATCTCCCAGGAGAAAGTCGTTATACCGCAGACCTCTCCTGTGCAGTGCTTAGCCTTGCAACTCCTTGGGCTGCTGAAGCCTACCCACTCTATCCCGTGCAATGAGACTAGCCTCGTGGGGTGCAAGAGCCGGGAGGCCAGCGACCTATTGCTTTAACATGGTTAACCAAATGTCAGGGAGGCTCCGTGTTCTAAGGCAGCAAGTGCTTGTGCCACCATCACTTTGTCTCTTTTGTTTGGGCTCTGAGCTTACACACCATCCAAAGCATCAACACTATTCCACAGCAGAGAACTAGGCTAAATGATCCCACCCCCACCCATTCCTTAAAATAAGAAAATGCAGATGAAATCCAGGAGGAGAGGCCTTCCATCAGAGAAAGATCCAGACGCGTGGAATTCACTTGCAGGATCGCCACTCTCAACTCACGGAGTGTCTGCTCAAACTCAAAAGTCCAATTCTGTAATAAATGTTGAGACAGAGCTTTTGACAGGTTAGCTGCTCTTGTAAAATTCTCATATTGTACTGAAGTGACACAAAGGCCAGGCAACTTTTGTTCACATCCCAATTGGGCCATCTGCCACAATATATCCAATTGTTCCTGAACCAAATTAATCTGTTGGTTTACCAACATCAGGCCTCCTTGTATCTGAGAATTGGCAGTGGCCTGTTTATCTAGGGCCATGGTCACAGTGGCTGATAGTTCATTAATGGTTTGAGTTGTCTGCACAGTGGCGGAAAGTGCAAGGGCCGAGGCGGTAACCGAAGCAGTAACCGCGGCGGCAGCTATCAGGCCCACAATAATAGCAGAGATCCCAAAAATCTCGCTTTTCCCTAAACAAACTCAAACTACTTGGCACCTCAACAGGAACTGGAACAAATCGAGGCATGCGCATTACCAAAGCAAAAGGGTGCTTAATAGCATCCCAGCATAATGCATAAAAACAATTCTAAGCAGAGCAATTTATTTCTTTCTGATTCTTACCTAAGGTATCATTACTCACAACCCAAATAAAGGGCAGCCAAACACAAATTGGAGCAGCTGAATAATTAGTTCTCTTAAAAGGGGTATACTTAACATTGGAGGAGGACCAATCAGATGATCCAGAGCTCTGTCCCTCACTCAGACTGTTGCCTAATGCCCCTTTCCAATCAAAAGTAATCTGTCCCTTCTCACTATATCCTCCAGCAATCATTGCCATAGGAGAAAGATCAGTACAGCTTCCATTAATTCAAAAGGATTAGCATTAGATCTTTCTGGATCCATATGAATAAAATTATCCTTTAATGAAGAAATCACAGTAAAGCACAAGCTTCCTACCAATGACAAGGTTCTCTCATCCTGAAAACTCTGTATCTGAGGATCTAAAGGCAAAAAGGCAAGCCCCAACTCTCTATTAGTTGTGAAAAATCTAGGGAACTCCTGGGCATTATGCATCACTGGCATCGGTAGGGGGAAGGTAGACATGATGGCCCACCGTAACTCTCCCATCATACTAGGAACCATCATCCCGAGTAGGAGAGTCTTCATCACCCACTTGGCCTCCATCCTTCTTATTCTGGAGTTGTGAAGGAGCTCTTCGAGTGAGTCTTTCAGGGATCCACAGGGGGTTTTCTTCCTCCTGTGGAAAAACACACACAGCTCCCCTGGATCTTATTAGAATAGGATCCGGGCCTTTCCATTCATTAGTTAGCACATCTTTCCATTTTACAAATTCTTTTGGCCTATCAGGCTCTAAACTGTGGCGATCGGCCGCAGTGTGGCCTTGGGCATCAGAGTTCAAGAAATTAAGGGTAAAAAGTGCCATGGACACAGCAACTCTTGGTACCGAGGGTAGAACATCCTCAATACTCCCCTTTTGTTTAATCAGATATGATTTGAGTGTACGATGGGCACGTTCCACAATGCCCTGTCCTTGAGGGTTATAAGGTAGGCCAGTTAGATGGGTAACATCCATTTGCCGACAAAACTGTCGGAATTTTTGAGAGGTATATGCTGGTCCATTGTCTGTTTTTAAAATTCTGGGTTTTCCCCAAGCACTCCAGGCCTCAAGGCAATGTTGAATCACATATGAGGCCTTTTCCCCTGTTAGGGGTGTGGCAAACATTACGCCAGAACAGGTGTCAACAGAAACATGAACATATTGAAGCCTTCCAAAAGAGGGAATATGAGTAACATCCATCTGCCACATCTGCAATGGTCTAATGCCACGTGGGTTTATTCCCACGTGGGGAGCAGGTAAGAATTCGCAGCAATTCTGGCATTGAGTAACAATTTCCCTAGCCTCTTTCCTGGATAGAGCAAAACGACGGCGCAAGGTCTCAGCCGTCACATGAAAGCGCTGATGGAATTCTTTTGCTGCTTGTGTGTGGGTAGACAAGGCAGCGGCCACCAGCTTTGTAGCCTTGTCCGCTAAGTCATTCCCTAAGGACATGGGACCTGGGAGTCCAGAATGTGCTCGGACATGGGTAATGAAAACAGGAAATCTCCTATTTAACAAGGCAGCTTGTATCTTCTGAAAGATGTTAGCAACTCTGCTGGAGGATCTTATTATTCCAGCTATCTCAAGGAGATTAACTGCATTAACCACATAAGAGGAATCTGATACAATATTGAGGGGTCCTGGAAAAGCCTCAAGAACCTCCAGTACTATCAGACATTCTACAACTTGAGGTGAAGTTTCATTATATTGTTTAGATATAACCCTATCCTTGACCACATAAGCTCCCATACCAGTTTTCGATCCATCAGTGTACACCACAGTCCCATCTGGGAGTGGGTCTTTAGCTGTCACTTGTGGAAACACTATAGCCTGGTTTAGGGCAAACTGTAAAATTGGATGCTTTGGAAAATGATTATCAATTTGTCCTGAAAAGGAAGTAACTAAAACTGCCCAATCACTAGATGTGGCTGCCAAGGTCTGAACTTGTGCAGCAGTATAAGGCACAATCAAGGAATCAGGATCCCTGCCAAAATGCGTAACAGCTGCTTTTATTCCGCGAAGCGCGAGCTGTGCAACAGCATCAGGGTACCAGTCAATAATCTTAGCAGGGGAAGCATTTGGATGAATCCAAAGTAATGGTCCATGTTGCCACAGGACTGCAGTTGGCAATTGAGCTGTCTTAAAAACACACAGATTAAAAGGTAGTGACTCCTCAATACGTTGTAATTGTGCTTCCTGTAAGGCCTCTTCCACCATCTGTAAGGCTCGGTGGGCGGCAGGGGTAAATTTTCTGGGTGAGGAGATATGAGGCTCACCCTCCAGGAGATCGAAGAGGGGTTTTAGATCAGCAGATGGAATTTTTAAAAAGGGCCTCAACCAATTTATATCTCCCAGAAGTTTCTGAAAATCATTTAATGTTTGTAAGTGGTCTTTGCGAATTTCTATTTTCTGAGGAACTATATTTTTGGGAGTAATCATTGAGCCCAAAAAGAGCCCTGTATCTGCAATTTGAACCTTTTCTGAGGCAATCTCTAATCCCCACTGTTTTAATTCAGCCACCAGCATGGGAAAAGCCTTTTGTAAAACATCTAACTCTTTGTGACAAATAAGAATATCGTCCATATAATGGATCATGATTAAAGATGTAAATTGCTTCCTAATTGGCTCCAAAGCCTCCTGCACATACAGCTGACATATTGTTGGGCTATTGGCCATGCCTTGCGGCAGTACCTTCCACTGAAATCTCTTGTCTGGTTCCATATGATTAAGAGAAGGGATAGTGAAGGCAAACCTTGGTCTATCCCGTGGGTAAAGTGGAATAGAGAAGAAACAATCCTTAATATCTATAATAATAAGCTTCCAATCTTGAGGGAGTGCAGAAAGCAAAGGAAGTCCTCTTTGAACAGGGCCAAAAAGATGCATCTGATTGTTAATGGCCCGCAGGTCATGGAGTAATCTCCACTTCCCAGATTTCTTCTTAATAACAAAAATTGGTGTATTCCATGGGGAGGTAGAAGGCTCTAGATGCCCCAGCCGTTCCTGTTCTTGCACTAATCTTGTGACAGCCTCTAATTTTTCAGAGGATAGAGGCCATTGAGAGACCCATAACGGCTCCTCTGTTTTCCACGGTATGGGTCGTGAAGCCTCAACGGCCCCTAAATAAAACCCAGTCCTTTTCTACCCCGATTTCCATGTTGTGTAATGGGTTTTATTCTGCCTTGTTCTTGCCTACCCAAGCCTCTACCCTTTGTATACCCCATCTTTGCCATAATGGCTGATGCCTGGGGGAGTATTCATTAGTTAGGGTCATGCCCATGGCTTGTAACACATCCCGTCCCCATAAATTTACAGGGAGTGGCAACACATAGGGGGTAAAACATCCCTGTTTGCCCTCAGCGTTCTGCCAGGTTAAGGCTGAGGCACTGATGGCAGGAGAGGACTGGTATCCAAGACCTTGTAGAGAATGAGATGAAACAACAGTGGGCCAAGACTTCGGCCACCAATGGAGTGAAATAATGCTTTTGTCTGCTCCCGTATCCATTATCCCTTCAAATTCTTTTCCATTAATTAACAATTTTATTGTAGGTCTCTCATTTAGGGGTATAGCCAGATAGGCTGAATCACTTCCAGAAGATCCCATAGCCCTTTTTTGTAAAGTGTAGGTTTCTCCATCCCCGAGGGAGGGCAGCAACACCAGTTGTGCAATTCTATCTCCCTGCTTTATAGAAAATACACCCCGAGGGCTAGAACAGAGAACTTGAATCTCCTCTTTATGATACGGGTCAACAATCCCAGGATATATAATGAGTCCCTGTAAAGTTAAGGAGCCACGGCCCAGAATAAGCCCAATGGTGGCAGGGGGCAAAGGTCCAGGGGAATGGACTGGGACTGGTTGAACATTCATTTGGGGCATGAGTAAGAAGTCGGAAGCGGCACGCAAGTCCATTCCGGGGGTTCCTTGGAAGCCTCTACTTCCTCTTGATTGCTTTTCTGAAATCGGTTCCCATATTTCTGAGGGCCCTGGGACCATGGGCCCCGTGACCCGTTTTTTGAATGGGGTACCTTGGGTTCTTCAATAGGGGGCAGAAGCCTCCCTTTCATATCCCGGACTGACCTGCACTCACTAGCCCTATGATAACCTTTACCACAACGATGGCAAAGCTTCAGTTCTCTTGTTCTTTCAGGGGATTGACAATCTTTCTTAAGGTGCCCCATTTTCCCACAATTAAAACAAGCTTTTCGACTAGATAAATCTCTATGCCTGTGCGTTTGTAAAATGGCGGCAGCTAGTCCTGCATTGGTTAGGGGTCCCCCCAGCTCCCTGCACACTCTGAGCCAATCTTGTAAACCTTTGCTTTTGCGAGGGGCGATAGCCGCTCGACATTCCTGGGTTGCTTGTTCATAGACAAGTTGCTCAATCAGGGGCATAGCTTGTTCTGAATCACCAAAGATGCGACCGGCGGCCTCGGTCATTCTGGCCACAAAGTCTGAAAATGGCTCTTGGGGTCCTTGGACAATCTTTGTAAGGTGTCCACTGGATTCTCCCCTTTTGTGAGGGCCTTCCATGCTTTAATAGCGGCGGCCGACACCTGACCATAGACGCCCCAGATGTAGTTGGTTTGATTAAGGGCATGTTGACCCTGACCTGTCAGCATTTCAAATGTCCACTGCCTCTGATTCTCATCTTCAGCTGTGGCATTAACTCTAGCTTGCGCCTGGGCTGCATCATACCAGAGAGCCTTCCATTCCATGTATTGTCCCATGTTGGGAAGCACTGCTTTCACTGTCGTCTGCCAGTCAGTGGGAGTCATGGCAAAATTAGCAAGCCTTTCTACCTGTATTGTGGTAAAGTTAGCATTGACCCCATAATTACGAACGGACTCGGCCAATTCTTTGATTTGATTGTAATCTACGGGAGTATGTACTCTTCCGCCTTCCACATTCTCGAATACTGGAAAAGCCATTTGTATTTTTCTCCGTTCCTCTAAAGGTAAAAAGGAGTCAGTACCAGTATTCAGCCGAAGCTCATACTGCGGAGGCGCCGAGGGGCGTGAGCCCGCCGGATTTATAGGTGGTGGCCTCACATTCATTTTTGTTTTCAGCGGCCGGTGTCTATCAGGGTGATATCTTTCTTCCTCATACCGTGCCACCTCCTCCTCTAGACCACCTTCTTTGCTAGAATCCAGAGTGTCAGAATCGGAATTATCTAGCTCCAAGGCTTCTAGCTCTACCGTAGGGTATAGCCTAGATTCTGGCTTTTTCTTTTTCTTAGATTTGTTAGGGGGTGAATGATCACTCCCTTCTTTCTCTCCCCTTTCTTAACTTCTTGGGAGGGCCTTTTTTCTTAGACATGTCTTTCCTTTTGCGAGCTCCCATTCTCTCACTCCGTTCAGTTTCTGACATGCTATCCTGAACTTCCTCTAAGGTTCCCTGACTTTCTACTATAGCAGGGTGACAGGCCTCATCCTCCAAGCAGTTTTTAACTAGCTTCCAAATGGCTTTGGTACCTAAGTGGAGATCTCCTTCTGCATGCTTCCTGTCTAGTTCTTTACCTAGCTTGTTCCATGAGGCCACAGTGAGGGACCCGGAACAAGCATACCATGGTGCCACTCTATCTACCTCCTTCACAAAATTTTGAAGTGTTCGTGGTGCAATTTTGAGATCTCTTTGTTTTAGCACAGTCTGTAGGGCAGTAACCACTGACTGTGACAACCCCATCGTGCTAGCGGCTTATCTAAAAAACGGCGCTTGACTCCTTTACCAGACTGACAGCACCGTTCTGTCAGCACCAGCCACGATGAAGAAGGACAAACAGGACTAGCACCAAAGCCTCCACTGACCCGTCCCACGGTGATGACAAACTAAGGCCAAAGTCGAGAAAAGGGGTGTTCAGGATCAAGCATACCTCTCTGAACTTACGTCCCTGCAGTTCTGAATCCGCCCCGTCTTCCGAGGGGTCTCCCGCGGCGCCGGCGATGTTGAAGAGTTCCCGGGTTTCGGCACCAGATGTCCCGCGCTACCGTCTCGCCAGCAAGAACGACGCAGGACACTCGGATCCTTCTGCAGTAAAGCTTTAATACATCTTGAGAGATAGATGATCAGCTTCTGAGAGGGAGACCCCAAGCTAAGAAACCCAGCCCCTTATATAAGCCTAGGAGCTCCGAGTGAGACGTGTAGAGCCGGGATTGGTGGTTTGCTCATCACCCCAGATGACGGGTGAGGCACAGCTTAAACGGTAAACTCCAACTGATAGCAGATGTCAGCGCCATCTTCTAATGGCGATAGCGATAGTGAGGGCGGCTCCTCACAATCATTGATCTGGACTCCATAGTGGACACCCAACAAGCCATAGGTCCTGTAGATCCAAATCTTCCTTCTCCTCTTACAGGCTTAAGGAAGGGATTATTAGTTGTAAACTTAGGGGACAAAATTAATTGAGCGATTCTAGCTCCTTGGGTAGAACAGTGACTCCCTTGCCAGCTTCTACCATTATTTTGATCTCTCCTTCTGTATGTTTATCAATAACTCCTGGAATGACTCTGACTCCCTTAAGTAGAGCACTACTCCTTCCTAAAATCAACCCAATTGAGCCCGGTGGTAGAGGGCCCTTCATTCCTGTGCACAAAGCTTGGGGTCCCATCTGAGGAGTCAAAACTGCTCTGGTGGAGGAACAGCGTTCCAGTCCTGTGTTATCTGGGATACCTCTGACAAGGCCCTGAATAGGGCGGGGAACAGGTGTATCCAGGGCACCATACACCTGGATGTAAGGGGTCTGGAGTGGACCCTGACTCCCATTTCCTGAAGGTGGCTGAGGGTAGCCCTGTACAACAGTCTTAGATCGACAATTTCTGGCCCAATGATATCCTATTTTACAGAAGAACTGGCCATTAGCAGGACAATTTTTCTGAAAGTGGCCTGTTTGCTTGCATCCAACGCATGTCTTAGATCTAGGCCCCTCACTGACCTTTCTATTTCCCTGCATAGCAGCAGCAATAACTTGTCCCATAATGTGATACTCATCTATATCTCTACAAACGTGAATATAATCAGTGAGGCTCCTGGTTTTGTTAGGCTGTAAAGCCTCTTTGCAGTATTTATTAGCATTTTCAAAAGCTAATTGTCTTACTAAAGGCATAGCATTATCAGTATTCCCAAATATATGACCTGCAAGTTGTAGGAGCCAGCCCACAAACTCAGAATAGGGTTCAGATGGTCCCTGGAGGATCTTAGAAAGTTGGTCTCCTGCGGACTTATGAGGCAAGGTTTTCCATGCACAGCCAGAGGCTGCTGAGATCTGCGCATAAACAGCTGGGTCGTAAAGAATTTGCCAGCCTAGAGTTGCATAGGCTCCCGTGCTGGTAAGCATTTCTAAATTCCTATTGTTGTGCCCAAATTCTGAACCCCCAAATCACCAAGAGGCCCATTTCAATGCAAAAGCAAAGAGTCTTTTATTGTAGATGTTTAACGAGCTAACCCCATTAGCTCGGGCCCTTCACCCCACCATCATGGAGAATTGCTGGAGAAAGACCCCAAGCAACTTTGAGGCAGGGATCTTAAAGGGCAGCATAAGGGGAGTGTCTAGGTGTATGAAACAGTCTCAGGATTGGTGTGCTTCTAGGTTTGGGTGACCCGCCCTGTGTTGATTGGTCAACTGGTTGTTATGGCCCATAGGCCCTCCCAGGGCGGTTGCTATGTCCTGCATGTCATTGTTGTGCACTGTCCATAAAGCACACCCAGAGCCGTAAAGCACAGCCCCGCCAGCTAACTTCTGATTGGTTCCTTGCCACGAGGAGGGCATCTGACCTTAGTGACCAGGACAGGAGCGGCAAGGTCATGCAAGCACATGTTAGCCTGTAATGGCTGCTAAAATGGGGGACTGGTCACTACACTATCAGGAAAACTGGCAGCCACTTTGCTCTGCACTGTATGGTTACACAGTTCTTGGTATTCACCCTTCCTGATCAAATAATCTCCCCTGTGACATCGTAGCATGATATAATTGTTGCCAATCACTGGGGGTACAATTTAAGGCTGTAAAGGCTTCAAAGATGGCCAGAGTGAAAGGGGCATGCGGCCCATATGCCATAACCACCTCCTTCAACTGTTTTCTATCTTTAAAGCTAAGAGGGGAATATTCTCTCTGACTCTGGATTAACTGTCTCTATAACTGAATACATCACTCCACCCTTATGCATTTCAGGAGGGGCTGAAGGAAGACAGAGAGAACTGGAACGTTATGATTACAGGCAGAGGAACTAGGCCGAAGGGAGGATTTTTTTTAAAAATTCGTAAACATTGGAAGCTTGAATTAATCTAGTAGATTCTAGGTCTTGAGCCTCTGTGAAGGTATCCCTAGGTTTTCCCACCTGTTCCTTCATTACCATATTATCGCTAATAAGTGCACCCTTAAAAAGACACCACAGAGAAAAGACAACAATTGGAATGGGGTTTGGCCCTTTATGCAAAGTTCTTTGCAGGTCCACTCTAACCTGATTCCAATCAAGGGAATTAAAATCACCAGAGACCAAAAACCAAGGGCTGACTTTATGTATAGTTTTTAAGAAGTCCTTAGCTGTCTTATGTCTGATAATTATGCCCTGACATTGTAACAATTGTATCAAATGGTCCTCCAAAATAGGGTAGGAACTAGCAGCACTCATACCTAATATACTCACTCCTAACCTTAAGAAGAATGCTGGCTGGCTTTCTGTGGGGGTGGGCTCTCAGGAATTCCCTGACAATTTTGATATCAATGGGTCAAGTCAGGGCTGGAACCTAACTTTAAACCACCCCTCTATGGGGGCTGACCCACTGACTGGGGCCTAACTATTTAAATCACCTCTCTGTGGGGGCTGATCCACCATCTGGGGCCTAACTAGGTACCCTAAACTTGGTACCCCTATCCAAATACACCCTCCTAACTTACTTGTTGGCCAGTTTTTCTTCTTTTCCTGTCTCAGTGGGACCTCCATCTGTAACCAGCTGCCAGTGTGTTCGCAGCTACAGTGCTACCATATTTCACAATGATCCGAGGCTAAGGGCTAAGGATGAAAATAAAGACAAAGACAGTGGCTCATTCTTACAAGGAGAATGGCATTTATTATTACAAGGGTAGAGCCTTATATATCAAAGTCAGCTATGGTGGAAAAACACCAAGGTCAGCAGCCTAAGTTCCCAGGGCCCTTCAGCAATGGGTGGGCCAAAAACAGGAATTAGCATTTAGACAATAAACAGGAACTTGCATGCAGGCCTTACTGGGAGGAGGGGATGAGAAGTGTTTTGCTAAAAGCCCCTAGTAACAAGCAGTCAACAGACTCCCATGGGGATTTATTGAGTAAAAGCAAAAACTCAAATTTGAATGAGTAAGCAGGTAAGTGTGGAGAGATAGCTATGGGAGGAGTTCATACATTGTTTGAAAATATTCAATGATTACTTAAGTTTTTAAAACCCTCAGTAAACTGAATAAATTCATCTCTTCAAAACACTCCCTACTTGCCTCATTCTCCTGTATTTCACTAAAAATATTGATCTTATAACATATTGTATAATTTAGAGCTTATTTTTTTCTGTAAGATTGTTTACTCACTTTAGGACAGGAATCTATAGTCCGTAGAACATGTGTTTAAAAATATTCATTTAACGTTTATTGAGTAAGCTAGGCATTATGGAAAATACTAGTAGCCATAGACAAGAAATTGCAAGCAGTGAGGCAGAAAAGTTCTTTGCAATTGTAAAGGGAGAAGGGATAAAGTCGGAACCAACAGTTACAGCAAACATCATGAAGTTTTAGGTAATTATGTAATTTCACTCAGTCTTACAAATTTTGGAACACTCAATCAAAGTAATTTTTGTTATAAAAATGTTCACAGTATCTCTTAATATTTCATTTATAATTCCTCAATCTGACCACACCTTGGAAAGAATAGTTTTCTCAGATGTCTTCCAAATAACACACCACAGGGAATAGACTTACTCTTTTGTTTTCCTTTTTTTTAATTTAAATTAGAAACAAGCTTGCTTTACATGTCCATTCCAGTTTCCTCTCTCTCTCCTCCTCCCCTGTCACCCACCTACTCCCTATCCTGTCCCCTTTCTGCTCCCCAGATAGGGTGAGACTTCCATGGGGCCTTCAAAGTCTGTCATATCATTTGGAGCAAGGCCTAGGCCCTCCCCCATGTGTCTATGCTGAGAGAGCATACCTCTATGTGGAATGGGTTCCAAAAGTCTATTTGTGTACTAGCTATAAATACTGATCTACTACCAGAGGCCCCATAGATTGCCTAAGCCTCCTCACTGACACCCATGATCAGGGAGTCTAGAACTGTCCTATGATGTTTTCCTAGCTATTAGTCTTGGGGTCCATGAGATCCTCCTTGCTCATGTCAGCTGTTTCTATGGATTTCTCCAGCCTGGTCTTGACCACTTTTCTCATCACTTCTCACTCTCTGCAACTGGATTCCAGGAATTCAACTCAGTATTTAGCTGTGGGTGTCTGCTTCCGGTTCTATAATCTACTGGATGAAAGTTCTATGATGGCATATAAGGTAGTCATCAATCTCATTATCAGGGAAAGGCATTTAAGGAAACCATTCCACAATTGCTTAGATTATTAGTTGTTGTCAACCTTGTAGATCTCTGGACATCTCCCTAGTGCCAGATTTCTCTTTAAACATATAATGGCTCCCTTTATTATGGTATCTCTTTTCTTGCTCTCCTCTATTCTTTCCCTGACTTGGTCTTCCTGCTCTCTCATATCCTCCTCTCCCCTCCTCTTCTCCCCTTCTCTTTTTCCTAACTCTATCTCTCTTTCCCCCATGCTCCCAATTAGTTCAGGAGATCTTGTCCCTTTGCCCTTCTCAAGAGGTCCATGTATGACTCTCTTAGGGTCCTCCTTGCTTCCTAGCTTCACTGTTGGTGTGGATTGTAGACTGGTAATCATTTTGTTATATGTCTAAAATTCATATAAAAGTCAGTACATACCATGTTTGTCTTTTTGTGGTTGTGCTACCTCACTCAGGATGGTTTCTTCTAGTTCCATCCATTTGCCTTCGAATTTCAAGATTGCATTGTTTTTATTTTTTGGCTGTGTAGTACTTCATTGTGTAAATGAATCACATTTTCTCTATCCACTCTTCAGTTGAGGGGCATCTAGGTTTTTTACAGGTTCTGTCTATTACAAATAATGCTGCTATGAACATAGTCGAACAGATGTCCTTGTAGTATGAATGTGCATCTTTTGTGTATATGCCTAAGAGTAGAATTGCTGGATCTTTTGGTAGACTGATTCCCATTTTCCTGAGGAATTGCCATAATGATTTCCAAAGTAGTTGTATGAGTTTGCACTCTCACCAGCAGTGGAGGAGTGCTTACTTTCTCCACATCCTCTCTAGCATAAAATGTCATTGGTGTTTTTGATTTTAGCCATTCTGAGAGGAGTAAGATGATTTCTCAGTTGTTTTGATTTGCATTTCCCTGATGGCTAAGGATGTTGCACACTTTCTTATGTGTCTTTCCACCATTTTAGATTCCTCTATTGAGACTTCTCTATTTATCTCTGTACCCTAGTTTTTTATTGGATGATTTGGTGTTTTGGTTATTAGCTTCTTGAGTTCTTTGTGTATTTTGAAAATCAGCCCTCTGTCAGATGTGGGGTTGGTGAATATCTTTATCCATTTTCTGGGCTGCTGTTTTGTCTTGTTGACTGTGTCCTTTGCCTTATAGAAGCTTCTCAGTTAAGAAAAAAGGAAATATAGAAAAAAATTAAAGATAAAATGGCACTTATAGCAGAGTACTTTGTGGAATGTATCAGCAATACTGAAATTTTTAGGAACCATTGAGATAGATCTGAATGTCCCAGATTTTGGTCTTGAATGGACATCAGTGTGGAGTTGAGAAACCTTAGGCAGTGTCTGGAGGCACCCATCCAGAGCTAAAGGCTCAAGGCATCTAGGGTTAACATAACTGGGCATTGAAGAGGAGAAAGCTGCTCCAACAGGGCCTTGAGTTTGTTTCCTCTCATACACTCAGTAGTGTTGGACCAGTGTATGTAAGAGAGTACCTTCTGAAGGTGATGTAAGAACTACACTAGCTGGGAGCAAAATTTCTATTAGTCTGACTGGAAAATTCATAATGCATGGAGCACTGTGCAGAAGATTCTTAAAGAATGATAGCTTGGCAGCAGTATATAACACTGGAGGTTTGCCAGTCCTATATTTTGATATAAAAATTCAAAGTTATCTGAGTAGCGCTGTGCTGCCTAAGGACATAGCTCTGGAATAGTCACATTGACATAAACATATCCAGGATATAACACAGTAGAGTTAAGACTGTGTGACAGGATTGCCAGACATGAAAAGGCATCCAAGAAGGATGAGAGATCTTATCTCATTAAGATCACACAGGGTCTGACTAAGATGACAGTGTTAGCAGACATAAGATTCATTTATAGTTTTAGCTAACATATTGCAAGAGTTAAGTTAAAATTTCAAGATACTGAAAAGAAGATATGACTTGAAACTTTAGCAATAATAACTGAAGTCTGTGGTCCAAAGTGTAAACATTTAAAAGCATCAATATAAATTATAGAAGAAAAAATCAGCAAAGATGATATTCAATACCAATTGTCCATTAAAAATGGAAAGAAAAAGTAAATTGTTGGGTAAGTTCTTAGGACAACAAATATGTGTAACTAGTATAATTGAATGAATGGTTGAAGGACGTCAAAAAATTTGAACATTGATGCTAGAAAAAATTGAAAGTTGCTAAAAACTGAAACTCTACAGTTCAAAGAAACCAAAGAAATCTCAACCATAGGAATCATAAGGGAACTTACTGCAACATGAATTTTTTAAGTTCTTAAAACCAGGAGTAAAGGGGAAATGTTCAAGACAAGAAGAGAAAAATAACATGTTAAAGAAAAGACATAAGAGCACACAGAGATGACAAGATAGAAGTCAACAGAATTTGTATTAACAGTGTGACAAAATCCGTTAACTCAGAGCTGGAAATCTAACAAAACACATTTCAAAGTGAGGGTGAAACGCTGCCTTTGCAGACGCAGAAAACATATAATAATACATTATTAATAAACTCATTGGTAAAAAATATTAAATGAATGCATCATAAATGAGAAAAGACATACAAAGTAGAAACATAATGAACCTGTACATGCATGAGCACACACACACACACACACACACACACACACACACACACGGCAAGATTAAATACATTTTCTCATTGTCTATACCTCTTCAAGATCTACTTCTTAAGCAACACCAATATGATATGGTTAAGATTTTGACATTCATCCAAGGAAAATGTTTTAAATCAATAACATGCATACCAGACCACAGAACTAGAATAAAATGCCATAGAAATAATATGCAATGCTTCATGTGAAGTGTTGTGATACTACACTGTTGCAAATTAAACATATTACAAATTGTAAAATAGCCACTAAGGAGTTAGAATGAATAAGTCAGAATGAATCTAAAGTGAATCACAAATATTCAACTCAAAGACAGTGTGAAAAGGGAATTAAAAAAGGGTAATGATAAACAGACAAGTCAATTGTCCTAATCCTAGTTAGATCAATAGGGATATTTAATGTGGCTTGAGCATCCCAAATGAAATTCAGTAGTAGTCAGAATTTAAGGACCAAATCTAATTACACACTTGCTATACAAAGTGAATTTAAAATATGTTCATGGGAGCAAGCAGTGCACAGGTTCATGCCTGTGATTCCAACAGTTGTTACAATATAATTTATGGAATAAAGCCACATAATCAATCATATTAAGAAGTGAACACAAAGGTATTTGTTCTGCATAGCAGAAACAGGAAAGGTATATATGGAAATCAAAATTAATTCCCTTCTTTTCCAGCATCCTGCTCTCTTTGCCTTACTCCCTTTAGACACACTCTTTTAATGAACGAGAGTAGGCTGGGACCCAGAAAGCCCCAGTGATATTCTTGTCTGTTATCTTGCACATATCTGGGGTTATAGTGTGTGTAGCCATGACTTCCCTCCCTCTCTCCCTCCCTCCTTCCTTCCCTCCCTCCTTCCCTCCCTCCCTCCCTCCCTCTCTCCCTCCCTCTCTCTCTCCCTCCCTCCCTTCTTATCAGACACAGCCTCAAATGGCTAAGGATAACCTTGACTTCCTAATCTTCTTGCCTCCACCTCCCCAGTACTATGATTGCACTTGTATATCACCAAGTATTGTCCCATATTTTATTTCTAATAAAAAAAGTTGTCAGCAAAAGGGAATTCCCAGGTCTTGTGAAAGACTTCTCAAAAAGCTTATGGTAAACATCATATTTATTGGTGAACAATAAAACTCTTCCTTCTTAATATCAGTGAGAGAAGACATGTCTGCTGTAACTACTCTTGTTATTCTTATTGATCCAGGGCATTCTAGTTAGTACAGCCAGGAAAAAGAAGAAAAAGAAGGAGGAGAAGGAAAGAAAAGAAAAGAAAGAATGGTGTATAAGAGAAAGGAATGGTGAAGCTGTCTGCTTTGAACAATGACATTATCTACACTGAACATCTATGACCATGACCAACAATGATATTCAGATTAATAAGTTCATCAAGGTTTCTAAGACACCAGAAACCTCAACCCTGTTAAAAATGTCAATTTGCCATAATTTGTCTATGTGTTGAATATTATTTCAGGAAGCAATCTCATCAGATGTTTTTTGTAGAAGTGAGTAGGTTCTAAAACTCATACTGAGGTAAAAACCAAAGAACTTTGTAAACATCAAAAAATACGACCTGTTCTTGAATCAATGGATATAGATAATGTATAAAAACTAGCCTAGCATGTTCAATCTGGTATAGGCCTGTGTTTAGTTTATCATTCTAATCTATCCATTATTGACTTTCAAAGCTTTTCAGTGGATGAACTCTGTCCAGAAGGCATAGTCACAATTACTGGGAGACACAGTCAGTTTATTACATCTTCACTGATAATATCAGCACCAAATAAATGAAAAAGAATAAATTTTAGACTTTATTGATGCTCTCCTATGTTTTGTTAATATCTGTCATCATTCTTATTATAGATTTTTCTCCTTTGTGGGATTTAACTGTTATGTGCTACTGAAAGTTCTGATTGTCAAATACAACACAACAAGCAGGGCCTTCAATCATATAGCATTCAATTTCTGAGTAAATATACACATTGAGCATTTACTATCTGAGATTCCTCTTTGGTTTAAGTAGTGAGTTTGTGAAAAGGCTGATGAATAATGGCTATGATCTAGTGATTTAGAAGACATTGCATTCAAATGTCTTTTAAAATACCACACATGAAAAAGGAATTTCTGCGATAAATAAGACCTGATATCAAGTTCAGTATGTGTCATCTGCCATCTATATGACCTTGGAAGCTCGTTATCCACAAAATTAGGTCATGACGTGTACTTAAAGGAAATTTGCCGTAAGATGTAAGGACATTCTTAGCACACAGTTCAGATGTAGCTAATGGCAGCATGTACTAATCTTAGGACAGTGGCTGTTTACATTGAGAATATTTACTCTGGTGTTCTTTAATATTTTCTTAAGTAGGTTTTTCTGTTAAAATTGTTTTAATTTGGGTAGGTGATGGGAAAAGAGCAGGGCAAGATACTACTGCCATCCTATCATAAAGAAGTTGAGAGTCCACTGTGCTCTGAAATATTACATGCTCTCCATGCAGTAAAAGCCAGAATTAAGGAGAATTTGACATTTGATAACTTTTGTAAATGGTACCATGAAGCAAGAGAATATTGTTCGTTGCATCCTGTGTATGAAACCGGATATGCCTCTTCTGTGATTACTCATTGGGCTTGAGTCTCTGGATACTTCTCAGCATGATGGAGATTAATTTCAGAAGCTGATAATATTACATGTAGAGCATATTTATTTATGATGTGAAGCACAGCTAACTATGTGAAGTGAACTGATTACAAATGTACTTATTTAAATTAGTGCTTGCTTCACTAAAACTTAGCTATGCTTTCTGAGATCATTAAATGTGAATAAAGAATTGATTTTAATTTTTAATGTTGGAAGAGAATGAAACAGATAAATTCAGGCTTAGTCTGTTTGTGTATCTCCCACCCTGAAAATGTAATCTATAGTAAGTGTATACAATAAAATGAAATCTAATATTTAACAGTTAAATGCACTAATGCATCATTATTTTACTGATTAAGGTCTTGAAACTCAGTCTAGCATAGAAATGAAACAAAATATAATTTGCTTAAAGAAGCAACTTTCAAATCATGACATTTTAAAGATTTAAAGTGGAATATGAGCTTTCTGAATGTACGGCCATGACATTAAATTAAATGTCATACAATATATGCTTACAGTAATATATGTACTTGAATTTTTATCTTTATAAAGTCCATCCCCAAATCGAAATTACTGCTAGAAATCATGAGAGATATGGAATTCAGAAAATCTTTTTGGTGATGTTTTACATGTATAATGACACCTCATTATACTTTGAAAATAATTGTTTTCTTCTGGCTTGCTATTGCCACACATTCTCTAAACAGTAATGGAATTAACTATTAAGCCATTTTTCTGCCTCACAACAAGAACTGTTTTGTCTTTGAGTTGACATCTCGTTAACATAAATAAATTTATATTATCATGGGGGTACAGTGTATATTTACTCTTGAAAATGTGTGTGGTAGCTATTCTCTGCACATGCTGTTCTTTTCCACATTGATACATTTCTCTACTGAAAATTTAATTTCCCGTAAGCAAGTTGTATCGAATGGAATTCTCGACTTTGTTTGAGAGCTAGTGTTAGCCAAATGCAGCCCAAGGGTCAACTCCAACCCAAGTTACCCTTCAGGTTGCCAGGGAGACAATAATGGTTTTCATTTCTTAAGTGGCTGAAGAAAGTCAAAAGGAATAAGACTTTATGGAATATGGATTTAATTTATAACAGAAAAAGACTTGAGATTCAAGTCATTAAAACTATAAATACAATTTGAATTAAAATTATTTTGTTAAATTTGCTTTCTCTGTTTTATGTAAGTTTCCACATAATGGGAAGGAATATGTACAAAGTAATAGGCTTTGTTTTTGTCTCTGAGTGAGGAAAGTTCAAATATTTAAGATTTGGTTCTTACAGAAAAGTTTTCTGACCTTTGCATCATTGAAATGACACTCAGTATTTGTATACAGCTATATTTTACATCATATTTTAAAATCATATACCTATCTAAAGAGAATAAGCATTCCATATATAGGGATAGGATTGCTTTTTTTTGAAGTGTCTTCGATGATTTCATATACATATAAATGGCACGCGGACTATTATAAACCTCTTCCTCCTCTAATCTCTCATCTTCCTTCCAGCCCTGTTAACATATTCTTCTCTGTCTCCTGTTTTTAAAGATAATAATTTGCATGGTTGTGGATTTGGGACTTTGCATTAGATAACCTGAACAGTGATTGCTCCTTCCTCAGAATCCATCAGTAGCCAGTAGTTCAGAAGGGAGTGGTAGGGACTTGGAACCTTCTCCTCAATCCATAATTGTCTGTTGCTGGGGTTGTTGGTCTCAGTCTTGTATAGGATCTTTGCAGTCATTACAGCTCTTATGAAGTCATAATTGCATTTGGCTCTACAGTTCCCAGAGTCACTATGTCACAGCCCTCCTCATTATCTTCTATCTCTTATATTCTTTCCACCTCTTCTCCCTCAAAGAGCCTGTGCCTTAAAGATGGTAGTACATGTTTTCCTTTTAGCACTAAACATCCATCTAACCATCACTTGTTTTTATCGCATTACAGAGCCTAGACTCTGCATTACAGACATTTCTTGCAAAAAGAAGCTTCTCTGAGAAGGCGTAGGTGTAGCATTTATCCATGGACTTAAATATAAATACTTAGAAGGCAGCATAATGCTGTGACAATGTAGCTAAACAAAAATAGTAAGTTTTCTTCAAGGGCCCAGGACCTCATTATGGATTTTGACCTGGTTGACACTTAGAGAGAAGGTAGTACACCCACAAAAGTTTGCCACAATTGTTCAGTTTTCATGTATCTTGACTGGTAGTATTGTAGATCATATGGCTCACAAACTGGTAAAATCAATGATGCCCTTTCTTCCCTGGCAGCCTGTATAATACCTTGTATCACCCAGAAATGAAGCCAGCAAAGAAGCTTCTGGAGTGATTGCTGTATATAAAATATGTGATATCTTCAGCAATAGGATCTTACTAGTTAGTTCTGGTAGGCAACCAACAAGGATGCCCTGACCAACAATGCCTAAGGAGATATCTCATATGTAATGCTGTGCATTTTACTTAGTAAACCTTTGTTGTAAGGGGCACGTTATACAGGCATGGGATGATTTCCCTTTTAATTCTTTCTTTTGAAACTGTATTTTTAATTTTTCTTACAAAAAAGTAAGTTCTCATAAGGGTTTTTTCATGAAGGCTTTATTTGGGTAAACCCTTCCCCCTGCCCCATTCTTCTTAAAATTCTTTAATCCCAAATTGCCCCTCTCTGTTTTCATATGACTTATGTTCTGTTATTCTTCCCCTTTAAGGCTACCCCCACCCCAATGACCCATTTGCAGTTCCCTTGCTTCCATGGGTACTCCGCATTAAAAACACAACTCTAAGGATTTGAAGTTAGGATCCAAAATGAAATAGAGTATGTCTTTCTGAATTTGGGTTACCTCATTCAGATTTTTTTCCTAGTTTCATTAATTTTCTAAAAATTATCATAATTTTATTTCTATTTACCACAGAATTAATTCCATTGTGCATATGTACCATATTTTATTGTCCATTTACCAGGCAATTGCCACCTAGGTTGATTCAATTTTCTACTTATTGTGGATGGAGTATGTCTATAGTATGATATAGCATCCTTTCTATTTGTGGCAGACCCTTCTCACCGATTTGCATAATGGTCACACAATACACCGATAATTGAAAGAGTTCTTCATTCTCTTCATTCTCACCAACATTTTTGCCCTCTGATTTCTTTATGGTAGTCATTCAGAATGGGGTAAGACAGAATTTCTATTGTCATTGCTCTGATGGCTAGGAATGTTGAGCAGTTGTTTTTGTTTTGTTTTGTGTATTTATTTGTTTTCATTTCAAGACAGGATTTATCTGTGTAGCCCTGGCTGTTTTGGAACTCTCATCATAGACCAAGCTTGTTTGGAACTCACAGAGATCCACCTGCATCTGTCTCCTAAGGGCTGAGATTAAAGGTGTGTGTCACTGTAGCCCATTTATTAGTCATTTGTTTTTCCTTTTCTGAGAGCTCTCTGCTCAGATCAATAGCCTATTTTTTAAATTTTTCCTTTTTTGGCATACAGCTTATTGAATTCTTTGTGTAATCTGGACACTAGTTCTCTGTTGTCAGGTATTCTCTTCCACTCTGTGTTTCACGTCCACCTTACTAATGGTGTCTTTTGTTGAATAGAAGATTTTTAGTTTCATAAGATCCCATCTGTAAGAAGGTTGTATTTCCTGTGTTACTTCGTCTGGTCCTATTCAGAAAGGTTTTGCCTATGTCTGTATGCTGATGTGTACTTCACACACTTACCTTGAAAGTTCCAAAATATCTGATCTTATGTTAATGTCCATTCTCTATGCAGAGTTGACTTTTGTTTAAGGCGAGAGACAAGGATCTAATTTCACTCTTCATGAGATTCCCATTTACCCCAACTCCATTTGTTGAAGATGTTGTCTTTTCTCCAGTCTATAATTTTTAACATTTTTGCAAAAATTACACTCCAGAAGTTTTATAGACTTCTATATCTAGACCCATTTATTCTAGTCCAGTCATCTATGTGTCTGTTGTCTTGCCTGTACTGTGGTACTTTTATTACTAGGGATCTGCATTTTAACTTGAAACCATATACCTTTTTCTGAGTTTAAAAGTATTTTGCCTATTCTTTTAAGATTTTTTTCTATGACTATTGTCAATGGGTATTGCATTGAGTTTATAGATTGACATTTTAAAAAATGGCCAATTTTACATTTTTCAGATCGTGACATGAGCAGTCTTTCTGTCTTTTAGAGTTTTCCCTAGTTGTCTTCTTCAGTGTCCTAATGTTGTATAAGTCTTCAATTTCTTTGATTACTTCTATATCTTTATTGAATTCTATTCTTGATTCTATATACCTTTCTTTACTTCTTACTCTGTGGCTTGCTGTGTAACTGGGTGGCAGGTCCCTGATGTCCCCTTCTCTTCCTTTTCCTTGCTCCCAGATTTTTCTTCCCAGATTTCCCCTCCTATTTATTCTCTCTGCCTGCCAGCCCTGCCTCTTCTTTCTCCTGACTATCTACTAGCCATTCAGCTCTTTATTACACCAATCATGTATTTTACACAGACAAAGAAACACAGCTTCACAACCTAAAAGAATGCAGCACATCTTTGCATCATTAAGTCAATGATCTACAACATAAACAAATATAAAACACCTTTAACTAATATTCCACAACAGATGGCTTTGATATGGATGCTTGGATCACTTTACTGAATGGGTATTGGGATTGCTAGGTGAAGCTTGAAGTTCAGTCTTAGAGCCAGTTGGTGCTGATTCATAATTAGCCTGTCAGAATTGGTATAGAATAGCTAGGACATTGTGTACTTCTTACATCACAAGCAGGCTCTCCGTGGAGTGTATTGGTTCTGTCTGTGGTTCCTCAGAAGTTAAGGTTTGTGAAAGAGGAGTTGAGGTGGAGACTACTGGTGTTACCCGTTCTGACACATAGGTGCTCAGCACAGGTCTTTAGATGCTGGTGTTAGAGTCTGAAGACAGGAGAGGTAAGGCTTCCTTCAATGCATGGGGTACTTGTTGTTGGTCCTCAAATAGTACATTGGGGTCACAGGGGAAAGAGCAGAGGCTGACCTGTGATGAGCAGGTCACTAGTGCAAGTCCTCAGATGATATAGTCAAATCTTAAGCAAGTTCTTTGAGCTTTTATATGTAGAAAACTGTTTCTATGGAATCTTAGTGTCTCATAAGGGTTTACAATATAGAATCATTTACTAAACCCCAAGAAATTGTATCCATTTATTCTCAGAGTTTTTGTTCTGAAAATTTCTTAAGTATTTCTTCTTCTACTATCTGAATAGACTACACTTACACATTTCTTTATCTGCTTCATCCATAATTAGAGTGGGTTTTCTAAGATGCGAATCCAATGCCTGGTCTCTTTCCTCAATGACTCAACAAACTAGGTGTTCTGTGTCCCATTAAGCTAGTAGGAGGACCCATTCTAACTTTGAAAGCCTGGTTGGCTATAATTTTGCAACATGAACCAGTTACATAGAACAACCCATATCTCCAGCTCCTGGACTGTGCTTCTGCCAGATCCCACAGGAAGGGAATCTAGCACCTTTTATCCCATTTGGCTCCTTGGCACCAGGTAGCAAAGTGTTAAGAGAAGAAAGTCGGTAGGCAGGATAAGTGACCACTGTCATATCACATTTTAGCTAGGTCTGTTCATCTTCCAAATGCTTCTTATATAGAAATGTCCTTGGGACTTTTCAAGCACCTGTTTCAGACAGAATGCATGAAAACAGTGCCTCTTAGTCTACTTTGGGGATGTCAGCTTACCTATTACCTATTTCCTCAAGACACAAGGCTTCCTCCTTCCTACTTTTCAAAAGACAACTTGAAATTCAGGGCAGGCTCTGCTTTCCGTAGCCTGGATTGAAGGTTTTATTGCTAGACATGACTGCCGCACTGGGCTGCCTATTGGACTTTGATAAAGCTCTCTCGTGAAGAATATTTCATGTACTTTCTTTATCTGGACCAAGTTCTCTATCCTTTTCTTCTACAGAAATCTAATAAATGTTTTTAGATTCAACACTTTGAAAAAAGCATTCTTCATGTCTGATACGCAGTTGTCTCTAAAGAGATATCTCAACTTTCTGATCTTGCATGAGTGACAGCTCTGACATATATTGTCTTTCTCCTTTGCTAAGTTTGAATTTCAAAATAATATTGAGAGGATCTGATCTTCAGATTTCTGTATTTAACTGGCATAATCATCCATTTCCAGTGATACAGGGATTTAGTTGCACTATGTTTTTCTTTCTATTATGAAATTTCCTATAAGACATACCAGGGATATGTCTCTCTCCATATTGCACCTTGTTGGCACTTCAGATGAACCAGATGGCTACATCATTTTAAAAAGAAGTCTATAATTTTTCTACATTGAAAGATTTTCAATAACCTTAGAGGGAGAGATTTGGTAAACGTAGAGACCAGCACTTTGTAATAAAGCATTTCTGATTTCTTTGTGTATGTTTATATATATATACATATATATTATAGATATGTATATGAGTGTGTGTATGAGTGTATGTGCATGTACACATGTGTATGTATGTGCTTGTGTCTGTTTATCTTAAGTCAAAGTCTATGTTACATATCTTCCTTTATTCTTCACCATCTTATTTTAAAAGATAAGGTCTCTCATTGAACCCAGAGTGACCTCATTGATTTGTTAGACTTTCTGTTTCTCGGATCCTCCTATTTGTCTTCCCAGCACTGGCACTGCACATACACAACACTACAGCCAGCTTTCTGCAGGGATGTAGATGAGCCAAACGGAGGTCCTCATGTTTGTGCAGTGAATGCTTTACCTACTGAGCAACCTCCTCGTTCACTAAAACTGGGCATGAGGTAAATAGCACAACTTTTTTTTCTTTCATGGGGGATCTTCAAAGTCTGTCACATCATTTGGAGCAGGACTAGGTCCTCCCCTGTGTGTCTTGGCTGAGAAAGTATCCCTCTATGTGGAATTGGCTCCCAAAGTCCATTTTTACACTAGGGATAAAAACTGTTCCACTACCAGAGGCCCCATAGACTGGCCAGGCATAACTGACACCCATGTTTAGGTGGTCTGATCAGTCCTACGCTGGTTTCCTAGCTATCAGTCTGGTTTCCATGAACTCCCACGTGTTCAGGTCAGCTGTTTTTGTGGGTTTCCCCAGCCTGGTCTTGGCCCCTTTGCTCATCACTCCTCCCTCTGTGCAACTGGATTCCAGGAGTTTGGCTCAGTAAACAGCACAACTTTTATGTAGTACTTTTCTAAGTTATATAACAATAATGGTACAAAGTCATGTCAGTTTCTCTATGAATATTACAAATTGGAAAATATAAAAATTGGTTAATAAGTATAGTCAGCTCCAAAAGTCAATAATTACCTGTATGTGTATCTTTGTGTGGCAAATATGCCAACTTTGTGAGCTGAGAGTACCTGTAGTATTTCCTACTCACATGCACACATGCTTATTTACACGTGAAATCATTGAGCATTGCATTTTATTTTACCCTGTCTGATTTTTGCTTGTGCTTGCTAAACAATACTTTTTGGTAGACAGTATAAACAAAGCACTTAAAGGGGCAGTCATAATTTAAAGCCAAGGTCTCTAAGGATAGTCATTGAATTGATTTGTTCAACTTGAATGCATTAATAGTGGATGTCATTTGTCTCAGCAATAGTTCTATTCTGCAATGGAAGGAACTATTTGACAGTATTTGAAAGTCATTTTTATAAACTACTCCATTAAAGGGTATTGGTTGGATAATTTTCAACAATTGTTTTTAGACAAACTAGTCATTTCATACACCGTCTCTGGACTGTAATTATAAGAACATGACATATTAGACTATAGTGAGGGTTATATTTTTCTCTGGAATATTCACATCTACTTTGCTATAGAGAACAAAACAATTCCAGTTATTTTTAATTTTACTATAATAATTACAATATAACAATGGTTTTTCAATAAATTTACTTTTGAATTGATATTGTTTTCTCATTAGTAGTAAACTTACAGGAACAGTTCACTAAGAGTGAAGAATGACATTTAAAAACAAAACAAGTTGACCAATTTTAATAAAATGAAAAATATTTTATCATAGCAAGTTATGGTCATGTGTCTTCCTGATCATTAAAAAACTATGATACCTATCTGACTCCCATTTCCAGGTTTTCTCCAGGACTTTTTAATTTTACTTAAGTGTAACTTCTACTAGAGAAACAGTGGTTGCTTTGGTTAAGAATCTTCAGTCAAAATCACCATGCTTTCTAATAATCATTAGATTAATCAAACTAATATCAGAGAGTTTTATTTTTAATACATTGTCTGTAAATATAGTATTTGAATGAATTTATAGGTAACATGTTTGGAGCACTCTCACCCTGAACTCTTGGGAAAGGGTCTAGGCCCTGCCCTATATGAAATGACAGACTATGGACACCCCCATGGAGGGCCTCACCCTCCCTGGGGGAATGAGGGGATAACGGGGGGGGGATGCGGGGAGGGCACGGGAGGAGGGGAGGGAAAGGGAGAGGGACCTCGTACTGACTTGTGAAGCAACCTTGTTTCTTATCTAAATTTAAAATGGAAAATAAAAAATATTAATAAAAAAATAATGCATAATCGAAACAAAAATTTAAATTTAGGACATGAAACTGAATAGAAATTTTTTAAAAGAAGAAATACAGAGTACCATAAAATACTTTTAAAAGTGTCCAACATCATTAGGTCTCAGGAAAATGAAGATTAAAATCATGTTAAGATTGCATCTTACCCTAATGAGAATGACCATCAGGAGGGATACAAATGAGAAGTACTACCAACGATATAGGGAAAGGGAATGTAAGTGAGTGCAGCTACTATGAAAATTAGACTAAAGGTTCAATTACAAAATGAAATACAACACAAAAACAAAATATGACCAGATCTACCACATGTCCCAGCTATACCACTCTTGGGCCAAAGGACTTCACAGCACACTACAGAAATTCTATTTTCATTTGCTGCTCTCTACATGGTGGCCAGGAAATGGGATAAATCTAAATGCACATCAACCCAGAAATGTTTAACAAGAATGTGGTCATTAGGTCAAAAAACATGACAAATACCTGTATAAATCTTACATCTTCTCTAATAGAGGAAACATTTACAGCATCCCACCAGTAACATCTGCTTTCATAGGCTGCTTTTGGCACCACTTCTGACAGTCTAAGCCTTCTGAAATGTAGATGACAAAGGGTAGTTTACTGACCAAAATATATAACAGCTCTAGGCTTTGGGAATGTACTTTAGAAAACTTGCAATTTCAAATTCTTTTTTCCACCTTTTGGAGATCGTGATCTCTGGTTGTCTGACCAGTGTTACAAACAAGGAACATGTTTCCCAAGGACCTGCTGAGATATAATAACACACACACATACACATACACACACACACACACACACACACACACACACACACACACACAATAGGGAGAATTTGCATCCGATTCTCCAGACTTCATGGGAATATACAAGCCTTACTTCAACAAGGGCAAATTAGCAAGCACACGTGCCCCAGTTGCATTGACTATTTTCTGCTCTAACATCTGCCAGAAACTATGTGCCAGTTCCTTCAAGTGATGAAGAGATCTTCCATCTTTCATTATCTGAGAACTTCATTGGTTTCAGCTTCCTCATTGTTGCTATAGTCCCGAGAAAAGCTGTCCTTAGCTATAACCACCTGGTGTACTTTTCCTTTAATAGAAACATCAGAAGAAATAGAAGTTGGATCCTGAGAAAGAGAGATGAAGAAAAACTTGACAAAAGCTCCCACCAGTTGCTATGTAGCCTCAAGTGTGCTAGATTAAATCTGTCATAGAACTTGTAAGTCAAAGACATCCCTCAGAGGAGCCTGGTGTTTCTAAAGAATAGATGTTCTTCTGAGATTTGTTTATAATTTAGAATCAGTCACCAATGGTAATTGGCTTGCTGTAATTGGATTGTGAGTTTCAGAGTTCCATGGTCCACATGATGCACAGACCCCATCCGTTGAAAGTTTGTTACAGGCATATTCAATGCGTATGTAGTATCCTTATTCACTAAGTGTTGGGGAAGTCTTATGCTAATAAAGCACTGTCTGGCCAATAGGAATCTAGATAGGTGGGGCTAGGAATCCAGGAGGATTCTGGGTAGGAGAAACACAAGAGAGTCGACATGTGACGCCATAGGGGTAAGAAGCCGGGAACTATTCTCCGGTAAGAAACATACTTAGATTAACAATTATGGGGTAATTACTTAAGTCAGAGCTAGCCAGTAAGGGAAAAGCAAGGCGAACAGCTTCATAATTAATACAGCGTCTTGTGTGTTTATTTGGGACTCATGCGGATCTAGAACCAGGCTGGCGCGGCAGAGCCCAGGTGACTGGCAGGGGATAAACCAAAGCGGCTAGCAAAAGAAAAAGCTTCTCTTAACAACTAAGAATATGGGATTAATATTAAATGAACTGTAACTTTCTTCTTGGTTTATGGAGTTGTGTAGTTATATTTATTCTCACAAAGAGGAGATAGCATATTTTATGATTTAAATTGTGCATGGTAAAGAGGAGTTCATAAGTATAGCTGAGAGTTACAGGAAGAAAAATAATAGAAGTTCTACTTGGTGTGCTTCATTATGTTATTCAGACCTCTTGGGAACTCTGTCTCACTTCATGTAAAATTGAGAAAGTTTTGGGAACCCTCCTGGCTCTCCTAGGAAGACTGTTTGGAAATGAAGTGACTACATATTGATTACTCAAATCCAAACCAGCCAGTTCTATTTGTGATGAGTTGCCCTAAGACATATCTGGACATTTGTAAGATGACTAATGGTAGAACATAGGTGTGACTAGTGAATTAATCATTTACAAATGGATAATGCAGCCCAAAGCAGTGCTTCTGTGGTAGTTGGGTGAGCTTTCTAATAGTAGGATCTTAGTCAGTGAGACGTTTGATTCAGAAGTGGGATGCACAGAGGAGTTGTTTTTCAAGATAATACCTGTACCCAGGGACCATACCTGCTAGTGGAACCTTATAGTTGATCTTTTGTGGAGGAACAATTTATTTTGTAGCGCAACATACTACATGTATTGATTCTGACCACATCCTTAGTACATTTGCAATTTTAGCTTGCATATGAAGTGCAAGCATTTTAATGCTTGTCTCACATTCTGTGTGCTATACAAAGATAATTGGAAACAACACAAAGAATGTGTAATGTGTTGAGAGGTATAAAAACATAAAATTTAGTTTTTATTCATATCTACAGGAAAGTATTACATATATGTACAGAAGAAATCACTTTAATCAAGTTTTCATTGGGACAGACAGACACAAATACACACATGTGTGCACTTGCACACACACACACACACAGAGCATTATCTCCATTTACATGGTGGAGAGCTCACAGACATTTTACATCTAGTTGTGTTAAAAAGTGGACAACTTTACTCCATTAAAAATTAAAATAATGGTACACTAAAATGTCATCAGAGGAAAAGGGAAATAGTTTAAACAATTTCCAACTGAAATAGGAACTAATGAGAAGTAATATTGTGGAAGTGAAGTTTCTTTGTGTAACCCAGTACAAATCTCTGACTTAGGAGCCACACACAAACTTAATAATAATAACAGACCACAGATTAATGAGAAATAATCACCAGTAATGCAATAATTGTATTCATCTTATCTTTTTTCTGATAATGTAAGAATTTTTCACATTTTGGCCCACACCACAGTTTTCTTATATCTGCCTTTTTTTTTATCTGAAAAACCTGGGATGAGAAAAGTTGTTGCAAAGATGGCCCCATTATAGTAGCTCACAACCACCTTAACTTCAGCTACATGGAATCCAGTAATGTTTTCTTGTTGCTGTAGACACCTGCACATCCACATGCCCCAACACAAACACATACACATTAAAATTTAAAAAAATTAAAATAGACTATGTTCGCTAGTATCTTTTATTAATTTATATGTTGAATAGAACTTGCAATTCGAATTCCCATCTGTATGACTGCAAGGTCCATACTGAAATCCCGTTCTTATTCTGCAGTGCTACAACATCTATAACTCTCTCTCTCTCTCTCTCTCTCTCTCTCTCTCTCTCTCTCTCTCTCTCTCTCTCTCCATCTGTCTGTCTGTCTGTCTGTCTCCCATATATTTAAAAAGATTTTAAGTATTGGACACATATACCCCAAAGCTCTGACAAAATTTTATGTCAGTTATGCTATATTTTATATGTTCACATTAAAAGTCAAATACTGCCACCAAACACTGACAGAAATAAAAGTAACTAGAGACAAGTATTTGAGAAGCTCCTCCTTGTCTAGCCATGACTTCTTTTCAAGAAAACAATAGCATCACTAGCTAGCTAGTAGGCAGCATAGTGAACCACACCGAAGCAGAAATTAAAGACATCAGGTCTCAGCACTGTTGATTCTTTCTCCACCTTTTCCAGCATCCACTTTTCCTTCCAAAAGCCATTTGGTTTTCCAATTTTGCATCATCTACCTTGATAGCCGGAGAGCCAGAGAACATTTTCCTCTGGAACTTGTGGTTGTGTAGAAGAAAGGTGAAGACTTATTTTTTTAAATTGTTAAAACTGGACTATATTTTGCACCGTGAGACACTGGAGACAAGAGGTAGAAGGTTATAGTTTGAAAGCGAGGTTTGTCAGGTTGATAAGGGGTGGAGATGTGATGTCTGCTTCATCAGCTTGATCCATCGTAGGATCATGGGAGAAGACACTCAACTGTAGATTGTCTACATTACGTTGACTTATGGGTATGTCTTTAGGGATTATATTCACTGGGTTAAGCTGAGACCCACCCTAAATGTGGATAGTACCTTTCAAGGGCTGGAGAATACATGACCTATATAAGAATAAAAAAAGTGACCTGAACAAGTGAGTGTGCGTGTATCTGTCTCTCTGCTTTTGACTTCAGATGTGACTGTGAGTAACTACTTAAAGCCCCTGTCATTGCGGTTTCCCTGCTGTGATGGAGTATAACCTGGGAGTGTGAGATGAAATTAACTCTCCTGCTTCTTGGCTGCTTCTTTCAGTGTATTTTATCGCAGCAGTAGGAGCAAAGATAAAATACACTTATTCACCACCATGTCACCTACTTATAGAGAGCCCATGGTCAGATAGTGGTACCAAAGAATGACATATGCCTTCCCTGGGAAGAAAAGCATTTAAAACTTCCTTCCTCCTTCTTAATTACTGTTGAGAGTATATAAGTTATCTTGGTGCTGGTTGCAAAGCCATTATGTAGTACTGGGCTGTAGGCTGGGGATTTATCAAAAGCATGTGAGAACTTTCAATTTCAGGCAGACACAGATATTTTGCATTCTTTTGATATTTCAGATATCACAAGATCAAGGCAGTCTCTGCATTGTGTGAGCAGGATCCTGCAGCTTTCATTCTGGACCATGACTGTGAATGGTGATGATCATTCCCATAAAATATGGACACATAACAACTAATTCTGTGAAGTGCTATTGTTGTTTCTGTTGAACCAATAAAAATTGATGTTCAAAGATGTTAAGCTTCTTGAGATGAGATTCAGACTGTTATCCCTCTGCCTCCCAAGTGCAACCAATGCCTTTGCAAACAAAAGTGAAGATGCGTATCCCTGAAATGTGAAAAATCTCAGATAAATCCATTTGTCAATCCACAATAAACAGGGCACCTAGGAAGTTTAATGCTCTCAATGCTCCATATTTTCTAAATTTTAGTGTGTGATAGATTCATTACCCTTTCTGATCTCTGTACCAGGCTTTTCCTTTTGAGCCACCAACCAGCTCCCAAATAATGACCCAGAGACTTATTGTTAGTTCTGAAAGCTAGGCCTAGCTTAGGCACATTTCTGTCCAGCCCTTTTAATTTAAATTAACCTGTTTCTCTTTATCGATCTTTGCCTCGGGGCATATTACCTTTCACACTTCTGTATATCTTACTTTCACTGCTTCTCTATGTCTTGTTGGCATCTGAATGACTCTTGAGCCACGTGTGTCCTCCTTCTTCTCTCTCGTCTTTCTTCTCTTTTCACTTAGATTCATCCTCCTATTTGTTCTCTCTGCCTGCCACGCGTGTGTACCCTCTCTCTGCCGAGCTATTGGCTGTTCAGATTTTTATTAGACAAGTCAGGTGGGTACCTTAGGTAGGCAAGGTGAAACAAATGGAATGCATCTTTAAATAATTAAACAAATGCAGCATAAACAAAAGTAACACACCTTCACACACTTAACATAATATTCCATAGCAAATCAGATGGGGCACTTCTTTACATAGTTGAAATAATATTCTACAGCAGATCTCTATTCCAGATGGACTGTGAAGGAGATCACTTAAGAGACATCTGGAAGTGCTTCTCCATCTGAATTTTGGTACAAAAAAACCCTGCTTTCTATTTGACAGTCCTCTTGTTTATTGATGAGAACGTGTCTTCATCAATGCTCTCAATGATTTATTTTTGTGAAGAGACACAATGACCATAGCAGCTCTCATAATGGAAAACATTTAATAGGGGCTGTCTTACAGCTCAGAGGTTTAGTTCATTGTCATCCTGGTAGCATGTAAGGAAACATAATGGTGGAGAGTAGCTGAGAGTTCTACATCCAGATATTCAGACAGCTTGGCGGAGAGGGGGAGGGGAGAGAGAAAGAGAGAGAGAGAGAGAGTATTCTTGATGAATACTCATGCTAGTTATTTGTACACAACCACACATGCACACACAGACACAAAGACACATAAGCACACATACAGACACATAGTGAAATTCTTTCAGTGGTTCTCCTTATCTTGTTCTTTACAAAACAAGTTCCTTAGGAACCCATGCGTAATTGAGCTGGTTCCCAACCACACCATTCTATCCAAAGTACAATCAGAGTCAATCATACTTAACACCTGTCTTAATCTTCTGACTGACTAGTTTGCTTAGACGTTTAGCAATGCCTTCGTGGCAAGATAGGGTTGGAAACAGCACTCTATAGATGTTGATCTGATCTAAACCTGCTACTAGGTACATAACTAGGGAAAGGAGTAATGAAGACTTGTCATTGAATGCTTGGTGCTAATTAGACTTTCTATTGTCTAACTAATTGGTTTCTTATCCAATCTATTAACATGAAGGGAAATTCTAATTAAATGCTTTCTCTTGGTGGTGGTTTTTTTGGGAAGAAAACAACACAGTTAATAGATAAAAGGGGATTTGGGAGTTTTCATTGCATATATACAAGACACATTAATGTATACATGCATATGTTATAATTTAATGTAAATATTATATACATATATATGTACATATATAAATGATATTATGAATTTTAGGATGTAGATAGGAGCATGGTTTGTATAGACTCATCATTGGTATACCAGAGTTTGTTGAATCCTGAAAAGAGGCCTTACTCCCTTGGAGAAGGGAAGGGAGGCAAGTGGGCTAGTATGCAAGATGAAAAAAAATTGTTTTACAAAAAAAATTTCCTAGCATTAATAACAGAGTAAATATATCATAATGTCAAAGGAGAATTAACTGGTCATGCCTGGAGCCCAGCTTCCTGTGCATCTTCCCCTTTCCCTGCAGGCTGCCATTCCCTTTCTCACTGCTTTAGAGCTCTTGAAAACCCAGCAGGTTTGAGTCTATTCCTGCTGTGAGTGTGTGTGAGTCCAAGTTTCTTGAAGAAGTGAAATCACACTGCTAGTAATTTTCTGTTATTGGCAATTGAAAAAAGCCTTATGTTGCTAAAGACTGCTACATGTGACACTAAGTAGTATTTATTGAAACAGATCGTGTTTTCACTTGGTCAGGTCAGCTGTTTCTGTGGGTTTCTCCAGCATGGTCACAGGGACTCCAGTCATAAAGGTTGGGGAACCAGCATTGGACCAAACCAAGCCCTCTGAATGTGGGTGCCAGTTAGAAGGCCTGGGCAGTCTATGGGACTTCTGACAGTGGAACCAGTGTTTATCCCCAGTGCACAAATGGACTTTAGGAGCACATTCCCCATAAACGGATACTCTCTCAGCCCACATACACAGAGGAGGGCCTAGACTCTGCCTCAAAAGATGGGGCAGACTTTGATGATCCCTCATGGAAGGCCTCACCCTCCCTGGGGAGTAGATGGGGGTGCGATTGGGGGATTCTTGGGTGCATGGGAGGATGTGAGGGAGAGGGAACTGGGAGTGATATGTAAAATAAGACTGGTTCTAAATTAAACAAATAAATTTAAAAAAGAAATAGTGTTTAAATGTGATTTGTGAAAAAGGCTTTGACTTCTTTGTAAGGAAGAAAAATGTTTCTGATTCCTTTGCTAGTCTTTTTATAAGTGATGGAACTAATTAGCACCCTAGTGTGAAAATTTTGTTTCACTCTTTATTTTGAAATAAAGACTCACAAGTCTAATACAAGGTTTAATGATATAGTCTTTATTCTGCTTTCCCAAAGATATCTTACCTGACCATAGTGCATTATCAGAACCAGAACACTGATACAAGACAATTAATAAAATATCTTGCCCAGACTTCCCCAGATTTTACAGGTACTTATCTTTGTTTTCATTGTTTGTGATTAAAATATTATATCAACAGAGTTATAAAGCCACACCATAATCTGGACACAAAATCATTCCCCAAACACCAAGGAAACCCAAATTGTAAAACCAGAAAACTATGAGTTCTTTATTGTTATTCATTTTGTTTGTATAGAGACAACATTGTAGTTTATGTGTCATTTTAGTTCATAGTTTAGTCACTCTTTTTAAAAATTCAATATTATATTTATGAGTTTCATATATTGTTAGATGTTACTAGCTAATTTTCTTTCTCTGCTATACAGAATCCCATTACATGATTGTTGCAAGACCTATTATTCTACTAATGGATATTTAAGTCACTTATATTTTGCAACTAGGATTTCCTATAGCATTTATATATGTTTATATGTATGTTTATATCTCCTTATTTGCTTGTACAAATGATTCTTCACAGTTTCTTCCTAAGAGTACATCATTGAGTCATATATTATGCATTGAGCTATCTCTGTAACATAAGGTCAAATTATTCTCTGATTTGATTTTCAATACTTAGTGTCTTCAGTGGCCTTAAATGCCACTGCCTATTGTTTCATAGCTGTACAACACCTGATACTGATAAATGCTTCAATTTATCCAAAGGTAGCAAAAGTTGCCTTTGCAAGGCTTAATGGCAATAGTTGATGCCTTCTTATTTTCATCAGTCCCTGGCTTGCCTACATTTATGAATAGCCAGTTCATATCATTGCTTCAATCACTACTCAATGGATATTTTGGTAGTTTTCATTGTGTATGAAATATTCTCATATTTTACAGCTTATAGTTCCTTGGAAGGATTTTCCTCAGTTTGTGACCTGCCTTTTTGCCCTCTCATAATATATTTTGACAAAATAGATTGAAAATACATGCTCAAACAGACTAGATCGTTCAGAGACCTAGGGTAAAATCACATACTACTGTTCTTAAAGAGTATCAGTAAAATGACTCCTAAATATATCCAGCTATATTAGTAGATCAGTACCTTATTCAGTCATCATCCAAGAAGGATCCTCCTACAGCAGTTGGGAACAGCCAGATATTATGTGGATACAGAATCCTTGAAATACACATCTCTAAACTCTAAATGAGATGTCTCTATCAAATCCCTTCCTTCAGAGCTCAGGGAACTCCACGGAAGAGGAGGAATAAAATGTATAAGAGTAAAAAAAATGTATAAGAGCCAGAGAGAATGGAGGACACCAGGATAACAAGACCTTCTGAATCAACTAAGTAAGGCACATATGAGCTCAGAGGCCGAAGTAGCAAGCACAGAGCCCACATGGGTCTTTACTAGATACTCTGTGAGTATATAATAGCTTTCATGTTAGTATTTTGTGAGACTCCGAGTGTGTAAACATGAGGTCTCTAATTACCGTGCTTGCTCTTTTATATTCCATGTGCCCCTTTCTTTTTTCTCTCTCTCTATTCCTTTCTTTCTTCTTCCTCTTCTTTTTCTCCTCCTCCACCACCTCCCCCTCCTCCTTCTCCTCCTCCTCTTCCTCCTACTCGTCTTCTTCTTTTTGTGTGATCTTAAACTGACTGGCATTAAAAATAGTCTCAAACTAGAGACCTGGTTTACCTGGAGCAACCTGAAATGGAAGATCAGGGTCATCTTATGCCTTTTATCATGGGCTTGAAGAATTTTTGGTTTTGATCCAAAAACTATGTGTAGTTATTGATTTGCTTTGAGAAAGTGCTAACACATTTACTTTACCAATGTAAAAACAAAAATCTCTGGCCAGAGTGGGTCAAATATAGCAAAGAGACACGGGAGCACACAATTTATAGAGCCCAGAGACATTATATGAAATACAGTTGTGAGATGAAGATGGGGACTGGGCAGATGGACAGCAAGAAATGTATTGGTAAAATAGCTTTTTTCTTTTGAGCATGCTGAATTCTTATGTATTATTGTACCTGTTTTCACCATGGGAGTTCTACTTTGTTGGCTTAGCATTCTAATTCTTATATTGAAGCCAGATTGCTTTAATAATACAATTATTTGTTTATTTTAATATATTTTTCCTTTTTCATTCTTATAAAATGGGACATTTTTATTCATTCATTTCCTAGAACAGTGAAACAAAAATATTTCCAGGATATTTAGTATCACTCAATATTTTAATATCAGGATATTTCTTATTTTTTTTTTTTGGTTTTTACGAGACAGGGGTTCTCTGTATTGATTTGGAGGTTGTCGGTCCAGCCCAGCCTCGAACTCACAGAGATCCGCCTGCCTCTGCCTCCCTAGTGCTGGGATTAAAGGCATGCGCCACCACCGCCTGGGTAATATCAGGATATTTCTTATAAGACTTGGGTTTTTTAATTTTAGGGTTGCAGAGGATTTGATGACACCATGACTCCTTCAGTGGCATCAGTTGACCATTTTCAGAGGCTGCCATCCTGAGAGAAGACAATAACACATGTCTTGCTTTGTCTAAGCTAGTCTGGGTTGTCACTACTACCTGGAGTAACAATTAATGGGCACCACTTTTAATCCTTCAAGTATATTTGAATTAGGAAAGCCACTTTATTTTTCTCTCTTTCACGTGAGAAAAAAATGATATTGTTGTTTTAGAGCAAGGGTCTGAGTCCCTAGCAAATCAGATCCTGTCATTCATCCGCAGTGTTTAAATTAATTATACAAATGAATAGTATAAGGGAGTAAAGAAGGAGATGCTGTCAAGGTGACCAGTGGGAAAGAGGAAAACAAAGAAATCCAATGAGCTGTCCTCCTTTCCTGAAACTGCTCTATCATCAGTGTCCTCTAGGTGTACATAGGAGGTAGAAATCTACATAAGGAAGCAGTCCTTGTCAAGATGTATGTAGACATGTCTACCATCATTGTCTCAACTCTAGTGTCTCTTGCTAGGAGGTCTGACAAGTTGTCAGATTACAGTGGAATCTTCTAGAATATATGCTTCCTCTGTGACTAACATTAGGCTCCAATCATTATTCTAGGAAAGGATTCCTGGGGAAATTACAATTTCTTGGGATATATCATCTCAACATGCTGATAGCTAAAAGCAAGGGTTAGGGTTGTCTCTTCAGAATATGTCTTCTTTGCCAGGATGGTTAAAGGTTTACTATTTCACTGTATCTTGAACCCTATGACTTAGATTTGTTACTTAACTGATGGAACCTCATAAGCATTTTGAATGAGGTATCTTTTCATAGGTTAATGTTAAATCCATTTTTCAATGTTTATTTATTTATTTTTTATTTTTTGGTTTTTCAAGGCAGAGTTTCTCTGTATTGTTTTGGAGGCTTTCCTGGAACTCACTTTGTAGACCAGGATGGCCTCGAATTCACAGAGATCTGCCCGCCTCTGCCTCCCAAGTGCTGGGGTTAAAGGCGTGCGCCACCAAAGCCCGGATTATTTTTTTATTTTTAAGATTGTAACCTAATTACATAATTTCTCCCCCTTCCCTCTCCTCCCTCCAAACCTTCCCAAATACCTTCTCCATTCTCCTTCAAATTCATGGCTTCCTTTTTTTTTAAGCAGTTGCTATTGTATGTATATATGCTTGTTAGGTATACATATGTATATGTGTATATGTATGCATACATGTTCTTAAATATAATCTGTTCAGTTTGTATAACGCTACCTATATGCATGTTTTCAGGGATGACCATTTGGCACTGGACAACACATTGGTTTGTACTTTCTTGAATTCTTTAACTCCTACTAACTTTTCAAATGGAAGTATAGTGAGCTAGGACAGATTGTAGGTGGAGGGTTTTGTGGCTGGCTTGGAGTACAAATTTCTATTTCTGTATCTTGTAGAATATCTTTTCACAACAAAGAGATTAGAATGTAGGAGTGAAGACTCTATGCCTACATCAGCTTGACCTCTCTGCAGTCAATGAACAGTGTAGATGTTGTCCTCAGCAGTGCGGAACACGGTCAGTATTTCAAGAGTGACACTCTGTCCTAGCATCAGCCTGCGTTGTTTAGGGAATCTCCATGGGAACTTTCATTTCAATGCCAATATCTATTTTTATCATTATCCTTGGATAATAGGGAAGAGGTTTGGTTTAGATTCCATAGGCAGCTTTTTAAATAAGTTTAAATTTTATCATCTAATCAGCATGTTCTTTCCTATAGTTCCTAAGAACTAAGCAACAATTTAAGTTTGACCAGTTAGCATACATCAGAATTTTTGTTAAAGTCTGGGAGAGAAATATATCTTTCTGTTTCCTTTAGAACTCCTCCATCTCCAAATGTGCATAAGTACTGAGTTATTTAGTTCAGGGAATTTCTAGCAACCGACTTTCAATTAGGAAAAAAAAGTAGATTTAGAATAAGTTAACAAAATGCTTAGGCTGTATATAAGGTGGGAAATAAACAGATTCTGGGCATTATTAAGTCAGTAAAGTAAACCAATCTTGAACTTTGCTCTTCTGGCTTAAAATATCTAAAGCAGACCAAGGAGATGGCAGAGGTGGTAATGGCCACTGAGGAACTGACATTCGATTACTTGCCCCCACCCATACAAAACAAGCTTGATGAGGTCACATGTGGCTGTAACCCAACAACTGGGCATCTGGACAGGTGAGTCTTCAGACCCTCCCAGCCAGTGAGTCTAGTCAATGAGTGAGCAATTGATTCAGTGGTTTTGTTGTTGTTTTGTTTTGTTTTTGTTTTTTAAAGGAAAGTGGGTAGTGAAACCCCTAATATCACACGTGTGCATGTGTTTGCATTTAGAAGGCAGTTTTACACACACACACACATACACACACACACGCACACACACACGCACACACACTCACATGTCAGTTTCATTTTCTTCATTACTTTTCATAACACTGTCTTCACTATCCCTGGAGAAAGTATGTGGTTTTTCATAATCTCACTCAGGGGAAGGGGAAGGCCTGTGTTTCTTCCCAGTCTCTCTGCTTTCCTTTTTAGATATTTGTTTGCTTTTGATGTAACACCTTCATCTTACTTGTATTTATTCTCAGGACCATCTTAGATGATCACTATGACAACTAAATTTATAATATTCCTTGTATGTCCAATTTTATAGACATTAGCATATACATGCAATATGGTGAAGGGAGCCCTTATTTAGGAATTCTTTAAGCACTAGGTTACGTGTTACATAAGAAATAAACACAATATAGTGCATTTTTACTTCTACAGTATGTGTCTAGAAAAGCAAGATTGATTTACTTGAAAAAGTGGAAAATATAGCCTTAAAATGACACATGCATCATGAGACAGGGAATTTTGTTGCAAATCATTCAAAATATATTTGCACAAATGGAAAACTACAAAGCAATGTTTAAATTTAGCTGACAGGTGAAAAAAACAGATTTCTATGAATACCAATATAATGCAAGGAGATTTAAAATCTTTTGTAGCCCCTAGCTTTTGACAAATAGAGCATGTTAAACTGCTACCAGGAAGACCGAAAATGCTCTAGAAATGTTAAAAAAGCATTCCTTTATTTATATAATTCATAAAGCATTGCTTTAATAAAATAAATAAATTCAGTGAACAAATCCTATTGAACTGATAATTTGTTGAAAATAGTCATTTGATGAAAATTTGTTTGCTGAAATGGTCCATATATGCTGGTAACAACATGCTCTTTTTCTAAAGGTCACCATGAAAATTCTTAATTTTTATGTCAATTGCTGTAAATTGGTATTTGGTCACTCCGTGCTTTACATAGTAAAATTAAAGTTCAGTCTAAATAAACGTATATTTGTAATGTTTTATTGAACACTATAGCCTCCAAACCATGTGTAGTATATAAAGAAATTATAAACATCCTTGAGGCTAGGTATGACAGTGCAACTCTACCAATGGGCTGTTTTTCCATGTATCCTGTGTCCTTCCATGTTCATAGGGAATGCATGAATATGACTTACTTTTAGAGCCGAAGTCCACAGCTCTAAGCACAACATTTCGGTGTAATTATAATTGGCTTCTGAATTATAGAAAGAACTAAGCTACAATTTGGCCCAATTCTTAGTAGACAGATTAATTATACCCAAGAGACTAATTACTTCTCTCATTTTGATGCTTTAAAATTGTAGTGTGTATTCTGTGCCTTGGGATAATTAGGCATTTGTTTAGCTTTGGGTATTAACCCAAATGACTTACAGTAGATGGCTATACACTTGTAAAAATGGTTTAAGGGCAAAAAAGGTAAAACATTAAGCATTTTAGCTTTTTTAAGTTTTAAGCATTATATTAAATTAGCCAAAAATATAGTGTTTTAATAATATAACTTATTTATACTTTAAAAATAAATGTAGAAATCTTGAGTTTAAATACTGATCTAAATGTAAATGAGCCAATTATAATTTCATTTCAATTAAAGTCATTAGGAATGATCAAAATACTCTTCTGCATGGGGTAATGGGCAACTAAGTTAAAATTGTGGACTTATTTAATTGTATTTCTCCATTAATTTACTTCCATGAGGGGTACAACGTTTGATAAAATACAGTCTTTTGTTTGATTTAATCTTTTCAATTTTTCTTGTTTCCCTTAAATTTGTGCATGTGAAATTTCTCACTTGTAAGAAAGTTGTGCTATCTTGACAGATGCTAAGCCTGTATTTATATTCTAAGTATAATAATAATGTAGTGACATTCTTTAACAGCTTATCCTGGGAGAGTGCAAAGACTGCAGATAATATGTTACCTCACACATCACAGCAATTCTTGGGATTCCAATGTGTCCTTTTTCTTGTCCCTTTGTTTGAACCAAACAACTCCAGAAAAGAACTGAAAATGAAAACACTTCAGAGCAGATGCATTAGGAAGAACACAGTTGGTTTTCAAAACTTTAAAGTAGGTTATTTGAAATGGTGTGGTTACCAAGGTTTCACAGATAAGAGATTCAAAATGACATTTTAATTCATTGAATTTAATCTCCTTGAGATGGTAGGGTGATGGTTTATTTTATCCTGTATACAGTATTACACTGTGTACTTTAGTTCTTCAGTGTCAACATAAGATATTATCTGAAATAAAATAGATCTATTTCTCTTACATATCTCTGTAACACTGAAGTAGAAGTTATGTCGCTCTACATTTCATTCTTTGGCTCCCATTATTTACCATAAAATAACACACAACAATTAAGTCATAATAATTTTGTCAGGCAAACACTTATGTATGCAGAATCAAGACAGTTCACTGAATATGGCAAACAGCAGGTGTGACCTGTGGAGAGAATGGACTTGCCACCTTTTTTCTTTTACTAGTTTATAGACAGAGAGCTAATAATTATTTTGAAAAGGGAAGAAGTTTTCCAGTGAAAATGCTGGGTTAAGAAGGTAAATTATATAGAGAAGAGACTGAAGATGAACAAAAGTTCACAAATCGATTCAGGAAAAAGACACAAGGATGAAACCTATATAATAAGATAAAAGAAAAAGACTGAATTGTTCAGAATTAGCTTAAAAGACTGGATGACTCACTAGATGTGAAGCAGAATAAGATTGAAGATGACTAACATTTTGCATCTCACTGACATTGAGCTTTATAATAATTCAAATGGAATAACTTTCTTAGTCAACACTTAACTGAAAATGTGACGTACACAAGGTAAAAATAGACCTCCGTGTTTAAACTTCCAAAGTCTGATCATTTCAAGTAGGAAGCAAATGCGAAAACTTGTCATTCTGTTAACTGTTTCTGATTTGGCTTCCCATCCCATGTTTTCAGTATCTTCTTTTGACACTTCAGTCCCTGTTGACTGGCATAGACCTCTTCCTTGTGTGTTTTAGGGAAAGCTTGTTCCTGTATTCTTGTTTACTATATGGCTGGTCACAGTCTGAAAGCCTTATTATTTTCTGTGCTTCTCTCAGTCCACATGTCAAGTAGCACATCAGAGGAGACATTTGGCCAATAACCTGCAATTTTAGCAAGCTTAGAACTGAGCCGTGATTTTTGGACTTTGTTTACTCCTTAATGTTTGCCGTTCCTATTACTTTTAGGACACATCTTTATTAATCATTGACATTTTAGCATTTCCTCACAGATATTATCATACTGAGTGCATTTTCTTATGAGAGAATTGTTGCATGCTTTTTCAGAGGAGCAAATGTCTATTCCCAGCATCAAGGAAGAAATAAAATTACATCCAGGTTCATCTTGGTGTACCAAAAGGTTTTATTAGGATTACTTATATGCACATGAGTGTGGCTCACTGATAGGCACATGGGTGGCTCAAAGACAAGGCATCACTGTAGCATCCATCCCTAGCATGGGTGATAACTGAGGAAAGCTGAAATCTCAGAATACACTGTGCAAATTAGAGATTGTTTGTTTGGCTGGTTGGGAAGTCCTGTCTGACCAGCAATTATTTATTGCTTTTGTCGACTTGGAAAGGAACCTCATGTGTCTTATTACTTCTTGAACTTGTGGGATCCTGTAAATGTCATGGGTTTCTGAATCTTATGAACCTCTACTTCCTCCAGGAGCAAATTTCAATTCAGAGGAGTTAATTACCTAAAACTCTACCTATTCCTCTGGCTCTTGTCTTCTTTATATGTCCTTTTATGTGATATTCCTTGGACACTTAAGGGGATCATGTAGGTGTCTGATTTTTCTATTTCATTTACAGGCAAGCATTGGGACACAATGGGATCAATAAAGCTATCTAGGGTCTTGACCAAATATGAATCTTTGAAGTTACCACTGTTTACTTTTATGCAATGCCATGGAACGTTTCTTCCATGGCACACTGAGGCAGACAAAATCAATGATGTACAGATTCAAACATAAATGTTTAGGGTATAGTTTTATAGGTGTATCATATCAATTTAACAAAAGAAAATTAGTAATTGCCTCCCCGTCGGGGCTCATAGCCTTTCAACCACAAGCTTATAGAACCAGATATGAGTTTACTTGTATGGAAATGTCTTAAATACAAACCATAATGGCTATGTAACTATTGCATAAATGGATAAATCTTTCCTGATATTTTGATACTGTACTCTTCAGGGCTTATTGCCAATGAGGATTATTAGTAACAATCCTCTGCCAATAGCCTGTATACTGCTTCATGAAACTATGAAAGCCTGCCAGCAAGGTTGGAGATTCTGGCTCAGTCCCAGCCTGATTTCTCTATGTCCTGTAGCTAAAACAACAGGTGCCTCTAGTAATAAGACACCATCTACCTCTGGCAACCATCCAATAGTAGTGGCAATAGATTTATTTTTTGAAAATCTCAGAAACATCCCTTACAAACAACTCTTAGGAAGGTATCCCACACTTCATGCAGGAAGTTTCATTTAATAACTTCATGGCTCCTAAAAGTATGCTTTAATAACCCATGCTTGGTGCCTTTGGTCAAACTACTTAACTCCTATCTTACTGTCTTTCCAGATAATTTTCTAAATCTGTAAGATGCTCAAGGGTTAGCATTATGTAATGGAATATTCTTTAAATAAAATGAGCAAGACCTCCCAAGGGCCATTGCTCTTCTCTGCTCTAAGCAGGTACCCGTTGATCTGGGAGAGCTAAAGGCATAATTAAAAAGAGGAGGATAAGAGGAGGGGAGAACAAGGCATGGGGGAGCAGCAAGGTTGAGTCAAGGTAAGAATAGAGGAGAGCAGGATGAGAGATACCATAATGCATGGAGTCATTATAGGCTTGAGGAGAGAGCTGACACTAGAGAGTTCTCCTGAGATCTACAAGGATAACACCAACTGGCAAACTAAGCAATAGTGAAGAGACTACATTAACAGTCCCTCATTGATTATAAGGTTGATGACTACCTTATATGCCATCCTAGAACCTTCATCCAGTGATTGACGGAAGCAGAGACAGATACCCACAGCTAAACACTGAACTGAACTCCTGGAACCCAATGACAGAGATAGGGGAGTGATGAGCAAAGGGGTTAAGACTGTGCTGGTGAAACCTACAAAGACAGCTGACCAGACAAGGGGGAGCTCTTGAACCCCAGACTGACAGCTGAGAGGCCAACAGGGGACTGATCCAGATTCCATGAATGTAGTATCAGTAAGGAAGCCTCAGGAATCACTGGGGCCTCAGTGTTTACCATGGCATATGAATGAACTTTGGGAGCCCAATCCAAATAGAGGGATGCTCTCTCAGCCTGGACACATGGGGAAGGTCCTAGGTCCTGCCCTGGATGAAAGGACAGACTCTGGAGATCCCCCCAAGGAGGGTCTCACCCTCCCTGGGGAATGATATGGGGACTGGGGGGGGTAAGCGGGCTGGTGGAGGGACAAGAGAGGAAGGGTTGGGAGAGGGAACTGGGATTGACATGTGAAGCATTCACGTTTCTAATTTAAATAGAAACATATATTAAGGAAAAAAGTTATTTAAACTAATAGTGGATTCTGCAAGATGGTAGGGTTGACCATTACTGTACAACAATGTTTATATTGCTTATATTAAATACAAATAAGAAATGAAAAAAATAAATAGCTAAATTTAAGAAAATCTCAAAGAATGTTCCCTCATTCATTTTTAGTGTGGTTTTTGCTACAATGTATGTTAGATTCAAATATTTTTGTTGACTAACATATCAATAGTTTCTACCTCCAAGAAAAATTTCACTGCTTACGTTCAATATTTGACAAAGAAACAAACAAATAAAACCTAAATGATACGACCTTGTGATTTCAGTATGTTCGTTCTTTTTAACTTCAGTCTATCAAAGTGGCAGGAAATGATCTCCTGTTATGAGTTATTAGTATTATCTTATCTAGTGAATCCTTTATCATACATACCAGGTCTTAAGGTTCCAGAACATAATTTATCTCATGCTAGAGAAGTACTACCAATGACAATCATCAGTTGTCAATCAACTTTGAAATGTCATCTGGTGAACAGGGAAAGAAGAACAAGTGTAGGATTGTATGCTGAACCACAGTGTAAAACTCTGAAAATTTCCCTATGTTTTAGCTAAGACAGTAAAATGAAAGTACTCTGAATTTTTGTAGGATATGGTAGACAGGATGGACAAGCCTCTAGCAGATGTGGACATAGCTGGGAGGAGTGAATTTAGATTCCTTTGTCATTAACCATGGTTGAAGTAGTTTCCTTCAGGTTTCAGTTAACAGTATGGTTCCAAAAGATGCACATCTTTGTATTATGAGCTGGCAAGTGGGAGAATAAAAGTATGCTTGATTCCAACATTATTTACATACATGCCAACTGAAAATTTCCCATGGTTGTATTTTTGCTCTCCTTAGCAGAGATAGCTTTGAGGAACAGACATGAGAATAAATCCTCCCAATAGCCAAACTACTGGTGGAAAAATGATTTATCCATGTCATATAGAAAAGAATATGCCTTGAGTGAACATTCATATGTGAAATTGACTATTCTGGCTTTCTCATATAGGGTATGGAAAGCTGATTATCTAAAAATCAAATACAAGTTGATATGTAGTAGGGAAATATCAACTCAGTGTGTTAGCCTATTGACAAGACATTGAATATGCAATATACAAATGCTTTACATGAAGCAACTGTCACAGAAAATGCATTATGCAACAAAGTACATATAACTTGCATAACACAATTCTGTCAACAGCTTCTACAAAGAAAAAATGGACAGATAACCAGAATGAGAGAAGAATGTAGTAGTATTGGTGATAGAAACTATACATATGTCCAACAAGCCAGTTCCCTACTCATGATAACTGACATGTATACCAACATGCTAATATGTCTATCTTCAAACAAATTAGCTCAGATCTAAGTAATTACTTCACCTCTTTCATGAGTCCAACCAGCTCTCCACTGAAAATCTTGCTCTTTTGTACACCTTTGCCCTAAAACATATAGAAAAATCATCTTACATTATGAAAATAGTTTGCCTTTTTGCCTACCAAATTCTGATTTCCTCAGAAGTGATCATCTATGCAAATGCCTCAACTATGTGGTCTCCTGAATGGGGCTTCACTTCAACAGGACAAATAATCCAATTAAAAGTGAACACCAGGGATTAAGTACACCCCTACCTCTCTAGGTCCAAGCACTCTGGTTAACCCTCAACTGAGAAAACTCACATCTGTATACTTAAAAGACTCAGTAAAGTGTCAGTCATGGTTAACGTTGAACTTTGAGCTCTTCCAGGGTATGACTTTGTAGTTGTAAACAGAAGTCAGTATCCTAGCAAGGGTGATTGAGTTTAATTTTCAGGAAGAGGGAAGGCTGCTCTTACACATTGAGTGAAGAAAATAATGTTAAGTCCCAAAGTGATCCAGTGACTTAAGCATGTAACAAAGACAGGGCAAATGTGAGGGACACATTCTGAACAAAACATCATCAGTAGCAGCTTAAATCCCTTAAGAATCCTGGAAGGCCACCCAGATCAAATGAGTATGTAGCTACAGGAAGGAGCTTGAACATGTAGTAAACAGAGAAAGGATGATAATTGGCTACGTCTTTGAAAACAGCTGAGGCTCTGGGTGCAGTGGTATGTCTGTTTATATTTTAGGTACATTTCCTCTCAGGATAGTTGGTCATTCAGAATCTGATTGGAGTTATTGCCAGAGTTTATGGAAAGAGGCAGAACCCTTTACATAGGGTTCTGGGCAGCAGTTGATATGTGTTTTGCAAGTTCATGTCTGTGAATGCTATTGGCTGATGCTATGATTACATCCTCTGCAATAATGCCCTGAGCTTGATGAAACTAATGGCTATGAGTTCAAGATTGTTTTCTGGACATAGTCTTTATACTTCATTGGAAATGTAAAGGGGGATTCTCTTTGTCTAATGAGAGTCAACAAATCCCAATTTTCTTCACTCCCAGTTTCTGATCAACCACAGGAGATTCAAACGGAATGTATGGTATTTCAGCATTTCCATTTCTTCCTAATATAACTTATTTACCTTTCTGACATATGCCAGAAAGCCCTCCTTCTCTGAAAGGAGAATTTTATTATAAAGGATTTGCAAATAAAAAAGCATCACACAGCATAATTAGCCAGACCCAGAGTCTATGCATCTCAGTGAAGTTTTATGTATTTATACAGTTAAAATAGTCATGTGGAGCTATGGGGCTTCAGAATAAATTTTATACTTTCACCATCAAATATTTTTATGTACTTATTCACAACACAGTGGATGGGATGTGAATACCTGTTTCAAGATGCTGCCTTGATTTCCCTGCAATTATTCCTACAATGATAAGCCAAATGACCCTCTTTTCCCTAAAGAAAAAAATCCCTTTATTAAATGTATATGAAATTGTGAAAAAGGAAACATTGTTTTTAATGGCAAAGAGATACTTTAATTTTAATGAGTTCCAAATTGCCCTTGCTTTTATATACAGTCAGTGGTACCTGTGTGTGTGTGTGTGTGTGTGTGTGTGTGCACTGCACATGCATGTGCTTTCTAAGTATTCACTCCTTAACTTAAGGCAATGAAGTTCTTCCTCTATGATTTTCTTATAAAAAGATATATATATATATATGTATATATATATATTCATTCTTTCCAAAGCATGACATGATGCTCATTGTTTCTAATTTATGCATACAGGTGTGCCATTCCATTCACTGAAACAGTATTCTTCCCTTTATAAAGTTATAATAGGATTTTGTGGAAAATCACTTTCTTTTCCTATGTGGATCCACTTGTAGAGTTAGTTCTAGTAATCAGTGTCTTCACATTTTTATGTCACAATATTTGGATTAGTGAGCTAGCTTCCACTACTTTTCTCTTTAACAATGAGTATTCCAACAATTCCAGGAATTTGCAGTTCTGTATGGATAACATACAAATGGAAAGAAGTGAAGCAGACACACCAGTTAAAAAAGTTGGGCTGCAATTTCAGTTGACATGTTGAATATTAATTATTTTAATTATATATGACAGCTTAAAATAGTAAATCCTCTGATTAGAATAGTATATTTCCTTATTACACATTTATTTCTCTCATCAAGGTTTTTTCCTTTGTATTTTTGTTACTTCTTTTCATCTTCTTTAATTTTTCTTTAATATATCTATTCTAACTTTATACTAACTTAAAATATCAAAACTGATTCCTAATTTTTATACTATAAAGTTAGGATGCATTTGTTGCATTTGACTTTGTATTTATCTTTTAGGTTATGGTCTTGTGTTCCAATTTTAGACTTATTTGTTCAATGTTTATTGCTTATTATTGTCCGTGTAGATAATTGTGTAATATGCTAAGAATTTCCCTTAATTTCTTTTTGTTTTCTTGGTTTTATCTTTGCTTGGTTGCTTTATTGCTTTTAGAATTTTCATCAAAGTCTTGGCAGGGAATGGTAAAATGAGGCCTATTTGGATTCCTTTTCAATGTAGATGTAAAATGTTTAATATTTCACTCTTAAGTGTCATGGTAAATTTATACATAAGATTTATTGATTTGGGTGTTGTGGTGTGGTGCAGGCTTATACACTAGCTAACAATCAAGAAGCTGAAGCCATTGGATCATTGAATTTAAGGCCATAGGTAAGGGTTTATAGCTATTTCTTCAACATTTTCTAGTCTCCAATGCCTATTTTGTAGATAGCTTGCATTATTAAGGATATTTGTTTCTCACAAAATAAGTTTTTATTATTTATTTATTTTGATTTTAGTTTACATTCCAATCAGAGTTCCCCTCCTACTCTTCCTCCCACCCTCTTTCCCAAACCACCCTTATCCACATCTCTTGCTTTTTGAAAATCATTCCTACAAAATAATGAATACTCCCTATCTATTTTATATATGCATTATATATTTTCAAATGTTGACTTTTTGGAAAGAAAGGGAGATCCACATATTATTGCTCTTTTTTTTTTAAATTAAGAATTAGAATACCCAAATCAATGTAATAAAGAAGTAACCTAGGTAACAGTGAGTTTCATACTGAGAACACTTCCAAACTATTCTCCATGATCATTCTCTAGCACTATCCTCATACAGGCAGCAAATTCCACACCATACAATCAATCGACCACACACACATCCATTTTAACTCTCCCACCTCAAACCAGCCGAAGCATCAGAAAACATTTATTTAATGTTAGGTTCAATAACAACTGCTATTTAGGCTATGTTATAAAATTTTAAGAGTCAATGTGGGGAGTTTTATATTTTCAGTTGTACTTGAAAGGTCTTATAATTTTAACTTATACAATGAATTGACAAAATATGCATGTTAAAAGAAAAAATGCATACACATTCATTCTGGGCTTCAGATGCATCCATACACAAAATAGCAGACTCCAAGGAAAGGACAAAGAGTGAAAATAAAGTAATAGTTTTATCATCATCTGAGATATAGTAAAAAACATCCAAGGCAGATCAGATATGAAAAAAGTAATCTATTTAACCATTCAGAGAGTGTAATAACAACCAAACAAATTCAACAATAATACACACACACACACACACAAACACACCCACACACTTTACCTGTCAAACCCAAGTGAAAGGAGACAATTATTTGGTGGAGATGCTGGAAAATGTTCTCTCTTCTCTTAGGAGAGTGACGAGGCCTAGGTAATCTATTGAGCCTTGGGCAGTAGATCAGTATTTATCCTGAATATACACATGGACTTTGAACTCCCATCCAACAATGTGAGATGCACTCTCACCCTGAACTCTTGGGGTAGGGTCTAGGCCCTGCCCTGGATGAAATGACAGACTATGGACACCTCCATGAAGGGCTTCACCCTCCCTGGGGAAATGAGGGGATAATGGGAGGGACTGGGGGGGAGGGCACGGGAGGAGGGGAGGGAAACGGAGAGGGACCTGGAACCGACTTGTGAAACAATCTTGTTTCTAATCTAAATTTAAACTTAAAAATAAAAAATAAAAAAAAATTAAAAATGGTTACTTAAAAAAAAGAATTGTCTATGCCTTTGTGTTTTAAATCCCCATAGTTCTGGTTTTCAGGCTCTATTCCTGTCAAGAGTATCTTGGCATATACATTTAAACTTAAAGTATGAGCTATTGACTATCATTCTTTTCCTGAGTAGAGTTTTTAATTTTTATGCTCATTTTTTATTTACTGTTGGGGGCTATGTGTTATGAAACATATGGAGTTTAGTGGATAACCTATGGGAGTTGCTTCTCTACTTGTATTATGTCATTTCTGGCAGTTCAACTTGGGTCATCAGTCTTGGCAGCAAAGGTGGATTATTTAGTATTTCTGACCAGTGTTTACATTTTAAAATGAATAGAGAAAAATGTTAACCCTAGTGACACAAACTTGTAATTGTAAGATGATAACAGTGTCCCTCTACCCTAAGAGATATTGGAAACTCAGGCGTCTGGCTATATGGCTTTGTCCACACATAGGGAAAGAGGAATTTCTTAGTCTGTCTGACACTTGCCTATAATTTTGTTTCAGCTTCTAGAAAAGATGGCACAAATCCCAGAACACACTCACATGTAGATTCAGCTATTGAGTCCCAGTCAAGGGTCTGAGAAATAATCTTAAATTATTCTTAGAGGCACTTCTCATGTCAGGTTTCTTGGGGTAGAGTGTTCTCTCTCCCAACCAAGTATTTCTTGCAAAGATACTGATTCTGGGGACCCCATTGCATTAGGATGGATAATGGTTGATTTGTTTTAGTCAGTTTGCAACAAAACCTATATTTTATGTCTATAGTACTATCATAGTAACTAAAACAATAACTTTAATAGACTCATACTAGAAGGTAGAATTGTTGAAGAACTAATATATTTGACTTTGTATCAGGTAGTAATTTTGAAATTACTAAAATTGTATAACACATTATATTTTTCAGATTTCATAATAGCACCTTAAATAAAATAATCTGCTAGAAATTGTTTGGGATTGGGAAGAGGAATTAATTTCAGTTTCTCTGTAGGGGTTTTGAAATACAGTGCAAGTGAGACTGCTGGATTTTATGAGACAGGGACACATTAACTAATAAAATAGACATCTCTGACTTGTGCTTTTCAGTGTGATATTGAGATGATGAAGCTCTTGAGGTGAGAACATTGGTTACAAATCAATAAAACCAATTATGCTTTGCTTTTAGCTTCCACGGTGCTAAGGTTTTCATATCACAAAATTGGGTTAATCAGTTAAGAATTAGGGAAAGTAGAGGTGCTTTCATTTTAGATACTTTAAGATAACAATATTTTTGTATCTTAATAAAAATATTATTATTCATAGGAGTTTATTGAACATATAAAATATTTCCCAAGTGTTCTTACCTTATGAATTGAAAACATAATAAAAAGAAAATGTTGTTTTGGAAGGAAGTAAAAAACCCCACCATTATTTAGTAATGTCTGTGGTGTTATGTTTTGCTGTCTGTTATCCACAGTACTGCTCACAGAATTTGGAATTTGGTGTCACAGTTGAGATGTCTAGACATGACTCTCACTATACTTTAACAGAAATGTTACATAAGCAACAAATTTTTTGAGAGCGAATAGCAGGATTTGCTTTGCTTTGCCATTTTGGTATTCTGCCACAACAAGGTATTTGGCAGAAGAGTCTTACTTTCTCCCCAGTTTTCTCAAACAACTGTGTGAAACTATTGTATACACCATTGAATAGGAGAAGCCTTTGTTGGCATCTTGAGAACTAAAGGATGGTCATGATATAAGTTCAGTTCTCCAGGATTAATGAGAAAGAAGGAAATTTTCACAAATGACTTTTATCTCCAAACACTCTGGTCTATCAGGTTTGGTCACCATAAAAGCCCATCATCCATAGTAAACAGAAAAGTTATGTGATAGTTCTCTTGTTTCCCAGGAAGGATAAGTGCTATCCAACAATACTGATATCATTTATCCCACACATTAATACTCCCACCTGTGTGTGTGTGTGTGTGTGTGTGTGTGTGTGTGTGTGTGTGGTGTATATGTTAGAAGTTATAGAACTTTGGGTGTTATCCCTAACATTCTACTTTGTTTGACTTATTTTCCAGGCTACCAGTTTTCCCAGCTTCCAGGCATGCATTCTCTTCTCTTTCTCCCAATCCCCGTAGGAGTGCTCAGATTACAGATGCAAATTACCATGTTTGACTGTATTTGGTTTCTGGACATTCTAACTCAGGTCCTCCTCTTTGTGTGTCAATCACTTTACATTGGAACCACACTCTGTCTCTGTGGGTGGTTTTAATCTCTCTCTCTCTCTCTCTCTCTTTCTCTAGCTTTTTGGATGAAATATCTAAAACATATACAAATTTCCTTACTTTTGAACTTAGGACTTTTAGTATTGGGTTAAAAAATCCTTTTAATTCTTTCATGGAGTTCTTGAAAGTGTTTGAGTGTTAGAGAAAAGTGGTTATATAAGAGATGAACAGGAAAAATTTAAAAAATAGAAAAGAACCAAGTAAAGAGACTATAGGCTTGATAAATACAAACACTTGAAAGTGATCATTTGTCCAACATCCAAGTGCAATATTAAGAAATAACTTCAAGTTGTCAATCCCGCAGTACTTTATTTTGAAATAGAGTATTGTTTATTCGTTTATAATTTATTTTTATGGGGTTGCTTTGTACTCTCTGTATAGTCAGAGATGGCATTGTACTTATTATTTCCTCATCTCTAATGTGCTGAAATTCCTCGTGTACATGACTCCATTAAGTTTGAATGCTGGGAATAGAATCCAGGGTTTCACTAATGCTAGTGAAGGCTTCTACAAACTGAGGTATTTATACCCCCAGATTCTCAAAGTGGACTTTTCTAATGATGACATTAATCTTGAGCTTCATTAGGATGAAGTTCAGAAGGTGATGTACAAGGATGTAACAGAGATATTGAATGGCCTAAATACAGAAAAAATATGCACTGCTGTTTTTTATCTTGAACTATTTATGAGATAAATACTATGATATTGAGAATAATCAGAAGTTGTCATTGGGATTTAATCTTTGGAAATCCAAGAATTTCCAATGATTGCTTAGTGCTCACCCTGCAGCTCCTATGTTACTTTAGTTGTAGTCATGCTACTTTTTAAGCATTTCCTCCACTTATAACTGAAGATGAGACTGCTAGAAAGAGAAATGACAAGAGATTCGTTTAGGACATTTTAGTACTTCCAGCTGAAAGAGATGTGTTGCCTACTTGTGTTTCAGGGATAGAAGGGAAGAGGTAGAGCAAAGGGTATGTGAGGTGTTTTGTTCTTAATTAAATGCAGTGGAATGACATACATTCTAGGGACAGGCAAGGTGGAGACGTTAAAAGAAAGTATGAACAGAATTCAAGATGCTTGTGCCTAGTAGACATTTGGAAACCTAGGGAAGAATCCAAAAAGAGGTTTAACAAAGAATCTGAAGATTGATTTTTATATCCTGCCTTCAGCCAACCCATGATTATAACTGTTTCAGAATTGTCAAAACAAACAAACAAACAAACAAACAAAAAGGACTATAGCTCCATAGCAACAAAACAGCATGGTACCAGCTTTAAAAACTTTCCATGTTTATCGCCATGCACAAAACTTGAGTTCAAATGGATCAAAGACCTCAACATAAATCCAGCCACACTGAACCTGTTAGAAGAGAAAGTGGGAGACACCCTTGAATGAATTGGTACAGGAGACTGCTTCCTGAACATAACTCCAGTAGCACAGACACTAAGATCGACAATTAATAAATGCGACCTCCTGAGACTGAGGAACTTCTGAAGGCAAAGGACACAATTCAATCAGCCAGACAAAAAAGTAATCCTCATATTGGAAAAGGTGATTCACTAACCACACATCTGACAGAGGACTGATCTCCAAAATTTACAAAGAAGCAAGTCTCCAAAACACCAAAGGATCCAATCAAAAAGTGGGATACAGAACTAAATAGAGAATTCTCAGTAGAAGAGTATAAAATGGCTGAGAGACACTTAAGAAAGTGCTCAATATCCCTAGCCGTCTGGGAAATGCAAATCAAAACAACTCTGAGATACCATCTCACTCCTGTCAGAATGGCTAAAATCAAAAACTCCAGCGACAGTTTATGCTGGAGAGGATGTGGAGAAAGGAGAACACTCCTCCAGAGCTGGTGGGAGTCCTGACTTGTACAGCCACTTTGAAAATCAGTATGGAGATTCCTCAGGAAAATGGGAATCAGTCTACCACATGACCCAGCAATTCCACTTTCAGGCATATACCCAAAAATGCACATTCATATAACAAGGATGTCTGTTCCACTATGTTCATAGCAGCATTATTTGTAATAGCCAGAAGGTGGAGGCCACCTAGATGCCCCTCAACTGAAGAATGGATAGAGAAAATGTTGTACATTTTCACAATGGAGTACTTTTCAGCAGAATAAAACAATGGAATCTTGAAATTTGCAGGCAAATGGATGGCACTAGAAGAAACCATCCTGAGTGATGTAACTCAGTCACAAAAAGAGAAACATGGCATGTACTCTCTCATATATTTATTTTAGACATAGATCTGGGGAGTGCCAGCATACAATCCCTCTGTTAGATTGTCTGGGAAACAGAACCTTCATCCAGCGACTGATGAAAGTAGAGTCAGATAACCACAGACAAACACTGAACTGAACTCCTGGAATCCAGTGTCAAAAAGGGAGAACTGATGGGCAACTGGGCTGGTTTAACCCACAGAAACAGTTGATCTAACAAGAGGGCTGTGTGGAAAGCATGGGACTGACCCAGACCCTCGAATGTGGGTGTCAGTGAGGAGGCCTAAGTAATCTGTGGGGCCTTGGGTAGTTGTAGGAGGAAGTCTGTATGCCGCCATTAAACATGTGACTTATTAGAGGCGCATACAGATGAGGTAATAAAAGAGCGGTTTACCACACCGCTAACCACACCCACTTTAGGCAGGACTAAAGACGTATACGGCTGGACGTAAAGACATATACGTACGTAGGTGGAACTACGTCACTAGCCAGGCCCACTTTTGGGCATGGCTAGGGGGCGTTACGGGGGAAGGTATAAAAGACAGCACACAGGAAGTCTCGGTCTCTTTTCCTGGAGTTCGGCTTCCGGTTCGGCAGCGGAAAACTACTTGGCTCATCTGGGTTACTTGTTTGGTATCTTGTGAGTAATTTCTACAATAAATACTTAGTTTTACTTTCAGTAATTGTGTGTCGCTTATTGTTACAGCGTCCCTTGGAGCATACAGGTAGTATTTATCCCTGGTGTACAAATAGGCTTTGAGTGCCCATGCCACAATATGGGAAGCTCTCTCAGCTGGGACTCTTGGGGGAGGGCCTAGGCCCTGCTCTGGATGAAATGACAGTCACTGGAGATCCACCATGGAGGGCATCACCCTCCCTGGGGATTAGAGTAGAGATTAGGTGAGGGACTGAGGGACCTAGTAGGGAGGGCAGGGGAGGAGGGGAGAGAGAGGAAGCTGGGATTGACATGTGAAACAAGCTTGTTTCTAGCTTAAATAAATAAAAAAATTAATTACCAAAACCCTTCCTATGGAGCAAAAGAGAATGGAATGGGGGTCAGTGGGAGGCATGGGAGAAAGGGAGGGAGAGGGAACTAGGATTGATATATAAAATAAGATTGTTTCTGATTTAAATAAAAAAGGGAAAATATTTTAATGGTGTATCCCCCTTTTATTTTCAGGTATCATTTGAAGACAGCTTGTCAACCTCTATTAAACTTTTGTTGTTGCTATACATAAGTTGAAGAAAATTGATATGTTAACAATAAAAGGTAATCCACTTCAGGAGCCTGGTAAAATTAAATATTATTTTGGGCCTTCTTTAATTTCAGCAGTATTTTTCTGGTTTTAATGTCTGAGTTCACCTATATTTGATTAATTCTATCCATGATTACTGTATGCTTTAGATGCAATTATCAATGATTTTGATTTTTGTTTTTTTAATTTCTAATAGTTCTTTGCTAGCATATGGAAGTTTGGAATTTTGCCTGATCATTTACTCTTTGTCTTTCATAAGTTTAATGCTTAGTTGTTGTGTATGCCCTTTACAGTCTTCAAACATTCCGCACATCATGGGATAAAGACAACTTTTCTTTTTACTGTAAAAATATAGTATATAGAGGTTAAATAATTAAGATTTGTCAAACTGAAAGTAATGGTTGTCAGAAGCGGGATTGAATTTCCACGCAAAACAACAAAAACTTTAAAGGAATTTTAGAAACAGAAGAACGGAGAGAAGCACAGATTTTGGTAGCAGCATTTTTCTCAGGTATGCTCTGTTTTGCTAGCCACAAGCCGAGATTCACATGGCTGGCTTACCGGAGTCTTCCTGACTCGGCATTAAAAAAAACCAAAACCAAAAACAATAAACAAAACAAAACAAAAAAACCAGCAAGGTTCTTTTAAGAGGCTTTTCTAACGATTTAAAAGTTGTACATACAGCTGGAAGTGGCAGGGACATCTCCAAGCCAGCAGCTGTAGTCATGCTTATGCCTGCCATCTTGTAAAAAAACATCCGTTTAAAACAGCCGCAGTTTTACAGATAAGACACGTGGCCAGAAAAACGTAAAGATTTACAGTAAAGTCAGACTTGGATGAACAAAACCTCTAAAGGTTTACAGTGTGTTTAAAAATATACATGAGACTGAGAAAGAAAACGAAACGGCAAAGTGGTAAATAATAGAGAAGCCGGCTGTGGTGGCGCACGCCGGTAGGATTTGCTGCAGAGGCAGAGGCAGGCGGATTTCCAAAGAGAAACCCTGTCTTAGAGAAAAAGAAATAAAAGTAAAATAAATAAAGTAATAATAGATAAATAAATAAGCCACATAAAGATGGAAAATACACAGAGAGTCTGGATACTGTATGCTATTGTGTTTTTAAGTTTTTTCATTGCTAAGGAAGGAACAACTGCTGCTAAAGTACTCTTGATTATACATGCTGCTAAATTAATCCAACTTCTATCTTTTGAAAATGCCTTGACTTCAAAATTTAAGTATAAGGATATGTTACTTGGAAAAGGAGATTTTGCTTATGTTTCTACAGAAAATGAAAAGCTGAGGATTCCTTCCAGGCTTCTGTGGTTTGATGAACCAAGACCCCCGGAAGCAGTGGATCAGGTGTTCCAACAATTGAGACAGCTAAGATGATGCAGCTTTACAGACCCCGAAAATATGGACTTATATAGGTTTCTGAGTTTTGTCATGATCCCCATGGTATAAACAGTGCCCCCTTCCAGCATGAAGCAGTTTGGAATGAGCCACGTCCTAATTCCCATCTTATTTATAAATCTTTGTTTTCATTTAAATGGGTTGCTTATAATTGATTAATGATTACAACCAATCTCTTTTTAATAGTAAAAAGGGGAATTATGGTATGGGTATTGTTTTTCATTTAAATGGTACAAATTCAAGGTCAATTTTGTGATGTTTATATTTCTCCTCTTGATTAAGTATTGTGCTTATACTGATCTTTTAAAACATAATGCATAATTGAATACAGACTATAGATAGTTACAATAGAATTTATAGTTAGGTAAGTTAGGTTTTCTAGATATATAGAGATGTATTTGAGACAGATAGATAGTCTTCAAACCTCTCAAAGACCTTCAGTAAATGGCATTTAAAATGGTTTAGGGTTTTTCTTGACAATGAGAAATGTCTGCTCCTGGCAGCACCAATTATGTCTGAGAGGAAGATGGGCATTGAAGAAACTTGTTATGGAGTTTGCTTTCAACATGGCAAGATTAGCCATTTGGGCAAGAAACTGCTCTTACCTAGACTGCTTGACTGTTGCTGTATAAATTGGACATGCAGGACCCACAGGAAAGTGACTGCTGAACTCAGTCTTACAGGGTTCCTGCTTCATGGAAGAGTCTAAGAGACTTTCTGCAGGACACAGAAAAATGACTGACAGACTGCCAATGCAGATGGACAGTTTGAAATTTCCTGCTTTGCTGAGAAGTGTTCCAGACACATTGTGGCCTATGGGCTGAAGATGGATGTCCCAACGTTACAGAGGAACTTCGGGTGACTGTCCAGACAGTAAGATATCTCTGTCAATCCTAGTGTTTATATATTATCCTTCTGTGGTCTTTGATGGAGTTGAAGACAGATAGCTATAATTATAGTTTTCCTTAGTTATGATAAAAGATAAGCTACATATAGAACTTTAGACTCACAAGGATGGGATGGATGATATTTTCTTTAAATCTTACTGAATGTTGATAGACAAAATATGGTAACTGTATTCTTACTTGATAACTGTTCTGTTATATATGATTTGACTATGTTAAAGCTAAGACCTTTCTTTTTGTTTAAACAGAAAAGAGGAGATGTTGGGAAAGTCCTTTGTCAATAAAGCACTGTTGAGCCAATAGGAATCTAGATAGGTGGGACTACGAGTCCAGGATGATTCTGGGAAGGAGAAACACAGGAAGAAGTTCGACATGTAACCGTCATGGGGTAGGAAGCCCGGAACTATTCTCTGGTAAGAGACATACATAGATTAACAATTATGGGGTAATTACTTAAGTCAGAGCTAGCCAGTAAGAAACAAGCAAGGCCAACAGCTTCATAATTAATATAGCCTCCTGTGTGTTTATTTTGGACTGATGCGGCTCTAGAACCAGGCTGGCAGTACGGATGCCCTCAAAGGAAAAAACTTCTCTTTACAGAAAGTCATTGAAAACATGATTAATTTTTTGGTATACTGGGCGATCTTTGAATCATCTTCCCTTCATTTTTATTTAGATGATATTACTTGGCTGTTACTCTAAATACAAATGCAGACCTATTTAGAATATTGTTGCATCCTAACATATTTTATATTGATACATAAATATCACCCTGCAAAGGTCAGGAACTTCATGTTAGTTTTATATTCTATATAGCCTCTGGCCATACCTTCAAATCACTGGGTTGCTGCTATGGTTACAAAATGATGGATGGGGTAAGGGGAGGTACACTTTGTGGTTATTTGTTTCCCACCTAAATGAATAACATATTGACTTAACTGATATTCCAGTAACCTAGGGTAGGCAAAGCAATTTCCTCAGGATATTGAACACTGCAGGAATTACTCTGTTTGCTAACTCAAATTGTTAAGTGTTTCAAAGGTCAATTCCAGGAACCTGTCTCAGTTATCCTACAAGTGCTACTGTGAAAGAAATCTATAAAATAGCCACTTTATTTTTATTCTTTGATTTTCATTGGTAGTCAGATTTTATATAAGCAAGATGTACCTGTAGCCAGCCTAACCAGAAATTGTTCATATAGATCATTGACAACTGAATCCTATAGTTAGTGAGGTATCTGTGGTGGAATTTGAAGCAGCTCCCCGTGGAACAAATCAATTACCAACTCTGTGTAGCTTGAGTTTAAATCAGCTTATATGTTTAAGATTCCAGGTTGAGAAACATGGGTTCATTAAGACAATTACAAAATGAATGGAGGCAGCAGATCCTATTAGAAAAGAAATGCCTGCTAAATTCACTCTGTATTAATGAAAATATTTTCTCTTTGACAGCTCAGTTCAAGCAGAAAATGATAATCTTTTAGACAAAGAAGAAATAAATGCTAGTGTACATACACATCTGCTTTGAATAATTCCCTGTAGTATGTTTTGTGGCTTTATAATAACAGGCATTGTCATCAAGGACAGCATTTCGTTTCTCAGCTCTCCCACTGTTATGAGATAACTAAATGCAACTTTAACAAATATTACTGAAGATTTACATAATCTAAGATCATCAAATGTGTACAAATTCCTTCCTCTCCATGGAAATCTTTTTGCTGGAAACTATGTCATGGTAATGTTGACTATAAATTCTAAACAATTCATATTGAACAATATGTAATTCAGATACTATGTGTGTATTCAGCTGTTTGGGGGGGTTATTGCCATTAACTGTCATCTACTCTGTGTTAGTTTATGAGAACCTGGGAATGATTCCAGTGGAATGAAGGAACTGTTGACACAAAACTGGCCGGAGGCTTTAGCCAAGTCTTGTGTTAGAAAATCCTTTAGCTTTTGGATTGTGTTTTCTTTGGAGGTAAGGAAACTGAGCAACTTCCTTTTGAATGAGAGAACCAAAATGTTTTATTCTCATGTGTTGTCTCATCTAAAACTCCTACAAACTCCCATTCAGAACTACAAATTACATAGTTAAGCTGTTCGTAGAATCTCACTGAGCAGCCGTTTTCCGCTGTGCTGGGAAATCTCCAGCTGACTGTTGTTCAAGAAAGTCCTAGAGGTAGAAACAATTGTACTCTGGAGAACCTATCAGGGAAGATAAACAAAGACAACATCCTGGAGCATATAACACACTTAATTGTCTGTAGCATGTATTATGGTTCGAGTCACTTGTTTTGGTTGTTGGCATGATGGTTCCATGGTTATAGGAGAAGGTTCTGCTTCTTTGATCTGGTCACTGAAAATCTGTTCCACAACTGAAACCTTGTTACAAAGTTACATAAATTCTCTGTGTGTCAATGTGAATAATTTTTATTTTCCCCTTAACTAAAATAGATTGATGTCTCACATAAGATAGTCTGGTTATAGTTTCCCCTCCCTTTACTCTTCCCTGTCTCTCCCCATCCATCTGAACTCATTCCCTTTCTGTTTATCATTAGGAAAGAAAGAACATGCTTCTAAGGGATAATAACAAAATGCAACAAAATAAAATATAAAACAAAAACTATCACATCGAAGTTGGACAAGACAAACAAGCAGAAGGAAAAGAGCCTAGGTGAAGGAACAAGAGACAGAGATCCATTTGTTCACATCCTCGGGAACCCCATGAAAACACTAAAATGGAAGTCATAGCATACTCTCAGCACACCTGGTGCAGACTGGCACAGGTCCTGTGCATGCTATCTCAGTTGCTCTAAGGTTGTGTGAGCTTTGCTCACATTGACTTAGACATGTTTTCCTGGCATCCCCCATACCCTGTGGCTTCTACACTCTTCCTGCCTCCTCTTCTTCAGGGTTCACTGAGCTCTGAAGTGGCAGATTTGGTGGAGAACATGAGGACTATCTATAAATCTGAAGGTACATGTTGCCTACAATGAGGCTATTGTTTTCCTACATACATACTGATTTCTGTGTATGCTTAGAAATTTGTGCGATGGCTGGACTTTGGGGGCCTGCTCCCCATGGTGGGATACACTCTCAGCCCAGATACACGGAGGAGGGCCTAGGCTCTCCCCCAAATGATGTGACAGACTTTGAGGATCCCCTATGGAAGGCCTCACCCTTCCTGGGGAGTGGATGGGGTGTGAGATGGGGGGGTCGGTAGGGGGATGGGAAGATGAGAGGGAGAGGGAACTGGGATTGATATGTAAAGTAAGATTGTTTCTAAATTAATTAATTAATTAAAAAGAAATTTGTGTGAATGTGAATATAAATAATTCTCAACCTACTTGGTGTTCTGGACATGCCTGGGGTATTGATATTTGTCAAAGATGATGATGCATGAGGATATGTGCAGAAACATGAAAGCTGAATTCCAAGAAGGCAACTAAAGACCCATACAGAACATAATTGTCTGGCCTTCCAGTTTATTTTCATTCAAATGTCCTTTTGGATACTTGGTTGGCTAACAGTGAATTTCAAATTATTACCTTCAATAATTCATTGTTTTATACAATTTAGATAAGGTGAATTTTCCCCTGTTCAGAAATTGAACATTGTGTTGTTTACTGTTTTGAAGGTTTCAGTAACAAAGCAGCTCATGGGATTAGAGTCATCCATCTTCCTGTATCACTGCATATTTATAATGCATGTGCAATTTATATTTACCTTCCTGTGCCAGTGTATATTTACAACACAGACAATGCTTGTCTACAGCATCATGCTGCTTTCAAGGTGACTCTTGGTATAAGAACCACTATCTCTCTGCTTCATTATGATTCCCAGTCAAGTTGTGCCTGACTATTTACACATTAAAATGCACGCTGTTTATCTAGACTAATTTTACTTTCATTTATCTTTTATATAGCTTTCTATTGCCTTCACACACATGTGTATGGGTTTATTAAATTATCTGTGGATGTTACCAAGAGAGTCAATGACGTGAGACAAAACAGTTGCTAGAAATAAGGAATATTGCATTTACCGAACTGAGAACTGGTCAGTCAGGAGTTCTCACACATATTCACAAGGAATCATAACTATGGATATTCATTTAAGTGAGACTAAAACTTGGCACTATTATAAAACCTATTAACATCAAGATAGGTGATCTTTAATATTTTAGCACTAAAACCACATGGTCTTGGTGAAAAGAATGACATTAAACTATATTTTCCTCTCTCTCTCACTCTCTGCGTGTGTGTGTGTGTGTGTGTGTGTGTGTGAAAATAGCATGTACTTCAGAACTCTCCGACCAAGTGCTCTGTCCATAAAGCTTTATCACGAATTGTTTATGTAATTACACTGCTATGGCACAGTGTAAAACTATGCAATAATGGCAAACAGTATGTGCTACTATTTTTTTGAGAATGTTGCAAATAAGTATCTTGGGAAAGACTATACAGTAGGCCTAAATATCAGAGATATTTTATTTCTTTGAATAATTAATGGTATAGAAGTATAATTGTTTCAAATTCATTCTGGAAGACATAGATTAATCCATTCTTCTGGTGACAAAGGATTCTAAAGTGTTAGTAGTGCACCAAAATAGTGTCCTATGTTTAACCCGTATTTGGTTCTCACCATGGCTCTCCTCCACACAGCTCCCTGTGGGTCTTTGATGATTACACGGTCAGTTATGGAGACCTGACTTTTTCATGGCAACATGAAATATGATACAAGGATTCATTTTCATATTTGAGTATATGTTAGTTCTTTTCACAGTCTGTTTCCCACATGCATGTAAAAAATATGGTTAAGCCTGCCATTATGGAACAAGATGCAAGCTGGGGAGAGTGGCTGATGGGCGGGGTCAGGGTGACAGCATATGGTTTTTACTGTGAGTTGGCTTATATATATCTTCATCTCCTCTCCTTTTGTCCCATTGCCCTTTGTTGTTTCACATTAATTTTATTTCCTCTCCAACTATAGCATTTTTGCTAGGTTCTTTTTTTTTTCTTTCTATTGAGCCAATGCCTTCTAGCTTTTTTTTAATTTTTTTTATTTTAATTTTAAACAGCTTGTTTTACATGTCAATCCCAGTTCCCTCTCCCTCCCCTCTTCCCGCACTCCCCTTCCCCCCCTCCCTCCCACCCTATTGCCAAATACTTCCACATAGGGGATATCTAGAGTCTGTCATTTTACTCTTGGTAGGGTCAAGGCACTCCCCTAAGAGTCCAGGCTGAGAGAGCATCTCTCTTTGTGCTATAGGCACATGAAGACAGTTTGTATACCAGGGATAGACACTGATCCACAGCTCAGGGCCCCATAGGTTGCCCAGGCCTTCTCACTGACACTCACATTTGGGGGGTCCAGATCAGTCCCATGCTGGCCTCCCCACTGTCGGTCTGGGGTCCAAGAGCACTCCCCTGTTCAGATCAGCTGTCTCTGCTGGTTTTGCCAGCCCATTCTTTGCCAATTTGCTCATCACTCCTCAATCTCTGTCACTGGGTTCCTTGGGTTCAGTTCAGTGATTAGTTGTGTGTTTGCCTCTGCTTCCATCAGTCACAGGATGAAGGCTCCCGGATGGTTATAGACATCAAGTTCATTATCAGGAATGGGCATTCGAGGTGGTTCCTCCACTATTGCTTAGCTTGCCAATTGATGTTATACCTTTAGATCACTCGAGGTCACTCTGGTGCCTGATCTGTCTTTGATCCTATGATTCCCTCTTCCCCCTATTTCTTTGACATAGGGCCTGTCATTATCCCAGGCTTGCCTCTTTAGTCTAGGCTGGCCCCATACCCATAGCATTCATCCTGCTTCACCTTTACAAGTTCTAGAATTTATCACATTCAGTTCCATTGTGCAAGACCCACACAAGATTAGTTTCCTCAACATTTTATCACAGAAGAGGAGGGTTAATGATGTCCCATCCCTCCAAGATGGACTATTGGCAATTAGTGGCTGTTGGGAGAGGGGTAGTGTTGTTTTCAGCAGTGTAAAAACTGAAGTTACCCATTAAACAACTGTGAACCCACGCTCATGCAAGCATCTCTAATTAAACCCAGAGGACCACATACAGAAGAAGACATAAAAGTTAGGGCAGAACTTCCTGTGAAGTCATTCAGTAGGAAAGGATGAGCAATCAGAGAGGGGCATGGGAATGTGTGAAAATGGCTTAAATTCCACATATATAAAAATAAAATTAAAAATCTAGAACAAATTATTTTTCAGAACATCTTAAATAGACTTTTTGGCCCATTTCCTTCTGACATTAAATAATTTCTGTTTATTCTTGAGAAAGTTTCCCTTCTTTATGCCCATTATTTATAATTTTGTCATTAGTTTTCTTCACTTGTCTGGTAATTCTCAATCTTGTTTATAGATGATGTAATTGCTCAATTAATTGTATCATTAGGAATTGATTTCCAGAAAATGGCCCAATTAGTTTATTTAATATTTTGTTTTTAGGGCATCTTTCCACTCACAATGAAAACTTTCTGCCCCAACATGTGTAAAGCCTCCTCATCCAGGACTGTGTTTAGAGCACAACCAATGACCTAACAATAGCACATCATAATTGCTTACATTCCATTGTTTGCAGCAAAATTCACACTTTATGTATATATGCTGAGCATTGACAAATGCACAATTGGGACAGAAGCTTACTGGAGACCTGTAACCTGGAATTGTGAGCTAAAATAAATTCTCATCGACATCGCTTTTTATTACGGTATTTTACTATTGTCACAGAAATGAAACTGGGACACAGGGTTACGCAGAGTCCTTAAAATCCTTTGTGCTTAACTCGTTTATGTCTTCCCTGGATCCCCAGGTGACCACTGATCATTTCATTTTCTTCTCAGTTTAAATGAAGTAAGGTTGAAATTCAAAAGCTCATAGCCTTCTTAAATCTACCCAGATGTATCTTTTAATTAGGATACACGCGCCTGTGGTGTGTGGTGTGTGGTGTGTGGTGTGTGGTGTGTGTGTGTGTGTGTGTGTGTGTGTGTGTACTTTGAAAAGTTATACTTGGTTTGAGTGAAAGTTAAGAAACCAAGTGGAATGGGTTTGTCTACTTTGTATGGGAAAGAACCAGGCTTTGGGAGCTCAGCTTTGTTTCTTTAGCAGTTGTTTCTCTGGCTTCAGTTAGAGAGTAGATGTTCATGGAAGAAGGTCAAGACTTTGGTCTAGTGATTTTCTACTACAGGGATCTCATAGTATTTGATTAATAGTCTTAGATTCTTCCATGTTGCTGTTTCTTTTGAAGACATCTCTGCATTTTTTCAAAGACAATTCTATAATGAAGAAAAGGCAGGGAGGAGGGCATTCTATCTAAATATCATCTTATCATATACTTGCTAAAAAAGGCATTATGGTGTGTCACCACTCTCATCAACAATGCTTTAATCTGTACTTCCATGTTACTACTAAGGTCAAGTATGTTCACACATGTTAATAGGTATTTTATATTTCCTTTAAAATAACTATTCATTTATGTTTATAGATATTAACTTGGAGAAAAGTTGGGCAGGATGAGTTACTGGTATTAAAAAATGTGCAGTGAAGGAAAGCAGGCATGTTAACTGAAAAAAAGCACATCATGAATAATGTGGTCTTTTATCACATATTTTGAAGGCAGAATATAAGCTTATGGCATTTGTGACAGGCTGAAATGATAGCCATACAGAATTTTATAAGCAGCTGAAATATCTTGTAGAATGAATGCCAGCATTGTGAATATATTTCTGTACCTCCTTTTTTAATATATTGTGAAAATTAACCTTATTTGAGGGTTTGTTAGAATACAGAGCACACAGTTTTTTACTTCCCTTACTATTAAGAAATCATTTGTGAGTTAGCTGTTACACCAACACACAGACTGTCTGTGATGTTTGCAGCATCACTATCCAAGTTTGACATTATTTTCTGTCTTCTATCATTCTGAGTAGTGTAAAGCAGTATCTTATTACAGGGATCATAAAAAGGGAAAAGGGGAGAGGGGAGACCGGCCCCCAGGGACAGTAGCATCAGGAGAAAGGAAAGAGAGACAGAGAGAAAGAGAGAGGAAGGAACACAGAAAGAAACAGAGAGGAAACAGAGAGAGAGAGAGAGATAAAGAAACAGAGAAAGAAGGATGAGAGGTACAGAGGGCCCTTTGGGGAACATAGTGAATATTGCACAGGTGGTGCTCTTAGTGGCTGCAGCTGAGGGCATATCCTGTTAGAACCCCAAGGACAGGCCAGTACAGAAATACGAACAGATTTGCAGCACATTTCCAGTATACTTTGCTAAAGTGGATCTCGGTTTTGTAGCTCCTCAGTCAACCAGCTAGGTGTGGATTAATAAGAATCACAGATTTGCACAAAGTGGTTAACACTCAGATTCATCATTTCTCTGCCCACATAAAAGTTGTTGGCATAAAACTGTGAGGACTTCTACTTCAGGTAGCCTTATAGTCATATTAGAAGTCATAGTAAGTGGCTGTAAGATAGAAATGTGTCAATTATGTATGTATGTATATATATATATATATATAAATAAAATACTTAGAAGCAACACAGTAAAGTTTCAATTATATTTTCATATTTTCAGCAGCCTAGCTTGCAGCAACACTGACAGTTATTAAGTTTATCAACTAAAATGTGGAAGCATTTTGTAGGAAATATAAAACTAAATAAAACTTTAAATAGGAACATTTAAATTATAGGGATGGCTATATGAATCTAGAAAATAATCATACATGATATTTTGAGTGTTATGTTTAAAATTTTAAATATTAATTTTGACCACATGATTTTGTTGACAATCTATCAGTAGAAAGATATTTGAAGAATCTCAGATGTTTTTGTTTCATTTTCTTTTTATGCAAGCAAGTATTTGATAATCATATAGGCATAGGGGAGCAGGATGTGAAGTAAAATTCTCTGAGAAACATTCTTGAGAAGATATTCGTATAAGCAGACAGAGACAGAAAGAGGGGGAGCAGAGAAGGTGAGAGGGAGCAGGAGATAGTCCTACCTTCTTTTCTGTGGGTAAGAGTCATTTATTTTATTTATTTATTTTATTTTATTTTTTTATTTTAAATAGCTTGTTTTACATGTCAATCCCAGTTCCCTCTCCCTCCCCTCCTCCAGCACCCCCGAGCCATCCCCCTCATCCTCCCACACTATTTCCAATTCCTTCCGCATAGGGGATATCTAGAGTGTATCATTTCATTCAGGGTAGGGTCCAGGCACTTCCCTAAGAGCCCAGGCAGAGAGAGCAACCCTCTTTGTGTTATGGACACACGATGTCTGTTAGTATTCGAGGGATAAACACTGATCCACTGCTCAGGACCCCATAGGTAGCCCAGGCCTCCACATTGAGTCTCACATTCAGGGGGTCTGGATTGGTCCCAAGCTGGCCTCCCAGCTGTCAGTCTGGGGTCCAGGAGCTCTCCCCTGTTAGGATCAGCTGTCTCTGCTGGTTTTGCCAGCCCATTCTTTGCCAATTTGCTCTTCGCTCCTCTCTCTCTGTCGCTGGGTTCCTTGGGTCCTGTTCAGTATTTAACTGTGTGTGTTTGCCTCTGCTTCCATCAGTCACTGGATGAAGGTACCAGGATGGTTATAGACATCAAGTTCACTATCAGGAATAGGCATTCGAGGTGGTCTCTACACTATTGCTTAGCTTGCTAATTGGTGTCATCCCTTTAGATCACTAGAGGTCACGATGGTGCCTGATCTGTCTTCTAACCTATGATTCCCTCTTCCCCCTATCCTACCCCCCCAGTCGACCTTCCTGTTCCTCCATGTCCTAATCTCTCTTCCACTTCTCCCCCTCTCTATTTCCCAGGTCCCCCTCCCCCCCAACCCTTCCCCGTGTTCCCCATCTGTTCAGAGGATCTTGCCTCATTTCTCTACTCTTGGGGGTAAGGGTCATTTCTGTTTTCTTTGTTCTTTGCCACTGGGACTGGGAAAACCTAAGGGATAAGGTTAGGCAGCTAGAACAGCTTCCAGAAAGCCAACAATATCATAATCCAGGGAAACAGCCAAGATACCCTGAGTATGCTGTTTCTGAAAGTCCATAAAGTGTGTTAAGATGAACAGAGAGGAGCGTCCTACCTGTCGTAGACCATGATGAAGAAGAGATAGGATGAATAGGAGAAGAGAAGGGTAGAGAGAACATTAATGAGAGCATCTCTGGAACAGAGATGTGTGGACTCTGGTTGTCCCTCAGCTTACACAAACGTATACATATATGTGCTTACACAAAATCTGGGCCATACATCAGGCTGTAGCTCAGAGGCAAAGGAGTTGCAATAAGAAGGTAGGGGAAACAGTGACCATCCCTTCTCCTTAATGTCCAGGATAGTTTTGTGCATGGAGGTAAGGTTACCATGTTGATTGTTTTGTATGAGGGACCCAGTTGACTTGGCTCTGCCACAGAAGGCTGCTGACCACTTTTGGTGGGGGATTCTCACTACACTCACCTCCATTTAATTGTGTTCTCCCTATCTGTGAAGAAAGAACTATCCTGGGAGGAACATGACTCAATAAGAGGCAGATGGGTGTAGAAAAATTCAGCAACCCAACTGTCATTCTGGGTGTTGGTGTGCAGAGGTTTTCATTCCTTTCTTTGATTTTGTACTTTATACATTTTTTAGAGGGATGAATGAAAGGAGAAGAACAGGTAAAGTAAGTTTCCTGGGGAAATTATAAAGTGAAAGACACAGGAAAACTTCCCGAGGTTTGGAGGTGTGTGTATATAAAGCCAAAGCAGGGCATGGTAGATGTGGATTATTGTGGGACTCCCTGCTTTCCATGGTGCTTGTTTGGTAATCCCTGCATAATTATTCGTAGACTCCCCAAGATGTGATTCTAAGGAAATGAAGAAAGCATTCAATTAAAATATTAATATGGGTCATAAAGGGGATCTGAGGAAATTACAAAATAATTTACTCTCACACGGGGCTAATTTGTAATTAGTTTGAGTCATAAAATACTCTTAGTCTTTTCTTTGACCTCATTGTTCATTTCTTCTTATATATTTCATTTATGAGCTTCAAGTAAGCTTTTTCTCTCAAATTCTTTAAAAGATTTTTTTTCCAGAATCAGATAAGGACACTGGAGCTAAGGTTTCCTGTGACACAGGTTGTGAAGCTGGATTCAAGGCCTCATGCACACTAAGCACTTCTCTGCTCCAAAATGATTTCCTCCTCTTCTCCCCCATCTTCCTCCTTGTCTTTCTGTTCTCATCCTCTTTTCCTTCCTCTGTCTTTCTTCTACTACAGAATTGAAGATGATATAAGACATTAGCCCATAGACCAACACAAATTTGTTTTCTTTATGAGTAGGAGACAGTGATTTATCAGAAAAACAGCTAAAAGGGTTTTTTGGGGGAAGGATTGATTGTGTTTTAGCTAACAGAGGCTGAGTTTTTGATCACTTTCTCAATTCTTTCTCCTAATTGCCCCAGCTTGTCCCATCGAATTTCTAGAAGAAACTGATTTCTTAAAGAAAATAGTCTTAGGATGAAGCTGTTGCCTTCCCAGGAGGCCATAAAGGATCTCATTATGGACTTATCATCTTCCAGAGAAAGCTCAAGCATAGTTCAATCTTCAAAATCGGATCAGAGTTCTATCTAAGAGGAAGAAGTGCCCATGAAAAAGTAGAAACCCCAACAAAAGGAGATGTGGAAATACAGAAGAGCAGAAAGCTGTCTCCATCCCATCATTGACAGCTGATTCATACCAGTGAATTTTCTGAATACATTTTCTCTACACAGAAGTAAGAGCTCTTCTACTGCTTTACATTTTTGTGTGGGTTTACCATGACAAGGGCCTGAAAAGCATATGCTTTACAGCGATTGAAGCTGTAAAAATACTTTAAAGGCAAGGAAAATGATGAAAACTCATTTCGTGACCATGAAAAAGGAGAAAATGGGCCAAGTGCATGAAAGGAGGATGAAAAAGCAAATGGAAGGTGACTTAGCTGCTTCATAGCATTTTATATTTTGAAGTCTTAGATGGGAGTGGGGAAGAGGAGGAGTAGCAATGAGAGGGGAAGAGGGCAGGAGAATGAAAGCCTCAAGACCTTCAGTAGAATGAAGGAGAAATCTGGGAGGACATGTAATAGCATCTACACTGATGGTCTTCTTCACACTTTAGACCTTTAGTTATGACCTTTCTCCCTTATATTTTGGAAGTTCTGACTGTGACTTCAACATGACTATCATTGAGTCATCATATATCATGATACAACCTCTATTCCATGCTATCTTCTTTGAACCACACATGTATGTTAGAGTCTGGATTTTCTACTTGATCATCACAATTGCCAATGTTAGGTCACCCAAAACCTCAGTCTTTTATCATCAAAATTAGTTGTAGGCCAACTTGAGGAGGCCTGGCAGCTTCTGATGAATGTTATTCTTTGGTGAAACTCAAATGAAGTAACACCACTTACCCTGGTAAACTGTAAACCAAGCAGACTTTGAATCAAGTCTTCTTTATATTTTTCTGTTACATTTTTTCCTGTCATTGATTTGTGATGGATGATGATATTCATATTTTCAAAATTTGTGCTACTTTCAATTGTGATCCCTTAAAAAGGTGTAAGGAGATCTGTAGAAGACACTACGATGGCCAACTCTTTCTCTCCTGTGTTTTATTTACTTCAGTACAACTCTTTCCATTTCTCTCAAGACATGGAACTTTACGTATTGCTCTCTTTTCTCCTGTGTTTCAAAGAGTCTTTCTAAATGGATTGTTCTCTTTCCAAAACCCTTAATGTATGCTTTAATGTTATTGAGACTAGACAGATGATAAAATGATAAGCTTTATATACTTTGGATTAAGTTTTACTTTGGAAGCAGTTTTAGGTTACCAGCTCATTGTGTACATACATGCACTATCCCCACACATTTTTCCATTTCATATTTCATATATATGTAGATATATATCATATATATAATCAGAATTCTCCATTTGTTATCTATTACAATTTTTGTGTCTGCGATAAATGCTCTGGCAGTAAAATAGAAAAGAAAAGAAAGAAAAAAGAAATTAAGGGAAAAGGGCTTATTTTATTTTAAATGCCATGTAAAAATCCATCACTGATGGAATGTCAAGCTAGCAACTTGTGTCGAGCAACTGGACACATTGCATCCATATTCAAGAGCAGGGAGAAAGTGCATGCCTGGATCCTGTTCACTTGTTCTGAGCTGATTGTCTCCTTTCTCATACTTCTCAGTAGCCCTGCATAAGGACACTGTTGTTCATTATCAACTGGATTTTCCTATACCAATTAACAATCAAGACAACCACCCAAGACATGCACACAGGCTAACCTGATATTACTAATTACTCACTGAAATTCTCTTCTTAGGTTGTATTAACATGCCACCTAAAACTACTTGGCATAGTTGCATAGCCTACATTACTGAGCTTATATCAACATATCACTCAAATGTCATAGTTTGCTTTAGTGTTGAATTGAGTGCTGACAAATGTATAATGACAAGTGCTCATCAGTGAGCTCTTACAGTAGAGTATTGCTAACATAGAATCTTAGCTCCTATTCATTAGCCCTCGGTTTAATGTGACACTTGGCAATTTCTAATACTTTTAAAATAATTTTTATTGATTTTTTAATTTAAATTAGAAACATGTTTTACATATCAATCCTAGTTCCCTCTCCCTCCTCTCCTCCCCTTACCCCCACTCACCCCCTATCCCATCTCAATTCTGCTCCCCAGCTAGGGTGAGGCCTTCCATGGGGGATCTTCAAAGTCTGTCATATCATTTCGAGCAGACCCTAGGCTCTCCCCGCTGTGTATAGGCAGAGAGAGTATCCCTCTATGTAGAAGGGGCTCCCAAAGTCCATTAGTATACTAGGGATAAATACTGATTAACTACTAGAGGCCTGAGAGATTGCCCAGGCCTCCTAACTAACATCAACATTCATGTGTCTGAAACAGTTCTATGCTGGTTTCCCAGCTATCAGCCTGGGGTCTATAAGCTCCACCTTGTTCAGATCAGCTGTTTCTGTGGGTTTCTCCAGCCTAGTCTTTACCAATTTCTTATCACTCCTCCCACTCTACAACTGGATTCCAGGAGATTGGCTCAGTATTCATATATAGGTGTCTGCTTCTGCTTCCATCAGCTACTGGATGAAGATCCTAAGATAGCATACAAGGTAGTCATCAATCTCATTATAAGGGAAGGGCATTTAAGGTAGCCTCTCCACTATTGCTTAGATTGTTGGGGGTCATCCTTGTAGATGTCTGGACATTTCCCTAGTGCCAGATTTCTCTTTAAACCTATAATGGCTCCCTCTATTATGGTATCTCCTTTATTCTTCCCCAGAGTCAATCTTCCTACTATCTCATGTCCTCCTCTCCCCTCCTTTTCCCCTCTTCTCTTTCTCCTAACTTCTTCGCCCCTCTCCCCCATGCTTCCAAATAGCTCAGGAGATCTTGTCCCTTTCCCCTTTTCCGGGGGACCACATATGTCTTTTTTAGGGTCTTCCTTATTTTGTAGCTTCCCTGGCAGTGTGGATTGTAGGCTGGTAATCCTTTGCTGTATGTCTAAAATCCACATATGAGTGAGAGCATACCATTTTTGTATTTGGTAACTGGGTTACCTCACTCAGGATGGTTTCTTCTAGTACTATCCATTTGCCTACGAATTTCAAGATTCCATTGTTTTTTCCCCTGAGTAGTACTCCATTGTGTAAATGTACCACACTTTCTTTATCCATTCTTCAGATGAGTGGCATCTAGTTGCTTCCAGGTTTTGGCTATTACAAATAATGCTGCTGTAAACATAGTTGAACAAAGGTCCTTGTTGTATGAATGTGCATCTTTTGGGTATATGCCTAAGAGTGGAATTTGCTGAATCTTGTGGTAGACTGATTCCCATTTTCCAGAGGAATCTCCATACTGATTTCCAAAGTGGAGGAGTGCTCCCCTTTCTCCACGTCCTCTCCAGCATAAACTGTCATTGGTGTTTTTGATTTTAGCTATTTTTGACAGGAGCAAGATGTATCTCAGATTTGTTTGGCAAGGATATTGAATAAATTCTTAAGTGTCTTTCAGTCATTTTAGATTACTCTATTTAGAATTCTCTATTTAGTTCTATACTCCACTTTTTAATTGGATTATTTGGTGTTTTGGAGATTAGCTTCTTGAGTTCATTTATATTTTGGAAATAAGCCCTCTGTCAGGATGTGGGGTTGGTAAATAACTTTTCCCATTCTGAGGGCTGCCATTTTGTGGTGTTGACTTTGTGCTTTCCTTACAGATGCTTCTCAGTTTCAGGAGGTCCCAGTTATTAATTTTTGATCTCAGTGACTGTGCTATTGATGTTATATTCAGGAAACAGTCTCCTGTATCAGTTTGATCAAGCGTACTTCCTTCTTTTTCTTCTAAGAGGTTCAGTATGGCTGGATTTATGTTGTGGTCTTTGATCCATTTGTATTTAAGTTTTGTGCATGGTAGTAGATATGGATCTATCTGCAGTCTTCTACATGCCAGCATCCAGTTATGCCAGCACCACTGGTTGAAGATGCTTTCTTTTATACCATTGTGTAATTTTAGATTTGTTGTAAAAATCAGGGTTGGTAGGTGTATGGGTTAATATCAGGGTTTTCAATTAGATTCCATTTGTCTACTTGTCAATTTTTCTGCCAAAACCACATTGTTTGGGTACAGTTCTATAATAAACCTTGAAGTCAGGGATGGTGTTGCCTCCAGAATTTCCTTTATTGTACAGCATTGTTTTTGCTATCTTGTGTCTTTTGTTTTTCCGTATAAAATTAAGAATTGTTCCTACAAAATCTGTGAAGAATTGTTCTGGGATTTTAATGGGGATTGCTCTCAGTCTGTAGATTGCTTTTGGAAAGATTGCCATTTTTACTATGTTGATCCTTCCTATCCAACAGCATGGGAGATGTTAGCATTTTCTGATATCTTCTTTAATTTCTTTCTTTAAAGACTCAAAGTTTTGTTATACAGATCTTTTACTTCTTTGGTAACAATACCCCAAGTTATTTTATGTTGCTTGTTGAAACTGTAAAGGGTGATGTTTCTCTGATTTTTTTTCTCAACCCACTTATCATCTGTATATAGTAGGGCCACTGATTTTTTTGAGTTAATTTTGTATTCTGCCACTTTGCTGAAGGTATTTATCAGGTGTAGTAGGAGTACCAGGGTAGAGTTTTTTGGGGGGACACTTACGTTAATTATCATATCATTTGCAAATAGTCAAATTTTAACTTTTTTCTTTCCAATTTGTATCCCTTGATCTCCTTTTCTTGTCTTAATTGATCTAGCTAGATCTTCAAGTGCAATATTGAAGAGGTATGGAGAGAGGAGTGGACAGACTTGTCTTGTTCCTAATTTTAGAGGAATCACAATGAGTTTCTCTATATTTAGTTTGATGTTGGCTATTGGTTTAATATATATGGCTTTTATTATGTTTAGGTATGTTCCTGTTATCCCTGATCTCTCCTACAGGGTGTGTTGGATTTTGTGAAAGGCTTTTCAGCATCTGGTAAGATGGTCATGTGATTTTTATTTTTCAGTTTGCATATATGGTGGATTAAATTTATATATTTTCATATGTTGAACCAAATCTGCATCCCTGGGATGAAGCCTACTTGATTATGTTGGATGATTTTTCTGATGTGCTCTTGGATTTGAGTTGCTAGTATTTTATTGAGTATTTTTCTACCAATGTTCATGAGGGATATTGGTCTGTAGTTCCCTTTCTTAGTTGTGTCTTGGTGTGGCTTGGGTACCTAGGTAAAGGCAGCCTCATAAAATGACTTTGGCAATTAATCTTCTGCTCCTATTTTGTGGAACAATTTGAGGAATATTGGTGTTATCTATTCTTTGAATTTCTGGTAGAATTCTGTGCTGAAACCATCTGGCCCTGTGCTTTTTTTGGTGGAGAGACTTTTGATGACTGCTTCTGTTTCATTAGGGGTTATTGGTCTATTTAAATTGCTTATCTGTTCTTGATTTAATTTTTGTATGTGATATCTATCCAGAAAATCATTCATTTACTTTAGGTTTTCGAATTTTGTGGTATCCAGTTTTTCAAAATATTATCTGAATATTCTCTGGATTTCCTCATTATCTGTTGTTAGGTCCCCCTCTTCATTTCTGTTTTTGTTAATTTGCATGTTCTATCTGCCTTTTCCTAAGCTTGGTTAAAGTTTTGTCTATCTTGTTGATTTTCTCAAAGAACCAACTCTTAGGTAAATTGATTCTTTGTATTGTTTTCCTACTTTCTACTTTATTGTTTTAAGGCCTTAATTTGATTATTTTCCTGGTATCTACTCCTCTGGAGGGAGTTTGCTTCTTTTTTTCTAGAGCTTTAAGTTGTGCTACTATTTGTCTAGAGTAACTATTCTCCAATTTCTTTATGTGGGCACTTAGTGCTATGAAGATTCCTCTTAACACTGCTTTCAATATGTCACATAAGTTTTGTATGTTGTGTTTTCATTCTCATTGAATTCTAGGAAAACTTTAATGACTTTTTAATTTCTTCCTTTACTCAGAAATGGTGCGATTGTGCATTGTTCAATTTCCATGAATTTGCAGGTTTTCTGTAATTTGTGTTGTTGTTGAATTCTAACTTTAAACATGGTATTTTGATAAGATACATGGGGTTATTCAAACTTTTTGTACCTATTGAGGTTTTCTATCTTGCTGAGTATGTGGTCAATTTTAGAAAAGGTTCTATGTGGTGCTGAGAAGAAGCTATATTCTTTTGTGTTTGGATTGAATGTTCCATAGATATCTGTTAATCCCAATTAGGTCATAACTTCTGTGAGTTCTTTTGTTTCTTTGTTAAGTCCCTGTCTCAGGATCCTGTTTAGTTTTCAGAGTGGGGTTTTGAAGTATTCCACTATAAGTGTGTGAGGTTTTATGTGTGATTTGTGTTTTAGTAGTGTTTCTTTTATGAACATGGGCAACTTTGTATTGGGGCATAGATGTTCAGAATTGAGATTTCATCCTGATGGATTTTTCCTGTGATGAATATGCAATGACCTTCATCTTTTTGAATGATTTTACTTTGAAGTCTAATGTGTTAGATATTAGTAAAGCTACATCAGCTTGTTTCTTGGATCCATTTGACTGGAATGTCTTATTGCAACCCTTTACTCTGAGGTAAAGTCTGTTTTTGAAGTTGAGGTATGTTTCTTGTATGCAGCGTAAGGATGGATTCTGTCTTTGTATTCATTCTGATAGCCTGTGTCTATTTATAGTCGAGTAAAGACCATTAATATTGAGGGAAATTAGGGTCCATTGAGTGTTAATACCTGTTTGTTCTGGATCTGTTGTGGGTAGTGCTATTATGTGTGGGTTTACTCTGCTTTTCCTTTTGGCTTTGGGTAAAGGGGGATTATCTATTGCTTATGTTTTTTGTGAGTGTAGTTAACTTCCTTAGGTTAGAATTTTCCTTCCAGTACTTTCTGTATGGCTGGATTACTGGATATTTATTATTTAAGTCTGGTTTCATCATGGAATATCTTGTTTTCTTTACCTATAGTGATTCAAAACTTTGCTGGTTACAGTAGTCTGGGCTGGCATCTATGGTCTCTTAGTGTTGGTATAATATCTTTCTAGGATCTTCTGACTTTCAGAGTTTCCATGGAGAAATCAGATGTAATTCCATTGAGTTTGCCTTCATATGTTACTTGGCCTTTTTCCTTTGATGCTCTTAATATTATTTTTTATTCTTTATGTTTGGTGTGTTTTGTTTATTATGTGGTGAGGGAGCTTTTTTATAGTCCACTCTATTTGGTCTTCTGTAATCTTCTTGTAGTTTCATTGGTATGCTTTTAGGTTGGAAAAGTTTTCTTCTATGGTTTTTTTGAATATGTTTTCTGCTCCTATTTTCTTTAGAAACACTCTTAGTTACATATCCATCTCCCCCATTCCCTTGCCCTTCCATTCTCCTATACTTCCCGCTGACCCCCCAACCCACTGTCCAAGGGGGATCAACAAAGGCCATCTCATCATTTGGGGGAGGGCTCAGGCCCTCCTTTCCATGTCTGGGCTGAAATAGTTTCCCTCTGTAGGGAGAGATTCATGTACCCATAGCATGGACCATGCCCATTTGGGTGTGTTCACAGGTATGTAGAATATACAGGGGATAGCCGGGTGGAGGTGGCGCACGCCACCAGCACTTGGGAGGCAGAAGCAGGCGGATCTCTGTGAGTTCGAGGCTGGGCTGAACGGACAGCCTCGAAAACAATACAGAGAAACCCTGTCTCGTAAAAAAAAAGAATATACAGGGGATAAAGAGTCATGGGGAGGAGACTTTCTTTGAGTTCCAGTTGTGGCCTGGAGAGCAACATGTGAACCTTTGGTTCTCGGCTTTCTTTGCTTATCAGATTCCACAGGGGAAAAAATACAGAGCACCCATGGCAGAGCTGTGTCTGGCGGCACACTTGTGCCACCTACTTCACAAGCATAGTTAATGCAGGTAAAAATCCTTTCCTCAATCCCGTATCATTGGGGGTAAATTTTGTATTCTGGTAGTTTAAGCTGATACCATGGCAGATAAGCTTAGGATTCGTAATGTTAGAGATCTCATTGTTTTTTACATGAATGATATCATGGGAGAGGATTATAACATGCCCCAAATATATTTATGTCTAATGCTAACAATTAGCTTCATAGTCCACATAATATCCCAAAAGAGAAGGCTTGATCTTAGGGCAGAAAGCAGGGAAGTTGTGCAAACTATTGGTAAATTAGAAACAAAAATTCAAAATCTTCAGGTCAATGGGGAAATGTCTAACAAAGTAGATACTTTGGAACTTAAACATAACAACTTACAATACAGAATTAATTCCATGCCCAATGCCCTTTTGGCCAAAATAGAATCAATTCAGCAGGACATTATCAGACTGGCAGAAACAAATTGTTCCATATCTGATGACTCAACTAATAAAACTCAAAAGCTGGAAAACCAGATTGTTAAACTTACTGAAACAATTCATTCCATGTCTGAGGATAATGACCAGTTATCAGATAGAGCATCGTTCCTAGAAGACAACTTACATGCCATTCAGATAATATTTAAGGATGAGAATATTAAATGCTTGGAATCACATACAAATGATGACTCCAAGAAATGGACAGACTCTATGAATTTATTAGAAAAAATTTTGACCCAGGAAATTCAATCAGTCAGAAAAACGGTGGTCACTAGACTGCAGATCCTAGATGACTTACAATCTGATACATCAGATTCAGATGCATCAGCAACAGGTCATGTTAGAGGTTTACCTATACCTCTCAGATGTTGGGAAGATCTTCCTAAAGTTGTTATTCCATCTCCTATGTCTTTTCCAGTATCTATGACTGAAAAATCAGCAACAAGGAGGCATCCTAATGGTTCCATTGCTTATCAGTGGGAACCAATACAGATGGAAGTACCTTAAGGAGATTAAACAAGTCATTGGTTATGGTATTCACTCCCCTTATGTCAGGGAATTACTGAATCCTTGGGCGAGTGTTGACCCCAAAGGATGGGAGTCAATTGATCTCAGCTGTACTAGAAAATTCATCTCAAATATAATGGAGAGCTTTATGGAGGGAGGAAGAAAAAGTCTTTGAGCATCAAGGCCTAAAGAAAGGCTATAAAGCTCCCCAAGACAAAATTCTTGGTGCGGTTGCTTATTCTGACCTACAGACTCAGGCTGAATATGACAAACACATCTTGTCTTTATACTGTACAGAAGCTGTGCATGCTTTGAATGAACCAGGAGAGAAATAGAACCTTATACCAAAGTGGTACAAGGACTTAAATAAAGGTTCACTGAATTCTTACAAAGATTGTCCAGAGCAATAGAATTACAGGTAACTGATTCAGATTCTAGGCAAATCCTTATAGAATCCCAGCAGTCCCCAGGCCAGGAGATTCCAAAGAGCTCTAAGTTATATCTTATAATCCTTAAATTTGTTACTTAGAGAAAGGGTCTTATGTAGCTTATGTTGGTTTCTAATGGTCTATGAAACTGGAGTTTACTTTAAATACCTCTGGTTGAGAGAGGTATAAAGAGAGAGTGAGAGAAAGACAGAGATAGATAGATAACACATTTATCCATCTCTGCATTCTAGTTCTAGTTCTTCTATATTGCTTGTTTTTAGGCATTATGTTGTATACATTTCTCCTAATTGTAAATGCCATGAACTCTAAGTTCAGAACTGATCTGTACAAGTTGCTAACTAGTGTTGACATCATTAATCCTGATTCCTAAAAATAACCATTTAAAATAAAGCAAAGAAGCAGTTAGAAAAATCCTGTCCTAAAATAATATTAAAGACTTTATGTCATGAACCCACTGAATAAACATTTGTATGACTCTTATGTAATAAAATGCATAGTAGATCTCATTTGAGTATAATTCAACATTGAAACAGAATTTTAAAAAATCATTTGAGTTAGAAGGAAAATTATGCATTTTAATAATTAGTTTTTCTTTCAGCATGGCTTATTGGTTCATAACTACCCCATAAATTTCTTTAAAATACTGTGAGATACATTTGAAAATTTTTTAATGCTCTGTATTTTCAGTGAAATATTATTTTGATTTTGTTACTAATGATATTTAACTGTTACACCTAACTAAATGTATGCAGAGAATCCATCTATTGGTGCCTCCAACTGAGCACAAAATATACTAACATAGTCATTAGTGTTTCTCATTTAAATCCATTAAGACAGGGAAGATAATATGGAAGATGTTACCAATTTGCAAAATAACCTAATTTATATGCATTTTCCACTCTATTTCTCAACTCTTGCTATGTTGGTAAAGCAACTATTAAAATCAATTTTAACAGTTGTCTCAAAATTTACTAAAACCATTTAAAGTCAAGACACTAGTGGTTCAACTATTCTATATGTCTAAAAGAGGAAATATTAGCAGCTTCTTAAAAACTAATGTAGAAAGACTCATGTGTATACATATGTGGCATCATATTCTCCTGCTTATGATACTGACCATTCAAAGACATTTAGTTCAAAAACCTTTTCATAGTGCTATATTTATTTGCTTTAGACTCACTTCAGTGATCCCATAGTTTATATTGTATGTCTTTTGTTCTCAAAAATATATTTGTAGCTGTTTAACATTTTATATATTCATGACAATTTAAAGATTCTCCACTAATGAATATCAAATAGATGGAAGCTGTACACAAGGTTTAAAAAAGCATCATGCTGTAGAATTGTCAGTTTGCAGAAGCATGAATTCTGAAAAATAAAGTAACCCCTGTGATAGGAATTGATTTATCTGTGCCATTGTTACCTTATACTCCAGTCTGTGATCGTTCACCACAGTTTCTAGAGTCAACAAGTTATAAAATCTTGTTGCAAATTGATCTCACCTTTCTGATTGTACCCTTAAAATATTGTGTTGAATGATCTCAGATGAAATTGTTTATGTTCTCTGTTCTTATTTGTTTTCCAGGAAAACAACATTTGTTATTGAAACTAGATGATTTTTGCAATAGCCTGTGTATAGATGAATGCACTTGACATCCATTTTGCTATTTATGATCCTGGCTCAGTTTAGACTATATGTGGAATTCTCTCTGCTTTCCAGATGAGGATGAATTTTTATGATGTTTATGTGATGAGACACAGACACCTTCATCTTGCATTAATCTACCAGATAATTCTGTCCTTTTCCAAAATACACTCAAACTCAACTTGGGAGCATCAAACACACCACCCTAATATTGACAACTCAGTCACTCTTGTTGTTTATAGAAATCGTTAAAAGTCAACTTGTTTACCACCTTATTTTTTACTGAAAATATTTTTTCATATAATATAGCTGATTATATTGTCCCCCTCACTTGCTCTCCCATCCAAGTCTACACCCTATCATTCTCTCTTTCTCTCATTAGAATATAAATGGGCATCTAAAAATAACAACACAATTAAATAAAAACTGAATAGTACAAAACAAACAGCAGAAGGAGGCTAAGAAAAAGCACAAGAAACGCATACAGATGCAGAGACACACATGTTCCCACATACAGAAATACAAAAATCCTACAAAGACACAAACCTGAAGCTTTAATATACACACAAAGGGGTTGTAAGGTTAAAAAAACAAACAAACAAGCAAAAAATAACCCTAATTATGAGACAAAGATTCTTAAAAAATGTCATTGAGTTTGTCTTGTGTTGGTCACCTACAGGTAGGCATGGGACCTACATTTACTAGTGGTTTTTTTATGCCCACTGAGACTCCATTGGAGAAAACTAATTTTGTAGTTTTCCATTGGAATAACTTTTGGTTTAGGGATGGGAGCTTGTGTCTACTTCCCCTGTTAGTACTAGGACTTTGTGGTAGTTTGAATGTAATTGGCTCTCATAGGCCCATAGTGAATGGCACTGTTAGGAAATGTGGCCTTGTTGGAGGAAGTGTGTCACTATGAAGGTGGGCTTTGAGGTCTCTTCTATGCTCAAGCCACATCCAGTGTGACAGTTTAGTAATTGTTGCCTGTGGGTCATGATGCAGATCTTTGCTTTTCTCAAACACCATGTCTGCCTTCATGCCATCATGAAGATAATGAACTAAACCTCTGAAACTGTAAGCAATTAAATGTTTCTTTTCTTATGAGTGCTGCTGTGGTCATGGTGTCTCTTTAAAGCTACAGAACTCCTAACTAAGACAAACTGGCCCATATCTGTCCAGGCCCTGTGTGTGCTGCCGCCATCTCTCTGAATTCATCTGTGCTATCAGTCCTTCTGTGTTTAGAAGGCCATGTATCCTGGGTGTCTTCCATCTCCTCTGGCTCTTATACTTACTCTGCCTGCTCTTTGAAGTGCTCCCTAAGCTGTGGGGGTGGAGGAGATTTGATGGAGACATCCCATTAAAGACTTAATGTCCTAAGATCTTTCATTCTGCACATGGAACTCACCAAAGGAGAATGACACTGATATATAGGTATAGCAGAACGTCATTACAAAAAATTCATTAGCATTTGGTTTTCCACTAGGGCCTTGGCCTATCCAGTCTCAGGTTCTTGATCACCTAAGCAGGGTCAGACATGGGTTCAGTCTCATTGAGTGGACCTTAAATCCAATCAGATATTTCTTGGTTACTCCCACAAGCTTTGTGTCAGTTTTCTAACAGTCCACCTTATACTTTGGTCACCAGTTTAAATGGAAGGGTTTGTAGCAGAGTTGGTGTTGACCCTACTCCTTTGGTAGTGTACAATGTACCTTCCAGTACCATGAACACTAGTCATTATGGGTGGAAGTTCAATGTTGGGATCGTAGCACAAAGGTCCTTGAGCCCACAGATCTTTAGAGAAACCAGGAATATTAAGCATACAGGATTGTCTTTCCAATGGGAAAGAGGAAAACCTGTTCTCCCACCCAGAAATCTGAGAATTGGAAGTGACTAACTGCCTGGTGATCTGTGTTATCTATGGGGCCAGATATTTTACCCCATATTTCCTTATTGAAATGATGAAAGCTGAAATTGGAATTCAGGTTTGCCATAATCTACATGCTCGATCTTCATGTTTATAGTCCCTTATTTCTTTAATTCTTAGGGTATCATCTGGGTGTTTAAACATTGATTCTTTTTTTGCAACTTTTTATCCATCTTTTCATGTATATTTTGTAAATTGTCCCCCAAATAAAAATTTCTGTGTCTTTTTTTTTTTGGTTTTTATGAGACATGGTTTCTCTGTATTGTTTTGGAGGCTGTCGGTCCAGCCCAGCCTTGAACTCACAGAGATCCGCCTGCCTCTGCCTCCCGAGTGCTGGGATTAAAGGCATGCGCCACCACCGCCCAGCAAAATTTCTGTGTCTTGAGCATAAGACTTAAAGGAAGTTTCACTGGGATAATGGAAGAAGTCCCTGAGTTTCTTCTCAACTGATGACAGTAAAGGGAAGCTATAACTTTTGGATGGATGACCTTCATGATCAAGATTTTCTGGTCTGGATATTATTGCCATTGGGGGATGGTAATTCTTGTTTCTAGTATTATTTTCACATCTTTCAGTGTTCAGCAGCATCTACAGTATCGCTGTGGTATGTGTTCGTGACATTCTTCTCCTTTCTATACAGATGTATAACAAAAGGTTTCTTTCTACTACGATATATCCTGTGGGACATAGCACAACACTCACCTAAGAACCTCTTACTACCTTTAAAATGTATTCCTTGTCAGTTTTAAGAATCATTTGACACACTTCTTAAGACAGAAAGAATGAAGGATTTCTTTAACTAATAAGTTTCCAGAGCTTTCAATGCCTTGCTATTCTGTTTGGCTTTTTTGTTTGTTTGTTTGTTGTTTGTTTTGAGACAAGGTCACTCTATGCAGCCCTGGGTGGCCTAGAACTCACAGTGTAGAGCAGGCACTACATACAGAGGTCCTGAAACACACAGAGGTCCACCTGCCTCAGGTTCCCAAGTGCTGGAAATATAGTTGTACCTTTTCTCAATTAATTATAACACATGAACTGAAAATAAGCATCTTCTACATTCGATTACACTGAATTCTTTTATCTTAAATTTAAAACAAAATGAAGTCCATATCTATCCTCTTATCTCATACAGTTAATAAGATGTTCTTATTTCTTTATCATCTATTTCTGATCTTCTTAACATTATAAGACAGGGTTGATGTATAAACAATAACAGAAAGTTCAAGTGGCTGGAGTGCATGCAAAGAGGGTGTGGTGAAACTTTTCAAAGTGATGGGATTATTTTGTATCTTAATTATGCTTCCATGACAACTAACTTATCTCAGAACTCACCAGCTTATGACCTGATATGAATTGATTTTATTTACGCAATTATAATCCAATAGAGCTGTTGAGGGTGTCAGTGTTCTCAGTGGCAGTTACAATAGTTAATTGGAGTGGACCCACCAGATCCATATGCTGTTTTTGTTTTCATTTTTTATATTACAAGCCAGGTCCAAGTGGGTCATCCAGTAAAGCAGTGAAAGCCTGAGCTGTCAGCCTTGGTTAGCATTTTCAACATCTTCTACTTATGAAAATTCATAAAAACAGATTTTTGGGCCAAATCATTAGATCTGGTTCTCAAAGAATTAGAGCAGACTTTTCTTTTCTGTTTTTTTTACAGGATTTTTAATTTATAAAGTTAATGAGTTATCTGTGACTGAAATAACCTGTAACAGGTTGAGTTTCATCCTGAAATATGTCAGAGACCCTTTGTTCCATGAGATTCACTACTTACTTTACTGTTTACAATTTTGTAATGTTCAAGCTGTATCTATTTGGGCTGATAATATCCCACATATTCACAAGAACACTTCTATACAAGGAAAGACAATATGTTTAATAATGCTGAATGCTTTGCAAACAGGTTAAAAATAGTACATAAGTTTGTATATAACTTCATAGGTAGGATTACTTTCTGTAATCCCTTGGTTCTGTACATTTTCCTCTGTGGATTCTGTTGCACTACCAGAATTCTTCATTTTTGAATCATGTCAGTCACAGAGCATTGGATGAAAACTGTTGGAATGTCAAGATGTGACATTCTTTTTACTCCTGAAAGTCATATGCTTGGCCTTTTTTCATCATAAGCTATTATTGGAATTTATGAGTTAAATTGAACATACATTAAAAGTAATGATAACAGTTGGTTTTGAGGGCAAAACAGCTTGGTGCAAATGAAGAATCAGAATAGAAACAGAAAATATGGCAGCCACAGCATGGTGATATTGGCTGACATTCTAGTTGCTAATTACATGTGAGCAACTGTATGGAGACTGAAAGTGATGTAATGATAAACTTCATATGAGTAAGTAGGGCTATGAACTATTTCATTTCATTTTATTTTTGTTTCTTGACTGGGCTATGGTTACTGCCATTTACCTATTTCCACATATAGATGAAAGATGCTAGGACTGACATATTCACAGACAATTTATTGGCTCTACTATATTCAGAGTTCCGTTTCCATTATCCATCTAAATTCACTTTAAAAATAGTCAAAATATGGTACATGGCTTACTGTTAGCAGTAAGCTAATCAATTTATATGTTGAGAAGCTATCAAATCAGAGGCAGATAAAGGCCTATTTTATAATTGGGAGGGTATGATGTTTAGGATTAGAGCAACGCATAGTTAAAATTTCAAAATGGAATAGCTAGTATATGATGACATATTATTTCAGATTTCATTTTAAACACAGAGCAGGTAATTGAAAACACAAAAGGTTGGGGGAGGAAATGAGGTATATGCAGAAGTTTAATATATTTTGTGCTAAGAAAAAGCTAATATGTAAAACACACATATATAATTTTCTTGATTCAAGAGGAATTTAAGTTGTCTATTAAAAGGTCATTTGATATTAATTAAAAGGAAACAACATGTTGAAGGATGGCATATCAGAAGGGTGAAAAGATTAAAAATTGATATATTTATTAAATTCAGAAAAACAACTGTTTTCAAGGAATTATGGAAAATTAATTAGAATACCATATGCAAAATAAATTTCTGCTCATATCTTGAACAATGGACAGTAACTTTTACTAGAGAGTGATTTTTTAATATAAAACAAATATATTCCCAAGATATAAAAGGAAGTTTATTTGGAGGATATCCAAGGTTATATTTTTCAATTTTCAATGCATGATATTTCTTCCAAAATATGAATTATCAGTAATACAGGGAGGAAATATGTATAACCAATGCATCTCTGTATATATATTTATGTTTGTGTGGACATATATAATACCAATTTCTTTACAAGGGTTAAATGATTAAAACTGATAAATGATAAGAGTATCTTATTGAAGAAAACATGACTGAAAAGTGATGAATGTAAGAATTCATTAAGAAATGTAAGATAAAGCTACATATAAATACCACCACACACCTACCAGAATGAATTAACTGAATCAAAACTACCATTAACAATTTCTGGCAAGGATAAGGAATGACTGCATCCAATATTCTTCTAATTGAAACACAAAATTTGATGTCCACCGTGAACAGAAATTTAACTAGTCCTTATAAAGTCAGACATTTATTCCCATTCAATCTAGGAATGTTATTCCTAGGTAATTAACAAAGAACCATGAAAACCCACATTAACATAGAACATGTGTGGCACTATTTAGAGTTGCTGTATTGTTAATCTGCCAACCTTCAATATATTTAAACTATTGAATTGAAAGCAAAAAGAATAAACAGACAATAACATGCTACTTAAAAACAGGTATGAATGAGCTAGGGATATATGTAAAACATGATCTTAATCTTAATGGTGCTGATTAAATGAAGTGGGACAATGAAACATTGTGTCTGTTATTCAATGTATTTGAATTCTGGGGAATTGTAACTATGAACCAAAATTCAATCAGCATTTTCTGGAGAGTGAGTGCTGTAGTCTAACTGAAAGTGGGGGTATTTTAATGATATTATAGGAGGATGCTGCTCCTGACTGTAGTTGTGGTTATGTAATTGTGGGTTTTACTAAATCCAAAAGACTGAAATTAGAGTATTTACATTAAACCATACCTGTGTAGTTCTGAGAGATACTTTGAAAAAACTTGAATTGGGGCAAAAATACTAGTTTCAGAACATAATCTCACATATTTTCTGGAATGTACATCTGTCATTCATCTTCATAAGAAAATATATCCTAGAGTTACGATGAATGCCTTTCTCCTTTATATAGGTTTTCTAAGCTAAGAAATATGCTTAGAATATGCATCTATTGATTTGTCTGTCTCTTTTCCAATCAATATGAAGTTCTGTGGTCAATTAAGCTGTGTGTTTTTAAATCAGTTCACAATCATGTAAGACTATATGATTAGAATAACTACTCAAAGTCATGATATCAAACTTTATTTTCATTAAAATTAATTTTTCCTGTAGGAGGAGTCAATGTTTTAAATTTTGATCTGTAAAATTAACCCAGTATAGGAGAAGGGTTCTAGCTGTGATAATGATGTCACCTTCCTTCCAAACCTCTATTACCTTAAGTTTTATATGGCTATGAATAGGTTACATCTCTCTCCCAACCTTTATTTTTTCTTTTTATATTTATGTAAATGAAAACAATCTTATTTTACAAATCAATCCCAGTTCCCTTTCACTGTCAAACTCCCATGACCCCCAACGACACCCCCCTCCCCTGTCCCATCACTCTTCTGCTCCACAGGGAGGGTGAGATCATTCATAGGGGATCATCAAAGACTGGCACATCTTTTGGGGCAGGGCCTAGGCCCTCCCGCTTGAGTTTACACTGAGAGAGTATCCCTCTATGGAGAATGGGTTCCCAATGTCGATTCGTTCACTAGGGACAAATACTGTTCCACTACCAGAATCCCAATAGACTGCCCAGGCCTCCTAACTGACACCCACGTTCAGGGGGGTCTGGAACAGTCCTATTCTGGTTTCCCAGCTATCAGTCTGGGGTTCCATGAGCTCTCCCTTGTTCAGGTCAGCTGTTCCTATAGGTTTCTCCAGCCTGGTCTTGAACCCTTTGATCACCACTTCTCCTTCTCTGAAACTGGATTTCAGGGGTTCAGCTCAGTGCTTAGCTGTGGGTGTCTGCTTCTGCTTCTAACAGCTATTGAATGAAGGTTCTAGGATGACATATAAGGTAGTCATCAATCTCATTATAAGGGAAGGGCATTTAAGGTAGCCTCTCCACTATTGCTTAGATTCTTACTTGGGGTCACCATGTAGCTTTCTGAACATTTCCCTAGTGCCAGATTTCTCTTTAAACATATAATGGCTCCCTCTATTAAGGTATCTCTTTTCTTGCTCTCCTCTATTCCCCTGACTCAATCTTCCTGGTCCCTCATATCCTCCTTCCCCCACCTCTTCTCTCCTTCTTTTTCCCCCAACTCCCTCTCCCCTCCCTGCCCACCGGGTTCCCAATTCACTCAGGAGATCTTGTCTTTTTCCCCTTCTCTGGGGGACCCTGTATGTCTCTCTTAGGGTCGTTCTTGTTTTCCTAGCTTCTCTGGCACTGTAGATTGTAGGCTGGTAATCCTTCGCTCTGAATCTAATATACATATATGAATGAGTCTCCCAATCTTTAATTCTGTTCTCAGAATGGAAATAGCTGATGCTGTGGGAAGTTCTTCATGTTGCACCAGAACATATCACAGCAAATGAAACAGGTTATTGAGCAAAATTCTGATTGAAATATCTGTAAGAGCTGCAGTACAGTTTAGTTTCCTATGTTCTGTATATTACTGTACTTATGTATATTTTAAATTGACATATAAATATGTATCCTGTAACAAAATTCTTCAGTGAGATACATGTATCTTATGTTCATGGTTTGATGAACTTTGACAAATTCTTCCACTGTGTAACTCATAGTGTATCATCTCCATTCTTTTGAACATCCCATGTAACTGCTTCCAGGTCACTACTGTGTCTGCTTTATGCAGGCTGTTCTTGTTGAAAAATTATTTGGACTATTGTTTGAATGTATTACCATACTCTTGGTTTTATTTGATCTGGGATGTCAGACAGGTATAATCATACATTCTATACTCTTTTGCCTCTGCCTTTACATGGCAAAATAGTTTTGAGAACCATGCTGAGATGTATTCCATAGAATAGAATACAATTGACTCATTTTTCTATCACTCTGCAGCGTTCTCCCTTATTTATAATTCACAAGTTATATGAATATGATTATAAGAAAGTACTAATTTCCTATGATTACTTTTCCATGTTATTCTCTCAGTAGTAATTGTGAGACTTGTAATTGAGTTCTGTCTACATCAGATGTTGGTACTGGTGGTTGGTGCTGTGACAATGTGTGGCAGGAGCTCATTTTGATTGTGAACTTTCCTGAAAAGTATAGCATATAACACATATTGTGTGTCTATCAACTGGGTTATTTCTGAAAGAGTTATTCAGTAATCTTGCCCATTTTAACTTGTTTGCCATTTTACTGTTAACTATAGATAAATCTGTTTATCTAGCATGTGGATTGTAACATTCCTTCACTCCAGCCTATGTTTGTCAATTTATTTTCTAAATGACATTTTTTGATGACCCTGCTTCAATTTTTCTGAAATCCAATTTTAATTGTCTCAATATCTGCACCTTTATTGATTCATGCACTTCTTTTAAGACAAAATACAATGAAAATAGTGAATGCAGGAAAACGTTTACCAGCTGTTGTGCTTTGTGCTTGCTTTTTTGTTTTGTTTTGTTGTTGTGATTTTTTTATCAACACAGCACAAAGAGATTTTTTTTTTGGAAAGAAGGAACCTCACCCGAGAAAACACGTTCATCAAATTATCTCTATGTAAATATATACAAGGGGTTTTCTAAATTAATGATTGAGGTAGATGGCCTAGCCAGTTGTGTGTGGAAGGTGACCCCTAGCTAAATAAGAAAGCAAACTGAGCAAACCAGAGGATACAAACAATGTCCTCCACAGTTTCTACAGGAGGGTTTATCTCCTGATTCCTGTCTTGAGTTCCTGCCTTGACTCCTTAAGTGACAATGTATGACTGAAAACTGAGAGTTGAAATAAATCCTTTCCTGCCAAAGTTGGTTGGTCACAGAGGTTTTATTGTTTGTTGTTTGTTGTTTTTTAAAGCAGCAGAAAATCCAAATAGGACACAATAAAGTATATTCTAACTAGAACCTTTCATAAAGCATGTTAAAATTAGCACAAATGCTTAGCTAAGGTGTACAGTGAGATGGACAAGTTGAATCTGTGTAATAGGATTGCACTGCAAACATCACTGCATGCCATGAAAAGCTGTTTAATCACCAAAAATAAAACCTTAAGGGGCAACTGAAAAGACAGAGAAGAGCTAGGCAAACATTTGTAGAATGGTTGAAAATTATTTCATTCTATTGAAATAAAAAAGGAATTATTTATAATGAATACAATAATGTAAAATAGGAAAAAATCTTGAAAATATCTATGGGATGCATTGATTGAATTGAAGAATATTTTATTACTGTTTTTATTTTCTAAGATTTATTTTATCAGTTTCCTAACATTAAAATTCAATTGAAATTCCTTACTCTCATATTCCATAAATTCAATATTTAATTTCTTCAAATTTTTATTAGCTATTGTGAATATGGTATGTTTTAGAAGAAGAATAATATTCATCTAAAACTAATTATTTCTTTTTATATTTGAAACGATGTAGATTGATGGATTATGCTAAAAGAAAAAAGAGAGAAGAAAAAAATAGAAAATGTAATAAGATGGGGTACTGAGGAATACATGACAGAGTCTTTCTATTTTGGTTTATTCTAAAAACTCTAAGTGTTCTAGAAAATTTTGAATTTTTTTGAAATTATAATAGAATTACTACATTTTCCCCTTCCCTTTCCTCTCTCTAAACCCTCTCACACATTCCTTCTTACTGTTTCATGTTTATGACTCCCCTTTTTGATATTTGTTCTCCTATTTTTTTAATTTAAATTAGTAATAAGCCTGCCTCATGTCAATTCTAGCTCGCTCTCCCTACCCTACTCCCCGACCCCCTACCACCCCATGGGGGAATCCCTAAAGTATGTCATATCATCCTGGCCAGGGAACAGGCCCTCCCCCATGTGACCAGGCTGAGAGAACAACCCTCAATGTGGAATGAACTCCCAAAGTCCATTTGTACGCCAGGATAAATAGTGATCCACTACCAGAGGTCTAATAGATTACCAAGGCTTCCTCTCTGACATCCACATTCTAGGGGTCTTAATCAGTCCCATGCTAGCCTCTCAGCCATCCCTATGGGGTCCATAAGCTCCCCTTTGTTCAGGTCATCTGCTTCTGTGTGCTGCACCAACCCGGTCTTGACCCTATTGCCCATCACTCCTCCCTCTCTGCAACTGAATTCCAGGAGTTCAGTTCATTGTTTAGCTGTGGGGGTCCGCCTCTGCTTCTAGCAGCCACTGGATGAAGGCTCTAGTATGGCATATAAGGTAGTTATCAATCTCATTATAGGGGAAGGCCATTTAAGGTAGCCTCTCCATTATCTTGCTTAGATCCGCAGATGGTATCATCCTTGTAGAACTCTGGAAATCTCCCTAGTGCCAGATTTCTCCTCACACCTATAATGGTTCCCTCTATTCAGGTATTCTGCGCTCCTTCTATACTTCTTCTGACTCAAACTTCCAAAAGACCCAGGATGGCCAAAACAACCCTGTACAATAAAGAAACTTGCAGAGGCATCACTATCTGTGACTTTAAGCTCTAGTATAGAGCCATAGTCCTGAAAACAGGTTGGTAGTGGCACAAAAATAGACAGGTAGACCAATGGAAACAAATTGAAAATCCTTATATTAACCCACACACCTATGAACACCTGATTTTTTGACAAAGAAGCTAAAACTATACAATGGAAAAAAAGAAAGCATCTTCAAGAAATGATGCCGGCAAAACTGGATGCTGGCATGTAGAAGACTGCAGATAGATCCATATCTATCACCATGCATGAAACCCTAGTCCAAATGAATCAAAGAACTCAACATAAATTCAGCCACACTAAACCTCTTAGAAGATTAAGTGGGAAGTACCCTTGAACGAATTGGTACAGGAGACCACTTCCTGAACATAACACTAGTAGTAGAGACACTGAGATCGACAATTAATAAATGGGACCTCCTGAAACAGAGAAGCTTCTGTAAGGCAAAGGACACAGTCAAAAAGACAAACAGCAGCGCACAGAATGTGTAAAGATATTTAACAACCCCACATCTGACAGAGGGCTGGATTCCAAAATGTACAAAGAACTCAAGAAGCAAGTCTCCAAAACACCAAAGGAGCCAATTAAAAAGTGGGGTACAGAACTAAATAGAGAATTCTTAACAGAGGAGTCTAAAATGGCTGAAAGACACTTACGAAAGTGCTCAACATCCTTAGCCATTAGGGAATGCAAATCAAAACAACTCTGAGATACATCTTACTCCTGTCTGAATGACTAAAATCAAAAACATCAATGAGAATTTATGCTGGAGAGGAGTGGAGAAATGGGAGCACTCCTACACTGCTCGTGGGAGTGCAAACTTGTACAGTCACTTTGGAAATCAGTATGACAGTTCCTCAGGAAAATGGAAATCAGGCTACCACAATATCTAGCAATTCCACTCTTAGGCGTATACCCGAAAGACACAAATTCATAGATCAAGGACATTTGTTCAAATATGTTTATAGCAGCATTATTTGTAATAGCCAGAACCTGGAAGCAACCTAGATGCCCCTCAATTGAAGAATGGATGGAGAAAATGTGGTACATTTACACAATGGAGTACTACTCAATGGGAAAAAAAAAACAATGGAATCTTGAAATTTGCAGGCAAATGAATAGCATCAGAGGAAACCATCCTGAGTGAGGTAACCCAGTCACAAAAAGACAAACGTGTTATGTCCTCACTCATATGTGGACTTTAGACACGGAGCAGGGGATTGCCAGCCTACAATCCACATAGCCAGAGAGTCTGGGAAACAGTGGGAACCCTAAGAGAGACATTCATAGTACCCTGGAAAAGGGGAAGGGGACAGGATTTCCTGAGCAGATTGGGAGCATGGGGAGAGGGGAGAGGGAGCTGGTAGAAGAAGAGGGGGAGAAGAAGAGGACAAAGGTGGAAATGGGGGAACAGAAAGTATAACCCCCTTTTATCATTCATGTATTAACTGGATAATCCAAGCTAAACAGTGGCCCATTGTGATCATTATTGTCATTATTATTCTAAATCCACCCCAAGGAAACACTGCTTATTTGGAGAATTCACTAGCCCTACTCAATCTCGGTGTTATGTGCTTTTATGTTAATACTGGTTTCTTAGTAAACATTTGGGGAGGTCAAGCAACTAAAAGGCTGTAAAGATGTAAGTGATTTAGGGACAAAAGGCACATGGGAAATTGCATGCCTTTTGCTTTTATAACTGCCACTGTGTTTTCTAGCACTCCCATAGTTTATAAAAATGTATTTCAGAGTAAGTTGATTAAATTACTTCTGAAGGGATATTTTTATTCCTTTAAAATTGTATGTTATTGCATCTAGAAACTTGTGTTTCTTTCTGAGTAAAGCCCATGTTAGTCTGCTAGTAAGTTTCATTGAAGAGATAGGCTCTATGACACACCATCATTAGTTAAGTAGCTATGGCCATAAAATATTTATGGGAAACACACTTAAACATCCATTGCACATTCTCTTCTGCCTTAAATTGCTATGGAGATGATACTGGGAGGTAATCGCATATTGGTATTGAGGAAGCTGAATTATGAAGACTTAAACACTATGGTCCTGGATTTGTAGGGGTGCTTTATTGAAGATTAACCAAAGATCAGAGAGAAGCTGCACTTGTATCTGTCCCCAGTTAGTCATTGCAAGGGATTATAAGGAGTTGGGGGAGCTAATATGTCTGATATATATTCTTCCTTATTGGATGTTCCTGTGTTGCTCAGTCTCTCATTGCCTTTTCCTGTGTTGCAATTCCATACTCACAACTCCTTTGAGAAGCCTGGGTACTTTTGAGTCTTAATATGAGGTTCTGTCTGTTGGTCTGAGATGCTAGTGATCAATACCAGGCATTTTACCATATAAAACCCTCTCTAAATATTCTTGCACACAATTGAGTTTTATTATAAATCCTATAAGTAAAGGTGTGGTGGCGCAGAGGCAGGTGGATCTCTGTGAGTTCGAGGCTGGACTGGACCGACAGCCTCCAAAACAATACAGAGAAATCCTGTCTTGTAAAACCCACAAAACAAAACAAAATAAAACAAAAAATAAATCCTATAAGTAAAGGAAGATTATTCTCTCTTGAGTGTTTCAGTATTTATGGTAGGGGCTGGGGGTAAGGGTGGAACTATAGGGCTTAGTAGTGTCAGGAGTAAAAAGTGAAAAACGATTTGTTAATATAAATAGAATCACATCAGCTTCCTGTTTGCCTGAATTCTCAATGTTAGGATTTTGTCCTCCCATGAAGTCTAAGGTACTAAAATGTCATCTGTTTTCTGATTTCGTTCCTGGTAATCTTCAATTGTCTGGGAGTTGTACGTGATTCCTGTTTACAAATGTTAGCAATTGTTAGCATAAGACTGTTTGACGTTTTTGACATATAGAACAAGGGATATCGCTCCACTTTTACTATTTAAACTAGGGGTAAATTATTGCAAAAATACATCATTTTAGAAGACAGTATGCAAAAAAATCCCATTTCAGTTGGACATAGTAGAATTTCTGTGTATGTCCCCTCCCTGAACTAGTCTCCTTGGGGAACAGTTGAAGAGCCAGGCATTGGCAGAGGATCAGAGTCATCCAGCAGAAGGGCTCTGCTCTGGCGAAGATAAGCTGGTGAAGCTTCTGATAACTGTACTGGATGCTGTTGTAGTTTGGAATTGGGATATGACTGCATGCAAGGCTTCCAACTCTTTACCCTGGACTAGCAGGGCTGAGGTATCTAGATATCAAAATAGCTGGAGATACATTAATCTTTTAGTGTATGAAGAATGACACAAGGTGGAAGTAACTAAATTTAGAAAGATACAAAGAATACCAGAAATTAAAAAGTATGTAGTTTTGGTCTAAGCCGTGCATACATGTGGAAGGAAGGAATTCAGGGGGGAGAATCCAAAGTGAACTGAAAGGGGAGTTAGGATTTGGTCAAGTCATTCTCTATGCATCTGTGAAATTGCCAAAGAACAAACAAAAGATATTTTTTAAAATTTAAAACAGAAAAAATAGTATTAATGGTTAATAATGGAACAATACTTATTTTCTTTAATTTTTATTCAAAATTTATATAACAATGATAATATGCCATGTTTTCATAGCCATACCCATGCAAGAATTTAAATAAAGATTCTTTTAACTATGACTACAAATATTTACAGAGCCATGTTTCTGCTCTATGCTATATGCAGTTGAGAGCTCATAGGTTTTCAGGATTCAGTCTTTTCTTGGTATGTGAATTACAAATATTCTTTTTTCCTACTCTGTAGCTTCTTATCAGACAAATGCAATTATTTTTATAAAGTTATGTGTAAGGCCTCTATGGTAAATAGTATGAACTAAAGATTAAAATTAATTTCATGTGTCAATTTTAGTAAAATGTGAGATGTCTAGAAATGTAATTAAGAATTATTCTGGGGTATATCTGTGAATATGTTTCTGCATGAGATAAACTATTGCATCAGTACACTGAATAAAGCAGATTCTCTGCCTCCGTAAGTGGACACCTTTCGGTCTGTTGAAGGGCAGAACAAAAGCACAGCACAAAAGAAGGGACACTTATTCACTCTGACTGCTTGAGCTGGTGCACTGTTCTTTTGCCCTGCACTGGGATTTACACAATCACACTCCTGGGTCTCAGACTTTAGGGCTTGGAACAGAACTGTAGCACCTGCTGTTCTAGGCTGCCAGCTTGCAAATGGCAGATCATAGCTCCAGTCCATGAATAATCACACAAGATGATTTTACACACACACACACACACACACACACACACACACACACACACAAATCATGCACCTACATACAAACAAATACAAGCATACACTTCATCTTATTTGTCTCATTTCTTTGGATAACCTGTGTTAACAAACCATGCTACAAAAAACAAAACCAAAAAAACCCACATCTTGAATACAGACTGAAGGATTCAGTATTTATAAGATTTTAATTCTCTTAGCACATATTAACTGATTCTAAAGAATACCAATCAAAACCCAGATTTATATTCTATTTTAGGAATTGATACACTGGCTTAATCCTTTAAACTTGGAAATGCAACTGAAAAAAGATACATGAAACTGAAAACAGACATATAAGTAATGTTATGTGAACTGAGCATGTTATATTTAGGAATATTTGTAGGCAAAAAATGTGTGAATGCAATAATAATTAGAGAGCAGAATGTCCATCAATTTGCAGAAGAATGGGGAGGGATGTATGGGAATGTTTGCAGGGAAGAAGGGGGAGGGAGAATGTTTGTAATTATAACCTAAAAATAAAATTAGAAAATATACAAATCAATTATTAAAAACATAAAATAAAATAACTATGTTCCCCACCTAAAAAGAAACAAAGAAACTAAACAAATATGTCTCAAAAGATGAAGCACAAATGACTGAGAATCATTTAAAAGAAAATATTCAACATCTTTAGTGTTCAGGGAAATGTAAATTAAAACAATTTTGAGATTTTTAACTCACCCCAGTCAGAAGGGCTAAGACATGCACACACACACACACACACACACACACACACACACACACACACACACACACACACACACCCGCTACAAATGCTGGCATGGTTATGGGGAAAGGGAAAAATGATTCACTGATGATGAGAATTCAAAAGAGGTAAAGACACTTTGAATATCAGTGTAGAGGTTCTTTGAAAAATGAAAAATAGATCTACCACCTGAACTAGCTATACTACTCTTGGACAAATGCGTGAGACTTTACATCTCATACCAAGGATAGCTCCTCAGCTATGTTCATTACCACTTTATTCACAACAGCCAGAAAATGGAAATGGCCTAGATGTATATAAACTGATAAATGGATAATGACATGCGGTATAATTAATAAGTTGCATATTACTCAGCCATGATGAGAAATGAATCACAAAATTCATACATAAGTAGATAGAGTGGGAAACAATCATTTTGAATTCTGTAACCTAAACCCAGAAAAACATACATTACATATTTTCTCTCTTTTGTTGAACTTATCTTTGAACTTTCAGGTATGTATTTCATTTGGAATACCCCTAAAGACAAGGAAATTAGAAAGTATCACAGAAAGTGGAATTTAAAGGAGAGGAGATAGACTTCACTTGTAAAAAGACTTAAATGAGATTAGCAGAACAGGAAGCGTTAAATTAGTGTGGGAAATGGCAGGATCTAGTAAAGGAAGGAATATGAGGAGGGACAAAAAACACTGAAGACATTTTGAAAATGTCACCGGGGAACATATTATTGTAAAAACTCCCCCCCCTCTCTCTCTCTCACACACACACACACACACACACAGGCTAACAAATGAAAATCATCAAAACGAGGTTCAGATCAGCTGTCTCTGCTGGTTTTGCCACCCAATTTGCTCATCACTCCTCTCTCTCTCTCTGTCACTGGGTTCCTTGGGTTCAGTTCGGTGCTTAATTGTGTGTTTGCCTCTGCTTCCATTAATCACTGGATGAAGGCTCCCGGATGGTTATAGACATCAAGTTCATTATCAGGAATGCGCATCAGAGACAGCTGATCTGAACAGGGGAGAGCTCTTGGACCCCAGACCGACTGCGGGGAGGCCAGCATGGGACTGATCTGGACCCCCCCAGATATGAGTGTCAGCGAGAAGACCTGGGCAACCTATGGGGCCCTGAGCAGTGGATCAGTGTCTATCCCTGGAATACAAACAGTCATCGTGTGCCCATAGCACAAAGAGGGATACTCTCTCAGCCTGGACTCTTAGGGGAGTGCTTGGACCCTACCCTGAGTGAAATGACAGACTCTAGATATCCCCTAAGTGGAAGGAATTGGCAATAGGGTGGGAGGCTGGGGGAGGGAGGGGAGTGCGGGACGAGGGGAGGGAGAGGGAACTGGGATTGACATGTAAAACAAGCTATTTAAAATTAAAATAAAAAATGATAAAAGAAAAAAAAACCGAGGTTCAATAAGTTCCCAAACATTACAGGCTATTCCAATACTATTTGTTTTCTAGAACTTGTTGAAGATACCAGGAACATGCATCATAGAACATGTAGAAATGAATTTGGTACTCATTTGGAAACTTCTTTTCTACTAAGCAGGCGTCATAGTGCTGGAATTTGCTACACACGCTACTGGAGAAGAAAAACAATCGTCATTCATACCCAGCTCTGACTCTGGCTTTCTACAAAACTGACCAGTCCAGCAAGTTATGCCCCACTGGGATGATAATTGTACCAGTGTTATGCGAGTAATCAAATTAGATTTAAATGTTTTCCCTAAGCTGAAACACATACCTGGCACTAATACAGGGGTCAAGAACCTTTGGCTAGACAGGTCATAGGCCCTTGGGAAGAACCTACTATTAGTCTATTAAATGGGCATGTATTAAGCTGAAGCATAAAGACATTGTTATAAATATAGATAGTTCATCTCTCAGCTCTCATTGTAGAATCTTCTTTGTGCAGTAGATATCAGCACAGAAAACAAGAGCTACTCAAGGTGCAGCAGGTAAGACTGAAGTATGATCAGCCCTAAAAGTAGTATCTATACCACATCCTGTCCTCTGAAGGTTCAGAGAGCATCGCAGAAGAGGGCATGGGAAATATTTGTAAGGACCAGAGGTAGTTTATGACTACAAGAAAACTGTTTTCCAGACACAAATAAGCAATATACATATGATCTCACTGAAGATATGGCAGCATGTATAAGACCTGAATAAGCAAAAGGCAGAAAAACTTTTAGTATGGAGGAGGGAAAGTGGTCATGAAACCCACCTCTAGATAAGGGACTATTAGACATTCCTAATCCTGAAAGAGGTAAAGTCAGCTTTCATTCACGTTGTGGCCTCTGGTGTGTTGATGTTGAAGGTTCCATATCCAAGAACATGTCATGTAACCTGAATTTCACAAAGCTGTGGAATCTAAGACAGTGGAAATTGAGGAAGCTAATAGTTGTCTCTGTTATGTTTGGGGCCTCTCGTGTACATGTGTTATATTTCATCAATGCTTTTAACAGAATTAAACACGAGGAGGTTTTTTTTCAGGGTTAGGGCTAGAAAAGTAAAACATCAAAATCTGAAGAAAAACCCACATATGTAGCACAGGCAAAAATTTAGACTTGACACACAAAAAGTGCATCTTTTTGCAATTGCATTTTTATGCAATGAAAGTACATATTTGTCTTAATGAAAATTAAAATGATATTACAAAAATATTAATATTAAAGAAAAGCTGGATTTCACTCCAATAAAACATAAGTGTTACATATATTTCTTCCAATGTATTGATTCATTAGAGATCAATATAGAGAAAATTCAATTAAAACTTAAAATAATTGAATGTACATTTTATATGAGTTAAGATTAAAAGTTAATCAATATGTAAATTTCTGATGTTTTACATCTGGAACTTTATACTAAAGCTGTGCTGGGACTGTAGTGTATGATCCTGTAATGAATAATACTTCTAGCATTGATAAAACTCAATGTTGGAGTATTTCCAGTACGGTGGGAGTTTTCATATATTGCCAGCAATACTCAAATACTGTATAAGGCTTTGTTAAATTACTCACTAGATTCCAGTTATCTAAGCTTCCAACTACACCCAGAAAACCACAACGCATGGGAATTGCCATTCCATTCTTCATTATAGCCTCAATCTGGAGTCAACAGAAAACCATCAGCAGGTAAACACTTTGGCTGTGCTGCATATTATACCATTTCATATCATTGAAATATCTAGAATAGACAAATTCCTACAGGCAGAAAGTAGTTGACAGGTTTCATGAGGCCGAGTATAGAGTTCATGGGGTATTGACTGTCAAAGGGTCTGGTATTTCCTGTTTCAGTAATATGAGCTTCCCTTCCTTCCTTCCCTCCTTCCTTCCTTCCTTCCTTCCTTCCTTCCTTCCTTCCTTCCTTCCTTCCTTCCTTCCTTCCTCCCTCCTTCTTTCTCCCTTTCTATCTTCCCCCTCCCTCTTTCTTTCTTCATGTATTTCTTCTTTCCTTTCTTTTATTCTTTCTTCATATAATACAACCCAATTCCCTCCCTCCATTCCTCTCTGTTCCCCACCTCCCATCCCCCGCAGATCCAATCCCCCTCCATTTCCCTTCTTAAAAAGAGCATGACTCCCAGGGATATGAACCAAACACAGTGTAACATGATACAAAAATACTAACCACAAACCCTCATATCAGGGTTTGCACAGCAACTCAGTAGAGTGAAAAGGGTCCCAACAGGAGGTGATAGATTTTAATTAGATAGTATCAGGTGTGAATATATTAAGGTCTTTGACTTAAAAATTTTAAAGTGATGAGTTTCCAGTCCTTAATGAGATGCATTCATCCTATCCTTCCCCTCAGGACTCAGGAAACTCTGATGAATAGGAGGCAGAAAGAGTGTGAGAACTAGAGGGAGTGGAGGACAGCAAGGAAACAAGGAGTTCTAAACAGGAGGACCAACATATATATGAACTCAGAGAGACTGTGGCAGCATGCAAAGCCTGCTTGGGTCTGGACCAGGTGAAGCTCCAGCACCGAGAGGTGAAGTAGATACAATCATCAACCCTAACCTAGAAGTTATCTCCAATTATAACTGCTCACATTTGATAACTGCTCACAACGTATGGGTGTCCTCGTTTCCTCTCAGCTTTGAGAGGAGAAAAAGGCAGAAGGGGAAACAGAAAGCTTTGTATGTGACGGCCCATGAGATATAATGGAGACAGCCCTCTGGAAGACAGATTTAAGCTCAACTTTATTTCAGACTATAGGGGAGGAATATATATATATATAGGATTGGGGAGACTGGGGACAAGCTCTAATTTGCATTGAGTGGCAGTAGTGTCCTATAGCAGAGTTCCTAACACAAGTATTCTCAGCAGGGATCTGTGCCAAGGGTCAAGGTAAAGATGAATCAGGCACCTGGTTTAGAGACAGCTTTCAGATAGGGTCAGTCCTCCAGGCCTGTGGACATTCTTCAGATAAGGGCATGTAGAGAGTAGGAAGAGTTCTGGATGGAGGGAGTTTCATATTGCTGAGCTTAGAGGAAAAACTGTAGGCTTAAGGTAGACTTTGACCTCTGCTAGCCATCAATGTATTCCAACAATAAAGGGAAAATTAGTTTTCTGGAACAGAGTCTCACTAGGCATACAAACCATTCTTAAGGACAGGCCCTATGCTCAGCGATAGATGAACAGCACAAAAGGAACTAAATGAAACTTTCAGAGGTTCTTTGTCATAATGCTTTGTCAGTGTTTTGAAACACACACACACACACACACACGCATGCACACACACACACACACACACACAAACCACTTACAGGTATGGTTTCCACTTTTGTTTTTTATGGAATTTGTGTTTGTGAACATTTGTATCTCTGTGTCTATATGTGTTTCCTGTACTATTGACTCTCTTTCTCTGTTTTTGTTTTATCTTATCGTATTATTATTTTTAGATTTCTGTATTATTTTTAGATTCCTGTTTGTTTTCTAATGAGACAGGGAGAAGAGGTAGGGAATATGGATGTGGATTTAGATTTGAATGGGAGAAAATGTGGGAAGGATTTGGGCAGAGTTGAGGGAGAGGAAACCTTAATCGGAATACAAATACAAAAAAAATCTAAAAACCTATTTTTTAATTTAAATTAGAAGCAAGCTTATTTTGCATGTCAATCCCAGTTCTCTCTCCCTCCCCTTCTCCCCTGTCCTCCACTGACCCCCTATCTCATCCCTTTGTGTTCCCCAGGGACAGTGAGGCCTTATAGGGGGGAACTTCAAAGACGGTCATATCATTTGTGTCATGGCCTCGTTTTTCTAGACTGAGAGAGTATCCCTCTATGTGCAAGGGCTCCCAAGGTCCATTTGTGTACTAGGTATAAATAATGGTCCATTACTACAGGTTCCATAGATTAACCAGATCTCCAAACTACATCCACGTCCTGTGCTTGTTTCCCAGCTATTAGTCTAGGGGCTATGAGCACCCCCTTGTTCAGATAAGTTGTTTCTGTGGGTTTCTCCAGCCTGGTCTTGACCTCTTTGCTCATCACTACTTCCTATCTGCAACTGGATTCCAGAATTCAGATCAGTGTTTAGCTGCTGTGGCTGTCAGCTTCGGCTTCCAATAGCTTCTAGATGAAGGCTCTAGGATGGCATATAAGATAGTCATCAATCTCATTACTGGGGAAGGGCATTTAAGGTAGCCTCTCTGCTATTGGTTAGATTGTTAGTTGGGGGTCAACCTTAAAGATCTCTGGGCATTTCCCTAGTGCCAGATTTTTCTTTAAACCTATGATGGCTCCCTCTATTATGGCATCTCTTTTCTTGCTCTCCTCTATTCTTCCCCTGACTCAAACTTCTTACTCTCTCATGTCCTCCACTCCTCTCCTCCCATTCTCTTTCTCCTAACTCCCTCTCCCCTCCAACATGCTGGCAATTAGCTCAGGAGTTCTTATTCCTTTCCCCTTCTCCAGGAGAACACGTATGTCTCTCATAGGGTCTTCCTTGTTTCCTAGCTTCTCTGGCATTTAGGATTGTAGGCTGGTAATCCTTTACTCTATGTTTAAAATCCATATATGAGTGAGTATATAACATATTTGTCTCTTTGTGACTGGGTAACCTTGCTCAGGATAGATTTTTTTAGTGCCATCCATTTGGCTGAAAATTTCAAGATTCCATTTTCTTTCCTGCTGAGTAGTACTTTATTGTGTAAATATACCACATTTTCCCTATCCATTCTTCAACTGAGGGGCTTCCATGTTCTGGCTATTACAGAATGCTGCTATGAGCATGGTTGAACAGATGTCTTTGTTTTGTGAATGTGCATCTTTTGGGAATATACCTAAGAGTGGAATTGCTGGATCTTGTAGTAGCCTGATTTCCATTTTCCTGAGAAACTGTCATACTGATTTCCAAAGTGACTGTACAAGTTTGCACTCTCACCAGCATGGTAGGAGTGTTCCTCTTTCTCCACATCCTCTCCAGCATAAACTCTCATTAGTGTTTTTGATTTTAGTCATTCTGACAGGAGTAAGATGGTATCTCAGAGTTGTTTTGATTTGCATTTCCCTGATGGCTAAGGATGTTGAGCACTTTCTTAAGTGTCTTTCAGCCATTTTAGGCTCCTCTATTGAGAATCCTCTATTTAGTTCTGTACCCCACTTTTAAATTGGATCCTTTGGTGTTTTGGTGACTAGCTTCTTGAGTTCTTTGTATATTTTAGAAACCAGCCCTCTGTCAGATGTGGGGTTGGTGAATATCTTTACACATTCTGTGCACTGCTGTTTTGTCTTTTTGACTGTGTCCTTTGCCTTACAGAAACTTCTCAGTTTCAGAAGGTCCCATTTATTGATAGTGGATCTCAGTGTCTGTGCTACTGGTGTTATGTTCAGGAATCAGTCTCCTGTACCACCTAATTTCTCTTCTAAGAGGTTCAGTGTGACTGTTTTTATGTGGAGGTCTTTGATCCATTTGGACTTAATCTTTGTGCATGACAATAGATATGAATCTATCTTCAGTATGTTACATGCCAGCAACCAGTTATGCCATCACCTTTTGTTGAAGATGCTTTCTTTTTTCCATTGTATAGTTTTAGCTTCTTTGTCAAAAATCAGGTGTTTGTAGGTATGTGAGTCCATATCAGGGTTTTCAATTCTATTTCATTGGTCTACATGTCTACTTTTATGCCAATACCAAGCTGCTTTCATGACTATAGCTCTATAATAGATCTGGAAGTCAGGGATGGTGATGCCTCTGGAAGTTCCTTTACTGTAGAGGGCTGTATTGGCTATCCTGTGTCTTTTGTTTTTCCGTATAAAGTTGAGAATTGTTCTTTCAAGGTCTGTGAAGAATTGTGCTGGGATTTTGGTGAGAATTTCATTGAATCTGTAGATTGCTTTGGCATGATTGCTATTTTTCCTATGTTGATCCCACCTATCCAAGAGCATGGGCAATCTTTCCATTTTGTGGTATCTTTAATTTCATTCTTTAGTGACTCAAAGTTTTTGTTATATAGGTTTTTCACTTTTTTGACTAGTGTTACACAAAGATATTTTATGTTGTTTGTGGTAATTTTAAATGGTGATATTTCTCTTATTTCTTTCTCATCCCATTTAGCCTCTGTATATAGTAGGGCTACTGATTTTTTGAGTTAACCTTGTATCCTGCCACTTTGGTGATGGTGTTTATCAGTTTCATGGTAGAGTTTTTTGTGTCACTTATGTAAGCTATCATATCTGCATGACTTCTTCTTTTCCAGTTTCTACCCCTTGATCTCCTTTTGTTGTCTTATTACTCTAGCTAGAACTTCAAGTACAGTATTGAAGAGGTATGGAAAGAGTGGACAGCCTTGATCTGTTCCTGATTTTTTGAGGAATCATGCTGAGTTGCTCTCCATTTAGTTTGATATTGGCTATTGGTTTGCTACATATTGCTTTTATTATGTTAAAAACCTATTTTTGATAAAAGAAATTAGAGTTTCATACAATGTGAGCTTAATAAATCTAATGAATAGCAATGTTATAAAATGTATTATTACAGAGAAATTAGAGAAAATGAGTTACTGTCTTTACTCATCATCAAATATCCTTCTAAGCAATGCTATACTCATAGAAGGGCCTAGAAAACACATATTCTTTTATCCCATTTATATTAACTCAGGTGGAGACAAAGCTTAAGGACAATGGAAGAAACCATGAGTGAAAGAAACATCGGAAGTGTGATGAGCTATTCACTGTAAACGTGGCAAAACAGAAAAAGTCCTTCAGTGGATCTGAGGACAGACAGGCTCCACTGTTTCATTTGTGATTGTGTCTGTACACCGAGGCACAGAATGTGGGTTACTAAAGAAAGGCACAATTTGTTATGAAATTCATAGGGAATTGTATGAAGGAGGTCATCTTTGTAAATGTTCTGCAGGTTACAGAAAGATGCCTCTGTTTCCCTTATTGGCATTTCTGCATTTGTGAATAATGGTTTGACCACACACACACAAATAACCATATGACCGACTTACCTTGTTATGACTCTTACGACGCCATGAAAGAGAAAAAGCTTTTTGGCAGCAGTTTGAACAGCCCCAGGTCCAGACATCATTTGCATCAGTAGTTTAAATTCTTTCTATGAATTTTTTTAACCTTTCCAAAAGAGAAAAAAATTACCACATTTGAGGATTGAATGAATAATAAACCGTGCTTTGAACATTATAAATGAAAAGTCTTCTACAAAGTACAATTGGATGGAAGGCATTAAAAATATGAGTCTGCAGTATCACATTAAAAATATATGTAGTAATCAGTGATGGGTGGAATTTTTCAAAAGTAATTCAAATGCTAATGCCTGTGGTGAAATCTTTCAACTGGGAACTGTGGGGATCTGTTTGTGTTGTTTGCTCTGCCAGATTCCAATTTCTCTCGGTCGAGAAAATCCTTTTATGAATTAATAAAACCTTTCCACTCTGAAAATAGTGGGATATGCAGCTTAATGGCTGGAATATGTTGCCAGGATTTTGTAATTTAGACAGTGTGCTGTGGTTAGGACAATACTCCACTGAACTGCACTTTAGTGTCAAATGTCAGCTTCCTGCTGAGTGGGATTCCAGACAGACCCACAACAGCTTCCTGTTAGCATAGCTGTCATTTATATCCTTGTCTGGTGACAAAAATTTGTAATTATGTGTGATGATAATATCAAACACTTCTCATCTACCAAGCATGATACATTTTTAACACATAAAATCTTGTAAATGCCCAACTTCCATCTTTAAAATTAAGAAAAAGCAGTAGGGAGATTAAACATTTGGAAAGAAAAGTCATAGAACCACTGTGTTCTTATCCTGGTTCTAAGCCTTTTCAAAATAATATGTTTACTTCTCCTGGAAAATATTACAGTGTAAGTCATTATTTTTCATGTTTACCCAGGAGTAATGGATACATTTCAATTTACAGTCATTAGTGTTGAACAAATACAGATTGATGCTAAAGTCAAACTACCAAGAGTAAATTCTTCTCGTGACACAGTGTTGGAAATAGCCTCTTTAAGTTCTCAGTAGAATCCATGAATCATTAGGTAGCATAATTTGACTAATGGATGACTAGGTGTTCTCCAGGGAAGGATAACTCAGAATAGGATTTGTGATAGTAAGGTGTTTGTATTAACATGTATTTCTACAGAGTTAATTTTTGCTTTTCATAATATCCTAGTGTTTTAGTAACTTTGAAGAAAATCAAAAGCTAAAACATTCAATCAAGTATATATTGAGAGAATCAAGGTAGAAAAGGGAAACTAATCATTGGGGTTCTACTTTGTAAAACACAGAAACTGTGTGTGTGTGAGTGTATGTGTGTGTGTGAGTGTGTGTGTGTGTGTGTGTGTGAGAGAGAGAGAGAGAGAGAGAGAGAGAGAGAGAGAGAGAGAGAGAGAGAGAGAGAGAGAGAGAGAGAGAGAGAGTACATTCATGAATAGACTCTGCACACAAACTGTCCTGTGGTTTTCAGGAAGAGAATAGGATGTTTTATATTGAGAAGATTTGGTTGTGTGACAACATTCCCACCTCCTCCAGATCTGTCCCCATACTCCAAGTTCCCAGGTCATAGTTCTTTCCCAAAACAATACACTTTGTGAAACATCGCTTGGAAATTTGGAATGGTCTGAGATTACTAGATTAAAGTCCATGAATGACACTTTACTAGCAGAGCTTTAACTAGCATTCAAAGTTTGAGTATGTACAGCTTTCTTAGGATTTGTAAAAGAAGATATTATCAAGAGCCCTAGCAAGATCATCAGTCTCAGATCATGTTATTTTCTTATAACTTATATCTTATTAACACCTGAGCAAAGGTTTGCCTGAAATTTATGACTGTATTTGAGAAATGAGCACCATGTGATTTCTAACTTTTAGTTCATTGCTGAGCAATTTTAAAACATGTTTATCAAAGAATTAGATTTTCCATAGTATTTAAGTCTAAAATGAGTTTCTGTGATCGAGCGATTTTATAATATTCAATCAATTAATAGCTTGTCCTCAGTGCTAGCTTGCAAAATGTTCTAGGCACACAAAGTGACATAGACAAGGCTATGGACCAAAAAGTGGATATAGATAGAATAATTGTAATTCACCATTTTTTAACAAATTAACCCAAACTTATTTCATTCAAAAGCATTATACTGCCTAGTTTTAATGGGTCAATCATTTACAGGTGTGGTCAGTGCCACAGGTACATGTGATCTCCCCTACTGTTGTGTTACTAGTCCGTCTATACTGACTTCTCTTTGATGTTTATTGAACTTTCTGACCCAGACTGCTCTGATGTGACAGCAGCCATAAGTAGTACTTCCATTGCCAGGGTGATTCTGTTATCCTACTTGGCAATCTTCCTGGCTTTGGTGAGATACCTAAATTTCTCAGCACATGGAAGCACCTGATTAGCTGCTTAGGTGTCATTACTGCTTGGCAGGTGACTTCTTCCAAAGTGTATGATTGTTTCCCATTTTCATTCTTGATGAAAAAAAACACAACAGAAAACAAACAAATAAACATGCTGGTATTTTGTTGCTGCTCACTGGTATTGCAAAGTTAAAAGAATGGACACAGCCTTTCACAAAGAGGCACAAAGTTACACAGCTGAAGATGTGAGGCAAAAATGTCACAGTCAGGTCACACTGTAATAGTAGTACTATAAAGTCTGATCTTTGGTCGCTGCTTCCTTGAGGCATTCTGGAGACAATTAAAGAGTAAGTCTATGATGAAAAAAAGGAAAGGCTGTCAAATACTGTTGGCAAGACTGTAAAGAGAGATAGAAAAAGAGAAAGAGAAGAAGAAATAAGCAAGAACAAGAAATAGCTTCCAAACTGTCATTGGAATTCAAGGTCTAAAACTTCAGGAGGCATCATAAGATACATAAACATATGACAGTCAATGCTATCGATTATTAGAAAATATATTTTATCCAGTTGAAACTATATTTGTGTAGGAGTTGACAAAAGTTAACAAATTTATTGATGCATAGATTAAGATACATGGGACTTGGTTAAATATAGGTTAAAGTTATTCAGAAGTCACTTACATAAGAAACCAATGACCTACAAGTTCCTACTCCAAGGATCCACACCCACGCTGCTCTCAGTGACCCAACCAGAACCAAAAGAGAGAGAGCTGGGTTCTGGGACCCCAGACCTAGGCTTCTCCTGGTACATCCACACCTGTGACCATGCCTAAATGTGAGTAATTAGTACAACAGGTAAGGGCTAGGTGGATATCTCACTATACATATTTAGACAAAGAAGAAAGTTCAACACATAGTCTATTTTTTTTGCACTCTGAATTTAAATTTAAGTCATAACAATATGTCCTTTTATTAAGTCAAAAAATCACAAGGAACAGAAATTCAATAAAAATTAAACAGAAATTTACTTTTTCATAATACACAATTTCATGATTTTGTTTCCATAACAAGTTGGTTAAGCCTAGGTACTTGTTATGGGAAAGGTTTGCTCAGCACATGCCTTTGGAGGCAGCAATCCAATCCTGTGTGGTACTCAGATGAGAACATTCTTATCTGTGGCAACATAGTGTATCTGAAAGGGAAATATCTGTATGCAAAAAGGTCCAAGCCCTTGGATTGACTTTGCCTCAAAGCAAGCCACCTTTACAAGAGCCAAGTCAAATGATGATTAACATGAGTACTTCACAGTAGGATTACTGCCTAGAAAAACTCCCATCACCTCAGCATTGTTGAACCAAGTACCCAGCTTCTAGCACGGGGATATTTGGGGGACAAATTCTACCTGAATCACAGCAAGCATCATCCGAAGTATTATCTCTTCCCAGACAAAGTGAAAATACAGAAACCATCTACAACACACAAGCAAGCACAACTGAGGAAAATTCACTGTGTAATAAGTCCATGAATTACACCAGATATAGCTGACAATCTCCTGTCTGTTAAATCACACAAAAGGCACTTTGATAAGACTCTTTGTAGGGAGAAAGGAGTTCAAATACCTGCTTGCTGGAACAAATTGTTACTTAAATTTTTTCCTGTTATCTGTTTATAATCTCTCAAGAAAATTCTTAAAAGGGGATATTAGAGTGTTCATTCAAGTTGCAATTATAATTTTGAGTATTTAATGTAACTTCTTCATCTAATCTTAAATTATTGTCCCAGGAATATTTTATCACTTGTTTCCTCTTTAGAGTTCTACAGGATGTCATTCTTGTGAAAAGAATTTACTTGAATGTCCACTTGTTTTCCTATGAAACGTGATGAATTCTGTGCCATTGGCTTTCATAGTGGTTCTAATTGGATTGCACCCTTCAGGATCAGCTACCCGGACTCATTAAAGGATTCAGTCACATACTTTTCAGATGTTATAAAGATTGTGTGACAAATTTTCTATCTTGGGAACACAGCAGCTGGCTTGGTGTGTATCTACTTTAGTGCTGAGAACAGTGTGGGTTTTCCAAAATTAGAAACATGATATGTGAAAGAAGTTTTCTGAGTGTGTGCACGTTTATCTATCTATCTATCTATCTATCTATCTATCTATCTATCTATCTATCTATCTATCATCTATCTATCTATCTATCATCTATCTATCCATCATCTATCTATGTATCTATCATGAATCTATAATTATATAAAATCTATCCAACATCTAATTATCTATCATCTGTTTTTCTCTTCTCTACCTATATTAATTTTTGAATAATCTGTTCATCTATAAACCATCAATTTATATCTATCATTTTGCTATTAATCAACCTGGAATAAATCCATATGTATATGTGCATATCTATCCATGTATCATGTATGTTTTGTCTATATAAGAATATTCATCATCACATGAAATACATCCATTTTGGTAATAAATGAATATTGGAAGACAACAGTGACAGAGGGAAGAAATAGGATATCAAGGCTTTAGGCAGACATGAATTAGTAACCCCATGCCATGAATAGTTTTTGAAGTGTACATTATTATTATTTTCACATGTTGGTCATTTGTCCCAAAGGTTGTGATCAATATATCAATATCCAAAAGAGTGCAGAGAGTCATAGAAACACTGAAGAGTCAAAGTGTGCCTGAAGTTATAGCAAAGTTTACCCTGTAGAGTGGTTCTGAAGAACTGTAGGTAATGCACTTTGAAAATATCAGGAATGCAGTGTATACTTTTACTTGGTGAATATTTACACCTTCTTAAATGTCCAAAAATTGCTGAAATTGGTGAAAAGATGATACAAAATACCCAGTATTTAATGGGATTTCTCTTGTAAACTGAATTTTAAATGTTCATTGAGAAATACAGAGAATGTTTCAGACAAAAAGGTAAGGAAAAGTATAGTCTTGTAAGCAATCAGTGAGGAAAGTAAGGATGAAATGAAGATTCCCAAAGACATGTCTTAAAAAGGCCCCAAGAATCTCAAAACAGTTGCTTTTATTATCATACTTAAAGTCGGCTTCATAACCTTAACAGGAAAATATTTAAATGAATTCTTCACATTCAATATAATTGATAGATATACTGGTATTCAAAGGTATATTTACAGACAAGCATTGATATTTTAAACCATAACTTCTGAAGTCTGTTTACCTGAATAACTGGTGTAGGAGGAGACTTTAGGACTGTGCCACTAGTCATGCAGCATGCTAGTAGCATGTTTGACCATGCAGGAGAGCTGTACGAACTCTTTTTGGCTTCCGGTTTTGTGGTGGAAAGCAACTGACTCACCTTCGTGGACCATATTCCCTTGTAAGTAATTTCTACAATAAGCAGTTACCTATACCCTCAACAAGTATGCCTTTTATCATTACAGCAACGTTTGGTGTCAGAAGTTTCAGAACCTGGATACAGACACCTTGGGAGTGGCTGCTCCTCCTCAGCCTGAACACCACCGGCTCCAGGCACATGTGGGCTCTCCTATTGCTAAGTTCCCCACCACTTTGCTCAGCAAGGCACAATTCTAGCCGCCCCTGCTGCTGCTCACAACCGGGAATGAGCACCTTCTACATTCACCTGCTGGTAAGGTTACATGGTCTTCTGAGATTTCTCTCACAACCACATGCTCCTTTACTGGAAGCCTGCTGAATTTGGCCTGAATAAAAATCCACTGGTAATAACCTTAACTCCTCTATACATATGGCAAATAATATTACAATCCAGGATGTTAAGAATTTTCTTGTTTTTTGTATGGATGTGATGTTGGAAAGGGTTGAGAACCTACCTGGAAGGTACTTTCTACCTACAATAGTGGTTATCAGTTTGATAATCCATATAATTATACTAAAGAAATGGTTCAAAATATGGCGAAAATGACAAACTTATACAGGTCATATGGTCATCACATGATGGTTATGAAATCCTAGTACAAAGAATTCAGAAAATGGAAAATTCCTTGCAGGATAGTAAGGAAGGTTTGGTAAAAGTATTCCCAATATTCAAAATGATAATGAAGGTCAGACAAACAGGTTTAAAGAAACAGAACATAAAATTGAATTACTTTCAGGAAAAATGTGTTCCATATCTATTGATTCAACAGTCAGAATACAAAAAGTAGAACATAATGTTGAAACACTTTACCAAAAAAACCTGTTCCATGTTTGATGATTTCAGTAGTAAACTACAAAGACTGGGACATAAGATTGAAATGCTAAAAAAAGTATTTTTCCATGTCTGAGAGCAATGACAAACTAGCTGATAGAACATTATTTCTGGAAGGCAGTTTACATGCTACTGAGATACTTTCTAACGATGAGAATATTAAATATTTGGAATCACATATAAATAATGCAAAAAATAAATAAAAAATGAATGAATCCATGACGTTCTTGGAAATTTATTTGACCCAAGAACTTCAAGAGCTCAGAGAAACAATGATAAATAGATTGCAGGTCTCAGAAGATGTCCAATCTGATAATTCAAAATCAGACATACAAGCAACAGGTCAGGACAGAGGTTTCCCTACACCTCTCATATGCTGGGAAGACCTCCCTAAAGTTGTTATGCCCTCTCCTATGGTCTTCCCAGTATCTGTAACAGAAAAAAAACTAGCAACAAAGAAGCACCCAAATGGTTTCTTTGCTTATCAATGGGAACATAGGCAGATGAAGGACCTGAAGTAAATCAAGGAGGCCATTGTTTCATAAGGTCTTCATTCTCCCTATGTCAGAGAGTTCCTGAACTCATGGGCCACTGAAAATAGAGTGACCCCTAGAGATAGGAGCCAATTATTAGCCTCAGCAGTTCTCAAAAATTCATGTCAGATGCAATGGAGAGCTTTATGGAGGCAAGAGGCAAAAGCCCTAGAGATTCAAGGATTAAAGGATGGCTATGAAGCACCCCAAGACAACATTCTTGGGGAGGGTACTTATGCTGACCCACAGACTCAGGCTGCATATGATGAGCACATATTATTGTTATGCCACACAGCTGCTTTGAGTGCTTTGGATAAGGTTTATGAAACAGGATAGACAATGCAATCCTATACAAAAGTAGTACAGGGTCCAAGGGAAAGGTTCACTGAATTTTTAGAAAAATTGTGCAGAGCAGTAGAAGTACAGGTAAGAAATCCAGAATCTAGGTGACTCCTTATAGAATCTTTGGCATACAATAATGCAAATCCACAATGCAAGCAGGTTCTTTGGCCATTAAAAATAAGATCAGCGCCATTGGAGGAATGGGTCCTATATACAAATAACCTTGAATATAAAGGTTAGGATGCAGGAGCTTGGGTAGGTGAAGCGATTTCTACAGGTTTGAAGAGGCACCAGGATGCCAAATGCCTTAACCGTGATGTTATAGAGGCCTGGATAGGGGAGGCAATCTCCAATTTCAACAGACATAAACATGCTAAGTGCTTTAACTGTCGTATAATAGGACATCTGAGTAGGAACTGTAGATGAAGCATTCCTAGAAATAATGCTTCTACCAGGAATGCTTTGAACAGAAGGCCTCAGCCTTCTGGTTTCTACAGGAGGTATGGCAAAGGCAGACACTGGACCAAAGAATGCTGCTCGACCACAGACAGACAAGGTAAAACTTTTCTGCTGGTAAACGGGTCCAGGGTCCTCTTAGAAGCCCCCAGATCCAAGGTGATCCAGTCTTTCCCAGTAACAGTCGAGGACAGCCTCTCCCAGGACAATTAGAAGATCCGCTGCCTATTGTAAATAATACAGCACTGGATAATACATTAGCTACAGAGGATGAATCAATTATAACTGGAGGAAATACAAGACGCATATTTTGGCAAACTTCTATAGAGGATCACAGACCCAAGTTATCAGTTAAAGTAAATAATAAGGTGATTACCAGCATTTTAGACACTGGAAGTGACCTCACTATCACAAATCAGAAGTCTTGGCCCTGGAAATGGCTTCTAAAAGATGCAAACATTCAATTCTTAGGAATTGGAATCCTATCTCAAGTAAAACAAAGCACTAGATGGATTTATTGGGCCAGAAGGACAGAGAGGAAGATTGAAGCCATATGTTGCAGATATTGCTATAAATCTCTGGGGCCATGATCTATTATTGCAATGGAATATACAGATTAACATTCCTACTGTATCAGATATAAGTCATAGACAAGCTTTTGGTGGTAGAACAAAATATTGTAAGGTATTACAGAAAACAGATGCCAAACATACAGGCTGTATAGAAACAGGATGCTAGTGCCAAATCTACAGAGCAACCAAAAGCTCTACCCTTAAAATGGCTAACAGATGAACCTGTCTGGGTAGGTCAGTGGTCTATGACCTCTAAGAAGTTAGAAGCTTTGTAGAAGTTAGTTCAGGAACAGCTAGATGCTGGACATATTGAAGAATCAACTACTGCATAGAATTCACCTGTTTTTGTTATCAAAAAAGAAGTGTTGGAAATGGAGACTGGTTACTAATCCTAGAGTCATAAACAAGGTAATTCAGCCTATAGGCTCTATACAACCTGGGATGCCACTACCTCTCTAATACCTAAGGATTGGCCAGTTATAGTTATAGATTTAATGATTGCTTCTTCACTATACCATTACAAGAAAAAGACAGAGAAAAGTTTGCCTTCACAGTACCTACCTATAATAATTCCCAACCGGGATGAAGATTTCAGTGGAAGGTTTTGCTACAAGGTATGTTAAATAGCCCAACTTTGTGTCAGTATTTTGTGCATAAACCTCTGAAAATAATTTGTAAACAATTTCCACAAGCGTTAATATATCATTATATGAATGACATATCACTGTCTGGTTCAAATAAAGGTACTTTGGAAAAGATGTGTAAAGCAGTAAAGGAAACTTTGTCTCACTGAGGATTACAAATTGCACCAGAAAAATACAAAGAGGAGATTCTATTAATTATTTAGGTTATAAAATAGACTCACAGTAAATTAGACCGCAGAAACTACTGATCATAAGAGATCATTGCCAGACTCTTAATGATCTTCAAAAACCTTTAGGAGAAATCTCTAAACTACTGACAATTATTAGAGTAGAAGGGCATCATTTAAAACACCTGAAAATGGTCTTAAAATAAGACAAAGACCTAAATAGTTCATGAGTGCTATCAGCTGAGGATGAAAAGGAATTAGAATGGGTAGAAAAGAGAATATTGGAAGCACATATGGACCATGTGGAAACAAAACTGGACTGCATTCTGGTTATTTTACCATCTAGAGAATACCCCTCAGGAATTTTAATGCAGAGGGGAGACATCATGCTAGAATGGGTATTTCTGCCACATAAACAAAATAAAAAATAAAAACATATATAGAAAAGATCTCGAATTTGATATTAAAAGCTAAGTTAAGGTTTAGTAAACTGCCTGGAAGAGACCCAGCAGAAATTATTGTACCTTTAAATGATGAGGAAATTTTCTTTTTATGGAAGGATAATGAACAATGGCAAATGGCTTGCAGTAACTTTTTGGGAACGATTAGTAACAACTATCCCAAAAGAGAGAAAATCAAATTCATAAAGAAAACAATTTTTATTCTTCCGTGTATCTTAAGAAAAACTCCTATTTTTGGAGTTCTTACCTTCTATGTGGATGCAAACAAATCATTTAAGGCAGGGTATTAATTAGGAAATATAAGTGAAGTAGTTCAAAGTCCTTACAATGCTGTACAAAAGGCAGAGTTGTATGCCATTCTCATGGTACTTAAAGACTTTACACAGCCCCTCAATATAGTTATAGATTCTTAGTATGCAGAGAGAGTTGTCTTGTACATTGAGACTGCAGAATTTATTCATGATGGCACAGAATTAACCTCATTGTTTTTACAATTATAGGAAACCATCAGAAACAGAACTCATCCTATATATAACACACATCAGATACCATACGGGTCTGCCAGGTCCTCTAGCACAAGACAATGAGGAAATTGATCATTTATTAATAGGAAGTGTGTTGGCATCTTAAGAATTCATAAGAAACACTATGTTAATAGCAAAGGTTTAAAGAAGTATTTTTCTTTGGCAACAAGCCAAGGAAATAGTAAGAAATTGCCCCACTTGCTCATTCTACAATGAAACTCTGTTACCAGCAGGTAGTAATCACAAAGGTATTCACAGAAATGAATGTTGGCAGATGGATGTTCTTCACTTTCCAGAATTTGGCAGTTTGAAATATGTATACCATACCATAGAAACATTCTCAGGCTTCCAATGGGCTACTGCCCTCTGTTCTGAAAAGGCTGATTCTGTTATTACACACCTCTTAGAGGTGATGGCTGTTATGGGTATACCTGCATAAATAAAAACTGACAATGCTCCAGAATATATCTCCAGTAAATTGGAACAGTTTTTCAAATATTATAATATAAAACATGTAACTGGCATACCTTACAATCCCACAGGACAAGCAATGGTTGAATGATCTAACAGAATGTTGAAAGAAATGCTTCATAAACAGACAGGGGGAACAAAGACACCCAAAAACTGGTTACATAATGCTTTACTAAAGTTGAATTTTCTTAATGCTAATGAAAAACGACAAACTGCTGCAGAAAGACACTGGACTACAGAGAAAACTTCTGAAATGAACCAACTGGTGTGTTTTATATTGTTATGACCTCAGTCTGGAAACCAGGATATGTGTTACATTGGGGAAGGGGTTTTGCCTTTGTTTCCACAGGAGAAGAAAAACTTTGGGTTCCATCAAAATTAATCAAGATTCGATCCAAACAGAAGGCACCTCAGGAGGAGGAAAGATGACAGCTCATCTACAAGATCATATGCTACCGTGGGTAAGGTGACCTCGTAAAAGGAAAAAGAAGTATTTTCTTTTTTGTCTTCACAGGAAAACTCAGCGAGAAATACTGGATATATGGATACCTGAAGAAGAATGGATAGCTACCCTGAGGACCATCAAACAAACAATAACTCACTGTGTGGTATCAAATTTCTCTACACTGTTTTTTTATAATTCCCATTTCTCTTTGTTTCCTAATATGCTTTGGTCCCCATTCATTTAACTGAAGCTTGCTTTGGAGTTGGATTGGCCTTCCTACTCTAAATTCAAGAGTATTGTTTAGACAAAATACAGAATTTCTGTAGTATATCAAAGAGCCAATGATATAAGACAGAAGAAAACAAAATTGGGGACTATCATCTGTGGATTTCTTTTCTGAAAGTCTATTCTCCTTCATGTTTACTATCTTCCCTATTGTTGCCTTTCCAAGTATGCATATGTATAAAAGTTGAAAATTTCTTTGTTAACATTAATATTTGAGTTTTCCAGAGAACAAGGAATTTCCTGACAGCAATCATCAACTGCTTCAGAAAAAGCATGGAGCTCCATTTTATCTGCTCCATCTGATTCAACTTGATGCATGTGAACTGCCCCACACCATCGACTCCACCTGACAAGCACCATCCTGAAACAGGCTTGGAACTACATCACTTGACACTACTCCAGACCACGGAACTAATACAGTGCACCCTCTACAATCTGGCCTGAGCTTCAGATGAGAGCTTCAATCAATATTAGAACTCCAGTCAAGAACTTCAATCAAGCATCTCCTGCCAAACACAGACTGTCTAATCTACTTAAGATTCTAGTTACACTAACATTTTTCTTCTCACAAGTCCCCATGTGATTGTCATCGTCCTATCTCAGCAAGAAGTAGTTTTGAGAATTTCATGCCCCCTCTCCCTACTATTGATATTGTAGGATAGTTTACACCTGTTAGTGTTAGTTTTCAATTATTTTAGGGTGGGATTGGAAGGAGGTATTCAGACTTGGGTATTTCTTTCAGATAAGCTTAGGTTTAGATGGGATAGATATTTGAGACATTTTGTTCATTGACACAAGTTAGTTTGTTTTAAGTTTAAATATCTTCTTTAGACTAAAAGGGGAATTGTAGGAGGAGATTTTAGGACTGTGCCGCTAGCCATGCTGTGCTCTAGATGCATATACGGATGTGGTAATGTAAGGGCAGTGAACCACACTGCTAGCCATGCCCACTTTGGGCGTGGCTAGAGGCATGTATGACTGTTCAAGAGAGCCACACCCATTCTTTTCGGCTTCCAGTTTTGTGGTGGATAGCTACTGACTCACCTTGGTGGCCCATATTCTCTTGTAAGTAATTTCTGCAATAAACAGTTACATACACCCTCAGCAAGTGTGCTGTTTATCGTTACAGCCACACACTGGTTTTAATTTTCCATTAGGAAATCCATGCATGTGAGTATCAATGACAGTTTTAAAACAGACATCTGTCCCTTCCTCTTTGACATCTCTTCTACAAATTTTTTTTATTAATTTTTTTTATTTTCCATTTTAAATTTAGATAAGAAACAAGGTTGCTTCACAAGTCAGTACGAGGTCCCTCTCCCTTTCCCTCCCCTCCTCCCGTGCCCTCCCCCCCATCCCCCCCCGTTATCCCCTCATTCCCCCAGGGAGGGTGAGGCCCTCCATGGGGGTGTACATAGTCTGTCATTTCATATAGGGCAGGGCCTAGACCCTTCCCCAAGAGTTCAGGGTGAGAGTGCACCTCACATTGTTCTATGGGAGTCCAGAGACCGTGTGTATACTTGGGATGGGTACTGATCTGCTGTCCAAGGCTCAATAGATTACCTAGGCTTCCTCACTGACACCCGGATTCAGGGGGTCTTGATCAGTCCCATGCTGGATTCCCAGGCTGATGCCTGGGATTCAAGAGTTAACCTTTGTCTGGTCAGCTGTTTCTGGGGGTTCAACCAGCCCAGTCTTAATCCCTTTGATCATCAGTCCTCCCTCTCTGATACTGGCTTTCTTGAGTTCAGCTCACTACTTAACCAGCCACTAAATGAAGTTTCTGTTTCCCAGACTCTCTGGCAATAGGATTGTAGGCTGGCACTCCCCAGCTCTATGTCTAAAATCCATATATGAGAGAGTACATGCCATGTTTCTCTTTTTGTGACTGGTTCTACAAATTTTTTATTATTGTTAAAACTCACTTTGTATTTTAAGTTGATTATATATTTCCAGTTGACTTCCTCAATACCGTGAACTCTGAAATTATTTTTTAAGCATTGTATCATTAGTATATAGTCCAGGAGAATATAAAGTCAAATGTCATGAATAATCAAAATTATATCTCCTAAATTTTCCCATTTTATGATCTTTAACATTTGCACTGTCTGTCAACCATCTGTATTAAAAAGTGCACATATTGTACCTGATTATTTGAAATTAGATGTCTAAGGTAACTTTTTTGGGGGGGTTGAGCCAGGGTTTCTCTGTGACTTTTGAGGCTGTACTTGAACTAGTTCTTGTAGACCATTCTGTTCTCAAACTCACAGAGATCCGCCTGCCTCTGTCTTCTGAGTGCTGGGATTAAAGGCATGTGTCACCACCACCCAGCTCAAGGTCACTATTTTTTTTAACTCAGTTCTATTAGAAATTGTGAACTATATTTTCGTAGTGAAAATTAGTTAAAGAGAAAAATATTAACTTTCATGTTAGAAGTAAAAGTGTCTTTGGGTAAAATTAGAATGGTATAAAAAAGGTTTAATATTGTTGCTATTATTGTCTTTGAAACCTGTTCCTCTTTATAAGCCAGGCTGTCCTTAATTCATGATCCTTCAACTTCTGCATGCCTAGTGCTGGGACTACCACCTTGGACCACATCTGGCTCATGATGATAGTTTAAATGATAATGTTAATCTATGTTTTTATGTTCTTTTATTAGCCTTTTACTTAACGGCTTTTAGAAGTCTTTTGTGCATTGAATGGTGCTGCAGAATTACTGAAATGGTCCAGTAATATTTGTTACAAGCATCAGTCCACAGGATGTACAAACAAGCTGGGCACATTTTCAAACTTTTTGAACCCAGGTACTGTAGAAATATAAACAGATGAATCCCTACAGCTTCTGGGACAGCTGGTATACCTGAATCCACAAACCCAACCCAACATCCCAGTGAGTAAACCTGACCTGCTACTTCCACTTGAAACTTACACACACACACACACACACACACACACACAGAGAGAGAGAGAGAGAGAGAGAGAGAGAGAGATGAGAGATAATACAATCTTGAAAATATCTCATAGGTTTTGCCTAATGTTTATGTTTTAAAACTTGATCATAGGACATGAAGAAATCAAACTTTCTCACTGTTGGCAAGATTTCTAAGGACTGGAAGGTACTATGCAAGCTGCTGGTAGGAATCATCACTAATACTTTTATCAGCTGTGAATCCTGTGACCTGTAATTATGACCAATGTAGCAAGATATGCCTATGGTACAACAGCAGCACTTTTATAGGAGTAACCATTGCGTTCTGATTAGATTAAGGTCCATTCAATAGGAGGAAACACATACCAGGTATTGTAAACCTGGCCAAGGACTTGTGCTTGGAGAGATCAGATCTACTACTATTAGCGTATGAAATAGCAATATTTGCAAACTGCTCTCTAATTGTGTATCTTCCTGTTTATAGATTAGTTTAAGCTTCAGTTGATATTGGGGAAGTTTCTCTATGCAATAGATGGTTGCTTAACATAGACAGTCACATCTAATCAAATTGCAGAGCATGAGTTAATGAGATGTTCAACCTCAAATGTGATATCTCTATGAGAATCTTCCCAAAGCTTAGGAACCATTGAAGAGAAAACTAAAAAGATTGTAAGAGCAAGAAATCAGATAGGACAGCTGCTTTCAATGAACACATAACATGTAGAAGTATGTGCTGTCCTCTCCAAGATCTATACAGGATCAAACCACTCAATAGTCTAGCATAGATGAGGGCGGGACTCCCAAGCTCCTGCCCATAAATGAGGAGCAATGATAACTTCTGGAAGAGGAAAATTCAGTTTTCTTTAAAGGTACTATCCCTGGCAGATCAACCAGTCTACAGTGAATTCCTACATATCCATGAGTATATGGGCAGCACAAATTAGTTTTGATTTAATAAGTTTAATAAAATTCATCTTTATTTTCTTCATCTAGAGGCTCCTAAATATCATCATTTTGCTCTGAAAGCAGGGCACATATCTTGATGTTTTGTCTTCATAATGAGTTGGGAATATATTGAGGATCACTGGAAAGAGTGGTCAGTTAATTCTACTAACTATTTCCAATGTGTTTTATTCTTGCAACAAAGAAAAATTAACTATAAATTGTCAGAAGTGTTGCTCTTGGGAAACCTTGACTATATCTGTAGTTGGTAAAAATGTCAGGAATGGAGAACTGTATCATTGGTTAAGAGAGCTTGCTGCTATTGTAGAGAACCCCAGCACTCAAGAGGAAGATAACAGCTCTAGAAAACCTGGAATTTTCTCCTTGATTTTAAAGGGCACCAGAAGCATGTGCATAGACATATAATAAACATTATATAAAAAGAAAGATAAATGAAATAAAACCATATATCTTAGAGGATATTCTTATTTTGAGACAACTACAAAAGGACAAGCATATTTAATTTTATGTATCTTAAAAGTGTTTTTATAAGTAAAATTATTTATTATCTCTTCATAGAGTATTTTCAGTAGGTACCTTATAGTTTATGATGGTGTTATGTTATTTTAAATTAATTTTTAACAATTATGACACTTTACCATATGCTTTTGTATATAAGTAAAGTTTAATTATACCTAGCATCATTCTAATGCTCCATACTGATCTTTCTGTCAGCATGCCAAGATTCTAACTCTTATTAAATTATCTTTAGTATCTGTAACGTATTTTTCAAATAGATCTTGCTTAATCTATTTAATTTTAGCGTTAGTTTTCATATTTTCTCTGTATTTATTTCTGATGTTTAAGACATGCTTACTAATTATATTGATAATACTTTGAAGAAGATTAAATATATTATTTGGAATGATATCATTTCTCTATTTTAAACTTCAATGATATTGTTTATATTTCATTAGGAAGTTGACTATGGATTTTTGTTTTTGTTGCAGTTAGATAATATTGATTTGAGAAGCTCAGTCTAACTATTTTTTCCCTTTAATAGGTGTCCAGTTCTATAAAATGATCCATATTTTCTCTGTAAAATGCAGCTCAAAAGAGCACAAATGTACAGAAATATTTTAATGACTATAACATAATTGATATTAAGGACTAATAGACAGTGTCTTGTAACTAATGTAATAAACATGATGAACGCATGGATGTAAAACTATAATCCATATTGGGGACTTACATAATTTGATGTTTATTTTATGTAGACTCGAATCATTTACACACAATATTTCCATGGATATACATTTCCACTGAAGGGAACTATCTATGCAACTACTTACAAATATATCTGTACAGAGAAAAGATGTATAAACTTTTATAATTTTGAGGCAAGGTCTTACTATGTAATGCACCCTGACCTCAAACTCATAGTAATCTTTTTACCACAGCCTCTCAAATTCTGGGATTGTATGTATGAGCCACCCCACCTGTCATTTTACTTCACTTTGTGTTACATCATGCAACTGTAATTAGGGAAGGATTACTTACCATGTTTCCTCAGCCATTTTTTTTGCTGCATACTTACTCACTTCCTTTGTTGGCAAACTGTACTCACTCTTCACAAACAACATGACAGCCATTTTCTCAGGTGGCTTATCAGAGGCAGCTTCGGAAGGTGATATGCTTCTCTCTGTGCTTAAGGCTACTTAGGTAATCAGATGTGACCACAGAAATCAGACATACTGCCCTTATCCAAATTTCTAGCACTCAAAGGACATAGGCAAACATTAGATGAAAGGGTTTTTTGTTTGTTTTTTGATCAGAGGTGTAAAGCTGTATTATACCATTTCTTACAAATATATTATTCATTGTTTGACTTTAGGCACAACTGCTTTTTAAATAGCAAATGAATCTGGAATCTGTGTCTTGTGTGTTTGGGGAAACTTTACACTTCTGATTTGGTATATTTCACTGTCAAGCTCAAGAACAGAAAGTTGTTTATATGATTACCATCTTTCTATATGCTGTCATTCTTCATACATTAAAATTCCAATGATATTCATAGTAATTAATCCATAAACCATGGCTTTGGGTTGCCCAAACCCTTTTAAAATAGGAATTACTTCTCATGTCTGTCATTAATCTGCTTTCATTGAATTTGGGAGAGATAAGGGTGTTAGGTCTTAGGTCTCTTTGGAGAAGTATATATTACAAGTCAATTTGTTATCACATTGCAATATAAATTACTGGCTGGGATTACTGATTTTGGGAGTAGGCGATTTTGTATAAAACTAGACCATATTATCATTTGTTGTACTGTGAGATGATATCAGGGCCTCATGCAGGTTAGTAAGAACTCTAGCATTGAACTCACATTCTAGCACTGAATTTACCAGAGATGGCTAATGCTTAGGGTTTTTCCTTTTTTGTTTGTTTTTCTTTTGTCAATTTGGCATGAGAGGGAACATTAACTGAGTTTTGTCTCCAACAGTAGGCAAGTCAATAGGGCATTTTCTTGATTAGTGACACTCGACCACCAATCCAGGGTTGTAGAAGAAAGCAGGCTAGACAAACTGTGGAGAAACTGCCAGGACACAGAATTCCTCCAAGGTTTCTGGTTCATTTTCTTACTCCGGATTCCTGCCCTGATTTCCCTCAGTGATGGGTTGTTACCTAGGATTTGTAAAACTAAAATTTTTCCTGGAAGTTGTTTTGGCTATAGTGCTTATCACAGCAATAGAAAGTAAATGAGGATAGCTTGATTTTAGGAAATCTAATTTTTCAGAGCTTCATTTTCCATACAATGATGAGGGAAGTCCTTCTGTGTATATGTAAATAAAACACTGTTGGCCAATAGGGAAGCTAGATAGGTGGGACTAGGAGTCAAGAGGGATTCTGGGAAATGTAGTCAAGAATGGGGAGTCCCCATGTGATCCTTGGAGGAGAGAATGCAAGTCTGGCATTCTTGGTAAGATAACACCTTATAAAAATATATATTAGTAATTATGCGTTAATAATTATGTCAGAGATAGCCACTAAGAAACCATAGCAAACAGTCAACAGCTTCATAATTAGTATAGTGTCTCTTATGTTATTTGGGGGGCTAAAGTGGTGATGGGACCCAGGCGGGATCCTGCAACAATACAAGGCACATTTATTCACACTAAACTCCTATTGATAATTGTGACAAAATAAACACCAACTTATTACAGTTCATGAATCTCCAAATCATGTTACTGAATTTATTTGTATTTCTTTATGTCTTGTCAGTTTCCTAGAGATTATTATAAAAAGGAGAGTCATAGTTTTCTTTTAAATATTCTGACCAGATGGGTTTAGAAAAAGAGAGAACATAAATTGACTGTAGTTGGGGAGGTGGATCTGAGAGAAATTGAGGTGAATTTTATCAGAACACACCTATAAAACTCTCAAGGTACACACACACACACACAGCTAGAAGTAGATAGACAAGAGAGAGACAGAGAAAGAGAGGGAGAGAGAGAGAGAAAGTAGAGACAGTTTAAACAGAGGGCCAATAATTCGTACATCTAAGAAGTTTCTGTCAAGATATTGTCCTGTCCATTTTTGATCTGTCATTGTTTGGGTTTCAATCTCCATCCTATATGATGATCTGAAGACTTGTTAGAACAGGAGATAAGTTCCCATTCTGGCTAGGTCTTTTCCTTCTCCAAATATGAGATTCCTGGGGAAAATCCCAACTTTTTGCTTCCTTAATCTCACATTGAGAGACACAAGTATACATTCAGGATGTCTTCATTTCATGTCTGACACAATCTCAGATAGGAAAATAAACAAAACCAAAAACTCTACATGTCTCCTTTACATGCAGCATCTAGACAGTTGCACGCACGCGCGCGCGCACACACACACACACACACAAACACACACACACAACTGTACAAATGAATGGGTAAAATATAGTATATAGAAAAGAGAATAAGGAGGACTAAATATTATGGAATGAGAAACGACTTAATACAGGTAATAGACATGAGTTTGAAAGAAGATATAAAGTTAATTGCTTTTGTAGTTGTAACTCTTGAATTTTTCATTTTGGATAGCAGATAAGTGCATGAGAATGTATTCAACAGTGAAGGTGTAAAAGCCAATATGGCATTCCACAGCTTCATTTCATTCAGTTGGGGGTTTGGTTAATCTCAGTTTGTGTTTATTTTTATTTCCAATACTTTTAAATATTAAAGTTAGAAATAAATTAAAATAGTTAAAATAGAAAATGTTCTTTTCTTGCAGATTTGTTATGATTACTCAGGTTCTGTTTTAACACCTCATCTTGGGGTTTCTCTTGCTATAAAGAGACACCATGACCACTGCAAGTCTTATAAATGAAAACACTTAATTGAAATGGTGGCTTTACAGTTTCAGAGGTTTAGTCCATTGTCATCATGATGGAAAGCATGGTGGCACACAGGCAGACATGATGCTGGAGAAGGAGCTGAGAGTCCTACACATTGTAGGCAACAGAAAGTAGATTGCCTCATTGGGTGTGGCTTGAGCCTATTTGAAACCTCAAAGCCCTCCTTCCCTGATATTGCCACACTTCCTTAAAAAGGATCACACCTACTCTAACAAGGCCACATCTTTTACCAGTACTGGTCCCTTTGGGAACCATTTTCTTTCAGACCACCACACACCTCAACTTGAGGTGGAATATTTCTGTCTAAAAAAACATAAAGAACACAATCTAAGAAGGACCAAGGTTAAAGTACATTATTAGCATAAGAACCATTATATTAAAACAGTTTCTAAGAAATTCACAAAGTAGACTACTTTAATTTCTAAGTACAATTATCTAACTCTTTATTTTTTGTCTGTTAAGTTGGGTAATGTTCAATTCAAGCAACCTTTGCCATTGTGAAAACAATATAATTCTGTTAGTGTGCTTTAGATACATTTATTTTCCTGGTACAAACACTTACAGTGTTCTATAAACATGTATCTCTGTAGAGATGATTAAGTTGGTTAAGGGTGCTTGCTTTTCTTCCAATGGATCTTTTTACCTGAGTTCAGTATGGGAACTCATTAGTTCCCAGCCATCTGTAACTCCAGATACAGGGTATTTAATGCCTCCAGCCTCTCTGGGAACCTGTACACAGCAGACATACATATATGCACATGAATAAAAATAAATGTCTAATAAAACAGTATTGCATAATAAACTCTGTGATTCTTTGTTGGATATTATTCCATTTTTTATGTAGGAGAGACAGCTTAGATTGTAAATACAGTGGAACTCTGATGCCAGTGATTATTCATCATTCAACGTATTCTTCAATGACAATAGTTATAAAAACGCTCATTGTTTAAAAAGAATCAGTTTTCAGTGAAGTACACCTATTTTAATATCCATCCAATAGATTTACTAAAGTGCAATGGTCCTTTATTACACATTTAATTTTTATAATATTCAGTTGCCATATTTTTTCTGAATGTATGACAATGACATTTCTACCTTAGACCAAGAAGCGATGCAGACTATCTTCGGTTTATATGATACTTATTTCATACATTCTATATGCTTCAAACCAAATGACCAGTTTCTAATATGGATTCTAAAGAAAAAAAGCAGAAACTAGACTCTCCTTAGGAGAGGAATGAAAGGCCAGTCTTCAGATTTCTGGAGTAAACTTGCTGACTACAGTGTTACTCTGATGCAGTTGCCAATTACTTATCTAGAAACTTCAAGCATATTTTCTGCATCGGTTACTTTGTTTAAACAGTTGATACAGTTGCTCAATGAACAGTGGTGTATGCCTGTTCTGTTGTTTATTCTTAAAGAGTACTTAGTCTTAGTGCTTGAGGTTTGAGTCACCATCTAATCAGATGCTTCTCTTGTTTTCCTGACTACTCATTTTCTAAGATTTTTTTCTTCTGTGATTTAAATATTTGATTGTTTGTTTTCAAAGTTCTCTTTTGGCCCAGCCTGCATTTCTTCCTGGCAGTGTCTTTTAGCAATATTCTCTATATCCATGAATTTTATTACAGCATATAAGATGATGGTTCAAAAGTACCAATATAGATTTTTATCAGTCTTGTCTTTGAGAATCTTTATGTCTTTGTCTTTGTCTTTGTCTTTGTCTCTGTCTCTCTCTGTCTCAGTCTCTGTCTCTGTCTCTGTCTCTCTCTCTCTCTCTCTCTCACACACACACACACACTGATAACTGCTAGTAGCGCACACTAGACATTCCTGTTGACAAAATCACAACTCAATTAAATTCAACCACATGAACTGACCTCTTGATTTCTTTTCCCAGCAGTCTTTCCATTTAATTTATTAACAATTTGCAAAACATGACCATTTAGATATGTTTTCAGACTGCAACCCCTCTTCAGTTTACTTGAATAAATTACTTATATTTATTTTAACCTGAGACATAGATAAAAAGTTAGTGACTTAACTGCATGATATATTTGAATGTGATCCTTGACCTTGATAAATTCTATTCCCATTGCTCAGAGTATTCCTCCTGGTCTCCCCAGTACACTCTTCTGCTCTGATGCGCCTGGAAGTTGTTCTTTTCATGTTGTCTTGGGAAATCTTATTTCTTCTGGTTTGGAGTCACCTGCCTGCCTGTATCTTATGTTGTTGAAAAATTGTGGGTCAGTTAAATGAAGGCCACGGTTCTGTCAATGACTAAAGTACTATCTATTTGCCTCCCAGTTACCAATAGTCTGAATGTGTCATTAGCTGCTACTTTGAGCTGAAATAATTCATAAAAAATAAGGCAAAAGTATAAATTATATTGATAGAATAAAGGGAGCTTCTGGATCACAATGCATCAGGATAAACATGCCTTTGAGATTTAGAAATGACACAAGGAGCTTTGTTAAGTACAGTAGATGGCTCCACAGTCTCATAGAAATGATACTGCCTGTCATTTTTATTCTTATACGACTAGTGTCCTGTGTTTCTTTGATCCACAGAGGAAAATTTGATACTGAAGCTACTAATCTCTTCACAGACCCCTACTACTTTAGTACAGTTGGCAGAAAATAAAGAGTTTTACCTTGGAAAAGGAAGCTAATTTGGGGGCTGGAGAGACCTTTCATCTAGTATAAGCATAAGGTCCTGAAGTGGAGTCCAACACCTACCTACAATAAAGCCCGTGTGGTAGTCCCAACATATAATACCACTGCTCGTGAGGTTGAGGCAGTTGGATTCCTGAGACTAACTGCATAGTTAGCCCTTCCAAACCGATATCCTTAAGACCCTTTAGAGACCTCTTCTCAAAAAATGTAAATGGATCCTGAGAAGTGACAACTGCAGCTAACTTCTAGCCTATGCACACACACACACACACACACACACACATACACGAGGAGGATGTCTGTGAAAGTCAGACAGAGGGACAGAGACAAAGGCACAGAAAAATACCAGAAAGAAAACCAATAAAGTAAAAAAAGATAATTAATCTCTTTTTAAAGTTTTTTGTTTTGCTTTGTTTTAGATTATGATGTAATTTAGAGATAATGTAATTACATCATTTGTCATGCTTTTATGCTTTTCTTTGTTTATAGCTTTGCTTTCTTTTCTCTTTTTTGGAGAAACTCATATTTATTAACTGTTCAAAAGTTTGGCAATTTTTCTACACTTAATCATGCTGAATTAAAAGACACGTAAGAATTAGAAACTCAGAAAACAAACATCATTTTAAACCTAACGAACTGCAGGAAAGGGAGAGTTCTATTTATTTTTCCTTCTTTCTATAAAACTCTGCCTGGTTAAAGCAGCGATGGCCGGGATCAACCCGAATGTACTTGGAGATATAAACAACAATGATACAGGATTGATTGCTTCTGAGCTGCAGTAGTGCAAATGCCCTCTTGAGATATCAGAAGGGCTCTGAGAGCACCGTGTCCTTTTTTTTCCAAAGAAAATACAACATCTCTGCTGAAACACACAATCCAAGTAAATATAAAAGAAACTGGCTTATGTGCTGAATACACGAGATAAATAAACCTGAATTCTGAGCCTTTGGTCTGACCTACAATCTAACTGGAAAATTACTAAAGAAAACAACATGGAATCCAGTGTCAAGGAATTCATTTACAAGTGTATACAACTACCCATCGTAAGGCTTAAATTTTAAGACTCTTCCATCCCATAAATGTAAAGCATTTTCTGGACAATTTCCATTTTGTCTGTTTGTTGCTACTTAACCAATCTTTATACAGGATTGTAGCAAAATAAACTTCAATCTATTATTGGTGCTACAGTTTCTGTGTATTGACTAGACTTGGTGGTGGTTTAAGGTGAAATGCTTCTGGAAATTGAAGAGACACTCTTGATCTATAGACAACTGAGTGTTCAGTTGATTGATTCTCCCATGTGGCTGGTCATTGATGCTTTTGTGACATCTGGGAGTTCAACTGGGGCTGCTGACAGCAGCTTCTGCTCTGGCATATCATATGTCTTACGGTGTGGAGTATGGCTGCTGGAATCTGAGATGGTATTTTATTATAGCATCAAGTGTTGTTAGGAGGCCTGGTGGAAGGTGAAAAGCTTAGGATCCAAATTTGGAAGCCACACAGTGGCTACTAAACATTGTTTTTACTTCTCATACATGTGGCATCTGCTCAAGGATACTAGGAATCACCTGCACTCTAGTTTTGAGGCCCAGGAACTCCCCAGTTTATATCCAGATATGGATGTTTTTCTCAGGTGGAGTTACCTTGGTGCATAGACATTACCCAGGGTTCAAAATGAGTCATCTACATCATATTTAAGAAGTTGCCCAATATTGTAGTTAATGGTGAGGTCTCAGAAACTCATTTTTATTGTGTTATTTTCTTTATTTTTCTAGTCTCAGTTCCACTAGTTAAACAGTGAAATTAAAAAAAGATTCACTCTCTTAACATAAATCCTCTGTCTTTAATTTCTAAGATGAGTTCTTATTTAATAGTGAGGGTGCCATTGTAGAATATCTTTAATATTTTTGAATCAACTTTTTTTGTGGTCAAAAGGCCAAAGAAGCACACACTTAAAGTAAACGACATAAAATTAAACTTATTTTCTTTTCTAATTTTCATAGTCTAAAATGAACTCAAACTGGTACCAATCTGATATCTTTCTTAGCAATGGAAGACACTATGCACAATACTGGAAAAGAAAACTAATTAATAATCTCCCGAGTTTCACAAGATATAGTCACTGGCATAATCATGGCACAAATGCTATTGCTATTGGAGTAACCAACCAGTTTCTGACTGGATTTAATGGACATTCCACAAGATGGACATAAACCCTAGGTCAGAGCCCATTGCTGTTATTCTGATAGATGGATATAGTATTAAATGGACTTCTAATTACTTATCACTATACACATAGGTTAGTGTTTCTCACAACCCTCATCAGAGAAGCTTCTTTTGCAGTAGCAATTATCAGAGACTCACAATTTGACAAGGTAGCGAAAAAGGATTGTGGAATGCTTAGCCCTACATGGGACATCTGTATTTCATTCTTTCCCTAACAATCATTGAGGAAGAAGGGCATAAAAACTGTAGAGACAGAGTTCTTCAGTGACTAAAGAAAAACAGTGTTTTCCAGTCAAAAGAGGGTGATTTTCTTAAAGGATTCTGCTCCTAAGAATATGCCCATGCTCTGCTAGATGGCCCTACATCTGTGCATATCTGGAACACTAAGTACACTCAGGGTGTTTAAAACAACAAAAACATGTCTCAAGGAATTGATGAAGAACAATACTTGGGAGAGTGAGGGAGGAGTTGGAGATAGAGAATGGGATGACTTAATCAACACATTATGTGCATATGTGAAATCCTCAGAACTAAAAAATAAAAATTGCAAAGGAAAAAACAAACAGTAGCAACAGTGGAAATTGTTCTATGGTCTTAACAGAAGGTGTTATAACCACACCTTGGGTCTGGCATTTATTCTAATGCGCAATGATTTGATAACTCTGAGTTTCATTTTGGCCTTGCAAAGCTTACAAGTTCTGTGTTCATGGGATGTTTCATTCATTGTATAACAACTGACATCAAAGAGGTGATAGGAGCAAGGACACAGACTAAGCACCACAAGATGTTTAGGTGGCTTCTACAGAACATTTTCGACCCACTCTCGCATTCTTGGTAGCAACTCTGCTAATGCCATATCTGCCATATATAAGATGAGATAATAAAAAGGGACAAGATGATGGACAGATGATTTAGAGCAGGCCTGCTCAAAGGAAACTAGTAACCAAGTGATGTTTAGTAAATTCATAGGAGGAGAATGCAGTAAAATTGAGGCAAAAAGGTTGAAGTATTCTGGAAATTTTGAACATTCCAAATGTTTGTTGAAGCAGTGACTCAGAGAAAGTAATGCAAATACCTAGTGGTATTGTAGTTAAGGAGTCAGATGGCTTTGTAAATATGATGTAATATTAAATTTGTTTTTTTAAAGAAAATGAAACACTTGACTGCTAAAATGACCACACTATGCAACTCATCTAAGTCCTCACAAATTCTACTTATTTGCCTGCCTAACTATTTATCTGCTACAAACATAAATGCCTTTTAAAAGTGACTTTAAGCATTATTTTCTAAAATTAGTCATGTACTTTCACCTTAATTGTATAATATGTCAAAAACACAGCCAGCATTTTAGCAATTTACAAAAGATTAGACTATTTTCTTTGGGAAAATTCAAATTAATTTTAATTTGGTGATATAAGATACTAGTTCTTTTTGGCCAACTGATTTTAAAAAAGCAAAGAGTTTGCTATCATGAAAGTTTTGATTGTTAAACACAGTGTTAATAGACTGGAAAAGAAGAAAAGAACTATTTTCAAAGTACCTAACAAATAAAGAACTTTTATTTATAATATAAATTCAATAAATGTGAAGCCATGAACAACTGAAAATTGGTATAAAGCATTGGTTGGTTTCCCTGGTACTGGTGGTACATGCCTTTAATCCAGGAGACAGAGGTAGGAGGATCTCTTTGAGTTTCAGGCCAGTCTAGTATAAAGGAAGTTCCAGGACAGTCAGAGATACACAGAAAAACCATGTCTCAAAAACAAACAAACAAACAAAAAATCCAAAAGCAAACAAAAACCCCACACAACAACACCACCAAAATTATTGAGGAATAGCATAAGAATTGCAAATTAAAAACAATGAGATGCTAGTCATTATAAAATTAATTGTATGACAAACAGCAGCTCAGAGCTGGAATGTGGATTAGCAGATACTCATCCACTGCTCTTAGGAACAGAAATCGTCCAGTGACTTTCAAAGGTACATCGATGTCTCCTGTTGGCTAAGAAAGGTTCTATTAAATGAACCTGAAATGGAGCTAAGCTTTTGCTCAGCTGATTTGGAAACTTAAATCAACACAAAATCCCTCATGTGGATGTTTTCTAGTAGTCTTCTTCATGAGCTAACTGGATTTCAGAGCAGTCACCATGGAATAAGCACACTGTGGAGAATAGTCCATGATGGAAAAAACTAACATGGGAAGTCAGGAAAGTGTTAAGACATCTACATCAGGTTTTTCATTTGTTTGCTTGTCTTAAAGAAACATGAGTGAAATGGCTGCATGCTGTAAGTTATCAGTTATGCAAAAAAAATCCAGAAGGTAAAACTATCAACACGATGAGGGTAACGACCATCTGGACCAGGGGAAGGACAAGTGAAGATCAAACTTATTTTAGGAAACAAAGACCATTCTGTGCGGTATTACAACAGTGTGTAAATGCCTTTGCCTGTCTTCCCATAGCATGTTACACACAGGTATTAATGAAGGTTTTAAAAATGTTACTTATCGGGGCTGAAGTTATCAGTAAAGAATTTAGATTGTTACAAGAAAATGGAACTGTATTACAAATAAATGCACAGCTACTGAGAGGGTGATAGCAAGGCTGTATGACCTGAACAACATTTGAAATGAACAGAGTCTATAAGATAAAAGGGAAAAGAAATTGCACAAAATTCTCTATTCAAGGCAATAAAGTTTCTTTTCTTGGTCTTTTAGGTTAATAGTGTGGATATTCCTGTATTTGTGTACTGCAGTGAACCAGCATTTTTCTTTCAGGAGAGCAACTTTACACACAGTTCAATAATGGAGGATCCTATGAAATGTCTGGCCGCTGTGATTTAAAAGTGTTGAGGTCATCAAAATAAGGAAAGTATGACAAATTGCCATATCCCAGAAGAGATTGAGGAATGAAAAGCAGCAAATAGATCAATTTCCTGGATGGATTGCAGAGCTAGAAAAGGATAGATGGTAAAAACTATGGAAATCTGAACAAATTGCAGCTGTGTAAAGTAGCTGTGCTGTTAAGAGATGTAGCAAGGCAATGTAAAAAGCTAAGAGGAAGTGGAGTGTGGCATGTTTGGAAACTCTCCATATCCGTCGTTTCTATTATTTTAAACTATTATAAAATAATGTATGTTTAAACTTTTTAAAACAACAACAAAACACTAAAAAAGCATATGTGATCATAGAAGTGATTCCTCATGGGAGATACGCTAGTGACAAAGACACAAGCAGAAAGCAGGTCTTCTGTCCCTTGCAAAGTTGCTGCATTTACTAAAACAAATTGTTTATTTTGGGCAGCTTGGTCGGGTACAATAGCTTTAAGTATATGTGTACGCACATACTATATTAAACGGTTTTATGTTCCTTATGCAAACAATGTATCAGCTGGAGATGGAATTCATTGTTAAGTCACTTGCCTCTCAGGAGCAAGGTCCTCTGGCTACCTCGTATCATTAGAAATGAAAAATGGGTTTGTCTCAAATAAAAGTATACCATTGTTTATGGCAGTCCTAAGGCACAACAAGCAGAAGTTTGAGAATTTTAAACAACCTAAGTCTGATTACTTACCACTGACATTTGAGAAGGCCTTAGCCCTATACAAGGAATTAAACACAAATATGGAGAGCTGAGAGTGGGAGAAGTAGTCTTACCCAGGGAAGAGCACACTAATTTGCCATGCAGTATCAAATGGTCAGCCATGCAAACATAGGCCTAACATGGTGCAGATTGAGCAGGGTATATTTATGTATTTAGGAAACTATGTGTGCATATATCTATGTAACAACACTTACTGTGAAAAGAGGCTGCGTGTGGATTTGAAAGAAAGCAAGGAGGAAAAAATGTATGAGATAATCTAGAGGGAGGAAAGAGAAGAGGGAAATGATGTAATTATATCATATTCTCAAAAATAAAGTAAAATAAATAAAATAAAAAACAAAGAGGAAATTCAGTCAATGCAGTTATGACAACAAGAGCTCATCCTTAGTCCCCCCTCTCTCTCTCTCTCTCTCTCTCTGTCTCTCTCTGTCTCTGTCTCTCTCTCTGTGTGTGTGTATGTGTGGTACTGAAATGAACATTAGGATAAAATAGATATGAACGATGAATTGATTTACATAATTAGGTAGTATTGGCTGAAGTATGGCTTTGTTTGATCTGATCTCAGTTCTAGTTCTGAGAACAGAGTTGCTCTAATAAATTCTTGAGTTAGGTTGTTGTCTGTCACAGCTTTGGGAAGCAGTCCACGTCCCATGAGAAAACTGCTGTGCTAGTGGGGCACAGACAACTATTTAGCCCATCATGGGATGTCAGTTCCCGCTTGGGGGAGCACTCTCATTATTGAATGGTCTGCTTGTGACATCCTATGTCTCTTGAGACCACAGGTTCAGGACAAGTGGAAACTTCAAGCTTCTAGAAATCCCAGTCAGAATGTTGTGTTTTGGTCTCAAAGGGAGATGAGAGAGACTGGTGAATTTAGGCCTAATGGACCTCATATTGCCAGTGTTTATAGATAATCCCTGAGTGGTTGACTTGTCTATGTGTACAGTAGAACAGGAGTTTGAGCCATAGTTTTAAGCCAAAAGAGAGCCAAGAGCTGCAGTTTGATTCTGCTCTTGTCTACCTACTTGGCATCTGAAAATTAGTGGAAAATTAGTATTTTATGCAGAATCCTCATTGTATTTTTATAACCAAATTATGCTATAAACGTAAAACATTTATATAATGAAATATGAATGTCATAGATACACAATCAGAAAACATAGTGAATTTTTCATATTATGTAATGAATCTATAAAACATTTTGCTGGACAAAATTTGATCAATTTTCATAGACTAATTCATAATATGTAAAATGGCTTATGAATATTGCAAGGTTTTATATGCAGAAAGAATATTTTGAATTGTTTTTCTATATGACAAATGTATCTGGTTTTATATTCTGTTCTTTATATAAAAATGTAAACAATAGGACCATTAGCAGGTAATGGTACTCGCTGGTAAGACTGAATGCTAAGTTTAATTCCTGGAGCACATAGTAGAAGAGAACTGACTACTTCAACGTGTTCTATGATCACCACACATGGGTTCTGATACATGTGTCCACACATGTATTTACACAAAAGAAATGAGTAAATATTATTCTTTAAATAAAAAGATATTTGATAAACAGACTGATGAGGTTCATTCCATTACTAGGATGTGCTCAGTTAAAAGCTTAGTTTTGTTGATTTTGTGAATTTCTTAATCATTAGCAAACATTTGTTTTATTTAAAAACTATACTTGAGTTGCGTGGTGGTGGTGCACACCTTCAATCCCAACAGTGGCAGAGGCAGTTTGATCTCTGTGAGTTCAAGTCCAGCTTGGTCTACAGAGCTAGTTCCAGGACAAACAGGGTTATACAGAGAAACCCTGTCTCAAACAAATCAGAAAATAAGTAAATAACGAATGAAAAGAAAACTATATTTGTTAATAAGTTTAATTACTTCACAGGTTCAATGTTCACTTTTGACATTGTTCTGCTAAATCAAGATTAGAAACATTTCTTCTCCTTAAGCAATTACCTGAATGTATCCTCTAAGTAGTCCTTTTGATATTGCCATTTAAAAACTCAATTAAGGATAGTAAGACTCTCACATGTTCATATGCTTGTGGAATTTTCAAAAGTGAATGACTGGAAACATTGTATTTTCTTTCACTTTACAACAGAAAGGCACAAAAGATTTACATGTGCTTTCAATGTCTTTAATTATCTTAGACCGTATGGAGAGCTATACCTGTTGTAAAGCAAATCGCGAGGGAAAAATATTGACCAATCCATTGATAAATGAAAAGGAGAAGCTAAAACAGGTTCCATGGTTAAGCGGATTCCAGTGACATATTGAAAGTACCTTAGCAGTTGTGTCCCTTTCAGAGTGGTTGAAAGAGCAATCATGCGCATGCATAAAGAATGTCAATAACTGTCATCAGATTGATTTATAAAAGTACTCTTTAATCTCTTGTCAATTTGAGACAAGCACAACAAACACTTTGTGAGATGAATTAGAACTTGCTGGGGATTGTTCAATATTTTATTGCTTATGATACTTTCTTTCCATCAGGGTTAGCACTGATTTAATCTTTAAAATGATCATTATCTCTGTAGAACGCACTCTGTTTCTTTCTGAAATTTCTGCAAGTTGCAGTAAATTAATCACAACCTTCCTAGGTCATTATTGACAAGTGGTTTCTTTCCTTTTTTCCCCACACTTACTTATAAGCATCTTTTTGTAAAAAAAATTCAATAGTTTTAATACATAAAATGAACAGCTAATTGACTTTCACTGTCTCAAGGAGGCAAGCCCAGGCAGGCTTTCCTTTTCATGGCTGGCATGATCATTTTGAAAATACGTGTTCATTCTGTGGAACCTATGAAGGGACATGAAGGCTTTCAATTGGTATATGCCAAAGCCATGAATGACAATTTTGAAATATATATATATATATATATATACATATATACAGATGAACCCGTCTGGGTGGGTCAATGGCCTATGACATCTGAGAAGTTAGAGGCTTTGGAGAAGTTAGTTCAGGAACAGCTAGATGCTGGACATATTGAGGAATCAACTAGTGCATGGAATTCGCCTGTTTTTGTTGTTAAGAAGAAGTCTGGTAAGTGGAGAATGGTTACTGATCTTAGAGCCATCAACAAGGTAATTCAGCCTATGGGGTCTCTACAACCTGGGATGCCGTTGCCTTCTCTAATTCCTAAGGATTGGCCAATTATAGTTATAGACTTAAAAGATTGTTTCTTCACCATACCATTACAAGAAAACGACAGAGAAAAGTTCGCTTTCACAGTACCTACCTATAATAATTCCCGTCCGGTACAGAGATTCCAGTGGAAGGTACTACCTCAAGGTATGTTAAACAGTCCAACTTTGTGTCAATATTTTGTGAATAAACCTCTAGAAATAATTCGTAAAAAATTTCCACATTCGTTAATATATCATTATATGGATGACATATTATTGTCTGATTCAAATAAGGATACTTTGGAAAAGATGTTTGAGGCAGTAAAGGAAATTTTGCCTCGCTGGGGATTACAAATTGCCCCAGAAAAAATACAAAGAGGAGATTCTATTAACTATTTAGGTTATAAAATAGATGCTCAGAAAATTAGACCACAGAAAGTACAGATCAGAAGAGATCGTTACCAGACTCTTAATGATCTTCAAAAACTATTAGGAGAAATCTCTCAATTACAGACGATTATTGGTGTAGAAGGGCATGATTTAAAACACCTGAAAATGGCTTTAAAAGGAGATAAAGACCTAAACAGCCCACGAGTACTATCAGCTGAGGCTGAAAAAGAATTAGAATGGGTAGAAAAGAGAATATTAGAAGCACATGTGGACCGTGTGGATCCAAATCTGGACTGTATTCTGGTTATTTTACCATCTAGAGAATACCCCTCAGGAATATTAATGCAGAGGGACGACATCATTCTAGAATGGGTATTTCTGCCACATAAACAGAATAAAAAATTGAAAACCTATATAGAAAAGGTCTCAGATTTGATATTAAAAGGTAAATTAAGGCTTCATCAACTGACTGGGAAAGACCCAGCTGAAATTATTGTACCTTTAACGAATGAGGAAATTTCCTCCTTATGGAAGGATAATGAGTATTGGCAAATAGCTTGCAGTGACTTTTTGGGAAGTATTAGTAATAACTATCCCAAAACAGAGAGAATCAAATTCATAAAGAAAACAATTTGGATTCTTCCACGTATCGTGAGGCAAACACCTATTTCTGGAGTTCTTACCTTCTACACGGATGCAAACAAATCAGGTAAAGCAGGGTATAAATCAGGAAAAATAAGTAAAGTAGTTCAAAGCCCTTACAACTCCGTACAAAAGGCAGAGTTATATGCCATTCTCATGGTACTTAAAGACTTTACAGAGCCTCTCAATATAGTCACGGATTCTCAGTATGCAGAAAGAGTTGTCCTGCACATTGAGACTGCAGAATTTGTTCCTGATAATACAGAATTAACCTCATTGTTTTTACAATTGCAGGAAATCATCAGAAACAGGACTCATCCTATATATATAACACACATCAGATCCCATACAGGTCTGCCAGGTCCTCTGGCACAAGGCAATGATGAAATTGATCGTTTATTAGTAGGTAATGTGTTGGAAGCTTCAGAATTTCATAAGAAACACCATGTTAACAGCAAAGGTTTAAAGAAGGATTTTTCTATCACCTGGCAACAAGCCAAAGAAATAGTAAGAAATTGTCCCAGTTGCTCATTGTACAATCAAACTCCCCAGCAGGTTGTAATCCTAAAGGTGTTCACAGAAATGAACTTTTGCAAATGGATGTATTTCACTTCCCAGAATTTGGCAGTTTGAAATATGTACACCATACTATAGACACGTACTCAGGCTTCCAATGGGCTACTGCCCTCAGCTCTGAAAAAGCTGACTCTGTTATTACACACCTCTTAGAGGTAATGGCTGTTATGGGTATACCTAAAACAATTAAAAACTGACAATGGTCCAGCATATGTCTCCAGTAAATTGGAACAATTCTTCAAATATTATAATATAAAACATGTAACTGGTATACCTTACAATCCCACAGGACAAGCAATAATTGAAAGGTCTAACCGAACCTTAAAAGAGATGCTTCATAAACAGCCAGGGAAAACAAAGACACCTAAACACAGGTTACACAATGCTTTACTAACGTTGAATTTTCTTAATGCTGATGAAAAAGGACAAACTGCAGCAGAAAGACACTGGACTACAGAGAAGACTTCTGAACTGAACCAACCAGTGTATTTTAAGGATGTTATGACCTCAGTCTGGAAACCAGGATATGTGTTACGTTGGGGAAGGGATTATGCTTTTGTTTCCACAGGAGAAGAAAAGGTTTGGGTTCCATCAAAATTAATTAAAATTCGATCAGAACAGAAAACATCTCAGGAGGAGGAAGATAACAGCCCATCTACAAATTCATAGTCCACCATGGGTAAAGTGACCTCCTAAAAGGAAAGAGAAGTGTTTTGTTTTTTGTATTCACAGGTAAACTCAGCAAAGAATACTGGACTTATGGATTCCTGTAGAAGAATGAATAGCTACCCTGAGGACCATCAAACAAACAGTATCTCACTGTGTGGTATCAAAGTCTAAATCTCTCTATATTGTTTTTTCATAGTACCCTTTTATCTTTATTTCTTCACATACCTCAGTTCCCATTCATTTAACTGAAGCTGGCTTTGGAGTTGGATTGGCTCTCCTACTCTAAACTCAAGCATATTATTTAAATACAATTCAGAATTTCTGTATTATATCAAAGAGCCATTGATATAAGACAGAAGAAATAAAATGAGGGACTGTTATCTGTGGATTTCTTTTTCTGAACAGTCTAATTTCCTCCAAGTTTTCCATCTTCCCTATTGTCACCTCTTCTATATGCATACATATGAAAGTTAAAATATTTCTTTGTTAACATTAATGTTTGAGTTTTCCAGTGAACAAGGGATTTCCTGACAGCAATCTTCAACTGCTTCCGAACGAGAATGAGGATCCACTTCCTTGACTTCACCTGATTGAACTGGAGGCATCTGAATTGCCCCACATCATTGACTCCACCTGACAAGCACTATCCTGAAACTGGCTTGAAACTACATCACTCTACACAACTCCGGATCAAGAAACTGAAACAGCACATCTTCTACAATCTGACCAGAACTTCAAGATAAGAGCTTCAATCAACACTAGAACCCCAGTCAGGAACTTCAATCAAGCATCTCCTGCCATACTGAGACTGTCTGATCTACTGAGATTTTGTTATACTAACATTTTCTTTTCACAGGTCCCCATGAGATTATCATCGTCCCATCTCAGCAGGAAGTAGTTTTGAGAATTCCACGCCCCCTCTCCCTACTATTGATATTATAAGATAGTTTACACCTGTTAGTGTTAATTTTCAATTATTTTAGAGTTGGGATTGGAAGGAGGTGTTCATATCTGGGTGTTTCTTTCAGATAAGTTTAGGTTTAGATAGAAGTTTGATAAATTTTGTTCATGGACACAAGTTAGTTGTCCTTTTTTAGACTAAAAGGGGAATTGTAGGAGGAAGTCTGATGCCGCCATTAAACATGTGACTTACTAGAGGCGCATACAGATGAGGTAATAAAAGGGCGGTTTACCACACCGCTAACCACACCCACTTTAGGCAGGACTAAAGACGTATATGGCTGGATGTAAAGACGTATACATACGTAGGCGGAACTACGTCACTAGCCAGGCCCACTTTTGGGCATGGCTAGGGGGCATTACGGGGGAAGGCATAAAAGACAGCGCACAGGAAGTCTCGCTCTCTTTTCCTGGAGTTCGGCTTCCGGTTCGGACACTGAAAACTGCTCCTCTGGGTTTGGTATCTTGTGAGTAATTTTCTACATTAAATACTTAGCTTTACTGTCAGTAATTGTGTGTCGCGTATTGTTACAGCATCCGTAAAGCTGTATACTATAATGTATAATGTATATGTGTATTCCAAACAATATAAATATAGTAAGAATATGAATTGATTTCTTATTACAAAATATAATTAATTTTCTGCTTTCAAAGTCTCTTTTTTAAGAATATAGAGAAACATACAGTCCTCTCTTTTTCCTTCTTTAACCAAATCTGATAAATTTTATGGGTAACATTTAAATAAATTTTGGCAAAACATTGCCTATACATTTTCTTTTCAAAACTATACTATAACATATTTTATTCATAATATAAATATTCAATAAACACAAAGTAATTTATCTTCATAGAGAAGAAATATAGATAAATAATAGTACTATAGATTTGACTTACTCAGAATTTCAATGAAGAGAAGAGGAATCAAGCTTCGAGAGTCTCAGTATCATTTATGAGGATGAAAAGGATTTCCGAAGTTGAGCAGAGTCAACACTGTAGAAGAGAACAGTACTTCATTTATATTTTACATGCTTAAATGTTCACACAAAAATGCATCTTTGTATGTGCCTAAAGCCAGTTGTAATCCATCCTTTCAGGTCAAAATGAATGTTTCTACCTCATAGCTCAAGCACATTAAAATCTATTGTCTTAAAGAAGATAAACACATAAAAAAGAGCTTTAGATTGATCTAACTTTCAGGTACACCCAGTGGAGAGAAGCCATGCATACTTTTATCTAAACCAGAAGCATTTATATTGGATATAACTGTGACTGAATTATAAGCCATTGTCCTTTAGAGAACATGGCAGATGCCACCTCATTAAGCCTATATATCAGTAGACTCATAGCTTTGTTTACCATGTCAGCCTTTAAGTAGTAATCAATATGTGTTATGCTATCCATAGAAGAAAATGAGAAACAGTAAAACTAAAGATAGCAACAGGAAGTTATTTAATTCAATAGAAATGAAAGTAAACCTTAAAACAACAATAAAGTAGTCAATTGACACTATTATTACCAGAAGTTTGGGGAGTTCCGAGCAGAGTTACCTGTGTTCCTGGGGGAATCAGGGTAGTTTTTGAGTGTTCTTAGTCTTACTAATAAAAGAATTTAAGAATGGACTCCAAAGAAATCTCATGGACGATTTTATTAGCATTTAAAAGAAAAATCTCCAGGGCAACAAGTTGTACAGCTCCACATCTCTCCAGATGAAGAACAAGAAGAGAAAGAGAGTAAGTCAAGCCATTTGCATCAAGCTAGCATAGAGGCAGAGGTCACATACAGGGCAGACAAGCAGGCACAAAGTGGGGAGGGGAGCTGCATAGTACTGAAAATCCTGAAATACAAGAGAAATCACACAGGCTCTGGCCAGTAGTGAAAAGAAAAAAAGACAAGAAAGAAAGAGGAAAGCTACACCCTCTTGAATTATGACTCAGAAGGGTCAATAGAACTGATACACTCTCATGGCATGTCTGGAACAACCGCACCCAGGGTAGAGATTCTCATAAAGAAAATCCCATTGTCTTGTTAAAGGACAAATATTCCTCCTTATCTCTTTAGCTTGGCTACTGGGAAACAATTCTTGCTGAGAGGCTCCTTAGTTAGGTGATTGATGGCCCAACTTAATTAACTCTTTTATGTTTTCTGTAGCTTAGAATAATAGGTCTCCCTGAAGTCAGGAAAATACCTTTCCCTAAAGTACCTTTATAGAACCCCAGTCAAGGCTTCTGTATCACTACTGTATGCCACTGCCAACAGTATGAGTATCACACTCCCTTGAGAAAAGTTAAAGCAATTAAAGAATACAATTAAAGAAGAGAAAGTGAGTGGTACCCTTGAACGAATTGCTACAGGAGACAGATTCCTGAACATAACACCAGTAGCACAGACAGTGAGATCAACAATTAATAAATGGGACCTACTGAAACTGAGAAGCTTCTGTAAGGCAAAGGACACAGTCAGCAAGACTAAAAGGCAGCCCACAGAATGGGAAAAAATATTCACTAATCCCACATCTGACAGAGGGTTGATCTCCAAAATTTACAAAGAACTCAAGAAGCAAGTCTCCAAAACATCAAAGGACCCAGTTAAAAAGTGGGCTGCAGAACTAAATAGAGAGTTTTCAATAGAGGAGTCTAAAATGGCTGAGAGGCACTTGAGAAAGTGCTCAACATCCTTAGCCATCCTGGAAATGCAAATCAAAACAACTCTGAGATACCATCTCACTCCTATCAGAATGGCTAAAATAAAAAACACCAATGACAATTTATGCTGGAGAGGATGTGGTGAAAGGGGGACACTCCTCCATTGCTGGTGGGAGTGCCAACTGGTTCAGCCACTTTGGAAATCAGTATGGAGATTCCTCAGAAAAATTGGAATAAACCTACCACAAGACCCAGCAACTCCACTCTTAGGCATATAACCAAAAGATGCCCATTCATACAACAAAGATGTCTGTTCCACTACGTTCATAGCAGCATTATTTGTAATAACCAGAACTTGGAAACAATTTAAAACATTCTTAATAATGAAACCAGAAGCTTAATAAACAAAAATGTTTTGCCATACCTGGTAGGGGTGGGGGGCTGTATCCATTTCTATCAAACATATATATTTCCTTGTAATCAGTGCATTAAGTTTTTAACATTTTTCTTCTATCACTTTATAAAACTCTTTTTTTCATTTTCTTTCATTTAAATTAGAAACAATCTTATTTTACATATCAATCGCAGTTCCCTCTTCCTCCCATCCTCCCATGCTCCCTTTCAACCCCCATCCCATCCTTCTTCTGCTCCCTAGGGAGGGTAAAGCCTTTCATGGGGGTATCATCAAAGTCTGTCACCTCATTTAGTGCAGGACCTAGGCCCTCTCCCATGTGTCTAGGCTGAGAGAATATCCCTCTATGGGGAGTGGGCTCCCAAAGTGCATAAAACCCTTGCTATTCTGGTTTTATCATACCTGTCTTCTTCAATAATGTGAGCATCTTTTTTAAAACTCCCCCTGTTAGAATAAAATAATTAACAGGATGAGCAGTTTGGTACAAACTTCTCAACTGTTCTATTTTCCTCATTAGACTATAAACATTTTAAAGATTATTATGTTTGGTGGATGTCTCTAGAGAATGTCAAAATATGAAGCTCAGTCTCCAAACAAGTGCTTGTTGAATCACATTAATTATTGTTGTGGATCATTTACCACTTTTTTCTTTGATTTATGTCTCAAATTTCTGGTTTATTTAATGTATTCATATTAGTCATAATATAGCTCACTGGCACCTTGGAGACTTACCTATCTATTATTTTTTTGATGCACTTTTCTAAAATCATTTTAACTTAGAACTGGGGATGTTTTAAAATGAACATATGAACAAGCTATCCTGTGGTAACAAATATTGCTGTTTGCTCACTTGAAACTATAATTTAATGATGAAACTTAATTGTTTTCCAAGTAGGATTGCAGATGTCTATATAAACCTGTTCAAGTTTCTCAAATAAGAAGAACTCTGGGGATTTACGTAATGTAATTTGACTAAGCTCGAATATTTTTATTTATGCAACTACTGCTTAATTACCATCTGAAATTTAGAGTATGTATAATATTGCCATGCAACAAGGGGGTAGTGACGAAACTATCCAAAATCCTCTAGAAAACAATTTGTGGGCAGATTGCAGCATGCACACTTATCAAACAGTCTGGATAGATTGGTAACAAAATACTCAGAGCTTTAATTGACTTCTGTAAAATTTACCTCTTCTACAAGTTACATTTAAAAATGATACAAAATTATCTTTCCCTGGCCATTCTATAACATCATTTTTTAATTTTGTTTTGTTCTGTTGTTTATATAGTGTTCCTAGACTAAAAGTTTCTAAGATTTAAATTAATACATACTCCCAGATACCTATAGACAAGTGATATTTGCTTTGCTAACAAATCCTCTGTTCATTAAGTAGAGTATAGATATTGAATAGCTGATGCATATACTTAGATCAAGAAAAAGTGTAAGTTAGGTGATCACTATTCTGAGAGCATGTTTCACTGACAGTGTAGACCCTCTGCATTTGATTTTCTACACCATTGTCTCTATCTAAACTGCCAACTCATCTCTTCTTATTGATAATTACAGTTTTGTTAAAAAATTTTACTTCTCCTCAAATGTGTGCTCAAACATTTCCACTATATGTGGTAAGCACTGGCTCTATGTTGAGTTGATTATACATTATATGGTTTGATTAATATCAATATTTGCTTCTACATGGGGATTTTGCTTCTCTTTATCAGCCTCTGATTCTTTTCTGCTCATTCACATTGACTAGTATGGACTATGCTTAGGACATAGCCCTCTTTTCTTAAGTTTTACACATTCACCCATTTCTGTTGATATTTACCTCTGTTCCACACTCTTTTTAAAAAAAAGATTTACTTTATTTATTACATATACAGTGTTCTGCCTACATACCAAAAGAGGGCACCAGATTGAATTGTAGATAGTTGTGAGCCACCATGTGGATGCTGGGAATTGAACTCAGGACCTCTGGAAGAACAGTCAGTACTCTTAACCTCTGAGCCATCTCTCCAGCTCAGCTTCACACTCTTTTATTTTTTTTTAATTCAAGGGCCACAGTTTTAGTATCCAGTGTTTCAGCAGTATGCAGGAAACAAGGGTTCATATCATTCATTAGGGAGAGAACCTACCAGAGTATTAACCAAGCAACAACAAACAGCTAGTTAAGTAAGTATGCAAATAATGTTATTAAATCTTAGGTTTTTGATAAAATACATCTATGAAAAAATAAATAAGTAAGTGTAATTTGTCTTAAGAATATTTATTTTTAATTAAGTATATATCCATGTATGCATCTATGTATCTATGTACAGGTATATGCACATGTGTACAGGCTCCCATAGAGGCAGAGTATGACATCATGTCCTTTGCACGTGCAGTTAGCTTTAATTGTGGGATAACTGACATGGGTTCTAGTAACCAAGTTCATGTCCTCTTAGCCGAATCTCCAACCTCTTATCATGTTTTTAATAATATTTTTTAAACATATACAAATAAACCTACATTTAGTTTTAGTTTCCCCAATTATAAATAGAATTATATAGGATATTACACTATTAGAAACCAAGCATTCTTTCATATCTATTCTTTCATGAGCTTATACATTATTAAATTAATTTATTTTAAAACAATATAAGTTGAAAATTACATTTTTGTGTGTATAATGTATTCAGCTTATAGTTTATACTTAATGCTCTTGGAGGTTTGTTGAGATTTCAGTAATATCAATCATAAAAATTCTAGCCTGGAGAAATCCCAAGTATTCAGTTGAAACAATAGATTCTGCATACTTAAATGTTAAAAAGTTTAGAGGAAAATGGTTAAGCAGTTACAATTTCAAACATAATTGATGAGACAGTTTTAACGGAACTAATAGCTCTTTTGCATTTTTAATTGCTTTCTATCAGAATAGACTCAACATTCTAAGAAAAGAAACTCATCATGTAACAAAAATACTGAGACAAATCACTTATTCTATTTCTCGGTGTCACCAGTCCCATCTGCAGCTGTCATGTATTAGCAGCATGTCAACTTGTTTCCAGGCTTTCACTGCCCCAGATTTTCTAAGGTGAATCATATTTATATAAAGAAAAAGTATCATAAGTATCATAATTCCATATAAGTATAGAGAACCTCATTGAAATGAAAATAACATTTAAATAGACACATTTATTTTCAAAATCTTTATACTTTTAATAGTGCTTGTTGCAAATTTGTAGGATTTAAACACCTCCAATGAAAATGCAAAAGTTAATAAAGCTTGTGATTGGCCACAAGACCTTCTTCCTTTTTGCCTACCCCAAGTTCCATTTATAGGAACTGTTGATTGACCTTTTGGTCTTCATTTTTCCCATAGAATTTTATAGACAGGAGAATTCAGTAGTGTTCAAATATCAGTTCTCAAATTAATAAGTTCAATATCTTCTGGTGTAAACTTCAAATAGTTATTATATGGATATTGTCAAACTCATTTTTAAATGTATGTAAATGAGGCAAAAACCTCAGAAGAGAAAGCACAAACTATTAGTAATCTAGTTTTGTTGATGACTCTATATCTGAGTTCATGAAAGTTGTTGATTTTGAGTTTTTGTGTAATATGCATTTCTAGTTGTGGTATGTATATAAAAATGGCTTCACAGATTGAATTAGGAAGTTTACCTGACAGAAAAGTCTTCCATAAGTGAGTGATTAAAAGGTCAACACAAAAGGAGAGATAGGGAAGAGGGATAAAAACACCAAAGATATTTGATAAAGTCCCAAGAAATCCTATTATTTATATTTATATAGTATTTAAATATATAATATAATATATGTGACATTGGAATCCTCTGTTTGAGTTGTTGGTAAGGACAGTCCAAGGGATTATTAAAGCAATGTAGGCTATTGATGTTGCCCTTGGCATCTCTCCCCTGAAGTTGAGGTAAACTGTTTTGCTCAAGACACCACACACAGGACTTGGAGGATTTAAGTTAGACATAACGTGATAGCTCTTTTGCTGTGATCTAGCTGTCATAGTACCAGAAAGTTCTCTGTGAGCTGCTCAGAGAGGAAAGAAAGGGTAATCCTATCTAGCTATGATGTCTTAAACTACAACAATGACAAACCCTGCAAGATATCTCTAAAGATACAATGCTAGTACTCATATCTTCATAGTAATCAACAGATATCTAATTGGACTTACATTTAGAGGAAAATCAAGCCTGGCTTACTGTTTGGGGCTAGTGATGTCACTGATCTCAGAAGAGAACATACCACCACCATGTTCCTAGACCAGTATAACTCCTAAGTTAATTCTAAAACTTATCTGTATTCCCAAAGATAAATGTAGTTAACACACCATTACCAAAGAAGCTTTCTTTATGTCAAATTAAACTATTACTGATGCAAATACCAAAGGATTATGAGGAATTTTGTTCCCATGGGTACATCTACAATGAAACTACTATATCTAAGGCTCAAGGAAGAAGAGGAGGCAGAAAATTGTAAGAGCCAGAGGAACTGGAAATCTGCTATGAGATTGTGCCTCTTCGAAATGACAAGGAAGCTACACCCATGGTTTCTCAACAGCATGACTGCATAAGAAGTTCCAGAATAACTATAATATCAATAGACAGGCTAAATCAGAAGAGAGAAATCTTACGGAATTCCAACCCTGGACAAAGAATAATAGGGTACTTAATAAGCCCTTAATTTTTTTCCAATACAAAAAGATCAGTTCTTACAAGTTTCCGTAGTATAGTGGTTATCACGTTCGTCTGACAAAAAGATCAGTTCTGAACGCATATACATACATGCCACAAAAAAGATAACTCAGTAGGTGACATGTATATATTTATGCATATATATCTTTATATATATGGTGGCACATGAGAAGCACTGGAAGAAGGAAAGGGAGGGAGTGAATAGTGGAATTATATTTTAATTTGAAACATGTTGGGGAAGTCCTGTTATTTGCCTGTGCACTTGTCAATAAAGTACTGTCTGGCCAATAGAAAACCTAGATAGGAGGGACTAGGAGTCGAGGAGGATTCTGGGAAGGGGAAACACAGGAGAGTCGACATGTGACGCCATGGGGGTAGGAAGCCGGGAACTATTCTCCGGTAAGAAACATACTTAGATTAACAATTATGGGGTAGTTACTTAAGGCAGAGCTAGCCAGTAAGGGACAAGCAAGGCCAACAGCTTCATAATTAATATAGCCTCCTGTGTGTTTATTTGGGACTCATGCAGATCTAGAACCAGGCTGGCGCGGCAGAGCCCAGGCGACTGGTGGGGGATAAACCAAAGAGGCTAGCAAAGAAAAAGCTTCTCTTAACATAATGGTTGTCAGGAGTGGGATTGAATTTCCACGCAAAACAACAAAAGCTTTAAAGGAATTTTAGAAACAGAAGAACGGAGAGAAGCACAGATTTTTGGTAGCAGCATTTTTCTCAGGTGTGCTCTGTTTTGCTAGCCACAAGCCGAGATTCACGCGGCTCGCTTACCAGAGTCTTCCTGACTCGACATAAAAAAAAAAAAACCAACAAGGTTGTTTTAAGAGACTCTACTAACGATTGAAAAGTTGTACGTACAGCTGGAAGTGGCAGCTTTTTCTGGATGTCAGCATGGACTGAGGCGGTAAGCTTGAGTCACGCTTACGCCCGCCATCTTGAACGGCAGTTTAAAACAGCCGCGGTTTTAACACGTGGCCAGAAAAACATAAAGATTTACAGTAAAGTCGGACTTGGATGGACAAAACCTCTAAAGGTTTTCAGTGTGTTTAAAAATATACGTGAGATTGAGAGAGAAAATGAAATGGCAAAGTGGTAAATAAATACAAAAGCCGGTGTTGTGGTGGCGCAAGCCGGTAGGATTGCTCCAGAGGCAGAGGCAGGCAGGTTTCCAAAGAAACCCTGTCTCAGAGAAAAATAAATAAAAGTAAAATAAATAAAGTAATAATAAATAAATAAATAAGCCACGTAAAGATGGAAAATACACAGAGAGTCTGGATACTGTACGCTATTATGTTTTTCAGTTTTTTGCTTGCTCAGGAAGGAACTGCTACTAAAGTACACTTGCTTATAAATGCTGCTAAATTAATACAACTTATATCTTTTGAAAATACCTTGACTTCAAAATTTAAGCATAAGGATATGTTACTCGGAAAAGGAGTTTTTATTTATGTTTCTACAGAAAATGAAAAGCTGAGAATTCCTTCCAGGCTTCTGTGGTTTCACGAACCAAGACCCCCGGAAGCAGTGGACCAGGTGTTTCAACGACTGAGACAGCTAAGATGATACAGCCTTACAGACCCCGAAAATACGGACTTATACAGATTTCTGAGTTTTGTCATGATCCCCATGGTGTGAACAGCGCCCCCTTCCAGCAGGAAGCAGTTTGGAATGAGCGACGTCCTAATTCCCATCTTGTTTATAAATCTTTGTTTTCATTTAAATGGGATTGTTTATAATTGGCTAGTGATCACAGCCAATCCTTTTAATGGTAAAAAAGGGAATTATGATATAGGTATTGTTTTTCATTTATTGATACAAATTCAAGGTCAATTTTGTGATATGTATATTTCTCCTCTTGATTAAGTATTGTGCTTATACTGATCTTTTAAAATGTAATGCGTAATTAAATACAGATTATAGATAGTTACTTATAATAGTCAGAATTTATAGTTAGGTAAGTTAGGTTTTCTAGATATACAGAAAAATATTTGAGATAGATAAACAGTCTTCAAACCTCTCAAAGACCTTCAGAAAAATGGCATTTAAAATGGTTTAGGGCTTTTCTTGACAATGAGAAATGTCTGCTCCTGGCAGCACCAATTACGTCTGAGAGGAAGATGGGCATCGAAGAAACTTGTTATGGAGTTTGCTTTCAACATGGCAAGATTAGCCATTTGGGCAAGAAACTGCTCTTGCCTGTACTGCTTGACTGTTGTTGTATAATCTGGACATGCAGGACCCACAGGAAAGTGACTGCTGAACTCAGTCTTACAGGGTTCCTGCTTCATGGAAGAGTCTAGGAGACATTCTGCAGGACACAGAGAAATGACTGACAGACTGCCAGCGCAGATGGACAGTTTGAAATTTCCTGCTTTGCTGAGAAGTGTTCCAGACACATTGTGGCCTATGGGCTGAAGATGGATGCCCCAACGTTACAGAGGAACTTCGGGTGACTGTCCAGGCAGTAAGATGTCTCTGTCAATCCTAGTGTTTATATATTATCCTTCTGTGGTCTTTGATGGAGTTGAAGACAGATAGTTATAGTTTTCCTTAGTTATGATAAAAGATAAGTTACATATAGAACTTTGAACTCACAAGGATGGTATGGATGATATTTTCTTTAAATCTTGCTAAAATATTGTAACTATGTTCTTACTTGATAACTGTTCTGTCATATACAATTTGACTATGTTAAAATTAAGACCTTTCTTTTGTTTAAACAGAAAAGAGGAGATGTTGGGGAAGTCCTGTTATTTGCCTGTTCACTTGTCAATAAAGTACTGTCTGGCCAATAGAAAACCTAGATAGGAGGGACTAGGAGTCGAGGAGGATTCTGGGAAGGGGAAACACAGGAGAGTCGACATGTGACGCCATGGGGGTAGGAAGCCGGGAACTATTCTCCGGTAAGAAACATACTTAGATTAACAATTATGGGGTAATTACTTAAGGCAGAGCTAGCCAGTAAGGGACAAGCAAGGCCAACAGCTTCATAATTAATATAGCCTCCTGTGTGTTTATTTGGGACTCATGCGGATCTAGAACCAGGCTGGCGCGGCAGAGCCCAGGCAACTGGCGGGGGATAAACCAAAGCGGCTAGCAAAGAAAAAGCTTCTCTTAACAGAAACACTTAATTTAAAAATGATTAACGAATCCCTATGGTCCAGGGGCTGCTTTTGAAAGATATTAATTCAACTTATGCTACAGACAACTCTATTCAGGTTGCCCATTTTCCTGTATAAAATATTGTTTCTTGAATCAAACTAGTCCATTTTATTGAGACTATAACACTTTGAGACATCAATTTGTATCATATCATACGTTTCAAATTTTCTTTATAATGTGCTTAGCATCTATCGCAATAACTCCTTTTTCATTTGGAAGGCTATTGATTTGTATGCTCTCTCTGTGTTTGCCTTAGCTGGTGTGCTGGTTCATTTTATGTCTGCATGACACAACCTACAGATGTCTGAGAGGAGGTGAACTCAATTAAGAAACTGCCTTCATAAGATTTAGCTCTTCCCCAAGTGTCCAGATTGAGAGAGCATCCCTCATTGTGGGATGGGTGCCCACAGTCCATTTGTGTGCCAGGGACATATACTGATCTACTACCCAAAGCCTAGGCCCTCCCCAGAACGAAATGATAGACACTAGAGATCCTTCATGGAGGGCCTTACCGTTCCCGGGGAACAGAGTGGGGATTGGGTGGGGGGCTGGGGAGGCTGGTGGGGAGAAATGGGTATGGAGCGGAGGGAGAGGGAACTGGGACTGACATGGGAAGCAAGCTGGTTTCTAATTTAAATATATAAGATGCCTTTGTATTTGGGGCATAGATGTTCAGAACTGAGACTTCATCTTAGTGAATTTCTCCTGTGATGAGTAAGAAATAACCTCTTTCATCTCTTTTGATTGATTTTATTTTAAAGTCTAATTTCTTAGCTATTAGTATTGCTACCCCCACTTGTTTCTTGGGTCCATTTGAATGGAAAATCTTTTACCAACCCTTAACTCTGAGGCAATGTCTGTCTTTGAGGCCTAGTTGTGTTTCTTGTATACAGCAGAAGGATGGATTCTGTCTTCGAATCCATTCTATGCCCCAAATACAAAGGCATCTACATTCATAAAAGAAACATTACTAAAAGTCAAATCACATATAAAGTCTCACACACTTATAGTGGGAGACTTCAACATCCCACTCTCACCTCTATACAGGACTACCAGACAAAAACTTAACAAAGAAGCAAAGGAACTAATAGAAGTTATGACCCAATTTGGTTTAACAGACATCTATAGAAAATTCCATCCAAATACATAAGAATATGCTTTTTTCTAAGTGCCACATGGAACCTTCTCAAGCAAACCTCAACATGTACAAAAAAATGGAATAACTCCATATATCTTATCAGACCACCATGTATTAAAATTAGAATTCAACAACAACACAAATTGAAGAAACCCTACAAACTCCTTGAAATTGAATAATGCACAATTGCAACATTCCTGGGTCAAAGAAGAAGTGAAAAATGAAAATAAAGACTTCCTAGAATTCAATGAGAATGAAGACACAACATACCCAAACTTATGGGACACTTTGAAACCAGGGCTAAGAGGAAAATTCATATCACTAAGTGCCCACATGAAGAAACTAAAGAATAATCACACAAGAGATTTAACAACACAACTGAAAGTCTAGAACACAAAGAAGCAAGCTCACCTCGAAGGAGTAGCTGAAATCAATAAAGTAGAAACTCGGGAAAACAATACAAACAATCAATGTATCAGACAAATCTTTATCCAAACTTAAGAAACGGCAGAGTGTGAATATGCAAATTAAAAAATCAGAAATGAAAAGAGGGGCATAACAGCAGACACTGAGGAAATCCAAAGAATCATCAGGTAATACTTTGAAAACCTGTGCTCCACAAAATTCAAAAATTTAAAAGAAATGGACAATTTTCTGGATATATATCATTTGTTGAAATTACATGAAAATGTAAATAGACCTATAACCCCTAAGGAAATAGAAGCAATCATTAAAAGTCTCCCAAACAAACAAAAAAAAGCTCAGGTCCGGATGGCCTCACTGCAGAATTCTACCAGAAATTCAAAGAACTGCTTATTCCAATTTTTCTCAAAGTATTCCATGCAATAGAAGGGTCTTTTACAAACACTGTTTATGAGGCTTCAAAAACCTTGATACCCAAACCACACAAAGACATATCTAAGAAAGAGAACTTCAGACAAATATCCCTCATGGACACTGATGCAAAAATACTGGCAAATTGGATACAAGAACATATCAATATAATCACGCACCATGATCAAGTAGGTTTCATCCCAGGGATGCAGGCATAGTTCAACATATGAAAATCCATCAATGTAATCCACCATATAAGCAAGCTGAAAAACAAAAATCACATGATCATCTCACTAGATGCAGAAAAAGCCTTTGACAAAATTCACTTCATGATGAAGGTCTTGGAGAAATCCGGAATAACAGGGACATGCCTAAACATAATAAAAGCTATATAAAACAAACCAACAGCCAACATCAAACTAAATGGACAGAAACTCAATGTGATTCCTCTAAAATCAGGAACAAGACAAGGCTCTCCACTCTCTCCATACCTCTTCAATATAGTAGTTGAAGTTCTAGCTAGAGCAATAAGACAACAAAATGATATCAAGGGAATATAAATTGGAAAGGAAGAGGTCGAATTTTGACTATTTGCAGATGATATGACATTTTACATAAGTGACCCAAAAAACTCTACCAGGGTACTCCTACAGCTGGTAAATACCTTCAGCAAAGTGGCAGAATACAACATCAACTCAAGAAAATCAGTAGCTTTACTATAATACAGATGATAAAAAGGCTGAGAAGGAAATCAGAGAAACATCACCCTTTACAATTGCTACCTTGGGGTAATGCTAACCAAACAAGTGAAAGGCCTGTATCACAAGAACTTTGAGTCTTTAAAGAAAAAAATTAAAGAAGACACCAGAAAATGGAAAGGTCTCGCATGCTCTTGGATAGGTAGGATCAATGTAGTAAACATGTCAATCTTGCCAAAAATAATCTCAGATTCAATGCAATCCCCATTAAAATCCCAGCAGGATTCTTCACAGACCTTGAAAGAACAATAATCAACTTTATATGAAAAAAAAAACAGAATAGCCAAAACAACTCTGTTCAACAAAGCAAAGTCCAGAGGCATTACCATACCTGAATCCAAGCTCTATTATAGAGCTGCAGTCTTTAGAACAGATTGGTATTTGCACAAAATAGACAGGTAGACCAATTGAATTGAATTGAACACCTGATATTAACCAATACACATATGAACACATGATCTTCCACAAAAAATCTAAAGTTATGCAATGGAAAAAGAAAGCATATTTAATAAATGGTGCTGGCATAACTGGATGCTGGCATGTAAAAACAGAAGATTGATTCACGTATATCACCATGCACAAAACATAAGTCCAAATTGATCAAAGACTTCAACATAAATCCAGCCACACTGAACCTCTTAGAAGAGAAATTGGGAGATACCCTTGAACGAATTGGTACAGGAGACTGCTTCCTGAACATAACACCAGTATCACAGACACTGTGGTTGACAAATAATACATTGGGCCGCCTAAAACTGAGTAGCTTCTGTAAGGCAAAGGACACAGTCAGCAAGACAAAAAGGCAATCCACAGAATGGGAAAAGATATTCACTAACCCCACATCTGACAGAGGGATGATTTCCAAAATAGACAAAACTCAAGAAGCTAGTCTCCAAAACACCAAATAATCCAATTAAAAAGTGGTGTACAGAACTAAATAGAGAATTCTCAATAGAGGGGTTTAAAATGGATGAGAGATACTTAAGAAAATGCTTGATATCTGTAACCATCAGGGAAATACAAATCAAAACAACTCCAAGACACCATCTTACTCTTGTCAGAATGGCTAAAATAAAACACATCAATGACTGTTTATGCTGGAGAGGATGTGGAGAAATGGGAACACTCCTTCACTGTTGATTTCAGTGCCAACTCGTACAGTCACTTTGGAAATCAGTATGGAGATTCCTCAGGAAAATGGGAATCAGTCTATCACAAAACCCAGCAATTCCACTCTTAGGCATATACCAAAAAATGCATATTCACATAACAAGGACGTCTGTTCCACTCTATTCATAACCTCATTATTTGTAATAGCCAGAACCTGGAAGCAAACTAGATGCCTTTCAACTGAAGAGTGGATAGAGAAAATGTGGGACATATATACTATTCAGCAAAACAAAAAACAAAAAACAAAAAACAAAAAAACAAAAAAAAAACCAATGAAACCTTGAAATTTGTAGGCAAATGGACGAAACCAGAAGAAACCATCCTGAGTGAGGTAACCCACTCACAAAACAACAAACATGGTATGAATGCACTCATATATGGATTTTAGACGTGGATCAGGGAAGTACCAGAATACAATTTCACTGCCAGTGAGTCTGGGAAACATGTAGGACTCTAAGAAAGATATGCCTGGTACTCCAGAGAAGGAGAATGAGGCAAGATCTCCGGAAGAGACTGGGGACATAGGGAGAGGGGAATGGGAGCCTGGAAAAAGAGAGGGGGAGAATAGGAGGGGAGGGAAGGATATGGGGGACCAAGAAGGTTGAGTAGGAGAGCAGGATGAAAGATACCATAATAGAGGGAGTCCTTATAGGTTTGAGGAGAGATCTGGCACTAGTGAGATTTCCAGAGATGTACAAGGATGACGCCAACTTGCAAACTAAGCAATAGTGAAGAGACTACCTTAATTTCCTCTCCCTGATAATGAGTTTGACAACTTCCTTATATGCCATCCTAGAACCTTTGACCAATGATTTGAAGGAAACAGAGGCAGACACCTACAGCTAAACACTGAACTGGACTCCTGGAATACAGAGACAGATAGGGAGGACTGATGAGCAAAGGGGTCCACAGAAACAGATGACCTGAGCAAGGGGGAGCTCTTGGATCCCCGACTTATGGCTTGGAGGCCAGCATGGGATGGATCCAAATAACCTGAATGTAGATGTCAGTGAAGAGGTCAGTGAAGGTGATTTATGTCGCCTTGGGTAGTAGATCAGTATTTATCCTGGGCCAACAAATGGACTTTGAGTACTCATCCTACAATGAGGGATGCTCTCTCAGCCTGGACTCTTAGGGAAAGGCCTTTGCCCTGCCCTGAACAAAATGACAGACTCTGGACATCCCCCATGGAGGGCCTAACCCTCCCTGAGGAATGGAGTGGGGATTGTGTGAGGGGCTTGGGGAGTTGTTGGGAGGGTGTGGGAGGAGGGGTGGGAGAGTGAGCTTGGACTGACATGTCAAGCAACCTTGTTTCCGATTTAAAATAAAACAAAAGTTAAAGACAAAAACGATTCAGCTCTAAGACATTTTCTTAATTAGTGATGAATGGGGGAGGGCCCATCCTCTTGTGGGTGGTGCCATCCCTGGGCTGGTGGTCCTAGGTTCTATAGAAAAGCAGTCTGAGCAAGCCAAGGGGTGGGGGTAGTAAGCTAGTAAGTGCAGCCCTCCTTAGTCTCTGCCATCAGCTCTTGCCACCCGGTTCCTGCTCTGTTTGAGTTCTTGTCCTGATTTTATTAGGTTTTGGTCAAGGTGTCTCATTGCCTCAATAGAAGCCCCATCTAAGACAGCTGGCTGATTGATTTTATGAATTAAAAATAGTTTTAAAGCATATGCACTCTCGATTTATTTATCTTTTTAATTGCATTGATGTTTGCACTGATCACTGTGATGTTATGTTGCACATAGCAGTGCTTGAGTCAATGATGTACTGCACACACGAGAGCCTGTTCATAAGACCTCATAATACTAACCTTGGTGTAAAGCTTTCTCTGTCATCACACAAGAACATTCATCTAGGTATACTCTTCTCAGAAATGTATCCCCATTTTTAATTTTAAAGTGGTGATTGTTCTCTTTAATTTCTTTTCTTTATGTCCTTTCTTCTTTTCTATTTTCACTTTCTTTTGGCTGTGAAAAGTTGAAAAATATTGAGATAAAGACAAGTACTGAAATAAGAGAGAGAACTTCAATTTCAACGCAACAATGGAGAAGAAAGTTGAGGATCTCAAAACATTTGAGAAAACTAATGGGCATATTTTGGAGGAAGTTATGAGGAATTTGATCAATATAAGCAGGCAGGATATGTTTGCCAATTGTAGATAATTGAATACATATTCCAAGTCCCTCATGAATCCTTTCTAACAGAAGCATTTTCTGGGTCATATTTAAAATGGATAGTTGTGTTTTAAATGTATTGTGGGAAGTTACAGGGAATTTGTTGACTCAGAACTGGCAAATGCTGGAGATTTATGTCTTAAATAAGAAAAGAAAAAATAAATATACAATTTTAACTTTATAAAATAAAGGTGATAAAACCAAGATCAGGACTGTATGGCAAGGAACAAATATGCCTAAAATCTAGTAAATATGAGTAGAAAATTATGATCTTCTTGGTCAGACAAAACTTCTAATGACTATGCTTGTTTCCCTAAATTGTATACATTAGAGAGCATAAATATAATTTGTGTTCACTACTTATATTCATTTTCAACTACATTATCAATATTCTTCTTAGAGTTTGTTAAGCATATTTGCTGACTTTTTATGTTGCTCTTTTTTTAACCTTATTCTCAAGAGCTCATGCTTGTTTAAATTTAATAAGGAGGAAATAGTGTGAATAACTCATGTTAAGAGCTGGCTTTCTGAGAAATACTTTCCAGATTAATATATTATTAAAAAACCAAAACTATTTGATGCATAGAATCTATAATGCCATGGGCTGGGTATCATCTAAGTAGGAGTAGCACACTACTCTTCCTAATTACTTTGGGCAGACCCCATCCCTAACACTCAACATGTAACTACATATTGGGAGATAAAATCTTTAATGTTGTCTGTCAGAATGAGCTCTCATTATTGTTATTTTTCTGTAAAGTAGAGAAAATCCTATGGTTTGAACAGAAATGGCTTCTATAGACTCATGTGTTCCAATACTTAGTCTGTGGGGAGTGGCACTTTTGTAATGTGTGGCCTTGTTGGAATAGTTATGACTTTGTTGGAGGAAGACAGTCAGTGAGTTTTGCCTTTGAGGTCTCAGAAGCTTAACCCAGGTCTCAGATGTAGAACTCTTAGCTCCTCCTACAGAAATAATCAAATGCATGCTGTCATGCTTTCTGCCATGATGATAATGAACTAGACCTCTGAACTGTAGGATGGCCGCAATTAAATGTTTTCCTTTATAAGAGGAAGGACCTTTATGAGGTCATGGTGTCTCTTCACAGCAATAGAAACCCTGACTAAGACAAACCCTGACACAGACAATTACAGAGAGATACATATGTAGGATGGCCACAATTAAATGTTTTCCTTTATAAGAAGAAGGACCTTTATAAGGTCATGGTGTCTCTTCATAGCAATAGAAACCCTGACACAGACAATTACAGAGAGATACACATGTAAGTCAACATGATTAAGATGGGGAAAAACCTACAAACAAAGGACAGATGTCCCAGCAGAGACCAATGCTCGTGTTCTTGGCTTTGAATTTTACCTTTAGAATTGTGAGAGAATACATTTAAGATTTTTCTAAACATTGTTATTTTATGTCATGAATTAGAAGATTTCTAAGTGGTACTTGCCTATATATTTTAAGTATCTATTAACCAGTGACAAGATTTCTCCTAACAGGAAATATAGAAATACTTTAAAAGTCAATTCTAATCAAAAGAAAACTTTAATTGAAATTACAAATTACAGGATTCTTTTTTATTAATTTTTATTTCAATTAAAAACAATCTTATTTTATATACCAATCCCAGTTCCTTCTCCCTCCTCTCCTCCCATTCTCCAACCACTCTCTCATCTCACCTTCACCCTCAGGGAGGGTGAGGCCTCCAGTGGCAGATCATCAAAGTCATCATCAATTGGGGCAGGGCCTAGGCCCTCCCCTGTGTATCTAGGCTGAGAGATTATCATAGGGAATGGGCTCTCAAAGCCCATTTGTGAACTAGGGATAAATACTGGTTCCACTGCCAGATGCCTCATAGACTGAATTGGACAATGTCCAATTGTATCACTCCTGGCTCAAGGAAGAAATAAAGAAATAAATTAAAGTCTTCCTAGAATTTAATGAAAATGAAGGCCAAACATACCCAAGCTTATGGGACACTTTGAAAGCAGTACTAAGAGGAAAGTTCACAGCACTAAGTGCCCACATGAACAAACTGGAGAATAGTCACACTAGAGACTTAATAGCACACCTGAAAGATCTAGAACAAAAAGAAACAAACTCACCCAGGAGGAGTAGATGCCAAGAAATAATCAAATTGAGGGCAAAAATCAATAAAGTAGAAACAAAGAAATTACAGAATTCTTAAGAAAAAATAATTTAAATACACTTTAATTCAACATTTGTTGGAAGCAAAATAAAGTCCTGCAACCTCCAAATCAAATCTCACTTAAGGAAGCACAAGACATACTATTTAAGCCAGGAAATAGAAGAATTGATGAGTTAATGCAGGAAAATATGCATATCCCAGTAAGTTACAGAATGAACAGAAGAATAATCTTATGGCTAACAAACCAGAGGAGAGAAAAACACTCTGAATAAGTACCAAGATGAAAATGAAGTCCCAAAATAGAGAAGCTGGTAATAAACCCAAAACCTCCATTAAAGCAGCACAAATCTGAAGTCTGTAGGCAGTGGGTAATTTTCTAAGAGAAACATAATTTACATGTTTGGCTCCAGGAAAGAATTTAAAAAAACTTCATCTTATGCAAGAAATAGTTTTAAAAGGCTATCCTGAATAAATAGATCTGGACAAATTGGACAATTCAAGTGACACCTATGTCCTCAATAATCACATCAGAATGGGGGGCGGTGACTTCCAACTCCCTTTAAGCCTATGGAACTTCATCGATTTCCATTTCTCCCATTCTGTGACCCATTCTTCACTGTAGGGCATGGGATACCCATTCCAGATGAAAGATACTAATTAATCCTACAAATTTAGTACACTCATGGGAGATTTGACAGAGTGAAGGCTGAATCTGTCTACCATGATTTCTCTCATTCTGTCTGTAGATGGAAGGATGCTGGCAGCAACAATATCTTTCAGGTTACGACAGTGGAAGCTAAGACTACAAAGGGAAAACAGAGACTGGAAATTCAGGTTTATGCCCACCTATGTAATCAGTGTGGTTTCGATCGAGGGAACCTTCTGTGATGCACTGTAATGGACTCCATATCAAGTGTCTTCCCTCCAACAAGTATATAATGAAAATTTGAAGCTAGTGAGAACATTTCTTGACTGCTTTTCAGGAATTAAAGTCTTGAATATACTACTGTCTCATAAACCTCCTTTAATTCTTCCCAAAGATTTAACCAATGTATACAGACACACTCACTCACACACACACACTCACATGCATACATACATGCACACCCACAGATGCACTAGCACACACACATGCACATAACATGCATGCACACAGCACACACTTGTGCATGCACACATATATATTCTGTTTGTAATAAAACAGTGGCTTTTGATTTCCAGATATATTATTAATATCACAGTTGTGTATCAGCACAACACTAATATTTAAACACAGTAACGATTCTAAATAAAAGACTACCATAGATTAACTTCAATTATGCCAATACCGTTGTATTTACATGAAAATAATGTTGACTAAAAGAAGTTACAGCATATTAAAATTTATAAATAGTGACTAAGTATGAATTGTTTTATTATCACAGGAATAGAATAAAATTGCAAAATCAATTAATGTTATAAATAGATCTAGACCTTTTTGACACCCGTTCTTCAGTGGCTTGTTCCATCATTGCCCATTTAGTGAGCCACTTGTGCCACTGAAGATTCTCTATAGTCCCCTCTTTCAAACTCATCAGAGGCCTAAAAGCAATGAGCCCATGTGATCATGAATTTGACTGCCTAAAATACATATTTAAGAAATGGAATTTCATTGGAACCTCCTGAGGCTTGGGGCCTGAGCATGAGGAAGACGATCCAGGGAGAACAGCCCTTCCAGAATCTGCCAGCTACTTACTCCCATCTCCACCCTCAGGAGGAGGTAAGCATGGACCTGTTTCTGGCCTGCCTTCCAGCACCCTGCTCAGAGCTTCCTGAGGCCTAGGGATTGTGCACAGGGGAACCTGTTCTGGCAGATGAACCCTTCCAGAGTCTGTCAGCATCTCTGTGTTAGTCCTGCCACCACCCATGGGGAGAGGAAAGCCATTGGAGTATTGGACCTGCTTGTACCCACTGGAAGAGAATGTTGGACCCATACCAACCAGGAGAGGAAGAGACCTCACCAGTACCCACTGGAAGAAGAGATGGGAAGGCGAAAGTATAAGAACACATTCAACAACAGAAAGATCACTATGACGCCACCAGAGTCAAAGGGACTCCACACCAGCAAGACCTGAACATTCCAACACAGATGAAGAAGAGAATGACCCTAAAACATTATGAAGATGGTAGAGGCTCTCAAAGATTTAATGAGAAAATCCCTTAAAGAAATGGAAGAAAAACAAACAAAAAATTGAACAGAAGACAGCAAAGACAAATTCAAAAAGTGCAAGGTTTGAAAGTTCAAATAGAGACAATTAAAAAAAAAGTCTGAGGGAATGCTGGAAATAGAAAAGCTAAATAAGTGATCAGGAACTACAGATGCAAGCATAACCAACAGAATGCAAGAGATGGAAGAGAGAATCTCAGGCACTGAACGTACATTAGGAGAAATACATTCATTCACCAAAGAAAATCTTAAGTCCAACAAATCACTAACACAAAATATCCAGGAAATATGGAACACCATAAAAAAGCCAAACCTAAGAATAAGAGGTATAGAAGAAGGTAAAGAAACCTACCTCAAATGTGCAGAAAACATATTCAACAAAATCATAGATGAAAACTTCCTCAACCTAAAGAAAGACATGTCAATGAAAGTACAAGAAGTTTACAGAACACAAAATAGAGTGAACCACAAAATATTCCCTAATCACATAATAATCAAAACACCAAACATACAGAATAAAGAAAGAATATTAAGAGCAGCAAAGGAAAAAGGCCAAGTAACATATAAATGCAAACTTATAAGATCTACACCTGACTTCTCCATGGAAACTCTGAAAGTCAGAAGGTTCTAGAAAGACATTCTACCAACACTATGAGACCACAGATTCCAGCCCAGGTTATTATACCCAGCAAGGTTTACAATCACAATAGATGAAGAAAACAAGAGATTCTGTGGCAAAACCAGATTTAAAAATACGTATCCACTAATCCAGCCCTAAGAAAATTCTGGAAGGAAAATTCCAACCCAAGGAATTTAAGTACACCTACAAAAAATACACAAGAGATACTCTTACTTTGCTAACAGCCAAAAGAAAAACAAGAGGGGATTCCACATACAAATCTAAGTTCCACCAACAAATCTAAAACAAACAAGATATAAGAATCAAAACCATCAATATTCCTCAGTGTTAATGGCCTTAACATGCCTGTAAAAAGACACAGGATAACAGAAGAGTTACAAAGACAGAGTTCATCCTTATGCTGCATGCAAGGAACACACATTAACTTCAAAGACAGACAGTACCTCAAAGTTAAGGGTTGGGAAAAGATTTTTCAATCGAATGGACCCAAGATACAAGCTGTTGTAGCTATCCTAATATCTTACAAATTAGAATTTAAACTAAAATCAGTCAAAAGAGATGAAGAAGGCCATTGTATATTCATCAGTGGAGAAATCCATTAACATGAAGTCTCAAATCTGAACATCAATGCCCCAAATACAAAGGCATCCACATTCATAAAAGAAACATTGCTAAAACTCAAATCATGCATAAAAGCTCCGAAACTTATAATGGGACACTTCAACAACCCACTCTCACCACTAGACAGGACCACCAGCAGAAGCTTAACAAAGAAACAAAGGAACTAACAGAAGTTATGACCCAATTGGGTTTAACAGACATCTATAGAAAGTTCCATCAAAACTCAAAAGACTATACCTTCTTCTCAGCACCAAATGGATGCTTCTGTAAAATTCACCACATACTCAGCAATACAGCAAACCTCAATAGGTACAAAAAAAGTGAAAAAACCCGATGTATCTTATCTGACCACCATGCCTGAAAGTTAGAATTCAGCAACAACAAAATTGCAGAAACCATGCAAACTCATGGAAACTGAACAATGCTTAATTGCACCATTTGTGTGCCAAGGAAGACATAAAGAAAGAAATTAAAGACTTCCTAGAATTTTATGAGAATAAGGTTACAACATACCCAAACTTATGGGACACTCTGAAAACAGTGCTAAGAGGAAAGTTCATAGCACTAAGTGCCTACATGAAGAAACTGGAGAATAGTCACACTAGAGAATTAACAGCACAACTGAAAGCTCTTGAAAAAAGAATAACTTACTCACCCTGGAGGAGTAGACATCAGGAAATAATCAAATTAAGGGCTAAAATCAATAAAGTAGAAAGAAAGTAAACAATACAAAAAATCAATGTAACAAAGAATTGGTTCTTTCAGGAAATAACAAGATAGACAAACCTTAATCCAAACTAACCAAAAGACAGAGAGATATCATGCAAATTAACAAAATCAGAAATGAAAAGGGGGACATAACAACGGACAGAGAGGAAATCCAGAGAATCATCAGGTCATACTTTGAAAATTTGTACTCCTCAAAATTGGAAAATCTAAAGGACATGGACAATTTTCTGGGTAGGTATCACTTACCAAAATTAAATCAAGAACAGATAAGCAATTTAAATACTCCTATAATCCTAATGAAATAGAAGCAGTCATCAAAAGTATCCCTACCAAAAAGCCCAAGGCCAGATGGTTCTAGTGCAGAATTCTACTAGAATTCAATGAACAGCTAATACCAATTCTTGTCAAAGTGTTCCACACAATAGAAGCAGAAGGGTCATTGCCAAACTCTTTTTACAAGCCATATGAACATACAACTAAGAAACAGAACTAAAGCCCAATATCTCTCATGAATATTGATGCAAAATACTCAATAAAATACTGGCAAATTATTCTAAGCACGCATCAGAAAAATTATCCACCATGAGCAAGTAGGCTTTATCCCAAGGATGAAGGGATGGTTCAACATACAAAAATTCATCAATGTAATTCTCCATATAAACAAACTATAAAAGAAATACCACATGGTCATCTCACTAGGCACTGAAAAATCATTTGACACAATCCAACACCTATTCATGATAAAGGTCTTAGAGAGATCAGGGATAACAGGACACATATCTAAACATAATTTAACAACATGCATCAAACCAATAGCCAACATCAAACTAAATAGAGAGAAACTAAACCTGACACCTCTATAGTCAGGAACAAGACAAGGCTATCCACTCTATACATATCTCTTCAATATTGTCCTTGAAGTTCTAGCTAGAGCAATAAGACAACAAAAGTAGATCAAGGGGATACAAATTGGAAAAGAACAAGTCAAACTTTGACTACTTGCAGATGATATAATAGTTTACATAAGGGACCCCAAAAACTCTACCAGGGAACTCTTCATAGCTGATAAACATCTTCATCAAAGTGTTTATATACAAGATTAACAAAAAACCCACAGCAGTCCTACTATATACAGATGGTAAATGGAATGAGATAAAAATCAGAAAAACATCACCCTTTACAGTAGCCAAAAACAACACAAAATATCTTATCATAATGCTAACCAAACAAGTGAAAGGCATCTATAACAAGAACTTTGAGTCTTTAAAGAAAGATTTAAAGAATATTCCAGAAAATGGAAAGATTTCTCCAGCTCTTGGATAGGTAGGATAAACATAGTAAAAATGGCAATCTTGGTAAAAGCAATGTACAGATTCAATGCAATCCCCATCAAAATTCCAGCACAATTCTTCATAGGCCTTGAAACAATAACACCCATCTTTATATGGGAAAACAACAGAACAATGATATCCTAAACAACCCTGTACAATAAAGGAACTTCTTGAGGTATCATTATCTCTGACTTCAAGCTCTATTATAGAGCTACAGTTCTGAAAACACTTAGTATTGGCACAAAAATAGACAGACAAACCAATGGAATCCAGTTGAAAACCTTGATACTAACATACACACCTACTAACACTTGATTTGTGACAAAGAAGATAAAATTATACAGTGGAAAAAAGAAAGCATCTTCAACAAAATTTGCTGGCATAACTGGATCACCATGCACAAAACTTAAACCCAAATGGATCAAAGGCCTCAACATAAATCCAGCCACATTGAAACTCTTAGAAGAGAAAGTGGGAGGTACCCTTGAACAAATTGGTACAGGAGACTGATTCCTCAACATAACACCAGTAGCACAGACACTGAGATTGACAATTAATAAATGGGACCTCCTGAAACCAAGAAGCTTCTGTAAGGCAAGGGAAACAGTTAACAAGACAAAATGGCAGCCCTCATAATGGGAAAAAATATTCACCAACCCCGCATCTGACAGACAGCTGAATTCCAAAATTTACAAAGAACTCAAGAAGCTAGTCACCAAAACACCAAATAATCCAATTAAAAAGTAGTGTACAGAACTAAATAGAGAATTCTCAATAGAGAAATCAAAATGGCTGAGAGACACATAAGAAAGTGTTCATAATCCTTAGGGAAGGAGGGGAGGGAGAGGGAACTCAGATTGCCATGTAAAATAAACTCGTATATAATTTAAATAAAAAGCAAATAAATAGATATGATGAGAAAAATTTGTCTTTCATTGCCTTGAAACATTTGCATCAAATTATTAATAGTATCATTTTCACCGAGAAATATCAAACTCACAGAAATGAAACTCTAATTACTCAATGATCTAGAATTAATTGGATACTTAAATATAAAGAACCCTAATGTTAATGAATTGGCAAAATGCTGACAAATTGCCCTTAAAGTAAAGGAAAAAGAGACTTTTGTTACAGGTTTGGAATTTATCCTGAGTGTATTAAAAATAAATATCTTACAAGAAAGTACAAAGGCTAGAGAGAAAAAAGTAGTCCTATTTTGTACATAGATGGAAGTTTACCTATGAAACTTCTATAAGAAGTTAGTATGGATAACAGAAAAGAGAGAGAAAGTTACAATTAAGCTAATCCATCTAAAAGTCCCTTAATGTAATACAAAGAAGTTTGTCCTGTAATCATGTACACTCAAGCAACAGGAAACACTCTTAGAGTGTATTTATATATTTATGGATTTACATGTATGCCTAAGTGTGTACATGCAGGAATAATAATGACACTATAGTAATAATTAGTAATAATAATATAGTAATAATAATAAATAAGACCTTGGATTTGCAAAGGAGTGAGGGAGAGGTTACTTTGGAGAGGTTGGGGGACGAAGAGATTGGAAGGAGGTACAGGAAGTAAGAAAGTGATGTAATTGTATTTTAATTACATTTTCTAATTTAAAAAAGCAATGTTAAGAAAAGAGCATACCATTAGCCTGGGAAGCCAGCATGGGACTGATCAAGACCCCCTGAATCTGGGTGTCAGTGAAGAGGCCTAGGGATTCTATTGAGCCTTGGGCAGCAGATCAGTACCCATCCCAAGTATACACACGGACTTTGGACTCCAATAGAACAATGTGAGGTGCACTCTCACCCTGAACTCTTGGGAAAGGGTCTAGGCCCTGCCCTATATGAAATGACACACTATGGACACCCCCATGGAGGGCCTCACCCTCCCTGGGGGAATGAGGGGATAACGGGGGGGGGGGGAGGGCACGGGAGGAAGGGAGGGAATGGGAGAGGGACCTGGAACTGACTTGTGAAGCAACCTTGATTCTTATCTAAATTTAAACTGGAAAATAAAATAAAAAAAAGAATAAATGAAAAAGAATATAAAAAAAAGAAAAGAGCATACAATTTGTCAGGTGACTAGAAAAATCCAATAGAACACAATAAATGCCCTTACCTAGACAATGCTGATATAAAGGTTTATATCTAATCACTGTGAAAGTGATTGACTTGCCATTTATAATTTCGAAAATTCTTTATAAGAACTTTAAAGTCAGTATTGAATCTGTACTTCTCAGAGTATAACTGTCAAAATGTCAATTGCATCTTAATTTTAACTTTAGAGTTACAACTTAATTGTATATCTAAAGTATATTTAGCAGACTGTAAATATTAGAACAGATGTGTGAATTTCTCTGTCACCTAGAAATATATTGATCCTTCCTTATTAAGTGCAAAATACAGATGCACAAATATATAATAGTATAGGTAAAAATCCAAGTAACAATATAAAAAGGATAGTCAAACCTAACAAAAGGGCATAGCAGATAGGGATACTTATGGAGGTAGAATGAAGAATTATAGTAATGTACCTTCCCTGTGGCTCTTATGAGTGGCACTATAACCTAAGTCAACCTTGCTAAGAACAACTGAGACTTTAATTCTTAATCATATCGTTTCTAGCCAGCTTTTCTTATTGTTGTTAACCTGTCTACATTTTCTACCTGGACTTTTATCTTTCTTCTGTATATCTTAATTTTTTTCTCCTTGCCTGGCTGGGAGGCTGATCCCCAATGTCCTCCTCTCCTTGTTGTCTCCATTCTCACTTCCTCATTTCTTCTATTTATCCTCTCTGCCTTCCAGCCCCACCTATCCTTGCTCCTGCCTTACTATTGGTGGCTCAGTTCTTTATTAGACTGTCAGGTGTTTTCAGACTGGCAAAGAATCACAGCTTCAGAGAGTCAAACAAACGCAGCATAAACAAAAGTCACACACCTTAAAATAATATTCCACCACACTTGTAGATTAGGTTTTTCCAAATGCATGGCCTTCCTGCCTCAGCATCCTGACTACCATCATTAGAAGTGTTTGGTACAACACTTCACTTGATGACAGTCTTAATGAAATATTTGACAAAAACTGAAATAATAAGCTCTGATCCTCTGCTAGAAATAATGATCACTATGGCTTGTGGAGTTATATGTTTATGTGGATATTTTAGTTACACCAACAATACACTGTAAAAATTGAGGTATATGATGGGAAGACACAACCCAAACTTAAGAAGCAAGGATGTGCCTGTCTCTGTGGTGGCCAGTTCTTACAGTTTATACTGAGTAACAAATAGCTCTCTAGTTCAAAGAATATGGTTGTGTCACATCTCCAAGGCAATGTTGTGTTCTAACTTTGGTACTAAGTTACTAGGAAAGCAGGCAGGCTTATGATGATAATCAGATTGCCCTGTTTTAGTGAAAGTCCTAGGTCTATTACTACAGCTAGGACTGAGTGAGGACCTAAGTTCATACCTTATAAGTTAGACAAAGCCTACTCATAGGTCTGACAATAGTCTTCGAATTATAAATATAAATATATAATATACACACATATATGCTATTAATTATGAAATACAATTTAGCAAATAATGTTTATGATTTAAGGGAACCTGTATTTATATTTTATTTTATGTGATGTTTTACATATTTTGGCTAAGTGTGTATGTGTGTCCCTGGGTGCCTGAAGAGGCCAGAAGAGAACATTGAATCCCCCGGGACCAGAGTTAGATTTTGAGATATCATGTAGCTGCTAGAAACTGAATTCAATAGGAATTGAATTCAAGGACTCTGAAAGAGCAGTCCCTGTTCTTGAGCACTGAGGCATCTTCCCGGCTCCACATATGGATTTTTTTGTCAACTCCTAATATCCATGAGTTTGGAAGTCTTATACTCTATTTTAAACCTATACTCATTATGTGTATATGATGTTACAGTTTCCCACAGTAGATGGCATCTCATGTCAATCAAATGTCAGATCCCCAGGAGAGCAGATTTTGGCCATCCTGCAAAGCATTGCTGTAAATAACCATCATCGTTTTATTTACCATGGGTTCTTCCAAGCTTAAGGATTCCTCGGCAGGGCCTTTTGTTAACTGATCAACATTATCCATGATAACTTTCTAATGAGGATGAAGTCTCTCTGGACTCCTAGCTGTGTGATCATCATACTTCCAGCTTTCCATTTCTCATTTTCCCAAGGCTTATTCTCTTTCACTTCTATATTTGTTAACCAGCGAAGCCCTGGGGTCCTATTACTGGACTGCGTTTTCAAAGCAGCCTTGTCTTCCTATTCACTTGTCACTTCTTTTCAAATAACTGTTTATTCTCGGATCTTCAGGGAATTCTCTTACTTTTTCTGAGTTCAATAATGCATAAAAAAGTTCCAATGTAAGTAGGTCTTTTCATAGAATATTTTAAAATACTGACTCCAGTTTAATTCTTTTCTTAGCATTTTGTAATGATAGCAATGCATTTTTAAACATTTATATATTAAATTCTTGACTTAAATTAAATTTAACTTAAAATTAACACCCTTTAATAGGTTGTCTTAGTTTGGGTGTTCATTGCTGTGAAGAGACACCATGACCACAGGAACTCTTGTAAAGAAAACATTTAATTGAGGAGGCTCACTTACAGTTTCAGAGGTGCAGTCAATTATCATCATGGCAGGGAACGTAGTGGTGTGTAGACAAAGGTGGTGTTGGAGTTGAGAGTGCTGCATCTTGCATACATCAGGAAGTCAACTGGCTGTCACACTGAGTGAAGCTTGAGAAAAAGACCACAAAGCCTGCCCCCACAGTGATACACTTCCAACAGAAGGTGTGGTTCAGATTAAAGGTGTGCCCTTCAGCCTCAAGGTCTAGATTAAAGGCATGTGTCATTCAACCTCCTTCAACAAGACCGCAGACTTCTTCCAACAATTCCCCACCTCCCAACAGTGCCACTCCCTATGAGCTTATGGGGGCCAAATACATTCAAACTGTCTCACAGATATTATTTTGAGTATCACATTACTGGAATTAAAAGGCACCCTGAGAAAGTGTTTTCTGAATACTTGCCACTTGCAAGCTATGAAAGTAGCTAAGACATTAGAATGGTATTGAAATTTTCATAATTGCTGGAATGTTTTGATTCAAGCCTTTGTTTTCCCAGGCAGGGTTTCTCTTTGTAGCTTTGTAGACCAGGCTGGCCTCGAACACTCAGAGATCTGCTTCTACCTCCCTTATGCTGGGATTAAAGTAGTGCATCACCACTGCCTAGCAATCCCAGTTTTTCTAATATACAATGAGAATTGAAGGGCCTTAGAGGTGCTCAGTGGATTAATGATTGCTACAGAAAGACACAAATCAAAACTCAGATGTCCAGAAGCTAAGAAAAAGCCAAGCACAACATCTATAACCATTGCAGACATAGGTGCTCACTGGCCAGTCAAACACAAGATGCAAGGTCTATGTTAAGTGAAAGACTTACAAAGGAACAATAAAGATTGCATGTACAAGCAAGTGCACCCATTATAATTTCAAGTTGTCAATGACATTTCATTAGAGCTCTGGATTTAACCAATATTCAGTATTTGTGCCTCCAGAAATTTATGGTTTGCTGAATATGCACAGAAAACTAATAATTTTAAACATAACAAAATAATTAATGGTAGTAAAAGATTTAGAATTTTGTGAAACCAATGAGGATTTGTATTAAGTTACAGGCTATAAATAAATGATGTCTTCTGTTTATTACATGACCCTTGCACTCATGAGCTCATAGCAGGTGTAGTTACCCACATAAGATCAATCTGTTAAAAACTCTAGCATGACTGCAGAGAAACTCTTGAAATTCCATCCCAGCAGAAAAGTTATTAACAATTGCTGCTTTCTGGGAGAGAGAGAATCATTTTGGGGGTGTTGTGTCTATCAGTAAATTGTGGGTAGTTCTGAGGTGGTCCCCTACTAGTGCACAGATGGACAACACGAACTGGACTCAGAGGATTCTGCAAAAAACAACAGAAATCAATGATTTTGGGATGGGGACATCTGGAGGGTCCAGGCTGGGAGAAATAGAGGGTATGTGTAGTGTATATAACCAAAATTGAATGTATATAGGTAAACAATTAAAATGCATACTCATGAAATGTTTTATTTATTTAAATGTTCCTTGAATGTCATGTTTTCCTCTTATAATTTAAATTTGTTTAATTGATGCATAAAGACATAACTAGTGCACATATTTATGGGATGAGATCTCTTTATTTCCTTTTCTTTCACGTAGTTGGCATCATAGGGTCTGTCAGCAAAGCACACACCAAATGTTTCCATTGTTTCTGGGATGAAGCTTGATAGAAAAGGGGAGAACAGTGTCAACCACAAAAAGCTGTGTCAAGAAGGAATCAGCATCCTATTTTGTGTCATTAGATGGTTCCACTATGATGCTGTTACTCACCTCTACCAGTAATCATGGGATTCTAAATAAAAACAAAGCCCAGCAATCAATTCACAAGTTGACTCAACTTGACTCTAAGTTAGAGACCTAAACTGACACCAGTACAGCACTGCAAAATGAACCCTGTGTAGGCAACCTTGCTTAGGAAGATGAGAGGTTTAGAGAAATATGGTCAAAGAACACAATTGTTGGCAGTTACTTATGTGCAAAAGTCATATCTAATGACAGCGACTTACTTTTTGTCTCCCAACCTTTCAAAAGTTAACAGACTGGATCACTACTATACTGACAAAATTGTCATTAGATATTCAGGTCTCAGATTAATGGAGGAATGTGTTAATTTCTAGCTAATTCTAACAGTAAACTTGCTTCTCCCCAGGAATTATCATATCGAGATATTTCTAAGAATAACAGACCTTTTAGAAATGTTTGCCACATGGAAAGTTCAATACAGGTATTTTTATCTTATACCATATAAGTGAGAAGTCCTGTTTTCCATCTTTAAATTTTAATTTCATGGGTAAATCATGAGTTACAAACTTGTTCGTGTGAAATTCAAGAAACGATTTGTGGCCACACTTAGTAATTAATAGGGTGGTATACAAAAGATAATATTTGTTATCTAGCCCTAGAACATACTCTTTATAGCCTTCAGAATAAGTCTTTAACACTTTATCCCTCCATAAACTCACTATTTTGTTTTTATATACAATCAAATTTATTTTTCTGGATTTCAAAATAAAGCCATTCACAGAGAGTGCTAAATATTTCTTTCACTTATTCTTGACAAGTTGTTAATATTTACACATTAGGCAATCCCTGGGGAGTAAAAAATCACATCTAAAAATCACTTTCTTGCTCATCTTGGACTAGTGGGATAAATTCAAAATATGATTTCTGAATACCACCAGAGGTGAATTGGAGGTGATTTATTACCTTGCAATGGGCAGTGAGATTTTAAATTTCATTTTCATCATTCTGAATTTATTTTTCATTTGACATATGTTATAAAAAAAGCTGTCAGCACCTGGCTGTCTAAATGTGAATCTCCAAGATTTAGCAAAAGATAGATGCTTGAGCTAGAGTTTGATTCTATTGTCTAAGTATGTCAAATAATTTTTCTGAATAAATTGATAAAACAGGTCAATTTTATTAAATATTTATGGAAACCATTATTTTTGGTCAGAGAGATATGTTTAATGAGCAAAGGTCTTGAGCAAGCAGTTTGTTCTTCACTCATTATGTCAGGGAAGTATTTATTCCTCTGTGCTGAATAGACAATGGAAAAGAACAGCACTCTCTGTCAAGTGAGATGGAAGGTAATAACAGTTTTAATACTTTCACCTGTTTTCCAACAACTGCTGACAATAGAAATACAAATTTGACCTTCTTCCACCTCAAAAGATGTGTGGTTTTGGAGTGATTTATAGAAGTTTCTTATTATTTTTTTTGCATTCCTTGACAAAAGTAAAACAGTCACAGTCACCCTAGGATTCAACGGTGTGTGGAGTCTTCAGGTAGACCCGTCTTTCCTCCCCTTCTCCTTTTCCTTTCCTTTTCTGTTATGGATTCTATAACAGGATGCACACTTTTGCTCTGGATTATCAGGTTTAATCACCTCCCTCAGTTCCATCCTCCTATCTGCTTCATCATCCACTTTAGAATCGATGTTTAAACCTCCAGTAGTGGTTAGCAAGTCATTTTTCAGAAAGGACTCAATCGAATAGAAATTTAAGTAAAAGTTTGTGACATAAAAATCTGGAGACATATACTTCAGTTTTCCACAAGTGAAAACCGTTTTCAGGAAGTACTGCATTCACGAAATGGCAGCATTTAATTAGGCATTTTATTTTGGCTGTTTTGACCAGGGAATCCCTCTAGGCGTCCTCTGGTCTTCACCACATTAACTTGTTTGTCTCTTTCTGGGTGTTTTGGATTCAATATCCCTCACAAGGGTTTCCCTTGTGGTTTTCCAGTCTGCCATCACTCTTTACTTGGCTGTTACATGTTTGCAGAAATATCTTTTTCTCCCACTTAACATCTAATTCATATTCTACTTAACAACATAATTCATGCACTGGGTCAGTGCTATTTTCCTGAGTGGTTTATGAAGTAGATAGCCTTATTTATGTTTTATGTACCAGGAAGCAGCAGAGAGAATAAAAGAATTTCCCAATGTCTGAGAGCTAAGAAGGGATTGAACTGTACTTTGAAAGAATACATTATGTAAATAGAATCAATGGTGCAAAATGCATATTGTGCTTTTGTTTGTTGGTTTGTCCATGGTATTTGTTTATTTTCTTTAACTGAGAAAATAATTTTTTGCTTGTTATTTATTGATGTATCTAAATTGCCAAATGTCATGACAGGTAACAAAACAGTTGCCAAATTCCTTGTGTCAGGAAGGAAGATGAAATTTCCACCAAGTCATTTCAGTATTAAGGACTTAGATATAACACCTGTTAAAAAACTATCCAGGAAAGTAGGAAGTGCTCTGATAGTGTTTAGCATGGAGATACAGTTTAGATGGGGAGGCTAAAAATATCTCGGTGAAGTGCTAAGTTAATATTTTGGGGACAAGCTATCCAGATAAATTGGGTGAAAAGAGCTTACCCAAACTAGAGAATTAAATGTGTTAATGGATAGCCAATAATACTATGTCTAGATTAAGGGATTGAAATTTCCATATAGCCAAAATGATTAGTTTAGCAGAAGGTAACTACTAGTTGTATTACAGAGGACTTCTGAGTCTGTGTTAGGATTATTTGATTTTTAAAGGTTTATCTTACTTTTAATTATGTGTATGTGTGGGTGAGGGTGAGGGGTGTGTGTGCCCATGAGGGAAGATACCCACAGAAGCCACAGGTGTATGATCTCCTGGAACAGAAATTTGAAACAGTTTTGAGCCAGCTAATACGGTTGCTGGGGATTTAATTTTGGTCTCCTGGGATTACAGTACATACTCTCACCTGTTGAACCATTTCCCAGCACCAAGAAGTCTCTGTTTTATGAAATTGGGAAAAATTAGAATCCTCAATAGTGACTTAATGTAACTGGGATTCTAGTTTTGATTTCTGAATGCAGATCAAAGAACAGATTAAAGTGAGCAAAAGAGATGATAAAGAGACAAATGGAAGTCTACCTATTGCCATTACTTCAGACAGTCTGAGTTGTCCCTTCTCAATCACAGAATTCATTCTCCAAAATGATGTGTGACGCTAGGCATACTTTCAAACAAAGGCACACTATATTGTGCCTATGCATTCGTGCCTTTGAGAAATTCCGAGTTACAACTTAGGAACTGGAAAAAAACTAACAATAAGTATTAATAAGTTAGGGTATCACTACTAATCACCATTAAATAATGTAACTTCAACATGAAGACAAACACTGAAAATCTGCAGTATTTCAAGACTAGATTGGTATTTAAAGGTTGACAGGTAGAGATCATACACGGGATAGACATTATGGAAAAATGGGTGACTCGTATCCTTAGTAGGGTGAAGAATTATGCAAGCTTACATCTGCTATTTGAAGAGTATTCCACTGATGAGATACTTATTTCTACAAATTTCCACTAAAAGTTTTTCGATCACAGTATGTCACAGGTCACTACAGTCACAGAAGATAAAACTATTTATGAAAAGTGCCAGTGTCATATGACAAACAGATAACTATATTGAGAATGTATACACACATATACTTTCCAACACTAGACATTTTCATTGTTAATTTTTGAGAGTTCCAGTTGATGTATTTAACAATATTATTTTCCCTAAAGTCTTCCCAGATGTTTCCCTTTCCTATCCAATCAACTCTGTGTCCACTTTTGATTAGCCCCCTGTCAAATTCAATTTGTGCTGCCCATATTTCACGGAGGTGTCATCTTCCATGAGAGCTTGGTTTACTTACCAGAGACAATATTCTTTCAAAAAATTTAATAATTAAAAGCAAGTGATTTTTCCTATCCCAGAAGCTGTCAGTTGACAATATCACCTCCACTAGAGATGAGACCTCATGACTACCTTCCTTCCTTCATGCTGGTGTTTAGTTTGGCTTGAGCTTACACAGGACTGTATGTATGCTATCCCATGTACTGTGAGTTCATACATGCAACTTCCCTTTTGTCTCTGAAAGACATTGTTTTATTTATATTCTCTCACTTCCTCTGGCTCTTACAGTCTTTTGCCTGCTCTTCTACAACAATCCCTAAGTGTAGGAGGAACGCCTATAGTACAATTGCTCTATTTTGGCCTGAGCATTTTGCAATCATTCTATGCTTATTGGCCCATTATGGGTATCTGTGTTAATAACCATCTACTTCAGACACTATATATTCTTTTCAAAATAAATATTTTTCCCTGTGTTGGGGATTGCTTGCAGGGTCTTGTGCGTGATAAGTAAGTGCTTTACATCTGAGTGACAGTCTGAGTTCTCAGCACTACATATTACTCAATAATATATACAACACAATGAAAAACTGAGTAATTATGACTATGTACTATAAGGTGTGTGGAACTCATCAAGTTGTAAAGGGAAAATTACAGTTGATCTCTGGCATTAATGTTAATAGTGTATCTTCATGTTGAGGAAAAGGATGTGCTTCGTTCTTTTTCACATTAACTGAAAGAACATAAGGAAAGCTCCAGATGGCTGAATAGCACTCATTGTTATGTTATGGCGTCTTGACATCAAGAGATCAGTGGATAATGAAGTATCTATTTGCTTTAACAAAACAGTAGCTTTACCATTTGCAAGTAAATCAGGGGTAGAAAAATACTTAAGATGAACACAATGTAACCTCAGCCTTCACAAAATACCAGCCAAGGTGTTTGCCATTTCTCTGGTGTAGAAATTAGAGCATTGAGCAAAAAAATGTGAAAATACGAACCTCAGAGAATTCCCACTAAAGATGCCTTCAACAAAGTGCAGCATAAAAGGACACAAGAAGACAGACAAAACCACACATCAGATCACTATCCTGTCTTCATGGGTGAAAAAGCATGATCTAGAAGACAAGGTTTAAAGCTCTTCAACTATCTGAGGATGTCAGGATTAAAACTCAGAAGTCAACAGCACAGACATTTGAAAGAAGAGGAACACTAATGAAAACCAAGAAAAATGTCTATAAAGAAAAGTGAGGGAAATATGCATTGAAACATATTTGAATCAATCAATTATATTCAAGTGTATGTGGGATAGAAAGATGGAAACATCACAGGAGGGAATGAAGAGGAGAATGACTCATCCCTAATAGCAGATACCAAAAAAAGATTAGTGCAGATGGGCCTGAGAGAAGTAATGAGACTGCCTGAGAATTTTCAGAATTGAACTGATAAGCCTGTAGATTGAAGGAGGATGCGGAAGCCTGGAAAGAATAAGAAAGACGTCAAGAGCATTGCTCAGTTATTTTCAGACCATAAGACAAAGAAGAAAACTGAAAAGGAGGAATGAAATTATACAGAAACAAAACGTACATTGGCAGCTGGTTTCTCATTTCCAAATGAAATTCAGGGAAACTGTGAGTGGAAATCTTCCAACACTGAGAAAAGGAATTGGGAATCCAAGTTAAACTAATGAATTTGTCATTTAAGATCAAGACAGTCTATTTTATAGTGAAAAGTTTAAATGGGGGAGCTTATTACAACGAGAGTTTGAATCAAACTTGATTTACAGTAGAACCAGGTGAGAGTGTTGAAATTGCCACAAGAAGACATTAAGGACATTCAAATGCACATGGGGCAGTAAAGAAGCCACTATCAAAGTCTGCATACGGTGTATTTAATTTCAGCTTAATGATGTCCTACAAAGGTAAAACTATGGAGGCAAGAGAAGAGTCAGTGTGACCATGGGTTCGAGGTGAAAGGGAGGAAGGGTCCAGCAGCTAAGACACAGAGGATCCTTAATGAATCATTTGCAACTAGTATTATTTTGTGTATGGACATGAATGGTGGACATATGACATTATAAGTATGAATGTGGCCTGTCAATAGAAACACTAATGCAGACTGTAAAATTTAGTGAATCTTGTTTGATTTCTGGTTGGTTATAACAACTTCATCAAATTATAGCAAGATGTTAACAATAAAGGAAACAACATAGGCATAATTAGCATGGGGATAGCTGGAGATGATGTATGAATACTGTATCTTCTGTTTGCTACCTTGTTCATTAGGGAAAAAATAGTGTGTGCCTAAAAAAGCTACCAAGCATTTTTAAAGATAAAATATTTAATTAGATTAAAGGCAAAATTAAACTTTATTATAGCTTTATATTGTTTCTGAAGGTAGAGGTGTTTTGCTGTTTTAAGCTAGTGTCACTGTGTAGCTCAAGCTGAGGTGAACTTTTGATCCTCCTGCCTCAGCCACTCAAGTGCTGGGTTTCAGAGGGCACAGCACCACACCACTCCAGCTCTGTTGATGCTTTTAAGGTCAGAAACAAACATCATAATAGCACATTTGAATGCAAAAGCAGTGGAAGATATGTATTGACAATAAATATATATTAACCAAAGATAATGAAAATCAACAGGTGCTTGTCTTTATTTCTTTTCTTCTTGCTGTGATAAAGTATTCTGAAAAAAGCAACTTTAAAAACATATATATATATGTATATATATATAAATCTGGTATCAAAAATTGCAAAACAAATTATTAAATCAGTAAATATATTTTACACATATCAAATTACTTGAGTCAATTGATAAGCAAATGCCAAAGCACATAATATTCCTGAAAAATTTGAATTCTCAACTGAGTATTAAAACCTTACTTTTTAATAACAATAACATACTGATTCTTTATTATTGTAATTAAAACCCTGGAACGCATCTCTTAGAAACTTATTTCTTGTGGAAGCAGTAAAGCCTGAGATTTACCATAACTCATACAGAATAAATCCAGTAAGACAGACACTTTTCTTCCCTGCTGTTAAAAACTATTATAAGAAATATATGGTATTTTCAGAATTGCAAAAATATATTATTGTTAATAGAGTCATTCAAAATGAATATAACTATGTAAAGGTAACTTAATATTTACAAATGACATATTTCAATAAGCTAGGAACGTATACTCTGTACTCTTCTTAAAAATCTTACCAAATAGACACCATCAGTTACAAATACTGATAAGGCATAAAGTAGCAAAAATAAAATAATTCGTATTAATGTTTACATATGATTAGCACATATTGTTTTCATCAAGGTAAGATATAAACATGCTCTAATAAGACCACTAAAACTGCATTCTAAAAATATATTTTCTACTGAACAAGTGAGTATTTTCAATATGGTATCTTCACCAATGGCAAAAAAAAAAGGAGTCTATTTTCAAATATTTCTAAGAAAGGAGATTTGCCGAGGAATTATAACCATGTAAGCATTCACATATTCTTCCTTCCACTCATCTAATCCTTGATTTATCTGTCTTTTTAACAAGTGATTAGTCAAAGTCCATGGCCATTATGACATAATGTATTAAGGAACACAGTAGGCACATAAAGAACTCTCACAGCTGTGTAAAGGGAAGCTTTTCCTTTGTTAGCCGCTTTGGTTTTTTCCCCCCCGGCCAGCCGCCTGGGCTCTGCCGCATTGTAGTCCCCAAATAAACACACAGGAGGCTATATTAATTATGAAGCTGTTGGCCTTGCTTGTTTCTTACTGGCTAGCTCTGACTTAAGTAATTACCCCATAATTGTTAATCTAAGTATGTCTCTTACCGGAGAATAGTTCCGGGCTTCCTACCCTATGGCGTCACATGTCGACTCTCTGTGTTTCTCCTTCCCAGAGTTCTCCTGGACTCCAAGTCCCTCCTATCTTGGTTCCCTATAGGCTCAACAGTACTTTATTGACAAATGCACAGGACTTCCCCCAACACAGCCGAGAGGATCACAATTAGTCAAGTTTTTTTTTTTAGTTTCCAGAGACATAAAAGTGCCTGAGATCTACTTTAGAAAGAGGCTAAGAGTGTTGACTTATGTATCACAAGGACATGTATTCTGTGTGAAGTCTTACTATGTGCCAGTGTTACCAGTGTAGGACATGCTCAGGTCAAATAAGATTCTGGGGTGTTTCAACGATGGTTGGGCTTACCAAGTGGCAGGTGTTTGTGTATCAATAAAGGAGACAGAAAAGAAGATGGGAAGTGCTCATTATCCAGTTTTCATCTGGGCAGTATGTACTCTCCTAAACTCTGAAACTGGAACATCTGACCACGAAGCCCTTGGGCGCTATCATTAATGATATCACTATAATTAATGAACTCAGAGATTTACACCTGTGTGCATTCTCCTCCTTCTAACCTCTTTCAGGTTCTTGCATTTGAATTGCTTTGGACCACAGGCTCCCCTGGTTCTCAGTTACAAATGTTGGTTGGGAACATCCCAGATTCATAAAGGACTCTATCCAATTCTTCATAATTCCTCATGGCTGTCATGATACCTGCTGGGAGAGAGAAATCAGTTTTGCTAGTGGAATGTTACAGTGCAAATCAGCTACAGTCTAGGGCAGGTCTGACGCTCAGTAGTAGCTGGCCAACACAAAATATACTCTGTATTTTTATGTGTTTTTCTTATATTTTTCATTTTATTATTTCTGTTTGTTTTGATTTTCAATTTTTTAGAGAGAGTGAACCTGAAGTTGCTTGGAGCGGGAGGTGGACAGGATCTAGGAGGAGTTGGGGGAAGGGAAATAATATGGTTTAAATATATTATAAGAAAAAATTATTTGAAGAAGAAAAAAATATATGTCTCTGCATTTGAACACTCTCTATATATACACATTTATGTAATGATATGTGTAATGAATTTATGTAGTTATTTAGATATAAATTATATAAATGTATGCTTGTATATTCAAATTATATAAACATTTTCATCTATTCTAACTGTAAAGAGTATATATAAAAATTATATAAATTATGTATATGTGATACATATCTTACAAAGAATATAATATATATGTAAGATAGTTTGAGGGGATAATAGGGGGACTTTGGGGGAGGGCACGGGAGGAGGGGAGGAAAAGGGAGAGGGACCTGGAACTGACTTGTGAAGCAACCTTGTTTCTTATCTAAATTTAAACTGAAAAATAAATTAAAAAATAAATAAATTGATCATACATAAAGGTAAAAAAAGATAGTTTGTTTTCTATTGCTGTGACCAAAAACAAATTGGAGAGAAAAGGATTTATTTGTCTTAACACTTCTGTGTCACAATCAGTGACTGAGACTTCAAAGTCAGGGCAGGAACCTGGAGGCAGGAACTGATGTAAAGACCATGAATGAATGTTGCTTACTGAATTGCTATCCACTAACTTTCAACTGTATTATATATTTGGGGGCCCCTTGTCCATATGTGGTACTGACCACAGTTACCTGGATCCTCCTACATTAATCATTAATCAGGAGAATACCCCAGATTTTCCTAGAAGCCAATCTAATGGAGGCATTTTTTTTGTTTGTTTTTCCTTCTTCCTAGAAAAGTCTAGCTTCTGTCAAGATGACAATAACTCACTAGCACAATGATAAATAATATAGTGCTATATTAAACTTGTTACATTGTATAATATTATTGCATTGTCTTATGTATAATATGTGTGCAACTAAATAAAATGATACTAGGAACATAGGTATTGAAAAATATGCCTGAATTCATGTGGATTACTTTGAAAAGTAAGTAGAAGTTACATGGTCTCCATTTAACTCTTTCTCTTCAAGTAAATATGTCTTCATGTATACCCAATGATACTAGTACATTAAATACAGTCATTGGTTGAGCAGTTCATGTTGAAATGCAATGTATCCCCTACCATTGTTGGAAATGTACCAGAGTATGCCCCAGCCATGTTGAGCTGACACAGGAGCAAAGAGTGTGTTTGATTCCGGGTGGCCACTGCTGATTATAAAGGACTACATGGAAATTCTAGAGGGAAGAGACACAAAACTTCTGATGCTTGATGTAACTTCTCAGGTGGAAATGTCCATTTCCTAAGTGAGAGAAAGAAGTATTCTATATTGCAGTCCTCCTTATTTCTTCCAATTTCCTGTTTATAACAACTGAGAAAATCAAAGATAGTATTATCCTTATTCTTTAACCATGTTCAGTGAGAGTACAGAGCATGAGTCAAATCTTCACATATAATCTATAGGATAGAATTTAGAAATATTAAGTGAGAAAACAAGATATTTTCATGTAATTTTAGGATGTTCCTGCTGGTAAAAATTTTCCAGTAAAATAACTTTCCAGTTCTTTCTCTGGTTTACCATGAAACAGTGATTGACATGTCTTTTTTCCCTAATGAAGCTTGAGGGGGAGGCCTCAAAGGAGCTGTCTGTGGTGACATATTGTTTATGATTTATTAAAGTCACTGAAGATCAAAATAGCAAATTAGCAATACTAGTCAGCCACAGAAGCCAGGTACACAGCTTTAACCCTAGGACTCGGAATTGAGAGGTAGTTGGATCTCTGTTAGTTTAAGGCCACAATGACTACATGAAATTGATCCAGTCCTAAAAGAAACAGTTCACACAAAGGTGATCTCAGCACCTGGGATCACATGCCTTTAATCCCAGCACAAGGGAGGTGGAGACAGGAGGATATGACAGGAGGAAAAAGGAATATGAGGAGGAGGAGACAGGAATTCAGAGCCTTTTGCCTCTGAGGATGGGTGGGAACAGGATTTCTATTTCAGCTTGGTAGAGGTAGGATCTATAGGCTGTGCTGCTTTGCTTTTCTGGTCTTTAGCTTGAATCTTGAACTGAAAAATCTGCCTCTGGGTTTTTTATTTTTTGTGTTATAGGTGTCGCCCTTGTTTTCAATTCTGCTGTGTTTTACCAGCCCTCTGGATGGTGGAACTTAGGGTCAATTCTTTAGAAACATCAGCAACTTTCATTCACTTAATTGCTTTATGGTGAAAATGTTTACTGTAGTGTCTCTTACCTTAGATATACCCATACACTTTACTTTTCTTGTTTATGATTTCAGGGTTATAGTAGATATTGAAAGTACTTGATAGATAGTGATGATTTTGCTATTCAGTGGCATGAGCATTGAAGACATTCAATGAAGAAATCAATAGAAAATCCTACCACAATTTCTCCCACACGCTAATACAAATGGTTAAGTTTGTATCCAGTAGAGAATTATATTTCTAATACATTGCTTTGGATGCAGGTGTTTTTTGTTCTCTTTTGGAAATCTGGTGAAATAAGGACAATACTGATTGTCTCTTAGAGTGACTACATATTGATATGCACATGCACATATATGTGTAAAGTTTAGATTATGTTGCTATGCACTTGTGTTTTGCAAATAGCACAATTCTAAATATCGTTACTGGGACTTCACTTAATTATTGAACACGAATCTATTCAAATAAGCTCTTTGGTTTCTCTCCATGTGAAATCTTTGCAGATACAATAACTGAGGTCAGTTAATTCATTTTTAACTTATCCTCACTCTAGAAGATAGTCAAGATAACATTTTTAAATAAGTGCAATGCTTGCTAAATTGTCAGTTAGATTCTTCAAATTGTACTAAAAGAAATCTGGTGAAATCATTAAATTTCCTCTGTTATAAAGAAACCACAGCTGGAGATTGGAGCAACAGCCTGAGTTCAGAGGCCCCTAACTGTACCTAAGCAAATGCTGTTTTGGGTATTTTTAAGATAATTGCTTCAGTCAAGCTAATTAAAATAAGGAGTACTCTAAAGATCAATTTCAAACAATTTCCACAATAATGGGTCCACATTCCCTCCTTCAGGATATATAAGTGAAGACCAAAATGATCTTGACAAGAGTAATAACTTCTAAAGGGCAAATTGGCAGAAAAATCAGCATTGTATAGATGTCAGGGAAAATGTTCATGATTTGAAAACACTTTATTTAAAGTCTGTTTACTTATAATATGGGGAAATTATTTTCATCTTCTTTTTTATTATTTTTCTTGCTGAAGGGAAAGCAGTGTCTTTACCACAACCCATGGTTATAATTTTTGACCCTCTTGTCTTTGTAAAATATGTGCTGTGGAACCTTGAAATCCATGATGAATACCTCTGATAGCCAATTTTTAAAGGTTATTTTATTTTACTTTCAGAGAGATGATAGAAGGTTCACAGTGTGAATATGTATCTTGACAGTTTGTTGAGTTATAATTTATATAGTGTAGAATTGATTTTTATGGTGTACAGTTTAGTAATTTTTAACTTAAAAGGTTGTACATCAGTCACTAGGATGGCATTTTGAAATATTTCATCATCCACCTTCAAAGTCTTACTGAATAGCATCACCCCATTTCTCCCCACTATAGCCCAGGGAAATCATTAGTCTATATTTTGTCCCTTCAGGTTTGCCCATACTGGCCATTTCATAGAAATGGGATCATACGGTCTGGTCAGTCCTATATGAATTATTTCAGCACAATGTTTTCAAAACTCACTCATGCTCTAGTTTGAATCAATACTTCATTTCTTTTTATGGCTTCATAAGATTTCATGGGATAGATACGTGGACCCTGTTCGAGTTCTGGTTAGTTGCTCTGTACCTCTTCATCTCATTCTTTTTCAGGCTTTTGTCCTTTGTGTTTTACTTCCATACAGAACTTTGTCCAACATTTCACATAGTATTTGGATTAACCAACAACATACTGAGGAGGGATCTCTACTTAAGACTTGATTATTTCATCTTTCTATACCGATATCACACAAACTGTTATATTATTACATTTGTAAAACATCTTAGAATTATAAAGGAACTTTCTTTTATGGAATCATTTTGTTTATGTGATTATTTTCTTCCCTGAAAAATCTTCAACATATTTTATGTCTTCTTCTCCTTCGCAAGTTTATTTTCAATTGACTTGAATTTGGTTGAATTCACATCAGTTTACAGAGTGCAGTGATGGCAACTGCGTATGTCAGTATTTATCATCTATTCACAACACTTCAAAAGTTTCTTTTTATTATTATTGGAATTACGTTTATAGGAAGGATTTTACATTTCTGCTCAGTTATTTGCAATTTTAGTTCAGAATACTACAAGAAAATTACAAAAAGTAAGGTAGTTATAAAGCAAAAATAATATTCTTCTAACTCTTTCTGGGTACTCAAGATGTCAAATTAGGGACATATTGTGTCTTCTGGAGTGAAATTTTATTTTTCCTTGGGTCTTCCAATAGCAGCTGTGATCAACTAAACTTACAATGTAGGAATCAAAAATATGCTTATTTTCTTCTTGAAAGAAATCATGGGACAGCTGGACAGACTTCCTGCTGCTCTTGTGGGCAACATGGTGATGGCCACAGTTAAGAGAAACAAACCAGTACCAAGAAAAGAACAGTGGTGATTCAACAACAAAAATTCTTTATTTTGAAGATGATGCAGGGATTGTAGTAAACAATAAAGGTGTGATAAAAGATCCTGCTGTCACATGCCCAGTTCCAAAGAAGTGTGCAGAATTGTGTCCCAGAACTGTATTCAATGAAAGCAGCATTGCAAGATACTCCATTGATTTATAAGATACACTCTTTAAAAAGTCATTGCTCAAAACTCATGCAGCCACTTTGGAAATCAGTATGGAGATTCATAAGGAAAATGGGAATTAGTCTACCACAAGATCCAGCATTCCACTCCTAGGCATATACCCAAAAGATACACATTCATACAACAAGGACATCTGTTCAACTATGTTCATACCAGCACTATTAGTAATAGCCAGAACCTGGAAGCAACCTAGATGCCCCCAAGTAAAGAATAAATAGAGAAAATATGGTATATTTACACAATGGAGTACTACTCAAGGAAAAAAAAGATGGAATCTTGAAATTTGCAAGCAAATGGATGGCACTAGAAGAAACCATCCTGAGTGAGGTAACCCAGTCACAAAAGACAAGCATGGTATGTACTAACTCATATATGTATTTTAGGTTTGAAACAGGGGAGTGGCAGCCTAGCCTCACTCCATTTCCTCTTCAGAAAAGAGCAAGGCTCCAAGAGATATCAGCCAGACAGAACAACACAAGCTATAATAAGACAAGAAAGAGCAGTCATAGTGAGGTTGGTCAAGGCAACCCAACAGGAGGAAAAGAATCTCAAGAGAAGATAAAGGAGTGAGATACACTCTAGTTAAAACTTCGAGTACAATACTGAAGGGGAGAGAGGACAGCCTTGTCTTGTTCCTGATTTTAGAGGAATTGCCTTGAGTTTCCAATCAGTTTGATGTTGGCTGTTGGCTTGCTGTATATAGCTTTCATTATGTTTAGGTATGCTCCTTTTATCCCAGATCTCTCCAAGACCTTTATCGTCAATGTTCATGAGGGAAATAGGTCTGAAGTGTTCTTTCTTAGTTGTGTCTTTATGTAGCTTGGGTATCAATGTTATTAAGCCTCATAAAAAGAGTTTGGCAAAGACCCTTCTGCTTTATTGCATGGAATAATTTGAGGAGAATTGGTAAAACCTGTTCTTTGAATTTCTGGTAGAATTCTGCACTGAAGCCAAGTTCTAGCTAGAGCAATAAGAAAACAAAGGAGATCAAGGGGATACAAACTGGAAAGGAAGAGGTATAACTTTCACTATTTGCAGATGATATGACAGTTTACATAAGTGGCCCAAAGAACTATACCAGAACTCTTACATCTGATTAACACCTTCAGCACAGTGGCAGGATACAAGATCAATTCAAGAAAATCAGTAGCCCTTCTATATATAGACGTTAAGATGGCTGAGAAAGAAATCAGGGAAACATCACCCTCTACAATCACCACACACACAACATAAAATACCTTGGGGTAACACTAACCAAACAAGTGAAAGACCCGTATCACAAGAACTTTGAGTCTTTAAAGAAAGAAATTAAAGAAGACACCAGAAAATGGAAAGATCTTCCCTGCTCTTGGATAGGTAGGATCAATGTGGTTAAAATGGCAATCCTGCCAAAAACAATCTACAGATGCAATGCAGGCCCCTTCAAAATTCCAGCACAATTCTTCACAGACCTTGAAAGAACAATTCTCAACTTTATTTGGAAAAACAAAAAACCTAGGATGGCCAAGACAACCCTGCTCATAAAAGCAACATCTGGAGGCATCACCATTCATGACCTCAAGCTCTATTGTAGAGCTTAGTTCTGAAAACAGCTTTGTATTGGCACAAAAATAGACAGGTAGACCAATGGAACCAAATGGAACACTTTGATATTAATCCACAAACCTATGATCAGCTGATGTTAAACAAAGAAGCTAAAATTATACAACAGAAAAAAGCATCTTCAACAAATGGTGCTGACATAACTGGATATTGGCATGTAGAAGACTGCAGATAGATCCATGTTATCACCATGCACAAAGCTTAAGTCCAAAAGGATCAAAGACCTCAACATAAATCCAGCCACACTGAAACTCTTAGAAGAGAAAGTGGGAGTTACCCGTGAACGAATCGGTACAGGAGATTGATTCCTGAATATAACTCCAGTAACACAAACACTGAGATCGACAATTAATAAATGGGACCTCCTGACACTGAGTAGCTTCTGTAAGGCAAAGGGCACAGTCAGCAAGACAAAAAGGCAGCCCACAGAATGGGAAAAGATATTCATTAACGCCACATCTGACAGAGGACTGATCACCAAAATTTACAAAGAACTCAAAAAACAACCTTGAAATATGCAGGCAAATGGACGGCATTAGAAGAAACCATCCTGAGTGAAGTAACCCAGTCACAAAAAGGCAAGCATAGTATGTATGCACCACTTGTATATGGATTTTAGACATGGATCAGGGGAGTGTCAGCCTACAATCCCGTTGCCAGTGAGTCTTAGAAACAGGGAGGTTCCCAAGAGACATGCATTATACCCCAGAGGAGTGGAAAGAGGCAAGATCTCCTTAGCAGATTGGGAACATAGGGGGAGGGGAGAGGGACCCAAGAAAAAGAGAAGGGAATAAGAGGAGGATAGAAGAAGACATAGGGGAACAGGAAGGTTGAGTCGGATTAAGAATAGAGGAGACCAGGATGAGAGATACCATAATATTTGGAGTCATTATAGATTTGAGGAGAGAGCTGACACTATTGAGATTTCCAGAGATCTACAAGGATAACACCAACTGGAAAACTAAGAAATAGTGGAGAGACTATATTAATAGCCCCTACCTGTTGATAAGATTGATGACTACCTTATATGACATCCTAGAACCTTCATATAATGACTGATAGAAGCAGAGACAGATACAACTAAACACTGAACTGAACTCCTGGAACCCAGAGTTGGAGGAGTAACGAGCAAAGGGGTCAAGGCCTTGCTGGCAAAACCCACAAAGACAGCTGACCAGACAAGGGGGAGTTCTTGAACCCCAGACTGATGGCTAAGAGGCCAACAGGGGACTACTCCAGACTCCATGAATGTAGTGTCAGTGAGGAGGCCTCAGAAATCTCTGGGGTCTTGGGTATTAGATTAGTGTTCACCATGGCATACAAATGAACTTTAGCAACCCACTCCACATAGAGGGATGCTCTCTCAGCCTGGACACATGGGAAGGGCCTAGTTCCTGCCCTTGATGAAATGATTGACTCTGGAGATCCCCAAAGGAGGGCCTCACCCTCCCTGGAGAATGATGTGGGGATCGGGCTGGGGACGAGGGGGGAATGATGGAGGGACAAGGGAGGGGGGAGCTGGGATTGACATTTGAAGAATGCATATTTATAATTTAAATAAAAACATTAAAAAAGAGTCAGATATACACCCACTGTCTCACAAGAACACCAAGATAACAACTATAACATATATGCAGAGGACCTGGTGCAGAACCATACAGGTTCAATGCCTGCAATTTCAGTCTCTGTAAGCCCTTGTGAGCCCTGCTTATTTGATTTGATGGGCGTGTTCTTCTGGTATTCTCCATCACCTTACTCATATAGTCTTTCCTCCTATAAGATTCCCAGAGCAGGAACCCAATGGAGACCTCCAATTTAGACTCAGCATAATTTCTGGATGTGGCTCTCTGTACCAACTCCTATCTGATGCCATCATCACCTCTCTGATGATGACCAGACAAAGCACCAGTCTATGAGAATACCAGTCATGTTTGGTAACACCTTAGATCTCTGGCTGTCCAGTCTCTGTTTTTTGGCCATCCAAGCAGTTGAGGTTAAATCTGACATTGGTTGGCCACTCCCAGAAGTTCTGTGCTACCAATGCCTGAGCACATCTTGCAGGAAGGACAGATTGTAGGTTGAGGGTGTTGTGGGTGGATTGGTGTCCAGGTTTTTCTTTCCATAGACTGCTGAGTAACCTCTCAAGCTAAAGATACTAGAATACAGGGGATAAGGCTCCAAGTCTGCATCAGCTCAACCTCTCTACATTCAATGGGCTGCGTGGATGTTGTCCTCAGCTCAGGGTCCTAGTCTTCAAAGGGCAACCTTGTGTCTCAGCATAAGCCTTGGTTGTTTGGAGATCTTCATGGGACCTCCTTAGCCAACACCAATAGAATGTAATCCAGGCTCACCACTGGAAGCCTTGCCCTGCTACAAAAGATGGTCAGTTTAGACTCTGTATCCTCTATTAGTAGGAGTCATCACTAGGGTCACCCTTATTGATTCCAGGAAGTTTTCACTGTCTTTCCTGCATTGTCTCTCTGCAACACATAATTCATGTTTCTGTCCCTATCTTTCCCAAGTTCACCCTCAGAATCTATTCTATTTCCCCTACCCAGGGAAACCCATGTTTCTCCTCTATATACCCCCTCTTTATCTAATCTCTCTGGACCTTTGGATTGTAGCTTTGTTATCATTTACTTAACAGCTAAGATCCACTTCCAAGTGAATACATACTGTATTGTCTTTCTGGGTCTGGGTTACTTTACTCAGGATGATTTTTCTACTAGTTGCATCTATTTGCCTACAAATTTAAAGATGCAAGGAGTGTTTTTATGACTTTAATGTTATCACATCAATAAGATAGTATTTTGTGTTTTATGATGATTATACTGAATGGGGAATGGAATATAAATAAGTGAAGTCTAAATTTAGCCAATAAAACTATGGCACATGCAATAGTTGAAACATACACATGATGTAATCCCATGAGCTGTTTGTCTTCAACTGAAACTTAGCAGACATGTTTTTTTATTAGATAAATCTAAAAAACTCTATTTATGATCTATTGGGGTGAGGTTACTTATTTCTCTCAGTCAAGAGTGCAGTTAAAGATATATCTGATAATTGTTAAGGCAGGGAATTGAAGGAAATGGACCTCCTGTTTCCCATGGGGCATGATCCATAATTTTTGTTTGGTAATGTTGCTCAGAGGTTTGAATGAAATATGCAGGAGGAAAACTGTTAAGAGACCACATTAAGGACTCATCCAGATGTCTGGGGGAAAAAAGGCATGCTTATCTCACTTGGAAACACTTCATGGAAACACACTAAAGAATGTCTTTTGGCGTGAGGGGGAGCATTTAATGCAATAAAGACAGATATTTAAAAGTACTGAGAAAATTTCGAAAAACTAATACCTGGTATTCAGAAAGTGTGAACCAGAAGGAATGGAAACTGATCTGCCCTCTGGGAAGAGTGAAAGAGGGAGAAACACACTTTTCAGTTTTGAAGAAAGCGAACTAATACCCAAACTTAGAAAGATTGTCAGAGAACAGCATTGTGTCACAGATTTTATGTTCTAATGGGGCAAAAACACACACTGTATCTACACTGGAACATCAGCAAAAAGACACTCACAAAGGACTTCGATGGTGGCTTAGTCCCAGCTTCCCCCAGCTTCCTAAGTAGTCACTTCTCCATGTTCACAACAGCTCTATCAGTTTTCTTCCATTCTCTACTCAGGAATCCCAAAGACACTTGATGTACTTTTACAGTTAGTAGATACCTAATATGGCCTTCAGGTTATACACAGGGTCTCCAGGACTCTATGATATGCAGGGAAAATGCTACATTTTCTACTTTTGTCAACTGCATTTCTAAATACCTCACACCAATTGTCTCACTTCATTGTGCCCAAAATTCTGACCTAGATTTTCTTTCTGTTCATCCCAAAGTAGTCTTCAATGACAAGGATGTTTTTCTCTTGCCTCTATAAGCCCCCAGATTTCCTTTTCTAAAGGACTGGTAATCTTTTTATGTATTCTTTCCTCTTAATTTTATTTTGTCCTCCTTTGAATATGCTATGGTACTATCCTCTGGATGACATAATTCCCCAGCCTCTAATGGACTGGTACAATAAAAATTGTGTGATTTCTGAGTGCACTGTCTTTCCTAGTTTGCCATGACTACCAGAAAGAAAGGAGGTTGAAGAGGGGTTAGGGCCTATGTTAATTTACATTTAATTTTAGACTCAGATTCTTAAAGGCAGTGCTAATGTCTGCATGTGAATAGCGATATTTAATCAGTCCAGGCTGTCAGGCAGATAGTAGTGCTTATCAAGGAATTAGAGAAAAAATGTGCTTCTTAAGTCCATCCTCCTGCCATCCAGGGAGCAACAAATCAGTTATGGAAAGTCAAACACTATGATTAAAAAGCTCATCAGCCCTAGGGAGTCTTTCATGTACACATATTTAATATTCAACTTGGGTACACTACTGTGCAGACAGCTTTGGCTATGTCTTAGTGGCTTTAATTGTAATATTCTTGCACTGAGAAGGATTGTGAGTTTTTTCTTTTAATACTACACTACAGTTTATTTGTATTCAAAATCTACTCTGTGACACAGTCATGTTGGACAATGATATTGGTAATTTTTCAAGCAACTGGCTTTTAGTAGATGCATAGTAAACAACTACTAAAATGTATTTCAAAATGTTGATGTTTCACTGTGATAATATGAATGTACTTATTTTGCAATTTGACTCTTTGAATTAAAGGCTTAGTTAGGTGTAATGGATTTTACTGTGTTGATACAGTAATGATGATACAGATGGCCCTGCTTCATTTCAGTGTGCCATAAAACAGAAAGTCATGAGCATAGGAAAGGGATCAGTGAGAAATATTTGGCAGAGGGGTTGACAGAGATAGGAGGGACAGAGGGAAGAATGAAAAGTGAGAACAACTAGAATGCACTATGAAAATGTATGGAACTGTCAAGGAACAAATGTAATTAATAAAACAGTTTAAATTATCTTATAGGGCTCTGTATTTTATAACAGGCTACACTGGTCTAAACTGTTCAGGTAGCTGAATAGCAGAATAGTGTTTCCTCACTTTATCATCAGGGATCTTCCATCTCACTCTGATTTATTTTCCATGATGTCTGGACTCACTAGGCGGCAGCTTCAGACTCTGTTTCTGGCAATCTCCCAATATGAGTGATCACTGAATCTTGCTGTCCTAATAAAACCATTTATATTTGAATACTGAGTTTAATAGTCCTGTGAAGGCTACTAGTCTAGTGTGCTTTTTGTTGCTGTAATAAAACACAGACCAAAATCAAGTTGGAAAGAAAGAGGTTTATTTAGGCTACAGGTTATAATTGATCTTTGATGGAAGCCAATACCAGACTGAAACTAAGATTACAGTGGAATACTGCTTACTGATTTACCTCCCCTGTCTTACTTGGATGCCTCTCATATATTCTTGTCCTGTCTTCCCAAGGATTGTACTACCCATAGTGGGCTGGATCCTCCTTGTCAATAAATAATTAATAGAATACATGACAGATATTCTCACAGGCCAATACAATGGAGACAGATCTTCAATTGCTATTCTCTATTTCCAGGTAGGTATAGTTTTGCGTGAACTTGATAAAAACTACAATAACAATCTGTTGGGAAATATCTAAACTATTTCTACTATTTTAGCATGTAGATACTACCTTATAAAATTGGCTGTGGATTTAGTCCATGCCCTTAGTCCCAGAAGCTTTAGTATTAATAACATAATTGTGCTAAATCTTACATATTTTGTTATGTAGCAGTGTTCATAACCACTCAGTATTTTTTATGTTTTAACTTAGACTCCCAGAAAAGCCAAACTCAAAAACAAAAAAAAAGATAACAAAGCAGTGTTGCCTAGGATGGGAAGTAGGGATGGAACTCATTTTAAATGAATCTGAAGAAATTATGTCAATATTTTAAAATGGTTTTTAAGTGGGTTGTGTGATCTATTAATTTATTAAAATGGAGTTTCTACAATAAGTGCATTTCATGAATGTGAATTATACTCCAATTAAGCTACTCTAAATATGAAGTCAATTTCTGTTGTATTCTGATCGGAGACTTGCACTTGAGGTACTTTATGTCTTGGGGTTTTCATCAAATCCTTTGGCAAACCTGTATCTTGGGAAACCTACCAGGGGCAAACACCATCTTTATATACTACCATTGCCAATTATTAATTATTTTAGAAGAAACAAAATTTCTGGATTTACATTTTGGGAATAAAACTGTAAATATTTCTGTCATCACCACCCCATGTAAGTTATTTCGAAATCCATACCAGACAATGCACAATATTGCTAATGACAGATATAGCAGCACTTCTTTTATTATGGAGTTCATTTCAATGAACACTGCGAATATATGTGCTATAATTCATTTAAAATCATAACATAACTATTGAGATGGACAAACTTATTAGCTTATAAACTTTTATATTGAGGAAGTTTCATTCTGTGCACATTTTACAAGACGTCGTTTATCATTCAAGTTTATAGCCCTTTTAGATTCAATGTTGTGTTTGATAACTATTCATATTTATGTGCACATAACATATTTAGAAACATTTAAATTTTAGTTCACAAGCTTAGGTGTTTTATGAAAGCTTAGAAGTAAACCATTTTGTCTTCTTAAAAATATTTTTAAAATTTAAAATAGAATCTTCTCTCATATATCATAATTTTCCCTTCCCTCCAGTCTTCCCAGTCTCCCACTTAACCTCTCCCCTCCCCCACTGATTCACTCCCCCTCTGTTTCCTCTTCAGGAAAGAGCAGGCCTCCAAGAGACAATAGCCAAACATGACAAAGTAAGATACAATAAGACAAGTCAAACCCCTCTCATATCAAGGCTGGAAGAGACCATTTAATAGGAGAGAAAGAGTCTCAAGATCAGGCACAAAAAAATCAGAGACATACCTGCTCCCGCTATGAGGATTCCCACAAAACACCAAGCTAATTAACAGCCATTGCATATATGCAGAGAATCTGGTGCAGATCCATGCAGGCCCAATGCTGCTGCTTCAGTGGTCTCCATGAGCCTCTGAGTGAGGCCTGCTTAATTGACTCAGTGGGACATGATCTCCTGGTGTCCTCCATCCTCTCTGACTCCTACCATCTTTCCTCCTCTTCCACAATGTTAGTTTGTTTATAGAAAGTCTTTTAGTATCAAGAAACGTTGCACTTCAGAGTTATGAGTTATCTTATAGATAAAACAAAAATATCCAATCAACAGTTTTGATTAATCAATATTTTTGTGTACTAATCATATACCAAACTTTAAACACTACCTGGTCAATATTTACCTGCATTTTTATAAAGGTAGCCACACTCTTGTGTGTCCTGTACTGTCTTTAAATTACCATTTGCTCTTTCCTGTACCACCCACATGCTACCCCTTCTTGACATTCTAAGTAAACTCACTTGGCAGAAATAGAAAATTGGAAACATTATTTAATTTTTCTGCTTATAATTGGAATTATTTATCTACACTTTTCTTTGCTGGTTCAATGTGCTATTAATAAAAAGAATTATGTCTTAAACTCAAAACTACAAATATCTCACTACCCTTATAATGTATAATGTATTTTAATTTTCAATAAAAAGAGGAAGTTAATGAAATTTAAAATTACTGAGAATTAATCATAAAGGCAACAGGGAAGTGTAAATTGAGAATGTAAACAATAATGAAAATAATTATTGGAGTGAAACAAATAAGATACATGAGCTGGAAAAACATGCTTGTTTTAAGGAAATGTTAATGCAGATATTTTCATCCCTTATTAAGAAATTGTGTTTTTTTCTAAAACAGCCTTGAATTAAAATAGGTTTGAATGGAGCAAAGCTTTGATAATTTGACATGTAACAGTTATTTACATGTGCAGTACATCTTGATTCCATGGAATGTTGCAATCGTAGATAATTTTTATTTTTCACTCCATAAAAAAACAGAACACAGCAAAAATACCTGCAATATTTAACAAGCTAGAAACTCTGTCAATACTGTGTGGATTTAGTCTACACATAGTATTTCCTAAACCTAGTACAAACTCTCCTCAAGATTACATTTTGTTGCTCATTTTTGTCTCTACTTTTAATATATTTTATCAGGCCTATTGTTGATGTATCCTTAAATTAATGATATATTTTAATTTTTTCAGTGTTTTACTGTTTTCTTCTTCTTCCTTGTTTCCACCTCAGAGGCCAGTCGTTCTTTCGGCATTTAAAATATTTTTATTATTTGAGAATTTCATATATATCTATATGTATATCTACACTGTGGTTTGATCAAATTTACCTCCCATTACCTCTCCTTCATTTCTTCCCATAGCCATCCATATTTTCCTCTCAACTCTCTGTCTCCTTCTGTCTCTCTTTCTCTCTCTCCCTCTCCCTCCCCCCCTCTCTCTTTCTCTACCCCTCTCTTAACTGGGTCCACTTATTGCTGCCTACATGTACTGAGTGGGAAACCATACACTGGAGGATGGACAGCATTTGAAAGACATTTCACTTAAGTTTTGTACAAGGCAATAAACATGGATCTATCTGCAGTCTTCTACATACCAGTACCCAGTTATGCCAGCACCATTTGTTGAAGATGCTTTCTTTTTTCCATTGTATAGTTTTAGCTTCTTTGTCAAAAATCAAGTGTTCATAGGTGTGTGGGTTAAAATCAGGATTTTCAATTTGGTTTCATTGGTCTACCTGCCAATTTTTGTGCCAATACCAAGCTGTTTCATGACTATAGCTATATAATAGAACTTGAAGTCAGATATGGTGATGCCTCCTGAAGTTCCTTTATTGTATAGGGTTGTTTTGGCTATCTTGGGCCTTTTATTTTTCCATATAAAGTTGATTATTGTTCTTTCAAGATCTGTGAAGAATTGTGCCAGAATTTTGATAGGGATTGCATTGAATCTGTAGACTGCTTTTGGCAAGATTGCCATTTTTATTATGTTGGTCCTACCAATCCAAGAGCATGGGGGATCTTTCAATTTTCTTGTATCCTCTTTGATTTCTTTCTTTAAAGACACAAAGTTCTTGATATACAGGTCTTCCACTCCCTTGGTTAACATTATCCACAGATATTTGATGCTGTTTATGGCTATTGTAAAGGGTGATGTTTCTCTGATTTCTTTCTCAGTCACTTCATCATCTGTATACAATAGGGCCACTGATTTTTTTGAGTTAACCTTGTATCCTGCCACTTTGCTGAAGGTGTTTATCAGCTCTAGGAGTTCCCTTGTGGAGTTTTTCAGGTCACTTATGTAAACTACCATATCATCTGCAAATAGTGAAAGCTTGACTTCTACTTTTCCTATTTGTATCCCCTTTATCTCCTTTTGTTGTCTTATTGCTGTAGCTAGAACTTCAAGTAAAATATTGAAGCGATATGGAGAGAGTAGACAGCCTTGTCTTGTTCCTGATTTTAGAGGAATTGCATGGAGTTTCTCTCCATTTAGTTTGATGTTAGCTGTTGGTTTACTGTATATTGATTTTATTATATTCAGGTTTGTTCCTGTTAGCTCTGATCTCTCTAGGACCTTTATCATGAAGGGGTGCTGGATTTTGTAAAAGGCTTTTTCAGCATCTAGTGAGATGATCATGTGGTTTTTCTTTAGCAGTTTGTTTATATGGGGGATTACACTATTAGATTTTCTAATGTTGGACCACCCCTGCAATCCTGGGATAAAGCCTACTTGATCATGGTGGATGATTTTTCTGATGTGTTCTTGAATCCGGCAACCACACTGAAATTCTTAGAAGAGAGTGGGAGATACTCGTCAACAAGTTGGTACTGGAGACCACTTCCTGAACATAACAGCAGTGACACAGACACTGAGATCAACAATTAACAAATGGGACCTCCTGAAACTAAAAATCTTCTGTAAGGCAAAGGACACAGTCAACAAGACAAAAAAGCAGTCTATAGAATGGGAAAAGATATTCATTAACCCCACATCTAACAGAGAACTAATCACCAAAATTTACAAAGAAATCAAGAAGCAAGTCTCCAAAACACCAAAGTATCCAATTAAAAGGTGGGGTACAGAACAAAATAGAGAATTCTCAATAGAGGAGGCTATAATGGCCAAGAAACACTTAAGAAAGTGCTCAACATCCTTAGCCATCAGGGAAATGCAAATCAAAACAACTTTGAGATACCATCTTACTTCTGTCAGAATGGCTAAAATCAAAAACACTGAAGAGAATTTATGCTGGAGAGGATGTGGAGAGAGGGGAACACTGCTCCACTGCTGGTGGAAGTGCCAACTTGTACAGCCACTTTGGAAATCAGTATGGAGATTCCTCAGGAAAATGGGAATCAATCTACCACAAGACTCAGCAATTCCACTCTTAGGCATATATCCAAAAGAGGCAAATTCATGCAATAAACATGTTCATAGCAGCATTATTTGTAATAGCCAGAACCTGGAAACAACCTAGATGCCCCTCAACTGAATAGTGGATAGAGAAATGTAGTACATTTACACAATGGAGTATTACTCAGCAGAATAAAACAATGGAATCTTGAAATTCGCAGGTAAATGTATAGCACTGGAAGAAACCATCCTGAGTGAGGTAACCCAGTCACAAAAAGACAAACATGGTATGTATTCACTCATATATGGATTTTAGACATGGATTAGTATAGTGCCAGTCTGCACTTCCACTGACAGAGAGTCTGGGAAACAGAAAAGGGAAGAGGAATGAGGCAAGATCCTCTGAACAGATGGGGAACACGGTGAGGGGTGGGGGTGGAGAGGGAGCTGGGAAGAAGAGAGGGGGAGAAGAGGAAGAGAGAGTAGGTCATGGGGGAACAGGAAGGTTGAGTGGGGAGGTAGAATAGGGGAAAGAGGGAATCATAGGTTAGAAGACAGATCAGGCACCAGGGTGACCTCTAGTGATCTAAAGGGATGACACCAATTGGGAAGCTAAGCGATAGTGGAGAGACCACCTCGAATGCCCATTCCTGATAATGAACTTGATGTCTATAACCATTCTGGAGCCTTCATCCAGTGACTGATGGAAGCAGAGGTAAACACCCACAGTTAAACACTGAACTGAACCCAAGGAACCCAGTGCCAGAGAGAGAGGAGTGGTGAACAAATTGACAAAGAATGGGCTGGCAAAACCAGAAGAGACAGCTGATCTGAACAGGGGAGAGCTCTTGGACCCTAGACCGACAGCTGGGAGGCCAGCATGGGACTCCAGAGCCTCGAATGTGAGAGTCAGTGAGGAGGCCTTGGCAACCTATGGGGCCCTGAGCAGTGGATCAGTGTTTATCCCTGGAATACAAACAGACATCGTGTGTCCATAACACAAAGAAGGATGTTCTCTCAACCTGGACTCTTAGGGGAGTGGCTGGACCCTGCCCTGAGTGAAATGACAGACTGTAGATATCCCCTATGTGGAAGGAAATGGCAATAGGGTGGGAGGCTGGGGGGGATGGTTGGGGGTGCGGGAGGAGGGGAGGGAGAGGTTACTGGGATTGAAATGTAAAACAAGCTATTTAAAATTAAAATAATAAAAAAGACAGGCATTTCAGTGAAGAAACGTGACTCGACCCTAGCAGCCATTAGCTGCCATAACCACCTCAGTGAGAAAGGGAATAGCAACTCCTTTTCTGTTACATAAAGGGATTTTGGCTGGTTTGTACTTATGTGTGCAATCACAATGTTATGAGTTCATGAATGTTGTGGTTCTAACATGTAAGCATAATACTGTCATGCTGCAGAAATCCCCTAGGTCTAGCTTTCACAATCATTTTCTATTTTTTTCCTCAAGATCCCTGATCCTTGGAGGGAAAGCAGTGTAATACAGATGTCCTATTTATAGCTCAGCCCTCCAAGGCTCTTATTATGTGCACCTTGACTCTGTATTAGGTATTATTGTTGTAAGAAGAAACTTCTACGTTTAGGTCTGATAGTGTATTCAGTCATATTTGGTATTTTACTCAAGTATCCTCTCTCCATGTCTTTATGATTCAACGTTTCTAGCCTACCCTGCTGAGGCTATGAGTCCATTAGGTGGCTATTTCACCCACCACAATGTTCTGAATCTGTGTCGGAAACCCTGATGGGCACGATTCAGCACACCTCAGTATTACATAAAAGAAACACTCTTTAGTTTGGAAAATTGTTAAGATACAGTGTGGTTAAACACAAAGAATCTTTGTAGCATTTATTTAAGACCTCATTTTGAAATGTACTCAACAGCAAGTATTTAGCCTATGATTTACGGTGTCAATTATCAGGATTTATGAAAACCCCAAGATATGAAGTATCTCAAGTGCAAGTCTCTCAATGGAATTCAACAGAAATTGACTCCATATCTCAGAGTAGCTTAATTGAAGTATAATTTCCATTCATGAAATGCACTCATCATAATAAATCCAGTTTAAATAAATTAATAGAACATGCAACCACTTAAAATATTTAAAATTATTTCCATAGCTCAATGACATTTCTTCTGATCCATCTAAAATGAGTCTCCATTCCTACTTCCCATCCTAGGCAACAACTGCTTTGTTATCTATTTTTATTGAGATTTGGCTTTTCTGGTAGTTTAAGTTAAAAAACTGACATAGCAAAATATTTTAGATTTAGCAGCACTTATGCTTATTAATGGTAAAGCTTCTGGGACTAAGGCTAAGTCCACTGCCAATGTTTTATGGCAGTTTCTACAAAATGGTATTTTGACAAACTTCCTTCACCATTATTTTTTCCTTTCTATCTTCTGTTCTTTTGAGAACCTCACATAAAAGTACTGTGTTTACATCATTTCTATCCCTCTATGCATTCTAACTCTTTGTCCTCCTACTTCATCTCAAATTCATATCTTATTTAATTATTATTATTATTATTATTATACACATGCATACACACAATTGTGTATGCTAATACAATCTGATATGTCTGTTTACTCTTGCTCATATGTATATGTGTTGAGGATTAGATAGTCTGTCAGGAGGCTTGTCCCTAGAAATGATTACATCTCTCTATCTCAACACCTATTAATTGCAAATATCAAAAATATTACCCAGTAAGATAAAGTTATCTTTAGGTTGGAGTTGCAGGAATGGCTCAAACTATATAATCTAATAAATGTCATAAATATATGAATGGAATTAAAAACAAAAATTCATTATTTTTTCTTTCATTTGTGTTGAGAGAGGATTTAGCTATGTATTCTAGGGCAGCCTTGTGTTTCCAGTCATCCTGTATAAGACTCTCTAGTCCTGTGACTGTAGACATGCACCACAATGCTTTGTCCAATTGATTTTTTCAGTTTTCCATCAGAATTATGAATCAGGAAAATAATAGATGTAAGATATTCCTATCTGCCAAACTGTTCCTCTGATGAAAGCTCTTTAACAATTATTATCATTATTTGGTAAATAATGAATAAATATATACATACATACATATATGTATAAATATATATATGTATATATATATAAATTAAATAGAAGCTTGTTCGATAGAAGAGTTCACTGCCCTCAATTTAGCTATTTATTTAACCATGCTGCTCTTCTTGATGTAATATTCATCATTGCTTCTTTTCTTTAAGCCAAATACCTTTTCTGGTTGCTAAAGTGAGTGTAGTCAGAACTGTGAAACAATATAAATGGGCAAATACATTAATATATTAAGTACGTAAATGCAAACAACATAATCTATGCCTTCTTTCCTTCTCTTTCTTTGACCTGGACTATTAGAAGGGACCTGATAGGCTCTTTATTTCCTTTATTGGACAGTAAGTAAGTATGGCTTGGTAAACCACAACCTACCAATCACTACAAAAACATGTTAATTGGTGCTGAATAGATTAGTCAATGTTTAGCAACCCAACTTCACCAGAATTTAAAGTAATGGCATATTTTGATAGCATAGCAACTATTCGTTCTGTATTATGATTTTACAAGCCCTTCATATTCTCCTATATTAAAGACATCTCCACAGCTAGTTGAGGTGTTTTGAAGGTTATGCTTTAGAAGGCAGTTCCTTGCCAAGGAGCTGAAGCCTTGCAGAAAGATGTTGAGGTTTTGTAATTTGGCTCCACTCTATGTCCTTTCTCTGTTTATTGACTGTGGAAGCAATGCGACCAATTGCCTCATATTTCTAATGCTATGCCATCCATATGATGGTGGACTGTATCCCTCTTAAACCTTAAGCCCAAATAAACCTTTCCTACTTTAAATTGCTTCTTGATATATTTTTATCATATCAATGAATGAAATAACTGGTAGTCTCAGTTATCAATGCAAATGAAATAGGAACATAATTAACAGGCCCCAAATCTATTGCCATTGGCTAATATTTTTAAATTATGTTCCTGAGAAAGGTAACTCAATGTTATGAATTGTATTCCATAGCAGGGATAAATAATGCACAGCAAAAGACTATTAACTATATGTAAGCTGAATCTTATAGATGCAAAGGTACTTAATATATAACAATTAGTGTGATATACCACAATTATCAAATTGCTGGCAAAAATATGTTTGATTCTCTTAATAGATGCAGTAAGGTACTTAACAAAATTCAACATGTCTATGTAAGAAAAATATGAAACTATTGGGTATAAAAAATATACTTCAATGACTAGGCTGTGGTGGTACACACCTTTAATCCCAGCACTTGGGAAGTAGAGGCAGGTGGATCTCTGTGAGTTTGAGAACAGCATGTTCTAAAAAGTTCTAGGGCTGCTAGGAGTGTTAAAAGGAGAAAGCCTGTCTCAAATACAAACAAACAAACAAACAAACAAACACACACACACACACACACACACACACACACGTTTTAGTGTATCATACTTTTTAGATTAGAAAACCACCAATGTACTTAGTGCATGTCTTTCCTGAGGAAATCTGAAATAATGTCTATTCTCTCAAGATTAAGCACTCACAACAGACTAGGGTTATAATGGCATGTATGTATAACGTGGTGAACCAATGAGTTTTTTAGGGTTACTTACAGAATCATGGGTGGTTCAAGGCAACTATGTCACCAACAAATTCTGACACAGAATGCTTGATGGTTCATTCTGTATTTCCTGGGATTTGCTTCATAGTTTGTATACAGTTCCACATTTAGAAATTGTTTATTGCTTAGATAACCTTATGGAAATAATTTTGAATCTTGTAGCTTTCTGGGTTTCCTGATTACAGCAAGCTTCATATGTTTCCTGAGTCCTATGATTCCCTTTTGTTTCCCCAGCAGAGAATGTTTCAATATAGACAATAAAAGCTACACAGATCTTATCCTATATCAAAAATGTTTCCTGAGCCTTAGACAGGGTAGTAGAGATAATTAACTATTTTCTTCCTTTTATATTTGAACATTTGGCTACAATATTAAAAAGATACATATTCTCAGATTTTTTTACCACTGATGAATATGTATAGTCACCACTGTCTGTCATAAAAGCAAACAAAGCAAAAGCAAGCCAAAGCAATCTAAATCAAACAAACACAACATTCAAACCAAAAATGTTCCCTTCCTAAACTGAACCTAAAAGTAGCATTTTAATCTATGGATATAAAATATGTAGGAGACAATTTCCCAGACATATCATATTCTTTTAATAGAACAGCAATAGCTTCCTTATGCAGGCCTTTAACCTTCTCTTCTACAAAGTTTCATTTCAGCATATAGTATCAAGTATATTCTTCCCTCCTGAGAAACAGGACTTTAACCATTGGCAAGGAATTGGTTGCAGCCATCAACAGTTGGGCCACTATCAGCAAACACAACTTTACAAGTATATTGATAGTGTAGCACACAGAGGTCATAATCAAATAGGACTGTTTGGAATATTATCTCCCAGCATCCTAGGTAGCACCTGGTACTGCTATGAAAATTAGCCAACAAGGGGAGACTCTTCAACTCAGTCTTAACTTGATTTCTCTATGCTCTAGAGCTATATATGTGGTGTCTTCTACAGTAGGTACTTAGCGTAAAGCTTCAATATTCAAACAACACAAGTCACAATATCCTTCATGATTTTGGGGATTTCAGTGGCTTCAGTGTTCAATAAGTCTTAAGAGGGCAATGAAGCCCTGACCTAGGATTGTTCACTGAATTAACTATGCTTATTTTGGAGTCCCTTTTTCTAACCAGTCTACAGTTTGTACTTTACTGTTTGTCTAAGATGCTTTTCCAAATCTGTAAGACAGACAAGAGTTAATATTGTACAATGAAACTTTCCTACAAGACCTTGCTTTCATTTCTAAGAATGTGATAAATTGGTTTTGAACAACTAAGGAGATAACTTAAAACAGAAACATCAGCATGATCCAATGCAACATGGAAAGAACTCATTACTTGCATCAATTGTTTCATCAAAAGGGGAAAGTTAGATATAGCAAGTTGGGTGAAAAAAAGCACTACCCCATTTAGTCTTTCACAATGCGATTACTTTCCATTAGCCATTCCACTTCCTTATCCTGGAGTTTTTCTCCAGGGCTACTGTGCACCTCTCTACCGCTGACTGACTGGATTGGGCTGGTCCCAACTGTCCTGCTCAGACAAAGGCTGAGAGAGAGTAATGCCATGCATTTGCAGATTATGACTGCTCCTTAATATGTCTTT